>NC_143583.1:22148407-23600907 GCF_048544385.1 Mastigoproctus giganteus
CAAAGGTAGATATCAGAGACATGGTATCACACAGATAAAAACTGTGCGGAATTGGAAACTGGAGAGTACAATGTGTACAGAAAGGGAGGGGTTATGCTGTTAGTTAAGAAACAAAATCTAAGGAAGTGCATCCAGTTGACATAGGTGGAGAGGGAAATGTTGAGTCAGTTTGGTGTGACATAAGCACTGGGAAAGCAAAAATGAGAGTAGGAGCGTGTTAGAGAGGGGATATCAAAAAGTTCGTACCCTGACCTAGATAAAACATCAGTAGGAAGATGCCGTTTTTAATATAAGTTGTCTACATATTCAACAACTAACACATGAAATTTCATTCCCATAGGTATTTGTACACCAGAGGTGGAGCCTGGAATCTGAGTAAGGACACCATGGCTGACAAAGTGGAGTACTGAGCAGTGATAAAGTTCCTGCATTTGCAGGGCAAGAAAGCTCAAGAAATTGACAAAGAAATGAAAACGGTGTATGGGCAAAATTTTCCATCCTATGACACTGTAAAAAAAGTGAAAATAGGAGTTCCAGTGCAGCCGTACAAGTGTCATTGACGAGCCAAGAGAAGGAAGGCCATCAACATCCACAGACAGTAAGACTGTTGCAAAGGTTGAGCAGCTGGTGCTGAGTGACAGACGTGTGACAATTCATTTCACCGCAAATACAATGGGAATTAGTTATGGGTCTGTCCACAGAATTTTACATGACCATCTGCACATGTCCAAAACATCTCTGTACGATGAGTTCCAAGATTGCTTATGCCTTTGCAGAAGCAATGTTGCCAACTGTTGATCAAGACTTCTATGATCAAGGCATTAAACAACTGATCCATAGATGGGAGAAATGTGCTACTATACATGGAGAGTACATAGAAAAAAGGATTAAAGTTCCTGTGAAGTTTCACCTTTCTAGGGCTATTATTTCTAGGTAAGGGTACAGAACTTTATGATACCCCCCAACCTCATAGGCCTAATGACTCTGATGAGTAAAACAAAAAATTGTGCAGAGAAATAGAGTGGGCCAGTAAATTAGAATGTATTGTAATGGGGGATTTTAACTTTATAGATCGACTGGAACTTATGTAAAGTCTAGAAGAAAGGGGATGAATCAGATTGGTCCACTTGTCATTGATAGTTCGACTGTTGATGATCATGCTCAGATAGCTGATAATTTGAATGAGTATTTTTGTTCTACAATCACGTGAGGAATTCTGTAAGGAAGGGAAGGGCAGAAGTTTACAAAAATCTAACAGGGAGCTAAATGATTTTGTAATTACGGAGAGCAAAGTGGAGGAGAAATTGTTGAAGTTAAACGTAAAGGCACCTGGGCCAGATGAAATCTATCCAGTTATAATATTGAAGGAGGCAGTGAGGAAAGTAAGCAAACTCTTAGCCATAATTATGAGAGCTTAGATTCAGGGAAGGTCCCCACAGACTGAAGATGTGCATATTTAACTTCTGTTCCAGGAAAAATAATGGAGACACTGGTTAAACAAGCATTCCAGGATCGTCTAGACAAGAAGGGGGTAATAATTCAGACACACCATGGGTTTGTTAAGGGGAAGTCTAGTCTGACCAATTTGATTGGATACTATGACGTGGTCACAAAGGAACTAGATCGAAAAAATAATTTTGATATCATATACTTGGATTTCAGGAAAGCTTTTGATACCGTTGCACATGGAAGACTGCTGTGCAAATTGGATCGGTATGGCATTAAGGGCAAGTTGCTACAATAGATAAAGGGATGGTTCAGTGGGAGACGACACAGAGTGGTAATAAATGGACACTGCTCTTTGTGGACTAATGTTATTAGTGGAGTCCCCCAGGGTTCAGTGCTGGGACCATTGTTGTTTTGTGAATTTATCAATGATATAGACGAAGGTATATCAGGCTTAATGTCCAAGTTTGCAGATGATACAAAGGTAGGCAGGGTTGTTAATGACAGTAAAGACAGGATACTACTACAACAGGATCTAGAAAAGTTAGGCAGATGGGCTGAGAAGTGGCAACTGAAGTTTAACATGTCAAAGTACTGCATATGGGTGGTAGTAACCCCAGAGAAATGTACGAACTGTGTGGTACTACAACAGGGTAGTGGAGAATGAAAAAGACAGGATTAATTGTACAATCAGATATGAAGTTTTCTGAGCAGGGCAGACAAGTGCTAGAGGAGATTGTGGGATCTTGTCAATGATATACAGGAATTTTGCTAGCAGGAATAAGGAGGTGATTATCCCCTTGTATAAGGCAATAGTCAGGCAACACCTTAATACTGTGTATAGGTCTGGAGACCTCATTTAAGGAAGGATGCAGAGTTGCTAGAACGAGTACAGAGAAGGGCAACAAGATTGGTAAGAGGAACAAAGGGGTGCTCTTATGAAGAAATTCTTAAGTTCTGCAAATTGAGGCATCTGGAGACTAGGCACTTGCAAGGTGATCTGATTGAGGTCTATAAGGCCTTGAATGGTTTGAGCAGGCTCAATGCTGATAGGATTCTCCCACTTGCTCAGATTATGATTCCTGACTGTGAATAGATTTAAATTGAGAAAAGGCAGATGCAGAATAGACGTGTAGAAGTTTGCCTTTAGCCAGCAGGCAGTTGATTGCTGAAAGTTCATAGCTTAAATAAATTTAAGGCTGAACTAGACAAACAATTACAGTGACCGGATGGGTGAAATGGAATTTTTTTTTTCTTGGTTGATGCTGTATAAGCTTGCTTTTTTTGCATCATATGCCTCAAGTAATGCTAATACATCATTACTGACTTCTAATGCCACTAACACGCACCATCTGTTTACTGAGAATGTGGGGACAAAGTGCAGTAGTGGGAAACGAGTTTGACCGGGAAGTTTCCCGTGGTTCTAGTGTTGGCTTTCTTTACCATAGCCGAGTACACTTATGAAATATTATTCTTTGCAGGGATGAAGCTTAATATATCTTGCATTCAACATATGAAATATTTTAAAAAATTGGCTTACTTTATCTGGATGACAACCTTTGGCTAATGTTCGGTAAGCTGACTTGATCTGATCTAGAAAGAATCAAAATTATATTAGTCAATTCAAATCCACTAATACTACTAAAGACAATTATAAAAACAGGGAATATGAATTTATTTGGAAAACTAATTTTACACAATATCCTTCTAAACATATGAAAAACATTAAAGCATTAATTGTAGTTATTATCTAGTCTTCAAGAAGGTAACTCAATTTGAGATTGCATTTCTTGTGCTTGCATTTCACAGAAAAAATTCTATAAGAGATATGACAGGCCTCCAAGTGGGCTCCATTTATGAGGTATCATTTATAGCCATTGGTTGTATTTAAAAGAGAAAAGGTATAGGATACCCTACTACTATATTTCATTTCATTTTAATCATATGTAAACCAGTGGGGGCTACTCTCGCTCCTAAAAATTCACTTCATTTTTTGACCAAACTATCAAATGTGCAGTTGCCTTAGTTGAGTTAACAAGCTAAGAAGATTGCATGTTTGACAGTTATGTCAAAAAAATGAGATTTCTATTTTCAGGGAAAGAGCAACTCCCATTTGTTTATATATAGATTAAACAAAAATGAAGTATAGCTAGGGTTCTCAAATTTTGTGATACCGCAAACCCCTAAAATGCTAAATGAATTTGTGCCACCCCTTCCTCCATGAGTTGAACTAATCCTTAGTATTTTTGCTGTTATGGGCATTGCATCAGGCATGCATATAAAATTTTCACTGATTGCAATAAAGATATTATTTTATAATGATTACACTGAGTTTCAAATTTGGCAATAAAAAAAATAACCCAATAACCCTGATAGTAATATTTTATTGGAAATAAACAAAACATTAAATTTGGAATCTTGCAGTAAGAAATATGAATACGGTTAAACGAACAAAGTAAAACTTCATTAACCTTATATTTTTTTGCCACTACTATGCCTACCAACACTATGATAAAAATAGAAACAAAACATAATAGCATAAACAGCAAGAAAAGGGGCTTGTGTCTTGTGATTTGGTTAATGAAGTGAGGTTAATAAACTGTCATTTAACCCCCATTTTTACTATGAACAAAGATGATTTTTTATACATTACACATTCAACCATATCCAGTTCAGATCCTTCCCCCCCTAAGATGTTTGAAACATCTTGGGAGGGGTGATGCTCCCACAGTTTGAGAAATGCTGAAGTATATGAAGTATGGTATAGCAACAACTGAGCATTTCTGCAATTCATTTGTTCAAACTTTCTTTTGAGGAGGGGACTATATTTCCAATAGTGAATCAATGTCTCAAGTAACTGTGTAAGGAATTCTGAAGAAACATCTCATTTAAGACTGGCATGTCAGAAAATTCCTCAGCTTTACTTATGCTTCTCATCTTTCCAAACCATAACAAAATACATGAAAGAATCATTTATATTTGTTAATTATCTATGCATCAGAAATTTCGTCAGGAGCCACAACAGCTTCATCTGAAATTGTAGATTCCACTTCTTCATCATCTGATTCACTGAGCACCTCTGCTTCATACAAATGGTCTTCTACTTCAGAAGTACTATCATTTACATCTCTGCTTCAGGCAAATGGTCCTCTACTTCAGAAGTACTATCATTTGCATCTCTGCTTCAGACAAATGGTCCTCTACTTCAGAAGTACTATCATTTGCATCTCTGATTCAGACAAATGGTCCTCTACTTCAGAAGTACTATCATTGGCATCTCTGCTTCAGACAAATGGTCCTCTACTTCAGAAGTACTATCATTACCATCAGAAGCATACAAAAGATTCTCAGTTTCACTATCAGTCAACAATCTCTTAGTACACATCTTCAACAATTTCCTCCTACTGTTGTCTCTTAGAGTACACCAAGCTTGATGTTTACCAAGAAACTGACCCACAAGTGCACACTGGAAGATATATGCAAGAAGGCACCAATAAGCCCCCACCAGCATCAACAGGCATCAAATTGTCGTTCACCGTGCGCACATAATGCGCATGTTGAAACTGCACATGTTCAAGAAACGTGGTAATGTAAGTTATTTCTATGAAAATAAAACAAAACCAATAAAATACGATGATTTTTTATAATAATTCGCTTCTCATTCCTTAAATTTTAACAAAACTTGACCCAGGCACAATAAGTAACAATTACATTTATCAAAAAAAAACTAAATTTTTTTTGTCAATCTAGGTATGCTGTTATTAGGGTAAATTTGTAAAAGTCAGAGTGGCAACAAAATATTTAAATAAATATAGGATTTATGGGCATTAAAATAAGGCGACCGAGTCATATTGACACGAACACAACAGGAGGGTTAAATTTAGATTTTTCCACTTTAAATAGTTTTCCACAGCTGGCACAAAACAATTTAGAAACTATTCTTTAAATGAGTCAGCAGTTAACCCAAATTATGCCTAAAGCCTAAGTTCCTTAGGCATAATTTAGGGCTGGAATTTAATTCACAACAAGGAAATTATTCCACTATGGTTCTTAAGAACAAAGTTTACTAATACATACCAGAAAATTTTTTTTATAAACAATCAAATAAAAAGCAAAATAAACTTACAAAAATCTTAAAAGTCATGAACTGCACACTTCAAAGTTACATTTATTATGGTCTCAAACAAGCACAAATTCAATAGCACAGAACATGGGGATTTCCCAGCAAAATATAATACAGGGAGTTTCCAACAATTTTTTTTGCAAAACGACTAATAAATCAACAGCACAGATTCACAAAACAATAATGGAAATGAAAAATTACATCCAATATAATAGCAGAGTTTTCTCCACAGAAAAGCTCAAAAATACCATGTTATGCAAGGTTTTCAGAAATTCTCTAACCATGTCATATAAGTATCGTGCTGTGCAAAGAAATCTGCAATTCATCAACTGTTAGAGCGAAACCATGTTGTAGACTTCTAATCTCTCTTGGCACAAGCACATTAGAAATATTGCTTCCTCTGCATCTAAAAAACTTGGTTTTCTCTTTCGCTCTCGGCGTTACTTTTCTTCCAAACAGCTGCTCACTCTGTATAAATCGCAAATCCGCCCTGCCATGGAATATTGTTCCCACATCTGGGGTGGTGCCCCCAAAACCTCTCTCAGGCTTCTTGATTCCATTCAGAAGAGGGCAGTTAGGTTAATTAATGATTCATCTCTGACAGAGTCTCTCCACTCGCTGTCTCACAGACGTACTGTTTCTGCTGCATGCCTCTTCTACAGATACTTCCATGGACACTGTTCTTCTGAATTGGCTTCTATAATTCCCGCTCTCTCTTTTAAAACAGTCCGAACACGTGCCGCCACCAGCCAGCATCCATTTACTATCCAACTTCAAACTCACAGAACCAACTTTTCATCTTCCTCGTTTATTCATTTAACTGCCGTTTTCTGGAACAACCTTCCTTCGTACGTATTTCTTGAAAATTACAGTCTACAGAAGTTCAAGCCCAACGTCAACAAATATCTTCTTTCGTCTTCTCAACCTCCGACCCAAGCACGGTACTAAGTACTATAGGTTCTAATACCTCTCGTGTTTGGGGTTTACATAAAAAAAAAAAAAAGATGTACCATGTTATACAGGAGTTGCCTGTATATGATATCGAAATTATTTTTTGCATCCAGTTCGTTTATGACCACATTGTAGTATCCAACCAATTGGTCAAACAAGACCTCCCCTTACAAACCCATGCCGTGTCCAAACTATTACTGCAGTCTTGTCTAGATGATCCTGCACCGCTTCTTTAACCACTGACTCCATTATTTTCTCCGGAATAGAAGTTAAACTAACAGGTCTACAATTATTTGTCACTCTTTGAACCACCTTCATGAATTGGGGATACATTTGCCCATCTCCAGTCCACGGAGACCTCCTCTGAATCTAAGGATGCTCTCATAATTATGGCTAGGGGTTTGCTTACTTCCCTCGCTGCCTTCTTTATGTTTAACTACAACAATTTCTCCTCCACTTTGCTCTCTGTTATTACAAAATCATTTAGCTCCATGTTAGAGTTTAATAAACTTCTGTCATCTTCTTCTTTACAGAATTCCTCATGTGTGAATGTAAATGTAAAATATCGCATTCAGTTTGTCAGCTATCTGAGCAGGATCATCAACAGTCGAACCATCAATATCAAGTCGACCAATCTGATTCATCCCCTTCCTTCTAGAGATTACATAAGTAAAGAAGTCGTTGTTTTTCTTTGCTTTCTTTGCCAAGGATTTCTCGTAATCAGTCTTCGCTTGCCAAACCTCTTTTGTGACTTGATTACAGACTAGCTTATATCTGTTATAGTCTTCTGTCTCACCTGATAATTTATATGCATCTTATGCATTTTTCTTCTCTGCCACAAACCTCATTAGTTCATCTGACATCCATTTAGGTCTAAATCTTAACAATATTTCTTAATTGGTGTGAAAAGCCTGGTAGCTTCCAAGGTTAATTCCTTGAAGGCTTCCCCATTTAGAATTTGCTGTTTTTAATGTCATCAGTTGATCCCACTGTACAGAATTTAAACTGTCTGAGACCACTGTAGTCACTTTTACAAAAACCGTTCCCTTTACTCTTAATGGTAGTTACATCTTTAAGTAAATCCCACAACAGTACACTATAATCACAGTCACCTAGTGGTTCCATTATTTGCAGATTCTTAATGCATGAATAATCACTGCTGATAATCAGATCAAGAGTATTACTCCCTCTGGTTGCCTTGAACATGTTGCTGTAGAAAACAATCTCTCCGATAAATCCACAAAAATTTTGCTAGTATGCGAGTGATCAAACGCAAGTTCCAGTCAATATCTGGAAAGTTAAAATTCCCAATTACAAAACATTGTCATTTACTGGCCCAATCTACTTCTCTGCACAATTGTTCGGTGTACTGTTTGTTTGTTTGTTTGTTATTTGGTTTTTAGGAGCATTAGCAACTAAGGCCATATTGCTCCGGGATATGCGGTGGTTATTCCCTGAATGACCTTTCCGCATCCTCCGTATTTGGTGGTGACGGGCTCGAACCCCGGTCTAATCAAGAAGCGTGTGCTACGCACTGCTGCTCCTTCCCACCTGGCTACGGAGGCGCCCTTCGGTGTACTCATCACAGTCATTAGGCCTATAACACACTCCTACTCATTTTCCCTTTCTCAGTGTTTGTCACACCAAACTGACTCAACTTTGCACTGTCCACCAATGTCCACTGGGGTGATTATCCCCTTGTATAAGGCAATGGTCAGGCCACACCTTCTGTACTGTATACAGGTCTAGAGGTCTCATTTTAGGAAAGATGTAGAACTGCTGGAATGAGTACAGAGAAGGGCAACAGATTGGCAAGTGGAACAAAGGGTTTGGCTTATCAAGAAAGGCTTAAGTTCTGCAAATTGCAGCTTCTGAAACTAGGCCCCTGCAAAGTGATCTAACTGAGGTGTATAAGGTGTTGAATGGATTGAGAAAGCTCAATGCTAATGAGATTCTTCCTCCTGCTCAGATTACCCACTTGAGGGAACATAAATTCAAATTGAGGAAAGACAATTATAGAATAGATGTGCAGAAATTTGCCTTTAGCCAGCGGGGGATTGTAGTAGGAATAAACTTCCATCTGTTGTAGTCGAGGTCAGCAACTTAAATAAGTTCAAGGCAGAACTAGACAAACATTGGGAGTGAATGAATCGGTGAAATGGGAAAGGGGTTTTTTTTTTTTTTTTTTTTGGCTGATAAGCTTGCTTTCGTTTTTCATCATATGCCTCTACTAATGCTAATGGATTCACTTCCTTAAATTTTGCGTCTTTCTTAACTAACAGCACAACTCCTCCTTTCCTGTCCCGTTTATCCTTTCCATACACATTATACTCCCCAAATACCAATTCTGCACTGCTTATATCCACCTGCTTATGTGACACTATGTCTCTGATATCCGAACAATATCTTCCTTTGATGTCTTGACCAGCACTTCAAATTCATCAAATTTATTTACTATACTTCTAGTATTGGTGTACATGCAAGTATACATGCACCTGTTCTTCTAAGAGTAAGAACAGGTGCATATATAGGTACATGAACAGTGAAGAGTTACCCTAACACAGCCCACGTATTTACTTGTTTCATGCTGACTCTCAACAGTTCTAGAAATCCCCACAACTTGCTCTCAAGGCTGCTGCTCATTCCACGAGAAGCAGTGCAAAAATCATTTTCGCTTCTGCCTGCAGCTACTGTTGATATTTTAGTCTGTGAATCCCCCCCCCCCAAACTAGCCGTTTTCCAACCCATCTAACAACTGCCTCGATGGCATCAGCAAATTTCTATTTAAGTGTATATTTATTTTATTTTTGTATGTATATAAAAATTATTTAAATATTAAGAATACATGTACGTAATATTTATTCATGTATGTAGTTTTTAAACTGTTAATTTGTATTTGTTTCAATAATCACAAAGTACACATATATACCAAATGTTTCAAAATCCTGATTGATTATTGTTTTAACTATACTGAGCTTATTTAATACAGTAATCAACTACGGAAACATCTTAGAAAAATATGCACATTAAATGAGATTGCCAAAAATAAGAATAAAAGGGGTAAAAACAGATATTTTTGTTGATATTTATTTGTCTTAGTAAATATCCAGTCAAAACATGGAGAAAAATATGTAAACCAATAAAATTAGATATATATTTTAATCAGTACCACCTCACAAAATTATAGTCTTACCTAAAATTTTTATGACGCAGACATTGTTACAATTATCAGGCTATTTACTACTAGCAGAGATCTTGTGAGTCTCCATCTTTGCTGCAAGTTGTTTAAATTCCAGCTGATATGTTATCAAGGCTGTACGAATTAGCTCCATCGGGTGTTGATTTGTAAGGATTGTACAATGCTTCGAGTTCACAAATTTCATTACAGAGTACAGTGATTCACAGCAGTATGTTGTGCTGAAAACTGAGATGAGTTGCATACTGGTTTTTTTCAGTTCAGGATATTTTATTTCTGGAACTTGCTTCCAAACCCAATTGTACACTGAGATTTATGGATCATCTTTAGACCCATGTCCTCCTGTAATGCTATTCGTTCCATTTCCACAGCAGATGATTCTGAAACCAGAGGTTCAAGAATTGGACAACCTTCATTGATCAGATCAATCATGAATGAATTTACAAGAAAGGCAAAGCAAGGCTTCAGCTTCTGCAATGCAAGTCCTTAAACCTGTCTAGGAAATTATCAAGTAGTCCTTGTAATTTATCTTTGTATTCCTCCATTTCAATATCAGGGAATGTATTTACTCTCCTTTTGAAATTGGGAAAGTAACTGAAGTTTTTTGACAATGTCTCTTTGAAAAACTTATTTTATTCTGAAAGCTGAAAATTGTCTGAGTAAGATCAGAAACATTCCTATCCTTGCCCTGCAGTGCCAAGTTGAGTTTGTAGATTATTCATTATATTAGTAAGGAACATTAGACCTTGCATCCATTCATCATTTTCCAGTTGAGGATAGAATCTTTTCTTTTCTTCAAGAAAAGTAATAATAGGCTCCAACAGATCCACGAACCTACTTAAGACATTGCTGGTTGACAGCCACCTCACAATGCAGTAGAAAGAGACATCACTGGGTTTATCTACAAGCTCCAGTTCTTCAATAAACTTTTTGAACTGTCGGTGGGTCTTCCCATCTGAGCATATGAAATTGACAATTTCAAGAACAGATTTCATAACATGTTCATATTTTAAGTATCTGGTTGCCAGGTGTTCATGATGAATAATGCAATGAACAGGGAGAAACTCTGGAAAGCTGGAATCACTTTTCATAAATGCAATGAACAGGGAGAAACTCTGGAAAACTGGAATCACTTTTCATAAATGCAATTAATCCTGCATTTTTCCCCACAATTGCAGATGCTCCATCTATTACAACACTGATGAGTTTATTCAATGGAATATCAGCATTTGTTAAGGCTCTGTCAAGTACCATTTTAATGTCACCACCACGAGTTGTTTCTTTTAGTGCCATTAAGTCCAACAGCTTTTCTTTCACAGTTACATCAGAATTACATAACGAACAAATACCGTCAGTTGTGGGTTGTCTTGTATGTCTGTAGATTCATCAAGAGCTAAGCTGAATGCAAAGGAATTCTTTAATTCATTTTGCCTGCAACGTCAACACTGATCTTGGAGATACGCCTGTGTAGTGTGGCGTGAAGCTGGTTTTTGTGCTATTAGTTGCTGAAGTTTTGTTATTTGGATCTAACACTGCAACAACTTCAGCTATATTCTTCTTAACAAATTTTCCATCAGAATATGGGCATTTAGCACGAGCAATATTCCATGATATAACAAAACTAGCTTTGGTCGTTGTATCGGCTTCCTTACTGAACATTGTCAACAGTGCCTGCTGGCTATTTAGTAATTATTTTAACATCGTTAACTTGTTTTTCCGTAATTCTGATTTAGGTGGATAATTGGATGAAAAGTTTTGTGATTTGTTTCACAGTGGTGTTTCAAGTTACGGGCTTTGTAATGACTGAGTGACACATTGCAGATAATGCACAAAGGTTTACCTCCTTTAACGGTGAATGCAAAATCTCCCACCCACTCTAGCTTCAAATTTCTGTTTTCACCTTCATACTTTTGCTTCTTACAATTTGTTGATGCCATCTTCCTTGACAAAATTTTCATAGACGCTTCTATTAGATAGTATGAATCAGAGCTGTAATACTCAATATGTTCTACGTTGATAATAATATTAGTAAATTAATAAGAGGAGTTTACCTCAATATAGTACGTGGAACACTTCCGTATGATACCCTCCAGAAATTAAAACGGAAAAAACGAAAAAATTGACAACTTACCGGTACATTAAAGTAAAATATAAATAATTAAATAATCAATTTAACTCAATTCAAAACAATTAAAATTCAAATTAACGCAATTAAAAGAATCTAACGAAAATATTCAAAACGATTTTCCTTCCTGAAGCTGACAATGCTTTTCGACCGACTGTCGTGATCACAGGAATGAAAATTACCGAATCAGGCTAAACCTGCAACTTAAATAGTGATTATATGTCTTCGCGCATGCGTGTAAAGGTCCACGCATCGGAGATCAAATATGGCCGCCGAACATTAACAGAATTCTCGTGTAATTTAATTTCAACGGTTTCTGCAATTAATAGTCGCGTATAATTACGTTGAACGTTAAGTATTTTGGCCTCGTTAAATAAAAAAGTATGTTTTTCGTTAATGGCATGAAAGGCTAATTCTGACGCTGCTGAACGAGAAGCACGAACTGAGGCTTCGTGTTGATTTACACGAATATTAAGAGAAAACCGCGTCGAACCCTGGTAAGACGAGTCGCAATCACCGCAAGAAATGTTGTATACTAGATCATTAATTTGTGTTGCGAACGCGGAAAGAACCGAGCGATTGTTCAGTATAGTGTGTAACTTCCGTATAGGCCTAGCTATAATTTTAAATTCGGTATCTTTAAAGAATCTGTTAAGTTGTTTGTGCCACTGTTCAACATATGGGACAGAAATAAAGTATTTTTTGATATTACTATTGTTGATTGGTGTAGTATTTTTTATCCTATCCTTAGCTTGTACCCTAATTCGATTTATTGTGTTAATGGGATAACCCCTGTTCAAGAATCTGCTAGTTAATATTTGTATTTCTGAGTCCAAAGCAGAATCCGTCGTTGAATATTTATAGGCATTTAGAAATTGATTAAAGATAATCGACCCTTTGTAGGTGAACGGGTGGTAGCTATTATAATGAAGAAGCATACCGGTGTTTGTGGGTTTTCGATAGATGCTAAATTGTATTTTGTTCGAGTCACTGGTAAGCGTGAAATTTAGAAAGTTTAATGACTTAGTATCCGTATCTTCCCTTTCCAATGTAAATTTGAGTCTAGAATGAATATTATTAAACGAATGTAAAATGTCTTGGATAGTACTACTATCAGTAATAACTAGAACATCGTCTAAATACCTCCCATAGTATGTGATACGGGGACGAAAAGGTGTCAAATGTATCTGCTCAATCGTTGAGAGATAGATCTCTGACATTAAGCCACTCAGGCTCAAACCCATTGGTAATCCAAAAATTTGTTTGTACACCTTGTCTCGAAAGGTGATGTAGTTAGCCTCAGCTAATAGTTTAATTAAGTGAAAAATTTCCTTAATGGGCAGCTTCGTATAATTAATCGGTGTCGAGTTTTTATTTAATATATCCCAAATAATATCTAATGTGTATTCAACGTTTACATTCGTATATAATGAGGTAACATCTAATGAGAATAAATTGTCATTATCGCCGAGTCTACAGTCTTTAAGATTATTAAATAATGTATCGTAATTCTTAATCCCAAATTGTATAACCTGTCTAAAAGGTTTTATAATATTATATACATGTGTGGCTAAGGCTGAAAATGCCGAGTTCCTGTAGGAAACAATAGGTCGAATCGGAAATCCAGGCTTGTGTAATTTTAACTGACCAAAAAGTGCAGGAATATTGTATGTTCTGGACTTCAATTCCTTCAACTGAACCATAGTAATGTAGTCGTTTTTACGATATGTGGTTAACGTTTTATTGTATTGATTTACCAAATTGGTAAACAGTGCCGGGTCCACTTCACGATAAGTGGAAGTATCAGACACAACTGAATCTAACTTATTAATATAATCATGTTTATCTAGTATTACCACTGTATCTTCTTTATCTGCCCTCTGTATAATAATGTCCTTATTTTCTCGAAGTTCTCGTAAAGCTGAACTGTCATGTGTATTCAATTTAGGAAGTCGCGTTTCTTTTATGTTATTTACTACTTGGTTAACTTGTTGAATAAATACATCTTTTTGTGGAACACTACGAAGTCCAAATTCAATATCAATTACGCATTGTTTTTTTGGCAGCTTTCGAGGTGGTAAATTATAATTTAATCCTTTGGATAAGAGTGAAATCTGGTCCTGCGATAGTGTACACGAGGAAAGATTTGTAACCTGTTGATATGTTGGATACTGGGTGAGGGGGTGTTCGTGAACTAGCCGACATATTCTGTGGTAGTGCGTTATGTGTCTGTGGGGGGGATGTCACCCAACTCGTGTGAACTTGGTCGCAAGCTCGCGACAATGTGTTAGAATTCGCATGAACGTGTCTTGAACTATTCGATAATGTTTGCAACTTATTAACGTGTCTGTTTTTTATTTCTGAGGCTTGTGCTTCCTGTCGCAATATTTTACTTTAATGTACCGGTAAGTTGTCAATTTTTTCGTTTCTTCCATTTTAATTTCTGGAGGGTATCATACGGAAGTGTTCCACGTACTAGCATTAGTAGAGGCATTTGATGCAAGAAAGCAAGCTTATGCAGCATCAGCCAAAAAAAAAAAAAAACCACTTCCACTTCACCCCTCTGTTCGTTCAAAATATCTGTCCAGCTGAGCCTTAAACTTATTTAGGCTATCAACCTCCACCACAAGGGATGGCAGTCTGTTCTACCAACCAACCACCCGCTGGCTAAAGGCAAATTTCCGCACGTCTATCCTACATCTGTCTTTCCTCAATTTGAATTTATGCCTTCTCAGGTGATTTTTCTGAGCTAGAGGAAGAATCCCATCAGCATTGAGCATGCTTAAACCATTCAAGGCTTTATACACCTCTATCAGATCACCTCGCTGGTGCCTAGTCTCCAGACACTGTAATTTGCAAAACTTAAGCCTTTCTTCGTAAGAGCACCCCTTTGTTCCATTCACTAATCTTGTTGCCCTTCTCTGTACTCGTTCCAGCAGCTCTACATCCTTCTTGAAATGAGGCCTCCAGACCTGTATACAGTACTCTAGGTGTGGCCTGACCATTGCCTTATACAATGGAATAATCACCTCCTTATCCCTGCTGGAAAAATTCCTGTATATCATTGACAATACTCCATGAGCTACTCTTGCAGCCCGTCTGCACTGCTCAGAGAACTTCATATCTGCCTGCACAATCACCCCCAAGTCCCTTTCATTCTCTACCACTGTCAGTGTAGTACCACAGAGCTGATAGGTTGCTTTTTCCCAAGTGTAGTACTTTACATTTGTCAATGTTAAACTTCATTTGCCACCTCTCAGCCCATCTGCTCAACCTTTCCAGATCCTGTTGCAGCAGCATAGTGTCAGTAGTGTCCTTGACAACCCTGCCAACCTTTGTATCATCTGCAAACTTGGACATTAAGCTTGATATACCATCATCAATATCATTTATAAATACAGAAAACAATAATGGACCCAACACTGAGCCCTGAGGGACTCCACTAATAACATTAGTCCACAATGAGCAGTGTCCATTGATTACCACTCTCTGTCTTCTCCCCCTCAACCACCCCTTTATCCATAGCAGCAATTTGCCTCCAATGTCACACTGCTCCAATTTGTGTAGCAGTCTTCCATGTGCAACAGTATCAAAAGCCTTTCTAAGATCCAAGTATATAATATCAAAGTTATTCCCTGCATCCAGTTCTTTTGTGACTGCATCATAGTATCCAATCAAGTTGGTCAGGCAAGACTTCCCCTTAACAAAACCATGCTGTGTCTGAGCTATAACTGAAGACTTGTCTAAATGATCCTGCAGTGCTTCTTTAACCAGTGCCTCCATTAATTTTCCTGGAACAGAAGTTAAGCTCACAGGTCTATAATTACTTGTGTCACCCTTTGATCCTCCTTTGTGAATTGGGGTCACATTTGCACATTTCCAGTCTATGGGTACCTCCCCTGAGTCCAAGGAAGCTCTCATAATTATGGCTAAGGGTTTGCTTACTTCCTTTGCTGCCTCCTTTAATATAACTGGATAGATCCCATCCACCCCGGGTGCCTTTCTTGTGTTTATCTTCAACAGTTTCTCCTCCACTTTACTCCCAGTTATTTCAAGATTCTGTAACTTACTGCTAGAGTTGAATACACCTCTGGCATTCCCCTTGCTGAATAACTCCTCATGTGTGAATGTCGATGCAAAATATTCATTTAGTTTGTTAGCTACCTGAGCAGGATCATCAACAGTTGTCCCATAAATATCAAGTTGACCAATCTGATTCATCCCCTTCCTTCTAGAGTTTACATAAGTAAAGAACTCTTTGCTGTTTTTCTTTGCATCCCTTGCCAAGGATTTCTCGTAATCTGCCTTTGCCTGCCTAACCTCCTTTGTAACTTGGTTGCATATCAACTTGTATCTATCATAGGCTTCTGTGTCATGTGTTAATTTGTAAGTATCCCATGCATTTTTCTTCTCTGCCATATGCCTCATTAGTTCATCTGACATCCATTTTGGCCTAAACCTTGAACAATATTTCTTAGTTGGTATGTAAAGCCTAGTAGCTTCCAAGATAAGTTCTTTGAATGCTTCCCATTTTGAATTTGCTGTTGGTAACATCATCAGTTGGTCCCACTGTATAGAATTTAAATACTGTCTCAGTCCATCGTAGTCGCCTTTACGGAAGCAATAACCCTTCCCTTTACCCCTAATGGTAGTTACCTCTTTCAGTAAATCCCACTTCAGCACACTGTGATCACTGCCACCTAGTGGTTCATTTATCTGCAGATTCTTAATGCATGAAGAATCACTGCTGATAATCAAATCAAGAGTATTACCCCCTCTAGTTGCCTCCCGAACATGCTGATGTAGAAAACAATCATCCAATAAATCCACAAAAGCCCTGCTAGTGTGTGAGTAACCAGCCTCCAAATTCCAGTCAATATCTGGGAAATTAAAATCTCCCATTATAAGACTCTCTGATTTACTGGCCCACTCTATTTCCCTGTACAGTTTCTTATTATACTCATCAGAGTCATTAGGCCTATAGCACACTCCTACTCTCAATTTTGATCTCCCAATGCTTATGTCACACCAAACTGACTCAACACTGCACTGTCCAGCGATGTCGACTGGCTTCACTTCCTTGGTTTTTATGTGTTTCTTAACTAATAGCATAACCCCTCCCCCCTTCCTATCCTGTCTATCCTTTCTGTAGACGTTGTACTCCCCAAATTGCATTTCTGCATCCCTTATATCTGTGTGACACCACGTCTCTGATATCCCAACAATATCTGCCTTTGATGTTTTGAGCAATACCTCAAATTCATCAAATTTATTTACTAAACTCCTAGCATTGGTGTACACGCAAGTATACCTGCACCTGTTTCTATTCTTAGCTACCCTAACACAACCCATGTGTTTACTTGTACCGCAATGGCTCCCAGCAGTCTCTGAAATACCATGCATCTTGTTTTTCAGGCTTCTGCTCATTCTAATAGAAGCAGTGCAAGAATCTCTTTCACCTCTGGCAGTGGCTACTGTCAATCTATTGGTCTTTGTCTCCCCCCAAGCTAGCAGTTTTCCGACCCACCTAACACTGCCTCGATAGCATCAGCAAATATTCTTGCACCCTTTCTATTTAAGTGTATCCCATCCCTGTAGAAGCAATCTCTCCTGTTAACAAGTACAGTCCAGGCTGAAAAAAATTCTACCCCTTGAGCCTTGCACAATCTTTCCAGGGCCGAATTGATCGACAAGGCTCTCATCATATACTCCCTCCTATCGTGTCTGGGCAGAATTGCAGACACTTTCAAATTCAAACCTAATTCTCGGCTTTTGTTCAACAGTGACCTGTACTTGTTAAGTAATTCTGCCGGTCTCCTACTCTTACTATATTGAGGTAAACTCCTCTTATTAATTTACTAATAGACGCTTCTAAAAAAAATTAAAGTGAAAAGAAACAATAAGCTCCAACATGTGCAATGCAACCAAAATATACAGCACCCAGTATCACACCAACACCCCCACTAATTTCACTGCCAGCAAATCACAGCCACACATGCGATCACAAGCCACGCCCACTAAAACTAATATTGTCAGCACCAGCTTGTACGATTATTGATTCTCTAGCACAATTCCTCTGTAATCCTTGCTAATCCAAAATTTCTTTAATTCCTGACTCAAATCTAGTATTAAAATTCTTAAATATATTTGCTCACCATGAACATTAAATTTACGTTTTAATCGAGTGGACTCTCAGTTTATCATCATCAGCCATTTTCCATCCACTGCAGGCCTCCCCAGCAACTTTCCAGTTCCTTCTGTTTTGAGCACTGGCCATCCATTTACTACCCACAAACTCATGAATTTCATCTATCCATCTCTGCCTTTGTCTTCCAGGTTTTCTTCTAGATCCTCTTGGATACCATTCTGTTATTTTTTTTAGTCCATCTGTCATCATGTCTTCGAGCTATGTGTCCTGCCCAAGACCATTTTAGTTCTCTAGTTTTGATAAGAATGTTCTTTACTTGAGTTTGCTGCCTAATCCATGTGTTTCTCTTCTTATCTAACAGTCTGATTCCAAATATAATTCGTTCCATTCTTCGCTGTGTAGTTCTCAGCTTCTCTTCCATTCTTTTGGTGAGTGCCCAAGTTTCACTTCCATAAGTCATGGTGGAGAGTATACACTGGTTCATTATTTTACGTTTCAGACAAACTGGGATATTGCTCTTCAGTATGTGACTATATTTCCTGAATGCTATCCATCCAAAATTTATTCTTCTCTTGACTTCCAGCCATTTATCATTATTACAGCTAATAACTTGTCCCAAATAAGTATATGACTCCACCTTTTCAATTACTGCTCCTTCAATCATTATTTCCCTTTCTGTGGCATACTTGTTCATCATTATTTTTGTTTTAGTCATATTCATCTTTAGTCCAAAATCCTTACTAACTGTGCATAACTGATTAAGATTTTCCTCTAATTCTTTGGGATTGTGGCTTATGACCACAATGTCATCTGCAAATCGTAAATGATTTAGGTACTCTCCGTTCACATTGACTCCTTTCTGCGACCAGTCTAATCTTCTGAAAGCTTCCTCAAGGGTAGCAGTAAACAGCTTCGGAGATTTTGTGTCTCCTTGTCGAACTCCTTTCTCAATTTTAAATTTGCTACTGTCTTTGTCTAGTC
Organism: Mastigoproctus giganteus; assembly: GCF_048544385.1. Taxonomy (NCBI): domain Eukaryota; kingdom Metazoa; phylum Arthropoda; class Arachnida; order Uropygi; family Thelyphonidae; genus Mastigoproctus; species Mastigoproctus giganteus. Next base: position 22,167,378 of record NC_143583.1, read on the forward strand.
TAATAAAGGAGGTAGTACTCTCATATATTTTCTTCAAAATCATAATATATGGGGTATCTATGCCTTGTCTTTCCAGCGCCCGAAACATTGCCTTATGCTGTATGGAGTCAAATGCCTTTTCATAATCCACAAATGCCAGGCATAATGGTGTTTTATGTTCATTTGCTTTCTCCATTAGCTGTGATATTACGTGAAGGTGATCCATAGTTGAGAATCCTGTCCTAAAGCCAGCTTGCTCTTTCGGTTGTTTCTCATCAAGTATTCTTTCTAATCTGTTAGTAATGACCCTTGTGAACAACTTGCAGATGTGGGATAACAAGCTAATTGGTCTATAATTTCCAATTTCTGATTTATCTCCTTTCTTATGCAGCAAAACTATGATTGCATTATTTCACTGCTTAGGCGTCACACCTTTTCTAATGCACTTTGTGAAGAGCCTTGCCGGTTTTTGTGTTATGTCTCTTCCTCCCAATTTTAACAACTCTACAGTAACTTCATCTTCCCCCGGGGCTTTCTGATTCTTCATTTTCTTCAATGCATGTTCTACCTCATCAGGAAGAATATCGGGTATGTCGTATGTGTTGCTACCTTGCAATCCATCTTCCCCACTGCTGGCATCATTCCCCTGCTCCTTGTATAATTCTCTATAGTAGTCTTCTGCTATTTGAATTATGCCTTCTCTGCTGTTTATAAGTACACCATCGCTATTCTTCAGTTTCAGTATCATTTTTCTTCCTGTATTACTGCTCATGGCTGCTGATTTAAATCCTTTGTTTTCCCTTAATGCTTGTTCTACTTTTCTTGTGTTAAATCTTATGTCCTCTCTGAGTCTCTTTCTAATGGCTTTGCATAACTCAGTATACTCAATTTTCGCCCTGTCAGTGTTTTTCTTGCTCTTCATTTGTCGTTTTCGGTTCATCATGACAAGTGTTTCTTGACTAATTTTTTCTTCTTTGTATTTCTTTTTCCCTATAAGTTTTTTGGGCTTTATCACTTTCAGAAAGTTGAAATATTCCTCGTTGATATCTTGGTCCTGAGCAGTCTGCAGAAGCTCAAACTTGTTCTTAAGTTCCAGTACATACTGCTTTTTCTCCTCTTCTGTTATCTCAAAGACCTTTGTATTATTTACTAGAGTCAGTTTTTTCCTTTCCTACATCTATATCAAGTGTACATCTTACCATTCTGTGATCACTTCCAACATTTACTTTATTCAGGACGGTAACATCATTCACAATATATCTTCTGTTAGTGAGGATGAAGTCGATTTCATTAGTAGTTAATCCAGTGGGACTCTTCCATGTCCACTTTCTGTTCACCCTTTTCTTGAAAAAAAGGGTTCATTACTGACAGTCCTTGAGAATCTGCAAATTCCACAAGTCTTTCACCTCTTTCACCAATTCCAAAATTTCCTATAGTTCTCCTTTCTGCGCTGTTTTGTCTTTTTCCAACCTTAGCATTGAAGTCCCCCATAATAATAGCGTAGTGGATTTTCTGCTCATTTAGAAGCCTCAATTTTGATGTATATTTCTTCAACCTCTTCATCCATCATCATGGCTCGATGTTGGTGCATAAATCATTATAATCTTTAGCTTGTATCTCTTAGTTTATACCTGGTAAATAATTATAAAGCTTGAAAAATTTTTATTTACCTTTTATATGAATTGTAATGCAAAAAGGAGCTCAGCCAACACATTTCCATGAGCCGCACATTATATGTAAAAGAGCCGCAGGTGGCTCGCGAATCGCGGTTGGCTACCCATGCCCACTTGTACCAAGTAACCCGCATTGCTCTTCTCCCATTGGCTTCTCCACCCCATCACGCAGAATTCTCAAGGTTGAATAAATATCACCAGGAGGGAAATTTTAATGCATAGAGAGATAAAAATATTACCAAGGATTAATAGGCAGCTCAACTCTCTCTAAAGTAAAAAAAAAAAAAGTCAATTATCCATCTGGATTATGTTTTTACTTTAGAGCCCCCTACTTTGAATTCCTTGTTTCTCCTTTTGTGAGTGGGTAGAGATGTAACATGCAAAATATCTGCAGAAATCTGTTTCTGCTAAATACTTCCTGAATAATTTTTATTCTGTCTGTCCATTCTTCAGACCAATATTTCTTTATATCAGTTTATCATTTAGTCCCATTTTGTTAACTCCGAGTAAGTCCAAAAAAATAACTTCAAAAAACTTAATGAAACCTAAACCCAGTCACACCACATGGAACAGTCAGAGATCATCTTATTTGTAAGCTACCTTTTTCCCCCTCAACTTCTTCAGAAAGGTCAAACAATTTCTAAATTTCACCATCAGAAAAGCCTACTACATGCCTAAATACTTCACTTTAACACTGAGTACAAGTTACTTTGACAAAAAAAAAAACAATGCTGCTACCATTAGCAATTAAATATAAACATGAAATGAGCATCCACTTGGTTTTTCAGATTTTTTATATTGAATATGAACATCAATTTGTTTTTTCAGATTGTTTATATGAAGTATAAATATATGATATAGTCCAGTAATTGAGCTGGCACACTGGGAAAACAAATTTCATAATTCAAAATGTGATAGTTGCGCAAGTTTAGACATTCGGACTTTGTGACAAAAAAAAAAAAAAAAAAACACTGTCAGCTGATATAGTTTTTCAGATTCCTTACATGAAGTATAAATATGGCAATACAATAATTGAGCAGGAAAACAAAATTTCATAATCAACAATATGACATGTGACTAAAAGAGATCTGGGGGGGGAGAAAAAAAAAAAAAAAAAAAACACTGCCTGCACTTAATAATTGAATATAAGCATCAATAAATGTGGATTTAGTTTTTCAGATTGTTTATATGAATGAAATGTAAATAACACAATAACTGTGCCAGCACTGCTGGAAAACAAATTCCTATTTGGAAATGCCAATAGGAACACTGGATGCAACATCAGACTGCAAATGGAATTTGGACCACAACTTTTCTTTTCTCTTTGTAAAGTCCTTTATAAGGAAATTGCATCTTCAATCTTCCGTGCCACAACATTGCTATGATCCTAAATTGGGATAATTTTTAGAGGTGATTTTCATAGATTGATTTATCATATGAAAGCAGGACTTAACTAGCATTAGCAAGGGCACATTATGCAAGAAAGCAAGCTTATATAGCAACAGCACGCACACACACACACACACACACACACACACACACACACACACACACACACACACATACACACACCTTCTCATTTCACCCACCCAATCGCTCCAAATGTTTGTCTAGTTCTGCCTTGAATCTTAAGCTATCAACTTCTAACTATAAGAAGTGTATTAAAACATCTGAAGATACATTTACATTTTAAAATTATTCTTGAAAATATTTAAATAATTAAAAATAACATTAAAGTTACATTAAATCTCATATGAAATTTTGAGAAATTCTCAATATATAAACGAACAACTGGTTTAACAAAAAATATAACCAGATGTAAGCTACCACAGATCATGGCTGCATGTGATAGACTAATAGCAACAAATTAACAAAACAATGAACAGTGAAAACTTATACTGGGCACAATTCTTTGGAACATGACCATACAAGGAATGTTATGTGATAACATGCTGTTTTTATTTGGTTTTAATTTCAGAAGAGGAGGCTTTGACAGTGTAAAGCACCATATGTTATCTATTAATTGAGCAGATTACAGCATGAGGGCAAATACAATTGAATTATGGAATACCTTTAAAGCAAAAATCACGGAAGCCAGAAATGCACACATACCATTAAGAAATATTGCAAAAAGAGATTGCCAAAATAGATGAATGTGAAGATGGTTGATCAAATTGAGCAGAAAAAGGTAGTATGGGATAGTTAGAGAGTGATGAAAATTAACTTGGACTAAATTAACATAAGATTAATACACATAAGATTATAGGGGTCAAGGTGGTGTGTAAGAAAACAGTGGTTAAGGGAGCAAAGAATACGGACAAGGAATTTTCACGTATGTGAATACAAGGAAGAAAATCATAAATCAGATCGAACCCTTGTGTACTGGGTGTGGGAAAGTCTTAAACACCCCCAATTGATTTTGCAAATGAATTGAACAGGTGCTTTGCATTTGTCTTTATTGAAGAAAGATTAGAAGACGCTGTGTGAGTGAGGCTGAGTCATATGAAATTACTGATTTCGAAATTACAGATAACTGTTTATTAGAAAAACTTTTGAGGATAAAGGCAAGTAAGGCTCATGTAGTCAATGGCATATAACTAGCAATTTTGAGGGAGGCCGCCAGAGAGTGTATCAAACCATTGAAGTAAATTATGGGGGCATCTTTGGACTTGGAAGAGATTCCTTTGGATTGGAGACGGGCAAACATCACCAATACATAAAGGTGATTCTAAGAGCAAAATTGGTAACTACAGACCAGTTAGTCTGACTTTAATGGGAGGGAAAATCTTGGAGGAAATGATTAAGAGTGCAATCCAGGGATATTCAGATAAATATGGCATTCTGAATAACACACAGCATGGTTACATTAAGGCAAAATCATGTTTAACTAATTTAGTATCATAAGCTATTTTAAGTATCGCAGTTCCCTACATCCAGCTCATGAGCTGGATGTAGGGAATAATTTCAACATAGTATCTTTGGATTTTAGCATACCGTTTAGAATGGTCAGAAAAGTGGCAGCTATGTTTTAATGCAGCAAAATGCAAGGTCTTAACACAAGGGAATGGCAACCCCAAAATAAATTATATATACTTGTGGGGTTGAATTACAAACAATGGAGGAAGAAAGGGATCTGTTACAATATGGACAGATACAAAGTCTTCTGAGCAATGTAAACAGGCAGCGAGGAAAGTGTACGGTGTCCTATTGATAATTTATCAAACATTATCCTATAGAAATATAGAGGTCATAAAGAGAGGCATCTTGCATGGTGAGACAGGAAAGGACGACCATATGAGGAAAGAGTCCAATTATGTGGACTATGGAGCTGGGCAACCAGGCACCTCAGAGGTTACCTAATTGAGATTTATGAGACTCCGAGAGGAGTTAGTAAAATGAATGAAAGAGGAATTTTCACTGTTTTAGAGAATTCCAGAACTCAGGAGCATAAATTCAAATTGCAGGAAGATTTCTTTTAGCCAAAAAGTCGTTGATTGCTGGAACAGGTTGCCTTCACAGATGAGACTGACAGTTTGAATAAATTCAAAGGTCAACTGGATAGTTACCTATGTGTGGAGAGAAGCAAATAATTTTATTATCTATTGTTTTTTTTTTTTTTTTGGCGATGCAGCTTCCTTGCACAACATGACTGTTTCCACTACTATAATTAAGTATATTTCCAATGTTAATATAGAAAGTTACAGCCATTTAAAATGCAAAGTGTTTCTGTAATACAGGCTGACAGACAATAGTAATAGTATTTGCCATATAGTGCAAGGAAGCCATAGGCTTTTGCTGCACTGTCAAAAAAAAAAAAAAAAACCAACCAAGTAGATAAAAAAACAGAAATTATATAGATTCCTCCTGCTAGGTTATTACTATTATTAATATCAGAGCTGCAAACCACATAAGATTTTGGACTGGTTCGATTCAAGAATTTCTGAAGCGATTAGGTTCACAGTCTGGTTCAAAAGGCAATTTTGACCAATGGTTTGGTTCGATTTGCGGTTCGGTAATAGTAATAGTGGCATGTGATGCAAGAAAGCAAGTGTATGAGCCTATGCAGCATCAGCCAAAAAAAAAAAAAAAAAAAAAATTCACACAACCATTCCCTGTAAATGTTTGTCCAGTTCCTCCTTAAATTATCATCTTCCACAACGACAGGTGGAAGTTTGTTCCAGCAATTAACCACCCGCTGGCTACAGGCAAATTTCCGCACAAAAATTCTACATCTGTCTTTCCTCAATTTGAATTTATGCCCACCCCCCAGGTTCATAATCTGAACAACTGGAAGAATCGCATCAGAATTCAGCGTGATCAACCCATTCAAGGCTTTATACACCTCAATCAGATCATCTCGCAGGTGCCTAGTCTCCAGCCGCTGAAATTTGCAGAACTTAAGCCTCTCTTGGTAAGAAGATCCCCTCATCAATCTTGTTGCCCTTCTCTGTACACACTCAAGCAAATCTACATCCTTCCTAAAATGAGGCTTCCAAACCTGTACACAGTACTCAAAGCGTGGCCTGACCATTGCATTATTTCTTTGCATCCCTTGCCAAGGGATGCAAAGAAAAACAGCAAAGACTTCTTTACTTATGTAAACTCTAGACGGAAGGGGATGAATCAGATTGGTCCACTTGATATTGATGGGTCAAGTGTTGATGATCCTGCTCAGGTAGCTAACAAACTAAATGAATATTTTGCATCGACATTCACACATGAGGAGTTATTCAGCGAGGGGAATGCCAGAGGTGTATTCAACTCTAGCAGTAAGCTACAGAATCTTGAAATAACTGGGAGTAAAGTGGAGGAGAAACTGTTGAAGATAAACACAAGAAAGGCACCCGGGGTGGATGGGATCTATCCAGTTATATTAAAGGAGGCAGCAAAGGAAGTAAGTAAACCTTTAGCCATAATTATGAGAGCTTCCTTGGACTCAGGGGAGGTACCCATAGACTGGAAATGTGCAAATGTGACCCCAATTCACAAAGGAGGATCAAAGGCTGACACAAGTAATTATAGACCTGTGAGCTTAACTTCTGTTCCAGGAAAATTAATGGAGGCACTGGTTAAAGAAGCACTGCAGGATCATTTAGACAAGACTTCAGTTATAGCTCAGACACAGCATGGTTTTGTTAAGGGGAAGTCTTGCCTGACCAACTTGGTTGGATACTATGATGCAGTCACAAAAGAACTGGATGCAGGGAATAACTTTGATATTATATACTTGGATCTTAGAAAGGCTTTTGATACTGTTGCACATGGAAGACTGCTACACAAATTGGAGCAGTGTGACATTGGAGGCAAATTGCTGCTATGGATAAAGGGGTGGTTGAGGGGGAGAAGACAGAGAGTGGTAATCAATGGACACTGCTCATCGTGGACTGATGTTATTAGTGGAGTCCCTCAGGGCTCAGTGTTGGGTCCATTATTGTTTTCTGTATTTATAAATGATATTGATGATGGTATATCGGGCTTAATGTCCAAGTTTGCAGACGATACAAAGGTTGGCAGGGTTGTCAAGGACACTACTGACACTATGCTGCTGCAACAGGATCTGGAAAGGTTGAGCAGATGGGCTGAGAGGTGGCAAATGAAGTTTAACATTGATAAATGTAAAGTACTACACATGGGAAACAGCAACCCCAGAGCAACGTATCAACTCTGTGGTACTACACTGACAGTGGTAGAGAATGAAAGGGACTTGGGGGTGGTTGTGCAGGCAGATATGAAGTTCTCTGAGCAGTGCAGACGGGCTGCAAGAGTAGCTCATGGAGTATTGTCAATGATATACAGGAATTTTTCCAGCAGGGATAAGGAGGTGATTATTCCATTGTATAAGGCGATGGTCAGGCCACACCTAGAGTACTGTATACAGGTCTGGAGACCTCATTTCAAGTAGGATGTAGAGCTGCTGGAACGAGTACAGAGAAGGGCAACAAGATTAGTGAATGGAACAAAGGGGTGCTCTTACGAAGAAAGGCTTAAGTTTTGCAAATTACAGTGTCTGGAGACTAGGCACCAGCGAGGTGATCTGATAGAGGTGTATAAAGCCTTGAATGGTTTAAGCATGCTCAATGCTGATGGGATTCTTCCTCTAGCTCAGAAAAATCACCTGAGAGGGCATAAATTCAAATTGAGGAAAGACAGATGTAGGATAGACGTGCGGAAATTTGCCTTTAGCCAGCGGGTGGTTGGTTGGTGGAACAGACTTCCATCCCTTGTGGTGGAGGTTGATAGCCTAAATAAGTTTAAGGCTCAGCTGGACAGGTATTTTGAACGAACAGAGGGGTGAAGTGGAAGTGGGTTTTTTTTTTTTTTTTTTTTTTTGGCTGATGCTGCATAAGCTTGCTTTCTTGCATCAAATGCCTCTACTAATGCTAATGCTAATTATACAGAGGGACAATCACCTCCTTTTCCCTGCTAGCAAAAATTTCTATATATCATTGACAAAACCCCATGGCCTGCTCTGCCACCTGTCTGCATTGCTCAGAAAACTTCATATCTGACTGCACAATTACTCCCAGGTCGTTTTCATTTTCTACTACCCTAAGTGTAGTACCGCACAGTTGGTACATTCCTCTGGGGTTAATTCTACCCATATGCAGTACTTTGCATTTGTCAATGTTAAACTTCAGTTGCCACTTCTCAGCCCAACTTCCCAAATTTTCTAGATCCTGTTGCAGTAGCACACTACCATTACTGTCATTAACAATCCTGCCAACCTTTGTATCATCTGCAAACTTCGACACTAAGCCTAATATACCTTCATCAATATCATTGATAAAGATACAAAACAACAGTGGACCCAACACCAAACCCTGTGGGACTCCCTAATAACATTAGTCCACGAAGAGCAGTGCCCATTGATTACCACCCTCTGTCTTCTCCCACTCAATCATCCTTTTATTCATTGTAGCAACTTACCCTTAATACCATTCTGCTCCAATTTGTACAGAAGCCTTCCATGTGCAACAGTGTCAAAAGCTTTTCTGAAATCCAAGTATATGATATCAAAATTATTTTTTGCATCCAGTTCCTTTGTAACCACATCATAATATCCAATCAAATTTGTCAGACAAGACTTTCTCTTAACAAAATAATGCTGTGTCTGAATTATTGTTACAGTCTTGTTTACATGATCCTGCAGTGCATCTTTAACTAGTGACTCCATTATTTTACCCAGAACAGAAGTTAAACTAACTTGTCTGTAATTACTTGTGTCACCCTTCGATTCCCCCTTTGTGAATTAGGGATACATTTGCACATCTCCAGTCCATGGGAGCCTCCCTGAGTCCAAGGATGCTCTCATAATTATGGCTAAGGGTTTGCTTACTTCCTTTGCCACCTCCTTTAATATAACTGGATAGATCCCATCCATCCCAGGTGCCTTTCTTATGTTTAACTTCAACAATTTCTCCTCCACTTTGTTCTCAATTATTACAAAATCATTAAGCACCATGTTACAATTTGATAAACTTATGGAATTTTCCTTTCTTAATAACTCCTCATGCGCCAATGTAAATGCAAAATACTCATTCAGTTTGTTTGCTATCTGAGCAGGATCATCAACAGTTGAACCATTGATATCAAGTGGACCAATCTGATTCATCCGCTTCCTTTTAGAGTTTATACAAGTAAAGAAATCCTTGCTATTTTTCTTAGCATCCTTTGCCAAAGATTTCTCATAATCTGCCTTTTCCTGCTAGTCTGTGACTTGAGTACAGACTAGCTTATATCTGCCGTGGGCTGCTTCTATGTCGCCTGATAATTTATATGTATCCCATGCATTTTTCTTCTCTGCCACGAGTCTTATTAGTTCATTTGACAACCATTTAGGCCTAAACCTTGAATATTTCTTAATAGCCATGAAACTTTTAGTAGCTTCCACGATTAATTCCTTGAATGCTTCCCACTTAGAATTTGCTGTTAGTAACACCATCAGTTGATCCCACTGTACAGAATTTAAAAACTGTCTGAGACCACTGCAGTCACCTTTACGGAAGCAAAACCCCTTTCCTTTACCCCTGATGGTAATTATATCTTTAAGTAAATCCCACATCAGTACACTGTGATCACTGCCACCTAGTGGTTCCTTTACCTGCAAATTCTTAATTCACGAATGATCACTGCTGATAACCAGATTACCCTTTCTGGTTCGGTTCAGTCAAGTATATCGTCTGAAATAATTCGTATAGTTTCTTAGTTCGTTAATGATAGTAATAATACCACATTATAATAAAATATTAATATAAAGTCTTATTTTAAATAAAAGTAAATTATATTAATAATATATCTGACAAGTGATAAAATCACATGTTAAATCATTTCAATTTGAAGTGATGAGACCTTGATATCAAAATATATATCAAACTAAAGTAGGAAAAAATACAAGTTTTTATAAAATTATTTTGCAGATACTATTACAATAGTATATTTCACTTAAATTTAGAATTAATATTCTAAGAAATACTTGAGTAATTAATAAGCTAAAGGTGTTATGCTGCTAATTAAGAAAAACATAAAATCAAAAGAAGTGCATCCAGTTGATATAAATGAACAGTGCACTGTTGAGCCAGTTTTGGTGTGACATAAGCACTTCAAAAGCAAAAATAAGAGTAGGAGTGTGTTATAGGCCTAATGACTCGACTGAGTACAATGAGCAATTCTACAGAGAAATAGTGGGCTAGTAAATCAGAATTGGGGGATTTAAACTTCCCAGATATTGACTGGACCTTGTGGGTTGGTCACTCACACACTAGTAAGACTTTTGTGGATTTATTGGATGTTTTCTGCAGCAGCATGTTTGAAAGGCAACCAGAGAGGGTAATACTCTTGATCTGGTTATCAGCAGTGATCATTTGTGTATTAAGAATTTGCAGATAAAGGAACCACTAGATGGCAGTGATCACATTGTACTGATGTGGGATTTACTTGCAGATATCATTACCATCAGGGGTAAAGGAAAGGGTTTTTACTTCCATAAAGGTGTGTACAGTGGTCTCAGACAGTTTTTAAATTCGAAGTGGGAAGCATTCAAGAAATTAATCGTGGATGCTACTAAAAGTTTCATACCTATTAAGAAATATTGTTCAAGGTTTAGGCCTAAATGGTTATCAAATGAAATAATGAGACTCATGACAGAGAAGAAAAATGCATGGGACATATAAATTATCAAGCAACTAAGAAGCCTATGGCAGATATAAGCCAGTCTGTAATCAGGTCACAAAGGAGGTTAGGCAGGCGAAGGCAGATTATGAGAAATCTTTGGCAAAAGATGCTAAGAAAAACAGCAAGGATTTCTTTACTTATATAAACTCTAAAAGGAAGGGGATGAATCTGATTGGTCCACTTGATATCGATGGTTCGACTGTAGATGATTCTGCTCAGATAGGAAAAAAACTGAATGAGTATTTTGCATCTACATTCACACATGAGGAGTTATTAAGGTTTGAAAATGGCAGAAGGTTATCAAATTGTAGCAGGGTGCTTAATGATTTTGTAATAACTGAGAGCAAAGTGGAGGAGAAATTGTTGAAGTTAAACATAAGAAAGGCACCTGGGGTGGATGGGATCTATCTAGTTATATTAAAGGAGGCGGCAAAGCAACTAAACAAACCCTTAGCCATAATTATGAGAGCATCCTTGGACTCAGGGGAGGTCCCCGCGGACTGGAGATGTGCAAATGTATCCCCAATTCACAAATGGGGATTAAAGGGTGAGACGAGTAATTACAGACCAGTTAGTTTAACTTCTGTTCCGGGTAAAATAATGGAATCACTGGTTAAAGAAGCATTGCAGGATCATCTAGACAGGACTAATAGTTAAGACACAGCATGGGTTGGTTAAAGGGAAGTTTTGTCTGACAAATTTGATAGGACATTATGATGTGGTTACAAAGGAACTGGATGCAAAAAATAATTTTGATATCATATATTTGGATTTCAGGAAAGCTTTTGACACTGTTGTGCATGGAAGACTATTGTACAAATTGGAGCAGAATGGTATTAAGGGTAAGTTGCTACAATGGATAAAAGGATGGTTGAGTGGGAGAAGACAGTGGGTGGCAATCAATGGGTGCTGCTCTTCGTGGACTAATGTTATTAGTGGAGTCCCACAGGGTCCGGTGTTGAGTCCTCTGTTGTTTTGTATATTTATCAATGATATTGATGAAGGTACATCAGGCTTAGTGTCGAAGTTTGCAGATGATATAAAGGTTGGCAGTGTTGTTATGGCAGTATGCTACTGCAACAGGATCTAGATAATTTGGGCAGTTGGGCTAAGAAGTGGCAACTGAAGTTTAACCTTGACAAATGCAAAGTACTGCATATGGGTAGAAGTAACCTCAGAGAAACGTACCAACTGTGTGGTACTACACTTAAGGTGGTAGAAAATGAAAAAGACCTCGGAGTAATTGTGCAGTAGGATATGAAGTTTTCTGAGTAAAGCAGACAGGCTGCCAGGGCAGGTCATGTGGTTTTGTCAATGATATATAGGAATTTTGCTAGCAGGGAAAAAGAGGTGATTGTCCCTCTGTATAAGGCAATGGTCAGGCCTCGCCTTGAGTACTGCGTACAGGTCTGGAGGCCTAATTTTAGGAAGGATGTAGATTTACTTGAGCGTGTACAGAGAAGGACAACAAGATTGGTGAGGGAAATGAAGGAATCTTCTTACCAAGAGAGGCTTAAGTTCTGCAAATTGCAGTGGCTGGAGACTAGGCACATGCGCGTGGTGATCTGATTGAGGTGTATAAGGCCTTGAATGGGTTGAGTACGCTGAATTCTGATGGGATCCTTCCACATGTTCAGATTACGAACCTAAGGGGACATAAATTCAAATTAAGGAAAGACAGATGTAGAATAGATGTGCGGAAATTTGCCTTTAGCCAGCGGGTGGTTAATTGCTGGAACAAACTTCCATCTGTCGTTGTGGAAGTTTATAGGTTAAATAAATTTAAGGAGGAACTGGAAGGCATTTGGAGGGAATGGTGTGATTTTTTTTTTTTTTTGGCTGATGCTGCATACACTTGCTTTCTTGCATTATATGCCACTACTACTACTACAACTACCTTAGCAACATTTTCGTTATTTTATTTTTGAACACACTGTGGTCACTATCCATTCTTCAATTCGTGAGCAAACCACTTTTTTTTATTCAACATTGTATTCCTACAATTTAAATAAAAGTTCAAGCTTTTGAAAATACATAATTTCTGAAATTCCAATATGGTCTAATTCAATGATAAAGCGAATTGTGGACTTAAACAGCCTTATCCAACAGATGAACTTCGTCTTAAGAAAAATGAATAAAGCACTTATTTTGGCTATAAGATCAGAGGGATAAATAAGGGTTTCTGAGGTATATTATTGATTTTAATTTATTCAATAAGGAATGGCATTTTATTTAATTGAATTTAAAAATGAAATACGTATAACTGAAGGTCTTTTCAAAACAGGTAAGTAAAAATTTGAAACAGGTAAGTAAACGCGGAACGCAACCCCGACTTACATAAGGGTTGTGTTCCGCGGAACTCGAAGTAAGTCAAAATTTCCCTAAATGCTTATGCAGTCGCAAATTTGATTGAAGCAAAAAAAGAAATGTTCAACGAACATGTAAACAGAATTATTTATTCAATTTTTTTTTTATCTAATGTGCAGGAAAAATTACAAAAATTTCAAATTATAAAATTACAAAAAGAGAGAGGAGATGCATAAAAGTCAGCAAGTTTTACCTTTCAGGCATTGTTGCCAGAATTAACTCTCCAGCTAATAAGCACGCTGTTGTTATTTGGTTTTTAGGAGAATTAGCAACTAAGGCCATATTGCTCCAGGAATATGCAGTGGTCATTTCATGACCTTTCCGCATCGTCCGTATTTGGTGGTGACAGGCTCGAACCCCAGTCTAATCAAGAAATGTGTGCTATGCACTGCTGCTCCTTCCCACCCGGCTACGGAGGCGCCTGATAAGCACGCTACCGTGTAATTTGGGGGCTGTGGAGATTTAGAAGGGGTTTTTCCCAACAGATCACAAAATTTCTCTGCAGTCACAGAATTGGCACTGGCAACTTCACCATATACTTTAATGTTTTGGAAACCAGCATGATACTTGAACCTAATAAACCACCCATTGCTTGCCAAGAACTTGTTTTGGGGTTCGCCATACTTATCCTTAATATCTTCATAAATACTTCTTGTTTTGCTTGAATGGCCATTGGATTTGCTTCTGAATCTGATTTTCCATCCATATTATTAATATCTTTTCCATCTTCGATATAGCACCAGAATGCTGTTTTATGATCACTGTTGATCTTAAATGCGTTGATCCTTTAACATGTTCTTTTTATATTTGAGAACGAGGGTAGCTGTGCGAACGTACATTTTTGCCGCTCGTGGAACAGAGAAGTTTTTTCTGATTTATTTTCTGTTTTATTAACTTAAAGTGGCATATTAACTTATTTTCTGAAGTAGTTTTATATTCTTATTTACGATACTTAGATTAAAGTAACTTAGATAGAGTTTTTGTAGGTATTACTTAATATCGGAAAGGGTATCAAATCCACGTGTTTACCGTTCATAAACAGCCGCCATTGTAACGCGATACAAAATATCTCGAACTAGTATAGTACATAATATTGTAAATTAATCAGATAATTAATCTTGTTGAACTTCATTGTCAATTAAATTGTACTTTTCACTATACATAACAACTTGGGTTACGTAACATAATTAGTAAAAAAATAAATAATTAATACTTAACTTGATACGGAAGTTATATAAAGGGATTTCGTAGATAACACTCGATACTGAAACATAAATATAGCGTTATAACTGTGTTGAGATAGAAGTTTAGAGTTTTTAATTTTGTACTGAAATTGAAATTAAAATCGAAATCATGACTCTGACCAGAGCAGCAAAGCAAAAGGCTCAAGCAAATGGGAGTGCTGTGGCTCAGGGGAGAACTGAGAGAGGCAGTTGCCCTAGGAATCACAGCCTATTAAAATGCACTACTTGCTTCATGTTTGTGGAGCAGTCAGGTACGGGACATGATACTGCCATGGGGGATGTCTGTGTGTGCGCGATGCAAGGAGTGTAAGGAAATCAGGCGACAACTCAGCATTGTTATGGGTCTATATGAGAGCTTGAAGGACAGGGTGGATGCCCTCGAAGGATTAAAAGTGAGGGGCCCATCAAGCTCTCAGCTGCACACACCAATGCCAGAGCTTGCACTTGGTCATCACGCAACACATTGGCAGCCCCCAAGGCAGAATGCACTGGTCCCAAAGGAACTAGTAGTTGTTGGTGACTATTGTCAGGGAAACATGCTTTGTAAAAAGGATAGGTGGAACAGGACCAGGGTATGTCTGCCAGGGGCAAAGGCTGATGACGTTGTAGAGCGGATATCATCTTTTAAGGGCACAAAAGGTGATATAGTTGTCCACGTTGGCACTAATGATATTAAGAGTAGGACACCGGCGGAATTTCTTAACAAGTACAGGTCACTGTTGAAAAAAAGCCGTGAATTAGGGTTGAATTTTAAAGTGTCTGCAATTCTGCCCAGACACGATAGGAGGGAGTATATGATGAGAGCCCTGTCGATCAATTCGGCCCTGGAAGGATTGTGCAAGGCTCAAGGGGTAGAATTTTTTTCAGCCTGGTTAACAGAAGATACTGCTTCTACAGGGATGGGATACACTTAAATAGAAAGGGTGCAAGAATGTTTGCTGATGCTATCGAGGCAGTGTTAGGTGGGTCGGAAAACTGCTAGATTGGGGGGATACAAGGAGTAATAGATTAACGGTAGCCACTGGCAGAGGTGAAAGTGATTCTTGCACTGCTTCTATTGGAATGAGCCGCAGCCTGGAAAATAAGATGCAGGATATTTCAGAGACTGCTGAGATTCATTGGGCTACAAATAAACTCATAGGTTGTGTTAGGGTAGCTAAGAAAAAGAGCAGGTGCATGTATACTTGTGAGTACACCAATGCTAGGAGTTTAGTAAATAAATTTGATGAATTTGAGGTATTGCTCAAAACATCAAAGGCAGATATTGTGGGGATTTCAGAGACGTGGTGTCACACAGATATAAGGAATGCAGAACTGGAATTTGGGGAGTACAATGTCTACAGAAAGGATAGACAGGGTAGGAAGGGAGGAGGGGTTATGCTATTAGTTAAGAAATACATAAAATCCAAGGAAGTGAAGCCAGTCGACATTGCTGGACAGTGCAGTGTCAAGTCAGTTTGGTGTGACATAAGAATTGGGAGATCAAAATTGAGAGTAGGAGTGTGCTATAGGCCTAATGACTCTGATGAGTATAAGAAGAAACTGTACGGGGAAATAGAGTGGGCCAGTAAATCAGAGAGTCTTATAATCGGGGATTTTAATTTCATAGATATTGACTGGAAATTGGGGGCTGGTCACTCACACACTAGCAAGGCTTTTGTGGATTTATTGGATGATTGTTTTCTACATCAGCATGTTCGGGAGGCAACTAGAGGGAGTATTAATCTTGATTTGATTATCAGTAGTCATTCTTCATGCATTAAGAATCTGCAGGTAAATGAACCACTAGGTGGCAGTGATCACAGTGTGCTGAAGTGGGAGTTACTCAAAGAGGTAACTACCATTAGGGGAAAAGGGAAGGGTTATTGCTTTCATAAAGGCGACTACGATGCACTGAGACAGTATTTAAATTCTATACAGTGGGATCAACTGATGATGTTACCAACAGCAAATTCAAAATGGGAAGCATTCAAAGAACTCATCTTCGAAGCTACTAGGCTTTACATACCAACTAAGAAATATTGTTCAAGGTTTAGGCCTAAGTGGATGTCAGATGAACTAATGAGACATCTGGCAGAGAAGAAAAATGCATGGGATACATACAAATTAACACGTGACACAGAAACCCATGATAGATACAAGTTGATCTGTAACTAAGTTACAAAGGAGGTTAGGCAGGCGAAGGCAGATTACAAGAAATCTTTAGCAAGGGATGCAAAGAAAAACAGCAAAGAGTTCTTTACTTATGTAAACTCTAGAAGGAAGAGGATGAATCAGATTGGTCCACTTGATATCGATGGGTCAGCTGTTGATGATCCTGCTCAAGTAGCTAACAAACTGAATGAATATTTTGCATCGACATTCACACATGAGGAGTTATTCAGCGAGGGAAATGCCAGATGTGTATTCAACTCTGGCAGTAAGCTAGAGAATCTTGTAATAACTGAGAGTAAAGTGGAGGAGAAATTGTTGAAGATAAATACAAGAAAGGCACCTGTGGTGGATGGGATCTATCCAGTTATATTAAAGGAGGCAGCAAAGGAAGTAAGCAAACCCTTAGCCATAATTATGAGAGCTTGCTTGCACTCAGGGGAAGTACCCATGGACTGGAGATGTGCAAATGTGACTCCAATTCACAAAGGAGGATCAAAGGGCGACAAGTAATTATAGACCTGTTAGTTTAACTTCTGTTCCTGGAAAATTAATGGAGGCACTGGTTAAAGAAGCACTGCATATCATCAAGACAAGACTTCAGTTATAGCTCAGACACAGCATGGTTTTGTTAAGGGGAAGTCTTGCCTGACCAATTTGATTGGATACTATGATGCAGTCACAAAAGAACTGGATGCAGGAAATAACTTTGATATTATATACTTGGATTTTAGAAAGGCTTTTGATACTGTTGCACATGGAAGACTGCTGCACAAATTGGAGCAGTGTGGCATTGGAGGCAAATTGCTGCTATGGATAAAGGGGTGGTTGAGGGGGTAAGACAGAGTGGTAATCAATGGACACTGCTCATCGTGGACTAATGTTATTAGTGGAGTCCCACAGGGTTCAGTACTGGGTCCATTATTGTTTTCTGTATTTATAAAAGATATTGATGATGGTATATCAAGCTTAATGTCCAAGTTTGCAGACGATACGAAGGTTGGCAGGGTTGTCAAGGACACTACTGACACTATGCTACTGCTACAGGATCTGGAAAGGTTGAGCAGATTACCATTAGCATTAGTAGAGGCATTTGATGCAAGAAAGCAAGCTTATGCAGCATCAGCCAAAAAAAAAAAAAAAAAAAACCCCACTCCCACTTCACCCCTCTGTTCGTTCAAAATACCTGTCCAGCTGAGCCTTAAACTTATTTAGGAGTCTGTTCCACCAACCAACCACCCGCTGGCTAAAGGCAAATTTCCGCATGTCTATCCTACATCTGTCTTTCCTCAATTTGAATTTATGCCCTCTCAGGTGATTTTTCTGAGCTAGAGGAAGAATCCCATCAGCATTGAGCATGCTTAAACCATTCAAGGCTTTATACACCTCTATCAGATCACCTCACTGGTGCCTAGTCTCCAGACACTGTAATTTGCAAAACTTAAGCCTTTCTTCGTAAGAGCACCCCTTTGTTCCATTCACTAATCTTGTTGCCCTTCTCTGTACTCATTCCAGCAGCTCTACATCCTTCTTGAAATGAGGCCTCCAGACCTGTATACAGTACTCTAGGTGTGGCCTGACCATTGCCTTATACAATGGAATAATCACCTCCTTATCCCTGCTGGAAAAATTCCTGTATATCATTGACAATACTCCATGAGCTACTCTTGCAGCCCTTCTGCACTGCTCAGAGAACTTCATATCTGCCTGCACAACCACCCCCAAGTCCCTTTCATTCTCTACCAATGTCAGTGTAGTACCACAGAGTTGATACGTTGCTCTGGGGTTGCTGTTTCCCATGTGTAGTACTTTACATTTGTCAATGTTAAACTTCATTTGCCACCTCTCAGCCCATCTGCTCAACCTTTCCAGATCCTGTAGCAGTAGCATAGTGTCAGTAGTGTCCTTGACAACCCTGCCAACCTTTGTATCATCTGCAAACTTGGACATTAAGCTTGATATACCATCATCAATATCATTTATAAATACAGAAAACAATAATGGACCCAACACTGAGCCCTGAGGGACTCCACTAATAACATTAATCCACGATGAGCGGTGTCCATTAATTACCACTCTCTGTCTTCTCCCCCTCAACCACCCCTTTATCCATAGCAGCAATTTGCCCCCAATGTCACACTGCTCCAATTTGTGTAGCAAGATGGGCTGAGAGGTGGCAAATGAAGTTTAACATTGACAAATGTAAAGTACTACATAAGGAAAACAGCAACCCCAGAGCAACGTATCAACTCTGTGGTACCACACTGACAGTGGTAGAGAATGAAAGGGACCTGGGGGGTGGTTATGCAGGCAGATATGAAGTTTTCTGAGCAGTGCAGATGGGCTGCAAGAGTAGCTCATGGTGTATTGTCGATGATATATAGGAATTTTTCTAGCAGGGATAAGGAGGTGATTATTCCCTTGTATAAGGCAATGGTCAGACCACACCTAGAGAGTACTGTATACAGGTCTGGAGAGATGTTGGAACGAGTACAGAGAAGGGCAACAAGATTAGTGAATGGAACAAAGGGGTGCTCTTACGAAGAAAGGCTTAAGTTTTGCAAATTACAGTGTCTGGAGACTAGGCACCGGCGAGGTGATCTGATAGAGGTGTATAAAGCCTTGAATGGTTTGAGCATGCTCAATGCTGATGGGATTCTTCCTCTTGCTCAGAATAATCACCTGAGAGGGCATAAATTCAAATTGAGAAAGGACAGATGTAGGATAGACGTGAGGAAATTTGCCTTTAGCCAGCGGTTGGTTGGTTGGTGGAATAGACTTCCATCCCTTGTCGTGGAAGTTGATAGCCTAAATAAGTTTAAGGCTCAGCTGGACAGGTATTTCGAATGAACAGAGGGGTGAAGTGGAAGTGGTTATTTTTTATTTATTTATTTTTTTTTTTTGGCTGATGGTGCATAAGCTTGCTTTCTTGCATCAAATGCCTCTACTAATGCTATACGCGCACTGTCCCATAAAATAGTATTCATTGTTGAAGCTGCAAGACCTAATTCCGTGCAATAGATGGCAAACTTCGTCCTGTTTTGTAATTCTTAATTAATCATCTTCATTTCTAAATCAATTTTGTTTCGTTTCCTAGCACTAACAGCACTTGCAATTTCCATTGGTTCCTTTCCTTTCACCATTGTAATAAGTAAATGGGAATGAAGAGAAGATTCTTAAAATTTATTTGTTTTTTGTATGATTGAAAATTTCAGTGAAGGGGAACACATTTCACCATAATAACATAAAAATCCAAATAATTCCAGCTATCAGTATTATCACAAATGCAATAAGATTGGGTTTACTACCCATTTATAATAGATTGCACTAACAGAAAAGCCCAATAAACTGGAAGTGCAAATTGTTTTATGGTCGTGACCTTCAGAAATGTTCTTTAGAAAAATATCAACAAAGGCATTCAAAAATTGATTCTTATAACGGAACGTGTGATAACGATGAAAAGGTAGCACAATTTCCATTATAAAAATGACCTTTTAGAGAGATAAATATCTTAGGTATATAGCCAATATTTCAACTTCCGAGGTCTTCGAACGAATTACCAAAAAAACAGTGTGTTATTGAGCTCACATTATATTTTCACGATACCTCCATTTATTCCTACAGGACGCAAATTACATTTCCACGATTTTTTTAAGTTTGCACCGGCCAACAAAAACTTAGATAAAGTTGAATTTCTGTGTAGCATTAAAGAGGCATATGATGCTAGAAAGCAAGCTTATGCAGCATCAGCCAAAAAAAAAAAAAAAACGCTCCCATTTCACCCCTCCGTTCATTCGAAATACCTGTACAGCTCAGCCTTAAATTTATTTAGGCTATCAACTTCCACAACAAAGGATGGAAGTCTGTTCCACCAACCAACTACCCGCGCTGGCTAAAGACAAATTTCCGCACATCTATCCTACATCTGTCTTTCCTCAATTTGAATTTATGCCCTCTCAGGTGATTATTCTGAGCAACAGGAAGAATCCCATCAGCATTGAGCATGCTCAAACCATTCAAGGCTTTATACACCTCAATCAGACCACCTCGCACGTGCCTAGTCTCCAGACACTGTAATCTGCAAAAGTTAAGCCTTTCTTCGTAAGAGCAACCCTTTGTTCCATTCACTAATCTTGTTGCCCTTCTCTGTACTCGTTCCAACAGCTCCACATCCTTCTTAAAATGAGATCTCCAGACCTGTATACAGTACTCAAGGTGTGGCCTGACCATTGCCTTATATAAAGGGGATAATCACCTCCTTATCCCTGATAGAAAAATTCCTTATATCATTGACAAAACACCATGAGGTACTCTTGCAGATCGTCTGCACTGCTCACGTTCTGAGATATTCTGATTGAAAAAGGAGCAGAAATTACCAAAACATTAACTTTGAATATTAATCTCTTCTCTTATTCACAAATGTATACAAGAGAACATTTAAATTTCGAAAGAAAATAATTATTTAAACAAAATTTTTAAATATATTTTAATAATACTAATTTTAATAATACAGATATTTCCAGATATTATAAAAAAAAAAAAAAAAAATCACAGAAAATAATGACAATAAAACTTTAAGAACAGAAGACACAAACACTAATTACAACCAAAATATTATTAGTTACTCAGATTATTAATGTATTTTATATTATTAATGTATCAAAATAATTTTACTTTGAAAATTGATCATGAAATCTTAAAAACAACATAGATACGTAGGTAATTTTGAAATTAATTATTTAATTTTAAAAATAAAATGTCCTCCATTAACCAAGAGTCTAAACAACAACTGTTATCAGTCAAAATGATCTTTAATGTCAAAAGGCATCTTTCTACACTTGCTCGTGTGGCAGGAACTGCGAAGATTACTTTGGCTACGTAACCTAACATTACAGCTGAAGTGCACTCTGCCAGAGTGAAAACAGGAATGATGAACCCTCAGAACAAAGCCTCACAAATGAAACATACTAATCTTTTCAAATAAAAACACTAATGAGTGATTCTCAGTACTACGTCCTTTCACTTCCTTATCAGATTTGATCAGTGTAAGTGTTCTGCTGCATCGAGAGCATCCCTTCCCATGCACTCCACTGCAGAGCTTCTATTCAAATAGTTCAGCAGGGATCCTGTGACACACAGGGTCCCTGACGAGCGAAAGTGAAAAAAACTCTTTCCCTACCCCTGAGATGGGCTCCTAATCCGATGCAGTGCTTTTCACGTCTTCTTAGTAACCATTCTAGAAGCCTAGCCATGAACAATGGAAAAAGAAAGAGGAAGGAGTATGTTTCCTACTCATTGGATTTCCCCATGAAAAATTTCGAAATTTCCGTTGATCCGTAGGCAATGTTTGAAACAAAAACCGAACCACTTTTCCAAAAAAAAAATTGGTTCGTTCGTGGAACCGCAAACCGAACCAAAACCACTGAACAAAAAAATTTGTTCAGTGGTTTTGGTTCAGTTTGTGGTTCAGAAAAATGGGTGTGGTTCGGTTCACAGTTTGCAGCTCCGACTACTATTAATAGTGACAAATGATGCAAGAAGGCAATCTTTTACAGCATCAGCAAAAAAAAACTTAACATTTCCCAAATCACCTGCCCATCACTTCTAACAGTGTCTAGCTGGCCACCTGCTAGCTAGAAGAAAATTTCTGCACATCCTCAGTTTAAATTTATGCTCCCCTCGTGTGTTCTGAGCAAGAGGAAGGATTCCACCAGGAATGAGCTTACTCTTACAGTGGTAGAGAATGAAAAGGACTTGGAGGTAATTGTGCAGTCAGATATGAAGTTTTCTGAGCAGTGTAAAAAGACTACAAGAGTAGCTCATGGTGTCTTGTCAATGATATACAACAAGGATAAGGATGTGATTGTCCCCTTGTATAAGGCAATGGTCAGGCCACACCATGGGTACTGTATACAGGTCTGGAGGCCTCATTTTAGGAAAGCAGAGCTTCATTGCATTGTGCACCAATGTCAATTGGATGCACTTCCTTAAATTTTGTTTCTTAACTAACAGTATAATCCCTCCTACCTCCCTGTCCTGTCTGTACACATTGTACTCCCCAAATTCCAATTCTGCACTGCTTATATCCATGTGGCACTACATCTCTAATATCCCAACAATAACCACTTTTGATGTCTTGACCAGCACTTCAAATTCATCAAATTTATTTACAATACTCCTAGCATTTGTGTAGGATATTTATTTACTATACTCCTAGCATTTGTGCATACTTGCATGTATAAAAGCAAGTATACATACACCTATTCTTACTCGTAGTTACCCTAACACAACCCATGTATTTACTTGTTCCATGACAACTCCCAGCACAGCCCTTGAAATCCCCAGTACCCCACTTTGCAGGCTGCTGCTCATTTCAATAGAAGCAGTGCAAGAATCATTTTAACGTCTGCCGGTGGCTTCCGACCCACCTAACACTGCCTCAATAGCATTAGCAAATATTCTTGCACCCTTTCTATTTAAGTGTATCCCATCCCTATAGAAACAATCACTCCTGTTAACAAGCACAGACCACGTTGAGAAAAATTCTACCCCATGAGTCTTGCACAATCTCTCCAGGGCTGAATCGATTGACAAGGTTCTCATCATACACTCCCTCCTATCATATCTGGGCAGAATTGCAGACACTTTCAAATTTAACCCCAATTCGCCCTTAAAAGATAATATCTACCATACAATGTCATAAAATTTTGCCCCTGGCAGAATACTCTGGTACTATTCCACCTATTCTTTTTGCACAATATATTTCCCATCTCCCTAACAACAGTCACCAATAATAATAAGCTCCTGTGGGAACAGCACATTCCACCCTGAAAATTGCCGCTGTGTTGCCTGATGATCGAGTGCAAGCTTTGGAATTGATGTGGGCAGCTGAGATGTTGATGGGTCCCCAATTTAAGTCCATGGAGGGCATCTACCCTGTCCTTCAAGCTCTCATAAAGGCCCATAACAACGCTGAGTTGGTGCCTAACTTCTTCACACTGCTTACATCGAGCACACACAAAGACACCCCCTTGGCAACAACATGTCCTGGCCTGTCCCAGAAAGTTCTGCAAACATTTCACAAATTGCACTTTTCTTTAGGCTGTGATGTGTTGGAGTATCGTCCCCTTCGGTTCTCCTCTGAGCCAAAGCACTCCCGGTACTTTGTGCATGTTGCTTTGCTGCTCTAGTCTGGAGCATGATTTCTGTTTAAATTTCTTGAAACTTCACCACCAGTACCTACATGCCAACCTACAACCCTAACCTTCAAAACTAGCTTATTTCTGCCAAAAAAGGGCCTACTGTTCCTGCACTCATCTTTGATGACACCAGATTTTGAGACAAGATCACACCACTACTAGGACTTACTCTGACTTCTAATAAATCAATCAGCAATTCACATAAGCACCTTGGTCCTTGAGGTTGTCACAGACATTCTCTCAGATATGCCAGACAAGCTGTATTTGCTACCTGGGAGTCTAAAACGTTGATGGAACTGATATTCGGGTGACACTCAAGTCAAGTGGACCCAATTTCGGCGAAGTCCGGATGGTCTGTGACAGCCAAATCCTCTGCTTGCACCTTCATGATGGTGGGACTGTTAGTAATACTGGGTATAACCTCCATGCACAAGTATAAGGTGGGTGACCACCCAGGTATGAACCAACGTAAGCAGGGGTCGAGGTGTGGCGCCCAAACCACATGGGGGAACACTGCCCCTCTATGTTACCAGGCAGTGTTAGATGGTAGATGGCTTATCAACCAGTGCAATACCACCACTTTGCTTAATGGAGGCTTGAAGTGGTGGAACCCACGTTTAGTCTCTAGAGCTAAGTTCCGGTCAACCCTTCCCTATCTCTTTCTTCATGCAGTATGATTGATGACTTGAGGTTATGATGAACATCGTGGCGAGATCCAATATTCCTTACATTTCGAGGGTACAGCTCTAAAACGGTGTTCGCAGGCCGGCCGCTAGTTAGTACACTGGACCGAACCTATTGGTAACTCTCTAGGTGGCTTCCGGATCAGCTAGTGTATAATCTTGCCCTCTACTCTGCCAGAAAGTGACTGGAGGGAGTCCGAGTAGTGTGTATGCGGGGAGCATTGTCAAGGCCACGTTATGTCAAGGATCTGGGTATATTCTTACCATGTGTACGCCATGTAGAACAGGCATTAAGGGAAAACAAAGGATTTAAATCAGCAGCCATGAGCAGTAATACAGAAAGACAAATGATACTGAAACTGAAGAATAGCGATGGTGTACTTATAAACAGCAGAGAAGGTATAATTCAAATAGCAAAAGACTACTATAGAGAATTATACAAGGAGCGAGGGAATGATACCAGCAGTGGGGAAGATGGATTGCAAAGTAGCAACACATACGACATACCCGATATTCTTCCTGATGAGGTAGAACATGCATTGAAGAAAATGAAGAATCGGAAAGCCCCGGGGGAAGATGAAGTTACTGTAGAGTTGTTAAAATTGGGAGGAAGAGACATAACACAAAAACTGGCAAGGCTCTTCACAAAGTGCATTAGAAAAGGTGTTATGCCTAAGCAGTGGAATAATGCAATCATAGTTTTGCTGCATAAGAAAGGAGATAAATCAGAAATTGGAAATTATAGACCAATTAGCTTGTTATCCCATATCTACAAGTTGTTCACAAGGGTCATTACTAACAGATTAGAAAGAATACTTGATGAGAATCAACCAAAAGAGCAAGCTGGCTTTAGGACAGGATTCTCAACTATGGATCACCTTCACGTAATATCACAGCTAATGGAGAAAGCAAATGAATATAAAACACCATTATGCCTGGCATTTGTGGATTATGAAAAGGCATTTGACTCCATACAGCATAAGGCAATGTTTCGGGCACTGGAAAGACAAGGCATAGATACTCCATATATTATGATTTTGAAGAAAATATATGAGAGTGCTACATCCTTTATTAGACTAGACAAAGACAGTAGCAAATTTAAAATCGAGAAAGGAGTTCGACAAGGAGATACAATATCTCCGAAGCTGTTTACTGCTGCCCTTGAGGAAGCTTTCAGAAGATTAGACTGGTCGCAGAAAGGAGTCAATGTGAAAGGAGAGTATCTAAACCATTTACGATTTGCAGATGACATTGTGGTCATAAGCCACGATCCCAAAGAATTAGAGGAAAATCTTAATCAGTTATGCACAGTTAGTAAGGATTTTGGACTAAAGATGAATATGGCTAAAACAAAAGTAATGATGAACAAGTATGTCACGGAAAGGGAAATAATGATTGAAGGAGCAGTAATTGAAAAGGTGGAGTCATATACTTATCTGGGACAAGTTATTAGCTGTAATAATGATAAATGGCTGGAAGTCAAGAGAAGAATAAATTTTGGATGGATAGCATTCAGGAAATATAGTCACATACTGAAGAGCAATATCCCAGTTTGTCTGAAACGTAAAATAATGAACCAATGTATACTCCCCACCATGACTTATGGAAGTGAAACTTGGGCACTCACCAAAAGAATGGAAGAGAAGCTAAGAACTACACAGCGAAGAATGGAACGAATTATATTGGGAATCAGACTGTTAGATAAGAAGAGAAACACATGGATTAGGCAGCAAACTCAAGTAAAGGACATTCTTATCAAAACTAAAGAACTAAAATGGCCTTGGGCAGGACACATAGCTCGAAGACATGATGACAGATGGACTAAGAAAATAACAGAATTGTACCCAAGAGGAGCTAGAAGAAAACCTGGAAGACAAAGGCGGAGATGAATAGATGAAATTCATGAGTTTTTGAGTAGTAAATGGATGGCCAGTGCTCAAAACAGAAGGAACTGGAAAGTTGCTGGAGAGGCCTTCATCCTGCAGTGGATTGCAAATGGCTGATGATGATGTGTACGCCATATCCAAAAATTTCATTATTTCTTACAGCACGTCCGACCCACTTTTCCTTACTATTGAATATACCATGAATTGTCAAACTAATGGAGCAAGCTTAACTACGAAAAGATCTAAACCTCCCAAGCACTTCTAATTCATTTCACAAATATACGTGGTCTCAATTCTAATCTCAACGATGTCCATTTCCACTTGCAGTCTGCCAAACCCCATGTACTTTTTCTGAAAGAATCACAGTTATCGGTTGATTCAACTACTGCTCATTTCAGATGCCCAAATTATTCGCTGTATGATTCCTTTCACCTCAAAGGTGGTACTTGTGCATATGTCCATTCTGATATTCCCTGTCAGAGACTTGGCAGTTTGGAATTTGCTCTCTTTGATCTTCTCTAGCTTAAAATCTCTCTACCTCATTGTATCAAATTCATCTGTTGTCTCTACCGTTTTCCCAACTCCACTAATCACTTGGAGTTCTTTGACTTCCTCTCTTTGCAAGTTGATTTTCTCCAATCCAACTTTCCTAACAGTGAGATAATTTTCCTTGGTGATTTTAATGTTCACAACTCCAGCTGGCTTCCATTTTCTAGTCACACCGATCCAGCTGGTCGAGCTGCTGAGGCTTTTGCAATTACTAATGACCTTGCACAGATTGTTCAGTTACCTACAAGAATACCGGACAATCCTAATCATACAGCCAATACGCTTGATCTTTTTCTCACAAACAACCCTTCTAAGTACACGGTCCAAGTGAGAGGTCCTTTAGCACTTCAGATCACAACTTGGTGATTGTCTCTTCTCCAATGGAACCTTTATCTCATGGCTATTTCCAACCTAGTGTTGTTTGGCATTACAAGAATGCAAAATGCAATGACCTGCGAGATTTCTTTTCTTCTTTTTCTTGGTCGGATTACTGTTTCAAAACTTCTGATGTCAACGTTTGTTCAGATCGTGTCAGTGAAATTATTCTTGCAGGAATGGAATCCTTTATCGCACACTCCACTTTAAAATCTCGTCCTTTATCTAAACCTTGGTTTTCCAATAAATGTGCTAAGGCTGTTCAAGAGAAGAATGTTGCATATCGTAATTGGCTTGTTTCTAATTCTTCAGTTTCATTTCCTGTCTACACCAAAGCTCGATTGTAAAGCTGTTATTAATCAGTCCATACTAGAGTTTGAACCGGCTAAGAATAGAAAACTTGCTTCTTGCCCTAATGGTAGCCGAGCATTCTTGTCTCTTGCCAAAGCTATTGGCCGCTACTTTTGCCCATCTCTGTTCCCACCTCTGTCTAAACCAGATGGTTCTGTTGTCATTTCTACCAAGGATAAAGCTGACCTGCTAGCATCCCATTTTTCTTCCAACTCATGTATTAATGATCTTGGCAAAACACCTCCCACCATTGTCAACACGCTCCATTCAATGCCTCCTGTGGTCTTCCGTCAAAAGGATGTCAGAAGGATTTTGACGAATCTTGATGCTAAGGAAGCTCCAGGTCCCGATGGTATTTCTCCACTTGTTCCCAAAACCTGTGCTCCTGAACTTACTCCTATTCTTTGCTGCCTTTTTTCACTTTCTTATTCCAAAGGTGTTTTTCCTTCTGCTTGAAAATTTGCTCATATCCAGCCAGTTCCTAAAAAAAGATGACAAATCCCTCCCATCCAATTATCGTCCCATTGCAATTACTTCTACTCTTTCTAAAGTAATGGAGAAATTAATTAACCACCAACTCTTAAACTACCTAGAAACATTCCGTCTGATCAATGATCGCCAGTATGGATTCCATCGGTGTCGATCCACTGGTGATATTCTGGCTTATGTTAACCATTTATGGACGAATTGAATGGAAAGGTACGGTGAAACACAAGAAGTTGCTCTTGATATCTCAAAGGCTTTCGATCATGTTTGGCATAAAGGTCTTCTAAACAAGCTTCCATCTTATGGTTTGCCAACTGTTTTTAGTAATTAGTTATCCAGTTTTCTCTCTGATCGCTCACTGAGGGTGATGGTAGATGGCTCTCTGTCTTCTAACTTCTCCACTAATGCCGGTGTCCCCCAAGGTTCAGTTCTTTCCCCCACTCTTTTCCTCTTGTATATCAATGACCTTCTTCCACTGACTGGAAATCCTATCCATAGTTTTGCCGATGACAGCACATTGCATCCCACTTTCTATTTTGATAAACCTTGTCCTGCTCAATCAGCTTCAACTTCTCGAAAATCTGCTACCAATTCCTTAAATGCCGATCTTCAGATCATTCTCCAGTGGGGCAAAGACAACTTAGTTGATTTCAACCCTTCTAAAACTCAGTCTTGTCTTATATCTCGCAAAAAGGATTCTTCTGCTCCTATGCTTATCTTTAGTGACACTCCGATTTCTAGGCAAAATGATATATCTCTTTTGGGGATTACCCTGAGTTCTAATCTCTCTTGGCACAAGCACATTACTAATATTGCTTCCTCTGCATCTAAATAACTTGGTTTTCTCTTTCGCTCTCGGCGTTACTTTTCTTCCAAACAGCTGCTCATTCTGTATAAATCGCAAATCCGCCCTGCCGTTCCCACATCTGGGGTGGTGCCCCCAAAACCTCTCTCAGGCTTCTTGATTCCATTCAGAAGAGGGCAGTTAGGTTAATTAATGATTCGTCTCTCCACTCGCTTTCTCATAGACGTACTGTTTCTGCTGCATGCCTCTTCTACAGATACTTCCATGGGAACTGTTCTGAATTGGCTTCTATAATTCCCGCTCTCTCTTTCAAAACAGTCCGAACACATGCCGCCACCTGCCAACTTCAAACCCACAGAACCAACTTTTCATCTTTCAACTGCCGTTTTCTGGAACAACCTTCCTTCATACGTATTTCCTGAAAATTAGTCGACAGAAGTTCAAGTCCAATATCAACAAATATCTTCTTTCGTCTTCTCAACCTCCAACCCAAACACGGTACTAAATACTATAGGTTCTAGAACCTCTTGTGTTTGGGGTTTACATAAAAAAAAAAAGCACATTAAAAATACAACTTTCTCATCAAAAAGCTGGGTTTCTTGTTATCAGCAGAAGCATTATGGCAGGTTCTAACATTGAAATGGCAGCTGAGTACTTGATGATTCCCTTATTTAAGTTTGCCAAGCAACCTTTTCTTCAAGCACTCAAAATTGTCCATCAAATTACTGACTTTCCATTTCATTTCCTCACTCTGTCTGCACCTATCATACACTCAAAGGCATTGTGTTTTGAGTTGTGTGTGGATGAGTTTAGACTCCCAGAGTCTAAACTCATCTACACAACTCAAAATTTACAACTTTACAAAATATAACTGTAAAAAACTGTAACTGTATAACTGTAACTAATAAACGTTTTTTTTAGATGGCCATGATCTGAAAAAATGCACTGCTTTTCCCTGCCAACAGTTACTGCCCCTGCTGACTAGGAAGCAGGTTTCTAAATACTTATAATTCTTTTAAATATTAATAGACATTTAGAAAGTTAATAGAGTAATATGAAGTCTACCAACAACAAATAAAAATAAAAATGGAGGGGGAAAATGTGTTAATTAATGAAATATTTTGCGATGTGATCTGATTGAGGTGTATATGCCTTGAATGGGTTGAGCAAGCTGAATGCTGATGGGATTCTTCCTCTTGCTCAGACTAAGAACCTGAGGGACCACAGTTTCAAATTGAGGAAAGATAGTTTTAGAATAGATGTGCGGAAATTTGCCTTTAGCCAACGGGTAGTTGATTGGTGGAACAGGCTTCTGTTGTTGTGGAAGCTAATAGCCTAAATAAATTTAAGGCTGAGCTGGAGAGGCATTTGGAATGAATGGAGGGATGAAATGGGAGGGTTTTTTTTTTTTGGATGATGCTGCATAAGCTTGCTTTCTTGCATTGTATGCCTCTACTAATGCTAATATTTGGATATGATATAAACCCAGCTCAACATAACATGGCCTCAACAATGTCTCTGTAGGCTGAGACTCCTACCAGTGAAAAGCTGGCAGAGGAAAGACAGTGAGATTAGAGTCTAGCTGATCCAGATGCCTCCTGGAGAATTAACAGGTTTAGTCTGGTGGACTATCTAGCAGGAATCCAGCAAACACCGTTTTAGAGTTGTACCCTTCAAAACGTAAGGAATATTGAATCTTGCCATGATGCTCATCAACCTTAGAAGAATCCTTTATACTACTTGATGGAGGGGGAGGGGGGGTTGACATAGGAGTGCTCCAGAGACTAATGAGCTTCACCACTTCATACCTCCTATAAGCAAAGTGGTAATATTACACCAGATGATGAGTCATTTAATCACCAACAGATGTAATGACAAAATAAAAAGCTCAAATTACTACAAAACAAACAAAAGAAAAAGTGTTCTAGTGACATATGACCACAGTGTCACATGAATTGCTTCCAATTAGGAAAAAAAAATCATTTCTGGAACTTTTGGGCCAGGATATTGTGCATAGTGTAGCTGTCAATCTACATTGTCAAAATCACAGACTAGAGAGAATCTAGCACATTGTTTGACTCAGTGTTTGTGACTAAAGGATGCCCACAGTATCCATTTCTAACAAAAACTATCATTGTGGATGATAAAGCTTGCCTCAGTGAAGGTACATACAGACAGTAGCTGTAAACAGACAACAGCACATGATCATCATGTGCTTAATTGTGGCAACCCAATTACACTAAGATTCGTTATGAAGGGCAACAAGTGGAACACTGGTTCAACTGGAATGAAGGATTATAGGTAATACAGCACAACAGGGAGTTATGCTGAAACATTAATTCAAACTGAATCCTCTGCATTTGTAATTTTTACTAAGTCTTCACATCTTCTATCTACATGATCCATCTCATTTCTATGAATTGAGTATAGTTCATAACTAATATATACTCAAATCTCAAAAGTTTGTTACCACATTCATCTAGAATGTGGACTCTAAATGCCATTACAAACATCCATAATGCATTCCAATTTTGACGCTATCATGTGGCATGGTCAACAGTAAAGCATGGTCTCTTGTGGCCTGAATGTTTGTCAGAATCCTTGTGGCAATGCATGTTCACATTTTTAATTAATATTTTTCACATTTTTAATTAACATATGACTGCAAGAATATTGCAATATTCAGCAATGATACCAATCTCTATTCGCTGCTGTTCGTAATTTTATCTGTCTGCATTTGAAACTATTTTTCATGCACCCTGAACACAAATTCGTTCTTGCAATTTTATTCTTGTTGAGCCAGACGTTACAAAAAGTGTCACCATTGCAAACAGACATAAAATCTCCAATATTAACAGAAAATGCTTTTGAAAATTCTGTTTCATATAGCTATACGAGGCAAAACATTAATACAATCATATCTCCGCAATCCTTTATATAATAACAACACATTTTTTAGTTTTGGTTTCACAATGACGCCTGTGCCACCGATAAGAACAATTCGTTGGTACACAGCGGCCACCCATTCATCAGTTATAATGAACAAAGTTCCAAAAATTGATTAATCTAAAATGACGACTGATTTTGGTACATTTATTTTCTTCCACAAATAAAAAAACATAAACGTCGGTAACAACATGCAGTTGAGAAAAACGAAAATAAATGTCTACTACCTGCGGCAATATTGAAAGAACAAGATTAATCCACTGGGGAAAAAAAATAATA
This sequence comes from Mastigoproctus giganteus, assembly GCF_048544385.1. Lineage (NCBI taxonomy): Eukaryota > Metazoa > Arthropoda > Arachnida > Uropygi > Thelyphonidae > Mastigoproctus > Mastigoproctus giganteus. Next base: position 22,199,522 of record NC_143583.1, read on the forward strand.
TGTACATTAATTAATATTGGTATATTATGAGACAAATAAAATATACAAATATGGTTCTACAGTATAAGATTAAAACACTCAATGGGAAAGATTATCAGATAATCAACATAGAAACTAGTTTCATTTCATACCTAACGGTGCCCCTTCTTCCAGGCCCAATACTGACAAACATTTATGATATACCGCTGGATCTCTTATTCGTGTTGCCATCAGTCAAACTTTGGCATTCCTTTAAAAACGAAACCAGTAGCACCATTTGTTCAACAAAGCAAGAGTCCAAGTCAAATTCATCTTCTGTCAGCGATAACGCGCACACCACTTATCTGTACTGACAACAGGCTTATTCCATTATATTTTCGATTTCGACCTTATTGTTTTCTTTATTTGGTTTTTCTTATAATTTTTATTTACTTCTTAACTATATAATTGGTATTTTTCTTCTGCAAGATATATGTTGATGTTACTGGAAATGTGAAAAAAAATAATAAAAATAAATAAATAATAATAAACATAACACCCACCGTTTGGATAAATTACAGATTTTACTAATTTGTAATATCAGGATACAAAAAAAACCACCAGCCACAAGGTTGCCTGTAATGTCACAGGATTCAAATACAGTGTTGCCAACTCTTAATAATACTTCCCGCTATGTTCAAAATCCGCTATTTTTAAACTTAACCCGCCAACTTTTTAAATTTTCATTTGGGGTTAAATCATATTAATGGGTGCCATAAAAAATTATAACACCCCTACATTGGAAGTTTTTGTCCATACAAAAACTTCCAAATTGCATATCAAATGCAGTTTATCCTGAGGAAGAAGTAAAAAATAACAACTACCGTTTAACGGAGTTGATGAATTTATGCAGTAGCAATATTAATCACTTGATTTCTTGGCTAGCGAAAAATCACATTTTGCAAAGTACAGCTTTTGGTAAAGTTTGCAAACTTCAAATGCGGCTAACAAAAAGTAAATGTGAAATTCATATGTTTAGATGGGGTTGTAAGAAACCTTGCAGTAAAACAAAGAGTATTAGACATAAATCATTTTTTGATGACAGTACATTAGCGTTATCTCAAATTTATTATTTCTATGCATCTGGTCCTAAGATTAGTCTCAAGATAGCATTGCTCTTGATTTAAATATCAATAAAAAAATAAATAATAATAAAATAAATAATAAAAAAACTGTTACTGGAAAATGCAAAGATCTGAGGGAGATCTGCAGGATATCAATAATTGATTAAGATAGTTAACTAGGGGGATTTCAGAAAATGGAATACCTATCGAAGTTGAAATTGATGAATCAGCATTTTTCAAAAGAAAATATATAATAACCCCAGGGACTCATACTGGTGAGTATGGGCTTGGGATACCCAGGGTCCTGAGCTGGATATCATCATCGTTCTTCTCTTTCTTGGTGGTTCCCTTCTACTTCTCTCTCAATAATTTAGATTTTTTTTTTTTTTTTTTTTTTCGGCTGGTGTAGCATAAGCCTCAGGCTTCCTTGCACCGTATAGCTAATAATAAAATAATAGAGAACGACTAATATGAACACAATGAGTTTATGGTGCATTCGAAAGAATTACCAAACGATGTTTTTTAGTTCCGGTAGAAAATAGAGATAAAACAACTCTATTATCAATTATAAGAAAGAGAATATTGTCAGGTACAAGAATCATCAGTGATGGATGGCGTGCATATAAATATCTCTACCGAGACATTAATTATACCCATAATGAGGTTATTATTATTATTATTATTATTATTATTATTAGCCATATGGTGCAAGGAAGCCTGAGGCTTATACTACACCAGCCAAAAAAAAAAAAAAAAAAAAAAAAAAAAAATTCTGAATTACCCTGAAAGAGAGAGAAGTAGAAAGGATCACCAAGAAAGAGAAGATTTTTCATCGCTATAATTTTGTTTCTCCAGATGATTCAATTATGACGAAGAAAAATAATCCAATGGCATTCCTTCGCGGTTTCAAAAAAAAGGTGGGGCTAATTCATTAGAATTTTTCCACATTTTTAGATTTGATTTAACAATTTAAAGCTATGAACCAACGGTCATATCGTTTGACGACGAGTGTAACTACGTATTTAAATTGTTGTGTTTCCCCTCAGGGGATCCCTGAATAATATAAAACCAATTCTTCGCTTTACAAAAAAAAAAAAAACTATTAAATAAGATATCCCTACTATGTTTACGATGTATATCAATAAAACATTTCAATTATGAAATATTTATATTGTTAAATAAATATTTGTTAATTTAAATGTTACATTGCCAAAATATATAAAATGCTAAACATATTTTAAATTTTTACATTTAAACTCATTACGCTAAAAAAACCGCTATCCGCTATTACATATTTTAATCTGCCAAACCTGAAGCAGTTCCGCTAAATCTAGCGGGGAAACCGTTAAATTGGCAACACTGTTCAAATAGCCCTCAAAATCGAAGTTTCAAATGAACTTTTTCAATCACACATGAATGTTCAAAAAATATATATATTTAGATTTTCTTGTTTGTTTTTTTTTCACACTAAAATCTATACATAACAACACGATACTGAAATATAGCATTTACTCAAATACTCAGAGGGGTAAACTGCAGCCATTACAAACCACTGCAGAATTGAACCCTCCTCAACGATTCATGTTGAGGGGAAACGGCCTCAGCAGCAGAGGGGTCAGTAGAGGCAGTGCCGTAGCAGACGTTCTTTGAGTAGACCGGGGTTCAAGACCATGTCTACTAAATACGAGAGATAAACTATAACGTAATAGAGAAGCCTATGATAGATACTAACCCCAGGGGCTCACATCTGGTGAGTATGGGCTTGGCACACCCAATGATGATATCCTGAGCTGGATATCATCATTCTTCTTTTTCTTGGTGATTTCCTTTTACTTACTTCTGACTCTCTCTTTCTCTCAGAGTAATTCAGAATTTTTTTTTTTTTTTTTTTTTGGCTGGTGAAGCATAAGCCTCAGACTTCTTTGCAACGTAGGGCTAATAATAATAATAATAAGCTGGTCTCTAATCAAGTCGCGAAGTACGTAGTAGTAGTAGTAATAGAGGCATGTGATGCAAGAAAGCAAGCGTATGACCTTATGTGGCCTCAGTCAAAAAAAAAACAAAACGATTTCACACAACCATTCACTCTAAATGTTTGTCCGGTTCCTCCTTAAATTTATTTAACCTATCAACTTCCAGAACGACAGATGGGAGTTTCTTCCGGCAATTAACCACCCGCTGGCTAAAGGCTAATTTCCGCACATCTGTTCTACAACTGTCTTTCCTCAATTTGAATTTATGCCCCCTCAGGTTCGTAATCTGAGCAAGTGGAAAAATCCCATCAGAATTCAGTACGCTCAACCCATTCAAGGCCTTATACACCTCAAGCAGATCACCTCGCTGGTGCCTAGTCTCCAGACGCTGCAATTTGCAGAATTTAAACCTTTCTTGGTAAGACCACCCCCTTCGTTCTCCTCACCAACCTAGTTGCCCTTCTCTATACATGCTTCCTAAAATGAGAACTCCAGACCTGTAAGCCTCATTTACACAGTTCTCAAGACAGGTGAAAGCAGATTCCAAGAAATCCCTAGCAAAAGATGCAAAGCAAAACAACAAAGAGTTATTTACTTATGTAAACTCTAGCAGGAAGGAGACGAATCAGATTCGCCTACTTGATATGGATGGTTCAAACTGTTTATGATCCTGCTCAGGTAGCTAACAAACTGAATGAGTATTTTGCATCTACATTCACACAGGAGGATATGTTCAGGGAGGAGAATGACTGAAGTTTTATCAACCTCTGACAGGGAGCTATATGATTTTGTCATAACTGAGAGCAAAGTGGAGGAGAAATGGTTGAAGTAAAACACACGAAAGGCACCTGGGGTGAACGGAATCTATCCGTTTTTGGGCCCATTGTTGCTTTCTCTATTTATTAATGATATTGAAGAAGGTATATCCAGTTGCATTAAAGGAGGCACAAAGGAAACAAGGAAAGGAAATTTCTCTGTTGAGGACACATTTGGAGATGTCCAAATGTGTCCTCAACTCACAACGTGGGTTCAAAGGGCGACACGACTAATTACAGACCTGGTAGTTTTACTTCTGCTTGGTGAAAATTAATGGAGGCACTGGTTAAAGAAGCACTGCAGAATCAACTAGACAAGACTGCAGTTATAGTCCACACACACACACACACACAGCATGGGTTTGTTAAAAGGAAGCCCTGTTCGACCAATTTAATTGGATACTATGATGTGGTCACAAAAGAACTGAATGCAAAAAATAATTTTGATATCATATACAGTACTTGGATTTTAGGGAAGATTTTGATAGTGTTGAACATCGAAGACTATTGTACAAATTGGAGCAGTACGGCATTAAGGGCAAATAGCGTCTATGGATAAAGGGATGGTTGACTGGGAGAAGACAGAGAGTGGAACTCAGTGGGCAGGCACTGCTCTTCATGGAACAATGTTATTAGTGGAGGGGGAGCCCACCCTACTTCGCCCTTTCTTCTGCTTACCTCCTTTCTTCTCCTAAATCTCTCACCCCTTCTCTTATTTCAAAAAAATATATATATTTTTTTATTTTATTTTTTTTATTATTATTATATATTTATATATATTATATATATATATATATATATATATATATATATATATATATATATATGTAGTTTTATTATTATTTTATTTTTTTTATTTATTTATTTTTTATTTTATTTTTATTTATTTATTTTTTTAAATTTTTTATTTATTTATTTTATTTATTATTATTATTTTTTTATATTTTTATTTATTTTTTTTATTTATTTATTTATTTATTTTTTTTTTTTTTTTTGCCCTCCCTGGGAAGCTCAGGCTAACCCCAGGGTTGGCCTGTCAGAGTTCTTTTCCCACTTACCTGGTCCGGCTCCCAGTACCAGTGACGGTAACAAGCAGTCTGTGGTGATCCACAGACCCTAGGCTAACCGGCCAGATGAACTACATAACCCGCACTAAGCAAACATGAACATACACTAACATATGCTATCTGGCCTTGACAGTACTGTCTTACTTCACAAGAGATTCAAATGCGGAGTTGTGCGAAAGCACCGGTGCCGCTTGTCAAAAAACACTATGTTACTATATTAGTGGAGTCACCGAGTGCGTTTTTGGGCCCAATGTTGCTTTCTCTATTTATTAATGATATTGAAGAAGGTATATTAGGCTTAATGTTTAAGTTTGTAGATATTTATACGAAGGTTGGCAGGGTTGTTAATGACACTAATGATGCTGCGCTACTGCAAAAGGTTCTAGAAAAAATTAGCAGATGGGCTGAGAGGTGGGAACTGAAGTTGAAAATTGACAAATGTAAAATACTCAATATGGGTAGCAAGAACCCAGAGTAACATATCGACTGTGTGGTACTAAATTCAGGGTAGTGGAGAATGAAAAAAAACTGAAATAACTATGCAGTCAGTAATGAAGTTTTTTGTTGAGTGCAGACAGGCTGCCAGAACAGGCAATGGGGCCTTGTTAATGATATACAGGAATTTTTCTTGCCTGGAATAAGGAGGTGATTGTCCTCTTCTATAAGACTATGCTCAGGCTATACCTTGAATACTGTATACATGTCTGGAAGCATCATTTCAGGAAGGATGTAGACACTACAAGTAGGTTTACACTACAAATTATTATTATATATTTTTTATTATTATTATTAGCCATATGGTGCAAGGAAGCCAGTGGCTTATGCTGCAACAGCCAAAAAAAAATTTTCTGAGTTACCCAGAGAGAGAGAGATTCATGGAGATAAAGAGAGAGAGAGAGAGAGAGAGAGAGAGAGAGAGAGAGAGAGAGAGAGAGAGAGAGAGAGAGAGAAGCAGAAGGGAATCACCAAGAAAGAGAAGAATGATGATACCCCACTCAAGGCCCTGTGTGTGCCAAGCCCATGCTAACCAGATGTCAGCCCCTGGGATGTTAGGTATGTAGAGATCATGCTGTACTGTGCTTTATATATATATATATATATATATATATTGAAAACAGTTAACTGTTATATTTCTTACTTTTTGTTATACTTCCTACATTTAACTTATATTTCTTACATTTAACTGTTATATTTCTTACAATATATATAAATATACAGTGAGTGATCACTGAATTATGACCACCTACCTAAATACTTCGTAGCTACTCCTTTTGCCCTCAACACAGCAGCTATCCGACGTGGCATTGATTCAACAAGATCTCGGAAGCGTTCGTGAAGGTATGGCCAACCAAGCTGTGTATAACACGTTCAGCAATGCAGGTATGGAGGTTATTGGTATATCCAGATGCCTCTTATGCCTTTCCATAGTGTCCCACAAGTGCTCTATGGGATTGATATCGGAGGAAGTTCGTAGGCAAATCGATATGCTGGAGGTCAGAACTGTGTTCCTCAAACCATTCATGCACAAGTGCCCGATGGCTCGGCGCATTATCATCTTGGAAGACACCATCGCCATTCAGGAAAAAGTGTAACATAGCGGGATGTACACAGTCAGCAAGCAGTTACGATAGTGGAGACCACTGATACGTTGTTCCACATGCACCAGGAGTCTAGGTTCCTTCCAATGAAACTTGCCCAACACAATACAACCGCCTCCACTGGCCTACACTTTTAATACCATGCATGAGGGATCAAGAGCCTCATGTTGTTGATGCCAAATCAGTACACGGCCATCCATGGTGTGCAGTAAATAACGTGACTCGTCAGACTAGCACACCTTCCAGTCTTATAACGTCCAACTTTCATGCTCTCTGCACCAGACGAGTCATTTAAGCCGATGAACATTGGTTAGGAAAGGATGCTGTAGGGGCTGTCTGCTGGTATAACCCACACGTGCGAGTGTGCAACGCATGGTCACGCCAGATATTGTTCTGTGTTGGCCCATGTTGTATTGGGTAGTTAGTCAACTCTTCAACAGTGCTGCGCTTGTTCATCTGTATGAGTCATCGGACCTGGCGCTCACCTCTGACATAAACCTTTCGCTGACCTTTGCAGTTTTGCCGTCGGGTCGTTGTTTCACCATTTTGACGCCAGTCTTGGTACACTTCAACTAGCGGCTCTCGAATCCCCCACCAGTTCAGCCATTTAGGAAATCGAGGCACCAGCTCGTTGAGTACCCACAATCTGTCCTTTATAAAAGTTCAATAAATCCTTTCTTTTACCCATTACGCTCGGAATTTTATTACCTACTGGACCACTGACAAAGTCAGTAGGTCGACTAACTGCGCACTCTCGTACTTCATGTGGTCAGTGGGTCGCATTCAATGTTGATAGGGGTGGTCATAATTCAGTGATCACGCAATGTATATATTAAATGTAATTTAAAGTCAAAGTAATTTAAAGTTGATGGAAAAAAAAAATAAATAAGCAAGGTAGGAGAAAGGCACCAAAACGCGGCAAGAAGCAGTAAAGGATGCAAAAGTATATAAGCGTGTAAAAATAGATAAGTCTGATAAAGTTTGCATAGATGGAAGTGAAAAAGTTACACATGTTAAAGACTAGAAGGGTTAGGAAAGTAGAAAATAGAAGTATTGTAGATTTTTAAATGAGCGATACGAAGGTTGAATCGGTCGTGGCAGAACAATAGCTTGGCAACCACGGTCGTCGGATTTGACCCTTTAAACTTTTACTTATCGGGTTATATCAAAGAAATCGTGTATTCCTCAGTTTGTACAATTGAAGGAAATGATTGTGCTGTCGTTTGAAACGTTAATAACTCGAAACACACTGGAAAGGCTTCAAGATAATCTAATGAAAAGAGCCCAGCTTTGCATGCAACAGAATGGGCAACAGTTCTGAAACTAATAAAAGTAAGTGTCGTGTCTTATTTTAATTTACATATCCTAAGTTAAAGTACGCACGCGACATTGTAAATAGAAGAGTAAACAGTGGTCGGCATCGAGATCCGCACAACGGTGCCTTAATCAAGTGAACGCATACTCAACTATTATTTAAAGTCGAATTTCTCAAAATGGAAGCCTCATATTAAAAAATTTTATTCCACAATTTCGACTTATTTTTTCATGAAAAATCAGACTCTTTTCGATTGTACCACGGATTATGAACAACCCTGTATATACATTAACATTAGTTGTTCCACAGGGGTTCATCTGGACATCATTCTTCAAATGGAAATTAAGACATTCGACTCTTAATAGTATTCAAAATGCAATGTGTACAATAAGGTTTCCAGGCAAGTTTATGCATTAATATTCATTTTCCAAAAAAACGCCTATGTTTTATATGATCGACTAGCGCTTTATATATTGGGACAACAATCTCTTGTTCTCAAGATCTATTCTGAAACGTGGAGAATAGATTGGCAACATCGAATGGGCGTTATGTTTATTCACTCTTAACTCCTCCTATAAGTTAGACCTCAGAATTCCGCAAAACTATGGCTCTTTTACTATAAAACTCATGCTGTGGGTAACGTGTACCAAGAGAATGGCTAAGAGGCATGGATGATTATACAAAACATGGTTTATTAACTCTGGTATACAAACAGGTCTAAATGATATAGTTATATACTTTTATATGATTATATAAGAGCTCTTTCTCTGATCAAAAGGATAAAACGACATACTATAAAACTAATGATACACGTGTACACACTTGTCTGTGTTTTACATGTGATTTTCAGTTGGCACTGCTGCCCACACTCTCCGAAGCCAACAATAATCCTCCAGTTCGAGTGTAAGTGTACTATACAGGTTTAAGAGTCATAACCGATGGTTCCATTAATACAAATAGATCTTGCCAATCTTAAACTCTAAAGCCTAGTAGTTTAAGCTCTAGTAGCTTAAACTCTAAAGCCTAGTAGCTTGGAAGCTACTAGGCTTTACATACCAAGTAAGAAATATTGTTCAACGTTTAGGCCTAAATGGATGTCAGATGAACTGATGAGGCATATGGCAGAGAAGAAACATGCATGGGATACATACAAATTAACACATGACACAGAAGCCTATGATAGATATAAGCTGGTTTGTAACCAAGTCCAAAGGAGGTTAGGCAGGCGAAGGCAGATTATGAGAAATCTTTGGCAAGGAATGCAAAGAAAAACAGCAAAGAGTTCTTTACTTATGTAAACCCTAGAAAGAAGGGGATGAATCAGATTGGTCCACTTGATATCGTTGGGTCAACTGTTGATGATCCTGCTCAGGTAGCTAACAAACTAAATGAATAGCATTAGCATTAGTAGAGACATTTGATGCAAGAACGAAAGCTTATGCAGCATCAGCCAAAAAAAAAAAAAAAAAAAAAAACCCACTTCCACTTCACCCCTCTGTTCGTTCAAAATACCTGTCCAGCTGAGCCTTAAACTTATTTAGGCTATCAACTTCCACGACAAGGGATGGAAGTCTGTTCCACCAACCAACAACCCGCTGGCTAAAGGCAAATTTCCGCACGTCTATCCTACATCTGTCTTTCCTCAACTTGAATTTATGCCCTCTCAGGTGATTATTCTGAGCGAGAGGAAGAATCCCATTAGCATTGAGCATGCTCAAACTATTCAAGGTTTTATACACCTCTATCAGACCACCTCGCTGCTGCCTAGTCTCCAGACACTGTAATTTGCAAAACTTAAGCCTTTCTTCGTAAGAGCACCCCTTTGTTCCATTCACTAATCTTGTTGCCCTTCTCTGTACTCGTTCCAGCAGCTCTACATCCTTCTTGAAATGAGGCCTCCAGACCTGTATACAGTACTCAAGGTGTGGCCTGACCATTGCCTTATACAAGGGAATAATCACCTCCTTATCCCTGCTAGAAAAATTCCTATATATCATTGACAATACACCATGAGCTACTCTTGCAGCCCGTCTGGTCTTAGCTGGTTTTAGCTTTCAACATAACACAAGACCTGTATTTTTATATTTATTAATAGAAAACCTTTTTTTACCCATTTAACTGTGTCCTCCATTACAATTTCTGAAAGGTGGTAACCCTAAGCGGGCCCGAAATGAGAATCTTACCTAGAGGCCGATTTTATCTTAGTCTGCCACTGGTGAGTCGAAATAATTCAGAAATCAGCACAAAACTGTGGTTAATGTCTATGCTAAATGATCGTTATCGGTGATGATCGTATCTAGTAAACGAAAAGCGATTTCAAACAAAACAAGAACTAATACAAAGTTAACCAAGCACAGTTCATATAATGTACTGTGAAGAGAATTGCATAAGATGGATAGCCCTCGTGGCTTGCCCATTTGGTAGAATAGCCGTCCTCTCCACATAGGTGGAACCCCAAAAACGTTTCTCCTGTCAATGACGCAAATTAATTTTATGTATTTTTTTTTTACAGAGTGGCTGAGTTACTTGTTTGCAGGAGAGGGTAGCATATATTTTTCTTTTGGAAACTTCGGTTTTCGTGTAACAAACAAAAAATCGACCATGTAACAAACAAACAAATTTCGTGTAACAAACAAAAAATCGACCATGCAATTTACAGTCATAGTACATGGGGCGCAACATGCCTAAGTTGTTGATGCTACTAAAGGAGTAGTTTTCCAAACAATACTAAAGTTAACATTTGTGCATCAACACACCCCAATAAAAGAAAACGTAAAGCAAATTAGGGCAACCCAAAAACTAATTCATCTGCCCATGTGTATTATGTCGGTAAATTGCGTGTGTTATGGTGGATTTGTTGAACGCAAAACCAGAGTTTCCCCGGGAGACTTGCTATCGACGTCTCAGACTGATTAACATAGCCATGGAGTGAAAAATAGCCGATAAAAGTTCCTGACGTCGTTCGCGGGATTCGAACTCGGGCCTTTCCCACCCAGTGTGGGACTGTGATGATGCCACTGTGTGACCGCGCAGATAAGTCCAATCGTGGCTAAAAATTAATAATCATATTAGACCACCCGAAAATGTTAATTAATCTGCTGTCGCATGGGCATTATGTCTGAAAATTGCGTGCGTTCTGTGGTAGATTTTCTTGTTTTCCTGGACGAAAAACATGAGTTTCCTGGGAGGGAAACCTTGCCTACTACCCCGCGGACCGAATAACACACCCACAGAATCTCTTGAACAACACGAAATTCAAACACGGAACTTTTCTACTAGGTGTGGGATGACGATGTCACAGTGCTATCAGTACACACTTTAACTTAAATGCTTCAATCATAAATCTATTTCAGGATGTTTAACTTTTTGTACCTTGTCACTAACATCGCAGTGGACGAACGAAAGTTCCACCCTATCGCCAAAGAACAAGAAGGTACGAATGGGCTCAGGAACACTGAACAGTGGAGAAGTATAAAATGTTATCCGGTTTGAAGAATCCCGGTTGTTTGATGACCTGCTATTTGACGTTGAACGAAAATCCAGAATATGGCTTACTAGTATCAGTCCTTGAACCCATTCTGCCTAGTGCCAACAATGCAAGCAGTCGGTGTCTGTAAAAGGTATGCGAGTGGTTTTGTGGTGAAGATTAGGTTCCTTGATACCAGCTAGGCAGCATTTGGATATCACAGATTATCTGGATATCATGACTGACCATACCCAGCCATTAATGGCTGCAGTGTGTTTATCTGATTCCTCGCAAGTAGTACAGTTCACACAATAACCGTCCTCCCCGATCTGGGTGGAAAAGACGGTGGGCAATTTATGAGCTTTTTTCATAATGAGGCTGAGAGTTTTTTTTTTTTTTTTTTTTTTTGGTAGTTGTTGGCGCATAGGCTTCTGTGGCCATAATGCACCTCCCAAGGTTTTTTCAGTACTTTGATCCAAGCCCGAAGCGGGAATCGAACCCGCGACCTTTGGGTTGCCAGGCAGGCACTTTACCCACCCGGCTAGCCCGGTCGGCAAGAGACTGAGAGTGACCAATGCTAGCAGTTTGGTAAATAAATTTGATGAATTTGAGGTATTGCTCAAAGCATCAAAGGCGGATATTTTTGGGATATCAGAGACGTGGTGTCACACAGATATAAGGAATACAGAACTGGAATTTGGGGAGTACAATGTATACAGAATGGATAGGAAGGGAAGAGGGGTTATGCTATTAGTTAAGAAATACATAAAATCCAAGGAAGTGAAGCCAGTGGACATCGCTGGAAAGTGCAGTGTCGAGTCAGTTTGGTGTGACATAAGCATTGGGAGATCAAAATTGAGAGCAGGAATGTGCTATAGGCCTAATGACTCTGATGAGTATAATAAGAAACTGTACAGAGAAATAGAGTGGGCCAGTACATCAGAGAATCTTATAATGGGGGATTTTAATTTCCCAGATATTCACTGGAATTTGTAGGTGAGTCTCACACACTAGCAAGGCTTTTGTGGATTTATTGGATGATTGTTTTCTACATCAGCATGTTCGGGAGGCAACTAGAGGGAGTAATACTCTTGATTTGATTATCAGTGGTGATTCTTCATGCATTAAGAATCTGCAGATAAAAGAACCACTAGGTGGCAGTGATCACAGTGTGCTGAAGTGGGACTTACTCAAAGAGGTAACTACCATTACGAGTAAAGTGAAGGGTTATTGCTTTCGTAAAGGCGACTACGATGGTCTGAAACAGTATTTAAATTCTATACAGTGGGACCAACTGATGATGTTACCAACAGCAAATTCAAAATGAGAAGCATTCAAAGAACTTATCTTGGAAGCTACTAGGCTTTACATACCAACTAAGAAATATTGTTCAAGGTTTAGGCCAAAATGGATGTCAGATGAACTAATGAGGCGTATGGCAGAGAAGAAAAATGCATGGGATACTTACAAATTAACACATGACACAGAAGCCTATGATAGATACAAGTTGATATGCAACCAAGTTACAAAGGCGGTTAGGCAGATTACGAGAAATCCTTGGCAAGGGATGCAAAGAAAAACAGCCAAGAGTTCTTTATTTATGTAAACTCTAGAAGGAAGGGGATGAATCAGATTGGTCCACTTGATATCGATGATTCACCTGCTGATGATCCTGCTCAGGGAGCTAACAAACTACATATGGAGGTATTCAGCGTGGGGAATGCCAGAGGTGTATTCAACTCTGGCAGAAAGCTAGAGAATCTTGTAATAACTGTTGAAGATAAACACAAGAAAGGCACCTGGGGTGGATGGGATCTATCCAGTTATATTAAAGGTGGCAGCAAACCCTTAGCCATAATTATGAGAGCTTCCTTGCACTCAGGGGAGGTACCCACAGACTAGAGATGTGCAAATGTGGCCCCAATTCACAAAGGATGATAAAAGGCCGACACAAGTAATTATAGACCTGTGAGTTTAACTTCTGTTCCAGGAAAATTAATGGAGGCACTGGTTAAAGAAGCACTGCAGAATCATCTAGACAAGACTTCAGTTATAGCTCGGACACAGCATGGTTTTGTTAAGGGGAAGTCTTGCCTGACCAATTTGATTGGATACTATGAAGCAGTCACAAAAGAACTGGATGCAGGGAATAACTTTGATATTATATACTTGGATCTTAGAAAGGCTTTTGATACTGTTGCACATAGAAGACTGCTGCACACATTGAAGCAGTGTGGCACTGGAGGCAAATTGCTGCTGTGCATAAGGGGGAGAAGACAGAGAGTGGTAATCAATGGACACTGCTCATCGTGGACCAATGTTATTGGTGGAGTCCCTCAGGGTTCAGTGTTGTGTCCATTATTGTTTTCTGTATTTATAAATGATGATGATGATTGTATATCAAGCTTAAAGTCAAAGTTTGCAGACGATTCAAAGGTTGGCAGGGTTGTCAAGGACACTACTGACACTATGCTGCTGCAACAGGATCTGTAAAGGTTGAGCTGAGAGGTGGCAAATGAAGTTTAACATTGACAAATGTAAAGTACTACATATGGGAAACAGAAACCCCAGAGCAACATATTAACTCTGTGGTACTGCACTGACAATGGCAGAATGAAAAGGATCTGTGGGTAAATGTGCAGGCAGATATGAAGTTTTCTGAGCAGTGCAGACGGGCGGCAAGAGTAGCTCATGGTGTCTTGTCAATGATATATAGGAATTTTTCTAGCAGGGATAAGGAGGTGATTATTTCCTTGTAAAAGGCAATGGTCAGGCCACACCTAGAGTACTGTGTACAGGTCTGGAGGCCTCATTTCAAGAAGGATGTAGAGCTGCTGGAACGAGTACGGAGAAGGGCTACAAGGTTAGCGAATGGAACAAAAGGTTGCTCTTACAAAGAAAGGCTTAAATTTTGCAAATTACAGTGTCTGGAGGCTAGCACCGGCGAGGTGATCTGATAGAGGTGTATAATGCCTTTAATGGTTTGAGCATGCTCAATACTGATGGGATTTTTCTCTTGCTCAGTATAGTCACCTGAGGGGGCACAGTTTCAAATTAAGAAAAGACAGATGTAGGATAGATGTGCAGAAATTTGCCTTTAGCCAACGGGTAGTTGTAACAGACTTCCATCCCTTGTTGCAGAAGTTGATAGCCTAAATAAATTTAAGGCTCATTTGGACAGGTATTTCGAACAAACGGAGGGGTGATGTTGAAGTGGTTTTTTTTTTTTCTTTTTGGCTGATGCTGCATAAGCTTGCTTTCTTGCATCATATGCCTCTACTAATGCTAATACTAATTACGTCAATCTCAGGTAATGGTTGCATGGTTTTTTTTCCTTCTAAAACACTGGAAAATCAACCACAGAACACATTCAATTTACAGATAAAATATTGACACCATTATGGTCTATATTTTCTATTTCTAAGTCACTTTTTCTAATTAAAACCTACAACAGTGTATAGATCCATCTGCGAATGGGTTCTCTGAACAGCATGACACCACATGTCACTGACTTATGTCTCTTAGGGGCACAAACAGATGACGTTGTAGGACAGATATTCTTTACAGAACACAAAATATAAAGCTGTTGTACACGTTGGCTACAATGATATTTAGAATAGACGTGCGGACTTCTTAACAAGTGCAAATTCCAGGAAATGTTGGGAAAAATTATTACAACCCTTTTGCCTACTGCCCTGAAGTCATCCAGCTATCCACCTGATTTGCCCCGTGATTCCAACCTGTTCCAGCTTATAAAGTAACGGCTCATTTGGAACTGAGTCAAATGCTTTGCTGAAATACAAATATATTGTCCAAATTATTCTCTAAGTGCAGCTCTTGAGCGACCTTCTCAAAATAGTTAACCAGCTTTGGTAAAGATGATTTTCCTTTACAAAACCATGCCGAGTATACTTCAGAATTCCATTTCTATCTAAATGATCCTGAATTCCTCACTTGATCATTGTCTCCAAGATTTTCCCTACTACTGAAGTTAGACTTACTGGCTGGTAATTTCCCAGTTTTTTTTAGAACCGCCCTTATGTATTGGAGGTACATTGGCACTTTTCCAATCTAATGGAATCAATCCTGAGTCCAGTAATGCTGTCATAATTAGCCCCAATGTGCAGAGATTATGGGGTATATGCCATCCACCAGAGGAGCTTTACTGGTCTGTAGGCTCAAAAAAGGTTTTTAATTAAATAAACATTTGAAATTCCAACATAATTTTTTTTTTTTTTTCAACTTTAATCCCAGTAACATGAAAGATTTTTCTTCTGTAAATATTCTACGTCCATTACATAAGGATCCGATCTGGTGTGTCCTCTTCTTTTCATTTATAATATATGAAGAATTCCTTATCTCCCTTCTTTGCCAGTGATTTCTCATAATCTGCCTTTGCCAACCTAACCTTCTCTGTGGCACTATTACAGCTCACTATGTGGCTGTTATAGACTTCGGTACTTTTTATTGTTCTATAACTTTTCCATGCTATATTTTTCTGCTCAAGTAATCTGGCAACTTTATGATTCATCAAACGCATTCAAGGGTTCAGTGATTATTGTTTTAAAGGTATACCATAATTCAATTGTATTCACACTCTCGAATCTACACAGTTAATAGAGACCCTTAAGGCATCGTAATATCCTTTCCTGAAATTATAACCCATTCCTTTGCCTTTAATTACTGCTACCTCTCTCGTCATCGTCCACCGCAGTACTCCGTGATCACTTCCTGCTAATGGTTCCCGTTCTGCCAACCCTATTATGTCATCTGGTTCATGGGTGGTGATGAGGACTAGAGTATTTTTTTTCCCTAGTACTTTCCCTCACTTGTTGATACAAATAGCATGCGAACGTTACTCATACTCATTTCATTGAATACACTTCTGTATGCAATGAAATGAGTATATTCATTCGAACAATTAAAAATTAGTATTCTTGTTTGTAAAGTTAACTACCTTGACACACCCTTAGTTATTTAAGATAGCTTTCTAGGCATTAGCTATCTGCTCATTTGAAACGTTTCTGCTCTCAAAACATCTTTAGCATTAGCATTAACATTAGCCTTAGTAGAGGCATATGATGCAAGAAAGCACGCTTCTGCAGCATCAGCCAAAAAAAAAAAAAAAAAAAAAAAACACTTTCACTTCACCCCTCCGTTCGTTCGAAATACCTGTCCAGCTGAGCCTTAAATTTATTTAGACTATCAACTTCCACAAAAAGGGATAGAAGTCTGTTCCTCCAAACAACTACTCGCTGGCTAAAGGCAAATTTCTGCACATCACTAAAGGCAAGTTTCTGCATGCTCAAACCATTAAAGGCATTATACATCTCTATCAGATCACCTCGCCGGTGCTAGCCTCCAGACACTGTAATTTGCAAAATTTAAGCCTTTCTTCGTAACAGCAACCTTTTGTTCCATTCACTGACCTCGTAGCCCTTCTCCGTATTCGTTCCAGCAGCTCTACATCCTTCTTGAAATGAGGCCTCCAGACCTGTACACAGTACTGAAGCTGAGGCCTAACCATTGCCTTACACAAGGGAATAATCACCTCCTTATCCCTGCTAGAAAAATTCCTATATATCATTGATAAGACACCATGAGCTACTCTTGCACATGTCTGCACTGCTCAGAGAACTTCATATCTGCCTGCACAATTACCCCCAGGTCCTTTTCATTCTCTACCACTGTCAGTGTAGTACCACAGAGTTGGTACACTGCTCTGGGGTTGCTGTTTCCATATGTAGTACTTTACATTTGTCAATGTTAAACTTCATTTGTCACCTCTCAGCCCATCTGCACAACCTTTCTGGATCCTGTTGCAGCAGCATAGTGTCAGTAGTGTCCTTAAAAACCCTGCCAACCTTTGTATCGTCTGCAAACTTGGACATTAAGCTTGATATACCATCATTATTATTTATAAATACAGAAAACAATAATGGACCCAACACTGAACCCCGAAGGACTTCACTAATAACATTAGTCCACGATGAGCAGTGTCCATTGAGTACCTCTCTGCCTTCTCCCCCTCAACCACCCGTATAACCATATCAGTAATTTGCCTCCAATGCCACACTGCTCCAATTTGTGCAGCAGTCTTCCATGTGCAACAGTATTAAAAGCCTTTCTAAGATCCAAGTATATAATATCAAAGCTATTCCCTGCATAGAGTTCTTTTGTGACTGCATCATAGTATCCAATCAAATTGGTCAGGCAAGACTTCCCCTTAACAAAACCATGCTGTGTCCGAGCTATAACTGAAGTCTTGTCTAGATGATCCTCCAGTGCTTCTTTAACCAGTGCCTCCATTAATTTTCCTGGAACAGAAGTTAAACTCACCGGTCTATAATTATTTGTGTCAGCATTTGATCCTCCTTTGTGAATTGGAGTCACATTTGCACATCTCCAGTCTATGGGTTCCTCCCCCCGAGTCCAAGGAAGCTCTTATAATTATGGCTAAGGGTTTGCTTACTTCCTTTGCTGCCTCCTCTAATATAACTGGATAGATCCCATCTACCCCAGGTGCCTTTCTTGTGTTTATCTTCAACATTCTCCTCCTTATTACAAAATCATCTAGCTTACTGCCAGAGTCGAATACACCTCTGGCATTCCCCTCGCTGAATAACTCCTGATGTCTGAATGTCGATGAAATATTCATTGTTTCTTAGCTCCCTGAGCAGGATCATCAGCAGGTGAATCATCGATATCAAGTGGACCAATCTGATTCATCCCCTTCTTTCTAGATTTTACATAAGTAAAGAACTCTTTGTTTTTCTTTGCATCCTTTGCCAAAGATTTCTCATAATCTGCCTTTGCCTGCACAACCTCCTTTGTAACTTGATTACAGATCAAATTCTTGTACAGCCGTTATTGTAAAGCAATACTGGTTGGTGTGTGCTAAGTGCTAATGCAACTAAGACTGACAGTACATTGTGCTGTTATAGTTTGTATTGTTCAATCAGTTTGTCTGTGGTGGTGGACAACAAACCCGTTTTCAGAATATAAAACAATGCAATCTCTGCCCAAGAATAACCCAGGCACAAATTTAAAAAAAAAGTCAAAAATTCCTACCATTGAGATGGGATTCAAACCCAAGTGTTTACCACACTGTGTGGAGGAACTGTAACTGCCATACTAACTGCAAGTGAAGTGCAATAATGCACAACTTCATAAAGTTTCGACATCTTTGTCAAATTAAAACAACTCTTCAGCGAGTGAACGTTGAGGAGTTGTTTCAACTTATAAAACTATAGCTGGACATAAGCCTTTTTTCAACCTATGCAGTTTAGTGCCTTTACTGAGAAGTTTTTAGTCTGTTTTGCATACCTCATCACATGCTGTTCCCAACTGGAGTCTACTAAATGCAACAAAGTTTGATACAGAAAATTAAAGTGCAGATCAAGCATAATGTCAGTTAGATAAATATTTTTTAATTGACCTTATTTATTTTTCAATTTGGAGCATTTCTAGCCACATGCACTTGAAACTGTACATTCATGCTGGCATACAAATTAAGCTTGATGCCAAATCCTTTCCATCAATTGTAATAAACATAGAAATAAGTCATCTCTTTCCTTGTCACTGTTAATGTTAATTGAGAATTTATGAAGTGCAATGGAATAAAGGCATATGCACTTAAGAGTAGCCAACTACCTGTTGATAAATGGATCCTAATCCATTCAAGTGGTTACTAGTAATTCACAAATAACCTAATCTCACCCCCATCTGCCAGGTAATGCTATTGATATGCACATAAGTTTGATGGCACATAAGCTACTTTGGCTATAATGCGCCTTCTGCCAGGTAAGATTCACCTAATCCGAACATCAGATATTCACTCAGTAATGCAGCTGTTACTTTTTTGTACTGATAAACTGGCCCTAAGTGCTGTACAAGAGTAAGCTTTCATAGCTGAAGGAATATGTTGGGCTACCAATGAAGGAGAGAACTCTCTAAAAGCTTTAGTTACCTCTTCCTTTAAGATGTGGCTGTAATTTATATGTACAGTAAGTATTTTATATATTTTAACTTGTTCACATAAACTTAAGTTTTTAAAAGTATGAGGCTTAATTTCCTTGAAATATCAAATGCAATTATTGACATTACATTTTTTTCTATTTGTGTAGTTTAGTTTATGTTGTACATTATGAAATAAACCAACTAACATTACTTGGGTGCCTCGGCAGCATCTCATCCTGCATGGCTGTCCTGGAACATAAAGAGAAAATTTATTTCTTTATTTAATATTTGCAACTAGTACACACAAATTAGTGTTGAGACATTCTCACAATTGTTTTACACATGTTGTGGCTGGCAGAACATAATTGGGTTCTGTGGCATCACCATTAGGTTTAAACAATTCTACATCAATAAAGCACACATATTTAGGCCCGACTATTAGTATTGTGTGGTTCCTGACACTTAAAATTGCAACACATTCCCTTTCACACAGTAATTAGTTAATGTATCTCACAGTAAAGTGTCCATTGCACAAGAGTTCAGAAAAAACAAGTGTTTAGCACTCCTTTCCCTTCCATCTCATAATAGAAACAAGTCTCGCTATCCAGTCTAAACATGAGAATTTCTTTTTTTGTTTGTAACAGCAATTAAATTCTGGTAAATGATGAAATGTTCTTAAATTTTTAATTAACAAAATACCTATTGAAATATTGCTTAATTTCTGAGAAGTCACACAATGCAATTTGTTATAACCACAGTCTTTATTTAAACTATGATCTTTTTTGAGTGAAAATAAATTAAAACAGAAATATTTTATTATTTCTAGCAAAGCAACAGTACCTACAAACTTTACATGCATACTTAAATCTGTTTATGTATATACATGAATGTCGTGTGTTTAAATCTTTATTTATGAATAGAATGCTAATTTGAAATATAGATATTTGATCCAGAAGAAAAAAAAAATCTTTAGTTTTAGAAACTTAACTTTGTAAACAGGCCTTATTTAATGAACTGTTACACACCAACCAAAAGTATGAATCAATATAAAAGGTTTTCTTTCTTACCAAAGAAACAAACTCCATGTACATACTGTCATTAAAAAGCATATTAAGTGTGAAATTACATACTATTTTGGTTAAATGTCAAATAATACTGTGTTTTTAAACAATTATTCCACATTTAATCAAGTAAAGAACATCAGTATTAAAATACTTTAAATGATTTAGCACAGCTAAAAATAGTATTGTTTCTGTTAACTACAAAAATACAGATGTTATATGTACTTCAAAATACAAGGAAAGTTTCAAGCACAATTTCTATCTTTAAAATATTTAAGAAAATATCCTGGGGAAGAAATGAATAATTTATTTATGTAAGTAACAAATGTCTGTAAATGATTTCAAATGATAATGAATTAGAATTATTTACATTTTCAAGCAAAATATATTTGAATTTTAATAGGAAACTTTCTTAACTGAAGTAAATACATACAGCTCAAATTTCAGCTGCTTGTTTTAAAAATTACTAAGAAATGCTAATACAGTATGACAATATTTACTGGTTTTCAAAAAAACAACTTTGTAAAAAATCACTAACTTTGGTTTATATATATATATATGTATATATATACGAATTTAAGGAGAAAAGAGTTCTCATCACAAAGAACAATTTTTTAAAATAATCTCTTTGATGTTATGTACCTTTATATATATTCTGCATCCAAGAACTATTTTTACAAACTTAATTATCCTCCATACTCTGGGTTGGTGCCATTGAAAGACAGTTGTATTTACAGTAACAATTACTTGAACTAAAAAACAAAATTTTGCAACTGATTTTCTGTGGGCAAAAGGATGCTATTTATAAGCTGCTTGAAGAGTTTGCTTTCATAAAAAAAAAGATTCAATAAAAGAAATCAGGGCACTTCAGTTGTTGAAACATGAATGAACTCAACTTAAATGACTATATATTATGGGTAATTATTTTAATATACATTTTTACATATGTTTATATTCAAAATCATATAAAGTTAGAATTTTAAAATTAATGCAGTGATAAAATTATGAAATGAGAAAACAATTCTTTGAAGATATCCAAATTCACAATGGCTTGTTTGTATGTTTGTATCTAGAATTACTCTACTATAAACAAGCAAAGGAAGCATTTTAGGGAAAATAAAAAAAAAAAAAAACACAACAGAAGTACTTATAAAAACTATTTTAATACATGATGAATTTTTTTCACAACATCAATTCCACACTTTAAAAAAGTGACCTGTTATTGGGAGCAGTTGTTTCATTTGAAGGAAATGTCATGACTTAAAAGTCAACAGGAAATATCATGATAGCAGCAATATTAGGCAAGTTCTGTAAAGACTGAAGAAAGCAGCCATAATTTATTTTTCCTGTCTTCATATTACTAATTACAAATGTTAATGTATTTATGCCCCTAAAGCTGAAAAAAAAAAAAAAAAAAAAAAAAAAAAAAAATCAATAATAAATAAATAACTAAAATAAAGAAATGCAAAAAATTTTTGAAAGAATTTCTATGATTAGGTTTATAATTCTGTACAGCACAAAAAATGTACACATCTATTTCAGAAATAAAAAGCTAATTAATAAGTACCAAAATATTTTATAAAACCAGATATACAGTAAAACCTAGTTAATCCGAAGTTTAGTTAGTTATTTGGTTTTTAGGAGCATTAGCAACTAAGGCCATATTGCTCCGGGATATGCGGTGGTCATTCCCTGACCTTTCCGCATCCTCCATATTTGGTGGTGACGGGCTCGAACCCCGGTCTAATCAAGAAGCGTGTGCTATGCACTGCTGCTCCTTCCCACCTGGCTACGGAGGCGCTCATCCGAAGTTTAATGGACCAAAATGTTTATTTCAATTTAAATGGATTCAAAGTACTGGGTGGTTATAAAATAAGTTTCTCTATTCAGGAGACCCTAGTATCAAAACAGTTAGAGATAGCACTGTGAAAATAAGTGGATATGTAAGCGATTTGTAGAAGAAAAAAAATTAGTTTAAATTTCCACCACCAGGGAAAACTGGCATTGTAAACATGAGATGGAATACTTAACTTAGGATTAGATTTGGCCAGAACTGCAGAAAGTCTCTAGAAATGATGCGTCATTTCCGAATGTTGAATGGAGCAGTTTCTTCACTTGTCGACTGTGGGAAGGAGCACCATCTTGCAAGAATGCTACAGTCTCCAAGCGTTGCCTTTCTTGCAGAGCAGAAATAATGTGATCTCTTAGAAGAATGCAGTATCGTGCACCTTACAGGGCCATGAGGTGTAGACTCTTCAAAGAAAAATGATCTGATTATAAACTCTACTGTGAATCCACACCATACTGTAACATATGGACTTTGTGGTGGTCTTTCATGCACAGCAGATGGAAGAGAAGTTGCCCATATTTGGCAGTTTTGTGCATTTACAGCCCCACGAAGAGTGAAATGTGACTATCAGACCACAAGATCATTCAAGCCCATGTATCGTCAAGTTTCATAAGAGCCAGAAATCGTAGAGAAAAGTCTATTCGTTGCTGCTAATCACAAGACTTTAGTTCTTGCACTACGTGAATCTTGTACTGGAACCAGCATAAAATTATTCGAAGCACTTTACCAGTAGACCAGGGAAGGTTCAAGTCTCTTGACACATCTCTGGCACTACTGACTGGTAGCATTTCACATTCTGACCATTGCAACTGCCACTCCGTCCACTACCTCCATTCTGATACGGGGTCGTCCCCTGCCTGGAATTACACATAACTCCCCAGTTGCTTCATTTCTTTATTAGTTTTCGAAGCCTCACTGATGTGAATATCTGCGTATTCACGTAGATATTCACATTCCCTGCTTGGAATTATACCTAACTATCCGGTCGGTCGCTTCAAATTTCTTTATTAGTTTTTGAAGCCCCACTGACGTCAAAGTCCTTTATGCAAACCTTTAAGTTTATGATATTCACTGCATTAGCATTACTATTATTCTGGTAGAACAGTTTTCCTAAAAGAGCACGTTCCTTTTTTGTAAGAGCCCTAATGGTTATTGACAGTGGCATTGGCCTTTCTGCTTTTATCTAACAGGATGTCATTTGTGTAAGCAGCATGTCTTTAAGTAAACAACTTTCACATATGTGCAGCGCTGTTATTCCCCTGGTAGAGGAAATCTGAACTAATTTTTTTTCTTCTACAAATTGCTTCCTCATACCCTAAATGACATACTCGCCAATTTCACAGCACTCACTCTAACTGCCTTGACAATAGGGTCTCCTGAATAGGGAAACTTATTTTATAACCACCTTGTATTTGTACAAATTCAGAACATGTTTTTTTTTTTCTTTAATTTATTCTTATCATTAAAAAGCATAATTATTTTACATCAGTATATAAACTGTGATATTAGGGCCACTCGAGAACCAACTCATCTGTCCATGTGTAATATGTCTACTAATTACATCTTCTCTGGTCAGTCTGCCTGATTTCCTGGACAAAAACCCAAGTCTGCGGGAGGGGGGGATCTTGAAGTCCACACTTGAGACCGATTAACTCAGCCACTGTGTGAAAAAGCCTGTGAAAGTTCATGTTATTAAAGGAATTTGAACTTGGGCACTGTGCTAACAGCAAGGGCTCCCTAAATTAATGAGGGGAAATAAAATTTTTAGTGAGCTACTCTTATTAACACTATGCAGGAATTTTTGCAATTCTCATTTAAAATGCAATGCAAGCCACTTAATGTGATCATGGATAACGTTGTCATTCATAAAATGTTATTACTTTTATCAAGTACTGATCAGATGTATATTAATATATAGAAAAAACAATGTTTACTGTAATCAGCACTGCAGTTTTTATTATTGCTTTTTTTTTTTTTTTTATACTGCGGTTTATGCATGTTCAGTGAAGATATCACGTAACATCCACATTGTTCATGAACTTTGATATGTTGCATGTCCAGTTACTACTGTTGTTTTGTACAGTTTGTATAGGTGCCAGTGTCATTTTTCTGTAAAAGAAGGTAATGTATCTGTACCCTATCAGCCTGACTGTTTCACAGTAGAGCACTAACCTTTTTTGAATTAGTGATTTTAATATTTCGTTTAGTTTTTTAATGGTTTGTATGGACTTCCATAATGACCGTTAGTTTCATTTTTATTGATGACTTTCTCAAAGAAATAGTGGACAGCC
This sequence comes from Mastigoproctus giganteus, assembly GCF_048544385.1. Lineage (NCBI taxonomy): Eukaryota > Metazoa > Arthropoda > Arachnida > Uropygi > Thelyphonidae > Mastigoproctus > Mastigoproctus giganteus. The sequence continues at coordinate 22,223,998 of NC_143583.1, forward strand.
AAATTAAAGTATATTGCATTGTTTGATTTCAATGTTTTTCTTTCTGTCCATATCTGGCTTTTTTATGTACACATTTTTGCCTTGTATCAATGAACGAAGCTGTACAGCTATATTCTTGTTTCATCAGTTATTGCCATCAATCAAGCTACTAATTAAGCTGTATCATGAAGTGATCACAATATGTAGTGTCCACTATATTAATAATCTTTCAGTTTTGTTACAGTACACATTCATGAGTATATGGTAAACACATTAATTTAGTGAAGTGTGTTGTGGAGAAATTCAACAAATTTCTTACATGTAATAAAAAGACTGCCGAGTTTCACTTTTGCTACTATTATCAGTTTGATATATACATATAGTATACATATACATATTTAATATATATCATGTAAAAATTGGTAAAATTTCTAATTTTTGTGTTACTGATTTTTAATAAGCTGCTCTTGTTAATTGCACTACATAAGCTGGTGATCAGCTTGACATCACTCTAAAACAACTGAAAGTGGCAGATGAAAAATGCTACAAGAAATATTAAAATAAATAACACATAACAAAAAATAAAAGAAAAAGATTTTCAGAATGTTACAACCTCTCAATAAATTTAAATGTTATGCAACACTATAGCAAGTCTGGTTTCCAGTAAGCACACACTGGATCTAGTGATTTGATGTTATACCCACTTAACTATCAGTTTTGTAGCTAGAGTTTTGTTTTCAGTGAATCTAGTGAGTTCAGCAATTTTCAGTCAAAAGAAAAAACTAATGTATGAACAAAAATGAATATTTAAAATGCAACAAGTGTGTTCAAGAAAAAATAAAATAATAATAATAATTCTTATTTTCATTTCTTGGGATGAGTTTCATGAGTGGTTTTCTTAAGGCATTCTACTTAATGCCTAAGAAAGTTTCTTTAAAACAAAATTCAAAGCCCAAAAATATTTGCAGTGCTTGAAATGATGGACAAAACTTCTACTGTGTTTTGTAAAAGCTTAAAAAGATATAAATCCTTATAAATAACCTATTCCAGCTACGGCTGGTGAATGATTTCTCTCTTTTCTTTAAACACAGGTGCTGACAACTACGTGAGCTATGAATGAATTTCTTGTGTAACTAATTAAAAAAAAAAAAAAAAACCTGGTACATGTATATTTTCTTCATTGAAAAAGGGTACACATACAGAATACACAAATGATCTTAACAAAGATATTTAGAACCTAAAATAATTAATATGACAAGACAGTTTAAATATTTTTAAAACTAAACTATAAAAGATTTGGTGGCTGTTTAATTCTAAAATCAAAGTTGTATTTTTGACATTTAAAATTTTGAATAATAACATTTGCTGACATGCAGTTTTTGTTTTTAAGAGGGCCAATGTTAATGCAACAAGCATAATACATTTGGCCTCCTTTATGAGAATAATCCTCCTTATAGCCTCTTTAGATGTCAAAATCTTTGAATATATCAGAAAATTATAATAACACTTGTCTTACCTTATTCTTGACCAAAAACCAGCAAACATTCATCATATTTCCAGAAAAACATACATTTTTATTAAAAAGGTGAAAAACCTCAAAAGCAAAATGTTCCATTCCTTAAATGGAGCAGCACTGAAATATCCATTATAATTTTAAATTCCTGATTCTCTTGTAACATATCAACTTAAAATTACTGCTTATCACCTGGTTTATTATAATAAATATCATTCCAGAAATTCCTTTTGAATTTCTCAAAACACATATAATATAAAATTCCATGTACACTTTGAGAACCACACCACCACCTACCCCATATGTTGTGAATCTGCCCCCAGCAGTTACTCTCAACATGCAATTTGAAGTTTGAGGATCATGTAGCATGTACTAGATCAGCGATTCCCAAACTGGAGTCCACAGACCAATTCCAGGGGGTCAGCAAAACGACCCTCTGGAACTGGTCAAATTATTCGTTCTATGTATAGCAAATTGATGATAAATAAATTTATTATACATTTATGTAAAAATAAGAATAAAGTTGAGTTGTTTTAAACATAAAACTTTGAATTTTCTTTTCAGAAAACCCAGTGTTCCCACACACACACACACACACACATATATATATATACAGGGTGTTTCAGTTAAACGTTTCAGAACTTCTAAGAGGGGTAGGGTACATCCTGACAACTCGAAATCATATAGCAATGTGGGGTCGGAAATGCTTTCCTGAAGCGGTGTTGTACACAGAAGCACCATAAAAAGAAAAGAGACCGTAAGTGAGAAATCGTTTTAATAATACATGAAAAGAAGCAAAAGGTACATGGATTAAAGTAAGTGTTCGAAGTTTCTTCAACCTCGTATTGCTTTCGCACAGTGGTACCTTGGAAAATGTGCTACAAATCCCCTTTTTCCTGCTGAAGTGTTGTTTTCCGATGAGGCATCCTTCACAAGGGAAGGAATTTTCAACACGCATAACGACCATATCTGGGCGGTCGAGAACCCGTATGCAATACGACGTCGTGCAGCACAGATTCGATTTTCGGTCAATGTATGGGCCTGTATTATGGAAGATCACCTCATCGGACCTTACCTGTTACCGTGTCATCTAACCGGACCTGTCTACTTGATCTTTCTGCAGCAAGTATTGCCACAACTTTTGAGAGATGAACAGATTTCTGCATCGATGCAACAGACAATGTGGTTCCAACACAATGGAGCCCCTGCCCATTATAGCGGAGATGTTCGTAACTACCTGGATGTCACATTTGGTCAACAGTGGATCGGACGTGGTGGTCCCGTGCGTTGGCCTGTTCGGTCACCCGACCTATCATGTCTTGATTTTTATTTCTGGGGTCATATGAAATCGCTAGTTTATGACACCCCTGTTGACAATGCTGAGGAGCTGGTTGCAAGAATCGCAGTAGCTGCCGAAGAAATTCGAAATTCGCCTGGAGTATTCCAGAATGTTCGGATGTCCATGCGTCGGAGATGTGAGGCGTGCATTGTAGCCCGTGGAAGAAACTTCGAACACTTACTTTAATCCATGTACCTTTTGCTTCTTTTCATGTATTATTAAAACGATTTCTCACTTACGGTCTCTTTTCTTTATGGTGCTTCTGTGTACAACACCGCTTCAGGAAAGCATTTCCGACCCCACATTGCTATATGATTTCGAGTTGTCAGGATGTACCCTACCCCTCTTAGAAGTTCTGAAACGTTTAACTGAAACACCCTGTATAGGTAACATGGGCTGAGAGAGAGAGAGAGAGAGAGAGAGAGATTTCCATATATTCCATTTACAGTACCATGTATTTAATCTGCACAGTCCTAAGATATGCATCACAAAACATAAATATCTTTTAGTGATTCCTTTCCCAATCCTCCAATTTGACCGAAACCCTGGTCTTAACTGCAGGATGGGGGGGGGGGCTTACTGCTACTGCCCCCTGCTGTTTGTTTGTTATTTGGTTTTTAGGAGCATTAGCAACTAAGGCCATATTGCTCCAGGATATGCGGTGGTCATTCCTTTACCTTTCCGCATCCTCCGTATTTGGTGGTGGTGACGGGTTTGAACCCTGGTCTAATCAAGAAGTGTGTGCTACGCACTGCTGCTCCTTCCCACCTGGCTACGGAGGCGCGTACTGCCCCCTGCTGGATCTTAATATATTTTTATTATACGTTTTGCAACCCCCCCAATTAAAATCAAAATTAACCATTTGTCTTGAAACATGAAGGATAAAACTTATTCAGCTTCCTATGGACCACTCATTGAAATGTAAGAAAAGCATGAAAATGAAAATTAATGTTTCAGTATTTTGGCAGTGAAATGTGAATAGCCTGAGATGAGCAATATGGTATTTACTGAAATTCTTCCATTTGTATTGTGCAAAAACCAGTTTGCCACAGTTCACTGCATTAAAAACAAATTTTAAAAGTAGTTTAAACCAAGAAAATGATTTAATTGTAGCAATAATTAGCTTAAAACGATAATTTCAATTCCTCATACCATCAAAAATACAGACTTAATTTTGGTTAATGCCATTTTTATATTTTTTTCATTCTTTAAGCGCAACTAATTTGAGGTATTTTTAGAGGAAAAAAAATTTAATTAATGTATATGAACTATAATGGAGTCTAAAATTAGATTTTTTTTTTTTCTTGTTAGTTGTTGGCGCATCAGCTTCTATGGCCATAATGCACCTCCCAAAGTTTTTGCATTTTACTGTGATCCAAGCCCGAAGCGGGATTTGAACCCGCGACCTTCTGGTTGCCAGGCAGGCACTTTACCCACCTGGCTAGCCCAGTCGGCATGATGCATGCTCTGACCTTTTAAGGGAAGTTGGACAAAATAACAAGCCTGAAGCAATTAAAAAAAAAATCTATGAAAGAAATCATAGTTAAAATGCAGTTAAGTTGCGTTCTGAACTTCTGACTAACCGTGAAACCAAGTGACTTGCTGTTTGTGTCGTTGAGGAGGTCCTTGGCTTTGATTGGTAATTCATTATTTAATGTCACTGTACATATAATTTTATCTATTTCTTGTTCACTTTTGCACCTTGCACTTTTTTATCGTGATTTTTATTAGTTCTCTTTTCAGATTGTTATTTCATCTCGTGCTCCCTTTCTCGTTTTTTGATCATATGGCTATTGTTTATCTGTTTTTTTAAAAAAAATTGTGGTTAATTTGATCATATGACTTTTATTAGTTCTCTTTTCACATCGTTATTTGTATATCGCACTTCCTTTCTTGTGGTTTTGAATATTGGCGGCCATCATTGCTGTTTATCCTCGGAGCGGGAAATATTAATATTAATTGCACGTTTCTTTTTATTTATTTATGCTGATACCCCTAGTCTGTGCAGCTGTGGGATTCCCAAGTGTGGGTTTTTTATTTTTTGTGGGGATTCAAGAAAAAGAAGTATGGATTTTTTAATAAACTCATTTTTGGCTAGTGAAAAAAGGTTAGGTTATGTTGTGCTACTAATTTGGGAATGATTCAAGTAAAAGAAGAGTGGGTTTTTTTTTTGGGAGAGTAAAACATACATTTCTGGGGGGTCCTAAAAATTTTAGCCCCCCACACTGCTCTACTGTTCATTCAATTGATGATATCACTGGCCGTCCATTTTCTATAATTATAGCTTGCTTCTAGCTGTAGATTTCTATAATTAGAGTTTGCTTCAGTGTACAGTAAAACTGTACACTGTTCATTGAATGCCGTAGATAGATTGACTTCAGCCCGGAGAAGATGAAACTTTGTGATAGACCATATCGAACAAAGGAAAAAGCTTAGTGTTATGCGCAAGTGGAGAGGAAAGCAGTGTGTGGGATGTGGCTTGTTTCTGCCAACCACTGTTGCACCACTCCTTGCCTTCACCAAAGGTAAGTCACATAGTTTCATGTTTAGTCATCAGGACAGCCAGCTTAACTACATATTCATCCAAATCATTAAGTAAAGGCAAATTGCTGTCTTCGCTTCATGATTTTGCATAGCTAGTAATTAGGGATGTTGGAGTTTTTAAAGTGTCAAAACAATTTTCATTGTGTCTATTTAATTCCTACACAAAGAAAGTGTCAAAATGTAAACTATGATACTACTTCTGAATCTTACTGGACTTAGGACACTGAATCTCTTGAGGGAATAGTAGGGGTACTTGATAGTCCTCAACATTTGTTTCAGTTTTCTACTGCCCACATTCTTGTTTGGCAATGCTGACTATAGTTCCTCACAACCACCCATTCCTGGATGGTAGGAAAGATGAATGAGAGTTCCCTCAGAAACCTTCTAGCTTCAGCACTTACTCTGTTGCAAAAGACAGCTCTATACCATGCTGAAATATCACAAATACTAAGGCTTTTAATATAGTGTATAAGTGATGTTCGTCTTTCGTTTCTGAGTATAGTATAAATGTGATGTCCATCTTTTGTTTTCTAGTATAATGTATAAAAGGTGTTGGTTGTTGCAGGTATTAAGCACATCAGCAACTTAGGCCATATTTCAACATATACACCTGGTCGTCGACTTACGACCTATGCGACTTACGACCGGCTGCACTTACGACCACAAAAAAAAAATAATAAATAATAATAATAAATTAATTAATCGATGACCGGAGGCCTGAAGACAGCACCAGGCACATACACCCAGTCACTCTCTCTCACATACACCCAGTCGCTTTCAAGTATCTGTTGCGTGTGGTGTATTAATTAAAATTCTACTGAAATACGCATAAAATGTTTAGTAAAAGGAAAATGACTTCATCTACATATACGCCAGCTAAAAAGTCAAGGAAAACTATTGATTTAGAGTGTAAAATGAAAATTATCCAGCAGTATGAAGGCGGAAAGAAAGTGAATACGATAGCATGTGACTTGAAGTTATCACATTCCACGGTATTGACGATACTTAAGGACAAAGAAAGAATTCGGGAAGCTGTGAAAGGTTCTGCACTTATTAAGTCTACAATTTTAACCAAACAACGACAGGAACCCATCCATGAAATGGAGAAATTGTTGTTTATGTGGATGGAAGATTTAATACAAAAAAATACACCCATGAGCCTTCACACAGTGCAAGCAAAGGCTAGAAGTTTGTTTCAGTTTAAAATCACGCGCCGGAGACGATTACTCAGAAGATTTTCAGGCTAGTACGGGGTGGTTGAAGCGTTTTTAAAAAAAGATTTTCTTTGCATAATGTCTCTATAAATAAACATTTCCTACCTCAACCCAAGAACATGGCCCTGACGATGCACAACCCAGCACAAGCAAAGATTGAAAATTGATTTTGTAAATTTCATTTGTATTAATTTTTACATTAATTTTAGATTGTATTTTTGTGTTTACAGTACATTATGTACAATATAATTATAGATTGTAGTTTTGTTTTTTTATAAACAGTATGAATAATAAACCAATTAAAATGTAGAGAACGTTTGAATTTAACCTCATAGAGAGAGAGAGAGATAGCCTAGGCGTAGAAACGAAGGTATATTCAGTATCGCTAAGTAAAAGATAAAAACATTACAGTATTTAAAATGAAAAATAAAAGATTATAAAAATAAATCATAAAGATGATAAAAAGATTAGAAAGGTTAAAAAATACTGTTAATAAATATATGGCCGACATACGACCAGATCGACTTACAACCTGTCAGTCAGAACGGAAGTCGGTCGTAAGTCGACGACCAACTGTATAATGCCTGTAAATTGCATGTTTTCTATGGTTGATTTGCTGTTTTCTGGATGAAAAACCCAAATTTCTGGGGAGGGGGGGGGGGGCATACTACCTTTGCCTTCCACCAACTAACACAGCCACACTGAAAAAGGCCCATAAAAATTCCTCACATCACTGACAAGATTCAAACTCAGGTCTTTTCCACCAAGTGGGGGAAGGATGGTGATATACCAACTGTGCTACTCACAAGGGCTATGAATTTTGTTTTTTGTTTCTTAGATTAGTATAAGTGATGTCTTTTTTAAGTAACTGTAAACTGTTAAGAATTCAAATTTTACCACTAGTTTCACAATACAGCATATGAGCAACAGTTATTTCTTTAAATGCTTTTGAATTAAATAACAAACTTTTAATACCAATAATACCAATTTTTTTCATAAAATAATAAATAAGAATTAATGAAAATAAATATCTTGAATTAAAGATTTTCTTAATTTTACCTCTTAGTGCTTCTGATGCAAAATACCTTACATCAATGTCATTGTCATTATTTAGCTTGTCCAAACATGGTTTCACCTGACTTTCTAATGTCCTAAAAGTTGAATAAAAAAAATCTAATAAAAGATCCTACATTAAGGGTATACTATACCAGAAAACAGATATACTTTAAATATATATCATATAAATGAACAAATATTACATATTATTAGCATTAGTAAAGACACATGATGCAAGAAAGTAAGCTTATTTAGCATTAGCCAAAAAAAAAAAAAAAAAAAATCTGATTTCACCTACCCACTCACTCCAAATGTTTGTCTAGTTCTGCCTTGAATCTATTTAAGCTATCAACTTCTACAATGACAGATTGAAGTTTGTTCCAGCAATCAACCACCCGCTGGCTAAAGGCAAACTTCTGCACATCTATCCTACAACTGTCTTTCCTCAATTTGAATTTATGCCCTCTCAGGCGATTAGTAGAGGGAGAATCTCATCAGCATTGAGCATGCTCAAACCATTCAAAGCTTTATATACCTCAATGAGATCACCTCGCAGGTGCCTAGTCTCCAGAAGCTGCAATTTGCAGAACCTAAGCCTTTCTTCGTAAGAAAAACTCTTTGTTCCATTCACAAATCTTGTTGCCCTTCTCTGCATTAAATACAGCAACTTTACATCCTTCCTAAAATGAGGGCTTCAGGCCTCAAAGTGTGGCCTGATCATTGCCTTATACAAGAGGATAATTACCTCCTTATCCCTGCTAGAAATAATTCCTGTATATCATTGACAAGACATCATGACAAGCTACCCTTGCAGACTGTCTGCACTGCTCAGAAAACTTCACATCTGCCTGCACAATTACCCCCAGGTCCTTTTCATTCTCTACCACTGTCAGTGTAGTACCACACAGTTGATACGTTACTATGGGGTTACTGCTTCCCATATGCAGTACTTTACATTTGTCAATGATAAACTTCAGTTGCCACCTCTCAGCCCATCTACTCAACTTTTCTAGATCCTGTTGCAGGAGTGTACTGTCATTAGTGTCATTAACAACCCTGCCAACCTCCCACTAAACCATCCCTTTATCCATAGCAGCAATTTGCCTCCAATGCCACATTGCTCCAATTTGTGCAACAGTATCAAAAGCCTTTCTAAGATCCAAATATATGATATCAAACTTATTCCCTGCATCCAGTTCCTTTGTAACCACATCATAGTATCCAATCAAATTGGTAAGACAAGACCCGCTTAACAAAACCACGCTGTGTCCAAACTATAACTGAAGTCTTGTCTAGATGATCCTGCAGTGTTTCTCTAACCAGTGCCTCTGTTAATTTTTCTGGCACACAAGAGGTTAAAACTAACAGGTCTGTAATTACTTGTTGTGCCCTTTGATCCTCCTTTGTAAATTTGGGTCGCATTTGCAAATCTCTGGTCCATGGGTACCTCCCCTGAGTCCAAGGAAGCTCTCATAATTATGGCTAAGGGTTTGATTACTTCCTTTCCTGCCTCCTTTAATATAACCGGATAGATCCCATTCACCACAGGTGTCTTTCTTACCTTTATATTCAACAATTTCTTCTCCACTTTGCTCTCAGTTATTAAAAAATCATCTAGTTGTTGCCAGCGTTTAATTCACCTCTGGCATTCGTCTCCCCGAATAACTCCTCATGTGTGAATGTAGATGCAAAATACTCATTTAGTTTTTTAGTTACCTGAGCAGGCTCATCAACAGTTGAACCATCGATATCCAGTCAACCAATCTGATTCATCCCCTTCCTTCTAGAGTTTACATAAGTAAAGAACTCTTTGCATTCTTTACCAAAGATTTTTCGTAATCTGCCTTTGCCTGCTTACCTCCTTTGTGGCTTGGTTACAGACCAGCTTATATCTATCATAGGCTTCCATGTCACCCAGTAATTTATATGTATCCCATGAATTTTTCTTCTCTGCCACATGTCTCTTTAGTTCATTTGACAACCATTTCGGCCTAAAACTTGAACAATATTTCTGCTTCAGCACACTGTGATCACTGCGAACTAGTGATTCCTTTATCTGCAGATTCTTAATGCATGAAGAATCACTACTAATAATGAAATCAAGAGTATTTCTCCCTCTAGCTGCCTCCCAAACATGCTGCTGTAGAAAACAATCATCCAATAAATCCACAAAAAGCCTTGCTAGTTGTGAGCGACCAACCCACAATTCCAGTCAATATCTGGGAAATTAAAATCCCCCATTATAAGACTCTCTTGATTTACTGGCCCGATCTATTTCCATTTACAGTTTTTTTATTATACTCATCAGAGTCATTAGGCCTATAGCACACTCCTATTCTCAATTTTGATCTCCCAATGCTTATGTCACACCAAACTGACTCGACACTGCACTGTCCAGCAATGTCGACTGGCTTCACTTCCTTGGATTTTATGTATTTCTTAACTAATAGCATAACCCCTTCTCCCTTCGGCTTCATATGGAGGAATTGCAAGTTGCTGCCTCTAATGAATGCTTAATTAAATATTTATTTTATTATAATTTAACTTTCGTCAACATTTAATAATTCAATAGTAATGTGTCTATATGCTAATTTAGCAACGCCTGTGCCGCCATCTATTTTTCTTTTTTCTTCTATATAAGCTGATTCAGCTTACAGTATGCCAGTGGTGTGGCTCTGCTCTAGAGTGCTGTCTGTTCTATATTTTATTTTTCGCTGCATAAGGACCACCGCCGTGCAAATCCTCTGCATTGGTGGATCGATCGGAGGAGGGAGGGTGAATTGGTACTTCGATCTTTTCACCATGGCGACGATTTGTGCAGCGATTCCATGACCATTATTGGCCTCGTGGTCCTCTGTCGTGATGGGGCATGATGGTCAGTCTATTTTATTTTAATTTATTTTGATATTGTTTTCGTTTGGTAGTTCCTTTAACCCTCTTTTGGTGATATTTCACGTCTTTCGGAACTGGTACCTCTCGGGGGGGTACCGCTAAATTAATAAATAATTGGCATTATCCTAAAATTTGTATAGTTTTTGTTAATAGGATTTAAAGATCGAAATTATACAAGGGTTTCTGGGCTACTATTTATATCTATTCATTTTTTTTTCGTTCGATTGTTTATTTGGGTTATTTTTATGTTAATTTTCGCTCTACATTTTTTGCCATACTACTGGCTTATGTTTTATTTTATTTAATTAAAAATATTGGATATATATATATATATATATAAAATTTATTCCATTTATATATATTTATATTACAAATACAAACTTTATTTTCTCATCTGTGTAGGACTCCTTTTTTGCATTTTGCCTGGTCAACCGTATATACAGTGGATTCCGGTTATTTGGGCCACTAGTTAATCAGGGCAGCCATTTATTTGGGGCAAATCTTAAAAAACAGAACCCAATCGAAAAAATAGCCAGGGTTAACTTCGCTTAATTGGGACAACATGCCATTTAATCGGAGCAGGAGACCGCAGCAGTGGAGATTACCCTATGATTGTCTCCAACCATACTATGTGGTTCGGTTGGATTTCTTGAGGTCACAACCATAAAATAATAAAAACAATTAGTAGTCACCTGTTTATTGGGTTTTATCCGTTAGTGCAATCTATCAGTTTACTATCATAAACGGATAGTAAACTCGATCTTATTGAATTTGCGATAATACTGACAGCTGGAATTCTGTGGGTTATTATGATGAAATGTGTTTACACTTCCATGAAATCTTCAATCATATAAAAAAATTAATTTTCATAATCTTCTCTTCATTCCTATTTTTAAAGCTTTGTAACTTGTTACTCTGTTTTCACTTGCGCATATCGTGTTACTTGCATCGTGTGCGCTGTGTTCTTTGTTATTGATTGCTTATCTTTTTACTGTTTTAAATTTTAACCCCCACCCACAAATGTCAACTAGTTAGTATGTACATATTACAGTATGTATTAATTATACCGATTTTCACGTATCATTTAATTTTTAATTGGTAAGATAATATAGGGTAAATTTGGGCTTAATATATCTTTACTTTTATAGCCTGTGGATAATATTCCTCCTATTTTCACTAATTATAATCGCTGTTTAATAGAATTAAAATTCAATTCACAAATGTGATCACAATGACCGGCGCTTACTACACATCGTATAGTGAACGGTACTTTACTGTGGTGTGTCCATCGTAACATGATTTGATTGTACAGTGGACCAATTGTAAAGCGGGGGGTCCCTTGTATTTTTAACTATTTACTTGAAATTTCGGATAATTGGGGCAGCCGCTTAATTGGGCCAAAATGCACTAGTCCCGATGTGTCCCAAATAACCGGAATCGACTGTATGTGGTTTACTCAATTATTGGCAAACACAAATGAATTTTGTGAAAATGCACCTGCTAATCCTTAACTGTTTTTGTGTAAATCCTAACTTCTGAGTTGCACATGTCCATAAGGGTAGAACACTGTGTAAAAAGTACATTCGTGTTGACCTAATTTTCTATAAAATACAGATTCCCAGAATAGAAATTTTGGGAATCTGCATTCTTAAATACTGGATAAAAAACTTTTTTTTCTTGAACAAATTCAGTCTTTTACTTTATTAGAATACTAACATAAAAATTCACATTTTTGGTAAGCTGATGCTTACAACTGCCAATGAAAAGCATATTGAACTGTTCTCAGAATAAACAGACATTATGCATAATGGGAAAACCTTTTTATCTTGGCTTCTGCTTATACTTTTTGTATTTATTAGGAAGGCTGGTAGGAGGCAAAGTTACCCTGTGCTCAATTTTTAAATTTTTCTTTGCTATATTTTTAATTTATCATGTTTTCAGATTCATGAGGAATTGTGTAGATGTCACTGGTATTGCTAATTTGGCAGATTGAGTTAACTGATGTGCAACATGATCCAATGCAGTCTCTGTGGGGGATGTAGTATTTTTCTAATATGGAAAGTTTCTTCTCCCACAATATATAAGGGCTGAAGCAGCATAGCTAAATTATTTAGTTCTTCATAAGTGATATCCTGGTTTGAGGATACATAGAATCTGATAAGATTCTATGTATCCTCAATTCTATGTATCTAATACTGATAAGAGTATAACCAATCAAAACGAGTTGAAATCATTTTCAGAAGATGTGCAGCTTTTGCATGTCATCTGAATTTTATGGATCCTTCCATGTACAGACCAATCATTCACAAAAAAATAAACAGAACAAGAGCAAAGTTATTACTTCTTCCTCGCAGAATGCCATTCCCAGAAGATCCATCAGCACAGTCAGCAGCCAGCACATAATAAACTAGCAGAACCAGAACTAGTCCTGACATCAGCTCCCATGATGTGGGAAATGTCAGGCAGCTCGTATTATGGAATGTTACCAGAGCTCAGCCATATTCCTTTGTCTTCCCTTGTAGAACTACATATGAACCCAGATTTCCAAGGACTGTTCACTTCTAGTCACGGTAGTCAACAGGATGTTCTTCCCTACCTGATCACTATTTAAAGCTTAAAATTTTTAATTTCAGCTTTAATTACAACTTAATTTTTATTTAAAGTTCAGCCTAATGTAAATAATGCAAGTTTCTATTTTAATTAATGTCCACTGAAGAGGGCCAAAGAAGATGTGTATGTCCCCTTCAGTGGACATAACTTTGGTGTGTGTGCATGCACACTTCAAATAATACCTGTTGATAATCTACCTATTATCAACAGCCATAACAATGATGGCATTGCCCCCCAAACATTTTATAAGCAGTTGAACAGGTTTAGAGATTTCTTGTAGATTCCTCCCTCCCATCAAATTATTAACTCTTTAGTGAATGGATTCCTGCACCACATACACGACCTGTAATAAATTTTTGAGGAATTTGGAAAATTCCTCGAAAAATAATCCATAAAATAAAAGCATCTAATAAGAACAGAGCTTCTGATGCAAAATAGCTAAGTACTATACTTCATTCTCTATGCAACTGATGTGCTTTTAAAAATTACTGTATAAAAATAATTTTTGGTATACTACCCAATATATTTTACATGAATAAACAACTATAACTGTCTATGATTTGGGCAGTTCAACAGTGTGCATCAGCTCGGTCTTTGCACAAATGTGCAAAAACCAAGCAGATACCTTTTCAGTTATTTATTATGGGAAATTAGCTCTTAATTTATGCAGCAATTTTCAGAAACAGATATACCATGTAATTGAGAAATGTACTTACTACTTAAATTAAGACAACTTACCTCCCACTTGCAGAAGGGCCCCACAGATAAGATTGATGAACTCCCACCAAAGGGGAAATAACAAAGAAATTTGTTCCCTATATAGACAAGGTCTACCATAAATCTCCAACATGAATTTCCCTCAGCCTGTATACAACATTCCTTCTGACACGATATGGCTCAATTAAAGACAAATTAATGCCCTTTGGAATCACCAAGGATCCGTAGTGCCTTTGTGGGGCTCTGAAGGGCTGGTCACATCTGATGCATGGCTGTCCTCCTCTGTATGAAGATCTACGAAGTCAAACGATTACAAGATTGACCTCACTCCCAAAGGACCAGGAACATCATCTCCTAGATAGCAACGAAGAATATAAAGTCTTCACACACTTTGCCCAAGAGGAGAAGATCCTTTTCTCAAGACCATCAACATCTTCCCACCTAATGACGTGATAAGAAATCCTTACTTAAACTCTAACAGGAAGGATACAAATTTAGAAGACCAGATGTGCATCCTGGAGAATCTAATGGACTTGTTCTGCCACTAGCCTGCTTGCCAAGTGAATCCCAGGCAAACTAGCCTGATCCACTCTGCTTACCTATCCATATACCCAACTTGCCTGATGGAGTCCTCTTCATCTTCCTTGGGGATACCTTCCTCTACATCCCTAATACTTCTTACTTTCCCTCCCTTTCTAGACTGCTTTGCTTCCCACACTCTGACTTTACTACTTTTTTTTTGTCCCCATCCAGGAAGCTCAGGTGACCCTGGCAGAGACAAGCCAGAGAATAATGGGCTGCCTGACTACCTCCTAGCAGTGTGTGCAGGCAATGTGGGGTCCTACAAGGGGCTTCTGTGGCCAAATGCCAAAACACAACAACAGAACTCAGCACAACACTACACATTCAACCTAGAACACTTTTCTGAAATTTACAGTAGTACTGTATTTCTTCATAGTGTACATAAGACGCAGATGTGGGAAACAACAGGAGGTGCCTGACCCTAACACTATGCACTAATTCTTTTTATATGGTGCAGGAACTTGAGCAACTATTGAATTGCCACATTTGGTGACAAACTTTTCATATTAGTCTGCTACATAGTAAAATTACATAATTCAACCACATAAACATCTGTAGCCAACAAGCATATATTACATGTTTTTCTTTTCTGGACCCACAGGTCCAGAATTTTAAATATTGCAGAGAGCAGCATTTTGAGCCCTTCCACTAAATACTAAAAAAAATCCCTCACTCTCTTTCTCCCTTCTTCTTCTTAAATTAAACTTACCAAGTATTTAGGAATTATGAATGACAATTTTTTTCTTATTGGCTTAATGGTATTAAGCCAATAA
Source organism: Mastigoproctus giganteus (assembly GCF_048544385.1). NCBI lineage: Eukaryota > Metazoa > Arthropoda > Arachnida > Uropygi > Thelyphonidae > Mastigoproctus > Mastigoproctus giganteus. Next base: position 22,239,217 of record NC_143583.1, read on the forward strand.
GATATTAATGGTATCGATTGGTATTAATGGTATTAATACCAATTTTTTCTTAATGGTATTAAGAAATGCAGGGAAAGTAATATTAGTTGGTGGAGGAGACCATTTGTTACAGAAGGCATGGCAAGTCTAGTTTTAATCAGTACTCGGCATCATGTCTGAATAAGAAATGCCAAGTTGTGCTAGTCTTATGTTTTTTCCATGCAAAAATGTGAGATCTCATGCTTAAATCACCTAGATTATCTTTTCCAATCATTTTTCTTGTTGCACCTACTATTCAATAAAATACTGAATGAAATATCTTACCCTTGATCCAATATTGGTCCCACTCTTTGCAATGTTTTTGCAACATTAAAACGGACATTAGCAACATTATCATTTGCCAGGTTGAGAACAGTTGGCAACATCATTTTAATGGTAATTTCTGGGCCACAAACTTCAGCTAGCACCTGAAACATGAAATATATTCTTATGATGATACAGACTTTTCTTAAGATTATTATCACCTTATTTTCTAAGCATTTTATTAAAAATGAAATATCCTTATATTTATTTAGTAATTAGATACATTTAATATTGACTTTAATTTTTATATTCACTTATATTAACCTGGCAGGGGTGATGCCTCAACCAACAGGCCTATTGAAGCCAAGTGGTCAAGTTGGGAGAGTGCACTACACATCCAGTTGAGGGGAACATGTTCAAGCTCCTGTGATTGCTAAATATGATTAATGATTACGATTGTATTCATTATCAAAATGATCAATTATTAACTTGTCTGACCTAGTGGTTGGACCAAAGTATAAACAAGTTTTTATTTTTTAAAATTTATCATGCATTAATCGCTGGTGCAGGATCAGAGGCTGTTCCTTCCCCACCTCCCTAAATTTACAAGCACTCTTACTTAAGTACTGTTTCCAAGTCATAATTTTTTGGTTTATGTAGTGTGAAATGTGCTGATAGATGAAGCATCCCTGTTTGGGTTATTATTTTTTTCTTATACTTTCTTTTTCTTCTGTGGTGTACCAATCCTAAGTTCAATATTGTTTGTTTTATATTTGAATTATTATATAAAATGGTTTCTTGTTTCAATTATTGTTATGATTTATTTATTTCATTAAGACATTAATACGTGTGCAAGTGGAAGTTTGAATTTCCATGGGTTTAACAGCTTTAAAAACTTGAAATGGAAGGCAAAAACGTAATCATAAAATATAAAAGTGAAACTTTTATATTTTATGATTACGTTTTTGTGTTGCAAAAGTGTTATAATCCATTAGTGAAAGGTCTACCATAGATATATATATATATATATATATATATATATATATAAAAACCCTTTTAGAAAATTGGGGTCCGACAGACCAGAAAGCATCTGTCATAATCCAGGATGATATCACTGATGAATTAATAAAATTAAGATGCTCACTACATTCGCATTCTAGACATCAGAAGAAGAAAAAAAAATAAAAATAAAAAATAAATAAATAAGACTTCATTTAAAAAAAAAACAAAAAAAAAAACCAGTTATGAAGACAAGCTTTCTGTTGAAAGCACTGATGTTAATATAATATAACACTAAGGTAACTTGTTACAGCGTCAGAACACGAGAAACCAGAACCATTCTGATCTTAGTACAGTAAACCCCCGCTTTTCGCGGTATCTGTATTCGCGGTCTCTGATTTAATATAAAATGAAACCTAAAAAATGTGAATTTTAAAGCGCTGTAAACATTTTCCGCCATAAAAAAACATGGGTGTGGCTAAAATTATCTTTCCCGGGGGGGAGAAAGGGGTGACAAAATTGCGAGCATGGATGTTTCTCGCTAATCCTTGTTCAGTATGTGTTATGCACTTGTCATGGAAGGTTTCATCGTTTGCTTTTAATTTATATGCTTATAAATTTATATATTTATTCAAGCTTACAAAAGTGATAAATCTACTGTTCTGCAGTGTAAAACAGACTTTTTCGAGTGTGTTAACGGAAGAAAGTGACTTTATTGTGGACAAGTTCTTTCTAACGCGCACAAAAATATGGCTACGAATAACAAGGGAAATGTGAAAAGATCAAAGGTGATGACATTAGCACATAAAATTCAGTTATTAGACAAAATTTCTAATGGTGAAAGTGTCTTCTCAGTAGCAAAACATTATAAAATCAATGAGTCAATGGTACGATCAATCAAAAAATCAGAAGAAAAAATCCGCCCTAGTGTCCGTGAAAATGCACTAATTGCTTCAAAAATTTGCTCTGTAACTCGTGATGTTAAATTAGAAAAAATGGAAAAGGTTTTAAATCTGTGGATAGAAGACCAAACTCAAAATAAAATTCTGTTAAGTTCACTCATCATTCGTGAAAGGGCAAAACTCCTTTATCAACACTTTAGCGAAACTGGTGATAGCACTGGTGGGATAAATTTTTTAGCTAGCAAAGGCGCTGGTTTGAAAGATTTGTTTGAAATTTCTAATAAATATTACATTTAATATTAAATTGTTTCTTTTCATTTCGATGCCTTATGCTTGCATTTCACTATGTACTGTCTATGTACATATTATGAAGGTACATATAATACATACATAGACAAAATGTTAGACTAGTTTTTCTTATATATTTCATACTTTGGAATGGAACCCCTTTATTACTATGGGAGCCATAACTCAATATTTGCGGCATTTCTCGGGAATAACCCCCGCGAATAGCAGGGGTTTACTGTATTGGCAAAGTGATACAAACAAGAAAGATCCTGTACCATCAACCAGGAGAGGCAAAAAAAAAAAAAAAAAACTCCATGGTACATGAGTGGTTAAGCATGAGAGTGCACACAACACATGTTTGAGTGGGCATGATTCAAGCCAATATGACTGCTAAATAGGGTTAATGACATTTTTTCATCGTTGAAAATTAATCGTAAAGTCCTCTGATCTTGTGGTCCTGCCAGAGTATAAAATAGAACACTTTTTTTTTTTTTTTTTTTTTTTTTTTTAAATTTTCTTTTGCAATCTCCACAAGCCTGAGGTTTATTCTAACAGTAAATTACTCTTTTGCTGAAGTCAAAATTTCTCACATCTACTCTGTAACCTTTGCTGATTTAAACTGATAACACTGTGTATATCATCTGAAAAAGGGAAAAAATGACACTCATGATAATTAGTACATTTAACCCTTTTATAAGTACTTTTAAATATCTTAAATAGCTCATGTCACTGCACAGATGTCTGGTCTTTCTAAGGGCTCACACAGTGCTCCTTTGTGCTCATAACTAATCGTGTTACTCTTCTCTGATGTATCCTTTCTAACATATCCACATCCTTCATAAAATGAGGGTTCTAAACCTCTACACAATATTCAGGAGAAAATGACAAGAATTGAACTTTGTGTGATTTCAAATGCGATACTAATCTGTGAAGAGCTAGTCACTTATAACATCTGTCTTCTATTACTTTGTCATACTCTACTTTCATACTGCTTCAGTTTATATAAAGGTCATTATATGGAGTGTTGATTGTTGTTGCATTGTAGACACATCAACAACTTAGGCTATATTGTGCTGTATATAATGTGCTCTGTGGTCGATTTGCTCTACACTGGTGAAAAACCATATTACCCTCATCTGAGACTGACTAACTCCGCCATGTTGTGAAAGACCCATAAAAATTCCTCACTTCCTTGAAGGGATTCAAACTCAGGTCTTTTCCATCTGATGTGGGGAGGACAGTAATTATACTAACTGCTACTCACAAGAGCATATAGAGTTGTACTAAAAGCTTTGCTAAAATCAAAATAAATGATGCCAAAACTGCATGAAGTTTTTTGGTAATGCCCCCATAGTAACCAATCATAATGGTCACAATCTCTTTTGAACAAAACCATCCTATAATTTCTTTAGAAAATGGGTGGAGGGAGAACTCTAAAATCATGTCATATTAGATATAACATAACCTGAGAGGGTTTTATTTTATCAGGCTACTGTAGATGGATCATGAGACCTTATCTGCAGGGTGTGCTATTTAAGAGGATGCCACAAGAGTAAGAAGGTGGTTAATAAAGATTAAATAAACATCAAAAGCTATCATGTCATTTTAACTGTGTTTTTACCCACACTACATCCTCAATGATCTGATATCATAATGCAATGCATTTCAAAGCCAAAAAATCATTTAAAAACATATAACTGTTACATGAGAAGTGTGATACGGAGAGTTGTTTCAGTAGTTAGTACATTGTATCAGTACTGAGGCAATGCTGTAGGCTATCACTCATTGTGATGGGCTTGTGAAGTTAGGGATTAATACTACTACTACTATTACTACAAAAAAACTAATTGTAGTTTTTATACTATTCTCTGAAAAACTGGACACAAGTTCTAATATTCTTAATATGGATTAAGCTGTTTTTAAGGCCTATTCTATTGAAATAAATGCTCAGCTACTTTGCTGACCAAATACTACTTGAACATCACAAAATCAGCCTATTTTTTAAATTACAAGGCAAAAGCTAAAAGTGCAAGACTCACATTAATGCAAAATAAACAGGTCATTCGATGCAAATAGTTCTGATCTTGAGACATGGTCAAAACTTTTGGAATTACAGTATTTGTGGCCCATTCTGATCCAAACTTTTCCACCAGTTTTTTTAAATTTTGTGTTGCAGCTTCTCGAATTGCAAATACTGAAATTAAATAATAACAAAAAATTAAAGTGACATGAAAAAAAAAAAAAAAAAAAAAATATATATATATATATATAAAATAAGAACTATAAATTAAACCTGTATAAAATATCAATAAGACAACAATTTCAACAAGCAAATATTTTGAGTGAAACTGCTTATTATAATTACTGTTTGAACAATAAAAATTACTAAGCTTATAGGCCATTCATAACACTGTATGCTCTACTGACAAAGCATAACTCTACACCGAAACAAAATATAACAACACTCATTTTTAACCTGCCAGTGGGGGCACACTAAATTGTAACAAAAATGGTGGCATAGCACCTGATAGATACCCAACCATCTTTATACTTTTTGAAACTTTTTGGTCTTTTTTAAAATTCTGTTTGGAGAATACCAATATTTCACCTTTTCTTAATGGATTAACTTATGTAATTTTTTATTCTTAAATAATAAAATTTTAACTATTCAAAAAATGCTGAGTTTTTCACATCTTTTATTTTAAAGAAACAAAACTTTTATTAAATCAATTGAAAACTAAAAAAAACACTACAGACAAAGTATAAAATTATAGTTAAAAAATTATAAAATTGCAGTTAAAATATAAACTGTTGTACAATTACTTGAAACAAGAGAAAAGATAGCAGCACTTACTGAAAGATTAAGACAAATCACAAATAAACATACTGTATTTCTTCAATTCTAAGACACTTTTTCCCCCCTATGAACATCTCTAAAAACGGGGTGCATCCTAGAATCGATGGAGTCTTACAATCACAGTTTTTTTTTCGAATTTTCCCACGTTTTGCACAGCACCACACATTTTGTTTTTATGTGGAAACCCCATCTCCAAGTTTGACCGTTATCGCATTCTCCAATTCCAATGGATAATAAAGTGTCGTGGGTGATTTCACGTGCTTTTGAAATGTGAAGCCACCATTATTTCATTATAGTGGAGCTCACTCAGCGAAAACTACAAAGTTTTATTTGTATCTTTGAAAGTATGTAAGTGGAGTTACTGTATTTCGTTAATTTTGATCCCTTATTGCACATTAAAATGTCAAAAAGATTGCACTATGAAGCTGCATTGAAACGAAAAGTTATTGTGTATGCAAAAGAACATGGAAAGAGAGCTGCAGGTCGACATTAGTGACGTAAATGTTCGTCGTTGGAGAAATGATTGCAATTCTATATTTTCGTGTAAAGCAACAACCAAGTGTTTAAGAAAGGAAGGTTTCCAGAAGTGGATGAAGCTGTGATATGTTTTGTAACGGAGATGCGTAAAAGGATTATCCATCACTCGACAATCATGCAATTGAAAGCTGGAGAAATTGCCAAGTCCCTCGGAATAGAGAAAATAATTTTTAAAGACAGTCGCGGCTGGTGTGACAGATTCATGCATCGTAGTGAATTATCGTTAAGGTGCCGAACATCTGTCAAAAAATTCCTGCAGACTTTCAACAGAAGCTGATTAACTTTCAGTGACAGGTGATGAAATTAAGAAAAAAAAGAAACTACGAGTTTAGTCAAATTGGAAATGCTGATGAAACCCCGGTCTTCTTCGATATGCCTCAAAATTACACCATCAACGCTAAAGGCGCTAAAGAAATCAAGATTATAAGCATGGGCTACAAAAAGCAGCGTATCACCACTGATGGTCGAAAGTTGCCACCATATTTAATTTTAAATCGAAAAACCATACCGAAGAATAAAATTTTCCCCAAACATGTTATTGTGCATGCACAAAAAAATAGATGGATGTCGGCAGAGCTTATGGAAGACTGGCTAAATGTGTGGAATAGACGTCTTGGAAGTCTTCGTAACCCACTCAGCATGCTAGTACTTGATGCTTTTCGTGGACATTTGTCCGAACGGGTCAAAAATAAAATCATGCAAAAACGTGGTGACTTGGTTGTGATTCCTGGTGGCATGACTAGCCAACTGCAGCCACTCGACGTTTCAGCCAACAAACCATTTAAAGATTACTTGAGAAAGGAATATGAATTCTGGCTGTTGACCGACAACCTTCCGCCGACACCTTCTGGAAAAATTAAGAAAGCGCCAGCATCAAAATTGGCAGAATGGGCATCAACAGCTTGGAAGCTAATCTCAGAAATAATAGTCAAGCACTCATTTAAAAAATGTTGCATCACCAATGCTCTCGATGGCTCAGAAGGTGATATATTATGGGATAATGAAGATAATGACGGCTCAGAAAAATCTGACCCTGAACGTGAAGTAGACCCTGATATTGATTCAGATGCAGATATCGATGGCTCATAAGATTCAGAAGGAAGTGATGAATAACATACCTACTGAGAAATACTAGTACACCTAATTCTGTTTTTACACGATAGATACGTTCCTGAAAAATACGTGTAAAAAAATACATTGTATTTATGGAAGAAAAGAAGATTGGTTCCGGATCTAAAAAATCAGTAAAAATAATTTTTGAAAAAACACATAAAAATATTCTTTTTAAGCTTATTATTTTATTTCAACAAAATACACATGTAATAATATGTAATGAAAATGTATTAAAGTAAATTTGTATGCATATGAAATTAATTCTTCATGAACAAAAAAAATCTGTTTTACACATAAAAAAATTTTATTCATTTTCACTTTCTGATAATAAATGGCGCGTACGTTTGCGTACGACTGGAATATCACTGCTATCACTAGAAATGTTGTGGACATCGTCTTCTTCCTCTAGTAATGAAATTCTTTCTGTGATCTCTTGAGCAAAATCAGCACGAGTCTCCTCTGGTGCTGATGTTTCACCGGTTTTACGAACGAATTCAGTTATTAATCGTTGTGTTCGTGTTTTGGTTAGGCCGTTATATAATTCTCTGTAAGAGGCTGTCAACAATTTCAGTTCAAGTTGAAACTTCTCAGCGCGTTCCTCATTAGGGTCATGTTTGACAAAATGATTACCTAATTTTCTGGCCAGTTCCAGACCTTATTTTATTAAATCTGCATTTAGAACAGGATCATTTTCTTCATTATCACTACGTTCTGTGGGATAAGGAATCCCAAGGACAATCTCTAATATTTCATCTTCACTTAGGGCTTTGTCGGTTAACAATTCATCAATATCTTCAAACGATAGATCATCGAATCCTTCTCCACCAATTTTGTGTGACATTGTAATGATGTTGGGAAATGCGGTCGTATTAAGGATGATGGCTTTGTCGGTTAACAATTCATCAATATCTTCAAACGATAGATCATCGAATCCTTCTCCACCAATTTTGTGTGTCATTGTAATGATGTTGGGAAATGCGGTCGTATTAAGGATGATGGGATCTTTGCTTTTTACACATTGTGGCCAAACCGCTTTCCAACACGCATTTAAAGTTGCTGGTTTTAATTCAGTTAACGCTAATCCAACTTGATTGATACAATCCATAATTGAGAATTTCTTCCACACATTAATGACTGTTAGTGTTTCATCATTCAGTTTGTCCAAAACGTGTTGGAATGTTCGTTTTACGTAGTATGTTTTAATTGTCGCAATTATACCTTGGTCTACCGGTTGTATCAAAGATGTAGTATTAGGTGGCAGAAATAAAATTTGTACGTTTGGGTGTTCCAAGACAGGATGGCTGGGTGCATTATCAAGAATCAGAAGAACTTTAAATTCGAGACCTTTCAAATTCATATAACGTCTGACTTCTGGGACGAAACATTTGTTGAACCATTCTATAAAGATAGCAGTAGTCACCCAGGCCTTCTTGTTTGCCATCCAGTGAACAGGCAGTTTATTGATATCTACACCTTTCATTGAACGTGGGTTTAGGGCTCGATTTACCAGCAGTGGTTTCAACATACGATCTCCTGAAGCGTTAGAGGAAAATCATAAGGTCACACGATCCTTAGCTACCTTAAAACCACCAGCAGTTTTCTGCGATTTGGCTACATACGTTCTGTTCGGCATTCGTTTCCAGAAGAAACCAGTTTCATATGCATTCCACACTTGATCAGGAGTGAATCCTCCATCTTCAATAATTTTTGCAAGTTCCTGCGAGAATACTTTAGCAGCATTCATCTGCAGATGCAGTTTCACCTTTAATTTTTATATTATGAAGAGTATTCCTTTTAAGAAACCCTGTCATCCAACCTGTACTCGCAGAAAATTCATACTTTCTGTTTAATTGAGATGAAGTGCTTGGCTCCTTTTCTTTAATCTGTCTGTAAATTCTTAGTGCTGTTTGCTTGATGGCATTTCCATCTACTGGTACTTTTTTTTGTGACTGGTCTTCTATCCATATTACCAGAGCCTTTTCCATTTTTTCCTTGACAATATCTCTTGTATATGATGATGAATTAACACTTACTTTTGTTCCAGAACATACCGACTTCCTAATGCAGCGTCATTTTTCTTAATAGTTCTTACGGTAGCTTCATGTACACCAAAATGCTTTCGTACAGACGTAGCCCCTTGTCCAGTTGCAAAACGATCTAAAATTTGAATTTTAAGTTCCAAAGAAATCGCTTTCCTTTTCATTTTGGTAATAGGCGAATTATTCGACATTATATAAGGGCTACCGAAAAATATCTCAGTTATAATTAATAAAAAAATGTATGAAAAATTTGTAAACTTACAATTTATTGACTATCGGCAAAATTAATAAATTTTTATGTGCACAAATTTCACTAAAGATTCTTTCACTTTGAAATAGAGCGTACTACTAAATGTCTTCCGAAGGTACAATGCACAAATACCGTAGATGTGCACCAAATTCAATAAAAACGTTGACGATTCATAGATATCTAGACGTACACATTGGTAAAAAAAAGCATGCGTTTCAAAACGCACACACACTAGCTGTTATCCAATCTATTGGTGCGTGTAAAATAGAAATGATACTAATATGCCACAAATTAAAAAAAAAATTTTCTTAGAATTTAGGCAAAAAAAAATTAATCGAAATCGTGTTAAATCAAAATGACTCGCGTAAAAAGAGAATGAAATTTTTATTTTGAATTCGTGCTAAATCAAATTCGTGTAAACAAAGTTCGTGCAAAAACAGAATTAGGTGTATTATTGTTGTTAGTAAATTGAATTCGATTATAATAAAAATATTTGTTACATTTATTCTAGTGTTTTATTTTATTTATTTATTTTTTCTTAGAATCAAAGCTTTTTTTCTGAAATTAAGGTGCATCTTACAGTCGACGGCATCTTAGAATCGAAGAAATATGGTATATGAAAACAACCTTGGTAAAAAAAACAAAAAAAAAAAGTATATATGAGTACTCTAGTTCATTTTCTTGTTTCAGTGGCATGCATTAATAAAAACAGTTTCAACAGTTTCTCCTCCTCTGTTATTTCAAAGACCTTTGTATTATTTACTCGAGTCAGTTTTTTCCTTTCCTTTCCTACATCTATATCAAGTGTACATCTTACCATTCTGTGATCACTTCCAACATTTACCTTATTCAGGACGGTAACATCATTCACAATATATCTTCTGTTAGTGAGGATGAAGTCGATTTCATTAGTTGTTAATCCATTTGGACTCTTCCATGTCCACTTTCTGTTCACCCTTTTCTTGAAAAAAGTGTTCATTACTGACATTCCTTGAGATTCTGCAAATTCCACAAGTCTTTCACCTCTTTTATTTCTTTCACCAATTCCAAAATTTCCTATAGTTCCTCTTTCTGTGCTGTTTTGCCTTTTTCCAACCTCAGCATTGAAGTCGCCCATAATAATAGTGTAGTGGGTTTTCTGCTCATCTAGAAGGCTCTCAATTTCAGTGTACATTTCTTCAACCTCTTCATCATCATGGCTCGATGTTGGTGCATAAATCATTATAATCTTTAGCTTGTACCTCTTAGAAATCTTGAGTAATAGTCTTGTTGTTGCAGTAGCATGCTCTAATTTCTGTCATTAACCACCCTGACAACCTTTCTAACATCCATTTTTGTTTATTTTTATGCTTATTTGTTTCCAAGTGTCTAATTATATTGCATTTCCCAACACTTAAAATTGAAAAGACAGATCAACATAGACACACAAAATAAAAACAAGTTACTTTGTATTTCGTTGACAACTTATTGGAGGATATTAATTAGTTCCGTAACACACGCATGCACGCACACAGTGAAAGTTACAGATAATACAGAGAACAAGATATGCTGCCTTGCAAGTTCTAAATATTGTATGACCGGTAGAGGAGCACAAAAAGATGATATTGTACAAGTTAGCACTAATGACATTTTGAGTAGGAAACAATTACACAGCAATGGTGAGTCATGAGTTAGGATTGATGATTGAAAGTGTCTGAAATTTCCAAGAAGTGATAGGAAAGAGTACATGATAGAGCCATGTCAATCAATTCAGATCTAGAAAGAAGTGCAAGGTTCATGGGGTGAGAATTTTTTTCATACAGGGCTGTGCTTGCTAACAGGAGAGTGTTTCTACAGGGATGGGATACACTTAAATAGAGGGGGGGGTGCAAGAATATTTGCTGATGCTATCGAAGCAGGATTAGGTAGGTAGGAAAAATGCTAGCCTACAGGAGTACACAGACTAATATATTAAATTGTATCTGAAAGCAGAGGTGAAAGTGATTTTTGCACTGCTTCTATTAGAACATGCAGCAGCCTGGAAAGCAAGGTGGTGGGGATTTCAAGACCTGCTGAGCGTCCTCACAGAACAAGCAAATACACGGGTTCTGTTAGGGTTACCAAAAGTAAACACAGCTGTATACTTGTATGTACACTAATGCTGGGAGCACAGTAAATAAATTTGAAAAGAACTGATCAAATCATCATATGCAGACATTATGGGGATAACAGACATGGTGTCCCTCATATAATGGATATGAGGGACACTTTCGAGGCTACAGACCAGTAAAGCTCCTGGAGTTGATGGAATATACCCTATAATCTTAAGAGAGGCGGCAAGCGAGTGCATTGAACCATTGAGGCTAATTATGCGAGCATCATTAGACTCTGGGGAGATTCCCTTGGATTGGAAAAGTGCAAATGTATCTCCCATACATAAGGGTGGCTCTAAAAGTGAAGTTGGAAATTATCGACCTGTCAGTCTGACTTCAGTAGTAGGGAAAATCATGGAGGCAATGATCAAGGGTGGAATTCAGGATCATTTGGATCGAATTGAAATTCTCAATGATACTCAGCATGGTTTTGTAAAGGGAAAATCATGTTTAACAAATCTGGTTCGCTATTTCGAAAGGGTCACTCACGAGCTGGATTTAGGGAATAATTTCGACATTGTTTATTTAGATTTCAGCAAAGCTTTTGACTCAGTCCCACATGAGCGGCTGCTTTATAAGCTGGAACAGGTTGGAATCACTGGGAAAATCCTTAGATGGATAGAAGGATGGCTTCAGGGCAGGAGGCAGAGGGTTGTGATAAATGGCTATTCCTCAGATTGGGTTGATGTAAGAAGTGGGGTTCCCCAAGGATCAGTATTAGGACCACTGTTGTTTTTAATTTTCATAAACGACATTGATGAAGGGATAGAGGGCGTGATGTCTAAATTTGCAGATGATGTTAAAATTGGGAGAGTAGTTAATGATCACTGTCAAGCTGAGCTTCTTCAGAGAGACCTAGATAGACTTCAGGAATGGTCAGAAAAATGGCAGCTGTGCTTTAATCCAACAAAGTGTAAGGTATTACACCTGGGAAACAGTAATCCCAAAAAAACTTATTCACTTGGTGGAGTTCAACTAAAGCCAGTACTGGAGGAAAGGGACTTGGGTGTTACGATACGGTCAGACATGAAATTCTCTGAGCATTGTAAACAGGTTGCAAGGAAGGCCCATGGTGTCCTATCGATGATCTATCGAACTTTTGCAAGTAGAGATAGGGACGTGATAATCCCATTATATAAGGCTTATGTTAGACCACACTTGGAATACTGTGTTCAAGTATGGAGACCGCACCTGAAGAAAGACATTGAGCTTCTTGAAAGGGTGCAAAGAAGGGTAACTCGCCTGGTGAGATCGGCAAAGGGGCGTCCTTATGAAGAAAGACTTCGAATATGTGGGTTGCAGAGTTTGGAAACTAGACACCTTAGAGGAGATTTGATTGAGGTGTTTAAGGCTCTGAGAGGCATCAGTAAAATGAATGAGGACAAAATTTTCAAGATTATAAATGATGCTAGAACTAGGGGACATAAATTCAAGTTACGGGGGGAAATGTTTAGATTGGACTGCAGGAAGTTCTATTTTAGCCAGCGAGTTATAAATTACTGGAATAAGTTACCTTCATGGGTGGTAGAGGCCGACAGTTTGGGGAAATTCAAAGGTCATCTGGATAGTACTTTCGGGTAAGGGAAGCGCATAGGATGATAGGTTTAATTTCCTTTTTATTTATTTTTTATTTTATTTTTTTTATTTATTAATTATTATTATTTAGTTATTTATTTATTTTTTGTTTTTATCATTGTTTTGTTCGGATTTTTTTTTTTTTTTTTTGGCTGGTGCAGCATAAGCCATAGGCTTTCTTGCACCATGCGGCCGTTACTAATACTAATACTAATATAGAATTTGAATATGGGGAGTACAATGTATACAGAAAGGACAAGAGGGGGGTTTATGCTTTTAGTTAAGAGGCACATAAAATCTAAGGGAATGCATCTAGTGGGCCTTTATGGCCAGTGCAGTATTGATCAGTTTGGTGTGACACAAGCACTGGGGAAAACAAAAATGAGGGTAGTAATGTGTTACAGTTCTAAAGACTGTGACGAGCACAATGAACAACTGTAGAGACATATAGGGGCAGGTAATTACAGAATGTCTTATAATGAGGAACTTTTAACTCTCCATATATTGACTAACCTTGTTGGCTGGTCACTCACACAATAGCAAGACTTTTGTGGATTTATTAGATGTTTCCTACACCAGCATGTTAGAAATTAAACAAAAGAAAGTGATTTGATTATCAGCAGTTACCCTTCATATATTAAGAATCTGCAGATAAAAAAGCCCCATTATGTAGCAGTAATCAATGTACTGATATGGGATTTACTTAAAGTTGTAACTACTGTCAAAGGAAAGAACTTTTGCTTTAGTAAAGGTGACGACAGCAGCCTCAGATATTTTTTAAATTCTATGCAGTAGGACTAACTCATGAAATTACCAACAGCAATTCCACATGAACAGCATTCAGGGATGTTATTGTAGAAGCCACTATGCTTTTTATACCAACTAAGAGATACAATTTAAGGTAAAATGTCAGATGAACTGATGAAATTCATGAAGAAAAACATATGGGATGCATATATAAATTATCAGGTGATACAGATGCCTATAGTAGATATAAACTCATCTGCAACCTAAACAAAAATGAGATTAGGCAAGCTAAGTCAGATTATGAGAAGTCTTTAGAAAAGACTGCAAAGAAAAGCAGCAAAGACTTTACTTATGTTAACAGTAGAAGGAAGGGGTTTAATCACTAGATAAGAATGGATTATCTGTTGTTGGCCTTGCTCAAGTTGCTGACAAACCGAATGGGTACTCTGCATCTACATGAGTAGATGGGTACTCTGCATCTACATCTGCATCCTCATGCACACGTGAGGAATTTTTTTAGGACTGAAGCTAAACGCAAAAATGGTAACTGGGACAGATGAGATGCCTGACATAGTCGAGTGGTCAGGAGCATGAGTGCGGTAGCACACACTCTTTGAGTGGACTGTGGTTCAAGCCAGTGACTGCTAAATACAACTAATGTTTGTATTGATTGATTTATTTATTGTAAACTCCACTGACCTGGTCATGCCGGAGTATAAAGAAGAACATCTATACAGTTATGTTAAAGGTGGGAAAAAAGGTAAGTAAATTTTTAGCCACGATTATGAGAACATCCTTTGATTCAGGAAAGGTCCCTATGGACTGAAGATGTGCAAATTTGTCTCTAATTCAAATAGAGGGAAACGAGTAATTACAGACCTATTAGCTTGACTTCCATTCCAATAATGGAGCCACTAGTTAAAGAAGTAATAATGCAGGACCATCTAGACAGGAGTGCAGTTATACTTGCAGTCAGAGCACGGATTTGTTAAGGAGTGATTTTGTCTAACTTATATGCCTAGATACTAAGACACAGTAACAAAGGAACTGGATGCATAAAATAATTTTGACATGACATACTTGGACTTCAGAAAAGCTTTTCATACTGTTGTACATAAAAGGCAGATTGAAGCAGTATGGCATTAATGGCAACTTGCTCCTGTGGATAAAGGGATGGTTACAATGGGGAGGGTTGTTATTTGGTTTTTATGAGCATTAGCAACTAAGGCCATATTGCTCCGGGAAATGCGGTGGTCATTTCCTGACCTTTCCGCATCCTCCGTATTTGGTGGTCACGGGCTCGAACCCCAGTCTAATCAAGATGAGTGTGCTACACACTGTTGCTACTGCCCACCTGGCTACAGAGGCGCTGCTCCTGAAGAGATTTAATTGAAGTGTTCAAGGCTTTGAATGGATGGAGTAAGTGCAATGCTGATGCAATCCTTGCTTTTGCCCATACATGAAGAGACAAATTCAAATTGAGCAAGAATGGTTGTAGGCTGGATATGCAGAAATTTTCCTTCAGCTAGAGGGTGATTGTGTTGGAAAACTTCATCTGATATTGTAGAGGTGGGTTGTTTGAATAAATTCAAAGAACTAGATAAACTGTTAGAGAAGACGGAAAGGTGAAATGCGAAGTGTTGGGTTTTTTTGGCTGATGTGTGATACCACACTGTGCTTGCTTTCTTGCATCATCTGGCACTACTACTAATACCTGATGACCAATTTAGACCATTACATGATAATTCACAAAATATTTTTTTAAAACTTCCAATCTTTTTTTTTTTTTTTTTTTTGCAAAAAAGATGGAAAAAACTGTCAATCATGAGATGAACAAGGATGTCAAAATGATCTCCACTGTGAATTTACAGGTACAGTAAACCCCCGCTATTCGCGGTTTCGCGATCGCTGATTTAATATAAAATGAAACCTAAAAAAATGTGAATTTTAAAGCGCCGTGAATATTATCCGCCATAAAAAAACATGGGCCGTGGCTAAAATCATCTTTCCCGGTCAAAATAGCGCTCAGTGGGTGGGGGGAAAGGGGTGACAAAATCACGAGTGTGGATGTTTTTCGCTAATCCTTGTTCAGTATGTGTTATGCGCTTGTCATGGAAGATTTCGTCGTTTGCTTTTAATTTATATGCTTATAAATTGAATAAATTTATCAATTTATAAATTAATATGCTTACAAAAGTGATAAATCTACCGTTTTGCAGTTAAAACAGACTTTTTCGAGTGTGTTAACGGACGAAAGTGACTTTATTGTGGACAAGTTCTTTCTAACCCCTACAAAAATATGGCTACAAATAACAAGAGAAATGTGAAAATAACAAAGAAAGTGATGACATTAGCGAATGAAATTGAGTTATTAGACAAAATTTCTAATGGTGAAAGTGTCTCCTCAGTGGCAAAACATTATAAAATCAATGAGTCAACGGTACGATTAATCAAAAAATCGGAAGAAAAAATCCGCCATAGTGTCCGTGAAAACGCGTTAATTGCTTCAAAAATTTGTTCTGTAACTCGTGATGTTAAATTAGAAAAATTGGAAAACGCTTTAAATCTGTGGATAGAAGACCGAACTCAAAATAAAATTCCATTAAGTTCACTTATCATTCGTGAAAAGGCAAAACTCCTTTATCAACACTTTAGCGAAACTGGTGATAGCACTGGCGGGATAAGTTTTTTGCTAGCGAAGGTGCTGGTTTGAAAGATTTGTTTGAAATTTCTAATAAATATTACATTTAATATTAAATTGTTTCTTATTTTCATTTCGATGCCTTATGCTTGCATTTCGCTATGTACATAGTCATATTATGCAGGTACATATAATACATACATACATACATAGACAAAATTTTAGACTAGTTTTTCTTATATATTTCATACTTTGGAACGGAATCCCTTTATTACTATGGGAGCCATAACTCAGTATTCGCGACATTTCTCAGGAATGTAACCCCCGCGAATAGCGGGGGTTTACTGTACATTATAATTCAAACAAACAAGTCTTTGTCTTTTTATAATTAACATGGTCCATATAACAGAGCCTTCCATTCCCCCAAAAAAAGAAAAAGATACTGAAGGGTGGTGGAACTGCAATTAGTTTTAACACTCTCTCTTCAGAAACTATTTCCACATTATAATTATTTCTGGATGATCATATCCCTGACCAGACTTCACCATATTATCTAGATGTGAATTAAAAAAAAATAAAATCATATTTTTTACCATACACAGTGGTTATCCATTAAGAATTAAGCTTCATTTGTTGTAGATAAAAAAAAAATTGGTATTTATTACGCAGTTTTTAAACTATTAACAGATAAACATTTATATCTGAATCTTAAAGTTATAACTGGATTATGAAAAACAAGAAAAAAATATATGCATGAGCCATTAATTTTTACTGGATTTGGTAGATAGTTTTGGTCCTTGAAGCAATTAAAAGATGTCCATATGGATGAATGGATTTATCACATTTAAAACTTCAAGCATTTAACAGTTTAATTTTTACTTTTTTCATTTTAGATTCTGTTTAATTTAGTTTTTATGCATAGATAAGCATCATAATGCTATTAATATGGCCTCTCACCTACATAGCATTTCAAGCTATGTAGGTGAGATGCGCGGGTATAACCTGGGTATAATCCAGTAATCCTGGGTATAACCTCCATGCACAAGTACATGGTGGGTGACCACCCAGGTGTGAACCAACGTAAGCAGGGGTCCAGGTGTGGAGGAATGCTGCCACTCTATGTTACCAGGCAGTACTAGGTGGTAGATGACTCTCATCAACCGGTGCAATACCACAACTTTGCTTATTCGAGGCTTGAAGTGGTGGAACCCATGTTTAGTCTCTAGAGCTAAGTTCCGGTCAACCCTTCCCTATCTCTTCCATGAGGTTGGTCCTTGAGGTTGTCACAGACATTCTCTCAGATAGGCCAGACAAGCTGTACTTGCTACATGGGAGTCTAAAATGCTGATGGAACTGATACTGGGTGACACTCAAGTCAAGTGGACCCAATTTCGGCGAAGTCCGGACGGTCTATGACAGCCAAATCCTCTGCTTGCACCTTTACGATGGTGAGACTGTTAGCCGCCCCTCTATGTTACCAGGCAGTACTAGGTGGTAGATGACTCTCATCAACCGGTGCAATACCACCACTTTGCTAAGTTCCGGTCAACCCTTCCCTATCTCTTCCATCATGCAGTATGATTGATGACTTTTGAGGTTATGATGAACATTGTGGTGAGATCCAAAATTCCTTACATTTCGAGGGTACAGCTCTAAAACAGTGTTCGCAGGCCGGCCGCTAGTGAGTACGCCGGACCGAATCTATTGGTAACTCTCTAGGAGGCTTCCGGATCCTTTGCCGATTTGCTATCATCGGCAAAACACACTCTGCCAGATAGTGACTGGAGGGAGTCTGAGTAGTGTGTATGCGGGGAGCATTCTCGAGGCCACATTATGGCAAGGATCTGGATATATTCTTACCATGTGTATGCCATATCCAAAAATTTCATTACTTCATACATCATGTCCCACCCACTTTTTCTTACTATTGAATACACCATGAAGTGTCAAAATAATAGAGCTCAGCTTATCTGTGAAAAGATCTAAACATCCCAAGCACTTCCTAATTCATTTCACAAATATACGTGGTCTCAATTCCAATCTCAACGATGTCCATTTCCACTTGCAGTCTGCCAAACCCCATGTACTTTTTCTGACAGAATCCCAGTTATCGGTTGATTCAACTACTGCTCATCTCAGATGCCCAAATTATTAGCTGTATGATTCCTTTTGCCTCAAACATGGTACTTGTGCATATGTCCATTCTGATATTCCCTGTCAGAGATTTGGCAATTTGGAATCTCCTCTCTTTGATCTTCTCTGGGTTAAAATCTCTCTACCTCACTGTGTCAAATTCATCTGTTGTCTCTACTGTTTTCCCAATTCCACTAATCACTTGCAGTTCTCTGACTTCCTCTCTTTGCAAGTTGACTTTCTCCAGTCCAACTTTCCTAACAGTGAGGTAATTTTCCTTGGTGATTTTAATGTTCACAACTCCAGCTGGCTTCCGTTTTCTAGTCACACTGACCCAGCTGGTCGAAATGCTGAGGCTTTTGCAATTACTAATGACCTTGCACAGACTGTTCATTTACCTTCATCTTGCACAGACTGTTCATCAACCCTTCTAAGTACACGATCGAAGTGAGAGGTCCTTAAGGCAGTTCAGATCACAACTTGGTGATTGTCTCTTCTCCAATGGAGCCTTTATCTCACGGCTATTCCCAACCTCGTGTTGTTTGGCATTAGAAGAATGCAAAATGGGATGACCCGCGAGATTTCTTTTCCTTTGTCGGATTACTGTTTCAAAACTTCTGATGTCAGCGTTTGCTCAGATCATGTCAGTGAAATTATTCTTGCAGGAACGGAATCCTTTATCACACACTCCACTTTAAAATCTCGTCCTTTATGTAAACCTTGGTTTTACAATAAATGTGCTAAGGCTGTTCAAGAGAAGGATGTTGCACATCGTAATTGGCTTGTTTCTAATTCTTCAGTTTCATTTTCTGCCTACACCAAAGCTCGCACCAATTGTAAAGCAGTTATTAATCAGTCCAAACTAGAGTTTGAACAATCTAAGAGTAGAAAACTTGCTTCTTGCCCTAATGGTAGCCGAGCATTCTGGTCTCTTGACAAAGCTATTGGCCGCAACTTTTGCCCATCTTTGATCCCACCTCTGTCCAAACCAGATGGTTCTGTTATCACTTCAGCCAAGGATAAAGCTGACCTGCTAGCATCCCATTTTTCTTCCAACTCATGTATTAATGATCTTGGTAAAACACCTCCCACCATTCCCAACATGCTCCATTCAATGCCTCCTGTGGTCTTCTGTCAAAAGGATGTCAGAAGGATTTTGAAAAATCTTGATGCTAAGGATGTCAGAAGGATTTTGATGAATCTTGATGCTAAGAAAGCTCCAGGTCCCAATAGTATTTCTCCACTTGTTCTCAAAACCTGTGCTCCTGAACTTACTCCTATTCTTTGCCACCTTTTTTCAATTTCTTATTCCAAAGGTGTTTTTCCTTCTGCTTGGAAATTTGCTCATATCCAGCCAGTTCCTAAAAAGGGGTGACAAATCCCTCCCATCCAATTATCATCCCATTGCAATTACTTCTACTCTTTCTCAAGTAATGGAGAAATCAATTAACCGCCAACTCTTAAACTACCTAAAAACCTTCCATCTGATCAACGATCGCCAGTATGGATTCCGTCAGTGTTGATCCACTGGTGATATTCTGGCTTATTTACTAATTTATGGACGAATTCAATGGAAAAGGTTGGTGAAACACAAGCAGTTGCTCTTGACGTCTGAAAGGCTTTTGATCGTGTTTGGCATAAAGGTCTTCTAAACAAGCTTCCATCTTATGGTTTGCCAACTGTTTTCAGTAATTGGTTATCCAGTTTTCTCTCTGATCGTTCACCGAGAGTGATGGCACTCTGTCTTCTAACTTCTCCACTAATGCCAGTGTCTCCCAAGTTTCAGTTCTTTCCCCCACTCTTTTCCTCTTGTATATTAATGACCTTCTTCCATTGACTGGAAATCTTATCCATAGTTTTGCCGATGATAGCACATTGCATTCCACTTTCCATTTTGAGAAACCTTGCCCTGCTCAATCAGCTTCAATTTCTCAAAAACCTGCTACCAATTCCTTAAATGCCAATCTCTAGGTAATTCTCCAGTGGGGCAAAGACAACTTAGTTGATTTCAACCCTTCTAAAACTCAGTCTTGTCTTATATCTCGCAAAAAAGGATTCTTCTGCTACTATGCTTATCTTTAGTGACACTCCGATTTCTAGGCAAAATGATATATCTCTTTTGGGGATTACCCTGACTTATAATCTCTCTTGGCACATGCACATCACAAATATTGCTTCCTCTTCATCTAAAAAACTTGGTTTTTTCTTTCGCTCTTGGCATTACTTTTCTTCCAAACAGCTGTTCACTCTGTATAAATCGCAAATCCGCCCTGCCATGGAATATTGTTCCCACATCTGGGGTGGTGCCCCCAAAACCTCTCTCAGGCTTCTTGATTCACTTCAGAATCTCTCCACTCGCTGTCTCATAGATGTACTGTTTCTGCCGGATGCCTCTTCTACAGATATTCCATTGGCACTGTTCTTCTGAACTGGCTCTATAATTCCTGCTCTCTCTTTCAAAATGGTCCAAACACGTGCCCCACCAGCTAACATCCATTTACTGTCCAACTTCAAACTCACAGAACTAACTTTTCATCTTCCTCGTTTATTCATTAAACTGCTGTTTTCTGGAACAACCTTCCTTCATACGTATTTTCTGAAAATTACAGTCTACAGAAGTTGAAGTCCAATGTAACAAATATCTTCTTTCGTCTTCTCAACCTCCAACCCAAGCACGGTACTAAGTACCATAGGTTCTAATACCTCTTGTTTTTGGGGTTTACATAAAAAAACAAAAAAAAAAAAAAAAAACTAGATAAATATGTTACTTTTCCCACAGCACACAAAAGAACAGTGCAATTCTTAAATTTTTGCATTAATAACAAGGGTTAAAATATTGGCTACTCATAACTGATCTTATTTTCCATCTTCATAATGTGAAACAAACTTTACTAGTTCTATTTATTCTACTCTATTCAACATTTGAACACCCTTCCAACTAGTGATAGGCATAATTGAATAATTAATAATCAATTTCCTAGGCACCAGCGAGGTGATCTGATAGAGGTGTACAAAGCCTTGAATGGTTTGAGCATGCTCAATGCTGATGGGATTCTTCCTCTTGCTCAGAATAATCACCTGAGAGGGCATAACTTCAGATTGAGGAAAGACAGATGTAGGATAGATGTGCGGAAATTTGCCTTTAGCCAGCGGGTGGTTGGCAGGTGGAACAGACTTCCATCCCTTGTCGTGGAAGTTGATAGCCTAAATAAGTTTAAGGCTCAGCTGGACAGGTATTTCGAACGAACAGATGGGTGAAGTGGTTATTTTTTATTTATTTTACTTTATTTTTTTTTTTGGCTGATGCTGCATAAGCTTGCTTTCTTGCATCAAATACCTCTACTAATGCTAATGCTAATTTTAAAATTGGTAATGGGGAGTGGAATGAAAGTGGAGAGATTTGATCTGATGTTATCGAAACTAAAGATAAACTGCTGTCGGACAATAATTCCACTCTAGTCTCTCCGCCACCTAAACACACACACACAGTGTCCATAACACCGGATCAAATCCCTCTATTGTCATTTTTTTATTTCCTTCTCAAGTTACTGAGACCCAACTGCTGGTATCTAATCAGCATCAACAAAAGAGTGAAAACCTTATTGTACTTAACATAACCAGTATTTTAAGATTAAGTATCAGTAACCAGGTTAAACTTGAGGCAGGCAAAGAAAGATGCATGGTATGTTTGTCTGTTTAACTGTGAATTAAGATCTACTTCAACAGTTTGTGTAATTACCATGTGTATAAAAAAACAGAGAGAGAAAAAAAAAAAGAGAAAAAAAAAGTGCAATTTAAAAAGACAACATATTATGATAAAATGAAGGATTTGTTTGATAATACTGTATTTCCGGTAGAAATCACATTCGCAGAATTATGCCCAATTAAAAATATCATGCTCATTTCACATCATTTATAAAAAAAATAAAATAAAATGGATACTTCAAAATAATTATAATGCTCTTTCAGCTTCAAATAATCTAAGTTGTACTGTATTTATTTGCATAAAACTTTGCTAAAACACACTTCTTAAGATATTTATTCATTAATTTTTGCTTACCATGATCAACTAGCCATGTCATGCACAACGTATTTAATTTTTCATCAAAAAACTCAACACCCTGAAATAAAATGAAAGCAAAGAACTGCATTACTTAAAAATTCCAGAAATTATCAAAATTAAATGAATATTATACAGAGCAAGAGTGGGAAACGGAAGATTTTCAAACTCAATAATTAAATAAAGAATCTGTATTTGATAAATTATAAATATGCCATCTTACAGTATATAGAATGCCATTTATGTTTTGAAGTTGATATCCTCAAGGTGTTCAAAAATGTCATGTGCCATCTCAGTACAGACTTTGGGTTATGCGCATCTTTGTTGAACACACGTAAATTGACTTTTAACCGTGACAATAGATTTTCTCTCTACAAACCACACCACTGCCTGCACTTTCTCTTGCACTGACATCATTTTTACACAAATAACAGCGGTGCTGCAGCCTTGGTCACAACTTGCTTCAAAACATCAACAATGAAACTTCTGTATCCCCTGCTACTGACTCCCTTACATACAACATATGAATTTTAACCAACTTGCAAAATCAGGACATTCAAAAGGGACACCCTGTAGATTTTATAGGACTGACAGGCAATGATTATTAATGAGAAGTGCTGATTTGGCTGTGGTGTCAGCCAAATCATCTTCCCTAATCCGAATATGGCTAGGAATCCAACAGAAGCAAATATCAAATTTATGTTCATAAGGAGAACATATCTTCTGCTGAACCTGAGACAGGACTGGATGAGAATTGTATCTCAAAGATAAGGCCTGTAATACACTCAAAGAATTGGAATATATAATAAACCTTTGCTATCTTCAAGTTCTGATGTAATCCAAGGCTAACTCTATAGCATGCAGCTCTACGTGTATATGCTGGATTCAAGGAGACTCTGCTCGGATATAATAGTGTCTGGAAAGACAGCAGCAGATCCTATACATGATTCTGACTTCGAGCCATCTATGTAAACCGGCAAGAAGTCAGAGTGTTCAGCCTGGAATGCTGAAGAGAGTTGCAAGTAGACAGATGGAGTATCTGACTTTATCCGGTGCTTAAGGGAAAAGTCACATGGTGGAATGTGGGCATGCCAGGGTGGAAGGGTTTGTTTCGGTGTTTTAGAAACCTTGTTTACCACAATATGCAAATATTGGGGTAGTGCTTGGACACAAATACCAAAAGGACGATTGGCAGTGCAAATCTGAATCAAATTTGGACTGCCAATTAATTGCTCAATTAAATGCAGAATTTTTTGAATCATTTGCCAAAATTTGATCTTAAAAAAGTCACAGTCTCTCAAGCAGTGTGTGTTTTTGTACCATTTGTTGGATTACCTACAAGCTCTGGAACTATAGACAATCTACGACAGCAGCACCATCTTCATCTTTGAAGAAGGACCAATGATCCTTTCAGACATACCACCACACCAAACTGTAAAGTGAACTGTAAGGTGAATTTGTTGCTGGTGAACTATTCTTGGATATTACAAATACCCCAGATTTTGCAGTTTTGCTTATTGACGAAACCATTTAAATGAAAATGAGCCTCATTACCAGTTTGTGAATGAATTCGTCATCTTCTCTAGCGAATTCTTGAAAAGCAACTACATATTATAAGTGCTGAACCTGATCTGTTGGCTTCAGTTCATGCACCAATTGCAGCTAGATTCGAAAAACAGGGGTCTGTAGCTGATTTGCCATTAAGCAGAAGACCACAAGGGAGCCATTCTGATATAACATGGAGCAAGTATGGGAAAGTGTCTAAGATCCACAAGAATCCACTAAAAAATGAGGATGGGATATTTTTTGTGGCAAATCTGCTACAGACCCCTCTTTTTGGAATTGTGTAATGAGACAACAAATCATGGATTCTAATGGCAATGATCTAACTTTGTCTTTGATAAGCTATCTGCATTTGAATAACTGAGTATTGGTCTGCAAAATAAAATTCAATGACCTTGGTATGTTGCTCAATCATGTAAGTCTCCATTATTAAATTCCAAGAACTTCTTTATCTGCAAAAAAAAAAAAAAAAAAAAAAAAAAATATAGAAAAAAGGTTAAAATTTTTTTAAAACCCCTTCATGACTTTTGGCTCACCCTGTATAATACTTTTAAGTATGTGAAACTAAGCATTTTCTTTTTCTTTTTCTCTCTCTCTCTCTCTCTCTCTCTCTCTCTCTCTCTCTCTCTCTCTCTCTCTCTCTCTCTCTCTCTCTCTCTCTCTCTCTGTGGTGATTGTTTTTAACAAATTGTATTTATTATCCATTTAAACTGCTTTTTCCAACAACTGATCATAATTCCCCTTTTTTTCACAATGATGCATATGTATCAATACAGAAGAAAATTGATAAACACATCTTTTGTTTGAAAATGCCAAATATTTGAATGTTACCATTGTAGTGGTATCAATAAGCATCAAAACAAGCTATATTTTTATTTTTAATAAAAATAAAGCTTATGAATTATATAATCCACTTTTCCTTGAATTAATTTCTTTGTTAATTAATTTCTGTTAAAGTTTGTTAATTTATTTTGTATTGATAGAAAAAAAAAAAAAAGAACACATTCCTTTTATGCATATATATAATCCACTTTTCCTTGACCAAGATTATCTTAGCAAGAATTTTTTTAATCAACTACTACTGCTTCACTGTATAGAATATTATCATTTATTCTTAACACTTCACAATCTCTGATGGCTGTTCCAAAACAAAGCTATTCTCTCCAACTAAACATATGCACTGCTATACCATGTATTACTGCTTGAGTTCAGATGGCATTCATCTCATAATGCATAAAAGTACATGTGAGGAACACATACAATTTTTAAGTGGACATGTATGGTTTATTAAAGATATATTATTAAATAAAAGTAACTTTTTAAGGTAAAATATTCTGTTAAGCTCTTTTTAACATTACAATTGCAACTTAACCCTTAATAATGCTACAATTAACTTATGCAATAATCATTAGTCAGTTATCATTTAAGACCACAAAATAATTGTAATACATAAAGTTCATTCTAATGCATACTATATTATATTACTAAACATTTTAAGTCATTGGTAGGCCAACATACCAATTGTCCAGCTAAAAGAGGCATATATTCAATTATAGCTAGTCTTACACGCCACTTTGTATCTTCAGCTAACTCAACAATGGCAGGCAGAAGTGACTGAGACAGCTGTTGTATTCCAATGACTTCATTGACACAGTCCAAATTTGATATTATATTCAGACGAACCTCTGGGCATTCATCTTTTAGCTGAGAAAGGAAGAGTGGCAGAAGGTGTTCAACAGTGCTAGAAAGAAATGAATATCCATGATTAAGTTTTCATAATAACTTATCTTTCAGTCATTAGAGAGGTGCATTTAAGATTAATGTTTCAAACAACAATGGTGACTGATATGATGGTTTTACATAACAAGTTACTGGGAATTATTAGACCATGGGGTTTGGGTGCAATATCACTAACTACAAGTTTCAAGCATTATTTTTCAGTGTATTCATTATATACTACTACACATAGTTATCAATGTGCCTCTGCACAGAATTAACGAATCCATGAAAAAAAAAAAAAAAAAAAAACACACTTATGGATTTTGGACTACACACACCTATACAAGGTGTCTATAAATTATTTACCTGATTGTTATGCTTGATTAAAATTGTATTGTAATAGGTATCATGAAGGGGTTTGTTGCACTTAATAAAACAACTCAAACTTTCTATTCACACAACTAGACCCCAGTAAACTTCCACATAGGCACATTTGGTAGCATGTAGAATGTCAAGACAGTAGCAGATTTTATTCCATGTGATTTGAAGCATACCTTGAAATATGGAAGTCACTGGATGTTCAATCAGGTTGTTTAACTCTGTGACGTTAACATTTATTATTATTTTTTTGCATACACCTTGTCCTTTACATAGCCACATCCAAAGAAATCCATATGTGCAGTATTTGGGGAATAAGTAGGCCATGGAATGGGACCATTCAGGCTGATACATCAGTTAGGAAATATTTTATTGAGGGAATTGTGCACATGCAAGCTCCAGTGTGGTGGTGCTGCCCCCATCTTACTGATGGAACACATGTGGCTGCAATATCTTCCAGCTGAGGTGCAGCATACAATTCAAGCATATATTGGTAATTTGAAGAATTCAGTGTTTTTGTGGCAGAAAAATTGCCCAATCACCTGACTGAAGGATGGTACACACCACACGTTTATCTTGGGACTATCACACTTGTGTTCACAAACCGAATGGGGACTTCCAGATGCCCATATGTGAAAATCAATGTGTATACATCTTCATGTATACACTCAGTGATCACTGAATTGTGACCACCCCATCTGTAATGGACTATATCGCACGTTCACAGCATAAAATGTTGAACAACTTCATACACAAGAGCAGTGATAATTTGCATCTGGTTGTGCAAGACAAATTTATAAAGTAGCAGTTATGGAATGTAGTAAAAAATATCAGTTTCAAAAGGGCGGCATGATTGTGGGCACTCATATGTCAGGTGCTCATGGCCCACTGTGGTTAAAGTGTACAAAGAATGGTGTCAAACTACCTAGTGCTGACAGAACTGTAAAGGATTAAGCAAGGTGGAAGGTAGTGTGCAAAAGAAGTAAAATAAATAGATGTTAACTATTAGGCTCTGTATTGCTGCTGTAATGTATAGCAGCCATAATGTTAACTTGCC
The DNA here is from genome assembly GCF_048544385.1 of Mastigoproctus giganteus. Lineage (NCBI taxonomy): Eukaryota > Metazoa > Arthropoda > Arachnida > Uropygi > Thelyphonidae > Mastigoproctus > Mastigoproctus giganteus. Next base: position 22,266,489 of record NC_143583.1, read on the forward strand.
ACAATCCATCATGATGTAAAACAGTAGCTTCCATAAAAGGGTGAATGCAGGTCCGGGCACTACGATTAATGATGGGAGCCACCACTGCTAATGGACTATATTGCTATATGGACATTGCTATATGGAAGGCTTCTAACCATGAGAGATGGCATATATCATGATCACTCTTGATCTGATTATCAACAATGACTCTTCATCATTAACAATCTCCAGATAAAGGGACCAATAGGTAGCAGTAATCATAACATATTGATGTGAAATTTACTTAAAGATATAACTACAGTCAAGAGTAAAGGGAGGGGATTTTGCTCTCATAGAGATGACTACAATGGTCTTAGGTAGCTTTTAAATTGTTTTCAGTGTGACAAACTTATGATATTACTAACTGCAAATTCTAAATGGGAGGCATTTGGGGAAGTAATCATAGAAACTACCAAGTTTTTATACCTACTAAACAGATACTCTTCATGGTCTAGATCTAAATGGATATCAGGTGAACTGACATCACTAGTGGCATGGAATTTTATAAATCAAGTTCATAAGGGGAGTGAGGCAAGCTAAGCCAGATTATGAGCAGTCTTTGGCTAAGAATACAAAGAAAAGTAGCAAAAAATTCTTTATGTTAAAACTAGAAGGAAAATAATGGACTATATTAGTCCACTAAATATGAATGGCATTTAACTATTGATGATCCTATCCAGGTTTGCTGAATAAATATTTTGCATCTGTATTCATGTGTGAAGTTGTATGGATAGGAATACTAGAAGTACACTGGTGTTATACCTAAATGATTTTGTGATAACTGACAGCAAAGTGAAGAAAAACCGTTGAAGCTGAAAGTAAATAAGGTACTCGGGGGGTATGATGCAATATATTCAGTTAAATAATCTTTACACCATATATATAGATTTCAATTATGCTTTCGATCCTGTTCCATATGAAACAGTAATGTACAAATTAAAGCAATACAGCAATCTGGCAAGTTACTGCTATGGACAAAGGGATGGTTCACTGGCAGAAGATAGAGTGTGGTTATAAATGGACAGTGGTCTTCCTGGACAAAAGTTAATTAGCAGAGTCCTCTCAGAGTTCAGTGCTGGACTTCTTAATGTTTCAATACTTATGAATTATAGGTGGTGGTTAATGAATGGAATTAAAACATACTACTGTAACAAGGCCTAGAAAAATTGGACAGATGGGCTCAGAGCTAACCGAGAGCAAATAGATGTGGCAACTGAGGTTTAATGTTGACAAATGCAAGGCAATGAATATCGGCAGTAGCAATACCAGCATAACATATCAATGGGGGTGGTATTAAACTCACAATAATGAAGAACAAAAAATACTTAAGGGAAATTCTATAGTTCAAGAAGTTCTCTGAAAGTGCACACAGGCTGCTAGGTTAGCTCATGGGGTTTTGTCAATGATATATAGGAATTTTGTCCACAGAGACAAGGGAAGTGATTATCCCATTGAATAAGCCAATAATTAGGCTGCATCTGGAGTACAGACTGCAGGTCTAGAAGTCTCACTAAGATTTATGCAGATCTGTTGAAAAGAATGCCAATAAGAGCAACAAGATTAGTCAAAGATACAAAAATGTACTCTTAACAAAAAAGATTTCACTTTCAAATTGCATTGCTTGGAAACTAAGCATCTGCAAACAGACCTGATTGATGTGCTTAAGGCTTTAAATGGATTGGGTAAACTAAATGCCAATGGCATCCTTACTCTCTTGGAAAATACATGAATGGGCATAAAATGAAATTATATAGATGGTTGCACAGAATAGATGTGTGGAAGTTTGCTATCAGCCAACAGTTGTTAGCTGATTGTTAGAACAAGCTACCATCTGTTGTTGTAGAAGTGGGTAGTTTGAATAAGTTCAACAAAGAATTACATAAATTATCAGAGGGGATCGACAATGAGTTTTTTTTTTTTTTTTGGCTGATAATCAAAAAGTAAGCTTCCCTGCATCATCTGCCATTACTAATACTACTAGTCTCTTCCAATCCAAAAGTGACAAAATATATTAAATTTTTACACTGTTAAGGAAATTCTGATTGACACTTACTTGTGCTTTCCTAGAATTGGAGAAAGTCCCATTATTACGGATGCTAAGGCTGACTTCACATGTTGATTTGGATCCACAACTAGCTCTTTCACACAAGGGAGAATATTTGTCATTATAACTTGCTCCTGAACATCAGGGGGAAGGCTCTGACAAAAATCTGGAGCATAACATTTTTGTTTATTTATAACTGTTTTTGCCCATAGCATAATCATCAGCTTATTTATATAAAGATTTAAAACATTGTTTTCTGTACCATATAATGATAAGTTAGGAAAATCCTGAGAAAAAAACAATGTGCAATTCAGTTAACCATCTTAATTTTAATGTGGCAACATTAAACGCTACAATATGAAATCTCAATAGAGACTTTCAATTAATGATAAAGTTCTCCCCACTCCAACAACTCACTTTAAAAGTTATTTTCATAAAATCAAAAATACATTTTCCCTAAATAAAATCACAGCTTTAATGTCACTAATATATACTCAGCCAGGTACCTCAAAAATATAACACTTGTAATGTTTTTCAATATCTGATAATAATGGCAACTATAATTCAACCAAAAATGCTAAGGTTCGGTTGAATTATATAATTAAAGTTCAACATCACAACTACCCTACTTTAATTCACTGAAAGTTTCACTAAAAAATATTACCAAGCCTAAAAAGAAAATTCCACACTTGAAAATTCTTTAACTTTACACTTTATTCTTTAAGTTTTAACAAGGTCTTCATGAACTTCACAAACAGTCACGAACACATGCTATTTTTTTCCCCCATGTCTAATCTTGCATGAAGATTAGACATGGGAAAAAATTCGCACTACATCTAGAAAATGTACATTTTTGTACAAGTTTGGCCTATGAAATTATTTTAATTCATCCTTAAATCTATATAGGAAAAACTAAATGATAACAGCAAGCCACATATGGTAGCTTGCCAAGATCTGTATTAGCCACAGTTTATCACAGCTCAGCTTTTTTATCAAGTTTCAGCTTTTTTCATATTTAATATATATAAGCCTGAACAAAAATAAACTTTCATGAATAACTTTCATTCATTTCTCTAGAAAATAGCATATTGCCATTTGCAAGAGGATGTTAAACATTCAAACGGTTTACAATAAAAACAATTCTTTTCTACCTCGTATCAAACCAAAGAGATGTGCTATTTCTGTCAACAGTTTTCCTTTATCATAAAAAATAATGATGCTATATCAAGTAGAATTTTGGGAATGAGAGCAGCCTTGTGCAGGTGAAGTTTTAACAGCTCCAGCTACTAGAGAAGTTTTTAAATTTTTTTTCTGTTTTATTAATATTTTTGGCATAACATTAATTTATTTTATAGAGTAGCTTTATATTCCTAGTTACGATACTTAGTTTAATTTTTAACTTCCATAGAGATTTTGTAGATTATTACTTAGTATAGGTAAGGGTATCCAATCCACATATTTTACAAGTTTTCCAGCTCCGGTAAACGGAACGTTTTTAGCTATACTTAGCTGCTTTATTGACTCAACTGTTATATTAAATCATTTTCTATAAGTAGCTTATAGACCTAATCAAGACCCTTGGTTTATTCTGAATTTAGATAGCGAGATTTTGGAAGCTAATTAATACTTAGTGTCCATAGATTTACTATTTGTAACTTGCCACCATTGTTATACAATATGTTATATCGCATACTAGATAGGGTTAGCTTAGTACAGTATAGTATATAATATTATCAATTAATCAGTAAAATTTATTAATCTTGTTAAACTTCATTGTCAATTAAATTGTACTTTTTTTTAACTAAATACATATAACGACTTAGCTTTTACAAACGTAACATTAATTAATACATAACTTGATACGGAAGTTATATAACGAAACTCGGAGATAATACTCGATACTGAAAAAATATATGAAAAAACTCGACACTATATATATATCGTTGTAAATGCATTAGGATATACGTTTAGGGTTATAATTTTGTACTGAAATTGAATTTTATTGAAATTGAATTGAAATCATGACTCAGACCAGAGCATCAAAGAAAAGGCTCAAGCTAATGGGAGTGCTGTGGCACACGGGAGAACCAAGGGGGAAGTTGCCCTCTGAATCACAGCCTTTTAAAATGCACTGCATGTTTGATGTTTGTGGAGCAATCAGGTACGAGACATGATATTGCCAAGGGGAATGTCTTTGTGTGTGTGCGATGCAAAGAGTGTGAGGAAATCAGGCGACAACTCTGCGTTGTTATGGGCCTATATGAGAGCTTGAAAGATAGGGTGGATGCCCTCGAAAGTTCTAAATTGAGGGGCCCATCAAGCTCTCAGCTGCCCACATCAATGCCAGGGCTTGCACTTGATCATCACGCAACACAGTGCCAAACCCCAAGGCAGAATGCACTGGTCCCACAGGAACTAGTAGTTGTCAGTGACTCTATTGTCAATGAAAAAGGGAACATATTGTGTAAAAAGGATAGGTGGAACAGGACCAGGGCATGTCTGCCAGGGGCAAAGGTTGATGATGTAGAGCAGACATCATCTTTTAAGGGCACAAAAGGTGATATTGCTGCACACGTTGGTTTTTTTTTTTTTTTTTTTTGGTTTGGTAGTTGTTGGCGCATCGGCTTCTGTGGCCATAGTGCACCTCCCAAGGTTTTTGCAGTACTTTGATCCAAGCCCGAGGCGGGAATCGAACCCGCGACCTTTGGGTTGCCAGGCAGGCACTTTACCCACCTGGCTAGCCCGGTCGGCCGCACACGTTGGGACTAATGATATTAAGAGTAGGAGACCGGCAGAATTACTTAAGTACAGGTCACTGTTGAAAAAAAACCGTGAATTAGGGTTAGATTTGAAAGTGTCTGAAATACTGCCCAGACACGATAGGAGGGAGTATATGATGAGAGCCTTGTCAATCAGTTCGGCCCTGGAGATTGTGCAAGGCTCGAGGGGTAGAATTTTTCCCAGCTTGGTCTGTGCTTGTTAACAGTACAGACTGCTTCTACAGGGATGCGATACATTTAAATAGAAAGGGTGCGAGAATATTTGTTGATGCTATCGAGCCAGTATTAGGTGGGTCGAAACACTGCTAGCTTGGTGGGGGGGGGTGATACATGGACTAATAGATTAACAGCAGCCGCTGGCAGAGGTGAAAGTGATTCTTGCACTGCTTCTATTGGAATGAGCAGCAGCCTGGAAAACAAGATGCAGGGTATTTCAGAGACTGCTGGGAGTCACTGCAGTACAGTACAAGTAAACACATGGGTTGTGTTAGGGTAGCTAAGAATAGGAACAGGTGCATGTATATTTGCGTGTACACCAATGATAGGAGATTGTTAAATAAATTTGATGAATTTAAGGTGTTGGTCAAAACATCAAAGGCAGATATTCTTGGGATATCAGAGGCATGGTGTCACACAGATATAAGCAATGAAGAACTGGAATTTGGGGAGTACAAAGTGTTACAGAAAGTGTAGGGATAGGAAGGGAGGAGGGATTATGCTATTAGTTAAGAAACACAAAATCCAAGGAAGTGCAGCAAGTTGACATCGCTGGACAGTGCAGTGTCGAGTCAGTTTGGCGTGACATAAGCACTGGGAGATCAAAATTGAGAGTAGGGGTGTGTTATAGGCCTAATAACTCTGGTGAGTATAATAAAAAACTGTACAGGAAATACAGTGGGTCAGTAAATCAGAGTCTTATAATGGGGGAGTTTAATTTCCCAGATATTGACTGGAATTGTGCGTTGGTCACTCACACACTAGCAATTATCCAATAAATCCACACTAGCTTTTGTGGATTTATTGGATGATTGTTTTCTACATTAGCATGTTCGAGAGGCAACTAGAGGGAGCAATACTCTTGATCTAATATTCAGTAATGATTCATCATGCATTAAGAATCTAGGAACCACTAGGTGGCAGTGATCACAGTGTGCTGAAGTGGGATTTACTCAAAGAGGTAACTACCATCAGGGGTAAAGGGAGGGGTTTTTGCTTTCTTAAAGGTGACTACGGTGGTCTGAGACAGTATTTAAATTCTATACAGTGGGACCAACTGATGATGTTACCAACAGCAAATTAAAAATGGGAGGCATCCAAAGAATTAATCTTGGAAGCTACTAGGCTTTACATACTAACTAAGAAATATTGTTCAAGGTTTAGGCCTAAATGGATGTCAGATGAACTAATCAGACATGTAGCGGAGAAGAAAAATGCATAGGATATATATAAATTAATGGGTGACATGGAAGCCTATGATAGATATCAGCTGGTCTGTAGCCAAGTCTGTAACCTTGCCAAGGAGATTAGGCAGGCAAAGGCAGATAATGAGAAATCTTTGGCAAAGGATGCAAAGAAAAACAGAAAAGAGTTTTGTTTATGTAAACTCCTGAAGGAAAGGGATGAATCAGATTGGTCCACTGGATTTTGATGGTTCAACTGTTGATCATCCTGCCCAGGTGGCTAACAAATTACATGAGTATTTTGCATCTACATTCACCCATGAGGAGTTATTCAGGGAGGGGAATGCCAGAGGTAAGTTAAACTCTGGCAGTGAGCTAGATGATTTTGTAATAACCGAGATGAAAGTGGAGGAGAAATTGTTGAAGATAAACATAAAAAAGGCACACGGGGTGGATGGGATCTATCTAGTTATATTAAAGGAGGCAGCAAAGGAAGTAAGCAAACCCTTAGCCATAATTATGTGAGCTTCCTTGGACTCAGGGGAGGCCCCCAAGGACTGGAGATGTGCAAATGTGACCCCAATTCACAAAGGAGGATCAAAGGGGTGACACAAGTAATTATAGACCTGTTAGTTTAACTTCTGTTCCAGGGAATTAATGGAGGCACTGGTTAAAGAAGCAACGCAGGATCATCTAGACAAGACTTCAGTTATAGCTCTGACACAGCATGGTTTTGTTAAGGGGAAGTCTTGTCTGACCAGTTTGATTGGATACTATGATGTGGTCCCAAAGGAACCGGATGCATGGAATAACTTTGATATCATATATTTGTATTTTAGAAAGGCTTTTGATACTGTTGCACATGGAAGACTGCTGCATAAATTCGTGGACTAATATTATTAGTCCACGAAGTGTGAAGTCCCCCAGGGTTCAGTGTTAGGCCCATTATTGTTTTCTGTATTCATCAATGATGGTATATCAGGCTTAATGTCCAAGTTTGCAGACGATATGAAAGTTGGCAGGGTTGTTAAGGACACTAATGACAGTACGCTGCTGCAATAGGATCTAGAAAAGTTGAGCAGATTGATTGAGAGGTGGCAAATGAAGTTCAACATTGACAAATGATAAGTACTACATAAGGGAAACAGTAACAGCATAGTAACCTATCAATTCTGTGGTACTACACTGACAGTGGTGGAGAATGAAAAGGACCTGAGGGTAATTGTGCAGGCAGATACGAAGTTTTCTGAGCAGTGCAGATGGTCTGCAGGAGTAGCTCATGGTGTCTTGTCAATGATATACAGGAACTTTTCTAGCAGGGACAAGGAGGTGATTATCCCCTTGTATAAGGCAATGGTCAGTACTGTATACCTTGAGTACTGTATACAGGTCTGGAGGCCTCATTTTAAGAAGGACGTAGAGCTGTTGGAATGAGTACAGAGAAGGGCAACAAGATTAGTGAATGGAACGAAGGGTTGCTCTTACAAAAGAAGGCTTAAGTTTTGCAGATTACAGTGTCTGGAAACAAGTCACTTGTGAGGTGATCTGATTGAGGTGTATAAAGTTTTGAATGGTTTGAGCATGCTCAATGCTGATGGGATTCTTCCTCTTACTCAGAATAATCACCTGAGAGGGCATAAATTCAAATTGCGGAAAGACAGTTGTAGGATAGATGTGCGGAATTTTACATTTAGCCACTGGCTAGTTGATTGATGGAACAGACTTCCATCTTTTGTTGTGGAAGTTGATAGCCTAGATAAATTTAAGGCTGAGCTGGACAGGTATTTGGAACGAATGGAGGGGTGAAATGGGAGGGTTTTTTTTTTTTTTTTTTGGCAATAACAACTACTGGATGAATAGACTGCTTATATATTTTAATACAGGCATTCATTAATGAATTATAAGAAATTAAAAAAAATAATAATAAAAATAATAAATTAAAAAAAAAAAATACCCAACTCTTGTAAGCATCATGAATCTATTGGACTGTACATTAACCTCAGCAAAGGACATGCTAAATAAATGGAGGCATATTCACAAACAGCCAGCCAAAAACCACTGTCCAGCACCAAATAATTTTCATTTTAAGGTGTCTTAGCAAAACAGTGAAACAGTTCTTCAACCAAATGTGAACTATCAACAGTCAAGTTTTGTGCCAGCAACTGCCTGTAATCAATCTGCATCACATATTCCTGGACATCGTACCCAGCAATAGTTATACAAATAATTTAGCACTCAGTCCCAAACTAAAAAAAAAAAACATATTTATACCATAGGGATAGCTTGCATTAAGTAAGACTATGCATTCATTAAGTACTATGCATTCATTAAGTAACACTATGCATTCCCTTTTATGGCTTAGCTGGGGGGGGAGGTATGCTACCAAGTACAGTAAACCCCCCGCTATTCGCGGTATCTGTATTCGCGGTTTCGCGATCGCTGATTTAATATAAAATGAAACCTAAAAAAAATGTGAATTTTAAAGCGCCGTGAACGTTTTCCGCCATAAAAAAACATGGGCATGGTTAAAATTCCCGGTCAAAATAGCGCTCAGTGGGTGGGGGGAGAGGGGTGACAAAATTGCGAGCGTGGATATTTCTCGCTAATCCTTGTTCAGTATGTGTTATGCGCTTGCCATGGAAGGTTTCGCTGTTTGCTTTTAATTTATATGCTTATAAATTGAATAAATTTATAAATTGATATTCTTACAAATGTGATAATCTACCGTTTTGCAGTGTAAAACAGCTTTTTCAAGTGTGTTAACGGAAGAAAGTGACGTTATTGTAAACAAGTTCTTTCTAACCCGTACAAAAATATGGCTACGAATAACAAGGGAAATGTGAAAATATCAAAGAAGGTGATGACATTAGCAAATAAAATTGAGTTATTGGACAAAATTTCTAATGGTGAAAGTGTCTCCTCAGTGGCAAAACATTATAAAATCAATGAGTCAACGGTACGATCAATCAAAAAATCAGAAGAAAAAATCCGCTGTAGTGTCCGTGAAAACGCGCTAATTGCTTCAAAAATTTGCTCTGTAACTCATGATGTTAAATTAGAAAAAATGGAAAAGGCCTTAAATCTGTGGACAGAAGACCAAACTCAAAATAAAATTCCATTAAGTTCACTCATCATTCGTGAAAAGGCAAAACTCCTTTATCAACACTTTAGTGAAACTGGTGCACTGGCGGGATAAGTTTTTTTGCTAGCAAAGGCACTGGCTGGTTTGAAATTTCTAATAAATATTACATTTAATATTAAATTGTTTCTTATTTTCATTTCGATGCCATATGCTTGCATTTCACTATGTGCTATCTATGTACATAGTCATATTATGAAGGTACATATTATACATACATAGACAAAATTTTAGACTAGTTTTTCTTATATATTTCATACTTTGGAACGGAACCCCTTTATTACTATGGGAGCCATAACTCAGTATTTGCGTTTTCAGTATTCGTGACATTTCTCAGGAACGTAACCCCCGCGAATAGCGGGGGTTTACTGTACTCATCATGAAATAAATTCTTAGTGACATTAACCATGCTCCCCAAAAAACTGATGACAAGCAGAGGAACTATACTTAAAGGTTTATAATTGTACTTTAATCAGATTTATTAAATCATGTCATTTATGAATGCCAGTGAAAAACTCAAGACTGGTCCTTCTATCCTACAGAAGGCCTAACATAGCCAAGTGGTCAAAGTAGGAGTGCAATAACACATGCATTTCAGTTAACCGTGGTTCGAGCCAGTGTGACCACTAAACATTGTTAATGATAGCATTCTTATTAAAATTATTAGTTGTAAACTCCTCTGACTTATGTGAGCATGCTGGAATATAAATTACAATCTACTTAAGTTCAAGTCTAATGCCAACAAATATCTTCTTTCATCTTCTCAACCTCCAATCCATGCATAGTACTAAGTATTATACCTCTTGTGTTTGGGGTTTTCATAAAAAAATAAATAAATAAACATAACTTTAATTTATTTTAGGATATGTAACTACTCAGATGGACTTTGTGCGCCAGAGTAAATGTGCATTATATTTTTATAGAACAATGGATAACCTGAACCCAATTAATTCAAATTAGATATTTTCTGGCCTCACACATTTCGAGTAATCAAATATTTAATGCAATAACAACGTATCTTTGCCTGTAAAATGGTATGCAGTGAAGTTCAAAAAGAACTAAATTAAAAACAACTTCTTAATGCTTTGAAATTACATCAACCAGAAGGATCATTAAGCCATGAGATCAGGTTCATTAAGCACATTTTAAGATGTGTTTGTAGGACTGAGGGGGAAAAAACAAGTAATATTATTTTTTATGCTATGTACATGTGTGCATTGTTTTCTACAATTATACCAAGTAGTCTAAATCTAATTTAAATGGACTGATACAATGCATTCCACTTCTTGTGCTATGACATTTACATTCCACCCATCAGCCTAGATTTTAGCAATATTTAGCATCTAGGTTTAATGTGTTTAATATGGTGCCACTCAGACATAAGTGTGGAATTTGAATAAGGACATGCAGGATGGGGGCAGGAGGGAGAGTTAATAATTCTCTCACACAGAATCTAAGGCAGTGCACCTAGATGATGAAGATGCCCAGTGCAGTGTTCAGTCAGTTTTGTGTGACATAAGTACTAGAAAAACTAAAATGACAATAGGAGTCTGCTATAGACTAAACGACTGTGATGAGTATAATGAACTACATAAACAATTGGAGCAGGCTAGATCTAAATGTCTTATAATGAGGGTTTTTAACATTCCAGAAATTAAATGAAACTGAGGATTGGTCACTCACACAGTACCAGAAATTTTCTGGATAACTATTTTATATATCTAGTGCTAGCTAAACCTTGATCAAGTCAATGTTAATACTGTCAATTAGCACATCTCTGAAAACTTATGAATAATGAGTTCTGTGTGAGTTTTCATGCTTCTATCTTAAAAATAGCAACATTTCATATTTTAAACCAGGCACATCCAACTTTATTCAATAGTGGGTCACATGATCTGAAATACATATGGGAGGATATCATGACTTTTTACTCATAACAAATGTGGTTTCTTAACAATTTAAAAAATTTGGATTTTTTTGCAGTAATACAAAAGCAGTACTAAACTCCCAATAATGAAGAACAAAAGATACTTAAGGGTAATTCTTTAGTTCAAGAAGTTCTCTGAAAGTACACACAGGCTGTTAGGATAGCTCATGGGCTTTTGTGATAAGCCAGGGTTTCCCAAACTTTTTAATCATGGAACACTTTTCATCTCACAACATATTCACTGAACACTTACGAAACACAAGTTTAGCGGGAGCCAAAGAACTGTTTCCTAATATTTTATTACATATGATGCACTGTGCATCAGGAGCATCTTTATTTCCAACACATGTAAAGCCGAAATTCAAATAATTGTCATCATACTTTCGTTTTGGTCTTTTATTAGTTGGTTCCTGTTTTTTCGCTTCAGAATTTTGGGAAACAAAAGGCTGCAATTGTTCATCCTCACTTTGAAGTGTGACAATATTGTATTTTTTTTCATCGCCCACAGTTGCAATACTAAGTGTACTTTGCTTCTCATTTTAAAGGTCCTTTTTTCAACCACAAATCCATGATCACATATTTTAATAATAATATTTTGAAATACTAAATTATCAAAAAAAAATTTATACAAGGAAATGAGTTTAGTTATGATATCAGTTCACTTATTCCTCTCCTTCAATCTGTGTACTCCAGGCTAAATCGCATACGAATAGTATACTAGATCACCACATTGCTACTTTTCTGTAGATGCCATTACCTCGGTGCATACTTTTCTATGCAAAGCCCGCCAAAATAAAGTGTTCCACAGTCTATTTGATTATTAGTCTATGTCAGTATGTTAATAACAAAAAAAAAAAAAAATTATGTTAAATATTATAATGATACAAAAGTGGTGTATGCTACAAATATGCAAAATTTATTTATTTATTATTTTTTTAATTATTAATTACAATTTTTCACGGAACACAGTTTGGTAAATGCTGACATAAGCCAATAATTAGACTGCCTCTGGAGTACTGCATGCAGGTATAGAAGTCTCACTTTAAAGTAACTTAATCAACTTTATTTTACAAAAGTGCATAGTTATAGTCCTAGCTCCATGAAGCGATCAATTTTGACCAAAATGTGATTCATCAGTCACATTTTGGATGCTTCTATCTTGAAAAGTTTGCAGAATAGTCTCCTGCAGATATTTTTGTTTAAAAGCAGTGCATTTTGAGACAACTTGTGGATACGAAGTTCATTCTTTCATAGATATTAAGACCATAGCGGTCTTACAAAAGTAAACAGTCTGCTAACTGTCAAGCATATAAGAAACGGCAGTCCTCAGTTTACTGAATTTATTTCTAAAGTCATATTGCTTCTGTTATATTTAATAATTGCAATGATATAGTTCATTCTTACCTTTAACTTTGAGTGCTGCAGCAGCCCTTACTTCAGCTTCACAATCTTTTAGAAGGTTTTGGAATGCAGGAACTAAATCTGTTTTTGTAATATCAGGACCAACAGCCATTTGTATCTATGAAAAATAAAAGACATTTTCAGTTCACAAAATTGAAACAAGATTTCAAGTGAACAAAAACTCTTCCAATTTTATAAAAATAGCAAAAATTACAACAGATCTAGTGATACCAAAGGATCTGAGGCTATCTAAACAAGAGGAAATGCTGCATCACCTAAGAACTAGGCTTGTTAGGAACCAAAAAATATCCTAACCCAGTGGTTTTCAACCGGGGTGCCGCAACAACATTCCAGGGATGCCATGTAATTTGGGTTTAAGTTACTTAAACTTATTATTATTTTTTAATTTATATGTTTATTTCATTATAAAAAGGTGTACAGTATCTTTTTAATTTTGTGGTGATTTATAATTGATGTTTACTTAGTACCTCTATATAAGGAATAAAATTATATAGGTATTTATATAATTTGTATCATGAAATGTAATTTTTATAATTATATTATTGTAATAAATATCATATAACATATATATATATATGTACAGTAAACCCCCGCCATTCGCGGGGGTTACGTTCCTGAGAAATGCCACGAATACCGAAAATGCAAATACTGAGTTATGGCTCCGATAGTAATAAAGGGGTTCTGTTCAAAGTATGAAATACAGTACATAAGAAAAACTAGTCTAAAATTGTGTCTATGTATGTATTATATGTACCTTCATAATATGACTATGTACATAGTACATAGTGAAATGCAAGCATATGGCATCGAAATGAAAATAAGAAACAATTTAATATTAAATGTAATATTTATTAGAAATTTCAAACAAATCTTTCAAACCAGCGCCTTTGCTAGCTAAAAAACTTATCCCGCCAGAGCTATCACCAGTTTCGCTAAAGTGTTGATAATGGAGTTTTGCCTTTTCACGAATAATGAGTGAACTTAACGGAATTTTATTTTGAGTTCGGTCTTCTATCCACAGATTTAAAGCCTTTTCCGTTTTTTCTAATTTAACATCACGAGTTACAGAGCAAATTTTTGAAGCAATTAGCACATTTTCACGGACACTACGGTGGATTTTTTCTTCTGATTTTTTGATTAATCATACCGTTGACTCGTTGATTTTATAATGTTTTGCCACTGAGGAGACACTTTCACCATTAGAAATTTTGTCTAATAACTCAATTTTATTCGCTAATGTCATCACCTTCTTTGATCTCTTCACATTTCCCTCGTTATTCATAGCCATATTTCTGTACGGGTTAGAAAGAATTTCACAATAAAGTCACTTTCTTCCGTTAACACACTCGAAAAAGTCTGTTTTACACTGCAAAACAGTAGATTTATAACTTTTGTAAGCATGTCAATTTATAAATTGATAAATTTATTCAATTTATAAGCATATAAATTAAAAGCAAACGACGAAACCTTCCATGACAAGCACATAACACACACACACTGAACAAGGATTAGCGAGAAACATCCACGCCGGGATTTTGTCACTCCTCTCCCCCCACCCACTGAGCGCTGTTTTGACCAGGAAAGATAATTTTAGCCACGTCCATGTTTTTTTATGGCAGAAAATGTTCACGCGCTTTAAAATTCACATTTTTTTTGGTTTCATTTTATATTAAATCAGCGACAGCGAATACAGATATCGCGAATAGCGGGGATTTACTGTATATATATATATATACAGTATATATTACTGTATTACTGTATGTAGGGATTTACTGTATATATATATATATATACAGTATACAGTAGAAGTTCCACTGTATATATATATATACAGTGGAACTTCTCTATTACGAAATTCTTTATTTAACGGATTTCTCTATATCACAAATTTTTTTTTCAAAACATTGCACCTTGAAACGAAATTACATGAAAAATTAAACCCCATATAGCGAAGCGTTAGTCTCTCTATGAAAAATTTTTAAAAAAAATTAGTAAAAGCATTTTAAAAGGTTTTCAAGCATTTACTGCTACACAGCCGCTCAAATATACGGCCCGCCATAGGACGGTCTTTGTTTCATTTTTGTTACAGTTATAAAACTAAATGGGTTTCTTAAAAGTGGTCATAAACTTTACAATAAATAGGGTGGATTTGTAAATTGATGTTGGCTCAGGGGAAAACGAAATTCGCTAGGGTAAACCTTTAGCGTGCTGGGGCGGAAATACATAGAATGCTACCATAATCAGATTTTAGTAACGCCTACTGAGCGACATTTGCTTCTCACCTCAACCATACCATGTGACCTTCCTGTCAATAATTATATATGTCCGTATTCATCAAACCGGACTTCCAGTAGATGGTTTTTAAGGATTTTTTTTTTTTTTTTGATTTCGTTCTTTTAGAACAATTTGTCATCAATCACATAGGCTATATGCTCTTGTATATATATTTTTTTTTTCTGAAAAGTAACATACATCATACATTAACCATAAATTTTCTTTCATGTATATATAAATGAAAGCAGAATAAAAGAAATTCACAAAGTGATTGATAGGAAAGGTCACGTGATACTGTTGAATTGGAAAGTGGATGTCATTGAGTAGGCGGTACTAACAATTCACTATATGGCCAGCGCACGAAGTTTGTGGTGCGTGTATTGGCAAGAGCTGCAGTCGAGTAATTTTTACAATTGTGGAAACAATGTAAAAGAGAAAGTGTTTAAGTATTAATGATAAAGTAAAGATTCTTCAAGATATTGACCAGGGTTTTAAGAAAAAAGATGTTGCAGAGAAACATGGCATAAATGCAAGCAGCTTATCTACGATTTTAAAAAATTGAGAATCAATTTTAAATGCAACTGAAGGAGGGGCAGACAAGAAGCAAATTAAGTTGTGTATATACGAAGATGCTGATAAAGCTGTTCTAAAATGGGTGCAAATGATACATGAAAAGAATATACCAATATCGGGTCCAATAATTAAGCAACAAGCTCTGAAATTTGCATAGTCCCTTGGACATACAGAATTTAATGCGAGCACTGAGTGGCTAGATAAATTTAAGAAGCGCCACAGAATTGTGGAAAAGGTTATTTGTGGAGAAAGTGTTAATGTAAGCGAAGAAGATTGCAACAGTTGGAGGAACAATACCTTAAAGAAGATTTTGGAAGAATATGAACCTAAGGATGTTTTTAATGCTGACGAAATGGTTGTTATTATTTAGGAGCATTAGCAACTAAGGCCATATTGCTCTGGGGGTATGCGGTGGTCATTCCCTGACCTTTCTGCATCCTCCGTATTTGGTGGCTCACGGGCTCGAATCCAAGTCTAATCAAGAAGCATGTGCTACGCACTGCTGCTCCTGCCCACCTTGGCTACAGAGGTGCCTGACGAAATGGGTTTATTCTTTAAATGTTTACCGAACAGAACACTTGCTTGATAAATGTTTTGGCGGAAAAGAAAGCAAAGAAAGAATTACTGTGCTAGTTGGGGCAAATATGACAGGAAGTGAAAAATTAAGACTTTCAGTCATCAGAAAATCAAAAAAACCCAAGATGTTTTAGAGGCACAAAATCTTTGGAAGTTGACTATACCTTTAATAGAAAAGCATGGATGACAAGTGATATCGCTGAAGGTAAAAAAAAAAAAAAAAAAAAACCTGGATATTAAAACTAGACAGGTGTATAACAAAAGAAAAAAGGAAAATCGTGTTGGTAACTGACAACTGCCCGGCACATCCTGCCAGTATTTCTGCCAAACTTAAGTGTGAAGTTGTTGTTTTTACCACCAAACGTAACGTCAAAATTCCAGCAAATGGACCAAGGCATTATTAAAAATTTTAAATTTCATTATCGAAAGAGAAAAATAATGAAGATTGTCAATGCGTTATCAGAAAATAGAAACTTGGAGATTACAATTAACCATAGAGATTGCATCTCTGAACTGGCAAAAGTTTGGACAAACGATGTTACTGAATACACTATTCAAAATTGTTTTTCGAAAGCGGAATTTGCATTGAATACAGAAGTCAAACAACAACTGGACGAACAAGATGAATTGCCCCTTTCACAACTAAAAAACTTTTGGACATTATTAGAATCGTCCGGAAACATCGAAAATGAAATAACGCTGGATAGTTATGTTTATGTAGATCAAGATCTGACTACAACAGAACATCCAAATGAAGATGAATACTGCTGAACAGTGTTAGATGCAACCATGATCACGAAGAAATTAACGATGACGCTGAAGACACATCTCTGAATTAATGCTTTTAAAACAGTTCGTATGGGTCTACAGTTTCGTGAAAATGTTCCTGATAATGTTTTTAATGTGCTGAACAAATGTGAGGTTTTCTTTGAGAATCAGACATTTTTTAATTGTACTGTGAAAACGAAAATTACAGATTTTTTTGTGATACTTACCAGCGAAAATTGTGTAAACGTAATTTAAATAAGTGTTTTTGAAATAAAATACATTAAAAATAAATGGTGGTCATTCCCTGGCCTTTCCGCATCCTCCGTATTTGGTGGGCACGAACCTCGGTCTAATCAAGAAGCGTATGCTACGCACTGTTGCTCCTGCCCACCTGGCTACAGAGGCGCCTATTCTCTGTATAACGAATTTTTTCGCTGGATTTATCAAATTCGTTATAGGGAAGTTCAACTGTATATACAGGGTGTCTCAAAAATATTGGTACAAACATTTAGGGGAGGTAGGTAACATCTAAACGAATGTGAATTGCATAGGAACCCATAACCAGAAACGTCACTGTAAGTCAGTATATGGTGCTGTTCATCAGTTCGGGAGAGGGAAAATTTCTGGTTTACTCATTCAAGCAGTAGTCGACGAATGAAGAGCATGCAGACATGCCCCTAGTGTATGGATTAGCAGAGGGCTCGGTGTGCGCCCCCATGCGGCACAACATCGCTTTGCAATAAATGTGTGGGCAGGTATGGTCGGTGACTGCTTAGTCGGCCCATACCTGTTATCATCCCGCATGAACTCCGTTAAATATCGGATCTCTCTTGAACAAGTTCTACCAGGGTTACTTGATGATGTTCCAGCAAATGTGAGATGCAACATTTCATTTCAACATGACGGGGCGCTTGCCCATTATGGAAGGTGTGTTCGTGACCATTTGAACAGGTGTTTTGGGCGTCGATGGCTTGGCCATGGTGGACCCGTTGCCTGGCCCCCATGCTCACCTGATTTATCGAGCCTTGATTTCTTTCTGTGGGGCCCTCAAATCTATCATGTATGAATCGCCTGTGGAGACAGAAATGGATCTCGTGGCAAGACTCATCTGCGCTGCTGCTACTGTCAAAGAAACTCCAGGTGTGTTCGACCGTGTCTGCCAATCCATGCTGCGTCCGTGTCACGCACACATCGCTTCTCATGGTGGGACCTTCGAGCATCTGTTGTAACATCATGAAATGCATCCATCTCGTACTCCATTGTTAATATTATGTCAAATAAATGTTTGCCACTAATTACTGTCTTGTGTCATTTCTGCTTCTTGTGCCTCTGCTACTACTTTCCCGTGACGTTTCTGGTTATGGATTCCTATGCGATTCACATTCCTTTAGGTGTTACCTACCTCCCCTAAACGTTTGTACCAATATTTTTGAGACACCCTGTATATATACATATATATACACACACACACGGATATATACAGAGAGAGAGAATCGGATCTAACAAGCAAAAAATTGAGTAGGGGTGCCACAAAATAAAATAAATTACTTAGGGGTGCCGTTATTAAAAAATGGTTGAAAACCACTGTCCTAACCCAATGTTTAATCCTCACTTCACAAAGTGTAGCCTTAGTAGGGAATCAGCTCTATGGCTACTGAACAAACAAGGATGACCTCACCATATGGGACTAAGCAAAAAAAAAACTTAATCAAAAACCCCAATCACTATGGTGAGACAACGCAATAGACTCATACCAACATTGCTGATCTGGGACACTGTCCAGGTCAACAAGGTCCCTACTGTGTTTGTGAGTGGAAGCAGTATATAGAACACTACTGGAGCAAACATCAATGTTAGAAACTTCAACAAAAAATTGAAATCAGCAGAAAAACATTCAAACACTATTTGGAATCTCTGACCTTGTGATTTAAACTGGTACCAGGTTGTAACATTTGCACAAACAAGATGAGTGAGTGAGTGAGTGAGTGAGAGAGAGAGAGAGAGAGAGAGAGAGAGAGAGTTCATTTATACTCCGATTCCTCACCCACAGAAGCCAATAAATCAGCTTTATAATTAACAATGGGCTGTGTATATTGATTGGATCTTTGCCCACCCAAGATAGAAAAAAACTACTGGGGTATATTACTTCTTGAATAGTCGACTGCAATAAAAAAAATAAAAAGGACTCAATTATTTCATCTTCATTTAAAATTCGGAACCCAGGATCATTAAAAATCACAATTTAACTACGCAGTGACACATTTATCGCACTCTATGCATACTGAAATTTGTTTTAATGTTTCCACGATTTCTTTTATAATAAGAACAGACATATACCAAACTAAAATATAACTAACCTCATTAAATTTATCTGCTACCATGTAACGTACACGCCAAGACTTATCTTCTGCTGCCTGACGTAAGTTTGGCATCACAAACTGTTCAACATCCTCTTGTGGAAGTAATTCTGATATGGCAACACAAGCTTCTACTGCCAGAACTCGTACAGAATCCTAAAAGTGTCAATATTAAAAGAATGTGTGTGAGATTATTAAATATATTTATATGCCATTTAACAAAGACTATTCTAAAACCGTTATAACAGAAACCCTTATTTATATTGGGAAAAAAAAAAAAAAAAACCTTTATAAATTATGTGCTTCCCTTATAGATTATTAACATTATAAAGTGATAAAAACAATGGTGGCTGTGCAAAAACATGAATGAAAATATATACAAGTTTATTAAATTATTTATTAACTTGATGATGCCACCAAGCGTATCAAAAGAAGTTGCAGGGCACCTGCAACTTCTTTTTAATTTCTGTAAAAAGTTTTTTTGCTTGGACTTGAATTCTGCTTGGACAATGCCAGTCCATCTTTTCTTAATGGATTTCAATTGCATTGTATAAGTGTAATAAATATTATACATTACTTATTGTACTTTAAATTTTTATTTCTTAATAAAAATTAAATATTTAAAAATTCTACTGAAAATTAAGAAAATATAAATATTTTACACAAAATATAAACATGAATCTATCAGTCTCTTCCATTTTCCTGTTTAAAAGAGCATTAAGCACATGAAGTTTCAAACATGTGCACATATTTCCTAGTTAATCTGAAGGGCAACCAACTTTCTTTTTAATTACTGAAAATGTTTTTGCATTTTTTGAATTCTGCTTGGAGAGTGCATATTTCATATTTTCTCAATGGATTGCAATATTTGTATGGTGCGCAACATTTTTTTAATAAATAATTAATCATAAAAATGTGTTTTTTTTTTTTTTTTTTAAATGCAACTTTTATTTTCTGGAAAAAAAAAAACAAATAAAAAAAAATTCTGTTGAAAATTAAAAAAAATTTCAGTCATAATATTTATTAATCTATTACACTCTTCCATTTTCAAATTCAAAAGTCCATTAAGCATGCAAAGTTTCAAATGCGTGCATGAGCACATTTCTACTTTTTGTGTATATATATTTAAAAAAGTGTATAGTGGAACCTCTATTTTTCCTTTTTGTGTCAATGAGGGCATTTTGTAAACATGTGAGCAGCACTATTAGATTGCCTGGAAATGGGTGACTCTAAAGACAGGTTTAAGCCCACATCGTACCCTACAAATGGACCAATCTGTTAGAGCAGCGATCTGCAAAGGGCCACAGATGTGCCGCTGGAGTTTGGGGGAAGGTCGAAAAGAAGCGAGACGCAAATTGAGGAATATAAAAAATCATTGAGGTAAATTTTAGAAGTACTGTATATTTTTCATAAAAGGCCGATAAGAATGAAAACAATAACAGTTTAATAAAAAAAACAGTTATTATAGTAAAATTCCAAGAACTTCTGTCCCTTATGTTCTCTAAACTTAGCCATTCCATTTAATTAACTGCATTATTACTTTCCTCCCATATACTCTTTTATTTAAAGTCTCTTTTCTCTATATATACACTGGTGTTCAAAGAAAGTGCATAGCCACTTAAAATTGCAATTGTCGTTCAAATAACCTAAGTATATGGCAATATTTCTTACAGATTGCATCAGATAAGATTTACATGCATAGGTGATGACATAATATTGCATTAGCTGTTACTTTCAGCTATATAAGCATGCTCTGCAAGAGTTGCAGTCATTTCTTGCTTGTGTCAGGATGGCGAGTTACGTGCAGTTGACACCAAGAAGAAAGAATGCTATTGTTGATTTACGTGAGGAAGGATGTTCTTCCCGTCATATTGCTTATAGTGTCTTGTAATTAGTCAACAGTGAGATTTCTTTCCAAACTCAAGAATACTGGTTCTGCTAATAGGAAAAAAGGAACTGGATGCAAATGAGTCTCTACGCCAAAACAGGACCGTGTTGTGAAGCACTTATGCCTTAAAAACCGTAAAGCTTCCTCATCTGAGCTGAAAAGAGAATGGGAAGAACATACAGGACTGGTAGCAAGTGTAGTAACAGTCAGAAGATGCTTCTTCAAAAATGGACTTAGCCCATCGTTCTAAGAAACCCCTCCTCGCACAAAAAATGAAAAAGGCCCGATTAATTTGGTGTAAGGAGCATGTCAAATGGACCCCCCCC
The DNA here is from genome assembly GCF_048544385.1 of Mastigoproctus giganteus. Classification (NCBI taxonomy): domain Eukaryota; kingdom Metazoa; phylum Arthropoda; class Arachnida; order Uropygi; family Thelyphonidae; genus Mastigoproctus; species Mastigoproctus giganteus. The sequence continues at coordinate 22,287,984 of NC_143583.1, forward strand.
CCAAGTAGTGGAAGTCAGTTATTTTCTCGGTTGAGAAAAAATTCAACCTGCATGGCTCTGACGGGAGACAAACAATTCGTCGTAGACATGGTGAAGAATACCATCCAGACTGTATGGTGCCTACAGTGAAACTCTGTACCAGCCAAATGATATGGAGGTGCATTTCGTATTGCGGAGTAGGTCACCTGCAGTTTATAAAAAGTTCTGTAAATGTCAATGGATACCTAGTTATATTAGAAGGCAAATTGCTGCCAACCATTAGAGACCATTTCAACCTGAAAAGCAACTGCATCTTTCAGGATGACTGTGCTGCTTGTTATTGGGCGAAAAGTGTAAGTAGGCACTTCTGTAGTTACTTTAGCTTCATTTTTGCATTAGAGGATCAACAGTAACGTGTTTACATTTGTTACAGGTGAAAAAATGGTTGGAAGAATGGTGCATTACAACTCTTAGCTGGCCAGGAAACAGCCCGGACCTGAATCCTATAAAGAACTGTTGGCATCGTGTGGAATCTGCAGTTGCCAGAAAGAAACCAAAGACCCTTTGTGAACTAAAGGAAGCCATAATTCGTGTTTGGAACCACGAACTATCAGTTGATTATCTTCAGAAATTGATCTTGTCAATGCCTCAACAGTGTGCTGCTGTCATCAGGGCCAGAAGTAGTTCAACTAAGTATTAGTTTGCACCTGTTGAACTTTTCATTTTGTTTTCCATTAAAAATGATAAACTAAAGCAAACTGAGGGCTTCTGATAACATTTCAGCCATAATTGTTGTATTCACCAAAACTGCTGTATAAAGGTTGGAAATGCTCATTTTGGAATATTTTGAGAGTACCTGTCAAATATTACTTAGCTTTGCCTTGACTATTAATAAATATCTTTGTTTTATATTTCTATTTGTGATGCTAGTCATTAATTTAACATACCATCGCAAAAAAGGGTTAGAAATGTGAAATTCATAGGTAATGCACTTTCTTTGAGCACCAGGGTATCTCTTCACAAATGATAGCATATTTATGAGTCTTACATAACAATACTGCGTTAAAATTGCATTTAATCTACGAATTTCGTTTTTTCATACAAATTATATGGAAAAGAAAATAATAATGGCTGGATTTATATTTGTCCAATTTTAATGAAACTTGAAATAGACTGACAAATATTTTTAAAAAGCCCAAAAGTTAGATTTTCGTGAAAAGCTACCCACTAGGAGTTGAGCTGTTAATCGCAGACAGACAGACATGATAAAGATAACAGGAGCATATACATATATACACGGGGGTCCTCGTTATCCGAGGATAATTGTTTCCAGAAAATTCCATTTAAACCGAATCCACTTATAACAGGGCCCAAATTTTCATAATGTGTATTATGTACTTGTACACAATAAAAATGGATTGAAGAAACTAATAGTTGTTTAAATTCGCACTTAACTTTTGCTGCACTATCATTAAGGAGTGTGTCATTCTCACAAAAATATTCAAGTGCTTGGTCAACTTTCTCAAGGGATTCCTTTAATTCTTTAATTTTCAAATCCTCGTAACTGCGGGGACTTGGAAAATGATATCCAGATACTGAGGACCCCCTGTATATATAGAGTGATTCAGGAGGAATAGTAAATATTTTTGGAGGTTATAGTATCAATTATTCTGAGTAAAAAAGTAAGTTCATATAAACAGTGTCCAATTCGTAACCGATAGGGATATACAGCTGTTTGAAACTAGTGCACACAGCTCCCTGAATCAGATGTGACCAAGAAGCATTTATAACCTAACACAGCCTGTTGTTGTTGTTATTTGGTTTTTAGGAGCATTAGCAACTAAGGCCATATTGCTCCGGGAATATGCAGTGGTCATTCCTTGACCTTTCCGCATTCTCCGTATTTGGTGGTGATGGGCTTGAACTCCGGTCTAATCAAGAAGCGTGTGCTACGCACTGCAAGCAGCCTGTTGTCAGAAGTGTTGTTAAGAATGCCACACACCTTCACACATGCTGATATTTCTTCTGAATGTGCAAATGAACAAAATGTGAATGAAACAGAACACATTCTTTAGTCAGTAGAACTTAGCCCTACTATTAGCACACAAAGAATTCCTAGATGTATTGGTGTTCCATAGACAAGAGTATGGCAAACATTACGTGAGCACGGCTTATATCCATTTCGCATACAGTGGGTGCAACACTTTCAACCAGGAGACGATGCCCAGCAATTGGAATTTTGTCGGTGGGTAAATGCTAATTGCCAATTAATTCCATTAATACTGTTCAGCGATGAAGCTACTTTCACCCGTTACGGTATCAACAACACCCATAACAACTCTCGTAGATGGTCAGACGAAAATCCACATGCCACTGTAGAAACAAATTTTCAACATATCTTCTCTGTAAACGTATGGTGTGGTATCATCGACAATCAGCTGATTGGGCCTGTTGTGTTACAGGGGCCCACTTACCTAGAATTTCTGCAAAATGAACTTCCACTACTACTGGAGGATGTTCCCTTGGTTACAAGGCTTGGTATGTACTTTCAGCATGACAGAGCTCCTGCACATTATACCCATCTGATGATACAATATCTAAATTGAACTTTCCCTGAACATTGGCAACCAAGGTCTCCAGACCTCACACTGTTAGATTTTTGTTTTTGGGGATGGATGAAAGTGCAGTATAGAAAGAAAAGGTGAATACGAGAGAGACTAATTGCTCGCTCACATTTTGGAGACTGCTGCCCTCATAAAGGAACGCCAAGACGACTGTCAGAACAACACGTCATGTTACTACAAGGGTTACAAAGTGCACTGAGGTTGGCGGTGGGATTTTCGAACATTTATTAGCATTAGTAGAGGCATATGATGCAAGAAAGCAACCTTATGCAGCATCAGCCAAAAAAAAAACCACGCTCCCATTTCACCCCTCTGTTCGTTCCAAGTACCTGTCCAGCTCAGCCTTAAATTTATTTAGGCTATCAACTTCCACACAGAGGATGGAAGTCTGTTCCACCAACCAACCAACCATCTGCTGGCTAAAGGCAAACTTCTGCACATCTATGATACATCTGTCTTTCCTCAATTTGAATTTATGCCCTCTCAAATGATTATTCTGAGCAAGAGGAAGAATTCCATCAGCGAGCATGCTCAAACCATTCAGGGCTTTATACACCTCAATCAGATCACCTCGCAGGTGCCTAGTCTCCAGACACTGTAATTTGCAAAATTTAAGCCTTTCTTTGTAAGAGCAACCCTTTGTTCCATTCACTAATCTTTGTTGCCCTTCTCTGTACTCGTTCCAACAGCTCTACATCCTTCTTAAAATGAGGCCCCCAGACCTGTATGCAGTACTCAAGGTGTGGCCTGACCATTGCCTTATACAAGGGGATAATCAACTCCTTATTGTGAACTGTAAAAAAAATTGTCAATTATTTCTGTTTTGTATCATTAAAAAGTCAATAAATACAAACAATAAGTCATTTATCATTCTTTAATACCTCTCATAATGGCCCTGTGCATGCCAGTTTCAAACAGCTGTATCTCTGTATCCATTGAGAATTGGACATATGTTTATACGAAGTTTTTACACAGAATAATCGATACTACTACAACCTCCCAAAATATTTAGAACTTTGATTATCCAAATTAAACAGGGATTTAAGATATCTGGATAATGAAAAATTTGTATAATTGAACAAAGAAAAAAATCGTTTTACATGTAATTTTAATACATATGTTTTGTTTAAAAAAATTCAAACTATATAATAAAATAAATAATCATGTAATAGTAATGCATACATATGTAACTAGATCATAAGTATAGCATAGCTTAATTTTCAGCACTCACCTTATAGTAATCCGCTTGGTTTGATGAAATTTATAACAGGTACATAGTAGATAAAAAAAACTTTTAAATTCCGATTAGTAGCTATTCGTAACTACGTGTAATTATGAATTTTAAAATTATGAGCTTTAAAATATGTTAAAATTTGCCTAAGAAAAGGAAAGTGCACATTCCATTCTATAGTTGTCTTATTCAATTCATGTATTAAAAATTAAGATAAAAGCTAATAGCCGCGCACGAGCGACTTTCAAAACCGTCCTCAGTTAGCTTTAGTGGAAAGAGAAGAACACGCAAAGTATGTTATATACTGGTTAAATTTCCGAAATGCATTTCAGTGCATGTGGAAACTTTATACGTGCTAAATTCCAAATAGGAGAGAAGTTGATTGGAACTTTCATATTTAATATGTTGAACGATATGTGGCATTTAAACCACTCAATGACGAGGGCCTCATTTTGAAGAATTTTATAACTAGAATTCAGTTTAACTACTGTAATAGCCGAATCAATGATTGGGTTATGATTACAAGATTGAACATGCTGTGTTAATTCTGTATCCAATAAATTAGATTTGAAGCTATTAAAGTGGTAGTAGGCACGTATGTTAGAAATTTTTGAAGTCCCAAATTTAGCTGTTGTACTACCAATGTAACATGCTTGACAATCTGATTGACATCTAATCAAATATATAATGTTATTATAATCCTGTGTCATATACTCATATGTTGTCTTGTATGAATTAAATTCAGAACCTAATTTATTATAAGATGTAAATATTAACTTGATATCTGTATTCTTAAAAATCTGTCAAAGCCATCTAGCGTATTGTTGATGGTATGGAAGGGTGATATGGGGTCTGTGTATCTTATTCAAATGGTTATTAATGTTGTCAGGGCTATTAATACTATTATGGACTTTAGTAATGGTGATGGACTTGAGTATTTAGGACTCAATAATTTCATTGTCATTCAGAGTTTGGAATCCAGGATTGTCAAAATCACAATTTAATCACACCCTGACATCTTCTTCATTGCATTCTCTGTATATTGAAATTTGTTTTAATGTTTTCATGACTTCTTTTATAATGTTTTCATTTGTGTTACTGTCATCAGAACTTCCCAATGGCCTTTTAAATATTTTGTTCCATAATTTTTTTCAATGTTAACACATCTACATAATTCCAACCTTCTGCTAACATGTAATAACATAGAAAATATTTCAGATTTTTAACCATTGATTAACAGTTAACGCTGGATAGTTATTTTGGAAGAGCACCTGGTGCCACCCAAGCACTGTTGGACTAAATTCAATTAAAAAAAAAAAAAAAAGAAAAAGAGCTGTTTTGACCATAAGTCCTAACATCCTATGCAAAAGTGACGAATGAAAAATCAAAACTATAAATTAGGTAACTGATATTAATTTTATATAACATTACATAACTTCCCTTCACTCACACTCACACACAGTTGTGTTTATTTCAGGTTAATTACTGCTTACCTGTTCATCCTGAGCTAAATTAGCCCACACTGGAATCAAATCTGACTTCAAATACTCTAGTTCAACTACTCTAGCAAACTCTCCAAGTTTACTTGCAGCTGCTCTTCGAACCATAGGGGTATCATCCTGGCACAAATTGCGAAAATGACTAAAGAAATATAAAAATAAACAAGATAATCATGGATTTTAACCATTATAAAAATAATATTTTATTAAGTTTAATTTCAAAACTGTAGCAGAACTAGCCAGATTGTATATAATATGGAATACAGTAGACTTTTAGAATAATGGCACCTTCGGGGATTCGAGGCACCATTATTTCGATTTTTCCGTTATCTAGAAAGTTTTATTTTTAATATATTTAATGCCGAAATAATGAGGCTAAATAAGAAATAAAGAATGCAATTTTATTAACTGCACATAAAAAACATAAACATGTTGACGATCCAATGTTATATTCTGCCACTAATACAGTCCTGCTTACGCCCCACTTTATTTACTTTATTATATCAAATTTGGTCTGCATGGTAGTACACTGGTATCATCACTGTCCCTACACCAGGTGGAAAAGGCCCGGGTTCGGATCTCATCGATAATGAGAGGAACTTTTATGGGCCTTTTTCATTCCGTGGATGTTAGTCAGTCTCAGGTATAGATAGTAATGTTTTCCTTCAGAAACTGGGGTTTTTCATCCAGTAAAACAGGCAAACCGACCATAGAACATGCAATTTACAGATACAATACACATGCATATATGAATCAACTTTCCAGGTGGCCCTAATGTAATAGTTTGGATTATATCAAGTTTGTCACTAAGTTTTAATGTTGTTCTTTTCTTCTCTGTATGAGGCTTATTAACTTTAGGAGCCACAGTGAGGAATTTTTAATTTAAAATAAATGTAAAAACAGTGCTTTAATCTGTGATATTAGTACAGAATTCACTTTCAAAATGAAGAACGTAAACAATACAGTAATCAAGTGACTTGCCATTTTCTTTTTACAGCACTGCAAGACCTCTGCACCATATGTAAACATACAATCTCGATGTGCCATTATTTCGACAGTCTTCTATACTGTGTTCAAATATGGAGATCTCATCTGATTTGGTTTGGTTGTTTTTATTGGTGCATTAGCAACTGAAGCTATAATGTGCCAGACTGCATCTGAAAAAAGACATTGAGCTTCTTGAAAGGGTCCAAAGACAAGCAACTTGAATGGTGAGATCGGCAAAAGGACAACTGTATGAAGAAAGACTCCGATTATGCGGGCTACAAAGCATGACAACCAAGCACCTCAAAGGTAACCTGACTGCGGTTTAAAAAGCACGAGAGGGATTAGTAAAATGAAGATGGAATTTTTGCTGTTATAAAGAATTCCAAAACTAGAGGTCATAAATTCAAATTATAGGGGTTAAGGTTTAGTTTAGATTGTAGGAAGTTTTCTTTTAGCCAGCGAGTCATCGATTGCTGGAACAAGTTGCCTTTGCAGGTAGTTCAGGCTGACAGCTTGAATAAATTCAAAAGTAAACTGGATAGTTACCTGCATGAGGGAAGCATATAAGTTGAATTTTCTTACCTTTTTGGCATTTTTTTTGCCAGCACAGAAAAAGCCAGTGGCTTCCTTGCACTATATGGCGAATACTATTACTATTACGCTTTCCAAAAGATACATACACTCTGAAAAAAATATATTACAGATAATCAACTTCCTTGCTGAAATAAAAAAAAAAAAAAAGATCATATTGTATATCTTACTGACATTTTAAAAGCACACGTCATGAACAATGTCAGTGAAGTAATTTATCTCACAATGTTATGCACATCTCAGAAGAGCATGTTACGCATGTACAATCAATATTTATGCATATTCAAAAAAGGTCGGCTAGTCAATATCATGACGAGTTATATAAGTTTTTTAAATTTGAATGCACATCTGCAACTGCCATATGCAATAATTGTGAGTGACAAAGCAAATCAGATGATGCAGTAAAAATTTTTCTGTAAGCATGCTTCATCACATTAAATGGAGAATGACAACAGTTTCAGACACTATCTTTGATTTATCTGGGAAGATAAATAGTCAGAGAGTGACAATTCTGAGATCAGACACTGTATATAATAAGTTGTAAAACACAATTTATCAGGAAATATGACTGCATAGAGGGAAAACAGTGAATGCAAAGCTGATTTCCAGGACTGATTTGTACTATTAAAGTAACCTGTGCACTAATTAGTTATGACAAGATGCTGATAAAGATTATACTGGTGAGCAAAAAAAAAAAAAAAATTTTTTTTTTAGCTCCCTGTTAACATTCAGGGTGATTCTTGTAAATTTGACATTGCTGAATTCAAATATGGCAACCATATTGCTGTAAAACCATCAATTTTAAGGGAGAATGAATTAAAGTCAAAAACTAAGTTTCTAGTATAAAACATTTCATATATTTTAAGAAAATGTTACATACAGTACTAAATATTGAATAATGGGTCTATTAAACCTTATTCTATTTACAAAAATGTTTATCTGATAACAAAACACTTATTTTGTCATTTTTGCATTTTATAATTGTCCATTAGTGTCTCCCATACAAGATTCCAACATATCTGGACTCCATTTTTCCTGGTATCTTTTTTTTTCCATTTGAGAAATATCTTGGAGAAACCTTTCATGTTGTTCATCGGAGACCACTCCAAATGTAGCTTTAATGACACGTTCAATCCCAAGTCTCTGTACGCTAAAATAAGCTCATCCACAATTTCACTGAAATTTTGATTTCTCATTGCCTAAAAGTTTGGCAGATGTTTCTGAATGCCTTCCAGGCTCTTAATTCTGTAGCATTTAATTTTTTTAGTGAATTCCCCATCTTGGGCTAGCAGTTTGATTTGAGGACCCACAAAAATTCCCTCTTTTATCTTTGCCTCAAACAGGAAAATCCTTTTTTGTCCATTGCTTTCACAAATATTTGTTATCAAACCTACCTAGCCTTATGTGCAACAGATTTTTTGACTTATCCACCAAATGATGGGCTACACTTTTCTGGCCTGGTGCAGTTTCTGAACGGTCTAGCCACTTTTTTACTCTGTAGTGGCAATCCTTCACTTGGCTGTCCCACTCGCATAAAAAAAAAAGCAGTATTTAGTGTATCCATCTTTGCAGTCCAGTCACCAAAGCTACCACTTTTAGGTTGGCACAGATATTCCATTTGTATTCTCAATAGCAAAATTTTTGCAAAAGAACCTGTAGGTTCTTATACATTTCCTTCATGTGAACTGTAGGGACCAACGGCATATATGGATATTTATTTCCATTACTGAGTAAAACTGCTTTCAAACTGATCTTGGAAGAATAAATGAAAAGCCTCCACTGCTCGGGGACATGATCCAGATGTAACTCTTTCATTAATTCTGGACATTGTTACAATAAAACAAGGCAGCACCATCCATGGAGTAATAGGTTGTTATGTTAAATTGCCTCTTCCTTTAGACACCTTGACACCATTTTCAAGAAGATTCTACTTGTGAAGTAATTGAGTCTTGGTTTTGGAGAGGTCCAAATCTCTGACCAAATTGTTCAATTCTGCCTGAGTTATTAGGTGTGGCTATGCAGTATCAAGATTTGAAAAGTCTGGATCTGTACTCATTCTAAGTTCTGCATCTTCTGGAAACTCCTTTTCCGATCCTGAATCAGAGCCAAGTCCATAGGTTTCTGGTGACTTTGGCACTGGCATTGTACCACCATGAGGAAGTGACCTTAGAGCAGAAGGTATGTTGGGATACTCTATTTTATGCTTGGATTTCCCTGAAATGTTGGTCATGAAAAATGAACAATCGTTTATGCGTTCCCAACATATCACTGTAACAGCAAAAGGGATCAATTTATGACAAGCCAGTAAGCCAGCCTGTTAATATCCTCAAACATCAGCTACAGGAAATCTTAGGCGCCCACACTTTATCTTGATCTCCGACCTTACATCCAAAATAGAGTTCATAGGTTTTTCTCACAAATTACGACAGTGGCTTCCACTGCAATTTTAAAACCCGTTCCCCATAAATGTAACAAAAGCTATCAGGTTTATTTCAGCAAGAATGTGACATATTTCATGTATGGTTGAGGTACATACACATAAGAACACAATTAAGAAACTGTAGATTTTTATTTCTAATTTAAACACACTTCACAATTTATACTTATGCACACAACACTTGTTTAGAAACACTAATTCACTAAAATACATACATTTTTTGAAATACGAAAATGCTTTCTTGGTACAGAACCCACTCATATATATACTGGTAGATAAGTTTCCTAGAAGGCTCACAATGTTTCTAGAGAATTCCGTCAAAAGTTCTAGAACTTCCAGAAACATCCCGACCTCTCTTCTGCACCTAACAATATTCTAGAATGTTCAGCAATATTCTTGAATGTTGTATAAAGTTCCCAAAAAAAAAAAAAAAATAAATAGATAAAATAGATGGAAAAGATGATTAAAACTACAGATCTTGGTTTTTGGTCATTAAACTACAATATTTGAAAACTGAGGGTGATGAGAACTTTTTAAGCACATAACTGAGTTTTTGAACACATTTCCTACAAGAATCTGCTGAATTTATTTCAGGGAGGAAATTGATGCTGACCAATGTTATCAAACCTGTAAAATGTAAGGAACTCATGAGACAGTTCAAACTAGTGTTGTGTTTCAAAGCTGGAAATTAGATATTTGCAGGCAAGAGGAAAACACGAGCTTTTGCAGAAAACAGCAGGAAATTTTTTAAAGTTTGCACCGCACTATAAATTAAATTTCACTGACAAAATGCGCATTTTATATTAATATATTGCCATTGGACTATTTACAGTATGCTTTAAAACAATAGCTTACCTAAAATTTTTATATCTGTAGATTTCTTTTTGAATTGTCTGTTAAGACATCGACTGATTTATAATTGTTTCAAGAAAGATATTATTGCGAACTGTCTTTTTCAGAAATGTTAAGTCAAGGTTTTGTTTACAATAATGGTGTTGCTGCTTAGAGTAAATTGTCAAGAGCATTCCCAAACCTTAATTATAATATAATTTTCACTGACACTCAAGCACACTGCAATAAGGAATTATCAAAATACCAAGAATAACCCAGGATAATGTGTTAAATTTCATGCTTCCGTGTGTACTTGTCGGTTCCCTGAACAAGCACCACTGTACATCAATTCGGCAGCTGGGAGACTCTCATATTGATATTCATATAACTGATCTGCAAAGTATCTAGGAAGCACTGGAAACTTTTATTTTTGCAAAAGACCATATTCAGCAAAGCAAAAGTTACAGTAACTATAACAATAGTTACTGTAACTATTGTTATATAAATAGTTAATGCAATCAGAGACTTTTTCAAAAAAGGATTTTAAAAGAAACTATTTTTGATTATAAAACTGATGGAAAAAATGTGCAATTAGTCAAGGTAATTATTTTGAAAAATTCAGTCAGAAAGAAATGTTTATATTCTATTTGTCTGAGAAAAATTATGTAATTACTGAAGTTTTAAGCATTTCTTATAGTAAAAAACTTGCATATTTACATACAAGAACTCACTGACTTACATAAGGGTTGCGTTCCGTGGAACGCTACGTAAGTCGGGGAATTTCCCCATGCTTGAGAGGAACGTTATTGTCTTTACAATATTTTTCAACCTTGGGAATGAAGCAGCATTAAACCAATCCTCAAAGAGAGATATTGTTATCAATGCTCTCTGTTTCAATCGGAAATGCACGGGTACGGTGGTTTATTGATGACCTTAAATGCACAAGGATTTCCAGAATTGTACACAAGCAGTGGTTTTAATATGTAATCTCCTGCTGCATTGGCCCCAAGCAAGAGTGTGACCCTATCTTTTGACGCCTTGAAACCTGGCATTGTATTTTCCTCTTTGGCAATGTATGTTCAATCTGGTTTTTTCCAATACAGAGCAGTCTGATTAACATTAAAAATTTGCTGCATTAAATAGCTGCCTTCATCAATAATTTTTTCCAACACGTCACAAAATTTCTCTGCAGCTGCAGAATCGGCACTGGTGATTTCACCGCATATTTTAACGTGGAAACCAGCGCAATGCTTGTAACTATTAAACAACCCGTTGCTTATCACGAACTTGGCTTGGGGTTCACCATACTTATCCTTAATATCTTCATAAATACTTGTTGCTTTTGCTTGAAATGTCATTAGACCCAGGGGCTTGATTGATTGTTTTGATTTTATTGGCACATTAGCTACTAACGACCCAGGGGCACTCGCTTCTGAATCTGATTTTCCATCCATATTATTAACAGCTGTTCCATCTTCGATATAACACCTGAATGCTGTTTAGTGATCACTGTTGATCTTAAGTGCATTGATCCTTTGACATATTCTTTTATACACACACTGTCCTTTAAAATAGTATTCACTGTTGAAGCAGCGAGACCTAATTCCCTTGCAACAGATGACAAACTTTGTCCTGCTTCGTATTTCTTAACAATTTTCATCTTCATTTCTAAATCAATTTTGTTTCGTTTCCTGGCACTGCCAGCACTTGCACTTTTCGTTGGTCGCTTTCTCTTCATCATTGTAATATGTAAATAGGAATGAAGAGAAGTTTCAGAAAATTTGTATTTTTTATGATTGAAGATTTCAGTGAAGGGGAACACGTTTCACCATAATAGCGTAAAAACCCACACAAATGTAGTTATCGGTATTACCACAAATGCAATAAGATCGAGTTTACTACAAGTTTATTATTAGATGCATGAACAGAGAAGACCAATAAACCGGAAAGTGCAAAATGTTTTATGGTCGTGACCTCCAGAAATGTGCTTTAAAAAAATACCACAAAGGTGTTCAAAATTGATTCTTATAACGGAACATATGATAATGATGAAAGAGTAGTGCAATTTCCATTATAAATATGACCTTTTAGAGACAAAAACAGCTTAGTAATATAGCAAAATTTTCAACTTCCAAGGACTTAGACGATTTACAAAAAAAAAAAAGTGTTGTTGGGTTCACATTACGATATTTTCACGATACCTTCATTTATTCCTACAGGATGCAAAATACGTTTCCACAAGTTTTTTAAGTTTGCACGGGCTGGGAAAAACTTACGTAAAGTCGAATTTCTGTAGGTTGAGTACTGCATAAGTCGGGGAGTTCCTGTATAAATTACACTCATTACAAAAAAATAGAATTACTCTATACATTACCAAGTATTATTAATTTCAAAATCTAATGGATGTGCAAAAAACAATAACAGGTCTTTACTTCATTAATCAGTTCAATTTTTTTTTATTTTTATTTTTTTTTATTTATGAAAACCCCAAACGAGAGGTATAAGAACCTATGGTACTTAGTGCCGTGCATGGGTTGGAGGTTGGGAAGATGAAAGAAGTTATTTGTTGGCGGTTAGTTGATTTCTCCATTACTTTAGAAAGAGTAGAAGTAATTGCAATGGGACGATAATTGGATGGGAGTGATTTGTAACCCTTTTTAGAAACTGGCTCAATATGATCAAATTTCCAAGCAGAAGGAAAGACACCTTTAGACTAAGAAAGTTAAAAAAAGGCAGCAAAGAACAGGAGTAAGTTCAGGAGCACAGGTTTTGAGAAGTGGAGAAATACCATCAGGATCTGTGACTTTCTTAGCATCAAGGTTCGTCAAAATTCTTTTGATGGAATATTACAGGAGGCATTGAATGCAGTGTGTTTTTAATGGTGGGAGGTGTTTTACCAAGATCATTAATAGATGAGTTGGAAGAAAAATGGATTGCTAGCAGGTCAGCTTTATCCTTGGCTGAAGTGACAATAGAACCATCTGGTTTTGGCAGAGGTGGGAGCAGAGATGGGCAAAGGTTGCGGCCAATAGCTTTGGTAAGAGACTAGAATGCTCAGGTACGATTAGGGCAAGAAGCAAGTTTTCTACTCTAAGCCTGTTCAACATCTAGTTTGGACTGATTAATAACTGATTTTTTTTTTTTTTTTGATTTGGTAGTTGTTGGCGCATCGGCTTCTGTGGCCATATTGCACCTCCCAAGGTTTTTGCAGTACTTTGATCCAAGCCCGAGGCGGGAATCGAACCCGCGACCTTTGGGTTGCCGGGCAGGTACTTTACCCACTCGGCTAGCCCGGTCGGCGATTAATAACTGCTTTACAATTGTTGCGAGCTTTGATGTAGGCAGAAAATGCAACTCAAGAATTGGACGCAAGCCAATTACAATAGCAACATTCTTCTCTTGAACAGCCTTATCACATTTATCGGAAAACCAAGGTTTAGATAAAGGACGAGATTTTAAGGTGGAGTGTGGAATAAAGGATTCCATTCCTACAAGAACGATTTCACTGACGCAATCTGAGCAAAAGTAGACATCAGAAGTTTTTAAACAGTAATCCAACCAAGGAAAAGAAGAAAAGAAATTTCACTGGTCATTCCGTTTTGCATTCTTGTAATGCCAAACAATACGAGGTTGGGAATAGCCATGAGATAAAGGCTCCATTGGAGAAGAGACAATCACCAAGTTGAGATCTGAAGTGCCTAAAGGACCTCTCACTTCAACCGTGTACTTAGAAGGGTTGTTTGTGAGAAAAAGATCAAGCGTGTTGGCTGTATGGTTAGGTTTGTCCAGTATTCTTGTAGGTAAATGAACAATCTGTGCAAGGTCATTAGTAATTGCAAAAGCCTCAGCATCTCGACCAGCTGGGTCGGTGTGACTAGAAAACGGAAGCCAGCTGGATTTGTGAACATTAAAATCACCAAGGAAAATTACTTCACTGTTAGGAAAGTCGGACTGGAGAAAGTCAAGTTGCAAAGAGAGGAAGTCAAAGAACTCCAAATGATTAGTGGAGTTGGGAGAACGGCAGAGACAACAGATAAATTTGACACAACGAGGCAGAGAGATTTTAAGCCACAGAAGATCGAAAAGAGAAGATTCCAAATTACCAAGTCTCTGACAGGGAATATCGGAACAGACATGCACACAAGTACCACCTTTGAGGTGAAAGGAATCATACAGAGAATAATTTGAGCAACTGAGATGAGCAGTAGTTGAATCAACCAATAACTGAGATTCGGTCAGAAAAAGTACATGGGGTTTGGCAGACTGCAAGTGGAAATGGACATAGTCAAGATTAGAATTGAGACCAAGTATATTTGTGAAATGAACCAAGAATTGTTTGGGAGGTTTAGATCTTTTTGCAGATAGGCTTACTATATTAGTTTGACAATTCATGGTGTATTCAATAGTAAGAAAAAGTGGGTGGGGGCACTGTATGAAGTAACGAAATTTTTGGAAATGCTGTACACATGGTTAGAATATACCTGGGTATATTCTGACCACGTTATGTCAAGGATCCAGATCCTTGACATAACGTGGTCTCGACAATGCCTCCCGCATAGACACTACTCGGACTCCCTCCAATCACTATCTGGCAGAGTAGAGGTAGCAAGATTATACACTAGCTGATCTGGAAGCCTTCTAAAGTACAAACTTTAAAAGGCTTCCAAGATCAGCTAGTGTATAAGTTGCCGGCCCGCAAACACCATTTTAGAGCTGTACCCTCGAAATGTAAGGAAGATTGGATCTCCCCATGATGTTCATCGTAAAGTCATACTGCATGATGGAAGAGATGGGGAAAGGTTGACCAGAACTTAGTTCTGGGGACTAAATATCAGTTCTATCACTTCAAGCCTCCAATAAGCAAAATGGTGGTACTGCACTGGTTGACGAGAGTCGTCTACCAACTAGTATTGCCTGGTAACACAGAGGGGTCGCATTCCTCCATGTGGTGTGGGCACCACACCTTGACCCCTGATTATGTTGGCGCACACCTGGGTGGTCACCCACAGTGTGCTTGTGCATGGAGGTTATACCCAGGATTACTTACAGTCCCAACATCGTGAATGCGAAAGCAGAGGATCTGGCTGTCACAGACAATCTGGACTTTGCCGAAATTGGGTCCACTTGACTTGATTATCACCTGAATATCAGTTCCATCAGCGTTTTAGACTCCCAGGTAGCAAGTACAGCTTGTCTGGCATATCTGAAAGAATGTCTGTGACAACCTCAAGGACCAAATGATAAACTAAAAAATTTATTCTTAATTCTGACATGATTATAATAAGATCAAAAACATTATTGGAGACAACATCATCTGAATAAAAAAAAAAAAAAAATCACACGCACACACGGTTTCCTAAGAGCTGCTGGTAGCCCTCACCCGTGAAATATTAGTCCATAAGCAAACCGGAAGTCCAAGTTCTCGCCAGCAAAACATGCCCAAATGCCTAGATAGTAGGCACCATTCACAATGGATCCATGGGCTCATTTGTATCAGCATACTCATTTTTAGTCCTCCAGCTTTCAACCAACATGTTGTTGACACCTCAGCACTCACCACTGACTATGATCAGTGGTGAGAACAGGGTATTTCTTAGGTCACCTGCTGTGGAACTCCCATACATCAGAGTGTGTGGCGCATCACCATTTGGGATATTGTTCTTGCATTCTCCATACTATATTGCAATGTCAACTGTTGCACAGTGACCTGGCGTTAAGTTTACACAATTCGGTGCACTCTTTGCTCACCATGATCATCCACCTTGCATAATCCTTTACAGTTCTGTCGGCAGCAAGTGGTTTGACATGTTCAGCACCATTCTTTGTACACCTTAATTACAGTGGGCTGTGAACAACTGACAAGGAATGCCATTTCCCAATATGGAAGCACCTGATGAACAAGTTCCCACAATCATGCTCTTCTGAAACTCTGTGATATCTTTACTACATCCCACAACTGCTAGATTATCACTTTAACTTACACAACTGGATGTAAATTACCATTGCTCTAGCTTAAGAAGCTGTTTGGCTTTTTATACTGAAAGCTATGCAACATAGTCCATTACAGACTGGGTAGTTACAACTGAGTGATCGCTGAGTGTGCATTTCATAATCACTGCACAGTCAAAAATTAGGTAATACAGCAGGCAAGAAAAGAAAGGAAGTAGAACTACATGGAAAGTTATTGTAGCAGTGGTACTTTTTGCTATACTACCACAAAGAATTTTTTAGAGCTAAACTTTTCCAATTAAAAATTAACTAATGATCTAAGTGAATATCATACTGAAAGAATATAAAAATTCACACTGATGTAATTCTAGCACATTTAAATTTATAAGTTTAATATATAAATTTATATATACAGTCGAACTTGGTTATAACGAGCATCAAGGGACCGACAAAATTTCCTCGTTATAACCGTTATTCACTATATCAGTGATAGCAGAGATGGGGAAAACCCCTGGGGCTGTTAAACAATGAACACTTTATATCAATGATGAGTTAAATCTACCTCCTATTTTTTTAAATTCTCAATAACTTGATAAAAAAGATAGATTCAAAAACAAAAGAAATATTAGAGGGAAAAAACAATAAGTACATACTTACATATTATTTGTATTAATATAATTGTAAAAACTACAATACATTTAATATTAAACACAATTTACTTATCGGTAATTTTAAAATCATTACACTTAATACTAAACAATTTATTTCTCTGTAATAAAAAACAATACTATTTAATAATAAACATGATTTTAATTAATCTTTATTTATGAATCTTAAAACTGAGGTTTGTTTTAAAGATTTCATTTTGATATTTCTTAAGTTTCCCCTTAAAACACTCAACGCATTAAAAGTCTCATTACTTGCCTCAGTTCCTTCAAAAAAATTGACTAATGTGTCCATTGCATCTTGAGGTTATGAGATTGTCGGTACTGATTTTGATTCATTTTCAACTGTCATCATATCATCAAAATCATCGCCTTTACGATCATCGTTATTGTCTTCGTTGAGCGCAGTATCTACAATGTCACTCTTTGTAGGAAGAACACTAATTAATAAGTTGTCACTGACTCGTACAAATTCATCAATGTTATCTGTATTAAAACCAACAACATTGTTACATAGCAACTATTCAGATAATAGTAAGTTGTTTTCATCGTTTCCACCTTCTTCATCTACAATTGAAATTTCTTTTGAATTTAATTTTGATATCTTGAAGCAATTCGATATGGTTGTCGAAGTAACGTTGTTCCACGCATCATTCAATAAATTTATAGTATCCAATATTGACATAGACTCGGTAAGTTTATGTTTTCTTTGACTGATGTAGAATTAGAAATCTTTTATAAAATCCTTTCTTTTTTCTTTTTTTTTTTTTTTTGTTAGTTATTGGTGCATCAGCTTCTGTGGCTATAATGCACCTCCCAAGTTTTTGCAGTACAGTCAGTCCTCGTATAACACGTGTTTACATTACACGAATTCGATCATACACGATTTATAAATAGGGGAACGTTATCTTATATAACACGAACCGAATTCGCTTATACACGATTCGCCTTTGTGTTTACAAGAAATGGCAGTCGAACGCGGAATCACCCCCAACTGAACGCAACACGATAGGAATGAAGAAGATTCTGAAAATGTATTTATGTGTTTTATATCAGTGAAGGGGAAACACATTTCACCATAATAACGTAAAAAACCAACACAATTCCAGTTATCGATATAATAGCAAATGCAATTAGATGGAATTTACTACCAGTTTATAACAGATTCCACTAGCAGAAACGCAACTGGAAATTGTTTTTATTGTTTTATGGTAGTAACCCCCAGAAATGTGCTTTAGTAAAATGTGAGGTGTTAATAGTGTATCTCGGCCGTGTTGTTTATTCAGTTGCTACACGCGCGCAGCTTTGTTTATGTGTATCAAGCGTGCCTCCTCGTTTTGTAATTGTGCTTTATTCCCTAAAAATTAGTAAAATACTTAAAAGGTGTGAAAAGGAAACGTTCTGGCTAAGACACTGCAGATTCAGAGAAAAAAAAAAAGCAATATCGATAAACAGAGGCGGACTGGATCAAAAATTCTTAACCGGGAAAATTTATAGTGGCCTCATACTACGGTTTATGGCCAAAATCACACCGGCCTCCGGCCAACCGTGGTTTCCCCCGTAAGGCTTATGGCCAGTCCGCCTCTGTCGATAGAGAAAAAATATGAAATTGTGAAACGCTTTGAGCGAAATGAAAGACCATGTGATATTGCACGTGCTATAGACCTAAATCAGGCAACGCCGAGAATTACAAAGAATGCAGAGAAAATAAAAACAACTTTCATAGTGGGAACAACTCAAAGTGTAATTAAAATCCATTAGATTAAGACACAAAGAATTGGAAGAGATGGAACGGCTGTCATCTGTTTGGATAGAAAATCAAACAAAAAGCAAGTTTGCTTACGATAGAAGGAAAAGCATTAGCAATATTTTATTACGACTTACGTATTATAATTACGTATTATAAAATACGTAAGTATTTTATTACGACTATTTTATTTAATATAATAAATATTTTACGAATAAAATACGTATTTTATTCGTAAAAAATACTTTTTTAGTATTAAAAAATACTAAAAATACTTTATTATAATATTTTTATTACGTATTTTAATCGTTACAAAATACTTAACATATTTTATAACGATTAAAATTACCCGATTATTTACTGTGTTCGGTAATGTTTTGGTTCCAAATGTGTGTTCAATCTTGGGTGGTCGGCACCTAACCCCACTTTTCCCATAGGGCCTGTTGTTTATATTGCACGATTTCGCATTGCACGAGAGTTTCTAGGAACGCAACTATCGTGCTATACGAGGACAGAGTGCACTTTGATCCATGCCCAAGGCGGAATTTGAACCACCGACCTTTGGGTTGCCAGGCAGGAACTTGACCCACCCGGCTAGCCCGGTCGGCTATATAAAATCCTTTCAAACTCTTGATTACACCTACACTGTGCTACCACATTATTAGGTACACCTACCTAGTAGTGTGTTGAGCTTTCTCTAGCCTTCAAAACAGCCTGAATTCGTCTAGGCATGGATTGAACAAGATGCTGAAAACGTGCAGGAATGGAGTCCCATGCAGACATGAGTGTGTCACGCAGTTCCTTGAGATTCGAAGGTGGTGTAGGCCTGCAGTGAACAGCTCTTTCCAGTTCATCCCAAAGATGTTCAATAGGATTGAGATTCGAGGACTGAGTGGGCCACTGCAGCAAAGAAAAGTCATTGTCGAGTTCCTGGAACCATTCCATAGTGATTCGGTCTTTGTGCACCGGCACATTCAAGGTTTAGGCCTAAATGGTTATCTAATGAACTAATGAGACTCGTGAGAGAGAAGAAAAATGAATGGGATGCATATAAATTATCAAGCGACTCAGAAGCCTATGGCAGATATAAGCTAGTCTGTAATCAGGTCACAAAGGAGGTTAGGCAGGCGAAGGCAGATTACGAGAAATCTTTGGCAAAAGATGCTAAGAAAAACAGCAAGGATTTCTTTACTTATATAAACTCTAAAAGGAAGGGGACGAATCTGATTGGTCCACTTGATATTGATGATTCGACTGTTGATGATCCTGATCAGATAGGAAACAAACTGAATGAGTATTTTGCATCTACATTCACACATGAGGAATTATTAAGGTTTGAAAATGGCAGAAGATTATCAAATTGTAGCAGGGTACTTAATGATTTTGTAATAACTGAGAGCAAAGTGGAGGAGAAATTGTTGAAGTTAAACATAAGAAAAGCACCTGGGGTGGATGGGATCTATCCAGTTATATTAAAGGAGGCGGCAAAGCAACTAAGCAAACCCTTAGCCATAATTATGAGAGCATCCTTGGACTCAGGGGAGGTTCCCATGAACTGGAGATGTGCAAATGTATTCCCAATTCACAAAGGGGGATCGAAGGGTGACACGAGTAATTACAGACCAGTTAGTTTAACTTCTGTTCCGGGTAAAATAATGGAGTCACTGGTTAAAGATGCATTGCAGGATCATCTAGAGAAGACTGCAGCCATAATTCAGACACAGCATGGGTTTGTTATGGGAAAGTCTTGTCTGAAAAATTTGATTGGTTATTATGATGTGGTTACAAAGGAACTGGAGGCAAAAAATAATTTTGATATCATATATTTGGATTTCAGGAAAGCTTTTGACACTGTTGCGCATGGAAGACTATTGTACAAATTGGAGCAGAATGGTATTAAGGGTAAGTTGCTACAATGGATAAAAGGATGGTTAAGTGGGAGAAGACAGAGGGTGGTAATCAATGGGTGCTGCTCTTCGTGGACTAATGTTATTAGTGGAGTCCCACAGGGTTCGGTGTTGGGTCCACTGTTGTTTTGTATATTTATCAATGATATTGATGAAGGTATATCAGGCTTAATGTAGAAGTTTGCAGATGATACAAAGGTTGGCAGGGTTGTTAATGACAGTTTGTTTGTTTGTTATTTGGTTTTTAGGAGCATTAGCAACTAAGGCCATATTGCTCCGGGATATGCGGTGGTCATTCCGTGACCTTTCCGCATCCTCCGTATTTAGTGGTGACGGGCTCGAACCCCGGTCTAATCAAGAAGCGTGTGCTACGCACTGCTACTCCTTCCCACCTGGCTACGGAGGCGCCTTTAATGACAGTAATGGCAGTGTGCTACTGCAACAGAATCTAGATAATGTGGGCAGATGGGCTAAGAAGTGGCAACTGAAGTTTAACCTTGACAAATGCAAAGTACTGCATATGGGTAGAAGTAACCCCACAGAAATGTACCAACTGCGTGGTACTACACTTAAGGTGGTAGAAAATGAAAAAGATCTGGGAGTAATTGTGCAGTCAGATATGAAGTTTTCTGAGCAATGCAGACAGGCTGCCAGGGCAGGTCATGGGGTTTTGTCAATGATATATAGGAATTTTGCTAGCAGGGAAAAGGTGATTGTCCCTCTGTATAAGGCAATGGTCAGGCCACGCCTTGAGCACTGCACAGAGGTCTGGAGGCCTCATTTTAGGAAGGATGTAGATTTACTTGAGCGTGTACAGAGAAGGGCAACAAGACTGGTGAGGGGAATGAAGGGATCCTCTTACCAAGAGAGGCTTAAGTTCTGCAAATTTCAGTGGCTGGAGACTAGGCACCTGCGCGGTGATCTGATTGAGGTGTATAAGGCCTTGAATGGGTTGAGCACGCTGAATTCTGATGGGATCCTTCCACTTGTTCAGATTACAAACCTAAGGGGCATAAATTAAAATTAAGATAGGGCAGATGTAGAATAGATGTGCAGAAATCTGCCTTTAGCCAGCGGGTGGTTAACTGCTGGAACAAACTTCCATCTGTCGTTGTGGAAGTTGATAGGTTGAATAAATTTGAGGTGGAACTGGACAGACATTTGGAAGGAATGGTGTGATTTTTTTTTTTTTTTGGCTGATGCTGCATAAGCTCATATACATGCTTTCTTGCATCACATGCCACTAGTACTACTACTACTACTACTACATAATCCTGCTGGAAGTAACCATCTGAATGAGGATAAACTGTCAATATGAACTATGTTGTTCATATTGACAATATCAATATGTCGGATGCACTTGGTCAGCAACAATGTTTATGTACTATGTGGAATTCAGAGTTGAATCTATGGGTATCAATGGACCCAACGTGTGCCAAGAAAACATTCCCCCACCATCTTGCACATCAGACATGACAGATCCATGGATTCGTGTTGTTTTCGCCAAATTCTGAGCCTTTCCTCAACATGACGCACCAGGAACTTCGACTCGTCAGACCAAGCAACTGTTTTCCAACCCTCGATAGTCCAGTGCTGGTGTTGCTGTGCCCACAGGGGGCATGCTCTCTTGTTCTTCATTGATAACAAAGGTACACGATGTGGCAGTCGGCTGTTGTAGCCCATTCGCGACAAAGTGCAAATAGTGGTCCATTGTAATATTTTGTTCTCCGCACCAAGGTTGTATTCTGATGAGACAGAACAGACAGATGTATTCTGAACAGACAGACCACAATGTGCAACATTGTGGTCTGTCTGTTTGCTTGCACAATTCTAGCCATCCTCCTCTGACCTCTCTCATCAACAAGTGATTTTCATGTTTTCTGTTCATTGCACCATTCTCAATACACCCTTGAAACTGTGGTGCATGAAAAGTTCAGGAGAACTGCCATTTCAGAGATGCTTTGTCCAGCACGTCTTGCACCTACTACCATGCCACGTTCAAAGTCCGTTAGATCACTCCTTTTCCCCATTCTTGTTACGGTTTGTATGCTTAACTGATACTAGAAAGGTTGTTCTGCCGCATTTATATCCACAGTTGTGGTCATGTGACTTGCAACGTTGTGGACAAACCATTTGTGCGCACAGCTGGTGAGTACCTAATGAAGTGGCAGCACAGTAAAACTGATGTTGCACTGGGAGGCAGAAACAGTAGCTTAATGTTGAACAAATTTTGAATCTGGGGATGTGCAGGACAGTTATCAACTAACAATAAAATATTTTTCTTCTTTTCGAATAGCTCCTTATTCCAATCATTTACGTACTGCTGAAAAATATCCGAAGTCGTCCAAGCTTTCTTGTTTGCAGTGTAATCCACAGGAAGCTTCCTTACGTTTTTGAACACCAAGGTTTTAATGATTTTACGATAAAAAAATAATTTTGTTTAGTTTTTTATCATTTCCTGTTATATTTGCACATATGAGCACCGTCAAGCGACCCTCTGATGATTTTTTCCCACCAACACATTTTCTCCTTTGAATTTAAATGTATTGTCAGGTGTCAAATTATAAAAAAAATCCTGTTTCGTTATTGTAGATGTCTTCATCATTGAAATGTTTTCTGATTTCTGTCCAAACACAGTCAATCCATTCATCTGCCATTATTGGATCTGCAGATCGAGATTCCGAAAAAATATCCGAAGTCATCCAAGCTTTCTTGTTTGCAGATTTAAATTCTGCACTAATTTTTGCATAAGCAATGTTATGTTGGTTTTTAAATCAATCCAGTCAACTGTTGTTACACACACAAAATCGTTGCATCAAAATTGTTTGTGGTGTGACGAAATTTTTCCACCTGAGCCTTCAAGGTCGGACTGTCTATTCAAAATCCAGCACTTCTTTGTGTGGTAAACCATTGAAGCAATGCTTCATCAATGTTTGTAACCTCACACTTTCTAATTTTTTTTTTCCCAGTTATGTTCTTTTCCCGTGCTAATACGTAAACATCTTTATTCTTCCACAATGTCAATACACTTGAAGAGGACAAAGCAAACTTTTTACACACTTCAACATTTATTGCACCACGTGATCTAACTCACGAATAATTTTGACTTTTTCGCGAATCGAGAGACACTTTCTTTTGTTAGTAGACATATTTCCGAAGGAAAGGTTCGTTTCAAACTGATTTTACTTTAAAATGATAAAGTTATCTGCATACAAAGTTCTTAGAAATCCTGTTTCCAAAATTCTTAGAAGTTCCGAAAATAAATTTATGGTTCAGTGAATACAAAGACAATCTGTAAATAGGGTAATGCGACAAGCGGAATGCCAAATGCACTATTGTATAGCCCCCACCCCTGGAAGGACAAGGTCATAAACTGGCCGCTAATCCGATGCCCTTTTCATTTTTGTCTATTCCAAGAATTGGGGGTTTTTTCGACTACCCGAGCAATTAAGAATTGCTTGCATAGTTACCAAAATTTGTTCAGTATATCTGTGTAGTACGCTGGTTGTAACAGTGAGTAATTGTATGGGAATATGTGTAAATTAAAATCATTATGGCTTTTTGCTCGTTACAGCCGTGATCTTGTTATTTCCGTGCTCATTATAACCAAGTTCAATTGCATTTTTGATGTGCCAGATAGATGGTTAAATGAATCTGATACATTAATAATGCTTTCTACAGCAGACTTCTCATTATAAGTTGTATTTGTAATAACATCCTTTAACAACTTCATGTAAAAAGGAAGTCAAAATTACATATTTAAGAAATGGACTATTCTTGGCATTACTGCTATTTCCATAAAGAATTTCATAACAAATTGGAACTAAAAACAGAAGTTCTTAGTATATAACAGCATGCTACAAATTTTGTATATACACACAAAACTACAGTATTAAATGATAATATCTGCAATTCCAGTGGAATTTGAATCACTTCATAAATAATGTTGTCTTCACAGCATTAAGAATCAAAACAGAGATACGTGAAAGGTTCTTAAAATATTATTTTGTTTCCTATTTTACTGTAGCAGATTAAGTCTAATTATCATAGATACATGCTTTTACTAACAAAATTATTAAATAAGAACGACCCTTACTTTCTAAGTTCAGCCTTGATAGTACTAGGTAAACGTGGGTAACACACACTGAACAATCCACATGCAGAAGTTCTTGAAGTAAACCAATCACCTTAAAATAAAAAGAGTAAACTGGAATGGCACAAGCAATCAGCAGCAAAAATAACTGTTAATATATATACTGTGAAAAACATGCTGGAATAGTACTGCCAACTAAGTTTTTCTAAATCAAATTTCATGATATTTTTATAGATAAATTTTCTATAATGACCTATGCAATGAATCTATAATGTTCAGTTATTTCTACAGTTTAGTATTACATATAAGATTATCACACAGAATGGTATCAATAACAATAAGAATTTACCAGACATATTTTGGTGTATAAGCAGACTAAAATTTGTCTAAAAAAAATTGTCGAAGTACTAAAAATTGTCTAAAATTAAGATATACTTATGCCTCGCATGGATACAAAATCCTAAGTTTGATTTAAAGTCACATTCTTAGTATCAGAAAGCCATGAATTAATACCAATAATTACAATTTATTACTTATATATTTTTTATAAAAATATCTTTTAAAGCTGAAGAATTTGTTCACCCTTTTTCATAAAATGAGAAGTTCCTGGAATTTTTCAAAGAATTATGTTTCTGGGAGTTACTTTTCAAATTCTTGAAAAGCTTTCCAGATCAATTTCTTATAGCAAACATCCTTCCATTTAAGGGATGTAAACAGCACTAAATCGGTAACAATCTCCTTTAGTGCAACATATTACTTGATTAAAGTGCATTCATAGTGAGGCACTGTGTAGTGCTAAAAAGAGCAATAAGCCACTTTAGTACTGTATACATATTTGATTACATAAACAAGCCATTCCTAGAATGGCATGGTCACATATGCAAAGCATATATTAATACAGGCAATCATGTCCTTAATGCCACCAGTTTTGTTTCATTACCTTCTACACCTTAAACCTGTTCCTTAATATATAAGGGAGTACTGTATATATTTAATACTTTCTTTGCAGTTCACTATGCAGTGTAATAAAATGACACAAGGTAAACTTTTGAAGGCAAAAAAACTTATATGCCAGAATATAAGGTCCTTGAGGCTGTCACAGACATTCTCTCAGATATGCCAAACAAGCTGTGCTTGCTACCTGGGAGTCTAAAACACTGATGGAACTGATATTCGAATGACACTTAAGTCAGGTGGACCTAATTCCGGCGAAGTCCAGATGGTCTGCAACAGCCAAATCCTCTGCTTTCACCTTCACGATGGTGGGACTAAGTAATCCTGGGTATAACCCCCCACGAGCAAGGACACTGTGGGTGACCTTGCACATGGGGGGGTTATACCCAGGTGTGAACCAACGTAAGCAGAGGTCGAGGTGTAGCAACCACACTACATGGAGGAATGCCGCCCCTCTGTGTTAGCAGGGAATACTAGGTTGTAGCTGACTTTCATCAACCGGGGCAGTACCACCACTTTGCTTATTGGAGGCTTGAAGTGGTGAAACCCATGTTTAGTCTCCAGAGCTAAGTTCTGGCCAACCCTCCCACATCTCTTCCATCATGCAGTATGATTGATGTCTTTTGAGGTTATGATGAACACCAGGGCAAGATCCAAACTTCCTTACATTTCGAGGATACAGCACTAAAATGGTGTTCACAGGGCGGCTGCTAGTTAGTACAGTGGACCGAACCTATTAGTAACTCTTTAGGAGGCTTCCTGATAAGCTAGTGTATAATCTTGCTACCTCTACTCTGTCAGATAGTGACTGGAGGTAGTCCAAGTAGTGTGTATGTGGAGGGCATTGTCGAGGGCATGTTATGTCAAGGATCTGGGTTCATTCTTACCATGTGTACGCCACATTCAAAAATTTTATTACTTCATACAGTATGTCCCTTTACTTTTTACTATTGAATACACCATGAATTGTCACACTAATAAAACAAACTTATCTGCAAAAAGAACTAAACCTCCTAAACACTTCCTTGTTCATTTCACAAATATATGTGATCTCAGTTTGCAAAACCGCATGTACTTTTTCTGACAGAATCTCAGTTATCGTTTGATTCAACCACTGTTCATTTCAGTTGCCCGAATTATTCGCTGTATGATCCTTTCGCCTCAAAGGTGGTACCTGTGCATATGTCCGTTCCGATATTCCCTGTCAGAGACTTGGCAATTTGGAATCTCCTTTCTTTGACCTTCTCTGGCTTAAAATATCTCTACCTCATTGTGTCAAATTCATCTGTTGTGTCTACCGTTCTCCCAACTCCACTAATCACTTGGAGCTCTTTGACTTCCTCTCTTTGCAACTTGACTTCCTCCAGTCCAACTTTCCTAACAGTGAGGTAATTTTCCTTGGTGATTTTAATGTTCACAACTCCAGCTGGCTTCCGTTTTCTAGTCACACCGATCCAGCAGGTCAAGATGCTGAGGCTTTTGCAATTACTAATGATCTAGCACAGATTTTACATTTACCTACAAGAATACCGGATAATCCTAATCATACAGCCAATACGCTTCATCTTTTTCTCATAAACAACCCTTCTAAGTACACGGTCGAAGTGAGAGGTCCTTTAGGCCACTTCAGATCACAACTTGATGATTGTCTCTTCTCCAATGGAACCTTTATCTCATGGCTACTCCCAACCTCTTGTTGTTTGGCATTACAAGAATGCAAAATGGGATGACCTGCGAGACTTCTTTTCTTCTTTTCCTTGGTCGGATTACTGTTTCAAAACTTCTGATGTCAACGTTTGCTCAGATCGTGTCAGTGAAATTATTCTTGCAGGAATGGAATCCTTTATCCCGCACTCCACTTTAAAATCTCATCCTTTATCTAAACCTTGGTTTTCCAATAAATGTGCTAAGGCTGTTCAAGAGAAGAATGTTGCATATTGTAATTGGCTTGTTTCTAATTCTTCAGTTTCATTTTCTGCCTACACCAAAGCTCGCAACAATTGTAAAGCAGTTATTAATCAGTTCAGACCAGATTTTGAACATTTTTCTGCTAAGAGTAGAAAACTTGCTTCTTGGCCTAATGTTAGCCGAGCATTCTGGTCTCTTGCCAAAGCTATAGGCCGCAACTTTTGCCCATCTCTGCCCCTACCTCTGTCCAAATCAGATGGTTCTCTTGTCACTTCAGCCAAGGATAAAGCTGACCTGCTAGCATCCCATTTTTCTTCCAACTCATGTATTAATGATCCTGGTAAAACACCTCCCACCATTCCCAACACGCTCCATTCAATGCCTCCTGTGGTCTTCGGTCAAAAGGATATCAGAAGGATTTTGATGAATCTTGATGCTAAGAAAGCTCCAGGTCCTGATGGTATTTCTCCACTTGTTCTCAAAACCTGTGCTCCTGAACTTACTCCTATTCTTTGTCGCCTTTTTTCACTTTCTTATTCCAAAGGTGTTTTTCCTTCTGCTTGGAAATTTGCTCATATCCAGCCAGTTCCTGAAAAGGGTGACAAATCCCTCCCATCCAATTACCGTCCCATTGCAATTACTTCTACTCTTTCTAAAGTAATGGAGAAATCAATTAACCGCCAACTCTTAAACTACCTTGAAACCTTCCATCTGATCAACGATCGCCAGTATGGATTCCGTCAGTGTCGATCCAATGGAGATATTCTGGCTTATGTTACCCATTTATGGATTAATTGAATGGAAAGGTTCGGTGAAACACAAGAAGTTGCTCTTGACATCTCAAAGGCTTTCGATCGTGTTTGGCATAAAGGTCTTCTAAACAAGCTTCCATCTTATGGTTTGCCAACTGTTTTTAGTAATTGGTTATCCAGTTTTCTCTCTGATCGCTCACTGAGGGTGATGGTAGATGGCTCTCTGTCTTCTAACTTCTCCACTAATGCCGGTGTTCCCCAAGGTTCAGTTCTGTCCTCCACTCTTTTCCTCTTTATATTAATGACCTTCTTCCATTGACTGGAAATCCTATCCATAGTTTTGCTGATGATAGCACATTGCATTCCACTTTCCATTTTGAGAAACCTTGTCCTGCTCAATCAGTTTCAATTTTTCGAAAATTTGCTACCAATTCCTTAAATGCCGATCTTCAGGTAATTCTCCAGTGGAGAATTACCTGAAGATCGGCATTTAAGGCAACTGAAGATCGACATTTAAGCAAAGACAACTTAGTTGATTTCAACCCTTGTAAAACTCAGTCTTGTCTTATATCTTGCAAAAAGGATTCTTCTGCTCCTATGCTTATCTTTAGTGACACTCCGATTTCTAGACAAAATGATATATCTCTTTTGGGGATTACCCTGACTTCTAATCTCTCTTGGCACAAGCACATTACAAATATTGCTTCCTCTGCATCTAAAAAACTTGGTTTTCTCTTTCGCTCTCAACGTTACTTTTCTTCCAGACAGCTGCTCACTCTGTATAAATCGCAAATCCGCTCTGCCATGGAATATTGTTCCCACATCTGGGGTGGTGCTCCCAAAACCTCTCTCAGGCTTCTTGATTCCATTCAGAAGAGGGCAGTTAGGTTAATTAATGATTCATCTCTATACTTCCACAGATACTTCCATGGGCACTGTTCTTCTGAACTGGCTTCTGTAATTCCCGCTCTCTCTCTTTCAAAACAGTCCAAACGTGCTGCCACCAGCCAACATCCATTTACTGTCCAACTTCAAACCCACAGAACCAACTTTTCATCTTCCTCGTTTATTCATTCAACTGCCGTTTTCTGGAACAACCTTCCTTCATACGTATTTCCTGAAAATTACAACCTACAGAAGTTCAAGTCCAATGTCAACAAATATCTTCTTTCATCTTCTCAACCTTCAACCCAAGCACGGTACTAAGTACTATAGGTTCTAATACCTCTCATGTTTGGGGGTCACATAAAAAAAAAAAAAAAATCTACCTTTCTATATATACAGCATATCCTGGCATATATAACCTTTTTTTTTTTTTTTTTTACCTCGAAAAAAAAGTTGACATTGTGACATTTTATAGGGAACTGCAAAGAAAGTGTCAAGCACATACAGTACTCCTTTGTATAGAAGGTAATGAAACCAAAACCTGCACTAGTGGCAGGAGAAACATGACCTGCAGTCAAATAATGTCCCAATTACTGATAATGCATGAGATTTCAAAATTCATCCCTGGTTGGATTCCGCCCACATACGCAGCACTAGACATAGTTTTGAAAGAAATGATGGTATACGAATACACCCCATCTTTTAATCTGTAGCGCTGCATGACTAGAATGGACATTGCCCTCAGGTTCTTCCCTCATCCCCCCCCCCATACACTCTCCTACCCTTTAGGTAATTTATGAGTTACCTGGGTTAAGTTAACCTAGAGATATTCAAGAATTATTTCTTTCCTCTCCTTTCCTTCTCCTCTCCACTTTCATTTTATGTGGTACCTACTTTTTTTTTTCATGTATTTAGTTGCTGCCTTAATGAAAATGTTACAGATGATAAAGGCAACATATAAATGTCAAAAAAATGTGCTTTTACATTTTATGATTTTACTTCATTATATTTTTAATGCTTTTAACTCAATTTTTTATGCATTTTACAATAATATTTATTGTACATTTAATCAAAGTTTAGATTTTATTTGTATATTTTAATAATAAACAAATACATTCAGAAATCTAGTCAGAATAATCAAAAAGTATTCATGTATTGTGAAGTTATTAACCTTGCCAAACGGCACACAGATATAATAATCTTTAATTTTTAAGGTTCAATAATTATTTGAAGTGACACACTTGCAATGTAATACTAACTTTAAAAAAAAGTGTCAGTAAGCTGGACCGGTCAGTTGCTGAAAAAGAACATGTATCCTGACAATATCACAACACACCAGACATTAATAGAGAATTGTTCTTCATGTCCTATTTTAAATAGCATGCAAACTTTCTTTTGACCACTTGTGAAAGTTGTGTAAGCTGATGGTTCCACCACACAAAGTTTGCTTCATCAGTGAACAGTATCCAAGTTTCAAAACCATGATTTTCAGCATGATGACGGAGGAGCCATTGAGAGAATTGTTATCATTGAGGGTAATCTCTTGAAGTCAATGATCGTACTTTCTGCAAATTAAAGATATGCAACTTCTGTAACCAAAGAATGTGGCAAACAAATGTGGAGAACTGGTACGGCAACACCAATCAGTCAGGCATTTTTCTATGGGTTTTCTTGTACCATGTCAAAAATTTCATCTTAAACATATTAATATAGGCTCTGCCACCCTTGCAATACACTTCACTGCAGCAATCTTCCTAACAGAAGATTGCTACAAATGTTCCAACAAAATGGCAATCTCCTGTTAAGAAAGTTTTCATGGTATAACAGTCTTGTTTAAAGTGAATTTTCTCCAGCATCAGAAATTATCAGAATATCTCCAATATCAGAAAATGAAATTAACGTTGCATGACTAAACAATGCTGTCACTGAATGACTACAACAAACAGTTAATAGTATATTTGAAACAGACATACCAGAATGTACTGGCTTTTACAAAGAAGGAAGGGAAGGAAAGGCAGAAAGCAAGCAAAGGCTTCCTTCATTTTAATATTATAAGCTTTCAAATAAAGCAATAAAAATAAGACATTTTCAAACATATTTATGACTTTTTTCTGATTATTCTGGCCCAAAACACGTTCCAGAATTTTGTGCACACACTTTTGAAACACTTTGCATGTAATAAATTAAGAACTCTAAAAAACATACTGGTTTACTCTCATTCTATATTTTAGTCTAAGTTTACATATAAAATTTACCTGAAGCAAGTCTTTTTACCAGTGGAACAAAATACTGCTCCAAATCAGTAGGACTATGTTGCTGAGATATATTTCTTAATGATTCAACTGCCTTATCTCTTACCACAGTCTCTTCTACAGTTGCCAAACTTTCAAGAGGTGGCTAAAGAAAAAAAATAATAATAAAAAAAACAATTTTCTACATCCATTTGTTCAGCTGTACTCAAAAATCAATGTGTATTTCTATCCCAAATTAAAACACAACATAATTGGATATGAATACTTTTTTTTTCTGGCCAACAACATTATCACAGGCAAAAAAAAAAAAAAAAAGTCACTTGTATGTGTGGCAAGTGATCACAGTACATCTAGTGTGTTCTAACATTTCAGCTGATGGACCCTACCACTCAACAATCTTTCTGTTTTTAGCAGCCCCCCTTTCCTGTGGGGGATAAGCTCCCACCACAGGGGTACACCTCTATCCCTTTAACTTCTGTTTCCAGGTGCAAGTCTCCCTACCACCTCCTGCCTTGCCAATGTCATGCCTCCCCTCTTTAGAAGCATGACGTGCAATCTGCTGACACTGCTGCAACTGTTCTGGCCAATGTAGGATTTCTTACAACATTGTACTGTTCCAACAGAATGATCTTTCCCCCCCAAACAGATACCCTTCTGAACCCCCCCACACACACCTCCCATCCAAACATTTCAGTTGATGGACTCTACCACTAAATCTTTCTGTTTTTAACAGTCCCCTTCCTTTGGAGGATGGGCTCCCACCACAGGGGTACGCCTCTATCCATTTAACTTCTGTTCTAGGTGCAAATCTCCCTGCCATCCATCTTCTTTACCTTCACCTGTACTTCCCTACTCAAACGTCTTCCCAGTGCTCCTTTCCAACTTTTTTTCTCGAGAGGCCCCCTCTCTGGTAAGCTTTGACACCAGGGTTTTTCCCAGCTAGAGAAATTAGACTTCATGACCTGGCCAACCTCCTCCTGGTGTTAGACAGGCAAGGTGGGATCCAGTTTCCTGGAAACACCACAGTTAGGTGCCCAGAGGAATAACATATCAAAGTAACTCCACACTACACAGACCACACAATAAGTCACACTATCTCTGGCCTTTAATTAATATACTACACGGAGTTAGGGGATTCCTCCCTAGTGCTACAAGACAATAAACACTGCACATTATGATCTGCTAGGTGTACATGTTTTATATACACCAAATGTTTTTCTTAATTACATGAAGGAAAAAAAATAAATAAATTTAATACAGGTTAATGAACTTATGCTTGTCCCTAGAGAATCAATATCATGATGAGCTCACTGGTCTTACATGCTTTAAATTAATGCCATAAAGCAGTAAATATCATGATGAGCTCACTGGTCTTACATGCTTTAAATTAATGCCATAAAGCAGTAAATATGAACTGCAGGTTCCTGTTACATTAAATCCCAGGCTATAATTTTTGGTGACAGGAGTATGATTTAAATTACATATTCATTTCTCATCCCCCCCCCACACTGGTAGGTTTTCCACTAACAAGAGTTTTAATTAGGCACACATGCCACAAGACTGACATGTTTGGACCGTAAGACAGGGGAATTTTAAGCTACATTTTCCAGGGAAAAATGTGCATTTATAGTTCTGGCATATATGATATATTAAAAAAGCAGAAAAACAGAGGTAAGCAAACATTTGGACAAAATTACAAAAGCATCCTTGGATTCAGATTGGTCCCTATAGATGGAGATGTGCAAATGTCTCGCCTATTCACAATGGGGATCAAAAGGCAAGGATGTAATTACAGACCTGTAAGTTTGATCTCTGCTCCAGGGAAAATAATGCCGTCAGTAGTTAAAGAGGCACTGCAGGATTATCTTGACAGGAACTGAGTTAGAGAAATCATAGCATGAATTTGTTACAAGATTTTGTGTGACAAATCTGACTAACTACTATAGTGCAGTAACAAAGGAACTGGATGCAAAAAATAATTTTGACATCATACAGTTAGATTTTAGTAAAGCTTTTGATACTGTTCTGCATGCAAGACTGCTGTACAAATTGCAGGAGTGTAGCATTAGGTACCATGGGGGACAAATTACTGCTATGGATGAAGAAATGGTTAAGTGGCATAAGACAAAAGGTGATTATAAATGGGCACTGCTCTTCTTGGACTAATGTTATTAGTGGAATCCCTCAAGGTTCAGTGACGGTCCCCCATCACTGAACCATGAGTAATGAAAACATTACTGTTTTCATTACTAATTTAATGATATTGATGAAGGCAGACCAAACTTATTGTTTAAATTTGCAGATGATACAAAAGTTGCCAGGCTGGTTAATGAAAGGAATACAGACAAATTGATAGATGGGCTCAAAAGTGGCAATTGAGGTTTAACAATGATAAATATAAGATACTGCATGTGGGCAGTAGTAATCCCAGAATAATATACCGATTAGGTGGCACCACACTCATATACTCAAGGTAGTAGAAAACAAAAAAGATCTAGAGGTAATTGTAGTCCAACATCAAGTTTTTTAAGCAGTGCAAAGAGGCTGCAAGGACAGCTCATGGTGTTTTGCCAATAATACAAGGTGTGGCTATTAAATAACAAGACTGTTGCAATAAAATAAATATAATGAAATATTTTGTATCTTACAAGTTATCCCCTTCAAATAAGTGCCTTGGGCTTGCAAATACTGTTCCATACATTTCTTTCAAGGACAATAACACTTCTAAAACATTTCTTTTAATGGACTGAAAATGAATAAGCAAATTTGCATGCTTGGAACAGCACATTTAAAACAACTTGGAAAGGGTTCAAGGTCAACTGCTGTGCATTTGTTTCACACTGGCACTTGGGTGTGAAGTAGCTACTGCATACACAGTCTCATTATTTAATAGCCACACCTTGTATACAGGAATTTTTCCAACAAATAAGGAGATAATTATCCCATTGTATAAGACAATGGCTAGACTACATCTTGAGTAGCACTGCATACAGATTTGGAAGCTTAATTTTAGGAAAAATGTGGATTGAAATATCACTTTTATATACTTAATTGAAATACTAGTTGACTTATAATAATTGGTAAGTAACCTACAATATGAAAAAAATCTCCTTTCACAATTAATAGAATCAGAGCTGCACATCATAAAAGAAATAGGTTTCACCCTTTAATTTTAAAGTGAAATATTAATTACTAAATTACAATAAGAAAAATTTTACTATAATTTGGTATGGTATCAATGTATTCAACATTTAGAAATACTGCTAACTGAATCAAAGAAATTCATTCACTAAACAATTTTTCAACACATATTGCAATACATCAAAACTGGCATATAAAAATGATGAAAAATGTGTATAAAATTAAAAATGTTGAAAAATTCTGCAGATTAGAAGGAAATATGTTGTTCATACAGTCTAACAACAGTACAAATAACAAAATACTAGTATAATAATAATAATAAATTAATTTTATCAAACAATTTTTTCCCCCTTTCCTTCCCTAATGTATAGACAAACTGATAATTACTTACCAGCAAGCAGTGTACAAATTCTGGTCCTCCAACCAATGGTGTGAAAGTTCCTAGCTGCTCAGCTAAAGCGAGAAGAACTTCATCCTCATCATAAATTGTGTCTACAATGAGTTTGGATGGGAGAAGGAATAAAAAAAAAAAATATATAGAAAACATAAAAACAAGATATAATACATAAACTGCATGTGCAGTGACAGACAAAACAAAATTAAACATCCCAATTAAATAAGCACAATATTATATTATAGAATGTAAGAAAAAAAAATCCAGAATTACCCATAAATCAGAAAAAAACTTTATTTCACCATTACTGCACAAGAGAACAAATGAAAAGATATATGGTACATCAAAACAGCTTCTGATAAAATTGTGACTGCATTAATTAATAAACCTCTCACAACCATTCAGAATTCAGGTCACAGATAATTTCGTAGTTTAATTGTACAATGATTTCGACTGATACATTTCATAATGCATATGTGCATACTTGCTGCTACTGTTTGCTATACAAGTACAGCAAGTATGATTGGTTGGTTGTTCTGTACCTTCTGCTACTTTTTTCCCAAGTCGCACAAATAGATTAGGTGGAAATTCTGAACAATGATGTGACTATGGGAAGGTACCTTTATCAATAGTCACCAAGGTATTGCTTGACCAGATGAGATTTAAGGTGGTTAAAGTTGGTTGCCACCCCTGAGTTTATGACATGACCCTTGAGTACCAGTGACTACTTCTGTATATGTGCTTACAGTCATGAGGCAGCGTTACCACCCAACCCCCGAAGCGTTACCACCCAACAATAAAGTCAACTGATCCTTCGCCGCTTTGAAGCCTGGTGTGTTTTTTTCCCTCTTTCAATATGAAACTCCTTTTAGGCATCCATTTCCAAAAAAGTCTTGTTTCATCTATGTTAAAAACTTGCTGAGAAGTATAACCACCCCTCTTCAATAATTTTAACAAGTTCTTTTATGAAAGTTTCGGCTCCTTCTTGATCTGCACTGCAGCTTCTCCCTGAATTTTAAATCTATCAAACGAACTCTTACTAGCTTTATATGGTTCCATATTATTCTTTTTTTTTTTTTTTTTTTTTGAGGTGAGCTTTCTTTAGAATTATCATATTGGCTAATCGCTTTTTTTTTAATAACATTTAACTTAACGGAATTCTGCATTGGATATTATCTTCAATAATATAATTTTGAAGTCCCTCCATTTCAATCATACTATTATTATGATAGCCGGCCTTGCCTTAACCACTTTAGTTGCTTGCAGTGGAACAACTGTCTTTCCAGCTGCTAAAATTAATTCTTTATTTTCTAAAATTGTTCTTACAGTTAAACCTGCCAGTCCTAAATTATTGTGCACATCCACTTGTCATTGAATGGAATTGATTTGCTTCAAAACATCTTAATTTAATTTTCAAATTCAGTCCTTTTCTTACCTTTGTAGTCTTTACACCGCATCCAGATGTTGCTGCTTTTTAATTCTTATCGGCCATTATTAGCTCTTTGAAAATGTAACTGCATTGCATTAATTATGATACAATGTTCGAGTAAACTGTTCATTACGAATGATATCTAACACTGTACTGACTGATGACTAGACTTTGGATAAATGCATATAACATTTGATCATTTTTTTTAAATGTTGATCTCGAAATAAGTAATAAGTCACTGTACTGAAATTAAATTAGCTGGGGAGAAAATTTCTCAAGTCAGTAGGGAAAATGTTTTAATGCTGTTTTGCTATTAATTTTCAAGCTATTGACTACATCAGATGAAATGTTTTTGTTAAACCTGCCAAAAATTCAATCTCTATGCTGGTAAAAGAGCATTATAGTGAGTTGTGACAACATTAGAGTGATAGAGAGGTTATAATATAAGAGCACGTCATAGCGAAAAAGGGTAGAGCGAACCAAGTTACGAGGGCCTGCTGTAATGTCACTCTGTGTTGAACTTTTTCACGCATGGTCATATTACCTGCAATCTATCAAAAACCAGCTACTCTATTCATTTTTCACACATTACTATACTGCTTTGATATAGCAGTTTATCAGAGTATATAACAATGGATGCTAAAAAGTGATAGTGAATCTGTTGATTTTTTTTTATTTTTATGAAAACCCCAAACATGAGAGGTATTGGAACCTATAGTACTTAGTACCGTGCTCGGGTTGGAGGCTGAGAAGACGAAATAAGATATTTGTTGACATTAGACTTTAACTTCTGTAAACCATAATTTTCAGGAAAATTGTTTCAGAAAACAGCAGTTGAATGAATACGCAAGGAAGATGAAAAGTTGGTTCTGTGAGTTTGACGTTGGACAGTAAATGGATGTTGGCTAGTGGCGGCACGTGTTCGGACTGTTTTGAAGAGAGAATGGGAAGTATCTGTAGAAAAGGCATGCAGCAGAAACAGTACATCTACGAGACAGAGAGTGGAGAGACTGTTAGAGAGGAGTCATTAATTAACCTAACTGGCCTCTTCTGAATGGAATCTCGGAGCCTGAGAGAGGATTTGGGGGCACCGCCCCTGTTATGGGAACAGTATTCCATGGTACGGTGGATTTGCGATTTGTATGGTATGAAGTGAACAGCTGTTTGGAAAAAAAGTAATGCCGAGAGCGAAAGAGAAAATCAAGCTTTTTAGATGCAGAAAAAGCAATATTTGTAATGTGCTTGTGCCAAGAGAGATTAGAAGTCAGGGTAATCCCCAAAAGAGATATATCATTTTGCTTAGAAATCGGAGTGTCACTGAAGATAAGCACAGGAGTCAAAGAATCCTTTTTGCGAGATATAAGACAAGACTGAGTTTTAGAAGGATTGAAATCAACTAAGTTGTCTTTGCCCCACTGGAGAATTATCTGGAGATCAGCATTTAAGAAACTGGTGGCAGATATTCGCGAAGTTGAAGATGATTGAGCAGGACAAGGTTTCTCAAAATACAAAGTGGAATGCAATGTGCTACCATCGGCAAAACTATGGATAGGATTTCCAGTCAATGGAAGAAGGTCGTTAATATACAAGAGGAAAAGAGTGAGGGGAAAAAACTGAACCTTGGGAAACAGTGGCATTAGTGGAGAAGTTAGAAGACAACGAGCCATCTACCATCACCCTCAGTGAACGATCAGAGAGAAAACTGGATAACCAATTACTAAAAACAGTTGGCAAACCATAAGATGGAAGCTTGTTTAGAAGACCTTTATGCCAAACACGATCGAAAGCCTTTGAGATGTCAAGAGCAACTGCTTGTGTTTCACCAAACTTTTCCATTGAATTCGTCCATAAATTAGTAACATAAGCCAGAATATCACCAGTGGATCAACACTGACGGAATCCATACTGGCAATCGTTGATCAGATGGAAGGTTTCTAGGTAGTTTAAGAGTTGGCGGTTAATTGATTTCTCCATTACTTTAGAAAGAATAGAAGTAATTGCAATGGACGATAATTGGATGGGAGGGATTTGTCACCCTTTTAAGGAACTGGCTGGATGTGAGCAAATTTCCAGACAGAAGGAAAAACACTTTTAGAATAAGAAAGTGAAAAAAAAGGCGGCAAAGGACAAGAGTAAGTTCAGGAGCACAGGTTTGAAAACAAGTGGAGAAATACCATCAGGCCCTGGAGCTTTCTTAGCATCAAGATGCGTCAAAATCCTTCTGACATCCTTTTGACAGAAGACCACAGGAGGCATTGAATGGAGCATGCTAGGAATGGTGGCAGATGTTTTACCAAGATCATTAATACGTGAGTTGGAAGAAAAATTGGGATGCTAGCAGGTCAGCTTTATCCTTGGCCGAAGTGACAAAAGAACCATTTGGTTTTGACAGACGTGGGAACAGAGATGGGCAAAAGTTCTGGCCAATAGCTTTGGCAAGAGACCAGAAAGCTCGGCTACCATTAGGGCAAGAAGCAAGTTTTCTACTCTTAGCCTGTTCAAAATCTGGTCTGAACTGATTAATAACTGCTTTACAATTGTTGTGAGCTTTGGTGTAGGCAGAAAATGAAACTGAAGAATTGGAAACAAGCCAATTACGATATGCAACGTTCTTCTCTTGAACAGCCTTATCACATTTATTGGAAAACCAAGGTTTACATAAAGGATGAGATTTTAAAGTGGAGTGTAGAATAAAGGATTCCATTCCTACAAGAATAATTTCGCTGACACGATCTGAGCAAACACTGACATCAGAAGTTTTGAAACAGTAATCCAACCAAGGAAAAGAAGAAAAGAAATCTTACAGATCTTCACATTTTGCATTCTTGTAAGGCCAAACAATATGAGGTTGGGAATAGCCACGAAAAAAGGTTCCAATGGAGAAGAGACGATCACCATGTGATCTGAGGTGTCTAAAGGACCTCTCACTTCGACCGTGTACTTAGAAGGGTTGTTTGTGAGAAAAAGATCAAGTGTGTTGGCAGTCATAGCCACAGTATTCTGGGATCACCAAGGCATTCTGTTGGTGAATTTCTTGCCAAAAGGAGGAACAATCAATGCACAGCTTTACTGTGCAACGTTGAAAAAACTGAAAGGCAACATTTGACTCAAACGACCAGGACTCCTAACAAGCGGCATTATTTTGTTGCACAAAAATGCAACTCCACACACTGCCCACAATGCACCGTAATCATTGAGAAACTCTGTCACTTCCCCCTACAGCCCAGACTTAGCGCCTTCAGACTTCCATTTGTTTGGCCCTCTGAAAAAACACCTTTCAGGAAAGCATTTCACCACGTATGAGGAAGTTCATCAGGTGCTGCAATGTTGATTACTGCGTATGGGCACGGACCTCTTCAGTACTGGTATTGATAAACTGATCCATCGTTGGAGCAAGTGCATCAATAAAACTGGAGACTTTGTGAAGAAGTAATGCATGTTCCACTTATTTCTTGGTGTGTAATTTCAACTTCGTATTATTAAACATCATCGAGAGAAAAAATGTGTTACCTTACTTTTCGGAAACCCCTCGTAAAAAACTTCAAAGAGACTTTCAAAACAGGGCCACTCAACTAACACTTAATACCGTCTTCGAAAAGGTAACTTCAGAAGGGTGACCTAAAACGACCAAAAAATAACCCTCCCCACAAACACAATTCAACTTGCAGATGATGATGAGCTAGACCAGTGCTTTTCAAACTATCTGTGGTGATGGACCAGTTTCATTTATTTCAAATCTGTCACGGACCAATACTTTTGTAAAATACAATAAATATTAATTACTCTCAATTTGTGCACTTATCTGGTCACGGACCAGCACCGGTCTGTGGTCCATACTTTCAGTAGCGCTGATCTAGACCACTCTGAGATAGCAATAGACCCTGTTTTCATCCCTATCGCCATTATCATCACTACAATCATCAATATCAATGAATAGGTTAAGTTTAAATGCAAATTTATTACTAATCTAAGGCACTTAAAATATCATTTAGATTATGTTGTTTTATCTGTATTACTTAAGTTTAGATGAAGGGCTTCTGTAACATTTTATTACTAGTGGTTGTACAGTTTTACAATTATACCCTTATAATTTCTTAAAACTATATTCTCTTGCCTAAAAGGTTGTCAGATGAACTAATGAAACTTGTGGCAGAGAAGAAAAAGCACTGATAATTGGTACCAAAACTATTCCATGTTATGTGAACCTGTGCTGATTGAGGTATAATTATGTATTTTAATTGAATGTGTACCAGAGAAACAGTCTATAAACAAATTATAATAAATCTATAAACAATTTGCCCTGGATAGCCAATTAAAAGGATTTGAAATTAAAAAAAATATTTCAAAAATTTTATTAATGAAAAGGTAACATCATGAGAGATGAGAAAAAAGCTTTAAAAATGCAGTTATTTATTTAGGTATTTCAATAATGAAGTCTGGTGAAGCTATCTCTTCTTTTTCTCGGCGTACAAGTCTTTGTAGCATCAAATCCCATCTTGTAAAATTTACAGTATCTTGATGCTACGTTCAACATTCGGATCTCCATTCGTAATCGCCTCGCAGGCCATGTTAACCCCCCCAAAACACTTTCTCCAGTTCTTCTGTTGAAAATTCTTTTGGTGGCACTTCAGTGTTATCTACTTCAGAATTGTTTTCCTATTCTGCATATGCAGTTTGCTCATCAATTTCAAGGAGAGTTGCATCATATAAGTCGCATGTGAGTCAGTGCAGTCACATACATTGGCAGTGTCCAAAGCTTCAAATCCCAAGTCTTTTCTGACCTTCACAATGTCTTTGGCAATTATCTGAATTTGCGATTCAAAACCAGTGAAATCATTTACCAAATAGGGCAGTGATTTCTAGCCAGGATGCAGATATATTTTCGATCCTATTTAAAGGGGTAAAAAATAAATTTTGAAATGAAAAGTTTGAAAAATTATCATGTCGTCTCATCAGGATGGAATTAAGAATACTGAACACTGTTGCACATTGCAGCTGACTGCCTGAAAGGAGCTATTGTCACATGTGCATGGTAAG
This sequence comes from Mastigoproctus giganteus, assembly GCF_048544385.1. NCBI lineage: Eukaryota > Metazoa > Arthropoda > Arachnida > Uropygi > Thelyphonidae > Mastigoproctus > Mastigoproctus giganteus. The sequence goes on from NC_143583.1 coordinate 22,329,276, forward strand.
CAATAGAGTTGGCACCACAGCATATATGTATAGTAACTGTCTAGGCTATTGAATGAGTTTTAACATGTACAGTAAATTTTTGACTTAAACTTAATTGAAAACCATGTTATAGTGAAACCTGTGCCTTTTGAAGCCGTGCTAAGCGGGGTATTGCTGTACTTGGATTTTAGGAAAGCTTTAGATACTGTTGCACATGGAAGACTACTATACAAGTTGGAGTAGTATGGCAATAAGGGGAAAGTTGCTGCTACGGATAAAGTGATGGTTGAGTGGTATTCATTGGATACTGCTCTTCGTGGACTAATGTTATTAGTGGAGTACCCCAGGTTTCGGTGTTGGGCCAATTGTTGTTTTCTGTATTTATCAATGATATTGATGAAGGTATATCAGACTTAATGTCCAAGTTTGCAGACAATATGAAGGTGGGTTGGGTTGTTAATGACAGTACGCTACTGCAACAGGGTCTAGAAAAGTTGAGCAGATGGGCTGAGAGGTGGCAACTGAAGTTTAACATTGACAAATGCAAAGTACTGCATATGGGTAACAGTAACTCCAGAGTAACATACCAACTGTGCGGTACTACATTCAGGGTAGTGGAGATTGAAAAAGATCTGGGGATAATTGTACAGTCAGATATGAAGTTTTCTGACAGTGCAGACAGGCTGCAAAAGTAGCTCATGGGGGTCTTGTCAATGATATATAGGAATTTTGCTAGCAGGGATAAGGAGGTGATTATCCCCTTATAGAAGGCAATGGATGGTCAGGCAGCAAGAAAGGCTTTAAGTTCTGAAAATTGCAGCATCTGGAGACTAGGCACCTGTGAGGTGATCTGACTGAGGTGTTTTAGGCCTTGAATCGTTTGAGCAAGCTCAATGCTGATGGTATTCTTCCTCTTGCTCGAATTCTGCACCTGAGAGGGCATAAATTCAAATTGAGGAAAGACAGTTGTAGAATAGATGTGTGGAAATTTGCCTTTAGCCAGTGGATGGTTGATTGCTGGAACAAACTTCCATCTGCCATTGTGGAAGTTGATAGCTTAAATAAATTCAAGGCTGAACTAGACAAACTTTTGGAGTGAATGGATGGGTGAAACAGATAGGGGTTTTTTTTTTGCACTGTATGCCTCTGCTAATGCACCTTAAGGTAAACTTGTAAAGTATTATATTCTTCACAGCAAGCTAAGTAATCTCATTAGTTTCAGGTGCATTAGCAAATATGTGAAGTACCTACTATCTTTATGTTCTGTCTGCATATAAAAACGTAGCTCCTAGTGGTTAATTTTTATAAAATTTTACATTCGGCTCTTTCAGGTTTGTCGCAACACCCCAAATTCCATTAAAATTAGAGCGATAGAAACCCATAATTATTATTTCTTCCATTCTCGACTTTCGATGGAAGGATTTATATGATGTTTTACATTTGGCTCCTTTAGAATGATCTGCCAAGCTTTCCCAAATTTTATTAAAACTGACCCAACAGAAATTATTTTTTTTTCCCCCATACTATATATTGCACCTGAAGCACTGGATATTGTTTGTTGCTCTGAGCTGATTGGAAAATGAAGAAGCAATGTGACAATGTGATCTTGGCTCATGTATGAAGTAATTTTTGGTTTTTTTTTTTGCCATAAATCATGAATTATTACCATTTGCACCCGAATATATACTATATACACCCAAAATGTAATTCATGTTTTATGTTAACTGACTTATTTTATTACGTTTTGAGAATTATATTTGAATAATATTATACACCTACCTATAAACTGATGACAATATCGGTTATTAAGATTTTAATGTAAACTTCTGATATATTATGTATTATAGAAACTTCATTTCAAGCCAATGAAGAAAATGCTTCAAGCAAAGAAAAACACACAACTATCGCATAGTCGGTGCAAAGTATCAAATTGTATGTAACTATAATGAAAGAAAACTGAAGTTGGCATAAATGGCATCATTACACGTCTCATTGTACATCCCACTCACAAGTTACTCTACTCCTATACTTCAAATAAATAACCTTTCCAAAGTAGAGAAGTCTATTGCTACATATTTTCAGATGGATGCCACCACATTGGCAGCACTATTTCAAAGATTATCAAAGATCATAGACTAGCGAGAGTGCTGTGACTCAGGGGAGAAACGAAGAGGGCAATTCTCCAATGCTTCACAGTCTCAAAAAATGTGTGAAATGTTTCCCGACCTTTTTAAAACAAGACATGATCTAGCCAAGGAGGATGCCTTTGTGTGTGCTAGGTGTCTGGAGTGTCAAGAAATTAGGTGCCAACTCAGTGTTCAGATGGGCGTTTATGAGAGCTTGAGGTGCAGGGTAAATGCCCTTGAAGAAATTAATATGACGGGGCCCATCAAGCTTTCAGTTGCCCAGCTCAACAGCAGAGCTCACTCCTGTGCATCAGGCAAAACAGAGGCGATCTCAGAATGCTGTTGTTGTTGTTGTTTGGTTTTTAGGAGCATTAGCAACTAAGGCCATATTGCTCCAGGAATATGCGGTGGTCATTCCCTGACCTTTCTGCATTGTCCGTATTTGGTGGTGACAGGCTTGAACCCCGATCTAATCAAGAAGCGTGTGCTATGCGCTGCTGCTCCTTCCCACCTGGGTACGGAGGCACCTTCTCAGAATGCACTGGTCCCAAAGGAACTAGTTCTTGTTGGTGACTCTACCAGGGAGACGGGGAATGTACTATGCAAGAAGCATAGGTAGAACAGGACCAAGGTATTTCTGCCAAGGGCAAAAGTTGATGACGTTGTAGAGCAGATATCAACTCTTAAGGGCACAAAAGGTGATATTGTTGTACACGCTGGAACTAATGACATCAAGAGTAAGAGATCTGCAGATTTACTCAACAAGTACAGGCTGACGTTGAAAAATGTCGCGAGTTAAGGTTGAATGTGAAAATGTCTGCAATTGTGCCCAAACACGATAGGAGGAAGTATATGACGAGAGCCTTGTCGATCAATTCGGCCCTGGAGAGATTGTGCAAGGCTCAAGGGTAGAATTTTTTTCAGCCTGGTCTGTGCTTGTTGGCAAGAGAGACTGCTTCTACAGGGATGGGGTACACTTAAACAGAAAGGGTGCAAGAATATTTACCGATGCTATCAAGGCAGTGTTAGGTGGGTCAGAAAACTGCTAGCTTGGGGGGGGGGGAGATACACAGACTAAAAAGTTAACAATGGCTGCAGGCAGAGGCAAAAGTGATTCTTGCGCTGCTTCTATTAGAATGAGCAGCAGCCTGGAAAGCAAGGTAATGAAGATTTCCAGGTTGTTGTTGTCATTCGGTTTTTAGGAGCATTAGCAACTAAGGCCATATTGCTCCGGGATATGCGGTGGTCATTCCCTGACCTTTCCGCATCTTCCGTATTTGGTGGTGACGGGCTCAAACCCAGGTCTAATCAAGAAGCGCATGCTATGCATTGCTGCTCCTTCCCACCTGGTTACGGAGGCGCCTAGATTTCCAGGACTGCTGGGAGTCATGGCGGAACAAGTAAATACATGGGCTGTGTTAGGATACCTAAGAGTAGAAACAGGTGCATGTATACTTACATTACACCAATGTTAGAAGTATAGTTAATAAATTTGATGAGCTTGAAGTGCTAGTCCAAACATCAAAGGTAGATACTGTTGGGATATCAGAGACATGGTGTCACACAGATATAAGCAGTGCAGAATTGGAATTTGGGGACTGCAATGTGTACAGAAAGGATAGACAGCACAGGAAGGGAGGAAGGGGTTATGCTGTTAGTTAAGAAACACAAAATCTAAGGAAGTGCATTCAATCGATGTTGGTGGACAATGCAATGTTGAGTCTGTTTGGGGTGACATACGCAATGGGAAAGGAAAAATGACAGTAGGTGTGTGTTACAGGCCTAATGAATCTGATGAGTATGAGCAATTGTGCAGAGAAATAGATTGGGCCAGTAAATCAGAATGTCTAATAATTGGGGATTTTAACTTTCCAGATATTGACTGGAACTTGTGGATTGATCACTTGCACACTAGCAAGACTTTTGTGGATTTATTGGATGACTGTTTTCTACGGCAACATGTTCAAGAGGTAATCAGAGGGAGTAATATTCTTGATCTGATTATCAGCACTGATTATTCATGCATTAAGAATTTGCAGATAAAGGAACCACTGGGTGACAATGTACTGATGTGAGAATTACTTAAAGACGTAACTACCATCAAGGCTAAAGGGAAGGGCTTTTGCTTTCGCAAAGGCAACTACAGGGGTCTCAGACAGATATTTAAATTCTGTACAGTGGGATCAACTGATGTTGTTACCAATGTTGGATTCTAAATGGGAAGCCTTCGAGAACTTAATTTTGGAGGCTACTAGGCTTTTCATTCCAACTAAGAAATACTATTCAAGGTTTAGGCCTAAATGGATGTCAGATGAACGAATGAGGCTTGTGGCAAAGAAGAAAAATGTATGGGAAGCGTGTAAAGTATCAGGTGACACAGAAGCCTATGGCAGATATAAACTAGTCTGTAATAAAGTCACAAAGGAGGTTAGGCAGGCGAAGGCAGATTACGAGAAATCATTGGCAAAGGATGTAAAGAAAAACTGCAAAGAGTTCATTACTTATGTAAACTCTAGAAGGAAAGGGATGAATCACATTAGACCACTTAACATAGATGGGTTGACTATTGATGACCATGCTAAGGTAGCTGATAAACTGAATGAGTATTTTGCATCTACATTCACACATGAGGGGTTATTCAATGAGGGGAGGACAGAAGTTTATCAAACTCTAAAAGCTAAGTGATTTTGTAATAACTAAGAGCAAAGTGGAGGAGAAATTGTTGAAGTTAAAAATAAAAAAGGCACCTGGGGTGGACAGGATCTATCCAGTCTTGGGGGAAGGTCCCCATGGACCGGAGGTGTGCAAATGTATCACCAATTCCAAGGGGGTTCAAAAGGTAACACAAGTAATGGAATCACTGGTTAAAGAAGCACTGCAGGATCTTCTAAGCAAGGCTGCAGTAATAGTCAAGACACAGCACATGTTTGTTAAAGGGAGGTCTTGTCTGCCCAATTTGATTGGATACTATGATATGGTCACAAAGGAACTGAATGCCAAAAATAATTTTGATATCATATACTTGGATTTCAGGAAAGCTTTTGATACTGTTGCACATGAAAACTGTACAAATTGGAGAGGTATGGCATTAAGGCTAAGTTGCTACAATGGATAAAGGGATGGTTGAGTAGGAGACGACAGAGAGTGCTAATCAATGGACACTGCTCTTCGTAGACAAATGTTATTAGTAGAGTTCCCCAGGGTTCGGTGTTGGCCCACTGTTGTGTTGTATAATTATCAATGATATTGATGAAGATATATCAAGTTTAACGTCCAGGTTTGCAGATGTTACAAAGGTTGCTGGGTTGTTAATGACATTAAAGACAGTATGCTAATCCAACTGGATCTAGATAAGTTGGGCAAATGGGCTGAGAAGTGGCAATTGAAGTTTAACATTTACAGATGCAAAGTACTGCACATGGGTAGCAATAACGGAAAAGAAACGTACCAACTGTGTGGTACTACACTCAGGAAAATGGAAAGTGAAAAAGACCTGGGAGTAATTGTGCAGTCAAATATGAAGTTCACTGGGTAGTGTAGATGGCTGTGAGGGCAAGTCCTAGATAGAGTCTTGTCAATGATATACAGGAATTTTGCTAGCAGGGACAGGGAGGTGATTATCCCATTATTCAAGGCAATGGTCAGGCCACACCTAGAGTACTGTGTACAGGTCTGGAGGCCTCATTTTAGGAAGGATGTAGAGTTGCTAGAACGAGTACAAAGAAGGGCAACAAGATTGGTGAGGGGGAACTTTTTGTTATTTGGTTATTTGTCATTTGGTTTTTAGGAGCATTAGCAACTAAGGCCATATTGCTCTGAGATATGCGGTGGTCATTCCCTGACCTTTCCGTATCCTCCGTATTTGGTGGTGACAGGCTGGAACCCCGGTCTAATCAAGAAGCGTGTGTTACGCACTGCTGCTCCTTCCCACCTGGCTACGGAAGCGCCCAGGTGAGGGGGAACAAAGGGGTGCTTTTACCAAGAAAGACTTAGTTCTGCAAAGTGCAGTGCCTGGAGAATAGGCACCTGCAAGGTGATCTGATTGAGGTGTATAAGACCTTGAATGGGTTGAGCAAGCTGAATGCTGATGGGATTCTTCCTCTCGCTCAGATTAAGAACCTGAGGGGCACAGATTCAAACTGAGGAAAGAAGTTGTAGAATAGATGTGCGGAAATTTGCCTTTAGCCAGCGGGTAATTGATTGGTGGAAGAGACTTTGATCTTTTTTTGTGGAAGTTGATAGCCTAAATAAATTTAAGGTGAGCTGGACATGCATTTAGAACGAATGGAGGGGTGAAATGGGAGAGTTTTTTTTTTTTTTTGGCTTATGCTGCATAAGCTTGCTTTCTTGCATCATATGCCTCTACTAATGCTAATGCCAGTGAATATGCAGACATCTCATATTGTTTAAAGTTTCAATTGACAACTCAGTTGTGACTTGATTAAACAATGTGAAATTTCCAAAAGGTGTAAGACATCTGACCCAATTTTAAGCAATTGCTTCAAGCCAAGGAAAAATTATATAAATTTCATATAGTTAGTACAATAGCTATAATGGAAACAAACTGAAGTCAGCATAAACATCATTATCATATTGGGAATCCCTTTATACACCTACCATATTTATTCTAAGTGTATGAAGGGATTCCCAATATGAAATTTATAAAGATGTTTGAAGAATAAATAACCTATCTCAGGTCAGGAACCGATCTCAGATGAGTGCCACAACCCAGATTCACTTATATTGTGAAGGGACTCAATATGAAATGCCATATAATGATGGCATTTATGCAAACTTTGGTTTTCTTTCATCATAGCATGTATGATTTAATTCTCTACACTAACTGTATGATAGAAACTTCATTTTTAATAAATTCAACGTTCAAGGAATTACTTTACTTTAAAATTTTATTAAATTTCACAATGAACAAACATTAAATCATTACACAGCTAATCCAGTCTAATTAGCACATCTTATTTCACTTCTATGTAATAAGCAAACTTCTCAACGTCTACATGTTTTCAATCATTTAAAAAGGAGATGATACTTGGTACTCCACAAATGATGATGTAAAGAAACACACTGTTAAACTTAATACAAATGCTAAGTATGTTAAATGAAACATTTACAAGAGAATACGATAACCACAACAATACAAGTATGTATTAACAACAAAGAAAGGCCTTTTTTTTTTAATATGTAATTTCTCTATTAGCTTTCCTGTTAGCAATTTTTTAGCTCCCTATATTTTGTAATTTATTATGAATTATTTGGTAGGTATAATAATGTACAGGTATATTATTATACCTACCAAAATACCTAAATATGCATATTATCCCTCCCTGGCCTTTCTTATATAATCTATACTGTATGTACTTTAGAACACGGATCAGGACCTATGGGCCATGTAAGGAGCCTTCAAGTGTTGTGTCCCCTAAGTTGAAATCTAGCATGGCACAAAATAAAGTTTCACAATTACTTTTAAAAATATTCGATTTCTCTATATTGCTTTCTCATGTTTTATACATCTTCTGCAGAATTAGCAATATTATTATAACCATATAATGGGAATATTTTAGGATTATGTAATAATAAGCAGATATAAATGTAAAAAAAAAAAAAAAAAAAAATACAAATATAGATAACAAAATTTAAACTCTATTTCAAAAAATGCATAATTAGTGGTAAGGAGCTGGCCTTGCAGCCAACAACCCATGTGGCCTGCAACCTTCAACATTTTATCTGTTTTGACCCTAGCCTAAAAAGGTTTGAATGCCATTGACTCCGACCGAATGGCAAGGTTCTCTACTCAACTGCTATACTCAATTTTATTATTATTATTATTGCACTTTTGTATTAGACCTCTGTAATCGCAATACTTTTGTAATGTTTTGTTCTGCATTAACATTATTATAACCTTTTAAATTCAGCTCTTTTGTATTATACCTTTGTAATTACCACATTTGGTATTGCCTGTTTACTTTAACTTACTATGCACAATTTTAATCTGTAATGATATAATTACAGAATTTAAATTTATTTTGTTTTATTTCTATTTTTTAAGTTGTAATTTTTATTCTTAATTCTAACTCTGTCTATGTTACTGCCTTTAGGCCTGATGATTTTGGCAAGCTGAGTTTCAAATGATTGCTTTGCTGTTAAGTGCCTGTATTGTGATGGCTATCTTGTTCTCTTGTAGCCATTCCAATAAATATAGCATTTTCACATGGTTTAATAGTGTTTTTCTTTATATTAATATCATTGGCTATATTTTTAATTCTTTTCACAGTTTTAATGTTTTACTCTTTATTTTATATTACTGTAGTTAATCGTATCATCATAAAGCTTCGCTGTTCACAATGTTAACACCTAGTTCCAGGGGCCATGATTGGATATTGTATACTTGCAAATAAATATATGATCCTTTATTCTGGTTACAATACAGGACCACTTATTTATTTAAACCCCAAAAACTCTGTCAATAACTTCTATTACTTTTATTAAATGGTTCATGAAAATTGAAGTATGTGCAGTTCTATGTTTAAAACTTTTGTGTAGGGGGTATTTTTAAGTGTAATTCATTATATTGTAATTAGTATTTTATTTAGTACAGGCAGTTTCCGCTTCAAGAGTTCCCAGGGGTGTGTGCTGGAAACTTTGCTATAGAGACTAAACATGGGTTTCACCACTTCAAGCCTCCAATAAGCAAAGTGGTGGTATTTCACCAGTTGATGATAGTCATCTACCACCTACAATGGCTGGTATGGCTGAAGAAAAATTTCCACTACTGATTGCCTGTGGGTCATGGCCTTGTTGCTTGCTGAAGCTGTGGTGTATATGTCGAGCTATTTTTAGCTAACGAAGATGCATTTCTGTGTACTCGATGTAAGGAATGCATCCATCTTTGTTGAAACTTGATATATTCTGGAGATTAAGTTCAACTATTGAATCTTTACTATAGAAAAGAACATATGAAATTATAAAAAAAAAAAATAGTACATGCCATGTAAAGTGATAAATTTGAGGCCTCACCAGTTTATTCAATGTCTAGCATGTGAGATGTGATGTCCTTGTGAAAGATCAGGCTCCAAGGACTAATGATCAGGCAATGACTACTCTAGTGAGGTAATCTCACTGGAGGATTCAATTGTTGGGAAAACTGGACACATTTACTGTAATAAAGGCAGATACAATCATTGTTTATAACAATGGCACCATTGTTTAGACTTGGTTATTAAAAGCTTCGCCAGAAAAAAAAAAAAAAAAAACCGAACTCAGTTTCTGTTTTTTCTTTCTTAGCTGAATATCCTCTCACACTCATCATTGCTATAAGCAATTGTAAAATGCCAAGCATGACTTTGGATAATTTAGATTTCTTATGCATTTGTAAGTTCGCCAACAAAGAACCAATGCACATCAATTCATTTTTCTTTCGCACTAAAATTGACAGAACTAATATATCAAAATATCCATTTCTTCCACTACTTTTTAGTACCATGGAGTAAACCATGATACTAAGAAGTACTGGAAACTTTGTATGTGTGTGTGTGTAAAATTGATTAATTCAATGTGGTTCAACAAATAGTACTGTTGTACAATAAATTGGTTCTCCAAATAATATGATTATATTTAAGTTCAATAATGTGTTACTTGTTTGGCAACTTACTGTCTGAGTTCTAGTTGGAGCCAGCAAACTTTCAACTGCCATAAGGAAGAGAAAAAAGAAGCTGCCCATTCAAAACAAAATTGGATAATCTGATAACTGATTATACTTTTTTAAAGAGAGAGAAAATTAAGCTAGCAAATGACCTTACATTCATTCTTTAAAAATACCAGCCCAATATTCCCACTTCAAAAAAAAAAAAAAAAATACTGCCCATGTATGTTTATTTCAATAAATTTTTATTTAATAACCTTTGAGTTTTAATGTGATTTACATATCATAGCATAATACATTGTGTGCATTGATAAAAATAAGTTTTAAAATGGGGTAAGTAATGATAATATATATAGTTTTTATGGAAATGGGGATGTGTTCCCCAACATTTACATGAAAATGTGCATGCTATAACACCCATTTCTATTATATGCCATTTTTTGAACCATATGATGCATGTAATAGCAAGATCGGCTGTATTTATCTTTAGTAATATACTCATCTCTCACCATCAGCTGTGGGGGAAGGAAGTTACTGAGGCTCAGAAAGGACAGAATCACAGAGATGGTGGTGTACATCTATTTATTGTTCAAAAAAGTTACATGTGCATGTCAAATTGTTGATAATGTTAATGAGATCATCATCAGATCTCTGGAATGAACACCTTGCATTGAAGAATAACTTATGTTTCCTCAGTCCATAAAGGAGTAAAGAGGTGATGGGAAACTAAGACAAGTTTGACTTCTGTAGTGTAAAATATTGTTAAGGACAAAATATAGGACCAACTCAATGAGAATAAATTGCTAAAGGGATCACACGGGCTTGTGAAAGGAAGGTCTTTCCTAATCAATCTGGTTAACTACTATGCCAATGTCACAAAAAAAACTAAATGAATCAAACGACTTTGACATTATATACCTAGACCTCAGAAAAACTTTTAACACAGTTGCCTACAGGAAGTTATTGTATAAAATGGAGTAAACCAGAACTACAGGGACCATCTAAGATGCATCTTAGATTAGATGAAGTGGGTTTAAGGAGAGGATAGAACAGAGTGGTTCTAAATGGGCACTCTTTGGTGTGGACTAAAGTAGCAAGTAGCATGTGCCTCAGGAATCAGTGCTGCTCCCCTTCTTATTTTCAATCTTCCTTAATGTGAGTACAGGGAAAATTAACCCCCACCAGCACTTAAAATCAGTTTTTTTATGGTCTGATGGGTGTTAATTACCAAAACCAGACTAAGTTGCTTTGAAAGAATTTAGACTATAAGTAAGGAATGTACACAGTAGCCTATCAATATATTAATTATTTATTAAACCTTTGCAAGGAGGGAGGAAGATGCCATTATTCCTCTATATAAGATGACCATGAAGTCATATCTAAAAAAAAAAAAAAAAGACAGAACTTCTAGAAAAGGTTAAAAGAAGGGAAACTAGATGGTAAGGGCACTAACTGTTGCCCTTAGGAGCAACAGCTTGGAAAGTGTTAGCTGTAAAAGTCTGATAACGAGACATCTTGGGAAGGGGAGAGAAATGAGAGAGGTATATTTTCACTGGTAGAAAAGACAAGAATCAAGATGCATAAAATATGAGATTTTACAGAGTAACATCAGACTTTCAAGTCACTGGATTAATGCTTTTCAACCATTTTCAGACTAAAATAACCCCACCACTCATCTAATATTTTTTGCAAAACTCAGTATAATTAAAAACAGTAATATAAATGCACACAGATTAAGCAATAAAACATTTGGGGACCTCTTGAGATTCCTCTAGGAAACACCAGGGTTCTGATGAAAACTGTTGTAGTTCACTAGAATAATTCTGATTCTTCAAGGTGAAATTAGACGGTCACTTTTTGGCTTTTTTTTTTGGCATATTTTTAAAAAAAAATCACTTTGCATCATTTGGCCATTCTAATAATAATGATGTGTTATATATACATATGATTATCAGCATAATGTCATCAAGTATTTCTCAGCCTTCAAACCCACGCTTGGTACATAGTACTGTGCATAAGTTGAAGGCTGAGAAGATACTGTTGTCATTCGACTTGAATTTCTGTATATTACAAATTTTGGAAAACATGTGAAGAAAGGCTGTCCTAGAAAAGAGTATAGAGTTCGATAGTGGATAGAAAAGATGGCTGGAAAAGCAGGTTGGTTAGAAATGATGTATGCAAAAAGGTATAACAGCTAACAGAGTTAATGCAATGTGGTTGATTCCTATAAAAATCTAGTTTTCTTTTTCTTTTATAAACAGGCAGATCGGGGAGTAGAAAAGAAATAATGTGTGCTTTATTAAAATGAACATTAAAAGCTAAGCAGCTATCAAATATACATTTTTCTTTGGTGAATTCAAACGAGGATTAAATCTGAATATCACAATGTACATGGGCGTCCGCAGAGGGGGGTAAACGAGGCACTTGCCCCTCCCTGGGATTGAGTAAAAAATTCCACAAATTATAATCGTAAAAGTGATTGAGATATGTAACCTTACATCCTCGACCATGGGACGCTTTGTCTGCCTTAAATTTTATTACGGGTTGGCCGGTTTTGGCCCTCGGCAGGGTAACCATAGAACACATGTTTCATCTAGTGCAGCAATAAAACAGAGTTCCTGTTTTTGATTCATCGACTGATATTCCCCAAACTTTACCAGAAGTTTTGGAACATTGCGACTATTTCCCTTCTATTAATTCAGCCATAACTATTGGTATGACATTACCTGTTACGACCTGTACCATTGAAAGAAGTTTCAGCACCTTGAGACGTGTGAAAACATGATTAAGGTGTCCACTATCTCAGAAACTTGCCTATAAGGTTTAAGTATGATTAGTGTGCACAGGAAGAAACTAGAAGAGGAAGCGGTAAAGAAGAAATTTATTGAAAATGTCATCAATAGGTTTGCAAGCAATTGACGGAGAATTCAATTCTTATACGATACGCGATTACTGAAATTATTATTATCTATATATATATATATATATATATATACACACACACACATATACAGGGTGATTCACTACCAGTGCGACAAACTTGCAGGAGGTGTAGGGGGTACAAAGACGAATCGGAATCACATAGCATTGCAGGGTCTGAAATGCCTTCGTCATGCGGTAGAGGACGTTGAACGGGAGTTCACGTGAACAGCGATCCCGCTGGAAGTCAGCATCTGTGAACCGGTTCCCGAGGCAGTAGGATGGACGAGTATTCAAACGTTGAACTGGCCGACATGCACCTCGCATATGGAGCTGCGGACTGTAACGGGCGCACCGCTCTGCACTTGTACCAGGAACGTTTCCCGCACAGGCGTGCTCCTCATCATACGATTTTCGCACATGTGCACAGAAGGTTACGCGAGACTGGTTGTTTCATGAGAGGTACCATGAATTGAGAGCGAACGACGAGGATGCCAGACAATGAGGAGAATGTCCTATGTCTTGCAGAAGGCAATCCGAGTACGAGTACTCGAGCGATAGGCCAACGATTGGGTATTTCCCAATCCACTGTATGGAGGATACTGTCAACAAACCAAATGAGTTCATACCATCTGCAACGTGTCCAATCATTGGAACCTGCGGATTATCCACTCCGGAGGACTTTTGCTACTTGGTGTCTTCAACAGAAACGGTTCACAAATGCTGACTTCAGGCGGGATCGCTGTTCACACAACCTCCCGTTCAACGTCCTCTACAGCAGGATGAAGGCATTTTGGACCCTGCAATGCTATGTGATTCCGATTCATCTTTGTGTCCCCTACACCTCCTGCAAGTTTGTCACACTAGTAGTGAATCACCCTGTATATGAGGTTATGTAAAATAATATAAGAAATAGAAAAGGAGAAAGAGTGACAGAACAGATTAATGCCATCAAATTTATGATTGTACATTACATCTGTCTGTATATAACAATTTTTTAGTTAATTGTAATACCAACTAGATAAATTGGAGAATTTAGCATAAATATATTATGGGTGCAAACTATACTCATTAGTTCAAAAGAGCCAAGTTTAGGTAACCTAAGTTGGACTTCTTTGTTGTACCCTATAAATAAACACATAAAATAAAATAATATAAAATAGTAAAATTAAAATGATGATATAGCTAATTACAGATATATGGATATATTGAATGGAACATTAAGGCTAGCTCCACTCAATATATCCCATCAATAATTAGCTGAAGCTATCTGTTTCTGTTTGCATCCCTAATACTTTTATGCTAAATTCTTCTGTTTATCTAGTTGGTATTATAATTAACTAAAAAAACTGTTATATATATATATATTTTTTTTTTTTATGTGAACCCCAAACAGTACCGTGCTTGGGTTTGAGGTTAAGAAGATGAAAGAAGATATTTGTTGACATTGGACTTGAACTTCTGTAGATTGTAATTTTCAAGAAATACGTATGAAGGAAGATTGTTCCAGAAAACGGCAGTTGAATGAATAAATGAGGAAGATGAAAAGTTGGTTCTGTGAGTTCGAAGTTGGACAGTAAATGGATGTTGGCTTGTGGCGGCATGTGTTCGGACTGTTTTGAAAGAGAGAGCGGGGAATTATAGAAGCCAATTCAGAAGAACAGTGCCCATGGAGGTATCTGTAGAAGAGGCATGCAGCAGAAACAGTGCGTCTATGAGAAAGCGAGTGGAGAGACTCTGTTAGAGATGAATCATTAATTAACCTAACAGCCCTCTTCTGAATGGAATCAAGAAGCCTGAGAGAGGTTTTGGGGGCACCACCCCAGATGTGGGAACAATATTCCATGGCAGGGCGGATTTGCGATTTATACAGAGTGAGCAGCTGTTTGGAAGAAAAGTAACGCCGAGAGCGAAAGAGAAAACCAAGTTTTTTAGATGCAGAGGAAGCAATATTTGTAATGTGCTTGTGCCAAGAGAGATTAGAACTCAGGGTAATCCCCAAAAGAGATATATCATTTTGCCTAGAAACAGGAGATAAGCATAGGAGCAGAAGAATCCTTTTTGCGTGATATAAGACAAGACTGAGTTTTAGAAGGGTTGATATCAACTAAGTTGTCTTTGCCCCACTGGAGAATTACCTGAAGATCGGCATTTAAGGAACTGGTAGCAGATTTTCGAGAAGTTGAAGCTGATTGAGCAGGACAAGGTTTCACAAAATGGAAAGTTGAATGCAATGTGCTATCATCGGCAAAACTATGGATAGGATTTCCAGTCAATGGAAGAAGGTCATTGATATACAAGAGGAAAAGAGTGGAGGAAACAACTGAACCTTGGGAGACACCGGCATTAGTGGAGAAGTTAGAAGACAGAGAGCCATCTACCATCACCCTCAATGAGCGATCAGAGAGAAAACTGGATAACCAATTACTAAAAACAGTTGGCAAACCATAAGATGGAAGCTTGTTTAGAAGACCTTTATGCCAAACACGATCAAAAGCCTTTGAGATGTCAAGAGCAACTACTTGTGTTTCACCGAACCTTTCCACTGAATTAGTCCATAAATGGGTAACATAAGCCAGAATATCTCCAGTGTACTGACACTGACAGAATCCATACTGGTGATCGTTGATCAGACGGAAGGTTTCTAGGTAGTTTAAGAGCTGGCGGTTAATTGATTTCTCCATTACTTTAGAAAGAGTAGAAGTAATTGCAATGGGACGATAATTGGATGGGAGGGATTTGTCACCCTTTTTAGGAACTGGCTGGATATGAGCAAATTTCCAAGCAGAAGGAAAAACACCTTTGGAATAAGAAAGTGAAAAAAAAGGTGGCAAAGAATAGGAGTAAGTTCAGGAGCACAGGTTTTGAGAACATGTGGAGAAATCCTATCAGGACCTGGAGCTTTCTTAGCATCAAGATTCAAAATCCTTCTGATATCCTTTTGACGGAAGACCACAGGAGGCATTGAATGGAGCGTGTTGGGAATGGTGGGAGGTGTTTTACCAAGATCATTAATACATGAGCTGGAAGAAAAATGGGATGCCAGCAGGTCAGCTTTATCCTTGGCTGATGTGGCAACAGAACCATCTGGTTTTGACAGAGGTGGGAGCAAAGATGGGCAAAAGTTGCGGCTAATAGCTTTGGCAAGAGACCAGAATGCTCGGCTACCATTAGGGCAAGAAGCAAGTCTTAGCCTGTTCAAACTCTAGTTTGGACTGATTAATAACTGCTTTACAACTGTTGCGAGCTTTGGTGTAGGCAGAAAATGAAACTGTAGAATTAGAAACAAGCCAATGATGATATGCAACATTTTTCTCTTGGACAGCCTTAGCACATTTATTGGAAAACCAAGGTTTAGATAAAGAACGAGATTTTAAAGCAGAGTGTGGGATAAGGGATTCCATTCCTGCAAGAATAATTTCACTGACACAATCTGAGCAAACGTTGACATCAGAAGTTTTGAAACAGTAATCCGACCAAGGAAAAGAAGTCTCGCAGGTCATCCCATTTTGCATTCTTGTAATGCCAAACAACATGTGGTTGGGAATAGCCATGAGATAATGGTTCCATTGGAGAAGAGACAATCACCAAGTTGTGATCTAAAGTGCCTAAAGGACCTCTCACTTCGACCGTGTACTCAGAAGGGTTGTTTGTGAGAAAAAGATCAAGCGTATTGGCTGTATGATTAGGATTGTCTGGTATTCTTGTAAGTAAATGAACAATCTGTGCTAGGTCATTAGTAATTGCAAAAGCCTCAGCATCTCGAACTGCTGGGTGGGTGTGACTAGAAAACGGAAGCCAGCTGGAGTTGTGAACATTAAAATCACCAAGGAAAATTACTTCACTGTTAGGAAAGTTGGACCGGAGAAAGTCAAGTTGCAAAGAGAGGAAGTCAAAGAGCTCCAGTGATTAGTGGAGTTGGGAGAACGGTAGAGACAACAGATGAATTTGACACAATGAAGTAGAGAGATTTTAAGCCAGAGAAGATCAAAGAAAGGAGATTCCAAATTGCCAAGTCTCTGACAGGGAATATCAGAATGGACATATGCATAAGTAGCACCTCTGAGGCGAAAGGAATCATACAGCGAATAATTTGGGCATCTGAGATGAGCAGTAGATGAATCAACCGATAACTGAGATTCTGTCAGAAAAAGTACATGGGGTTTGGCAGACTGCAAATGGAAATCATTGAGATTAGAATTGAGACCACGTATATTTGTGAAATGAATTAGGAAGTCCTTAGGAGGTTTAGATCTTTTCGCAGATAAGCTTGCTCTATTAGTTTGACAATTCATGGTGTATTCAATAGTAAGAAAAAGTAGGTGGGACATGCTGTATGAAGTAATGAAATTTTTGGATATGGCGTACATGTGGTAAGAATATACCCAGATCCTTGACATAACGTGGCCTCGACAATGCTCCCCGCATACACACTACTCCAACTCCCTCCAGTCACTATCTGGCAGAGTAGAGGTAGCAAGATTATACACTAGCTGATCCGGAAGCTTCCTAGACAGTTACCAATAGGTTCAGTCCGGTGTACTAACTAGCGGCCAGCCTGCGAACACCGTTTTAGAGCTGTACCCTTGAAATGTAAGGAATATTGGATCTCGCCACAACGTTCATCATAACCTCAAAGCAAAGTGTTGGTAGTTCACCGGTTGATGAGAGTCATCTACCACCTAGTACTGCCTGGTAACATAGAGGGGTGGCATTCCTCCATGTGGTGTGGGCGGCACACCTCAACCCCTGCTTACGTTGGTTCACACCTGGGTGGTCACCCACCATGTACTTGTGCATGGAGGTTATACCCAGGATTACTAACAGTCCCACCATTGTGAAGGTGCAAGCAGAGGATTTGACTGTCACAGACCGTCCGGACTTCGCCGAAATTGGGTTCACTTGACTTGAGTGTCACCCGAATATCAGTTCCATCAGCGTTTTAGACTCCCAGGTAGCAAGTACAGCTTGACTGGCATATCTGAGAGAATGTCTGTGACAACCTCAAGGACCTTAATATATATATATATAATTCTTGTTTCCTTTATATTGTAAATTTATATACATTATCTATGTGTTTTTGTATTGATGCAATACTATATCCTATAATCTACTGGTTTAATTAAATAATTATTTAAAAAATTAAATAAAAATTTATTGATGTAATTATGTCTCCAAGCTTTGCCCCCCCCCCCAGAAATTTTTTGTGGACTCCCATGACAACGTAAGAGGTATTTCATATGTAAAAATTATAAAAATGATGGGGGGAAGGTTAGAAATTATGAACATAACACATCTACCAACATAAGCTATATATTATTGCAGTCTAAAACTGAGATTCACATATACTTTTAATTTTTATATCATTTATATATGTTAAATTTTCAAAACAGTATAATAAAATTTTGTATATTTCTAAAATAAATGAACTTGCCTGTAAGGAATGGTATCAATTCAGTACGTGTTCTATCAACACCAAGAGCAAGAGCAATTGTGGACAATTTTTTAATGCTATTCAATCGAAGCTGTAAAGGAAGAAAAAGTGAGTAAGAAGAGCAAAATGAAGGATTTTGAAAAAAAAAAGTGATATAATATTGCTTAAATTATACACCTACACACTACTATTATTATCAAAATTTGTCTTTTGGCATCAACATGTAAGTTAGTGCATTACCATCATGCATAGTTAAATTGCTTAAAGAAAACAAAGTGTGCATGAAAGGGCATTCTTACAATACATCTCATATAGTGAAATTCTTCACAAGTTGCCTGCTCTTGAAGCTTGAATAAGTTACACTTCTCAAATAAAGATATAAATATTGTTACAATTCTCAGTTAAGCATCCCCACCCAGACAGCACTGCTTCAGAGATGACTGACTTCTTATCATTGGGTGAACAGCTACCAAAAAGTGCACGAGCTGATAACCCAGTGTTAGCTTTCACACTGTATTATTTCCAAAATATGAGAGATGCAAAATGTGCAAAATTTCAAAGTCACATGAGTTCACAACTAAAACCTCAAACTATGATAAATTTAATCAACATATAAGCTAGTGCATTAGCCTCATTTCTATATGCAGCTGGACTATCTAAACAAAAACAAGGGTGCATAAAAAGCTATTTTTACAAGACATTTGTTTTTCTTTAAACAATTTAGCTACATGGAGATAGAAATTATGTTAACGTACTAATTTTATAGTGGTTAAATATATATTAGCTTGAGGCTCTTTTAACATCATTAAACCAATGATAATTGACAGTCAGTCAAAATTAATTATTTGTACCATGTTTTTTTTTTTTTTTGTCCTTTATGCCTCGCTACTGCAATTCAAATATTTATGTTTCATGCAGACAGAGAAACACATTTCATAAAAATTAGATAGAAATATATCAAATTAATTTTTAATATGCAATGATCCAAGTAAATTGTACACTCACAACTACTAATACGTGACACAAATTCTTGTAACGAGAGAATTTTGCATTAGGAACCCTACCTAGCACCTGATTGCACCACCTTCAGCGCACAGAATGGTCTGAATAAGTGGCAGCATAGCTTCCACAAGATGTCCACAGATTCATGCCAATCACATGAATTACCAATACCATCAAATACCTGATAACTGCATCCCAGTTGTCAGGTATTTGATGGTACTGAATCCAGACAGCAGAGATCAGGTGGCTGAGACTAGGTGGGTATGGTAGATATGAGGACAGATTTTGTTGGAATGCTCACTCGCCCAGTCCAAAACAACTGCAGCCATGTGTCATAAAGTGCTGTTTTGCTAAAAGATGCCATGGTAGTCTGGAAGGCTGTTGCCATAAAGAGGCACTCATTGTCAGAAAGGGAAGTCTCCAGTGATGTGCTGATCAATGGACACCAGGGAATCCAGATCCTCCTATCCAAACAGTTCTGTAAAACAATACTCTGACCTTGGCTACAGGTACAACTCTTCATACAATAAGGTTCAAAATTCATGTTCAGTATAACATACCAGAACTCATTCCTCCCCATGCTGCAGCTAGAAACATGATTCACAGGGCTAGGCAACCCATTTCCTGTCATCTACTGTCCAATGGCTCCTTTCCCATGTCCACTGAAGGTATTTTATTGTGATATACTGTGAGCAGGAATACTCAGGTGGATCATCGGCTCCAATAGCCCAATGGTGCCCAGCACATGGTTCATCTTGAAATGGCTAGCTGCCATTCTCAGCCATTTCAAGACAGAGAGAGGACAGAGATCTCCACTCTACGGATGAATTGCACAGAGAGAGAACAAGACTGAATAACTAGAAAAATGGATGTTGAAATTTTCTGAAGATAAATAAGTTTACCTCTTACTGCTAATTACAAGTCCAGATCTCCCAATGATACATGTAAAATATTATAAAAGTTAACCTACTTAGCCCCTTCTCTAAAATGTATGGCCAATCATGTGGATCTGTACTGATTTTGTTTTGCTTTATATCAAAAATTACAAACTGGAATCTTCTAAAAAATCTAATTTTTTTTTTCCAATAAAAAACTTCTCTACATCTCAGTAGATTTTTTTTATAAGTTATAGAGAATCATAGAATTTAATATTTGTTTAATATACACAAATTCTAAGTGATTTAGTAATGATTTACCTAATTACAATATTTACATAATAAACTATACCTTATCTCATTTTTTTTTAAATTTTCACTCCATGAATTTTTGCATATACATTGTCGTTAAAATTCCAAAAGAGAATGTGTAGTGGAGGTGCATTTATTATATAAAGAAGTCTTAAAACAAATTAGCATTTTTAGCATTAGCATTAGTAGAGGCATTTGATGCAAGAAAGCAAGCTTATGCAGCATCAGCCAAAAAAAAAAAAAAAAAACCCCCACTTCCACTTCACCCCTCTGTTGGTTCAAAATACCTGTCCAGCTGAGCTTTAAACGTATTTAGGCTATCAACTTCCATGACAAGGGATGGAAGTCTGTTCCACCAACCAACCACCCGTTGGCTAAAGGCAAATTTCCGCACGTCTATCCTACATCTGTCTTTCCTCAATTTGAATTTATGCCCTCTCAGGTGATTATTCTGAGCAAGAGGAAGAATCCCATCAGCATTGAGCATGCTCAAACCATTCAAGGCTTTATACACCTCTATCAGATCACCTCGCTGGTGCCTAGTCTCCAGACACTGTAATTTGCAAAACTTAAGCCTTTCTTCGTAAGAGCACCCCTTTGTTCCATTCACTAATCTTGTTGCCCTTCTCTGTACTCATTCCAGCAGCTCTACATCCTTCTTGAAATGAGGCCTCCAGACCTGTATACAGTACTCTAGGTGTGGCCTGACCATTGCCTTATACAAGGGAATAATCACCTTATCCCTGCTAGAAAAATTCCTATATATCATTGACAATACACCATGAGCTTGCAGCCCGTCTGCACTGCTCAGAGAACTTCATATCTGCCTGCACAACCACCCCCAGGTCCCTTTCATTCTCTACCACTGTCAGTGTAGTACCATTTACTAAGTTTAAAGAATATCAACTGTCAGTTCATGTCTGCTTGTTCACTCCATCCCCCCACTATATATTCCTTCTCAATGAAATTTTTTGGGATTACAATCCAGGCTGACTCGAACTTTCTTGAGAAACAATGACAGGTAGCAAGGAGGGCCCATTGAACATGTTTCCGAAATAGAGGTTGTAATCCTACTGTATAAATAAGGCAACTGCAAGTCTCCACTTGAAATATACTTTTTTTTTTTTTTTTTTTAAGATGCAGTCTCCATACCTGCACCCAAGTAGTAGTAATGGCAAATGGTGAAAAAAAAGTAAGCGTATACAGCATCAGCAAGAAAAAAAAAAAAAAACAGTTCACCCATCTGTAACCTCCAAGAATTTGTCTAGTTCTCCCTTGAATTTATTAAACCCATCCACTCCACAACAGATGAAAGCCTGTTCCAACAATCAATCAACCACCTGCTGGCAAACTGCCACACCACACATCTATCCTGCAACCATCCTTCATCAACTTGTATTTATGGCCCCTTGTGTGTAGTCTCAATAAGTGCACAATTACCATTAACATTCACTTTACTCAATCCATTCAAGGCTTTACACACCTCAATCAGATCTCCCTGCAGGTGCCTGGTCTCAAGGTGCTGCAACGTACAGAAGAGGAGCCTTTCTAGGTAAGAGTACCCTTCTGTTCCTTTAAGAATTCTGGATGCCCCATTCTCTTCTCTGCAGCCATTCCAACAGATCTCCTAAAGTGAAGCCTCCACACCTGTATACAGTACTGAATAAGTGACCTAACCACGGCCTTATAAACTGATAATCACTTCCTTATCCCTGCTAGCAAAGTTTCTGTATATCACTGACAAAACCCTATGAGCTGTCCTGGCATCATGTTTGCACTTCTCAGAGAACATCATGTCTGACTGTACAATTACCCCTAGGTCTTTTTATTCTCAACTACTCTGAGTGTAGTACCAAACAGTTGATAAGCTACTATTTGGTTACTGCTACCCATCCGTAGCCGAGTGGGCAGGAGCGGGAGTGCAGTAGCACACGCTCTTTGAGTAGACCGGGGTTCAAACCCCTGACTGCTGAATACGGTCGATCTGCCAACCCGCACTGGACCAGCGTGGCAGATTATGGTCCATTTCCCTCAGCATGAATTGTTGAGGAGGCTTCCATCCTGCAGTGGGTTGATAATGGCTACACTTTACTTTACTTTTTTTACCCGTGAGCACTACCTTGCATTTCTCAAGGTTAAACTTCAATTGCCATTTCTCAGCTCATCAACCCAATTTTCTTAGATCTCGTTTCATTTTCCTGATGACTATCATTAACCAACCTTTGTGTCATCTGTAAACTTAGACATTAAGCTAATACACGTTCATCAATATCATTGATAAATATTGAAAACAACAATGGACCAACACTGAACCCTGGGGAATTCCACTAATAACATTAGTCCACAAAAAAGCAGTGCCCTTGAAAACTACTCTCTGTCTTCTTCCAATTAACCATCCCTTTATTCATAGCAGCAATTTACCCTTAATGCCACATTGCTCCAGTTTGTACAGCAGTCTTTTATATGCAACTGTATCAAAAGGCTTCCTGAAATTTAAGTATATCAGTGGCGTAGCTACCATGTAGGCAAGCAAGGCACTTGCCTCCGGGCCCTTTAGGGCCAGGCGTCTTTGGCTGTCTCCTGTTTTTGCAATTTTCATTAAGTAGGGGCCCGAACATGCTCTTTGCCTCCAGGCCTGAAAAAGGGTAGCTACGCTACTGAAGTATATGATGTCAGAATTATTTTTTACATCCAGTTCTTTGGTCACTTTTACATCATAATAATCTATCAGATTGTTTAAACAAGACTGCCCCTAGGCAAATCCATGCTGTGATTGCAGTATAATTACATGCGTGTCCAAATGGCCCTGCATTACTTCTTTAACCAGTGATTCCATTATTTTCCCTTGAACCGATGTTAAGCTAATAGGTCTGTAATTACTCATATCGCCTTTCGATCCCCCTTTATGAATTGAGGATATATTCACGCTTCTCCACTCCACAGGGAACTCCCATGAACCCAAGGATGCTCTCATAATTATGGCTAAGGGTTTGCTTGCCTCCCTTAATATAACTGGATAGATTTCATCCACCACAGGAGACTCTTATGTCCATCCTCAACAATTTCTCCTCCACTTTCCTTTCAGTTATCACAAACTTATTTAGCTCCTTGTTAGAGTTTGATAAACTTATGGCATCCCCTTCCCTAAAAAATTCTTCCTGCACGAATGTAAATTCAAAGTATAAGGACTGCCCCTGTAAAAGAGACACTGGACTTCTTGAAAAGGTCCAAAGGTGGGTGGTGCAACAGGTGAAATGAGGAAAAGGGTGCCGTAAAAAGAAGTTGTGTGTGTGTGAGAGAGAGAGAGAGAGAGAGAGAATAAGTGTGGTCATCAATGGGTTGTACTCCTTGGACTGATATTATTAGTGGAGTCACTCAGTGTTTGGCCCATTGTAGTTTCAATATTTATTAATGATACTGATGAAGACACATCAAGCTTATGGCTACGTTTGTAGATGATACAAAGGTTGGCAGGGGTAGTTAATGATGCTAATTAGGGTACACTACTACAACAAGATCTATAAAAATTAGACAGATGAGCTGAGAAGTGAAACTGAAGTTTAACATATTAACATTGACAAATGCAAGATATATATGGGCAACAGTAATCCCAGAATAACTTATCAACTTTGTGATAAGGGATAGCGAAGAATGAAAATTCCCATGAAAAACACGGGAATAATTGCAGTTAGACAAGAAGTGCTCTGGGCTGTGCAGGTTTCCTGCTATAACAGTTCATGGGACAATGATATATACCAGAATTTTGCCAGCAGGGATAAGATGATTATCACACTGTATAAGGTTAGAGCAAATATTGCATACCACATACAGGTCTGGAAGTATAATTTTAGGAAGGATCAGGATCTGTTTGAACAGGTGCAGAGAAGGGCAACAAGATTAGTGAGGGGGGATAAAAGGTTAGTCTTACCAAAGAAAGCCTCTGTGTTGCAAATTGCAGCATCTGGAAACTAGGCACCAGTAAGATCTGACTGAGGCATTTAAGGCTTTGAATGGATTGAGTAAGTTAAATTATAGCAGTATCTTTCCTCTTGTTTAAATAAACATGTGAGAGGGCATAAATTCAAATTGAGAAAGGATGGTTGAAGGACAGATGTAAGAAAAATTTCTTTCAGCCAGCAGAAGACCTCTTTATTGCATACATAAGGCACACGGCATACAGAACACCCTTCATGACTACTAGCCAGGGGTTACAACCCACAGTATAAATATAAAATCTCTTGAGTGTCTGTCTTCCTGTATGAATAATTTTTGCAACCACAACTAGTATTGTCCTCCGCTGTCAACTTTTAAGTAAATCAATGCCTTTATTCAAGATGTTGTCTAACTATTGATTTTTACAGTGAGATAATTACACCGGTTTATCTTTAGCAGCTAAATTCATGTATATCATTAAGGACACCACACATGCTGTGCCAGAAACCTTTACACTGTTAAGAGAACTTCATATCAGACTGCATTTAAAATCCCAGATCCTTCAACAATGTTAAAAGTGCTACTAGTCCACGCTTTTTTTTTTCATGAGTGCTAATTAATATAGAAGCATCATGAGGAAAGTCCAGCACTCGGAGCCGCGGGAAGGGCTCCAAGTGCTGGGCTTTCCCAGCACTCTATTACTATTATTATTAGTAAAATAATAATAGTAATAGAGACATGTGGTGCAAGAAACCAAGTGTATGAGCTTATGTATCATCAGCTACACAAAATGAATGCGGCATTATAATTACTTTTGCATATAGTGACAGGACAACATGTTCTTGCTTGCAAACAAGACTTTTAACCACGAACTTAAAAAATTGAGGTCCTGGGTGCTAGTTTATGGTGATATAAAAGGTAATAGACATTTAGATAGTTATAGTAAGTCTTAAAGGTAATAGAGTATTTAACCACTAAAAGGTTTTTTTTTTTTCTTTTTTTTTTGATTTGGTAGTTGTTGGCGCATCGGCTTCTGTGGCCATATTGCACCCTCACAAGGTTTTTGCAGTACTTTGATCCAAGCCCTAGGCGGGAATCGAACCCGCGACCTTTGGCTTGCCGGGCAGGTACTTTACCCACTCGGCTAGCCCGGTCG
Organism: Mastigoproctus giganteus; assembly: GCF_048544385.1. Taxonomy (NCBI): domain Eukaryota; kingdom Metazoa; phylum Arthropoda; class Arachnida; order Uropygi; family Thelyphonidae; genus Mastigoproctus; species Mastigoproctus giganteus. Next base: position 22,354,669 of record NC_143583.1, read on the forward strand.
GCCACTAAAAGGTGAAAGGTAATAGACTATTTAACCACTCTGGCCCCCGGCCGTAAAGTATAACCGAAATTTATTATAACCATCAGTCTACATTTCGTTAAGCGTTACTATAAACTAACTTTATAATTACTGCAAAAACCCTACCCTCTATTGATTAAACAGCAAGTACTTACGAAAAAAAAAATCTAAATAACCATCAGTCTACATTTCGTTAAGCGTTACTATAAACTAACTTTATAATTACTGCAAAAACCCTACCCTCTATTGATTAAACAGTAAGTACTTACGAAAAAAAAAATCTAAATCCATAACAGCCATTGTAAGCCTACAACTACTTAACTCACCTGGACATCTTCATTTCGTAGTTCATCTATTAAAACTGCTATAGGATAAAGCGAATCATCTGCATTTGCATCACTAGCAGCCATTTCAATACAGATATAAAGATTTTAAATATTCGAACGAAATGCAACTACTACCTGTCAAACTTCTACGATAACTCGCAATGAATTATTCACAAGGAACCATGAAGCGAAAGGTAAACTGGGGATACGAAGACTGAAAGTTTCAAAGTATTTTCCGCCAGAGGGCACTAAATCGCGACGAACCATCCTCTATATTGAAAACATTGTGTTCTGATATTGCCATGGAAATGTAAATATATATAAATAAATTTTCGTTTATACGCTTGACGGCCGAGGCAAGAAAAGTTTACTGTTGGGTTACAAAGACAACAACTGACAACAGGCCACGCGCATTTATATGGGAGGACAAGCATCTTATATCGTAGGATGCGTGCTACATCGTAGAGACATACAATGCAAGAAAGCAAGCTTATGCAGCATCAGCCAAAAAAAAAAAAAAAAAACACCCCAATTTCACCTCCATTCATTCCAAATGCCTGTCCACCTCAGCTTTAAATTTATTTTGGCTATCAGCTTCCACAACAAAAAATGGAGTCTGTTCCACCAATCAACTACCCGCTGCCTAAAGGCAAATTTCCGCTATTCTACATCTATTATACAACTGTCTTTCCTCAATTTCATTCTGGGCCCCCTCAGGTTCTTAATCTGAGCAAAACGAAGAATCCCATCAGCATTCAGCTTGCTCAACCCATTCAAGGTCTTATACACCTCAATCAGATCACCTTGCAGGTGCCTATTCTCCAGGCACTGCACTTTGCAGAACTCAAGTCTTTCTTGGTAAAAGCACCCCTTTGTTCCCCCTCACCAATCTTGTTGCCCTTCTTTGTACTCGTTCTAGCAACTCTACATCCTTCCTAAAATGAGGCCTCCAGACCTGTACACAGTACTCTAGGTGTGGCCTGACCATTGCTTTGAATAATGGGATAATCACCTCCCTGTCCCTGCTAGCAAAATTCCTGTATATCATTGACAAGACTCTATCTAGGACTTGCCCTCACAGCCATCTACACTACCCAGTGAACTTCATATTTGACTGCACAATTACTCCCAGGTCTTTTTCACTTTCCATTTACCTGAGTGTAGTACCACACAGTTGGTACGTTTCTTTTCCGTTATTGCTACCCATGTGCAGTACTTTGCATCTGTAAATGTTAAACTTCAATTGCCACTTCTCAGCCCATTTGCCCAACTTATCTAGATCCAGTTGGAGTAACATACTGCCTTTACTGTCGTTAACAACCCTGCAACCTTTGTATCATCTTCAAACTTGGACATTAAACCTGATATACCTTCATCGATATCATTGATAAATAAACAACACAACAATGGTCCCAACACCGAACCCTGGGGAACTCTACTAATAACATTTGTCTACGAAGAGCAGTGTCCATTGATTAGCACTCTTTGTCGTCTCCCACTCAACCATCCCTTTATCCATTATAGCAACTTAACCTTAATGCCATAGCTCTCCAATTTGTACAGCAGTTTTCCAAGTGCAACAGTATCTAAAGTTCAACATGTGCTCAATAGCGCCCACGTTCGTTAACCGAGAACAACAAAATCGGGTTGTTCAACGAACGAATATGGATTGATAATGAAAAGGAATTGGGGGAGCCAAAATAATCGTTATAACTCCACACTTTACTAATTTTTTTAAAAAATCAATAACTGAATTTCTATTGTAAATTGATCCTTGGTAACATGCCATACACTTCATGCAAACTGCCAATTTACAGCAATTATCAGGAAAAAAAGTATATGACACAATATAGGTCCACGGGGAGCTATGTTTCGGCAATGGGCCAATTTCATCATCCAAACTGCAATGTATAAGACGCATAATTTCTCGTCATTCCAAGTTATGCTCTTAAAATTACTAGTTATTATTGCATTGATGCTCTACTAATCATAATCAACAGAATTTTCGCATATTTCCAGTGTCTTGGCTTGAGTACAGAGTGATTTTCGCGCCAGCAAAATACGCAGATCAGCCAGTTAACTTATTATTAGAAAATTTATTATAATGGAAAATGAACTCCACGTTTATCTGATGGTATGGGAGAAAGTAATAGTTGCACTCGCTTCAAGCATTCTTGTTTGTTGCCACAACAGTCGATGTTGATAAGATGTTCTGAGGATAGCAGCGTTTCAAATGAGGCGGATGATGAAACTTGGGATACAAATTAAAATCATTTCAAGGGGTGTGTCAAGGAAGCAAACTACAGAACATTAGATAAGATGTCTGAGGGTAGCAGCGTTTCAAATGAGGCGGATGATGAAACTTGGGATACAAATTAAAATCATTTCAAGGGGTGTGTCAAGGAAGCAAACTACAGAACAATACTTAGTCTTAACTGTGTCTACAGTAATGTCAGGAGAGTTGTCAATAAAATGACTCAATTTGAACTCCTGGTCAGCCCAACTAATTCTGATATAATAGGGTTACTAGAAACGAGGTGGCACTCGAAAATTGATGATGACGAGATCCGCTATGGTATATATAATCTATTTAGGAAAGATGGGGATGGTAGAAGGGGTAGAGGGGTTATGCTTCTTATCAAAAGCAGCCTGATCACAAAAAGGGCTTTTACTGAGTCTGAAGTTACGTCTGCCAGCATAGAATCTATGAGATGTGAGTTACTGGTGTGCAAAACTTAAGGACCAACTCTATTTCTAAAGGTTACAACCACAAAATCTTTACTTAAGGTACTCTTTACTGATGAGAGTAGATTCAGTCTCAGCAGCGATTCTGGACGCTAGCTAATCTGTGGAGAGGTTGGCACACGGTATCACCCCGCAAACATCACCGAAAGGGATCGATATGGCGGTCGAGGTGTTCTCGTCTGGGTAGGCGTTATCTTGGATGGACGTACACAACTCCGGATACTGGAAGGCGGTACTGTAACCGGTGCAAGCTACTGTACTGAGGTAATCCTTTCCCATGTGTCCCTGTTGCGAGGTGCCATTGCCCCGAGTTCGTGTTTATGGATGGTAACGTCACACTCCATCGCACTGCAGCTGTGATATGCTTTTGGAAAGTGAGGACATTGTTCGTATGGATTGGCCTGCCCGTCGAACACTATTTGGCGCTCTGGTGAGACGCCTAGCGGCATTAAGCTTTCCTCACCGACCAGAAAATGTTCACCAGCTGAAGATGGCTCTGACAGAGGAATGGACGATGTTACCACAAGAACTTATCAACAACATTGTTCTAAATTATGGAAAAATTTCGATGCAGTCTTTGCGGTGCAAAGACTGCATCGAAATTAGGAGTGGCCATATCTCCTACTGAGAACCATTTCTTCCATTTGTTCCATATTTGGCAATGATGCATCTGTATCACATCAGCCAGTCCTGTGTTGCCATTTTTGAATAAAGTCCCTCTGTACCGTTTTGTTTCCGTTGTTGTGTCGGTGTTGTTTCCTTCATCATTTCTATACCTCACGAGGTTCCTTCTCATAGGAGTGGCGCATATCCAGGCCACTCCTATGAGAAGCTACAGGAGAAAACTTGACTGGTTCTTAAATTTTGTACACCAGTGTAGTTGAAAGCAAAAGTATAATGAGAGCCGAAGTAATCTACATACCAGAAGATTGTGAAGAATAAGGCAAGAATCTTTACATGCAAATAAAATGGGCAAGCAAGCGTGAATGTCTAATTATGGGTGAATTTAATCTGCCCCAGATTAATTGGAATAAGTCGAAGGAAAACTCACATTGCGATAAATCTTTTTTAAATAAACTAGATGGTTATTATTTATACCAGCACGTTCAAGAATGTTCTATGGTTAGAATATTCTTTACTTCATTATTACGGATCAATCAGATGACATAATTGTGCAGTCAGATATGAAGTTTTCTGAGCAATGCAGACAGGCTGCCAGGGCAGGTCATGGGGTTTTGTCAATGATATATAGGAATTTTGCTAGCAGGGAAAAGGAGGTGATTGTCCCTCTGTATAAGGCAATGGTCAGGCCACGCCTTGAGTACCGCCTACAGGTCTGGAGGCCTCATTTTAGGAAAGATGTGGATTTACTTGAGCGTGTACAGAGAAGGGCAACAAGATTGGTGAGGGGAATGAAGGGATCCTCTTATCAAGAGAGGCTTAAGTTCTGCAAATTGCAGTGGCTGGAGACTAGGCACCTGCACGGTGATCTGATTGAGGTTTATAAAGCCTTGAATGGGTTCAGCACGCTGAATTCTGATGGGATCCTTCCACTTGTTCAGATTACGAACCTAAGGGGGCATAAATTTAAATTAAGAAAGGACAGATGTAGAATAGATGTGCGGAAATTTGCCTTTAGGCAGCGGGTGGTTAATTGCTGGAACAAACTTCCATCTGTCGTTGTGGAAGTTGATAGGTTGAATAAATTTAAGGAGGAACTGGACAGGCATTTGGAGGGAATGGTGTGATTTTTTTTTTTTTTTTTTTTTTTTTTTGGCTGATGCTGCATAAGCTCATACACTTGCGTTCTTGCATCACATGCCACTACTACTACTACTACTACTACATCACTGGCCTTAAAGTAGAGGAACCATTATCAGAAGTGAGCCCTCATGAGCAGCACAGTTTGTAAAATCGCAGTTCTTCCAACACGAGATAGAAAAGAACTGGGGTAGAGTCCTATCGATGACTGGAGAAATATTTAGCATTAGCATTAGCATTAGCATTAGTAGAGGCATATGATGCAAGAAAGCAAGCTTATTCAGCATCAGCCAAAAAAAAAAAAAAAAAAACCCACTCCCATTTCACCCCTCCGTTCGTTCGAAATACCTGTCCAGTTGAGCTTTAAATTTGTTTAGGCTATCAACTTCAACAACAAGTGATGGAAGTTGGTTCCAACAACCAACCACCCGCTGGCCAAAGGCAAATTTCCGCACATCTATCCGACATCCGTCCTTCCTCAATTTGAATTTATGCCCTCTGAGGTGATTATTCTGAGAAAGATGAAGAATCCCATTGGCATTGAGCATGCTCAAACCATTCAAAGCCTTATACACCTCTATCAGATCACCTCGCCGGTGCCTAGTCTCCAGATTCTGTAATTTGCAAAACTTAAGCCTTTCTTCGTAAGAGCAACCCTTTGTTCCATTTACTAATCTTGTTGCCCTTCTCTGTACCCGTTCCAGCAGCTCTACATCCTTCTTGAAATGAGGCCTCCACACCTGTATACAGTACTCAAGATGTGGCCTAACCATTGCCTTATACAAGGGAATAATCACCTCCTTATCCCTGCTAGAAAAATTCCTGTATATCATTGACAAGACACCATGAGCTACTCTTGCAGCTCGTCTGCACTGCTCAGAGAACTTCATATCTGCCTGCACAATTACCCCCAGGTCCTTTTCATTCTCCACCACTGTCAGTGTAGTGTAGTTTCAGTGTAGTAGTGTCAGTTTGGATTTCGACCGGGGCGTTGCACAGAAGACGCACTGCAAAGGATCATCTCTGCAGTCTCAACTTCTACCTCCAAATACTACCTACTAATAGCAATAGATTTCGCAGGAGCATTTGACAGGCTCTGGTGGGCAAGTATCCTTCGCAGACTTAGGCAAGCAAATATACCATTAAATTTATACAAATGCATCGAAAACTACTTATCAAATAGGAAAATTACAATCTCCTCAACGTACCGAAGAATTACCAGGTCAATCTACAGAGGTTGCCCCCAGGGTTCAGTCCTTGGTCCTTTTTTGTGGAACATTGTCCTGGATGAGCTCCTTGGACTGGACCTAGGTCCTGTAGGTATACAAGCCTTTGCTGATGATGTGACCATTTCGATTGAGGCTGACAGCAGAGCTTCTCTGGAAGCCAGAGGAAACCAGGCACTTCAAATCCTTCAGAACTGGGCAGCCCTACACAAACTAAGACTCTCACCCCAAAAGACACAATCCATTCTCCTGAAGGGATCACTGCAGCCTACTAGAAACCCCACTATCAAACTTCAAGGCCAAACCGTCAAGCTAGTTTCTACGTTAAAACTACTGGGAATAATACTTGACCCTAAGCTCACTTTCTCTCCGCATCTTGCACACCTCCACGCGAAAGTGAGAAACTACACTGCTCTCATCGCACGGGTGAGTCGTCGCGATTGGGGATTGAACCGACGCACCCTTAAGATTCTGTACAAATCAATCTTCCTTCCCTTCATAACGTATGGATCAGGGGTCTGGTTTCGCAGGGCAACTCTTTACAACAACAAACGTAAACTGGGAACCATCCAGCGCACCATCCTTCTTACTATTACAAGGGCATGCTGCACAGTTAGCAACCCAGCCCTTCAGGTTCTTGAGGGCGTCCTTCCGCTTGATCTGGAGGTTATTCGAAGGGGCCTCCACTACTGTCTATCCAGGGGTATACCAGCAACTATCCTTGGACACTCCATCAATAACCTGAATGAAATCAGGCAGGAAAAGAAAAAAATTGCCATCCTACTACTTCAGACCTGGCAGGACAGATGGACTGCTACCGACAAGGGCCCAATCACCAAGAAATTTATACCTTATGTGAATGCCGTATTTCCTAAATCTCCAACTTGGTTTTCTCCTGGTCTTCATACCACCTACCTCATCACTGGACACGGATCAATAAACCATAAATTAACATCCATGGGAATCATTGACAACCCCTACTGTGCATGTGGTGAAATAGAAGACTGGAACCATCTAGTATATACCTGCCAACACTATGAGGACCTCCGCAGCATCCTGTTTACTCGTATACAAGATAACCCTCAAGGAAATGAACACTTATTCATCACAGAAGAAAACTACTACTATGAGTTTACCAAGTTTGCACAAGCCCTCTTCACAAGACGGAGCACCCTATTGCCAACACAAAATAGGAACAACCCAAACATCTGATCCTAACCTAACTGGCCAACTGATCTTAACCTGGATAGGATCAACTGGCGTATGGACCACCTCATTCCTCAGTGGCAACTTGCACACGGCTCTCTTGCTGTCTTATTTATCGTCCTTCCCGGGTTCCCCTTTCAACTGATGGCGCTTATTGCTCCATTGATAACCTGGAGGATGCCTTCGCCTACATCCTCCATATTTCTAGCTATACCCTCCTTTCTTGCGTACACTCTGTACTTCCCCAACTCTACCTTTTTTTTTTTTTTTTTTTTTTGTCTCCGTCCAGGAAGCTCTGGCGACCCTGGCGGAGACAAGCCAGAGAATAATGGGCAGACTGGCTACCTCCTAGTGGTGTGTGCGGGCAACGTGGAGTCCCACTAGGGGCCCTGCGGCCAAATGCCAGGACACACAACAGAACCTAACGCAATATGTCATATACAACACACAACACTTTTCTGGCATTTACAGTAGTACTGTATTCCTTCACAGCGAACATATGGCGCAGATGTGGGAAACCACAGGTGGCGCCTGACCCTAATACTATGCACACTATGCACACTATGTCAGTGTAGTACCGCAGAGTTGATACGTTGCTCTGGGGTTACTGTTTCCCATATGTAGTACTTTACATTTGTCAATGTTAAACTTCATTTGCCACCTCTCAGCCCATCTGTTCAACCTTTCCAGATCCTGTTGCAGCAGCATAGCGTCAGTAGTGTCCTTAACGACCCAGCAAACCTTTGTATCATCTGCAAACTTGGACATTAAACTTGATATCCCATCATCAATATCATTCATAAACACCGAAAACAACAACGGACCCAACACTGAACCTTGAGGAACTCCACTAATAACATTAGTCCACGTTGAGCAGTGTCCATTGATTACCACTCTCTGTCTTCTGCCACTCAACCATCCCCTTATCCATAGCAGCAATTTGCCTCCAATGCCACACTGCTCCAATTTGTGCAGCAGTCTTCCATGTGCAACAGTATCAAAAGCCTTTCTAAGATCCAAATATATAATATCAAAGTTATTCCCTGCATCCAGTTCTTTTGTGACTACATCATAGTATCCAATCAAATTGGTCAGGCAAGACCTGCCCTTAACAAAACCATGCTGCGTCTGAGCTATAACTGAATTCTTGTCTAGATGATCCTGCAGTGCTTCTTTAACCAGTGCCTCCATTAATTTACCTGGAACAGAAGTTAAACTAACAGGCCTATAATTACTTGTGTCAGCCTTTGATCCTCCTTTGTGAATTGGGGTTACATTTGCACATCTCCAGTCTATGGGTACCTCCCCTGAGTCCAAAGAAGCTCTCATAATTATGGCTAGGGGTTTGCATACTTCCTTTGCTGCCTCCTTTAATATAACTGGATAGATCCCATCCACCCCAGGTGCCTTTTTTATGTTTATCCTCAACAACCTCTCCTCCACTTTCCTCTCAGTTATTACAAAATCATCCAGCTCACTGCCAATGTTTACTTTACCTACATCATTCCCCTTCCTGAATAACTCCTCATGCGTGAATGTAGATGCAATATACTCGTTTAGATTGTTAGCCATCTGAGCAGGATCCTCAACTGTTGAACCATTAATATCCAGTGGACCAATCTGATTCATCCCTTGCCTTTTCGAGTTCAAGTATGTAAAGAACTCTTTTCTGTTTTTCTTTGCATCCTTTGCCAAGGATTTTTCGTAGTCTGCCTTTGCCTGTCTAATCTCCTTTGTGACTTGGTTACAGACCAACTTATATCTATCATAGGCTTCCATGTCACCCATTAATTTGTATGTACCCCATGCATTTTTCTTCTCTGCCACATGTCTCATTAGTTCATCTGACAACCATTTAGGCCTAAACCTTGAACAATATTTCTTAGTTGGTATGTAAAGCCTGGTAGCCTCCAAGATTAGTTCCTTGAATGCTTCCCATTTTGAGTTTGCTGTTGGTAACATCATCAGTTGGTCCCACTGTATAGAATTTAAATACTGTCTCAGACCATCATAGTCGCCTTTACGAAAACAAAAACCCTTCCCTTTACCTCTGATGGTAGTTACCTCCTTGAGTAAATCCCACTTCAACACACTGTGATCACTGCCACCTAGTGGTTCATTTATCTGCAGGTTCTTAATGCATGAAGAATCACTACTGATAATCAGATCAAGAGTATTGCTCCCTCTTGTTGCCTCACGAACATGCTGATGTAGAAAACAATCATCCAATAAATCCACAAAAGCCTTGCTAGTGTGCGAGTGACCAACCCACAAATTCCAGTCAATATCTGGGAAATTAAAATCCCCCATTATAAGACTCTCTGATTTACTGGCCCACTCTATTTCCCTGTACAATATCTTATTATACTCATCAGAGTCATTAGGCCTATAGCACACTCCTACTCTCAATTTTGATTTCCCTATGCTTATGTCACATCAAACTGACTCGACACTGCCCTGTCCATCGATGTCGACTGGCTTCACTTCCTTGGACTTTATGTGTTTCTTAATTAATAGCATATTTATGAGCTTTTTTTCCCAATATGGCTGAGTTAGTTAGTGTCAGGCGAAGGTACCAAGGTTTTTTTGCGGGAAACTCGGGTTTTTCGTTCAGCAAACAGAAAATCGACCACAGAACACACGAAATTTACTAACAGTATATACAAAGCAATATGGGCTTAATCGCTAATGCACCTAAAACCCAATAACTTCTATTAGGAAGTGATTGTGAAATCGTCAGTTTTTTTTTTTTTTTTTTATGAAAACCCCAAACACGAAAGGTATCCATACTTAGAGTACTTAGTACCGTGCATGGGTTGAAGGAAAAGTATGGGGGGAGGGGGATGCCGGAAACTTTGCTCTAGAGACTAAACATGGGTTTCACCACTTCAAGCCTCCAATAAGCAAAGTGGTGGTATTTCACCGGTTGATGAAAGTCATCTACCACCTTTTTTTTTCTTTTTTTTTTTTTTTTGTAGTTGTTGGCGCATCGGCATTGGTTATAGCTTTAGAAAAGGGGATAATGAGAATTTAAGACGCTATATGGCATCTACACTGGTGTGCAAAATTTAAGAACGAGTCAAGTTTTCACCTGTAGCTTCTCATAGGATTGGCCTGGATATGGGAAAAGCATACCAAAGGAACCTCGTGAGGTACAGAAATGATGAAGGAAACAACACGACACAACAACGGAAACAAAACGGTACAGAGGGACTTAATTCAAAAACGGCAACACAGCACTGGCTGCTGTGATACAGATGCATCACTACCAAAGATGGAACAAAGGGAAGAGGTGGTCCTCAGCAGGGGATATGGCAACCCATAAATTTGTCGATGCAGGCTTTGCACCGCCTGTCCATACTTAGAACAATGTTGTTATAAGTTCTTGTGGTAACATCGTCCATTCTTCTGTCAGTGCCATCTTCAGCTGGTGAACATTTTCTGGTGGGTGTTGAAAGCGTAATGCCGCTAGGCGTCTCCCTAGAGCCTCCCATATGTGTTCGATGGGATATAGAACGATGGAACGGGCAGGCCAATCCATACGAAGAATGTCCTCACTTTCCAAAAGCATATCAACAGCTGCAGTGCAATGGGCTGTGGCGTTATCATCCATAAACACGAACTCGGGGCCAATGGCACCTCGGAACAGAGGCACATGGGGAAGGGTTACCTCAGTACAGTAGCATGCACCGGTTGCAGTACCGCCTTCCAGCATCTGGAGTTGTGTATGTCCATCCAAGATATCGCCTACCTAGACGAGAATACTTCGACCGGCTATATTGATCCCTTTCTGTGATATTTGCGGTACCGTGTGCCAACCTCTCGCCAGATTAGCTGGCGTCCAAAATTGGTGTTGAGACTGAATCTACTCTCATCAGTAAAGAGTACCTAAAGTAAAGATTTTGTGGTTATAACCTTTAGAAATAGTGTTGGTCCTTAAGTTTTGCACGTCAGTGTATGAATTGAGCAGATTGCTGAGGGAGGGCGAGTATATATCAATTATGGAATACTTTTTAAACAAAAATCACATAAACCATGAACACTTACATACCATTAAGAAAATATTGAAGGAAGAGGATGCCGAAATGCATGACTGCATAGTTGGCTTATCTAGTAGAGTAGAAAAAAATAGCATGGGACAGAGCGTAGAGTGTAGAGTGTGTTTAGAGTCTAACGGAACCAGAGGTTCCCCCCCCCCATCTCCGCATAGTAAACATTGTAGGTTTGAAACAGAACAATGTCAATGCCAGAGGTTTAAAGGTATATGGATTTTGTGTATGTGTAGTGTCGCGTACCGTTGTTCCTCTGGTAATTTAGCCGCTAGGCCCCCCCCCCAATGGGTCCCAACGTTGCCCACACTCTGCCCCATGGAGGCAGACCAGGTACACCAGTATTATAGTTATATACTCTGGCACGTCCTGCCACCTAATTTCCTGAGATTTCAGTTGCTAGGACCTAAAAAAAAAAAAAAAACGCTATAGATCAGCCAAAAGGAGTAGTGGTTATGCAATTTGATGCTGTCATTAAGTTTTTGGGTGTAGGACTCAAGCAATTTAAAGATGGTTCGGACGCTGGTTGTAAGTTAGAGAAGTGGAGGAAGACTGAGAGAAAAGACAGTGATAAGGGGACCATAGAGAGAAGACCCTGAAACAGTGGAGCAGGCCCGTGCCCCACCAGAGGGTAAAGAGGGGCGGCAAGGGAGAGGCTAGTGGTAACCTCCTTCGCCTGGGGTGGAGGTAAAGGACCACGCAAGGAAGTGTGGGATGGAAAGCTTAATGGCAACAGCTGAGCTCTGCCGGTGGAGTGTCATACCCGGGACGAAGGTCCCATCCTGTCTTCTTTTTCAAAGGGCGAGTCTGATTGTGGTCGCACTTGGGACTGTACATCATGTATCCCGTCCGATGTATACTGGTCACTACGAGGTCGAAGCTTTCAGGTCTGGTCGTTAGGTGTGTGGTTATCACTGGGCTGTGTCACTGGTAGGGATCTCTCCTGGAATTTTTTCCCGTTTGGTAAGTCAAAATTAGAGATGTACGTTCACTGCAATCTGACTTGGGAGCAGTTTCAGGACTTTCGTCCATATAGTCACTGGGTCAGCAGAGCTGCGTAATATCGGAGTTAGTGAAGAGTCGAAATCAGGACGGTCCAAAACAGTGTTGAGTCGTTCATGGGATAGACGTCCCCTCCAAATATTGATGGTAGTCAGGTTGAATTTGGGCAAGACGAGTTAGTCAGGTGTATGTTGTTATTCCAGTGGCAGGGATCGTCTTCTTGTGAAGAGCTCCTGGCAGTATTGCGAGAAGGTCTTGTACCCTCTGTCGCTGTCCAACAAGTAATGCTCCTGGTGTTTTGGATTGAAGTTAATTCTGGTAATCAGAATGCAGCGAAGGTCCTTCTTGTGAAGAGCTCCTGGCAGTATTGCGAGAAGGCCTTGTAGCCTCTGTCGCTGTCCAACAAGTAATGCTCCTGGTGTTTTGGATTGAAGTTAATTCTGGTAATCAGAATGCAGCGAAGGTCCTTCTTGTGAAGAGCTCCTGGCAGTATTGCGAGAAGGCCTTGTAGCCTCTGTCGCTGTCCAACAAGTAATGCTCCTGGTGTTTTGGATTGAAGTTAATTCTGGTAATTGTAATGCAGCGAAGGTCCTCATACAAAGGGCAGTCATATATTTGGTGACTCCAACTCTCCAACTCTCTGCAGTGGCAGAGGGGATCATCAATAATTCCAAGACTTGAGAGCTTGGCTCTGATGGGTCCGTGACCTGTTAGCATGAAAGTTGCGTGCAGGCCGGGGAGAACCGTGAAGGAGACTTGGGATATACCCTGTTGATATGGGGAATAAATTTCCTAATGAAAGTTACGGAGCGATGAAAACTACTGATTCCTGCAAATGGTACAAGTCGATCTGTAATACACTGCAAATAAGGTGAGGGAGGCCAAGGCTGCAAAAGACAAAGCTCTGGCTAAGAGAGAAAAGAATGGAGACTAGGAATTTTTCATGTATGTGAATACAACAAGTAAGAAGGCTAAGTAGATCGGACCCGCCCTTGTGCGCTGGTATAGGAAATTCTTAAATAACCCAGCTGATGCTGCTAATGAATTACATTGGTCTTTACCGTTAAAAGACCTCCATGATGTGAAGAAGTTGTGCGAGTGAGGCTGAGCCATATGAATTCAGTGATGTCATATGATGACAGATGTAGACATGTAGACATATATAGTATCTTCTGTATAGCGGCTCCAGGAACATAAGTTCATCACCGCCCTGTTACTCTGTGATGATACAAAACTCTGTAGAGCGGCCAGAAACGTGTAGTGTTATGTTTGTGTATAATATCTGTTGTTGTGTTGTTTAGTTGTTTCTGGCCTTTTTGCCACCGGGTAGGCGATCTCCTGGAAAGCGTGCCCGATGCCCGTCTACACTACGAGGAGGTGGGCCACATCTAGATATGTCCTTAGCCAAGTGGAGATAGACCATTACAATCTTTGTCTGCCCTGAAGAGGGCGAACTCCCGCACCCACTGGAGATAGTGCTATACCAGTGGGTGCCAGCAAATCCCATGCCCACAGCTACCTAAACTTAGGGTACCAGCATAGAGGAAAAAATTAATAAAATCATAATTTAAAAAGAAAAAAAAAGTTAGTTAAAAAAAAAAAAGTAAAATAAAATAAACTAAGATAAAAATTTATAGAGAAGAGTTGGAGAAAAAAAATAAATAAACAAAATAAAAAAAAAAATTAAATTTGAAGAAGAAAAAAAATGAAAATAAAATAAAACAGTATTAAAAAATAGTAAAATGAAATAAAGAAATATATATAGATACAAAGTTAAAAAAATAATAATAAATAAAAAAAAAAATCCAGTTGCCCAGATTTTCTTCTATTTTCTCTAGCCGATACGACTACAGAAAATAGAAGAAAATAAAAAAAAAATTACACAAAAGTAAAAATAAAATATATTAAAAAATAAATATATAAAATAAAAAAAAAGAAAAAATATATATAAATAAATTTAAAAGAAAAAAAAAAAAATAAAAGTGAATTGTCTAAGATTGGACAAGTCCCGCACCCACTGGAGGCAGTACAATACCAGTGGGTGCCAGCAATCGTTGGGTTGCCCAGGCCTGAGGGGATAAAAGTAAAAAATAATAATAATAAAAGAAAAAAATACTGGATCTATGTGATCTTCTAAGAGCTATTCAAGGTGACAATATTTTATCTTGCAAAACACCGCTCACTGCTGAGGCTGACATTATTGAAGGTGCTGGAGGCACCGTAGAAGGTGAAGCTGAAGCAGGATTGGCCAGCAGAAATTTTATTCTAGCAAATAAATCAGAAGCAAATTGTTGTAGGATTCTAAAGTGTGAGGCAGATTCTACTAGATGTTTTTCGTTGCCAGGTGAGAAGGTCTTGTAGGGATTTCCGTAGTTCAGCACAAAGAGGGCAGTGATAAGCAGCAGGTGGTTTCAGTCTTCCAGTTGGAGACAAAGGCAAGAATCGGTATTGCTTATTCTGCACTGAAAGAGTTTGGAGATGAAAGAGCCATGTCCAGTTATGATAAATGATGTGTAGAGGTTTGGAGAGAACCATAGGGAATTTTTCTTGTTGGCAGTAAAGGAGACATCTGGTATAAATTTATATGTAGTTCTGCCTTTAAGGGTTGTATTCCAACGATCTTGCCAAATTTTTTTAAAGCAGACCAAAGGTTTTTTCAGCTTTGGTGTCTACAAGGACGTCATTCTGTATTCCATAGAATTCCATGGAGGTCTGATGTTTTTGAAAGTAGCATAAGGCACGATGTAAAATGTGCAAGTCCAAAGGTAATACTCCAGCTATGACCTGCAGGGCATCAGTTGAGACAATTCTGCAGGCACGGAGCATTGTAAGAATCACGGATCTTTGCAAGGAGAGTAGTTTTGATTTCAATTTGACGTTCTTAATTCTGTCATACCAAACCGGAGCAGCATGGGTTGCAATAGGTATGAATACTGCCTTGTAATATAAGAGAAGAACTCTGCGTCCAAGCCCCCAGTCGGTTCTCGTAATCCGAACAACAGCCATTGTAAATTTCTTGATTTTATCTATTAGGTGGTTTACGTGGAGGGTAAAATTGAGCCTATCATCAGTGATCACACCAAGGTATTTTAAGTGCTTGACATATTATTATTATTATTTATTATTTATTCATTTTATTACATATGCTTCACCCCTGAACAGCCTTCAGCTAGGAGGGTGCCTATATACATTTATACATTATAAGTTAGAGAGCAAACATAGAAATCGTACATCTAAAGTGAGCTCACATCTGGTGAGTATGGGCTTGGCACACCCAGGGTCCTGAGCTGGATATCATCATTCTTCTCTTTCTTGGTGATTCCCTTCTAATTTTGACACTCACACACACACTCTCTCTCTCTCTCTCTCTCTCTCTCTCTCTCTCTCTCTCTCTCTCTCTCTCTCTCTCTCTCAGGGTTACTCGGGAACTGTTTTTTTTTTTTCCTGGTGCAGCATAAGCCTCAGGCTTCCTTGCATCATATGGATATTAATAATAATAATAATAATAATAATAAATAAAGCAGATACAAATATATACAGTGACACAAGCAAAAGACAGAGACATATAAACACATACGCGTCCTAATATATGCATTTACAGCTAATACATCTGTACAAAACACACATCGATTTAAAACAAATTAATTCATCAGTAAAGTAGAGTTCATGGGAGATTCCATCCTGAAGGAGATAATAAGGAAACTTCTACAGTTGTATGTGGTGGTACATGTCCTGTATCTTCTCAGATCTGTACGCTTTCTCATCACAGAACTTGTGGGGATCAATCTTCAGGGTGTTGTACGTTTCGAGGATGTTAGACGGAAAACATCTTCTAAGCATAGTTAAATTCTGTACTAAGCTTCTTAGGGGAATCCATGAACTATTGCAAAGGACGCGGGAAAGCCTAGGGCCTGCAACAAGATTATGGACATTTGGAGAGTCAAAGCGATCGGTGAGGAGTTGGCAGAGATTACGCAGATTTCCTGTGATGAGCAATTGATTCCATGGGGTGCAACCAAGGTTAGCATACATGACTGATCTCGAGATGGTGAAAGGGTGGCCATTAACACGGTTCAACCACCTTAAAATCCAGTATTCGATACCCATGAATTTTTTGATGTTAGTGAGGGAAGCAGAGGACCAGATCGTCGAGGCATACATGGGAATCGGGACAAGACATGTTTGTATGTAGTGAGTGGCAAGTTTTTGGTTGTTTACACCAGTAAGTTCCTGTCTTATCGCCCACATTGCTGACAGAGTTTTTGCTTTAGTGTTGGCGAAGTGCTGTTGGAAGGTCAGGCCTTCATCCCAGGTGAGCCCTAGATCAGTTGATGAGAAACCTTTTGGACTCTAATACCATTGATGTAGATGTCTATGTTCATCTTCCTCAAGTTAGTGAATGACATTTGTGCTGACTTGGTCGGATTTATGGATAGGCCAATATTCTCAAGATAATGGTCAAGTTCTTCTATTAGGGCAGTGGCATGGGCGGTGATTGCTTCAGATTTGTCACCGTGTTTTGACGAGATGAAGAGTTTCATATCATCTGCGTAAGAGCTGCAGTCAGGATGCGTAGAGAGGAAGGGGTCCAAAGCGGCAGCAAAAAATAGTGCGGAAAGGACGCCACCTTGGGGGACTCCTCTGTAGACGACGTGGTTCGATTGGAAGGTTCTATGTTCTACTCTCAAATGCCTTTGTTTGAGAATGGAAACGATGACTTTTAATAAGCCTCCCTGTATTCTGAAATGCCTTTCAAGTATTGTCATCAAGGAATTGATTGAGACATTATCGAAAGCAGATTTAATGTCTAAAAATACTACATCAATCTGTTCTTTGGCGTTCAGAGTGGTTTGGATCCGAAATAGGGTGTCCATTAGATTAGTCACAGTTGATCTCTTTGGAATTACAGTGTGTAAATATGGTGGTCTTTTATGGAAAAAATGCATAACAAGAATTGGCAGCAGAGTCTTCTCGAACAATTTCAGTAAATTGTAGCTTATAGAGATGGGACGAAAATCCTTCTTGTCTTTCGGATGTTTGACTTTAGGCACGGGTTTTACAATATAATGTTTCTATATTTCAGGGATAATTCCAGTGTGTAGGGTTTCTCTAAATATGTGTAGCAAGACCTCGATGATGAATGGACTGCTTACTTTCATGATGAAGAGGGGGAACATATCGGGGCCAGAAGTGGATTTATTTGGGAGACTATTTAATGGATGAATTACATTTTCTTTGGTTATGGTGATTTCTGTTAGTAGAGGTCTGATATCAAGATTGGATCCGGATGGAGTCATGTTATTCATGTAATTTACCAGCCAACTGGTATTGTCTGGTGCGAGAGAGTTATACTTTAAATTAGGATCTGGAGAGATTCCGAAGGTACTGTTCGCCCATTCCCTAAATAAGGTTTCGTCCATGGTGAAGCTGGTATTCTTGTTGTTGTTGATTCTTTTAGACTGTTTAAGCTTTTTAGAAATTGCAAAGTTGTACTCTTGACGTTTGTGCTTTAAGAAACAGGCTCGTTCTTTTTTGTAAGCGATGTAGTCTTCAGCGGTTCTGGTTTTCTACCATTTTCTGTAAGCCTTTTGTTTTCTTACAAACACAACCTTCATATTGTTGTTAAACCACCAGTTAGATCGATGTGAGATCCGAATCTCCCTAGACGCACCAACACAAGCTATTTGAAATAATTCATCAGCCAGGATGGAAGCAGCTTCAGGCCCTGACTTTTCTAACAGGCAGTTCCATTTATACGTAGTGAGGCGATGGAGGATTATTTCTTCCTTAATGAACTTGTTTGAAAAGACTCTTCTCGTATGCAGCGGGCCACATCCTTCAACCGAGGTATTAGAGAGGTCGGAACGGGCATAGAATTCACAATCTAACGGTTGATGATCTGATTTGAAGAAGAAGGTTGGTTCGATAAGTTCTGCATGAAGTGTGTTGTGAAAAATGAGGTCGAGCTGCTGATTTCCGCGAGTTGGAGGAGTTTGAAGCGGATGAAGGTGGAGCATATGTAACATTTTTTCTAGAGAAGACCGAGCCGTTGAGTACCTTGGCAGGGGCATGTTGAAGTCCCCTACGAGAACAGTAGGGACGTTGGGTTGGAGATTGGTAGTAATCCAGGTCGCTAATTCCGTTCTAACCTCTAGGGTGTGTTCTGGAGGGAGGTAGACAGTGCAAACCTGTATTCTAATTTCATCGAGGTCAAGGATTGCAGAGATGGCTTCAAAGTTTTCGGAACTACTTGAGTTGGTCCTATGTCGAGAAAAGGAATTTTTATAGATGATTGCAACTCCACAACAGCGGCGAATGGCGCGTCCATTAACTTGAGCAGCATAGTTCAAAGGGAGGCAAAGAGTGTCAATACTTCTATTGCGGTTCATCCAGGTCTCCATTAAACAAATAATATCGTACTCTGCAGTAAGGAGAATAGATTGAAGTATATGTAGTTTGCAACTTATGCCTCTTATGTTATGAATGTAGCATCTGATAGTTACAGATGCGGGTGTGGATGGGACACTCTGTAATTGCTATACCTGAGTATTATTATGTCCCCTCTGGAGCACGCTAGCTTTTCTGTCTTCAAAAGGTTTAATTAGAGTATTTGGTGGCCATGGGTCCAAGCTTATTAGCGGTTGGCAGGGGTCAGCTGGCTTTGAGACAATGAAAGAGGCATAAGATGCGTGCCGCGTACGTAGTTGTCTAACATCTACTCTGATGGAGTATTCCTTCCAATACATTTCTATGATTGCCTGAGTAGTGGTTTTTGGATTTAATCTTGACACAAAGATTTGGTCCCGAGTCAGTACAGCCGTTATATTGTAGTTATATGCTGGGCAAGTCTTTCGTTGATTGGGTTTCGGATGATTTTTTATGATACCCTTTTCATTAATGTTAGCATTATCATTAGCATTAGCATTAGTAGAGGCATTTGATGCAAGAAAGCAAGCTTATGCAGCATCAGCCAAAAAAAAAAAAAAAAAAACCCACTTCCACTTCACCCCTCTGTTCGTTCAAAATACCTGTCCAGCTGAGCCTTAAACTTATTTAGGCTATCAACTTCCACCACAAGGGATGGCAGTCTGTTCCACCAACCAACCACCCGCTGGCTAAAGGCAAATTTCCGCACGTCTATCCTACATCTGTCTTTCCTCAATTTGAATTTATGCCCTCTCAGGTGATTTTTCTGAGCTAGAGTTTGTTAGAGATGGAGGGAAATATGATAGAGCGCTGGGATTAAGAGGTTGGTTCTCTTCATGGGTGCCGTTTGGGTTGTCTCTACCTTTGGGTCGGACGCCAGTTGGGCTGATAGCGGTAACGTCGGCATAAGACCGCCAAAACGACTGTTTTTGCTGTGGCGGGTTTAGGCAGCAGCCGACAACCTCATTGACTGTATTTACTGAATTAGTACCAGCAAGTTTTACACCCCTTATCTTCTGAGTATCCTTTTTCAATGTATGCTCTGTTGTCTTTTTTTTTTACTGTATGAATTTCAGATGAGGGGTTTTTATGCGTTGAAATGCAGTTCTGAGAGGAAACGGTTGTACTGTTATGCGGATGCTTATCAATTTTTTCTTGTTCGAAGGTGACAAAACATTCTTCAGCTTGCGGTATGTGTCCACTTGTTGCTGAGATCATCACTGGGAACTGTTTGCTACAAGTGGATACTGGTACTCTCTCTGACTCTGGTGTGACACTGCTATCAGTGACCCGTTGTTGGGTTTCTGTTGAGATAGCGTCTGAATCATGATATTCATTATCCCGTTGTTTGTACTTGCCATATGCTGTCCTTTCAGGTCTCAGTGTATGTACTGATAAATGGGGATTCATGATGAATTGCTTGAGGGTGAATAGCTCTTGAGAGATTTCTGTATTTTGCGCTCTAAGTGTTTGGTTTTCGTCAATCAAAACCACTAGATTTTCTTGAACGTTCTTCAGATTCAGGGCTATACTTTCTATTGCTGCTGAGAGTTGTTCAGGGGCTTTTCTTGCGTTCTGAACATCCGTACTTGCCATTAGCAGTGCATGACTGCTCTCAGCATTGCTTGTACTTTCAGTTTGCGTACTTTTATTCAGAGAACGTGTACTGATTTCCTGATTGTCAGAGGCCCGATAGGACTCTCGATCTAAGTAATCTTGAGTGCTCAGAGGAAATTGTGTAAAATTATTATTATCTTCATCCAGCGATTCATTTGTTTCTTCATTCTTTTTTGAAGCTATTTCTAACGTGTGGTCACTCTTAAGAGTATCGGCATTTTCAGGGTGTTTATTTTGTGGTTCTTGAATGAGAGCTTCATCTGGCGCCTTACAGGAAACTATTTGTTTCGTATTTTCTTTACACTGATCGCAAATAAATAGCCGTCTTTTAGCTTTGGGCAATTTAATAAGGTTTATCTTGGTACAAGAATTACAGATCAGCCCGAGGCATTTAATGCATTTAATAATCGCCATTATTGCTTGCGGCATTATCTTAAGATTATTTGGAGCACTCGTCTTACTTCTTAGTTGCCTACCTACGTAGGCAGCATTTATACGTGGTGAATCCCAAGGGGTTTATCCCGACAGCGATATATCCCATTTCAAGATAGGAGGACGATGGATATTTAGTTGACCTTTAAAGATCATGAGCCGCGTTTTGGATGGAGATATTTTAAGTTTGTTGACAGCTACTCATTTAATGAGATCCTTTAAGACCGGAGAAGTTCTTTCTTAAATGTGTTGCCTGGAGTTGCCTGAGAAGACAATGACAAGGTCATCAGCATATGCGAATGGAGTAGCAAAATCGAACTGTCTGGTTAGCCACGTATTTAGTGTAATGTTCCAGAAGAGCGGCCCCAGAACAGAGCCCTGAGGACATCCTCTAGTCACAGTTCGTGTTGTGCTGCAGGTTTTTGAAGTAACCTGCATAGATCTGTGATCAAAGTAGGCTCGGATAGCTTGATACAACTGAGAGGAGCATGAGATGTTCAGAAGGCTTTCGAGGGCACTCTCCCACCAGAAGGAGTCAAAAGCACCTTCAAAGTCTATGACGATGGCCATTTCATATTTTGATGTGGAATTCTGGATGTAATTTTTTAACGCAAGAAGTACATCTTCACAAGACTTGCCCTTAACGAATCCATACTGGTGAGGTGAAAAGATATCTTGAGCTTGGAAAAGATCATATATTCTTGGGGTGAGTAGTCGTTCGTAGAGTTTTCCCAAATTTGGTAGGAGAGACATGGGACGGAAGGCTCTGGGTTCTGATGGGGGTTTGTTGGGTTTTCTTACTAGTTTGACTAGTGCATTCTTCCAGAGACGGGGGAAAGTACCACAGAGAAGACATTTGTTGAAGAGATTTAACATGATGTTAGGATAAGTTTCTCCGAACTTCTTAATGACAGTATTCTCCAGTAAATCAGGTCCAGGACATTTTTGGACATTGATTTTATTTAAAGCTGTTTGAAACTCTTGTTGAGTAAACAGGTCAGTATCCACAATGGGGAAGTATTGAAGATTGAGGGTTCTTGTTATGGATTGAGTGGGCGAGTCTGTTGACTGATCATCCTGAATGAAAAGTTTATCCAGAATCATTGTGAGAGTATCGTGCCAAGTCGTGGTTTCAGAGTCATTGGTCACTATGGAGTTGTAAATATCATTGGTTGGCACTTTATCTCTGCTAAGTTTATAGAGTAATCCCCATGGGTTTGAGTTGCCCACAGTGGAGACGAAAGACTGCCAGGTAGCGATTTTTTGCTTTGAGATTTCGAGATTATACTGATATTTTATGGTTCTGTATTCATTTCTGAGTCTTTGTACTTCATTGGGAGGCCAAGAGCGTCGTCTTTTATACAGTTTCCTTGCCATGTGAATACGTCTTCTTAAAACCGCTAGATGGGGATTCCACCAGGGAACAGATTATGTTTTGGAGCTATTCTCTTAGTCGAGCATTCAGCTGTTCGTAGTAAGGCAGTTTGGATATAGAAGGCTTGTTCTTTGGCATTAAGCAGACTAAATAAATCTAAAATTTCATCACATTGGTCATGTTTAACTGATTCCGAGAGTGGCCATTGTATATGCTTTATAGCAAATCTTCTCAAGTCCTGAGGAAGTAACCTCCGATTCTGTAAATTTGTGGTTAGTTTAAATGAAATTGCACGGTGGTCACTACATGTTAGATCCTCAATCACAGCCTAGTTTGATATTTTGTTAGTGATGTTTGCAGTTGTGAGAGTCAGGTCGATGTTATACTCACCATTTATTGTGAAGAAGGTACTGGGTTGATTGGATTTATTTAGGATGTGCAGGTTATATGCCAATATTAAGTTCTCCAGTTGTCGTCCTCTGTGGTCAGTGGAGGTACTAAACCATAATGGAGACTTGGCATTGGAGTCTGTAGTTATAATGATAGGTGATGGCCATAGTTTTTCGATGACAGGATCTAGATAGTTCAGGGAGATTTGGATATCTTCAGATGGGAGACAGTAGAGTGATACCAAATAGGAAGTATGAGAAAGTGACGAGATTTGTACACATGTAGCATTTGGTCTACACAGGAAAGAAATAGATGTTATGATAACAGGTGCTTGTTTATTAGAAAAGCCTTTGAGCATAAAGCCAAGTATGGCTCCCGGAATGTATGGTATACCTGGTGGTCTTGAAGGAGATCGCCAGGGAGAGTATCAAACCATTGAGAATAATTATGAAGGCATCTTTGGACTGGAGAAGTGCCAAGTATCGCCAGCACATAAAGGTGATTCTAAGAGCGAAGTTGGTACCTACAGATAGGATAGTGTGATTTCAGTGGTAGGAAAAAATCTTAGATGCAATGATTGAGAGTGCAATCCAGGGACATTTAATATTAGTATTACTATTAGTAATAGCAATATGGTGCAAGAACCCTAAGGCTTATGCTGCACCAGCCAAAAAAAAAAAAAAAAAGAAAACAAAATAATAATCAAATCAAATAAAATGACTAATAAAAGAAAAGGAAATATACAACCTATGTATTTCCCTCCTCGCGTTCGTAATTATCTACTTGACCTTTAAATTTCCCAAAACTATCGGTCTCAACCACCCACGTCGGTAACTTATTCTAGTAATTTATAATTCGCGGGCTAAAATAAAACTTTCTGAAATCCACTCTAAACATCTCTCCCCATAACTTAAATTTATGGCCTCTAGTTCTAGGATCATTTATAATCTTGGAATCCCATCGATGACGCAGGGAACTTTAATGGGCTTTTTTCAGTCCGTGGTTGAGTTAGTCGGTCTCAGGCGTAGATAGCAAGGTTTTTATCCCCAAAACTGGGGTTTTTCGTCCAGCAAAACAGGTAAATCGACCATAGAACACATGCAATTTACAGACACAAAATACGGGTTAATGTATTCAATTACGGGCAACCCTAAAATATTAATTTGAATTTAATTTTATAACTTGAAAATGCAGCTCCCAAGTCTCTTTCTTCCAATACTGGCTTACGTTAACTCCACCAAGTGTACAAGTTATTTTGGGGTGCTGTTCCCCAGGTGGAAGACCTTGTATTTTACAGAATTAAAGCATAGCTGCCACTTTTATGACCATTCCTGAAGTCTATCTAGGTCACTCTGAAGAAGCTCTGTGTGGCGCTGATCATAAACTACTCTACTCTACCGATCTTTACATCAACTGCAAATTTATATATCACAATACTGATCTATGGGGAACCCGACTTCTTACATTAACTCTCCAAAGGACGGGAGGCTAATCACCTGATCTTCACCGTGAACCCTGAAACCGACCACAAAGTCTGTTTCAGGGTTCACGGTGAAGTTCAGGTGGAATGCAAGCGTCTCCTCGCACACCTCAACCAGAGCTGGCAAAACCGCTGGCAGACATCAACCTTAGATGAAATCATTAAAAACTTTATTCCCGATATCCAACAGGTGTACCCAAACTATCCACCTTGGCTTTCTCCTGGACTTCTCGCGACGTACCTGTTGACCGGCCATGGCGCCATAAAAGAAAAACTCCATGGATGCGGATTGAGTGACCCCCCTATGCCACTGCGGTCTACGCGAGGCATGGGGGCACTTGATGTATGACTGCCCACTGTACGAGGATCTCCGCTGCCGATTTATAACCACCACCCAAATAATGTTATGAGACCAGGAATATCTGATACTATCTGAAAAAGATACCTATAGTGCCTTCACTTAATATGCACAAGACTTCTTCACAAGAGGACGGACTCTTTCGTATCCATCACCACAACAACAACAACAACCATGAAATGAATAACCTTATGACAGCAAACAACACAAACCAAGAACTAACTGCCTCAAAGAGACCAAAAAAAAAAAAAAAAAACCCAACATTATAAGAGGATCTCACGAGCCGGACCTAACTCACGTAAGTTGCACACCCGATATGTGGACCTTTCCCAGACGGGACGCAGCCTCATGAGCGATTTTCTGTCCAGCTGAATTCCAACCAGCTTAATGAGACTGCAGAATTTTCTGCATATGCCAACCATAATGGCAATCGGTGCTGGCACTCTTGCTGGACTCATCTTTCTTTCCTCCCCTCCTCACCAACCCAGATTTCCTCTTGGTGGGGCATGGGCATACCCCACTGACTTATAATGGGGTCGTCTCCTCTATTGATCCCATTTCTTCTGTTTTTCTCCCCCCTGTCTTCAGTCTCCTCTCCCTCTCTATCTGTCTGCCAGCGTATACCCCACGGGTAAAAATTCAATATCATCCAAATTTAGCTCGCCCAAATTTCGGTCTTTCAATCTAGCGTTCAACCCACTCAAACATAATTTTTTTAAGGTCCTAGCCACTGAAATATCAGGAAACTAGGTGGCAGGACCTGCCAGAATAAACTACAACTACTGAGTACCTGGTCTGCCTCCACGGGACGAAGTGTGGGCAACGTCGGGCCTCAGCAGGAGTCTGGCGGCTAAATGGCCAGAAGAACAAAGTACACGACATCACACACCTCAAGATCCATATACTTTTAAATCTCTGGCCTTTACAGTGAACTGTATCACACTACAATGTAAACAATGTGGAGATGGGGGAAACCCCTGGTGCCGTTTGACCCTAAACACACTTTACACTTTCTTACATTAACCCGATCTGATCTGAGGAATAACCATTTATCACCTCTGCTTCCTGCCCTGAAGCCATCCTGCTATCCATCTAAGGATGCTATCCATCTAAGGTTAGCTATCCATCTAAGGTTCCAACCTGTTCCAGCTTATAAAGTAACTGCTCATGTGGGACTGAGTCAAATGCTTTGCTGAATTCTAAATAAACAATCAAGAAATTATTCCGTAAATCCAGCTCATGACTAACCCTATCAAAATAGCTAGCAGGATTTGTTAAACATGGCTTTCCCTTTACAAAACGTGCTGTATCCTTTAGAATTCCATTTCTATCTAAATGATCCTGAATTCCCTTGATCATTGAATTCAATGGTTTTCCCTACTACTGAAGAAATTCCCACTAGAATTTTAGAACTTCCCTTATGTATTGGCGAAATTGACACTTCCAATCCAAGGGAATCTCTCTTCTGAGTCCAGTGATGCTCTCATAATTAGCCTTAATGGTTCATGTACTCACTTG
The DNA here is from genome assembly GCF_048544385.1 of Mastigoproctus giganteus. Classification (NCBI taxonomy): domain Eukaryota; kingdom Metazoa; phylum Arthropoda; class Arachnida; order Uropygi; family Thelyphonidae; genus Mastigoproctus; species Mastigoproctus giganteus. Next base: position 22,380,598 of record NC_143583.1, read on the forward strand.
CCGCCTCCCTTAAAATTACAGGATATATCCCATCAACGACAGTAGCCTTACTTGCCTGTAGGCTCGAAAGTTTTTCATTAAATAATCATGCGAAATTTCAACATCATTAATCAAATATTTTTCAATTTCACTCCCATAATTTCTCATTCACATAAAGGATTTTTCTTCGTTAAATATCAATTAAATATTCAACTGCAACATCAACTGAGGTACCTAATACTGTCCCACGTCCATTACATATGGGTCCTATCTGATTTGTCCTTATCTCCTTTGCTTTTATACATGTGAAGAATTCCTTATTCCCCCCATCCTCTTTGCTCTCTTTGCCAGCGATTTCTCATAATCTGTCGTTACCACCATAACCTTTTCTGTGGTATTATTATAGACCAATTTGTAACTGTTATAGGCTTCAGTACTTTTTATTTCTCTGTAACTGTTATAGGCTTCAGTACTTTTTATTGCTCTGTAACTTTTCCATGCTGTCTTTTCCTGCTCAAGTAATCTCGCAAATTCATTATACCTCCAACTTGGAATCCTGCTCATGGAGTATTTTTTAATTATATATACGCATTCGAGGTTTTTATGATTAATGTTTGAAAGGTATACCATAATTTAATTTTATTCACTTTCTGTGAGATATCTACCCAGTTAACAGAGGCCATGTAGCACCTTAAGACGGCGTAATTTCCTTTCCTTAAATTATAACCCATTCTTTGGCTTTCACTACTGCTACCTCTCTCTCTCTCTCTCTCTTCATCGTCCCCAGTAGAACTCCGTGATCACTTCCTGTTACAGGTTCCTGTACTGTCAGTCCTATTATATCATCTGGTTCATCGGTGATGATCAGGTATAGAATATTATTTTTCCTAGTACTTTCCCTGACATGTTGATACAAATAACAATCATCTAGTTGAATTAAAAATTTTGTGCCCCATGTAGAGATTCTTCCCATTTCTCCAATCAATAAGAGGAAAATTAAAATTACCCATAATAAGACATCCAGGCTTACTTGCCCGTTCCATTTGCATATACAGGCTCTCATCATAATCTTCACAAGAACTTGGACTGTAGATTACTCCCACTCTCATTATACCTTTGCTTTCAACTATCTAGCACCATGCATAACATCTACAAATAAAGTACTGCATATGGGTAGCAGTAACCCCAGAATAACATATCAACTGTATGGTACTACACTTAGGTAGTGGAGAAGGATAAAGATCTGAGGTAATTGAGCAGTCAGATCTGAAGTGTTCTGAGCAGTACACACAGTCTGCAAATTGGTATATATCATTGATAAGACACCATGTGGTGTCTTGTCAAGTCATTGATATACAAAACTTTTTACAGCATGGATCAGGAGGTGATTATCCCTTTGTTTAGGGCAATGGTCAGGCCACAACTTGAGTACTGTATACAGGTTTGGAGGCCTCATTTTTGGAAGAATGTAGAGCTGCTGGAACGAGTACAGAGAAGGGCAACCAGATTGGTTAATGGACCAAAAGGCTACTCTTATGAAGAAAGGCTAAAGTTCTGCAAATTGCAGTACCTAGACACCAGGCACCTACAAGGTGATCTAATTGAGGTGTATTAGACCTTGAATGGTTTGAGCAAGTTCTATGCTGAGGATCTTTCCTCTTGCCCAGATTAATCGCTTGAGGGGACATAAATTCAAATAGAGGAAAGACAGTTGTAGAATAAATGTGCAGAAGTTTGCCCTTAACCAGCTGGTGATTGATTGTTGGAACCAATTTCCATCTGTCGTTGTGGAAATTGACATTTTAAATATATTCAAGGGCGAACAAGACAAACCTTTGGAGTGAATTGGATGGGTGAAATGGGCAGGGAACTTTTTTTTTGGCTGATGCTTTATAAGTTTGCTTTCCTGCATCAGGTGCCTTTACTAATGCTATTACCGGGTGGACTACGTTTCCGTAAGCCCTATTACATCAGCGTGCTTTGTCCAAACCACAGCAGTTCGAATTCATTCATTTTATTGACGACACTTCTGACGTTACTGTATAGACAATTAAAATTTGGGGTTTTTTTTATAGTTAACTACCATGACACACCCCTTGAAGTTATTCCAGCTTGCTTCCCTGGCATTAGCTAACCGAAATGATTGAAATGTTTCCCTCAGGACATCTTGCTAATATTATCCGTTGTAAGAAAGAAGACAAGAACTATTGAAGTATGTGCAAGCATTACGTTGACCAATATTATCAGATAAACGCGTATCTCTATTGCCCGGTACATTAGCAGTTTTCCCCGAACCCTTAAAGTATGCTCAATGATACTGGAAAAGACTTTTGCACGACCTTTGTTTAAATCAATCAATGGGCACTGCTCGTCGTGGACTAATGTTATTAGTGGAGTCCCTCAGGGCTCAGTGTTGGGTCCATTATTGTTTTCTGTATTCATAAATGATATTGATGATGGTATATCAAGCTTAATGTCGAAGTTTGGAGACGATACAAAGGTAGGCAGGGTTGTCAAGGACACTACTGATACTATGCTGCTGCAACAGGATCTGGAAAGGTTGAGCAGATGGGCTGAGAGGTGGCAAATGAAGTTTAATATTGACAAATGTAAAGTACTACACATGGCAAACAGCAACCCCAGAGCAACGTATCAACTCTGTGGTACTACACTGACAGTGGTAGAGAATGAAAGGGACCTGTGGGTGGTTGTGCAGGCAGATATGAAGTCCTCTGAGCAGTGCAGACGGGCTGCAAGAGTAGCTCATGGTGTATTGTCAATGATATATAGGAATTTTTCTAGCAGGGATAAGGAGGTGATTATTCCCTTGTATAAGGCAATGGTCAGGCCACACCTAGAGTACTGTATACAGGTCTGGAGGTCTCATTTCAAGAAGGATGTAGAGCTGCTGGAACGAGTACAGAGAAGGGCAACAAGATTAGTGAATGGAACAAAGGGGTGCTCTTACGAAGAAAGGCTTAAGTTTTGCAAATTACAGTGTCTGGAGACTAGGCACCAGCGAGGTGATCTGATAGAGGTGTATAAAGCCTTGAATGGTTTGAGCATGCTCAATGCTGATGGGATTCTTCCTCTCGCTCAGAATAATAATTACCTGAGAGGGCATAAATTCAAATTGAGGAAAGACAGATGTAGGATAGACGTGCGGAAATTTGTCTTTAGCCAGCGGGTGGTTTGTTGGTGGAACAGACTTCCATCCCTTGTCGTGGAAGTTGATAGCCTAAATAAGTTTAAGGCTCAGCTGGACAGGTATTTTGAACGAACAGAGGGGTGAAGTGGAAGTGGTTTCTTTTCTTTTTTTTTTTTTTTTGGCTGATGCTGCATAAGCTTGCTTTCTTGCATCAAATGCCTCTACTAATACTAATGCTAATGCTAAATGTACCCCGTCTTTACAAAGCAGATTCCTTCTACCCACAAGTACAGGCTAAGCTGAAAAACATTTCACCCCAAAAGCCTTGCAGAATTCCTCAAGTCTTGAGCTAACCCTCAAGGCAATGCCTCCTATCGTTCGTGGGCAGATTTGCAGATATATAGACATTTTGATCTAACTCGCGGCATTTCTTCAGCATGGTCCTATATTTGTCTAACAAATCGACAGATCATGTGTGCCTAATATCATTAGTCTCCACATGAATGATTATATTCTCTTTACTCCCCCCCCCCTTAAATTCTGACAATCTATTGGTGGAATCATTAATTGTTGCTCCTAGCAGACGACATATCCTGGTTCTAGTACATCTATCCTTATTACATAAAATATTTCCTGTTTCCATGACAGTGGAGTCTCCTAATGGAAAGTCCTTTTGAACCTGAGCAGTTTGCACTTGGTTATTTTATACTGGGGCCGAATTGGGAATGCATCACTTGGTAGGTTACTAGAGTCCCGGACGATTCCCAGTTACATTAATCTCTACGTTATTTTCATGTGATCATGACCGTGGTCGAAAAGCCACGTCCGCTTCAGAGAAGTAACAAAATTCTTTAGTCTCTTATTGTTTTAGAGGAAGTTTTTGTTCTAATGCTTAATGGTTTAATTTTTTATGTTTTAATATTAGTTTTTAAAGTATTAAGAGTATGGATTCATTATGTATTTATTTGGTCTCAGATTATTTAAATTGTTTTTAAAATACAGACGTATTGTATTCTCTCGCTCAAAGATTGGGGCGATGATTCGATGTATTTTGGGGTCCGCGGGTCTCCGATTTCAGGGTGCACTGAGTCACTGATCTTGTCTACGAGGAAGTGGAATACACGTAATCTATTTGTATAATTATTCTTTTTTTTTTTTTTGTAGTTGTTGGGGCATAGGCTTCTGTGACCATAATGCACCTCCCAAGGTTTTTTTGCAGTACTTTGATCCAAGCGGGAATCGAAACCGCGACCTTTGGGTTGCCAGGCAGGCACTTTACCCACCCGGCTAGCCCGGTCGGCAATATAATTATTCAACTACGGAGAGTATCAGCACTGAAGTGTTCTACAAGACATCATAGAGGTAAATCTTCCATTTCTAAACTAATTATCCTCGAGAGTGAGCACCCGTTTTATCAGTGCTTTAAATTCTTCTAGCAACACACCAGATTTTAATTTTAGATTGGTACACTCCGTACAACGGTGACAAAGAAAAGAATCGCCAGGCGAGTTATGATTATCCACTAGGTCGACCTTGGAATACATGCCAAAGTTCTGCAAACGATGAAATCATGATTCACATGGAAAATGCCATCAACTATTTCTGTATGAGTAATGATGCCCTCTGACGAAATGTTCATGGTAGATTTTGTCACAATCATTGTTAAATTTACTAAATATCACAGAAAGGAACTTTTAAAAATTATATTTATAATATTATAAAAATTTCAATTTGCAAACTATTACAGGAAAAAACAACTTATATGAAAATAAACTTAATAAATATATTAAAGAAATTAATTAACCACTTTAATCTCTATGCTCTTCCTGCACTTTAGACCTTGGAGCACTATGTTTTTTTTTCTTTTTTGTTTGTTTTTTTTTAGGCGCATTAGCAACTAAGGCCATATTGCTCCGGGGATATGCGGTGGTCATTCCCTGACCTTTCCGCATCCTCCGTATTTGGTGGTCACGGGCTCGAACCCCGGTCTTATCTGGAGCACTATGAAAATATGTCTGCTCTCTACGAATGCCAACAGTAGAATGGCAGAAGAATTTAGCATTAGCGTTAGTAGAGGCATATGATGCAAGAAAGCAAGCTAATGCAGCATCAGCCAAAGGAAAAAAAAACGCTCCCATTTCACCCCTCCGTTCGTTACAAATACCTGTCCAGCTCAGCCTTAAATTTAGATAGACATGGCATTCTGAAAGACACACACAACATGGTTTTGTTAAGGATAAATCATCTTTAACTAACTTAGTAGGCTTTTTTTTAACACAATTAATCCTGAGCAGGATGTAGGGAATAATTTCCACATAATTTATTTAAATTTTACAGGCATTTGATTCCGTCCTTCACGAGAGGTTATTGTAGAAGCTTGAACAGGTTGGGATTACTGGTAACCGTCTAAGCTGGATATTTGTATCATCTGCAAACTTTAACAATATTAAAACGTAGCTGCCACTTCTCTGACCATATTCTTCAGATTCTGTCCACCGCTGTTCCCCATTTACATAAATTACATCTACTACGGGATAAAAGGCATAATGTCAAACTTTAGAGTTGACGTAAAGATTGACAGAGCCTTTAATGATCAGTGCCCAGCAGTGCTCCTTCAGGATGACGTCAACAGACTTCAAAGATGGTCAGAGAAGTGGCAGCTACGTTTTAATACTGCTAAATGCAAGGTCTTACACTTAGGGAATAGCAACCCGCAAATAAATATACACTTGGTGGGGTTGAATGAACAACAGTGGAGGAGGACAGGAATGTGGGAGTTATGATATAGGCAGATGTGAAGTTTCCTGAGCAGTGTACACAGGCAGCCAGTAAAGCCCGTGGTCTCCTATCGATGATTTATCGAACGGTCATAATCCCACTGCATAACGCAATTGTAAGACCACATTTTGAATACTGTATTCAAGTATGGAGACCTCATCTGAAAAGAGACATTGAGCTTCTTGAAAGGATCCAAAGACAGGCAACTTGAATGGTGAGATCGGCAGAAGGACGACCGTATGAAGAAAGACACCGATTATGCAAGCTACAGAATTTGGCAACAAGGCACCTCAGAGGTGACCTGATTGAGGTTTATAAGGCTTTGAGAGCGATTAGTAAAATGAATGAATGTGGAATTCTCGCTGTTCTAAACAATTCCAGAACTATGAGTCATAAATTCAAATTGCAGGGCTTGAGGTTCAGATTAGATTGCAGGAAGTTTTCTTTTGGCTAGCGAGTCGTTGAGAGTTGGAACAAATTTTCTTCGCAGGTAGTGAGGCTGAAAGTTTAAATAAATTAAAGATCTACTGAATACTTACCTGTGTGAGGAGGAAAGCGTATAATTTGTGTTTTCTTATCTACTTGATTGGATTTTTTTTTTTTTTTTTCGCAGTGCAGCAAAAACCTGTGGTTTCCTTGCACTATATGGCGAATACTACTACTATTACTATACTATAAAGACATTCTCAACATAATTGCGCTACTGCCAGAAGCCTGCATTTTTTACACCTAGCAGGATGGGTCTTAACACTTAATCTGGTTGTTTTTTTCGTGTTCTCCTCTCCCATCAGTGTGAAACAGCAAGAGCTGGGATTCGTCAGATCATGCAACGTTTTTTCCAATTCTCCGAAGTCCAGTTTTGCTGTCTTGCACCTACTCTAATCATAACTTTGAGCCTTCTCTAACCATAGTATCGCAGACGATGACGTTTCCGTTGTCTGCTGCGATACTGATTCCTTAATACGAGTACCTTGTCACGGATTCGGTAGGTTACAGAAAAGCTTCAGTTGTCCAAATGACAATCCAATTCAACTGGTTTGTCATTTGGCTGACTGAAGCTTTTCTGTAACCTTTATGAAAGGTTAACCGGCCCTTTTACCTCTCGCATTAATGAACTCTTTTCAACCAATGGATCATCATCAGCAGGATGCTATTTTGGAATTCAACCAAAATCAAGTTGGTTTTTGAGCTGCGTTTCGAGTGCATCAAGTTATTGAACTCGATGCACCCAAAACAGAGTCGCATGAAAACCAAACCGCAACAGGATTACAGTGGTTTGTTGTGTAGTTTAAGTGGTTTTCTTTCCTCGCGGATAGTATAGTGATTATAAACATCGTCTTCCACGCCAAGTGGTAAAGGCACAGGTTCGAATCCCATCAACGACGAGAGTAATTTTTACGGTTTTTAATTTTTATTCGGTGGTTGAGTTATTTGCTCAGGCGAGAAAAGCAATGTTTTTTTTTAAAACAAACCGATGAACCTTCGTTCTAGCAAGTAAACCACAGCAGGTAATCCTGGAAATTCAACCAAGGACCGTGTGTCTTCGTCATATTCAATACATATCAATTTTCCAAAAGTTCCATTAGCCAGACCATTGGACGTTAATATTAGTGGTTATCAAGCATGGTTTACGAATAAGTGAAGGCAGCTTTTAAATACGTCATTTCAGACATATTTAAAAAGCAACTCTTAACGAATCTCGAGTTCTTAGTATCATCATTTTCAGGGCCATATAAAGAAGATGATAAAGCGTCACCCCACGCCTATGTCAATGACGAAGTTCATTCGATGCCATCATAAACGGTGAAACTTTTAAATTATCTGTAAACTCGCCATACTGACCAAAGTAAATGGTAGGAAAGAACAATTCGCATTAGCATTGGTAGAAGCATATGATGCAAGAAAGCAAGCTTACACGGCATCAGACAAAAAAATAAAAATAATCCTTCCCATTTCACTGATCCATTCGTTCGAAATGGTTGTCTAGTTCTGCCTTGAATTTCTTTAAGCGATCAATTTCCACTGCAACAGATGGAAGATGGTTCCAGCAATCAACTAGCCACTGACTAAAGGCAAATTTCCGCACATCTATTCTAAAACTGTCCTTCCTCAGTTTTAATCTATGCTCCCTCAGGTTTGTAATCTGAGCAAGAGGAAGAATCCCATCAGCATTGAGCCTGCTCAATCCATTCAAGGGCTGATACACCTCAATCAGATCGCCTCGCAGGTACCTAGTCTCCAAAAGCTACAATTTGCAGTAAGAACCCCCCTTTTCCCCTCACCTTGTTGCCCTTCTCCGTACTGGTTCCAGTAACTTTACATCTTCCTAAAATAGGGCTTCCAGACCTGTACGCAATACTCATGGTGTGGCCTGACCATTGCCTTATGCAAGGGGATAATCACCTCCTTATCCCTGGTAGCAAAATTCCTGTATATCTTTGACAAGACCCAATGACCAACTCTGGAAGCCTTGCACTGTCAGAAAACTTCATATCTGATTGCGCAACTACCCTCAGATCTCTTTCATTTTCTACTACTCCGATTCTAACACCACCTAGTTGGTACATTTCTCTGTGGTGACTGCTAGCCATATGTAATAAGATTAGCATTAGCATTAGCATTAACATTAGTAGAGGCGTTTGATGCAAGAAAGCAAGCTTATGCAGCATCAGCCAAAAAATACTTTAGTTACCACTTCTCAGCCAATCTGCCCAACTTTTCCAGATCCTGTTGCAGCAGCACAGTGTCATTATTGTTATTAACAACCATGCCAACTTTTGTGTCATCTGCAAACTTTAACATTAAGCTTGATATACCTTCATCAATATCATTAATAAATATACAAAACAACAGTGGGCCAACACGGCACGGTGGGGTCTCCACAAAAAAAATTAGTCGACGAAAAGCAGTGTCCATTGATTACCACTCTCTAACAGAAGCAGTAGTAGAAATGGAGGTATGTGATGCAAGAAAGCAGGCATGTGAACTTATGTAGCATCAGCAAAAAAAAAAAAAAAAAAACAATTTTGCGCATCCACTCCCTCTTAAAGTTTGTTCATTTCCTCCTTTCCTCCTTAAAATTTATCGAAGCTATCAACTTCCACAACGATAGATGGAAATTTGTCTCAGCAATTAACCACCAGCTGACTAAAGGCAAATTTCCACACATCTATTCTACAACTGTTCTTTTTCAATTTGAATTTACGTTCCCTCAGGTCAGTAATCTGAGCGAGAGGAAAAATATCATCAGAATTGAGCCTACTCAACCCATTCAAGGCCTTGCACCTCAATCAGGTCTCCAGCCGCTGCAATTTGCAGAACTTAAGCCTTTCTTCGTAAGACCACCCTTTCGTTCCCCTCACTAATCTTGTTGGCCTTGTCTGTTCACGATCAAGGAACTCTAGATCCTTCCTAAAATGAGGCATCCAGACCTGTAAGCAGTACTCAAGGCGTGGCCTGACCATTGCCTTATATAAAAAGGAAAATCACCTCCTTTTCCCTACTATCAAAATTCCTGTATATCATTGACAATACTTCATGACCTGCTCTGGCAGCCTGTTTGCATTGCTCAGAAAACTTCATATTTGACTTCACAACTAGAGATCTTTTTCATTTTCTACCAACATAAGTGTAGTACCACACAGGTGGTACATTACTCTGGGGTTACTTTACCCCGTACTTTGCATATGGGGTAACATATGTCAATGTTAAACTTCAACTGCCACTTCTCAGCCCACCTGCCCAAAATTTCTAGATCCTGTATTACAAACCTTCTTATTCGTTACGTCTGCAGTTGGAAATTCTAGGACTAGTAACGGGTAACTTCCTGGAGTGCACAATTTTTCATATCATTTTCATGTTATAATCAAATGAAGATATCACAAACAGTACCAAATGTATTTTTTCAGAAATTGCCGTTCAAATTGTTTATAGGAGTATGGTCATGTTCGATGTTCTTGTAAATAATTTCATGCTCGAATATTATTAAAACCCGTGGAGGTACTACAACAGGCGAGTGAGCTGAAATATGATTTAGTTTCTTTTTGAATGATGCAATCGAAGCTGGTTAGCATTAGCATTAGTAGAGGCATTTGATGCAAGAAAGCAAGCTTATGCAGCATCAGCCAAAATAAAAAAAAAAAACCTCCCATTTCACCCCTCCGTTCGTTCCAAATACCAGTCCAGCTCAGCCTTAAATTTATTTAGGCCATCAACTTCCACCACAAAAGATGGAATCTGTTCCACCAATCAACTACCCGCTGGCTAAAGGCAAACTTCCGCACATCTATCCTACAACTGTTTTTTCTCAATTTAAATTTATGGTCTCTCAGGTGATTATTCTGAGCAAGAGGAAGAATCCCATCAGCATTGAGCATGCTCAAACGATTCAAGGATTTATACACCTCAAACAGATCATCTCGCAGGTGCCTCGTCTCCAAACACTGTAATTTGCAAAATTTAAGCCTTTCTTCGTAAGAGCAACCCTTTGTTCCATTCACTAATCTTGTTGCCCTTCTCTGTACTCGTTCCAGCAGCTCTACATCCTTCTTGAAATGAGGCCTCCAGGCCTGTATACAGTACTGAAGGTGTGGTCTGACCATCGCCTTGTACAAGAGTATAATCACCTCCTTATTCCTGCTAGAAACATTCCTGTATATCATTGACAAGGCACCATGAGCTTATCTTGCAGACCGTCTGCCCTGCTCAGAAAACTTCATATCTGCCTGCACAATTACACACAGGACCTTTTCATTCTCTACCACTGTCAGTGTAGTACCACAGAGTTGATACGTTATTCTTGGGTTACTGCTTCCCATATGTAGTACTTTACATTTGTCAACGTTAAACTTCATTTGCCACCTCTCAGCCCATCTGCTCAACTTTTCTAGATCCTGTTGCAGCAGCGTACTGTCATTTGTGTCATTAACAACCCTGCCAACCTTCGCATCATCTGCAAAACTTGAACATTAAGCCTGCTATACCATCATCATTATCATTTATAAATACAGAAAACAACAATGGATCCAACATTGACCCCTGAGGGACTCTACCAATAACATTATTCCACGAAGAGCAGTGTCCATTTATTATCACTCTCTGTCTTCTACCACTCAGCCATCCCTTTATCCATAGCAGCAATTTTCCTCCAATGCCACACTGCACCAATCTGTTCAGCAGTCTTCCATGTGGAACAATTTCAAAAGCATTTCTAAGATCCAAATATACGATATCAAAATTATTCCGTGCATCCAGTTGCTTTGTAACCACATCATAGTATCCAATCAGATTGGTCAGACAAGACTTCCCCTTAACAAACCCATGCTGTGTCCGAGCTATAACTGAAGTCTTCTCTAGATGATCCTGCACTGCTTCTTTAACCAGTGCCTCCATTAATTTCCCTGGAACAGAAGTTAAACTGACAAGTCTATAATTACTTGTTATTATTATTATTATTATTATTATTATTATTATTATTATTAGCCATATGGTACAAGGAAGCCTGAGGCTTATGCTGCACCAGCCAAAAAAAAAAAAAAAAAAAAAAAAAAATTCCCCAAGTTACCCCCTGAGAGTGAGAGAGAGAGAGAGAAGTATAAAGGAATCACCAAGAAAGAGAAGAATGATGATATCCAGCTCAGGACCCTGGGTTTGCCAAGCCCATACTCACCAGATTTGATCTTCCTTTGTGAATTGGGGTCACATTTGCACATCTCCAGTCCATGGGTACCTCCCATGTGTCCAAGGAAGCTCTCATTATTATGGCTAAGAGTTTGCTTACTTCCTTTGCTGCGTCCTTTAATATAACTGGATCGATCCCATCCACCCCAGGTGTCTTTCTTATGTTTATCTTCATCAATTTCTCCTCCACTTTCCTCTCAGTTCGGTGGCTTTAAACTTTTATTCTTGCATACTTTTCTCGATTTCGCTCAGTTCGAGTTTTTTCCATCTTCGAAATACTCTTATAGGTTGCTTGCCGAAATTATATTTGGTATTTTTGTGATTCAACAGTTAGAGAAATCCATCTGTAGACTAGTACGACGTCGTAACCAAAAGCTACTGCAAGAAGTGATTGTTCTTTGTTGAAGAGATTGTTTTATTGCTGTGTTCTTAAGCCTGCCCTGTGGCACAGTGGTATCATCACCGTCCTCCCTACGCCCTAAAGTCCCGTGTTCGAATCCCATCGATGACGCGAGGAACTTTATTGGGTATTTTTTAACTCCCTGGCTGACTTAGTCGGTCTCAGGTGTTGATAGCAAGATTCCCCTCCTCCCCAAACAAACTGGGGGTTTTCGTCCAGCAAACAGGAAAATCAACCAGAGAACACACACAATTTACACACAAAATAAATATATGGGTTGATGTAATCGTTTACAGCAGATCCTAATATCTTAAAAAATTGGGGTTTTTTTTTTTTTTGTTCTGTTATTGAATCCATACCGGTTATATTGGGCAATCGAAACTTACTTACTTACACTACTTAGACGGTTGATGTTGATCAAAATCTAGAGAAGGAGATTTTATTAAAGTTTACATTTTTTTCGTTCTTTATGTTTTGAACTCGTTCCTTTTCGACACGAGAGGCTTCTTTGGTGTCTTTGAAGCTTTTATTCTTGCGTAATATCACCACCCGCTGCTCACTCTACCGAATCATAGTTAGTGACTGAGTTAACGTCATTTAGGAAGTGACGTAATTTTCGTATCGCAGTATGAACTTTACCGAATCAACTACTTACTCTGTCGAGTCAAGTAGAGATGAGTAAGCATCGTTAGCGTCATTTAAGAAGTGACGTCATTTGCTTCATTTAAAATCTGACAGCCACCTAATATGAAGTAACGTCGATTGTGTCACTTCCGTAAGAAAATTTCGTTACCAATCGGTTTTACACCAGTGCCACCATAGATGTTTTCACATCAAAAAGGTGGACAGATGGGCTGAGAAGTGACAACTCAAGTTTAACATTAACAAATGCAAAATACTGCATATGGTTAGAAGTAACCCCAGAGAAATGTACCAACTGTGTGGTACTACACTGAGGGTGGTAGAGAATGAAAAAGACCTGGGAGTAATTGTGCAGTGAGATATGAAGTTTTATGAGCAGTGCAGACAGGATACTAAAGCAGGTCATGAGGTATTGTCAATGATATACAGGAATTTTGCTAGTAGGGAAATGGAGGTGATTATCCTTTTGTATAAGGCAATGGTCAGGCCACGCCTTGAGTACTGCGTACAGGTCTGGAGGCCTCATTTTAGGAAGGATGTAGAGTTGCTTTACCTTGGGCAACAAGATTGGCTAGAGGAACGAAGGGGTGGTCTTACCAAGAAAGGCTTAAGTTCTGCAAATTGCAGCGTCTGGAGACTAGGCACCTGCGAAGTGATCTGATTGAGGTGTATAAGGCCTTGAATGGATTGAGCAGGCTCAATGTTGATGGGATCCTTCCTCTTGCTCAGATTACATACCTGAGAGGACATAAATTCAAATTGAGGAAAGACAATTGTAGAATAGATGTGCGGAAATTTGCATTTAGCCAGCGGGTGGTTGATTGCTGAACAAACTTCCATCTGTCGTTGTGGAAGTTGATAGATTAAATTAATTCAAAGAGAAACTGGACAAACTTTTAGAAGGAATGAATGTGTGAAATGTTTTTTTTTTTTTTTTTTTTTTTGGCTGATGCCGCATAAGCGTGCTTTCTTGCATCATATGCCTCTTCTACTACTACTTAACTAAAAATTGATCATTAACAGATCTTTTTTAAGATACTGAAACGAAAACTTAAATGATATCGGAAAATTTCAATTTTCGAGCATTGGCAGCCATAAGTTTATATACGTAACAAACCAGTCGCGTGCGTTTAAAATTAATATGCTTTCGAGCAGGTGCTTCAGGTGTATTATTATTATTATTATTATTATTATTTAATTTTTTATTTTTTTCAGTCAATCCGTAATCAATGAACTACAGGGGCGACCTCACGAGGAAGATTGGCCGGTTACTCAAGGAGTTTTTAAATACAATTATTCCCAGTTTCTGGTCTTTATCGCAGTACTCCAAGCAACGGTGTTACGTACGGAATTTCAGTAAGTAAGCAAAATTGTTTACTTTTCTAACAGTTAAAATGGGCTGTGGATATAGATCACGTCAATTAAACGGTAAGGTGTTTATTGGGCTAAGTTTAAGGCATATTAATAATAAAAAAAGTAAAGTATTGAATTTATGTACTATTAAAAACAAGTGCGCCATGCACGCATGATCTTGCATAGTAATCACTATTTACGTGTACAACATGCACATGCTCCACCTGTTAGATATGATAAACAACCAGGTATCTGGACCAATTGGAGAGAAAATATTCATACCGGCAAAATGTTCTGCGATGAACACTCCCCACCCCCTTTATTTCTTACTGGTGAAAAATTGTGGTATTTCAAAATAATACTAATCATGGACAGTAATATAACATCTAATATAGGCGAAATTACTTTTCGCCTATATTAGATGCAAATATAAATTTGATACAAAGTAACGAAATTAGTCGTGTTTATCAACACATACACATAGTAACTCATTTGATTTTGTGGCCTAGAAAATTCTGGAAAATAGGAAGAAAGCTGGGGGGGGAAAAAATCTTTTTTACAGCTTCCTTCATTTCAAAAGAATTTGTTATATCCAGGGCTGGAAATTTAAATATTTAAAAAAAGGATCGCTCGTTAACAAAATATGCTGGCTAGCAGGAGTTAGGTCTTGGAAGTACATAAATGAGCGTCCTACTAGTTCTGGAAAGCTATTTCCACTACTAGGGGCATGTGGTGCAAGAAAGCAAGCGTCAGACAAAAAAAAAAAAAAAAATCCATTAAGCAATTTAGGCATTGTGCCTAGGGCTACGAAGTTTTTAAGATCTATAAAAAATAGGGGCCCGAAAAAATATATAGAATTTCATGATATTATTCCAATAATAAAATTCTACAAACTAATTTTCGAATACATATTTCTAAGATAAATTCTTTCTTCGACTTTTTCGGTTAGCAAAGTCATGAACAACATCATCAAAGTTCGTATTTCATGTAAGTAAAGGCTGGAATAATGTTGTAGAAATAACCTAATTACAAAATTTATAGAGTCCCTTTCGGGTTTCTTTAACAACAAACAACAACAACAAAAAGATTGAACATAGGGACATTTCAATATGTTTGATATAAC
Organism: Mastigoproctus giganteus; assembly: GCF_048544385.1. NCBI lineage: Eukaryota > Metazoa > Arthropoda > Arachnida > Uropygi > Thelyphonidae > Mastigoproctus > Mastigoproctus giganteus. Next base: position 22,395,700 of record NC_143583.1, read on the forward strand.
GTAGTGAGGCCCCAGAATGAAGAGACCTAGGGTTTACGAACACGAAAAGAGGCCCTTACCCGCATATAGCACTGGTTATAATCACCATCCTCCCCACACTGTGCTGAAGAGGTCTGAGTTCGAATGCCGTGAATAACACGAGAAACTGTTATAGGCCTTTTTCACACCATGTTTGAGTTAATCGGTGTCAGGCGAGGATATCGAGGTTTTTGATAAATCTCGTCTGACGCCAATGTGACATTTCAAAGACACTGAAGATACCTAGTTGACAATTGGTGATTTATCTGTAATTGGTGCTGAAATGCTCCGGGAAACCTCTGAAGCTGACAGAATGGCAGGAGAGCCCTGAAAACCTCTGAGGCTGACAGAATTGCAGAAGAGCCCCTGTAAAGAAACGTCTGCTCGGAACGCAGGTCGCCTTTGTTGCAGCACACACACACACACACACACACACACACACACACACACACACACACACACACACACACACACACACAGTGAGACCAATTGAGACACATGCCAGCACCAGTGCTCAGGACGCTGCATGTTATGGGGTTAGACGCTGTCTAGCTTGGTGTTAGTTCCGCCGTTCTTGGACCATAGACAAATGGGAAGCTGTGCTTTGGAGTGACGAGTTTCGGTACATGGTTTACCTGTCTGACAGTCGTGCCTGAGTGTAGGGATGTCTGGAGCGCTAACTGCCAGACTGTATCGTCCTGACAATGAAGCAACGTGATGGTCTCTTTTTGGCCTAGGACCATTAGTTTTTTTTTTTGGACAAAAAAAAAAAAAAAAAAAAAAAAGAATATTGAGGTTAATTCAGACGTTCTAGACAATAATGGTTACTTAGAGTTGTCGCTGTGCGTCAAGGAAGGATACCTGTATCGTACGGACAGCATTTCTTGTCATACTGCTCAGGTTGTGATGGACTGATTTCAGGCCATGAGCATCGAAAAGTTGGACTGGCCAGCCGTGAACTCTGACCTCATTTTTGTAGAGGACCTCTAGGATGAATTGAATAGTCGGGTGCGTGTGAGGAGAGACTGATCAAAAAACAAAGTTGAACTGGACTGCTTTTGAAAACCGAATGCTAAAAATATCGGAGGACGTTTACAAAAAAACAAAAAAAACCCCGATAAATGTGTTCCACAGAGACTTCATGCAATCATAAAGGCAAAGATTCAGCACAATTTTATTATTATTATTTATTATTTATTTTATTTTTTTGTAAATTAAGGCGCTACATGCTAATAGATACACAGGTATGCGGACACCTTACGTCTCTAAAAGAATTTTTTTCTTTTTACAGAAAAACGAATATGCATATAATTATTATAATTTATCAGTTTAAATTTTTTAAAAAAATTATTCTAGAGCAAAATGAACAAGTTAGTTAATATATGCAGTGTATTATATTTCAGGCGCGTTAACGAATAGTAACAATTCCTGATTTATAATAAAAAAAAAAAAAAAAAAAACGAGGAACATGCAATGACGTTTATGCGCAAATCGTGAAAATTTTATTTTCTGCGCAACTGCTATATTCCCCATTCAGTTCTTCAATCAATGCACGGTAAAAAACATTTCCAGTGCTTCAGCTACAATATACGGTATATGGATAGCCTATATGGTAGTAGGGAAAAAAAATAATAATACTTGCTGGATTTCCATTTGTGAGATTATAATGAAATTTGAAATGGCTCAACAAATTTTTCTAAAAAAGCCAAATATAAAATTTCGGGAAAATTCATCCACCGAAAGTTGATTTATTGCATGTGGATGAACGGACGGACGGAAGTGAAGACAATAGGCTCTTTACGCATTAATGTAACGCTTTACTTATATATATTTAAATAAAATAAATAGCCTTTGAACATAAATTATATTCCAGGATGGACATTCTGCAATAAAGTAGTGTATAATTATACACGATGCTATTATTGGTCTGTTAACGCTATTGTAGCTTTCTTCTGGTTCAGTACAGTCTCCGTCTTGGCTCTCTTCCCCTCCTCCCCCCAGATGTTCACTTATCAGTTTGAGTTTTTTGAAGTGCTGTATATTAAAAACAGTCTATAGCTGTTGGTTCCAATATTCAGAAAAAGAGGGTGCGCGGTGTTTTTTGTGTTTCGTCTCCTTTTTTAACTCTAGTTTGTTATCATTAAAATTTAACTAAGGTGCAAAACTTCGTAGTAAATTGCTCTACATGCTAAAAATTTATAGTCTGCTGCTTAAGTGCAAAATGAATGTGACATTCATTCAATGTCAAAGGAAGGCATATGAAAAGCATCAACTATCTATGCTATAGTCCCTTTGTTTATTTTTAATCACATGTGAGAAGTGATTATACATATTATGCTAATTTTACAGACTGCAGTAGCTTCCTTATTGATATTTATACAGTAATGAAAATTTATACTTAGTAGCATACCTCCAAGTTTTATTTTAGCCAATTTTTTTTCCCTAAGTAGAAAGAAGTTTTATGAGCTCCTGATGTCTAAGTATGTTCCGCAATCATTGGGTAAACTACAAAGAGAAATATGTATTTCTGTTCCAACGATCAGTTGGAACTTGCTCGCCAATTGTAACGATCAGAAGTATTAGTAATGGCAAACGATACAAGGAAGCAAATTTATGCAACATCAGCCAAAAAAATCTTCCTACATCAACTTCTCCATCTTCACTAGCTCTAACAATTTGGATAATCCTTCCTTAAATGTATCCAACTACTCATTTCCACAACATTAGATGGAAACTCGTCCCAACAATCAGTTACTTTCTGGCTTGAAACAAATTTTGCACATCTACCCGACAACCATCCTTTTCCAGTTTAAATTTATGTATCCTTGTGTGCGTTGTCAGAGAAAGAGGAAGGATGCCACCAGTATTTAGATTACTCAATGCATTTAAAGCCTTAAACACTTCAGTTCTCCTTGCAAGTACCCAGATTCCAGAGACTGCATTTTGCAGAACCTTTCTTGGGACAAGTATCCTTTTGGGCATAGTGCTCTACGACTGATCTTGTTGCTCTTCTTTTGCGCCCGTTCCTTAAATGATCCACACCCTTAAATGAAGCTCTAGACCTGAATGCAAAATGCTGCTCAACTACTGCCTTACACAACGGGATAATCACTGCCTTGTTCCTGCTAGAAATTAGTATTAATATTAGTAGTAGCAAATGATGCAAGAAAGATAGCTTATATAGCATCAGCCAAAAATAAAAAGGCAAGGTTACAAATGATGTAGGAAGGTTTTTTTTTTTTTTTTTTTAATAATAAGTTTGCTTCCTTGCATCATTTTCAGTTACTATTACTTCTGAATGATACAGTTGGTGAGCGAGTCTATAAACTAATAGTTGGAACAGAAATACATATTTCTCTTAATAGTTTGCCCCATAATTACGTCACATATATAAACACCAGGATTTCACAAATCTGCTTTCTATTTAGGAAAAATCGTATAAAATAAAACTCGGAGGATATTAACTGTGGATCTGGATCATAAATATTAAAAATAAATAAATAAATACATTTTTTTGTTTATCCCATTAAGGAAGTTACTGAAGTTGATAAAAGTAGCATAGCATAAAATGTATAATTACTTCTCAAATGTGATTAAAAATATTAAACTTCCTACAGTTTAGATAGCTGATGCGTTTCATATTGCTTTCTTTACACTACCTCCTTTAGCTAGGAAAACAAAATTTCATTTCTGATAATAGTTTTACAAACTTCTCGATCCGTAAGTAAATAACTACTTAACACATGCATGGTGCACTATGGCCATAGATCTAATATGCTAAAAAATCTGCTAAGAAAGAAAGAAAAAACAATCACATGCAGTACTTAGAAATAGGCAAAGCTTTTGATACTGTTGCATGTGAAAGGTTGCTCTTTAAATTGGAATATGCATAATTGCCAACCATCAATTTACGACAGAGAATTCGAGAAATCGACAGAAGGGTCAACTTGACCCTTCTGTCTTTTATTTCAAAAAAGAGATAAATAAAACTATTAATTTGGACTGTGTTTTAAATTTTACAAATTTCTGTTTATTTTGTTTATTTTTGGTGATGAGACTTCTGGCACAGAGAAAAAATGCATGGGATGCGTATAAATCATGAGATGTACAGAAGCTTATGGCAGATATGAAGTACTTTGTAATTACAAAGGAGGTTAGACAAGCTAAGGCAGATTACGAGAAGTTCTTGGCAAAAAAAGCAAAGAAAAGCAGCAAAAGACTTCTTAAACTTATATTCACAGTAGAAGGAAGAGGTCTGAATCACTGTTGATGAAACTGCTGTTTATGATAATGATGATGATGTTGATGATGTGATCCTGCTCTGGTTGCTGACGAACTGAATAGGTGTTTTGAATCGTACATTCACACATGACGAATTCTTTAGGGAAGTGGATGCCAGAAGTTTATCAAACTCTAACAGGAAGCTAAATGATTTTCTGACAACTGAAAGGAAAGTGGAAGAGAAATCTTTGAAGCTGGGATCGATCTATCCGATTATATTAAAGGAGGCAGCAAAGGAGGTAACCAAACTCTTGGCCATAATTATGAGCCCAACTTTGAATTCAGGGGAGGTCCCTATGGTGGGGGAGATATGCGAATACATCTCCAATTTACAATGGGGGATAAAAATATGACATGAGTAATTCCAGACCTGTTAACTTCTGTTTCAAGTAAAATAATGGAGTCATTGGTTAAAGAAGCAATGTATGAACATCTAGATCTATCTAGAACATCTAGAACATCTACACGATCTGACGATTTGTTGGAAAAATACAGGACCATGCTGAGGAAATGTCGCGAGCTAGGCCATAATGTCTATGTGTCTGCAATTCTGCCCAGACACGATAGGAGGGATTATATGTTAAGAGCCTTGTGGATTAACTCAAGACTTGAAGGAATCTGCAAGGCTTTAGGGGGTAAATTTCTATCAGCATGGCCCACACTTGTAGGTAGAAGGAATTTGTTTTGTAGAGACGGGATACACTTAAACAAAGGTGGTGCAAAGGTTTTTGCCAGTATTATTGAGGATACCTTAAAGGCTCAGGGAAACTGCTAGTTAGGGGGGATGTGGGTAATACTGACACGCGTTTATCTGATAATATTGGTCAATGTAACTCTTGCACATACCTTAAGAGTTCTTATCTGTTACCCCAACTGGACGTATTATCTAGATGTTCTGGGGGCAAAGACGTTTCACGTGAGCAGGTAGCTAATATCAGGGAAGAGAGCCTAAAAAACTTCAAGGGTTGTGTTAGGGTTGTTAAATATACAAGAACAGTAAATCTTAATTGTTTATACAGTAACGTTAGAAGTGTCGTCAATAAAATGAGCGAATTCGAACTGCTGGTTAAAACAAGTAACGCGGACATAATAGGGCTTACAGAGACGTGGTGCCACCCGGAAATTGGGGATGATGAGTTTCAGTACGGCTTGTATAATGTATTTAGGAAGGATAGAGTAGATAGAAGGGGTGGTGGGGTAATGCTTCTTATCAGAAGCAGCCTGAGTGCGACGATAGCTTTCCCGGATTCAGACATTTCACATGCTAGTATAGAGTCTGTATGGTGTGAGATAGTTGGAAACAAAGGTACAATGCGAGTAGGAGTAATCTACAGACCAGGTGATTGTGAAGACTATGACAAAAGCCTCTACATGCAAATGGAATGGGCAAGTAAGCGTCAATGCCTTATTATGGGTGATTTCAATTTGCCTCTAATTGATTGGAGTAAATGGGAAGGAAACTCGACATGGGGAACAAAATTTTTAAATCAACTAGATGACTGTTATTTGTATCAACATGTCAGGGAAAGTACTAGAGAAAAGAATATCCTAGACCTCATCATCACACATGAATCAGATGACATAACAGCGCTGACAGTAGAGGAACCAGTAGCAGGAAGTGATCATGGAGTTCTACGGTGGATGATGACGAGAGAGGTAGCAGAAGTAAAAGGCAAAGGAATGGGTTTTAATTTCAGAAAAGGAAATTACGATGCCTTAAGGTACTACATGGCCTCTATTAACTGGGTAGATATCGCGCAGAGAATGAATACAATTGAACTGTGGTACGCTTTTAAAACATTAATCACAGATGCCTTAAATGCGTATATACCATTAAAAAAATACTCCACGAGAAGGGTTCCAAGTTGGATGAATAGTGAAGTTGCCACATTACTTGAGCAGAAAAAGGAGGCATGGAAAAGTTACAGAGCAATAAAAAGTACTGAAGCCTATAACAGCTACAAGGTGATGTGTAATAGAGCCACAGAAAAGGTTCGACAGGCAAAGGCAGTTTATGAGAAATCACTAGCAAACAGAGCAAAGAGGGGGGATAAAGAATTCTTCACATATATAAATTCCAAGAAGAGCAGGACAAACCAGATCGGACCTTTACGTAAGGGAAAGGGGATAGTAATAAATACACCAGCTGCCGTTGCAGATGAACTCAACAGTTATTTTGCATCGATATTTACAAATGAAAAGCCTTTTGTGGCAATGGGAAATTGTGGGAGCGAAGTTAAAAAATATGTAATTAATGATATTGAAATTTCGCAAGATTATTTAATGAAAAAACTTTCAAGCCTACAGACCAGTAAGGCTCCTGGAGTTGATGGAATATACCCTATAATCTTAAGAGAGGTGGTAAGCGAGTGCATTGAACCACTGAGGCTAATTATGCGAGCATCACTAGACTCTGGGGAGATTCCCTTGGATTGGAAAAGTGCAAATGTATCTCCCATACATAAGGGTGGCTCTAAAAGTGAAGTGGGAAATTATCGACCTGTCAGTCTGGCTTCAGTAGTAGGGAAAATCATGGAGGCAATGATCAAGGGTGGAATTCAGGATCATTTGGATCGAATTGAAATTCTCAAGGATACTCAGCATGGTTTTGTAAAGGGAAAATCATGTTTAACAAATCTGGTTCGCTATTTCGAAATGGTCACTCACGAGCTGGATTTAGGGAATAATTTCGACATTGTTTATTTAGATTTCAGCAAAGCTTTTGACTCAGTCCCACATGAGCGGTTGCTTTATAAGCTGGAACAGGTTGGAATCACTGGGAAAATCCTTAGATGGATAGAAGGATGGCTTCAGGGCAGGAGGCAGAGGGTTGTGATAAATGGCTATTCCTCAGATTGGGTTGATGTAAGAAGTGGGGTTACCCAAGGATCAGTATTAGGACCACTGTTGTTTTTAATTTTCATAAACGACATTGATGAAGGGATAGAGGGCGTTTTGTCTAAATTTGCAGATGATGTTAAAATTGGTAGAGTAGTTAATGATCACTGTCAAGCTGAGCTTCTTCAGAGAGACCTAGATAGACTTCAAGAATGGTCAGAAAATTGGCAGCTGTGCTTTAATCCAACAAAGTGTAAGGTATTACACCTGGGAAACAGTAATCCCAAAATAACTTATTCACTTGGTGGAGTTCAACTAAACCCAGTACTGGAGGAAAGGGACTTGGGTGTTACGATACGGTCAGACATGAAATTCTCTGAGCATTGTAAACAGGTTGCAAGAAAGGCCCATGGTGTCCTATCGATGATCTATCGAACTTTTGCAAGTAGAGATAGGGACGTGATAATCCCATTATATAAGGCTTATGTTAGACCACACTTGGAATACTGTGTTCAAGTATGGAGACCGCACCTAAAGAAAGACATCGAGCTTCTTGAAAGGGTGCAAAGAAGGGTAACTCGCTTGGTGAGATCGGCAAAAGGGCGTCCTTATGAAGAAAGACTTCGAATATGTGGGTTGCAGAGTTTGGAAACTAGACACCTTAGAGGAGATTTGATTGAGGTGTTTAAGGCTCTGAGAGGCATCAGTAAAATGAATGAGGACGAAATTTTCAAGATTATAAATGATGCTAGAACTAGGGGACATGAATTCAAGTTACGGGGGGAAATGTTTAGATTGGACTGCAGGAAGTTTTATTTTAGCCAGCGAGTTATAAATTACTGGAATAAGTTGCCTTCATGGGTGGTGGAGGCCGACAGTTTGGGGAAATTCAAAGGTCATCTGGATAGTACTTTCGGGTAAGGGAAGCGCATAGGATGATAGGATTAATTTCCTTTTTATTTATTTTTTATTTCATTTTATTATTTTTATTTATTTATTAATTATTATTATTTATTTATTTATTTAATTTTTGTTTTTATCATTGTTTTGTTCGGATTTTTTTTTTTTTTTTTTTTTGGCTGGTGCAGCATAAGCCATAGGCTTTCTTGCACCATACGGCCGTTACTAATACTAATACTAATACTAAAACACTTATTTTAGTGTCCTTAAGATTGAGTGCCAACAAATACTAATACTAATACTAATCTTGTTAACAAATAAAATCTGATTGGCTACTATGATGCAAAAAATAATTTTGACATCATATACTTGGATTTCTGGAACTCTTTTGATACTGTTTCCCAATGAAAGACTGCTGTACAAATTGGAGCAGTGTGGCATTAATGGCAAGTTACTTACTGCTGTGGGTAAAGTGGTAGTTGATTAGAAGAACACAAAGAGCTATTATTAATGGGGACGCTGCTCTTCTTGAACTAATGTTGTAGACTCTCCTCAGGGTTCAGTGCTTGGCTCCTTGTTGTTTTCTATATTTGTTAATGATAGTGATGAAGGTATATAGCTTAACGTCTAAGTTTGCAGATGAAACAAAAATTTTGCTGAAACCTTAGATTTCGGCGAGCTTACCGGACAACGGGCGCCAGCAAAACTATGAAGAGTAGTTTGAATAAATTGAATTTTACAACTGGAAAGAATTTTTCTAAATTAATATTAATAAAAGCTCAGAACAGGGTATGGAATTTAGCAATAATATCTATAGGAAAATAAAATATACGATGGCGTTGATTTTGCGTGTTTTCTTTTTTTTTTTTTATTTCCTTTTGGTGGGGGGCGATTTTCATCTAGGGCTATTTATGAAATATTTTATGAAACGTTGCAAGTCCGATTAAAAACCATCTTTCTCATTTGTATTTTAAATTTGCATTGAATAAAATAATTGATTGTCTATTCATTTTCATTCTTGACAGTTATTCCTGAATGTTTTGTCTTCTGGGGTATTTCTTCCGGAGATATTTCTTCTGGGATATTTTTTTTATTTTTTTATTTTTTTTTTTTTCATCCAAAACACCACGAGTTCCGCGGTGTTTGCCACTATTGCAATATATAATCTGATATGAAAAAAAAAAAAAAACAAAATACGTGCACCAAGTATATTTTTGAACTGTAAGACGCAGGAGAATTTTAAGGACCATTTTCCAGGGAAAAAAAAAGGGTCTTATGGTCCTGAAAATAAGATAATTAATTATAATTACGGTACCCTCAAAAATTCGGAAATTTTTTTAATATTTCTCCGAAGATAGTCGACCGTACAAGGATAGAGTGAAAATATAAATATCTTTATTGCAGGCAGTGATTGGTTACATGATTGCCTGATGCAATAATACCCACAACAGCGACAATGCTAGGGGTTTAACATTAAATAACTTATACAAGAAAAATTACTTAAAACATATATTAAGACATAAAACGTATAATTACATATTTTACATATAAAATTAATATTAACATGTGACATGAAGACACATGAAAAGCGATGAAAGGACGATGACAGTCACCTGGTTGAAGACGAACGCTGGTTCTTGATGATGCGGCTTCTGTACGATTTGTCCTCTATGAACTTTTTGTAGTCCACATCTATCTCCTGGACGTTGTGGAGCATCTCCATGGGCAGGAATCTGTCCCCTATTCTGAGCCGTCACGTCACAGACTGCAGAGAGGGGAGGGCTCTTAAGGGTTTTGGGGGGATCCTCCAATTGCACATCTGTCAAAAATTTGGCGTATTGACTTCACCCGCTATCATTTTAATTGACACAAGCAAGCGGAGGGCAAATATCCGTTTGGAAACTTTTCTGTAATTTAGAAGTTGGGTGATATCTGAAGTATGTATGAGTGGTGGCAGTTTATGCTTGAAGAGGACCCACCGAAGAAGCCAGTACTCATCAGATGCAATGGTTTTTAGCGTGGTTTTCGTTGCCGTCGCCCAGATTTCTGACCCGTAGGTGACGGCTGGCTGCAGAAACCGGTATATGTATTGCAATGGAGCTTGTACTCAGGCTCTGTGACATGAAGGAGGTGTTGTTTGGCAAGTCATCTTGCTCTGCAGACCTTGTTGGGAATGTCTGCAACATGGTGTTTGAAACCGAGTTTAGGGTCGAATATAACGCCGAGATATTTGTGCTTGAAGACTGGGGTAATGGGAGTTCCGTGGATTTCCAGGTTTAGTTGCGTTGGGTTTGATTTGAGGGAAAATACCATTTGTGCAGATTTTTTTGGATTTATCTTAAGAGAAAACTGTTCCAAGTATGTAATCAGATTCTTGAGGCTATTGATAATGGTTTCAGAAACAGAATCAGGTTGGGCGGTCCCGTTGACCCGATAGAGGAGCTTCAAGTCGTCTGCATAACTGATAAATTCTGTTTGCTGAGACAGGAATAGGTAGATGGCAGCCGTAAAGAGGACCCCTGAGAGAACTCCGTCTGACCAGACTTAAAACACTTCAATCAGCCCCCTCGCATATGCCTCCAACGCGGCGATTTGCAGAACTGGAGCCTTTCTTGGTAAGCGCACCCTTTTGTTCCACTCAACAATCTCGTTGCCATTCTCTGCATCCGTTCCGGCAGATCCTCATGCTTTCTAAAACGAGGCCAGATGTGTCTGCAGTACTCAAGATGTGGCCTAACCATTGCTGTATACTGTGAAATAATAAACTCCTTATCCCTGCTAGCAAAATGCCTGTATATCATTAATAAAACCCCATGGTTGTCATCGCGGCCTCTCTGCACTGCTCAGAGAAGATCGTATCTGACTGCACAATTACCCCCAGGACGTTTTCATTTTTCACTACCCTGAGATATTACCACGCAGTCAGCAAGTTAATCTGGGATTGCTGGCGACCATATGCAGTACCTTGCATTTGCCAATGTTAAACTTCAATTGCCATTTCTCAACCTATCTGTTTAATTTTTGTAGATCATGTTGTAATTAGCGTACCTTGATTACTGTCATTAAACACCCGGCGCACCTATGTATTATCTGTGAACTTAGACATTAAACCTGATATACTTCATCAATATCATTAATAAATACAGAAAACAACAATGGACCTAGCGCCGAACTCTGAGAAACTCCACTAATCACATTAATCCAAAAAGAGCAGTGCGAATTGATAACCACCCTTTGTCATTTGCCACTCAACCGTCCCCTTATCCACGGTAGAAACTCGGCCTTATGTCACACTCCGACAATCCTCCCTCCCCCACGCCCTTGCCCTGCTTCTTCCTGCTGATATTTACACGAGCAACAAAATACAGTGCGATGAGTCCAAATTACCAGTATTAATAATCAGTTTATTAACCCTATCCGTGACCTCCTACAATCAGCATATCCCTTTTATAAATCTATACGTCACCATTGGAGAGAAAAAACATCTCTTTAGTAGCTCATGTTTCTTTCTTGCATGTAAGTCGGTTGTTTTAATTCTTTATAAATTCGTATTCTTGACGAAATGGGTATAAGGCAAAAGAAGTTTTCAACACTGTTCGTTTCAGGTTGAATTGAAGGTGTTAAATTATGTCAAAGAACATGAACGGTGCAGCTGAAAGACATTTTGATCTTTCTCCAACGACGAAATGATACCTTTATTTGTGAATTTGTTCTTCAAATATAAGCAATAAAATACAGTACTTTTTCCTAAATTTCTCCTTCAAAAAACTGGATACGTCTTATCGTCCGTCAAATACGGTAAATAAAAATCATGACGATCTATATTTTATAGTATCGAGTATTATCAATTGAAAACCAGCATATAATTAATAGTTTTTACTAAAATCAATAATGTATTAATGAAATTCATTAGTCTTTGCAATTATTTATTAATTGTAATTAATGATCACCCAGATGCTTCTAACTCTCAGATGAACTGCGTGAATATGGGTATGCTATATGAATGCAAAATGGTCTTCCTTATTTTCTATAATTCATACAAATGCTCGTAATATGAATAGTGCTATTAATACATGTGGGTGTTTTTAATACAGACCTTCATTAATAACACTGGCCAATATGATTTTTACCTCAACTAATGTATCAGCTATTTGCAGTCATTTATGCGAGATTTTGAAAATAATTCATAAAATTTCACATCACAATTTCCACATATATACAGGTTTTTATATTTACTCATAATATGCATAACTTACTGCAATTTAGGGAAGTAGATATGACACTGTTGTATTATCTGCAAATAATGTTCGATGTGCTCGTAGATGGCAGTAATGTTGGGGAAGGTTAACATGTTCAACTTTGTCTTCATTCCTCCCACCTCTCTCTCTTTCAGTAACAGAAAGACCGTTGCAGTGAGTACTTGTACAGTTCAGCTGAATACTATTGCATATTCTTCGTTTCTTCTGTGTTTTCTTAGCATTGTATTGTTAAAATATTTAAGGAAAAGCAAAGGAAGTGTCTGAATCACCCTGACATTTTTGCTACATTTATAGTTTAAAACAAAAACTCAGAGGAAGATAATCTACACTATTACTAAACGTGCAATATTGTTTGTATTTCGGATGCAAGGTTGATGATCAGGGAAAAACTTGGTACACACATATGGGCTGTATTACCTGCACTAAATATCGGGTGATTTGGCCAACGAGGAAAATAAAAGTATGCCTTTTGCAACTCCTATAGTGTGATCAGAACTAGGCAACCACATTGATGATTGCTATTTCTGTATATTATTGTTGTTGTAGAGTTTTAGGAGCATTAGTGACTAAGGCCATGTTGTATATTGTCTGTAAATTCATGTGTTCTGAGATAAATTTTCTGTTTTCTATACGAAAAACTCGAGTTTCCGGGAGAAAAACCATGCTACCCTCCCTCGAGACCGATTAACTGTGAAAAAAGCCCGTAAAAATTCCTCACGTCATCAACGGGACTCGAACTCGGTGTGGGGTGGACGGCGATCCTAATTTCTGTATGACAAATATATCAGGGATATACAGTAAAAGCAAGCCCAGCACAAAATATCCCAATATATCATCTAAGGCCTCTTTCACATAATGAAGACCTGCCGATGCTGGATCATCCCCCCCCCCAAAAAATATAGGATAAAGTAAATAGTGATGATTAAGAAGAGGATTCTTTTGTTGCAGACCTTCACTTGAAAAAATTTGGACTACCTACCAGAAATTAAAGTATATCGAAAACGTCACAAAGTGTTTTCAAAATATTTCCTTAATGAAGACAGTATATGTTTCTGTAAAGATTGAATTGAGCACTGAACACAGTCCTAATGAATGCTTTATATTTAATGATGCCGAAAATTTATTTTAGAAGCAGTTTTGCTGCACGATGGAAATGTTAAGGTACCAGATTATTGCTGGAAATTGAGCATTCAAATTCAAGGACTGTTGTTTTAAACTTTGCGAGATACATTTTATTCCAGACGTATGTTAGGCACATGCCAAATACGATTGATTTGCCAGTACTAAGAAATATTCTGCTCATGTATAGAAATCACTTGAATTGATTCAGAACGGTACTAAACGGATTTCTAAAGAGGAAGAAAAAGAGAGAAAAAAAAAAAAATACCTTAAGAGAACAGAAGTAGTTTTCCTGCAATACACAAAAGGTAGACGGGATAAACACTAAAACGAAAGAGGTGAAAAAGGGTAATCGTAAAAAAAAAAAAAAAAAAAAAAAATCAAAAGTAATACTATTTAAAATAAACCCCATATTTGCATTTCTCTGGAGATCAGGGAAAAACAGGCGCAAATTGCGATAAAATGTAATAAGGGAAAATGAAAGCATAAAGTCGATTTTTCTCTCTAATTCCTTCAATATACTTTTCATTGCATTCAACGGTGAGTCCCGCTCATACAGTTTAACTGGAGCAAGCATGCTGATTATGAGTTATTGAATCATCTCAACAGTATCTTCAAAAATCTGGTACATAAAAACCAAAACGGCGAATACAAGAACTTGAAAAGGAAAAAATGGATAATAAATTTTAATAATCAATTATGGAAATGCCATAATAGATTATTTATTTATTTATTATGCCCATCACTGGTATAACGTGAACTTGGACAGTGTATCAACACTGTGCATGTCACTTGGACAGATGTATGAACATAGAAATAAGAAATTCGAATGTGTCATACCATGGGCGTGCCGCAAAAAATCATCCCTTGCTGTCACGCGTGCCTAGAAATTGTTGATGCTTGCACATGGTAATCTCAATTGATGACGTTGCGGACAATGAAATGGACTGACAATTATTTATAATTTGGACACTTTAACTTCGACTTTGAGTTTCTAAATGTATCTATTTTTGTGTCGTCTTAAAGTCTTTCCAAAATTGTAATTGGGCAAAGAAAGGGGAGAGAAGGGCTATATTAGACTAGAATGATATAAATTATCCGGACGATAGATGGTGCAGTTGCCAAAGGTTTCCCGGGACCGCCTAAATACAATAAAAAATGTTCTGAGAGAATAAAGCTGAAAGCTGGGTAAACAGGACTGTTCTGCATTACATGGATAAAAGGCTAAGCTGCAAACCTATGTAGTTAGATACTTTTTTTTTTAAGGAAAACCCGAAACTTGAAAGGATTCAAAACCTTTTGCTCTGGTGACTAAACATGAGTTTCACCACTTCAAGCCTCCAATAACAAAGTGGTTTTTATTGCATCGGTTGATGAGAGTCACCTACCATCTAGTGTTAGTACGTATTAGTATTATATTATAGTATTGTATTATTAGTTCTATTTTCTATTAGTATTAGTAGTGGGACTAGTTAGTACTAGTAATACCGTGCATGGGTTGAAGAAGATGAGAGAAGGGTGAATGCCGGAAACTTTGCTCTAGAGACTAAACATGGGTTTCACCACTTCAAGCCTCCAATAAGCAAAGTGGTGATATTGCGCAGGTTGATGCGAGTCATCTAGCACCTAGTTCTAGTATTAGTACTAGTAAGTATTAGTATTTATCATATTATAGTATTGTGTTATTGGTGTTATTTTATATTAGTATTAGTAGTGGTACTAGTAAGTAGTAGTATTAGTACTAGTACTAACGTGCATGGGTTGAAGGAAAAGGGGAGATTTTAAGAGAGAGAGAGAGAGAGAGAGAGAGAGAGATGAAGTGTGATTAAACACTAAGCTGAAAAGAACTCAGTGTTTTGAATAAATATAATTAAGATGTGAGATTACTAAATAATGTCTTTCTCTGTCTTCCAAAGACAAATATTGGGAGACCTCAACCCTTTCAGAAGTCCACATACAAATCTACGCTTGTTATGAGTTCTGGATCTAAGTTTTCAAGGTCATTTTAGTATTTAGCATTTAGTATTAGTATTAGTTGAATAGCGTTGAAATCCAAGCATAAAAACGGCTATAGATAACAAAGTAATTATACAGAAAGATCTGTTAGTGCTTATATCATTTACAATTGCAGCAAAATTAGTAAGCTGGCTAGACCTTACTCCAAGCTAAGGACTAAGGTCTTACTCCTAAGTCAGCTTACGCCTTAGCCTGGACTAAATTGCATGTGTTCTCTGGCCTGCTCCACGTGCCGCCGATCGGGCACCAGATAGTAGTAGTAGTAGTAGTAGAGGCATGTGAAACGAGAAATCGAGCTTATGTAGCATCAGCCAAAAAAGAAAAAAAAAAAAAAAAAAACCATTTCACACATCCATACCCTTTAAACGTCTGTCTAGTTCCTCCTTGAATTTATTTTGAGTTATCAACTTCCATCTACCCGCTAGCTAAAGACGAACAACTACCCGCTGGCTAAAGGTAAATTTACGTACATCTATTCTATAACTGTCTTTCCTCCATTTGAATTTATGCCCCCCTCTTCGTAATCTGAGCAAGAGGAAGAATCCCATCAGAATTGAGCCTGCTGAACCCATTCAAGACCTTATACACCTCAATCAGATCACCTCGCAGGTGCCTAGTCTCCAGACTCTGCAATTTGCAGAAATTAAGCCATTCTTGGAAAGACCATCCCTTCGTTCCCCTCACCAATCTTGTTGCCCTTCTCTGTACCCGCGCAACTCTACATCCTTCCTAAAATGAGGCCTCCAGACCTGTACGCAGTACTCAAGGTGTGGCTTGACCATTGCCTTATACAAGAGGATAATCACCTCCTTTTCCCTACTAGCAAAATTCCTATATATCATTGACAACACCCCATGACCTAGATTCTATTGCAGTAGCATACTGTCATTAACAACCCTGCCAACCTTTGTGTCATCTGCAAACTTCGACATTAAGCCTGATATACCTTCATCAGTATCATTGATAAATATACAAAACAACAGTGGGCCCATCACCGAATCCTGGAGGACTAAATAACATTAGTTCACGAAGAGCAGCGTCCATCAATTACCATTCTATCTTCTCCCACTCAACCACCCTTTAATGCATTGGAGCAACTTGCCCTTAATACCACACTGCTCCAATTTGTACTATAGTCTTCCATGCGCAACAATGTCAGAAGCTTTCCTGAAATCCAAGTATATGATATCAAGATTATTTTTTCATCCAGTTCCTTTGTAACCACATCATAGTATCCAATCAAATTAGTCAGACAAGACTTTCCCTTAACAAATCCATGCTGTGTCTGAATTATTACTGCAGTCTTGTCTCGATGATCCTACAATGCATCTGTAACCAGTGACTCCATTATTTTCCCTCGAACAGAAGTTAAACTAACTGGTTTGTAATTACTCGTGTTACCCTTAGATCCCCCTTTGTGAATTCGGGATACATTTGTACATCTTCAGTCCGTTGACGATTTCCACTGAGTCCAAGGATACTCCTATAATTATGGCTAAGGGTTTGCTTACTTCCTTTGCCGCCTCCTTTAATACTGGATCAATATGACTGGATGGATCCCATCCACCCGGGTGCCTTTCTTATGTTTAACTTGAACAATTTCTCCTCCACTTTGCTCTCAGTTATTAAAAAATTATTTAACTTCCTGTTAGAGTTTGATAAACATCTGGCCCTCTCCTCCTTGAATAACTCCTCGTGTGAATGTAGATGCAAAATACTCATTCAGTTTGTCAGCTATCTGAGCAGGATCATCAACAGTGGAACTATCACTATCGATATCAAGTGGACCAATCTGATATCTATCTCTTTCCTCTAGAGTTTATATAAATAAAGAAGAGCTTGCTGTTTTCTTAGCATCCTTTGCCAAACATTTCTCGTAATTTGTCTTCTCTTGCCTAACTTCCTTCGTGACTTGAATAGACTAGCTTATATTTATCATATATAATCATCGGTAAAATTATGGATAGGATTTCCAGTCAATAGAAGAGGGTCATTAATATACAAGAGGAAAAGAGTGGGGGAAAGACCTGAACCTTGGGGGACACCGGCATTAGTGGAAATGTTAGAAGACAGAGAGCCATCTACCATCACCCTCAGTGAGCGATCAGAGAGAAAACTGGATAACCAAATACTAAAAACAGTTGGCAAACCATAAGATGGAAGCTTGTTTAGAAGACCTTTATGCCAAACACGATCGAAAGCCTTTGAGATGTCAAGAGCAACTACTTGTGTTTCACCGAACCTTTCCATTGAATTAGTCCATAAATGAGTAACATAAGCAAGAACATTACCAGTGTATCGACGCTGACGGAATCCATACTGGCGATCGTTGATCACAAGGAAGGTTTCTAGGTAGTTTAAGAGTTGGCGGTTAATTGATTTCTCCATTAATTGCAATGGGACGATAATTGGATGGGAGGGATTTGTCACCGTTTTTAGGAACTGGCTGGATATGAGCAAATTTCCAAGCAGAAGGAAAAACACCTTTGGAATAAGAAAGTGAAAAAAGGCGGCACAGAATAGGAGTAAGTTCAGGAGCACTGGTTTTGAGACCAAGTGGAGAAATACCATCGGGACCTGGAGCTTTCTTAGCATCAAGATTCGTCAAAGTCCTTCTGATATCCTTTTGACGGAAGACCACAGGAGGCATTGAATGGAGCGTGTTGGGAATGGTTGAGGTGTTTTACCAAGATCATTAATATATGATTTGGAAGAAAAATGGGATGCTAGCAGGTCAGCTTTATCCTTGGCTGAAGTGACAAAAGAACCATCTGATTTGGACAGAAGTGGAAGCAAAGATGGGCAAAAGTTGCGGCCAATAGCTTTGGCAAGGGAACAGAATGCTCTCCTACCATTAGGGCAAGAAGCAAGTTTTCTACTCTTAGCCTGTTCAAACTCTAGTTTGGACTGATTAATAACTGCTTTACAATTGTTGCGAGCTTTGGTGTAGGCAGAAAATGAAACTGAAGAATTAGAAACAAGCCAATTACGATATGCAACATTCTTCTCTTGAACAGCCTTAGCACATTTATTGGAAAACCAAGGTTTAGATAAAGGACGAGATTTTAAAGTGGAGTGTGGGGTAAAGGATTCCATTCCTGCAAGAATAATTTCGCTGGCACGATCTGAGCAAACGTTGACATCAGAAGTTTTGAAATAGTAATCCGACCAAGGAAAAGAAGAAAAGAAATCCCGCAGGTCATCCCATTTTGCATTCTTGTAATGCTAAACAACACAATGTTGGGAATAGCCATGAGATAAAGACTCCATTGGAGAAGAGACAATCACCAAGTTGTGATCTGAAGTGCCTAAAGGACCTCTCACTTCGACCGTTTGCTTAGAAGGGTTGTTTGTGAGAAAAAGATCAAACGTGTTGGCTGTATGATTAGGATTGTCCGGTATTCTTGTAGGTAAATGAACAATCTGTGCAAGGTCATTAGTAATTGCAAAAGCCTCAGCATCTCGACCAGCTGGGTCGGTGTGACTAGAAAACGGAAGCCAGCTGGAGTTGAGAACATTAAAATCACCAAGGAAAATTACCTCACTGTTAGGAAAGTTGGACTGGAGAAAGTCAAGTTGCAAAGAAAGGAAGTCAAAAAGCTCCAAGTGATTAATGGAGTTGGGAGAACGGTAGAGACAACAGATGAATTTTACACA
Organism: Mastigoproctus giganteus; assembly: GCF_048544385.1. Taxonomy (NCBI): domain Eukaryota; kingdom Metazoa; phylum Arthropoda; class Arachnida; order Uropygi; family Thelyphonidae; genus Mastigoproctus; species Mastigoproctus giganteus. The sequence goes on from NC_143583.1 coordinate 22,414,788, forward strand.
ACGAGGTAGAGAGATTTTAAGCCAGAGAAGATCAAAGAGAGTAGATTCCAAATTGCCAAGTCTCTGACAGGGAATATCAGAACGGACATATGTACAAGTACCACCTTTGAGGCGAAAGGAATCATACAGTGAGTAATTTGGGCATCTGAGATGAGCAGTAGTCGAGTCAACCGATAACTGAGATTCTGTCAGAAAAAGTACATGGGGTTTGGCAGACTGCAAGTGGAAATGGACATCGTTAAGATTAGAATTGAGACCACATATATTTGTGAAATGAATTAGGAAGTGCTTGAGAGGTTTAGATCTTTTCGCAGATAAGCTTGCTCTATTAGTTTGATAATTCATGGTGTATTCAATAATGAGAAAAAGTGGGTGGGACATGCTGTATGAAGTAATGAAATTTTTGGATATGGCCTACACATGGTAAGAATATACCCAGATCCTTGACATTACGTGGCCTCGACAATGCTCCCCGCATACACACTGCTCGGACTCCCTCCAGTCACTATCTGGCAGAGTAGAGGTAGCAAGATTATACACTAGTTGATCCGGAAGCCTCCTAGAGAGTTACCAATAGGTTCGGTCCGTAAAGTGTAAAGTGTGTTTAGGGTCTAACGGCACCAGGGGTTACCCCCATCTCCGTGTAGTCTACATTGTCGCGTGTTACAGAACACTGTAAATGCCAGAGATTTAAAAGTGTATGGATATTGTTGGATGTAGTGTCGTGTACCGTTGTTCATCTGGCTATTTAGCCGCTGGACCCCCACTGAGGCCCAACGTTGCCCACACTTAGCCCCGTGGAGGCAAGCCAGGTACACCAGTATTTTTAAATAAGTACTCTGGCAGGTCCTGCCACCTAATTTCCTGGGATTTAAGTGGCTAGGACAAAAAAAAAAAAAAAAAAATGGGGGGTGCGCTAGAGGTTGGGTCAGGCCAAGGAGTTTTAAGTTATACAGTGTGGAATTAAGAATTTTGGGTGTAGGGCTAGGATAATTTTGACATGGGATGAACGCTAGTTGGAAAGCTAGAGGGGGGAGGGGAGACTAAAGGCTGGAGGGTGAGAGACAGAAGTATAGGGTCGATAGAGTAGGTGAGGCAGGCCCATGCCACACCAGAAGGAAAGGGGGGGTGGCGGGGAGGAGACAAGGGGACCTTCACCTCCTCCCCGCCAGGACAGGGGAGAAACAGGGCCGCGCAAGGGAGCACGGGTTCAGGATCGCCACGTGGCATTGGCAGCAATGCTGCGTGAAGTCATAGTTGGCAGAGTCCACTCCGAGAAGGTAAGATTCGAGTAGTGCAGTCCTGGGACAGACAGGTCCCGGCCGGGTGGTGAAGTCATTTCAGTAGTGAGCTGCATGAAGATGTATTTGGTAGAGTCAATCAGAGAGGATCAAATCCGAGTAGTGTCAATCCTGGGACAAAGAAGTCCCGTCCAGATAGTAGAGTCATTTCAGTGGTGAGTCAACTTGGTGGGAGGCGAAGCCGGAGCGGCAGTCATGGTAGATGAAGGTGATGTTGAGACTACATTGTAAAGGCACAATTATTGTGCAGGTTGAAAGTCTTCACGGGGATTGCAGTGTGCTGAAGCAAGTAGTGGTCTTAACACATGGCTGTTTAGGCCGTTTCATTGTCTGGTTGGGTCTGATTCTGTGGTTGTGGTAGGGTTTTCCGCCTCGTGAAGAGGCCCTGAGCAAAGTTCGAAAAGGCTGTATAGGTATGGTGGTCTTCCAGGAGATGTTGCTCCTGATCTCTCGGGATGAAATGAATTTGTGTGATGAGAGAAGATCTGAGGTCATCATATAGTAGGGAGTCATGCATCAAGTGGTCCCAGGTTTCCTGGGCACCACAGGTGCAAAGGGGGCTGTCGGAAAGTCCAAGAAGGTTCAGTTTGCTGCGAAAGGCACCATGCCCTGTTAGGAGGTACGTGGTTAGAAGGCCTGGGGAGAACCAGGATGGTGATTTGGGATATACTTTGCATATGTCTGGTATAAATTTGCGGGTGATGGCCCCTTTGGTGGATTCAGACCATCTGGCTTGCCAGGTCTGTTGTAAGTAGGTTAGGAGTCTGCTTTTTTCGCTGGAATAGGTGTTAGCAGGATCCGTGGTAAAATCAATAAAGGTGGTAGACTTTCCTCTGCTGAGTTGATACATCATCCCCGCATGGGCCACCTCAAGGTCTAGGGGCAGTACACCGGCGAGGACTTGTAGGGCGTGCGTGCTGGAGGTGCAACATGCTCTGGTTATCGTAAGGAGAATTGGCCGTTGAATGATGTTCAGCTTTCTTCGTCCTACCACAGTGGAGGCTTTGGTGAACCATATGCCAGAACCGTAGGTGATAGCTGGTATGAATATGGCTTTATACAGTAAGGCTAGAGTGCGTTTTTTGAGCCCCCAATCTCGGCGGGTAACCCTGGCAACCAGTGCAATGTAATTTCTAATTTTCTTTTGTAGATAGTTGAGATGTGGGAGAAATGTTAGTTTGCTGTCGATGATAATGCCAAGGAGTTTCAGCTGAGTAACAAGCTTGATGGTTGTGCCATGTATCTTGATTTGAGGCGGCCTCTGCGGATCAAGATAGCCCTTCAGGAGAATGGATTGAGTTTTTGTGGCTTGCCAGGTCTGTTGTAAGTAGGTTAGGAGTCTGCTTTTTTCGCTGGAATAGGTGTTAGCAGGATCCGTGGTAAAATCAATAAAGGTGGTAGACTTTCCTCTGCTGAGTTGATACATCATCCCCGCATGGGCCACCTCAAGGTCTAGGGGCAGTACACCGGCGAGGACTTGTAGGGCGTGCGTGCTGGAGGTGCAACATGCTCTGGTTATCGTAAGGAGAATTGGCCGTTGAATGATGTTCAGCTTTCTTCGTCCTACCACAGTGGAGGCTTTGGTGAACCATATGCCAGAACCGTAGGTGATAGCTGGTATGAATATGGCTTTATACAGTAAGGCTAGAGTGCGTTTTTTGAGCCCCCAATCTCGGCGGGTAACCCTGGCAACCAGTGCAATGTAATTTCTAATTTTCTTTTGTAGATAGTTGAGATGTGGGAGAAATGTTAGTTTGCTGTCGATGATAATGCCAAGGAGTTTCAGCTGAGTAACAAGCTTGATGGTTGTGCCATGTATCTTGATTTGAGGCGGCCTCTGCGGATCAAGATAGCCCTTCAGGAGAATGGATTGAGTTTTTGTGGATGAGATGGTCAGATGGTTTTTCCGGACCCACGCTTGAAGGGTGGTAAGAGCTCTGTTGGCAGATACTTCAAGCTGAGCCCTGGAGTCCCCTGCCAGGATGAGGGAGAGATCATCAGCATATGCCAAGGTCTGGACATCGCCTAAGTCAGTACTGAGAAGCTCGTCGAGTACAGAGTTCCAGAAAAGGGGGCCCAGGACAGAGCCCTGAGGGCAACCTCGGAGGACACGACGTTCCACGCTGGAGAAGGGAGCCTGAACCACAATGCTCCTGTCACTGAGATAGTTGGCAATGCAGTTGTAGAGATTTCCTGGGAGCTCAGCGCGTCTCAGCCGTCCGAGGACGCTAGGCCACCATAAGGTGTCGAACGCCCCAGCAAAGTCGATCGAGATGACAAGGAGGTACTTCTGGGTGCAGTTCCTGGCAGCATTTGTAATAGCCTCCAGCGCATCGACCGTAGACATGCCCGGTTTGAATCCAAATTGATTTCGTGCTGGTAGCTGTGCAGTATTGTAATGGTTTTCCAGTCTCCGTCTAAGGAGCTGCTCAAAAACCTTACTCAGCACAGGAAGGAGAGCAATAGGCCTGTACGAGTCAGGGCGATCATACGGTTTAGTTGGATTTTTGAGTATGAGCCGAATGGACGCAGTTTTCCAATCAGTTGGGAACCATCCCTTTAGCAGGCAATGGTTGAAGAGGTTTAGCAGGGTTTCTGGAGCGAATTCAGCAACTTTTTTAATTATTTCGGGCTCGAGCATGTCCAGGCCTGGTGACTTGTTATTTCTCAGTCTCCCAATGGCCATAGAGAGATCCTCGACGTTGAAAGGCTCTTCCACGAGTGTTGAGTTATAGTTGTTATTGTCGAGGCAAAGCTGCTGTTGTTCTGGTGAGTTGTCATCTGGTGGCTGTTTGAAAGAGTAATCAAGTATGTTTGAAATTGAATGCTGCCAGGTGGAGGTCATGTGGCCTTGTGGGGTGATTGTGGAGCGAATAACTTCTCCCCTTGGCAGTTTGTTTGTTGTTACCTTGAACACGACACCCCAGGGGTCAGAGTTACCAACTGTTGATACCAGGTGCTCCCAGGACAGTCTTTTACGCTGCCTGATCATCGCGTTGTAGGCGTTTCGAGTTTCTCTGTACTCCTGCCGGAGGTATTCAATTTCTGCAGGGGGCCAGGATCGCCTGGCTCGTTGGAATGCACGCCTCTTTTGGTTTACTTCACGTCTGAGGGCCTGAAGCTCTCCTGACCACCAGGGGACTGCTCCAGGGATGGGATTTTTCCGTTTTATTGCTGTGTTTGCAGCGTTCGTAATTATGTCCGTGACCTTGCGCTGATGGGAGTCTGGATGCTGAACTTGCACATTCTCGGTTTGTAAGTGCAATATCCCATTGATGAGTGTTTCTTTAAACAGGTTCCAGTCAGCTTTGTTCAAAGCGTATCTGTGTTGCTTCTGTCTGATAATTGTGGACTGAGTAATCGATCTACATGTTGAAAGTTATGGCCCGATGGTCTGAGGTGGACCAGCCCTCCCGTACGGTCCAATCCGACAGAAATCTAGCAAAGGACCTAGTGGAGAGAGTCACGTCAATCGTAGATTCCCAAAGTGAGCTGGAAAACGTCGGCAGGCTGTTGGGCCTATTTATGACTTCCAGACCACTATTGGCCAGGAACTCCTCCAACCGCTGTCCATTTGCAGCACTTCTACGCCCTGGGGTCTCACTGTGCCAGAGGGCAGAGCGGCAATTTACGTCAGCACAAATGACAATCTTTGCACCCGCCAGTTCTGTTAAGACATGTTGTAGGTACTGGACTGCAGGTAGAATGTCCTCTCCCGGCCTGCAGTACAGAGAAACGGCATAGAAGTCGCCCAGAGAGGAGATGATGTGGGCACAGGCGGCCCATGGAGAACAGAGATGAGATATCTGCATCACAGTCAAGTGAGGATTCCTCACAGCGATCGCCGCCCAGGGTGTCACACCAGGAGCCTGGACAATTTTGTAGGACAAAGGGTATCCCCTTATTTTGTTTGAATGAGTGTAGGGTTCTTGTATTAAGAGAATATCGATGTTTTCCTCATCTGCCTTCTGTCGGAGTTGTGCCACAACGGCCTTTGCCCGCTGCGCGTTTATTTGCAGGAATTTTATCTTGTTGCTGTTATACTGTTTATGCAGTGTCCCCATAATTTATTCGTTGTTGGAGCGTGCTCTTGGCCTTGATGTAGACAGGGCATTTATTATCCCGAAGTGAGTGGGCATGAGGTAGTTTCTGGCTTTTACAGTTAGCACAGATTGGTTCATTGGCCTTGTTCGGGCAGGTTTCATAGCTGTGGCCTTTATCGGCACAGTGACCACAGGTCTGTTCTGTCTGGGTGCACGTGTGGGTCGTGTGACCGAAACGACAGCATCTGAAGCATTTTGGGACAGCTACATGCTCCTTGTAGCGGTGAGAGCCCCAATTTATGTACACTCGATTGTGGTGGGTCAGTATGTGCCAGGCTGTTGGTGCCAGTTCTACAACCCAGTTGAAGGAAGTGCCACTTCTAGACTTTGTTTGGTACTTTGGCTTTATTAGGTTAGCTGGGTTCTCTTTTGGGAGTGCATGTTGGAGGTTGCGCCTGTACAATTCATCTCGTATGTTGTTGGGGTCCAGGCCCTTGTCGATGTCATAAATTACTATTGAGGGTGCCTTTTTCCTTGGGGGCTCAGCTAGAAGGCCCAGGGTAGGTATCTTAGCATTTGTTAATATCATATCAGCGTCGTCCTTCGAGTCAGTTTCTATGATGATGCCAGTATTTCGGGTCTTTCGAATGGATTTTATTTTAGTGTTTCTCAGGTCATCAGTAAGGGAAGCGATTACAGTCTTCTTAATCTCCTCGCTTGTTTTTGGTGCATTGGCTGTGGCCGGCTTGAGAACTACCAGGTGTGGTGTTGGTAGTAATGTCTTTCTTTTTGGTGGCGGGTCCGTTCTCGTATTTGGCTTTGTGTTCCTCAGCGCATCAGCAAAAGTTGGGGCGCGCTGTAGCATTTGTGTGCCCCTACATTCGAGGTATGCCTCGAGTTTGGCCTCATTCCTCTCAGAAGCAAGGTGAACGTTGCGCAGGATGGTTTCAAGCTTTGCCCAGATACCAACAATCTCGCCCCGAAGGGTTGAGGTAATGCGGCTGGAAGACTCTTTTAGTTTATTTTCTAGTTCAACTCGCAGGGCCAATACCTGCTCATTAACGGTGCCCTCTGGAAGAGTTGGGTCGATGTTAGTCGACTCTTGCTGTTTTGTCGTCTTTTCGCGGTTGTCTTGTATGGGGCCCTGGGATCCCTGGGGCTCTTGAGGCTCACTTTGCGAGCGGGTTTCCCTGTCCGATTGGGGAACTACCCGTTTTCTATGTTTCTTTTTGGATACCGGTGTCAGCCGGACATCCTCAAAATTATCCGTGATTTCAATGTCAGGTTGGTCACTTTTTGTATTATCAGTGGTTTGTTGAGCGCTCGATGAACAAATCAATTCAGTGGGATTTGTACTGGGTGTATCCATATTCTCAGATTAGTTGGAAATATCGGTTTATCGGGAATATTCGGATAACAGATTATTGCTGCACAGTTTGATAGAGGTTGAGGAATGACGAAGTTTGGTGCCAACCACAGGTTTGTGGCTAAATTTGAAGCCAGATAGTGCACGGATGTCGATTTGGGCTATCCCCCACTGTAACGTGAGGGGGGGGGACGCACAGCCGTAAGATAGCCTTGGAGAACCTGTGCTACTTTCTTCTAGCGTTTTCGCAGCCGCAGAAGCTTATGGTAAAGTCTGTTTTTCCACTATACAAGCAGGAACGAAAGTAAAAGCTGTCCATGGTAAGTCTATTGCAGCGGGGGGGGGGGGGGTCACTGAAATCATGATTTCACCGAAAATTGTTCCCTAACATAGTTTGAAGATATTGGACGTTATCACAGTTCAAAGGTTTCACAGGTGGAATTGCCCGTCCCCAATCAAGGTCACAGCTGAAGGGGTAGATAATTCACTAATCCCTGCGCCGGAGGGGAGTGCTACACATTCCTCCCAAGTCTAGTGCAGGGTATTTGCGTGGCAACCACAGTATAATTGGTGCCTCTCTATAGCCCTGTCTGTCAGCCGCATGGTGACCAGTACGGTCTGGCAACAATGGATATAGATAAAAACGCAAATAATCTGCAGAAGTTCCCGTTAAATAATCAAAAGTTTCTCACCCTGAGATCCACTGTAGTAGTTATACTAAGGAGTAAACTTTTCAAAAACTAGTAGACACTGTTACCACATATTAGTGAACAAGATCCAGGAGCGCGGAGAACGTGCGTCCACACTAGACGGCGGCCATACTCAAGTTCGGTCCGGTGTACTAACTAGCGGCCGGCCTGCGAACATCGTTTAGAGCTTTTAGAGCTTTGTACCCTCGAAATTTAAGGAATATTGGATCTCGCCACGTTGTTCGTCATAACATGAAAAGTCATCAATCATACTGCATGATGAAGAGATAGGAAAGGGTTGACCGAAACTTAGCTCTAGAGACTAAACATGGGTTCCACCACTTTAAGCCTCCAATAAGCAAAGTGGTGGTATTGCACCGGTTCGATGAGAGTCATCTACCATCTAGTAACTGCCTGGTAACATAGAGGGGTGGCATTCCTCCATGTGGTGTGGGCGCCACACCTCGACCCCCTGCTTACGTTGGTTCACACCTGGTTGGTCACCCACCCATGTACTTGTGCATGGAGGCTATACCCAGATTACTAACAGTCCCCACCATTGTGAAGTGCAAGCAGAGGATTTGGCTGTCACAGACCGTTCGGACTTCGCCGAAATTGGGTCCACTTGATTTGAGTGTCACCCGAATATCAGTTCCATCAGCGTTTTAGACTCCCAGGTAGCAAGTTGTCTGGCATATCTGAGAGAATGTTTGTGACAACCTCAAGGAGACAATCGATATGAAAAGCCTAGTAGCTACACGATTACTCTCCTTGAATGATTCCCATCTGGTATCAACTGTCGGGAGATAGCTGCTCCTGGTGGCAAAATAACAACACATACTGCGGTACATACATTAATACACACGCAAACACACATTAATACTATGTCAGGCCCGTTTTACAGAGATTTTGTATACCATCACAGAAAACATTAAGTGGAGATAGGCATATGCCTAGGAGCCACCACAGACAGGGAACACATACACCTACCCCGCAGTTCTTAGTCTGTACGGGTAGCACAATGGTATCGTTAAAGTCCCTACAAAGGTGGAAAAGGCCCAAGTTCGAATTCCCGTCGATGACTCGAGGAACGTTTATGGGCTTTTTTACACTCCTTGGTATCAGTAAACGAAATTTATCTGCTGTAAATGGCAGTTATCAAGTTGCACATTTGATCGTCTTTTGAAAGTAAATCGTTCAGTGATAGTCAATTTGTTAAATGTTTTTTGTTAAAAGTTGTGCGGAGATAGCTGTAACTGGTCTAGTTATTTAAATGCGCTTAATTTAAAACTACAAGGGAAAGCAAAATTGCGTCTCTGATTTGCATGAGACATTAAATGAAATATTTTAGTGTGGCACTGGATGACAGTACGTATCAGTTGAAGATTTACCTGATCTACAGAGTATCGCCGCGAATAATTACAGGTGAAAATCTTTTTGAAAATTTTTGCCAGTATATTGAAAAGTTAGGATTAAATATTAAAAACCTGGTAGGACAGTTCAAAAAATATAATTGGTCAAAAAAATTGGGCTTATGGGTAAAATAACCAAGAAAACGATAGATATTGGAGCTGAACTTCCGATTGGAATTCACTGCATTGTGCATCAAGAAGCTTTCTGTGGGAAAGCTATTGGATCTCCAACACGTTACGAATGTGGTTATTTTAAACTGTAAATTTGTAAGATCGCATGGCCTTAATTGCAGTATGTTTCAACAGTTTCTTTCAGAAATTGAAGCTGGATACGAAGGTGTAATTTTACATAGTGCAGTGAGATGGCTTAGTCGTGGCAAAGTTTTTTTACCGTTTCTTTGAACTGCGTCATAAAAACTGATATTTTTTTGAGAGAAAAAGGAAAACCGATAAAACAACTATCAAATATGGAGTGGCTGTTTGATCTTACAATTCTTACAGACATTTCTAGTTATTTAAATGCGCTTAATTTAAAACTACAAGGGAAAGCAAAAATTGGTCTCTGATTTGCATGAGACATTAAATCATTTCAGAATAAGTTTTTATTATTTAAATTCCAGATTGAGCAAGACAATTTAGTTCACTTTGAATGTTGTACCGATCTAAAAGAGAAATACATACTTCCAAAGGTTTGTTGCCTCTGGTTATTACAATTACTTTTTGACGAGTTTGAAAGTCGAATTGATATAAGATTCCATAAAAAAGCATAAGCTTGTTTGAGAAACCATTTGCTTCTGTGGCTGAAAACTACAATCCCAGCTTGCAACTTGAAATTATTGATCTTCACACCAAAACGTGGTTCAAAAATAAGTATATAGACTGCAAAAATAAACTACTTGGATTCTACAAGGCTCTCCCATCTCCATATTCCCGGATCAATATGGCCTTAGTTGCGAATGCACCTAAAAACCAAACAAGCAAGCAAACAAGTTATTTTTGAGTGGACAGTTATTTTTGAGTGGACAGCTACTTCCCAACTAATTTTCGAATGCCAAACACGATGAATATACCTGTAGTTGTTTGATAAATTAAAAAACTTTTATTACTTCATATACCTAATGAACACGTACTTGTATTACTCTGTAATACCCTGAAATTTACTTACACTGAAATTCATATAATATATATATTTTCCTTAGATGTGCTTTACGAATATATATTATTTTTTTACTATTGCTTTTCCATCCTCAATAAGATAGATGCACGAATAGTCCATCTTGTTCAGACAAGCGCTGTAACTGGTCAAAGATATGAACTGTAGCTGTGTTAAATAGATAATTCATTATCTAAAAGCAAACAAGTAAATTTACTTTCATATCCCACAGAGATCATACAGATGACGTAGGTGATGGAAGAAAATTTAAGTTGCCTTAACTACAAAGTAGCGTGAACGTAAAAAACCGACAAAGTAACAATATACAAAATATTATAAATATAAAAATATATAATATGTATTTATCTTTTAAAATTCAATGTGTTATAAATGATTTCATTTATAGTGAGCTAAAATGAGTAGGACTTAATTCATGGAGCAACTGAAGTAGATAATATCTAATTGTATCCACTTATAGTATAAGTGGAATCCACTTTATCCACTTTGGTTGTCCCATTCAATCATTGTCAAAACGAGAAAATAATGTTCACAGTGCACTACATTTCCAGCGCTTTCGATTTTTTAAATCGAATTTTCATTTTCTGTAATCAATAGAAGTGGAAAGTTAAAAATTAATTAACTCATTTTTTATAGATTACTAATTAATTAACCAATAACATAAAAAAATTAATTTTTTCCACTTCGCTGCACATACCCCAACCTTCGCCAAACCTTTTATAATAATTTACTTCTTTTTTTCTGTATTTTAATAAAAATTGAAAAGCAGTACAGTAATTAATAAAGTTACTGAGCATTTTTTAAAATCCTTTCTTGAGATACCGTATCAAAAGCTTTACTGAAATCAAGGTAAATAATGTCAACGTTTTTCCTTACATCCAGCTGTTTTATAACTTCATCATAATAATTAACCAAATTTGTTAGGCAAGACTTCCCCTTCAGAACGTATGCTGTGATCGATTAGAGATACCATTCCTATGAAATGGCCATGCATTGTATTCTTAATCAAAAACACCATAATGTTGCTCACTACCTAAGTCAAACCACTGATCTGTTTTAACTTATCACGTTTTTCGCACTCCTTTGTGAACTGGGGAGACGTTAGCATTGGGCTGGATTGCTAATGTCTCCAGTCCACATGGGGATCGCCCCAGAGTCTAATGGTAATCTCATTAACGCCCCCAATGGGATGATGCACCTACATGTAGCCTATTTTTTTTTTAGTATAATATGATAAATACCCTGCACTCCAGATGCCTTATCTTCGCTCCAGTAGTTTTTCCCCCTATGCTTTTCTCTCAGATTGGTAAATCACTTATTTTATAGTCGTCTGGCTCCTTGTCACTGATCCTTTAAGGTTCTAATGGTTTTTATATTGTAAAGATCGTTGAAAAGGAGGACATGTTGAACTCTTCTGTCACTTCTGCTGGGCTTTCTATGACTTTCACTTCGATCAAGTAAGAGAGCTATCTGATTCATTCTCTTCTTTTTTTATATTCACGTACGAAAAGAACTCTTTGTTTCCATTTTTAGTTCTCTTCATCTACTGATGTCTCGTACTGAGCTTTCTCCTGTCTTACATCGTCAGTGGTTTTAATACATAATACTCATATATAATCTGTATGTCGCGACAGTTTGTGCCCTTGTGGGTAGCACAATTGGTAGAATCACCGTCCTCCCCATACCATTCGAACGCAGGTTGAAAAAACCTGCGTTCGAATCCCGTCGATGACGTAATGAATTTTTATGGGCCTTTTTCACAACGTAGGTGAGTTAGTTAGTCTCAGGCGAGGTAGCGTGGTTTTTTTCGCCCCAGAAACTCGGGTTTTTCGCCCAGCAAACAGAAAATCAACAACAGAACATACTCAATTTACAGACAGTATATAGGAATGATATAGCCTTAGTTGCTAATGCTCCTAAAATCCTACTACAACGACAAGCGATAGTTCGTAACTATCCCATGATTTTTTTCTTTTGCTCAATTACTCCTTAACCTCTCCCGTCACCCACTTAGTCATCTTTGTTTTGCGGAATTTCTCCACTGAAAGAAATGCATTTGTAGCTTCCAGGATACATCTCTTGAATACTTCCCATAACGATCTCGTACTAAACAGCTTATAGTTATCTCTCCAGTTAATAGAGCTCACGAAATATCTCAATTATAAACGACTATAATCCCCCCTCCTCTCGATCCCTGATGCGAGTTAAGTAGAGGTTATTAAAAATCCTTGTACTGTCTGTGATAAGTTGGAATAAATAAACAATGAAAAATTAATTTTCTCTAGTTTGTTGACCGTCCATAATTTCCAGTCTATAAGAGGCAGGCTGAAATCCCCCATAATGAGACTAGACAATCGCTCTTTGCTGCCCGTTCAAGTTGCCTATAGAGATTTTGCCATACTGTTCAGAATCATTTGATCTGTAACTATCATCTTTCCTCTACAGCATGTGATCTTGTACTACACAGAATCAACATTCATTTAAACTTGACCTGACGCTGGGTGGAGTCTGATCGCTTTCATAGAGTGTTTGGGAAGAAGTATTATTTCCCTCCTCCCCTTCGACCCCGCTATTCCTCCTGATCATGCTGTACTTACGGTAATGAAATTCTTCATCCATGACTTCATCCATGGCTCTGCTTACCGTAATAAAATTCTTCATCCCATATCTCTGGATGGGACCATGTCACCCTTAGTCCTATTATATCAGCATGTATGCTCAGTTATTCTTAATCACTAATGTGTTTTAATCATAATTTGCGTCGTATAAAATCTGATATCGATATTCTCTTGGAAACGTCTGAAAAATAAAATATTTTTATAATAATAATCTGAACGAAATTTGAATATTATTTTGAAAATATTATGATATCATTTTATTGTACATTTTGATGTCTGTTGTATGAAATAATGAATTTGTTGTTGAATATTTAGGAGCTGTGCTTTGTATTTTAATTTAATGCAACTATAAATCATGAAAACTTTGAAAATATCTAGAGCTATTAAAGCATATTAATAATTTGTTGAAATCGTTTTTATACTTTGTTTCATTAATTTCTTCCTTTATTAAATTATAATTTCTTTTATTGACATTTTTTAAAGGGAAACATATCAGATTTTAGCGTAAATGTGGTTGTGTGATTATAAAACTATTAAACGAAGTAAAAGACAACTTTTATCGTTGGTTTTTAATATTGGGCACGGACTGTCAACATTTTAGAAGGTCGGTCACAAGATGGAATTTTGATACGTAAAGATAAACACCCCTAAAAATAACATTGGAAGTAGAACGTTAAATACTATGTTCCTTGAAATATCACTATACTCCTTGCTGTGAGTGGGCGAATCCAACCTGGTTCTAGAAACTTTATTGATTAAATACACGGAACGATTATAAAGGCTGGGCAGGAGAGATGTTTGAAGAGAAAAGTAAGAATTCATTCACATAACCTGGAAAGTAGGGGAATATATTGCCTATAGAAAGCATCACACCACCTTGTTTTTTGTGGGTAAGTACATTTATAATTCGCAGTTTTTTAATCTTAGTTTTTTAATTCCAAGTTTACCGATTTCGATTAGTATTAGTTCAAAGCAAAACTGAGAAACTTTTTTCGAAAAACACACGTTTTCTGTATACAAAACTTTTCAATAAAGGCAAATAACTAAAGCTTTGTAGCGCTTTCGAAGGACGGGCTCTAAAGGGCACCACAAGCGGAACCCCGCTACTTCACAGAATTGTTCGCAGAACAGAAGAAAAGAATGAAAAAAGCGGGACAGCATTATAAGCAGGAGTGTTATAACGGGAGTTTACTATACTTTCATTTCTGAAAGAGTTATCGTGATACACTGGACTCTAGCATATAATTATTTTTATTCATGGAATCTAGATTTCCATAATGACTACTCTTAAACCACATGAATATTAAGATAATTTATTTAGCTATTAACCAAATAACTATATGATTGAATGGTAAAAAATAATTTAAATTATTTTTTACCATTCAAAACTCCATAGTCAATATTAATTAAAACGGCATTTTATAACCATATAGTGATTTAGTCGCAAACTGCAAGAGACTCCGCGACTGATTATCTTTTCCCACAAACTTTTGGGATCCACAGTAACTGATGCTTCCTGAATAGGAAGTTATTGTACTTCCCCATATCTTTCTTTGATTACTTCTGAGCCCTTGTGGGTAGCACAGTTAGTGGGGTCGCCGTCCTCCTCACACCGGGTGGAAAAGACCCGAATTCGAATCCCGTCTTTTTTTTATGGGCCTTTTTCACAACGGGGCTGAGTTAGTCGGTCTCAAGAGAGGGTAGCATGGTTTTTTTTTTTTTTTTTTTTCTCCAGTAAACAGAAAATCAACCTCAGAACACAAGAAATTTAGAGACAATATACACGGAGCAATATGGCCTTAGTCGCTGATGCTCCTAAACCACACTAAAACAAATAAGTTTATTCTTGAAATGAGGGTCAACATTTGCTTTTTATGGTTGCTACTCTTTAGTTTCCTTGCATTACACCCGGATTGCAGTTTGTACTACTTTGGGCGAGGTTCTATGTTGTTATGCTTCCTAGAGAGAGTATCGATTTTCAGTTTCATTCTTTTTTAATTTTTATTTGATTGTTTCTCTGTAGCAGCAGCAGCCTCTTTTTTGTAGAGGTTTTATGGATTGCAGATAGCAGTAGCGCCTCACAAGAATAAGTCTTTTTTTTTTTTTTTTTTTTTTGACTCTGATCCCTAGATTACGCCCATAATTTTTACATCTACTTTTGGAACGTCCTCTCTGTATAAATAAGCTTCCGTTTATATTCTTCACGGTCCTTTACCAGATTAGTTTATAATGTCACTGGAACTGTATGATTACAGCCAATATATCAACACAACAGCTAACAACGAGGATTCGAATCTCGTAATGTATGCATCAAGATTCGCTTGCGCTAACCAGGACTTTAATCATTAATTATTATTTGATTTATTGCGTGAATAGCGTACGTATCGGTAGATTCTGTCAATTCCTGGAAACAACTGTTATACTCTGCAGAAATAACATAAATCTGTAGACTTACAGATAAATCAGTAGAAACAACATAGACCAGTCACACTTTTTTTTAAAATATCTAAAACATACAAATTGTTTTTTTTTTTTGCAAATACAGTAAAAATATTAATAAAATTACTTATTTTAAAAATCATTTAAAAATACAAAAACCATAGCGTTGTTAATAAACAAACAAATAAAAAATATTTAAACTTAAAAATGAGCTGTCGAAATGGATTATAAGTGTCTTATATTTTATACATGATCGTTAGTTGATTAAATACGGTGTTCATATCGGCGATTGTAAATTCCCCTAACTGGGTTAGGAGAAGATACCCTATTAGTAAATTCCCCTAATATCAAATTTCAGAACTACAGTATTTCACGTTACCTAGAGGAGAGCGGAGTTGGGGATATAAAAGTGGTCGTTTCTGTAGATACGACCACTTTTATATTGAAGTAGAGACCTTGCTATCTTTTTCTTGCGACTGACTGACTTATCCACGAAGTGAAAAAAAAAAGACGATAAAAGTTCCTCGTTTAATTGATAGAATTCGAACCTCGTTTGTGGATGATGGTGACATAAGCTCATTACTACAGATAAGCTACTTATCTGCCAAATTTCCACACCGAACTTCTGGGATATGTGTTGCTGGAGAGTCCCTTCAGCAGCTCTTAGGGCAGCTCCTAAGCTATGCTTCCGTAAAAGTAGACCCCACCTCTCAGATCGCTTTCAGCCAGTTCAGATGCTTCCACTTGTCCAAGAGCTGGATACCGACTTCATGTTTGTGGAGAACATATGGTGTTGAAAACGCATTCTGAATCAAGTTTTCCTTCGACAGAGTCCCTCCTAATCCCCATTTCTCTCAGTTTTCACGGTGCCATCATGTGTGGATCATCAAGATAAAACACCTCTGACTGACTCGATTCGATACCATGCAATTCTGATTTCGTTTCAGACTAACTGTTCAGTCAGCTTAGTTTGCTCTTAATGTTGTGTTGTGTAAATATTTTTCTATTTTTCGTTAATTACGATGGATACTGTACTGATAAATTAAGTCTATCAGTTTATTGGATTATTAAGTCTGTCTGCAATTCTCGACTCTACGCCACTCCAAGCCTAGCACAAGTGCTTTTATCTATTTTACTGCAATTTATGTCACCTCTTGTGAGGAGACGGGCCTTGACTCCTTCATTTAATACTTATCATGGTGTGCATATTTTCCTTATTTTTTTAACTTGAGATTGTGCTAAATCTTTTTCAAGAGGAGTGTTTCTATTTACAATGGGTTTCCTCAGCCTACAAGTTATTTTTTAGTAGGAATTTTTTCCCGCCATAAAGTGCGGTTCAAGGTGTCTTGGTCAGTTAAAGCTCGGGCTATCATGTACTCCCGTACTCCGTCCATTCATATCCGCCTAGATCTTCCTCTTCTCCTTCTTCCAGGAAGTATCCATTCCAGTAGAAATGAAGTTCTAAATCTAACCTGAAATTTAAGCTCTCTCCTTTTATTTATATATATATATATATATATATATATATGTATATTTTAATTAATATGATAAATAAAAGTAAAGATGGCAGTTCGAAACTCCGGAAAGCTTAAAAAATTACATGAAAACGTTAAAAGAAAGTTACGATAGCCTACATCAGATAAAGGCGGGAAAAATTTACTAAACACAGAACTCCGAAACGGGGAATAAAATATGAAATATTAATAAATAATGAAATCTGATGTCAGCAAAATAAATATTGATGCTAAATCAGGTATTTCATCGGGGGACTACACCTGACATAGCATCAACGGACTGCGTTTCCATACTTGCCCATAGTTATGCAAGAGAAAATTTATAAATGTAAATAAACAAATATAAAAAAAAAAAAAAAAAAAAACGAAAAGGTATCTCTTACAAAGTATGGACAGTTTGTAAGAGATACCTTTTCGTTTTTTTTTTTTTTTTTTTTTTTACATTTTTATATTTGTTTATTTAAATTTATAAATTTTCTCTTGCATAACTATGGGCAAGTATGGAAACGCAGTCCGTTGATGCTATGTCAGGTGTAGTCCCCCGATGAAATACCTGATTTAGCATCAATATTTATTTTGCTGACATCAGATTTCATTATTTATTAATATTTCATATTTTATTCCCCTTTTCGGAGTTCTGTGTTTAGTAAATGTTTCCCGCCTTTATCTGATGTAGGCTATCGTAACTTTCTTTTAACGTTTTCATGTAATTTTTTAAGCTTTCCGGAGTTTCGAACTGCCATCTTTACTTTTATTTATCATATTAATTAAAATATACATATATTTACATTTGCATCCGTTGTTGCTGCTTTGCGCGCTTCGGTGCATTTGCCATATCCAGTTTATTTAACTCTCTGATGTTTTCTGTTTTTACTCTTTAATACAATCTTTTATATATATATATATATATATATATATATATATATAACCATATAAATTAGAATAAGGATTAAAATAAAGTATAAATAAAAAAAAAAAAATATATATATATATATATATATATATACAGTATATTCTTTCACAGGAATAGAACATTGGTATTAAAATATGGAACATTGAATCCACCTCGCCAATGGCATAGGAACGCCTTGGAATTAGGGCAGGTGCCAAGGGCACCAACAGGAGAACGGCGCTACTGACAGACCACATCAGTACAGTGCCAAGCTATTTCGACACCCGTGGCTAGCTGACGAAATGGCGCCCCTCGATGCCGAATCAAGATGACAGCACAGGGAGGGTGAAAATTAATTTTCACAAGGCGATTCAAGCCTGCATGCTTCCTTACATCTGAGTACATACTCCAAACCTGAAAGTGACAAAGAAAACGAACATGATGATGCCACTGAAATGGAAGTCCAAGAAAAACTCAAGCAGTTGAAGTTATTTTAAAAGAATTAGAAAGTATGGACAATAACCAACAACAGTTGGCAGAAGAAAATGGTGGCAGCAATAATATTAACATGGAACATGTAAGTCTGAATTTTAATGATCTGACCACATGGAACTTTAATACCCACAAAAACAGGTCTCTTATGAAGCAACACGGCCCCGAACATATAGTCTTAAATACGCATCCTGTCACTAATGGCCGATGTTTCAATAATTCGTGGAAATACAAAAATGAAGGTATTGAAAAAAAAAAAGAGAGGAAATGGTTATTTTATTGCAAAAACAAAGATGCAATATATTGTTTTCCGTGCCTCTTATTTGTATCTGGCTCAAATAATGTTCCATTTTGCAGCTCAGGTGGATTTAGATTGGAAACATTTAAATCCAAACGTTCTTTTTCATGAGAATTCATTACAACACATAAACTATTTAACAAAATGGAAATTATTAGAAAAGGGTCTTCAAAAAGGTGGACTAATTGACGACGCAGCACAAGCAGCACTAAGAAGTGAAATGGTGTCATATATTGAAAATAATATTGAAATGTATATTGTTCTGTGCTCGAAAATAATTTGGCATTTCGTGGACATGCTAATAATATCGATACCGAAGAAAAAAATTGTGGTGTATTTTTAAAGTTCATAAAATTTGCCAGCCAATTTGACGTTGGTATGAATTGCAGATGGTAATGCTCTGGAATCGCATAATTAAACACCACACTAATTATTTATCTCCGGAAATTCAGAATGAATTTATTAATTTGTTAGCAATAGCTTTGCTAGATGATAGGCCAATAACTTTGAAACGGTGCCGTTTCACTTCCACGAAACAATATGAAGGATAAAGGAAACCCAGTCTCTTCTAAATCTCTAACAGGCTGATTGCAATAGAAGGTTGACCAGAGCCTATTGTCCGAATGTTTTATACACCACTGGCTATGGATACACAGAAAGTAGATGACCAGCTCGACTTCTCGGTATGTGGGACAGGTAGACAGATTGGTTTTACGGGTCCCACTGAGTTGCAGATGGTAATCTCTTTATCTTTTAATTCGAGCGTAACAACAGCACTATTGCTTGCTTGATGGGTGCGAACGATGTGTACCCAGTTAAGTTATATGTAAAATTTTCTTCGTTCGTAGAACGAAGAAAATTTTAGTTTCCATAAAACGAAGAAATAAAAAAATTCGGTAAAGAATAAAATTCTATTTAGAGAATTCTAAAAAAAATCGGTAAAAAGAAAACATTTATCTCTAAATAGAAAAATTCGCTATAAAGAAGTTTGTTAAACAGAGGTCCGACTGTACGTATTATTTATTAAGATATTACCAATTATCGAAAAAAGGCGCGTAGCCATTAATTTGCCAAGGGCGCCGAAAACCTAGCTACGCCTCTGCACCTCGCATGCTTCAAATAAATGAGTTTTATTTTATTTTATCAACATGAATAAGTTTTAATTTCACCATTTTATTTTAAATCGGTTAAGTATATATTAATCTTGATATTTTCTTAGGTGAGTTGCTAGTTTCTGATTGTATTTTAAGTTAGTTTATTTTATCTGTTTTCCCTACATGAATTTATCACGTGTGTTTTAAGATATTGTTCAATTTTTGTTATTATTATTAAATTTTTGTTATTATTAAATTTTAATGTTATTTCAGACAACTTGACACACTAACTCGGTGTTACACCTGTAATGTGTTTATTTGAATAATTAAATGTTTTTTTTAATGTATTTTACACCTATTTTTTTTCTTTTTTATTTTCAACGTGGACTCCTTTACCTTGTTGTTGGGCTCCACCCTACTAATTCATTTGTCGATTCTTGTAAAATCCCCTGGCCTTTTGGTAGTGAAGAGTCATTGCTAAATATTGTACCTGTTATATATATATATTTTTTTATTTTATTTTATTTTATTTTTTTGTACATATTTCTTACAATAATGAGTTTCTCTCTCTGTGTATAACAGAGCAGTATTCATGAATGTTGTGTGTGGGGGTGGGGAAGGCAGCAAGGAGGAGTTCTAGTCGCCTGAATTGAACCCCCACCCCCTTTATTTGGATTTGGAGCCCTTTTCAGCCCTGGGCCTAGTTGATGGCATCCCCTTAAAAAAAGCCGAACAAATTTTAACACAGCATCTCTTTTCTTCTCCGCTTAATGCCAAATAAATTTTTAAATCTTTTGAAATTTATTTAATTACGAATGACCATCTTCACTTATACTTTGGCTTATTTCTGACATCACTAAATTGAACTGCACTGGCCACATTATGTGTTGTTGTTTCTTTGGATTTAAGGAAATTTATTACTCGTGTCGCTAAATTATTTACAAGATCTCATCTGTTAGGGGAGTTAACTTTTATAGATATTAACAGGTAGATGTAAATCTTCCTGTTCATATCTATAAAAGTTACATAACAGACTCTTGGGCAGAAACGTGATCTCAGTTTACACATGGAAAACCGGTTTCCTTTTACTGTACCTTACTAAGAATGTAACCGTCTTAAGTTCGAAAATCGTTCTTATGGAGCCCACTCTCTCTCTCTCTCTCTCTCTCTCTCTCTCTCTCTCTCACACACACACACACATATATCACATAAAAAAAGAGAAACTTCTCAAACACAACATATTTTAAAAATATTGAAGTTAATAAAAATATTGAAGTTAATAAAAAGCTTGCTTCCTAGAGAAAATAGGTGTAGATCAGTGCTTCTCAAAAACTATCTGTGGTTGAAGGACCAGTTTCTTTTATTTCCAATCCGTCGCAGATCGATACTATTGTAAAATTCAATAAAAATGAATTTCTCTCAATTTCTGTACTTATCTCATCGCGGACCGACACCGGTCCGGGACCACACTTTGAGTAGCACTGGTGTAGATAACGTTAAACGTGTTAAAAATATGTTTAAAGTGTGAAGACAGTGTTAAAAATTCCTACATACCAACGGCGAGTTAAATACAAAGTCAAAATTTAAAGCCTCTCTATATTGCTTTATATCTTATAATGTTATCTGGTTAACTCTCATTTCCGTTGATTAAAACTGGTGTGTATGGACATCAATTCAGAAACCACGGTATTGTATGATTAATAAATGAAATGAAAATAAAAAAAAAATGTATTCGTTGATTACATCAACCAAGGCGTTTTTATTAACATGCGTCCCGTTTCCTAAAAGTTTCCATTTCGATCCTGGACTTTAATTATTATCTATTATTAAACATTTGTCGTTTAAAATATTTTTGATTTTTTTTTTTTTCATTATAATTTTCTTTCTCTTTTCACTAGTCTCGCTTTCTCATCCACCGCTAGTTGTTTGGTGAGGGCCTTGGTTCAAATATGAGACTGGAGACATCTTAAAGGCCTCCTCAGTCCAGGCTGTAGTTAATAGATCTCTGGCAGTGGTAATAGCCCTCTCTCGTGAATTCGTTCTGGTTTTCCAGCCTGCACAACACGCTAAGAAGAGAACTAATCGACGTATCTTTTATCGTACTAGTTCTAACACCATGTTCAAGTATGGAGATCGCACTTAAAAAAAGACATCGAGCTTCTTGAAAGGGTCCAAAGACAGGTAACTCGCTTGGTGAGATTGGCAAAAGGGCGTCCATACGAGGAAAGACTTCGAATATGTGGGTTGCAGAGCTTGGAGGCACCTTAGAGGAGACTTGATTGAGGTGTTTAATATCTTCAAACAGGCCTATGGGGCTGGGAAATTCCATACTATAATAATTAATGATAAACACCAGCCAAGAAATTAAACTGAAAATTTACTATAAAATAAAATTTTATTTTATTTTATAGTAAATTTTATAGTAAATATTTCATACTATAATAATTAATGATAAACACCAGCCAAGAAATTAAACTGAAAATTTACTATAAAATAAAATTTTATTTTATTTTATAGTAAATTTTCAGTTTAATTTCTTGGCTGGTGTTTATCATTAATTATTATAGTATTGAGGTGTTTAAGCAGGGCGTACTTATAAACAGGCGCATAGGCGCTGGCCTTGGGCCTCACTATAGAGGAGAAGCCTCTCATGGCCTCTGTAATCTCAAATTTTTAAAGCGATTTTTGTATTGCAACGTTTGTGTTTAAACAGATCTGTAAAAATAATTTATTTATTTTTTTTCTGATTATATTTATATATGCAAGTTTTTTCTTTTTGGACTCTGGACCTCTGGTATCTTTAAAGGGGGTCACGTAAGAGTTTAGCGTCTAGGGCCGCGAGAAGTGTAAGTACGGTCCTGTGTTTAAGGCTCTGAGCGGCAAAAGTAAAATGAATGAAGACGAAATTTTCACGGTTATAAATTATTCTAGAACTAGGGAACATAAATTCAAGTTACAGGGGGAAACTTTTAGATTGGATTGCAGGAAGTTTTATTTGAGCCAGCGAGTTATAAATTACTGGAATAAGTATCCTACATGGGTGGTTGAGGTAGACAGTTTTGGGGAAATTCAAAGGTCAGCTGGATAGTTACCTACGTGAGGAGGGAAATGCATAGGTTGTTTATTTCCTTTTCTTTTATTATTTATTTCTTTTATATACTATTTTACATCTTTTTTTTTATGGCTGGTGCAGGATTTGCACCATATGGCCATTACTAATACTAATATCATCTTCAATTATTATACCTGTAGATTAAACATAGGATATTTTAATATTATCACAATTAACGGTCGATGTTCAGTAATTTATGTTGAATACCCTGAATTCCTGTAAGAAGTTTTAACATTGAGTTTCCATTTTCAACACTTGGTTCTAATAATATGGGAATCCAATACCAGTTTCACGTAAGTGGGCTAATTGACAATTTAGAGATCGAAAGTATATAGATAAGAGTTAATCGATATAACAAAGATGAAGCTAATACAGTATCTTCAATTACGATAAGTAGAAAGATAATTTCAGTTTACATGAACTTGTCACGCAAGCGGATTATTAAAAACAGTACTGCACGAAATAAAAATAGTTCCTTTTCAAATTGTCTGAGGCTCGCAGATAAGAAATAAATGAATTTCTGAACGCAACAGTTTACTAGCGAGGTTTCTTATATTATTATTATTATTATTATTATTATTATTATTATTATTATTATTATTATATATTGAAGATAACGAGATAAAATTAAAAAAAAAAAAAAAAACGGAAAGCATATTTGTATGTACGGAAGATTTTTTTTAGAATTTATTTTCGACCGGATCTTTTTAGTGTCCGATTCATTTGGACTTGCTCGTTATCATGACAAATACACTTTACCGCTGATCGCTCACTATTTTAATAAAATAATAATATGCAAGTGACATTATAGTAGATGTTAGGACAAGTCCCTCAGGTCGAGAAAAGATGGGCTGAGAAGTGGCAACTGAAGTTTAACATTCACAAATGCAAAGTACTACATATGGGTAGCAGCAATCCCAGAGTAACATACCAACTGGGCGGTACTACATTCTCTAGTGGTAAAGAATAAAAAAGCCCCTGGGAGTAATTGTGCAGTCAGATTTGAAGTTTTCTGACAGTGCAGCCATGCTGCCAGAGTAAGTCATGGGGCCTTGTTAATGATGTACAGGAATTTTGCTAGTAGGGATAAGGAGGTGATTATTCCTTTGTATAAGGCAATAGCCACGCTTGAGTACTGCGTTCAGTTCTGGAGGCCTTATTTTAGGAAGGATGTAGGTTGCCAGAACGAGTACAGAGAAGGGCAACAAGATTGGTGAGGAGAACTCTTACCAAGAAAGGCCTAAATTCTGAAAATTGCAGTGACTGGAGACTATGCACCTGCGAGGTTATCGCATAAATTGAGGTTAAGGGGCTTATTACCCCCTTAACCATGCGTATAAGTGAATGCGTAAAATGTTTCTACGTCTTATCTAAAAAAAAAAAACAAACAAACTTAAAAACCTGGTCATCATGCCTCGCCTTACAATGATAACTGGATACGACAGTGTCTGGAGTTTTTTTTTTTTTTTTAAATAGTACGACGTCACAATCATGCTTCCTGAAGTTACTACTGCAGTAAGTATGATTGCAACAATACAAATATTTGTCAACAATTTCTTTTTTCGTCTCGCATTTTCGTTACGTTCCAATTAGGTGCCTCTAACAGCTGCGTATGTCGCTTCAACTACACGATCGGTACATCAATCAATAAAATATTTATTGTGAATGATCGATAAAATATTTATTGTGAATGATCAATAAAAAAGCTCTTTTATTTCGTAATCAATATATACAAATCAAAATACCTAAAAGAAACGCGAAGGATGTTTCGCATAAACCATCTACCGCGCGTGCTCGGCACACGCGCAACTTTTTTATTCGTCTTTTTTTTTTTTTTTTTTTAACAACTAAGGAAATATAATGGATACATTTTTTTCATGATAAAATTTTAATATTGCGAATAAAAAATAACATGAAATATTTCCCATATTACAAATAACATAAAATCTATCACAAAACATTCCACAATATAAAAACAAATATTACATAAAAAACAAACTTTCTAGAAAAAGTACACAAAAAATCACAGATTACATGAAAAAAAATAATTTCACAAATATTCAATAAAATTTTATTCTAAAAATTTCCAATTAAGAAATTCCAAATTTAAAAGTCGATTTAATAATCCGGAATATTTAACTTCTGATTCAAAATGTTTGCACAAAGCGGGATAATTCCTCCAACCCACAATTGCCGTCCGCAAGCTACAAGCAGCTCATCGTGGCCTGAACACACGACCTATCTTTACAGTTTTCACATCAAGTTCTTTAGCAATCAGCCTTAATTCGCGATAGTTTTTTGGAGATTGGTGATACAGTTTTTTTTTTAATTATTGCCAGTATGCCATTGTATTTTAGAACATTTTCTACACAGTGAAAGGCTCGACAAAGTTTCAAAATCTGCCAACAGTTCATCTTCGTAAAGTTTATATAATATCTTAGTTGCCTCAATTTCCCCCCCCCCCCCCCACGTTGCTACTCTCACTAGTTCTTTGAATACAGTGCAAAATGTCGGAATCACACGGATATGCAGCTACTGTGACCATGTAAACATAGACAGGAGAAATTTACTGGAAGGCATGGATCACTCACTTCTCCGAAAAACATATGCCCGTTTGTTGGAGTAAAGGGGAGCCACAACACAGGTTGACCAGAGGCTAAAATCCGTGTCGAGAATCTTCTTAATCCTCTGACTGGCTATGGAAAGCATATTGACTAGCGCGACTTCTCGGTATGTGACTGCATAGGTTTTACCACAGAGTAGTAACATATCTTACTTCTCTGCGGGTTTTACAGACACCACTAACATTGTGAAACTGTAATCCCTTTCACCCTTAATTTGCACTTTCTAATTACATAAATTGCCTAGAGCTGAGAACAATGCATATAAAGTTGGCTTTTTTAATCCGTTTGTTACATGGAAATTTTCTTCATTCAGCGGAAACTATTTTAAATGTAATTACCAAGGGGAATCAAAAAAAATTCGCTATAAAAAGTTCGTTAAACACAGGTCCCACTGTATTTAAATCAAAAATGAAGCAATTTTAAAATACATAACCGATCGGTTGCGCCATTAAAATGCTGGGAATGGGGGTCCCGTTCTAGATTTCGGCTTTGGATGCTCAATAATTGCATTCAGGATTTCATTTGTAAAATAAATGATCGTCTCAACAATGGGCTCGCAAATTTAAAAAAAATAAATAACATTGGGTTCTCGCGAGCCCACTATAGCTCACCACTGTATATATATATATATATATATATATATATATATATATATTTACATTAAAATTATTTACACTTTATTCTAAATTACTGCTTAAAAATAAAATCATTGACTTATTTCTCAACTTTTGTTGCGAACATAGAATGAACAAAGGTTTCGGACAATAAATGAAAGTATTGAAGAATCTCTGTAAACGATCGTTCACAACGAGCCAATGAAGGCGATTATATCATTCAGAGTCCAGTGAATGATCATTCACTAAAACATCTGGAACACAAGGACATCTTGATGATCCATTTATTTTACCCCTTCGTTCATGAATGATACACCTGATATGTTCATTGGTTTTCCGCGGAAAGTAGGCTGAACATTATGCTGAATGCACAACGTTTGTGTTCTCATACGATTTTTTTAAGTATTTTAAAATGTTCTTTAATTTTGACAACGTTAAATGAAAAAAAAAAATCTCCTATACCGCAATCTTTTTCTTAAACTTATTGCCAGATCAATTGTATTGCCTCTCATCAACCACTTGAGTTACAAAATTGCCTAAGAAACATGAACGTGTAGTTGATGTCAGTGACAAATTAATGGATGGTACTTTATCATTGATAAAAAAGGAAGAAAGGTGTTAATAATTCCAGTAGAACCCATTTAGGTATTGCCATTTAATGTTATTAAACCCATTTGTAAAGCCCGTTTAAGCATGGTAGAATTTTGGGATCCGAGATTATTTAGAATTACTTTTGGGCTTTATCATGTAATAGATAAACGAAATACTAAGGCGCATTTAGGGCTAGAGCCTCAAGCTGCGAACAAATTTAGACTATGTATATAAAGTGCTTAGCATCATAATACACAGCCATTTCTGAATAAACAGAAAATTTTTAAGATGGCATCGTTTTAGGTTATATCTCATATTGTGAATGCCTTCACAACGAGTTGCCATGATATTGCACTACTTCGAATAAGTAACGCTTCACCTAAGGAGAAGACTAGTGTTACTTATTCTCAGATAGGTACCACCACCCAGACAGCACTGTTTCAGGGCTATTTGGCCCTTCGTCAGTGAGTGGGTAGGTACCCAAGTGATGCAATGATGGCAAAAACAGTTATGAAGTATAACTCCACAATATGAGAGATGCCTGATGAGCCTGACGAAGGGCCAAATAGCCCTGAAACAGTGCTGTCTGGGTGGTGGTACCTATCTGAGAATAAGTAACACTAGTCTTCTCCTTAGGTGAAGCGTTACTTATTCGAAGTAGTGCAATATCATGGCAACTCGTTGTGAAGGCATTCACAATATGAGATATAACCTAAAACGATGCCACCTTAAAAATTTTCTGTTTATTCAGAAATGGCTGTGTATTATGATGCTAAGCACTTTATATACATAGTCTAAATTTGTTCGCAGCTTGAGGCTCTAGCCCTAAATGCGCCTTAGTCTAAATACATCATACACCATCAGGCATCTCTCATATTGTGGAGTTATACTTCATAACTGTTTTTGCCATCATTGCATCACTTGGGTACCTACCCACTCACTGACGAAGGGCCAAATAGCCCTGAAACAGTGCTGCTAGGGGGAGCTTGATGATGTCCGGAGTTTCCGAGAATAGGTAACAACAGCCTTCTCCACTGGGGAAGCGTTGCCTATTCGATGAGTTTTTGAGTGGTGTGAGTTGAAGGAGTTACTGTCCCTTTCATTCTTCTACACTGTTTCTTTTCCTCTTCCACTCCTACTATAACTTTCCCTCTACCTTTTTTGCTTTTCTAAGTCTAATAGGGACAAGTGGATATTCGAGTAGATATTCACCTACATACATCAAATAGCCCTGAAACAGTGCTGTCTGGGTGGTGGTACCTATCTGAGAATAAGTAACACTAGTCTTCTCCTTAGGTGAAGCGTTACTTATTCGAAGTAGTGCAATATCATGGCAACTCGTTGTGAAGGCATTCACAATATGAGATATAACCTAAAACGATGCCACCTTAAAAATTTTCTGTTTATTCAGAAATGGCTGTGTATTATGATGCTAAGCACTTTATATACATAGTATAAACGAAATACTTATTCGTCGTGATACCAGCGTTTAGTTTGAAATTCGTTTTTGATTTAAACCGTTTCGTTTTATTTCGTTTTTGATTTAAACCGTTTCGTTTTATTTCGTTTTGAAATTTAACGTTTTCAAACGTTACAATTTCAAACGTAAAATTTCGTTTTTGAAATATAACGAAAAAAACTACTGAGAAAACGTACTGGACTATTTGTACGTTTTCTCAGTAGGGCTGCCTCTTCCATACGACACTATAGGCACTGGGTCTAGGACCTATGAAGGTTTTAGAGCTTAAGAAAGAAACGGGGAGACCCAAAAAAATTATATTCAGGTAGAATTCAATGATTTTATTCCAACAATGACGTTCTGCGAACTACTTTTTAAAGAGATTTCTAAGCTAAATCCATTCTTCCGCTTTTTCTGTTAGTAAAATCCTGGTTCTATCTTTAACCTCACTTTTATTTAGATTAATCATAAGAATACTGTTCCTTGCCTTCGTCAAAAAGTATTTTCTAAAAGGCATTTGTAAGTGCAACTTGCCTTCACATTTTCAGCCTGAGGCATCGTTACACTTGCAGATCCAGAAAAAATACTTTTATTTTCTCGGGAGAAGAGAGGCACGGGGAAGATTTTTCTTTCAGCCCAACCCTTCTGCATTAACACAGATATGGACAAATCATTTTAATCCATATCTGTGCTCACTGATTAATTACATCATGCGGTGTAATAAGCTAATCTTGCCTCCTTGAAATGTGTAATATGATGAAAGCGATTCACTAATCGTTATCATGGAAATATCAACTCCCATTAGTATCAAACACCCAAATTGGTCGCCACGTGTATGGCCTCATGTTTACTTCAGCATTTATTTCAATCTCAAACTAGAAATTCAGATACTCCTGAAAGGTTTTGTTTATACGATCAATAAACTTAACGTGATTACAATAATTTCAATGTAAACATGCCCTTATTTTAGCAGACGTAAACAATTTTTTTAATTGTCTCACAAAGTTAACTCAACTTATATAATATCTTCCAAAACTTACTTTCGAACTTCGAGACCACAGTAGGCTTGTCTAGATATATTTTTTATTATATGTAATTTTTTTAAGCCTAAGTGAAAGTATTTTTAGGAAAAATACTTCTACCATTGACCTTTTGGCATAAATGGTAAGTTATTTGGTTTCAAGTTGTTATGTCCTAAGTATTACATGAAAGAGAAACGACTTCTGACAAATTGAATTACAGCATGAAACCAAGAGTTTTAACTTAAAAAAAAATAAACAACACAGTTTCATCTGTTTTCTGTGTGACCCTTTATTTATTTCATTTGACCTCATCATATGATCCCAAAGAGATTTCATAAATGTTACCTGAAAACCATTTGACATACAGTACATTCAATTTAACAGTTTAAAGAATATAGACTATCTAAATAATTTATAATTTGAGTGACTGAGTTAATAAAATCACACAGCGTAACAGTTTTAAATATTAATATATTATATATACACTATAGTAAATATAGTAAACAGACTTTCATGTTTCAAAGAACTTTTTATTGATAAAATATTCTGTCAGCCAACCTCTGGCATTAATTACATACTGCGTCCTCATCGGTAAGCTGAAAACCAAATTTCTGATAATAGGAGGGCTGCATTTTGGTTCATTCCTCCTTACAGAGGCATATCAGCTATTGATTGCAGGGGTGTTAGCCTAGCACGAAGATGACATTCCATTTCAAAAGTTTTGACTTCAAAGCAGGCACCCTTGGGAGTAGCATAGTGGATATAATCACTCTTCCCCCCACACCGAGTGGTAAAGGTGTTTGTTGAAATCCTCAAAGATGCAAGGAATTTTTATGGGCTTCTTCACGTGGATGAATTAGTTGGTATTATTATTATTATTATTATTAGCTATATGGTGCAAGGAAGCCTGAGGCTTATGCTGCACCAGCCAAAAAAAAAAAAAAAAAAAAACTCCCGAGTTACCCTGAGAGAGAGAGAGACAAAAATAGAAGGGAATCACCAAGAAAGATAAAAATTATGATATCCAGCTCAGGACCCTGGGTGTGCCAAGCCCATACTTACCAGATGTGAGCCCCTCAGGCAGAGTTGCATGGTTTTATCTCCCATCCGCTCGGGTTTCTCGTCCAGCAAACTGAAAATCTGAGCATAGACATAATATACTGATGACCATGGGAGCCAGCATCATGGTGCAGGTGCACGAACTTTGGATTTCGAAGTAACAATACACAATTTTTAATATTTTCATTAATTTATTGAATATTCGAAAATTTGGTGAACAAAACATTAAAATTCCGACATGCAACACTTTGCAAAATATCCTGCCGGCGCCCATGCTGATCCATTATCCAAAGGGCCCTCAGTATGCCATACTGATGACCCTTAGTTGCTTCGTTGATTAACACACATACCCCTGAGGAAGCCATTGAAGCTTTGTGCAGTATTACATGGTGCATTGTCATGCTGAAACAGAGGAAGGCCCTTCCC
Source organism: Mastigoproctus giganteus (assembly GCF_048544385.1). Taxonomy (NCBI): domain Eukaryota; kingdom Metazoa; phylum Arthropoda; class Arachnida; order Uropygi; family Thelyphonidae; genus Mastigoproctus; species Mastigoproctus giganteus. Next base: position 22,445,024 of record NC_143583.1, read on the forward strand.
ACACTATAGTAACCAGATACTCACATGTTATAACGAATCTTTTATTGATATAATATTTTGTTGGCCAATATCTGGCTTTAATTCTACACTATTGCAAATTCGTTGGGCTCCAAGCCACTTTTTGAATGACTTGAATGGTTCAGTTTATTAAATTTTTAGTTATAGCTTATATTTTTTCTTTAATTATTATTAAATTTTTAGCTAAAGCTTATATTTTTCTTTTTCTTTTTGGTTTAATAAATGCCACAGCGTAAGAAGAGCAGAATTGTCCAGAATGTAAAAATATAACATGACATTCATTCTTTAATGAACAATGATCAATGGTCCAAGACTGAACCACTAGAAGCAACCCAAGGCGGCGACAGTATCTCCAACGAATTTCGCAGCTTGGTTGAAATACTTTAGAAAATAACGTTCTCCAGGCACCCATCCAGGCACAAACAAAGACATCATATTTTAAGAAACAATAGTTCTAGGTTCCAAGAAACAATACTGGTTCCTGAAACGTTTCAACGTTTCATAATGTTTTATGACTGAAGCTTGGCTTTTGAACGCCATGTACCTCGGTCTACGTCTTTTTTATCTCAGCAAAACAAGGAACTGCTTTCGACAGACGTCCAATAAGAAGGTTTTCACGATGTCAAAGAAGACCACGAATCTACGCAAAAGAGTCTGTGGGCACCAGGAACTCCTCTGAGAAAACTCTACACCCCAAGAAGCTGGCTAAAATAGAACTGTCTGCACAAGGAACTGGAGCTGCTGAGATTAGATTCTTGATCAGGTTATCAGCAGTGATTCTACATGCATTAAGAATCTGCAGGTAAAGACCCACTAGTGGCAGCGATCATAGTGTACTAATGTGGAATTTAATTAAAGACATAACTACTATCAACGGTAGAAGGAAAAGCTTTTGCTTTCATTAAGGTGACTATAGTGGTCTCAGACAGTTGTTAATTTGTATGCAGTGAAACCAATGATATTGGTTTCACTGCATACCAATGATTTTTAATGATATTGATGAAGGTATATCAAGCTTAATATCAAAGTTTGCAGATGATACAAAAGTTGCCAGAGCAATTAATGAGCGTAATGAGGGTGAGCTACTGCAACTTTTCCAGATTCTGTTGCATTAGTGTACTGTCATTACTGTCATTAACAATCCTACCACCTTCGTATCGTCTGCAAATATGGACATTATGGACCTATTGTTCAAGGTTTAGGCCAAAATGGATGTCAGATGAACTAATGAGGCATATGGCAGAGAAGAAAAATGCATGGGATACATACAAATTAACACATGACACAGAAGCCTATGATAGATACAAGTTGATATGCAACCAAGTTACAAAGGAGGTTAGGCAGGCGAAGGCAGATTACGAGAAATCCTTGGCAAGCGATACAAAGAAAAACAGCAAAGAGTTCTTTACTTATGTAAACTCTAGAAGGAAGGGGATGAATCAGATTGGTCCACTTGATATTGATGGGTCAACTGTTGATGATCCTGCTCAGGTAGCTAACAAACTAAATGAATATTTTGCATCGACATTCACACATGAGGAGTTATTCAGCGAGGGGAATGCCAGAGGTGTATTCAACTCTAGCAGTAAGCTACAGAACTTGAAATAACTGGGAGTAAAGTGGAGGAGAAACTGTTGAAGATAAACACAAGGAAGGCACCCGGGGTGGATGGGATCTATCCAGTTATATTAAAGAAGGCAGCAAAGGAAGTAAGCAAACCCTTAGCCATAATTATGAGAGCTTCCTTGGACTCAGGGGAGGTACCCATAGACTGGAAATGTGCAAATGTGACCCCAATTCACAAAGGAGGATCAAAGGCTGACACAAGTAATTATAGACCTGTGAGCTTAACTTCTGTTCCAGGAAAATTAATGGAGGCACTGGTTAAAGAAGCACTGCAGGATCATTTAGACAAGACTTCAGTTATAGCTCAGACACAGCATGGTTTTGTTAAGGGGAAGTCTTGCCTGACCAACTTGATTGGATACTATGATGCAGTCACAAAAGAACTGGATGCAGGGAATAACTTTGATATTATATACTTGAATCTTAGAAAGGCTTTTGATACTGTTGCACATGGAAGACTGCTACACAAATTGGAGCAGTGTGACATTGGAGGCAAATTGCTGCTATGGATAAAGGGGTGGTTGAGGGGGAGAAGACAGAGAGTGGTAATCAATGGACACTGCTCATCGTGGACTGATGTTATTAGTGGAGTCCCTCAGGGCTCAGTGTTGGGTCCATTATTGTTTTCTGTATTTAATAATGATATTGATGATGGTATATCGGGCTTAATGTCCAAGTTTGCAGACGATACAAAGGTTGGCAGGGTTGTCAAGGACACTACTGACACTATGCTGCTGCAACAGGATCTGGAAAGGTTGAGCAGATGGGCTGAGAGGTGGCAAATGAAGTTTAACATTGATAAATGTAAAGTACTACACATGGGAAACAGCAACCCCAGAGCAACATATCAACTCTGTGGTACTACACTGACAGTGGTAGAGAATGAAAGGCACTGGGGGGTGGTTGTGCAGGCAGATATGAAGTTCTCTGACAGTGCAGACGGGCTGCAAGAGTAGCTCATGGAGTATTGTCAATGATATACAGGAATTTTTCCAGCAGGGATAAGGAGGTGATTATTCCATTGTATAAGGCGATGGTCAGGCCACACCTAGTATACAGGTCTGGAGGCCTCATTTCAAGAAGGATGTAGAGCTGCTGGAACGAGTACAGAGAAGGGCAACAAGATTAGTGAATGGAACAAAGGGGTGCTCTTACAAAGAAAGGCTTAAGTTTTGCAAATTACAGTGTCTGGAGACTAGGCACCAGCGAGGTGATCTGATAGAGGTGTATAAAGCCTTGAATGGTTTAAGCATGCTCAATGCTGATGGGATTCTTCCTCTAGCTCAGAAAAATCACCTGAGAGGGCATAAATTCAAATTGAGGAAAGACAGATGTAGGATAGACGTGCGGAAATTTGCCTTTAGCCAGCGGGTGGTTGGTTGGTGGAACAGACTTCCGTCCCTTGTGGTGGAGGTTGATAGCCTAAATACAAAGTTTAAGGCTCAGCTGGACAGGTATTTTGAACGAACAGAGGGGTGAAGTGGAAGTGGGTTTTTTTTTTTGGCTGATGCTGCATAAGCTTGCTTTCTTGCATCAAATGCCTCTACTAATGCTAATACTAATGCTAAAATTTAAGCCTGATATACCTCCTTCAGTATCATTGATAAATACAGAAAACAACAATGGGCACACCACCAATAACACAGTCGACAAAGAGCAGTATCCATTGACTACCACTCTCTGTGTTTTCCTACTCAACCATCCCTTTATCCATAGCTGCAACTTGCCCTTAATGCCATATTGCTCCCACTTGCCCTTAATGCCATACTGCTCTAACTTGTACAGTAGTCTTCCATGTACAACAGTATCAATAGCTTTCCTAAAATCCAAGTATATGATATCAAAATTATTTTTTGCATCCAGTTCCTTTTGTGACCACATCGTAGTATCCAATCAAATTGGTCAGACAAGACTTCCCCTTAATAAACCCATGCTGTGCCTGAACTATAACTGTAGTCTTGTCTAGATGATACTGCGGTGCTTCTTTAACCAGTAACTCCATTATTTTCATCCGAAAAGAAGTTAAAATAACAGGTCTGTAATTAAATTTTCTGTTATACCTTGTTCCATATATTCCTTTTGTGCATTAAGATGATAACTCTCAAGGGGGAAGGGGAGAGTATAAACTTCTCACTGCAACCACAGAATAAAAATATTCTTACTGGTAATCGATAACTCAGCGGAATAGTTCACAATGTGCCAATTTAGCTTAAAAATCAATAAATTATATAAAAATACATGCAAAAAAAAAGTTGAAATACAGTGTTCGACAAAATTAACAGAACGGTTGAAAACGTAGGGTAACTGGTGTAGCTTGCGATAAAGTTGGACAAAATTTGGTATGGTGGTGTACCATAGAATAATGGTGAAATAAGGAGATAGTGAGGAATTTCGGACAGGCAAAAGGACATTTGTATGGGTTGTATAAGAATTACCAAAAAGGTCGCATTATAGAAGTTAAAAGAAGATGCTACAATTTGGTCACATGATATCAATCAGGCATATGATCCTCCCCCCTTCCAATGGCTAAACAGGCCTTACACTGGCGAACCATGCTAGATATAAGGGTGCCTATAAGATTCTGTGGCAACAAATCCCATGCTTTCACCAGTGCAGACCTTAGCTTTCAAAGTGACCGAGCAGTTGGCATCTGGTGTGCACAGAACAATTCGATGCCCAAGGGCATCTCACACATGTTCAATGATTTAAATCTTGTGATTGTGCTGGCCACGGCAGTTGTTGGATATCTTCAGTTTCAAGATGTTCCTCCACCATCTAAGTTCTATATGCAGAGGCATTGTCCTGCATAAAAAGAAATCTGGGACAATCGCACCAATATTCTCTCTCTCTCTCTCTCTCTCTCTCTCTCTCTCTTACTCAGGGTAACTTGGGAATTTTTTTTGCAGCATAAGTCTCAGGCTTCCTTGCACCATATAGCTAATAATAATAAAAAGTCACACATGGGATCCAAAGATCTGTTCTCGGTACCTCTGCGCAGTTACGGTACCACTCTCAAAAACATGAAGAGGGATGCGGCCGTTGATCATTATTCTGCCCCACACATGACCACTGCCTCCACCATTAGTGTTGCTTTCTCTGATGTTGGGGGATGGTAACGCATTGCTCATTGTCTCCACATGAAACAACGTATAGAAGCTATTAAGATATGAAGATAAGATAAGATAGAAGATAAGATAAGATATCTTATCTATTAAGATAAGATAAGATAGAAGCTATTTCAGAAAACTTGAAATATATTCAGAGAACAGAACTGTACTCCAATTTTCAGGGCTGCAAGTCACATGTTCGTGGCACCAATTTCGACAAGCTCTGTAGTGATTTGGGGTTATTATTATTAGCCATATGATATGGTGCAAGGAAGCCTGAGACTTATGCCGTGCCAGCCAAAAAAAAAAAAAAAAAAAAAAAAAAATTCCCGAGTTACCCCGAGAGAGAGGAATCACGAAGAAAGAGAAGAATGATGATATTCAGCTCAGGACCCTGGGTGTGCCAAGCTCACCCAGGGTCCCATTGTATCCCAGTTTGTATCCCATTAACCTGGGTTAATGGGATACAAACCACTGGCTTCCTTGCATAGAGTCCAGTTGAACTGAGACTTATTAACACAGTTGGGTCTTAACACAGGTTGGAAATGTTTTCGACTGTGGCCGCACAACCTGAAGGGATAGTTTATTACAGGACATCGTAGGGTTTCGTCTTGCTGTTAGAGAGGCAGGTAGCGGTCTGTCCTGGTTGGTCTCTGGCGACCTTGACCAGCTCATCTTGTAGTGGTTCCTGTTTCCTGAAACTGGTTCCATAGTGCCGAGCGTGACAGATTAAGCCAAAGTACCACCTCTGTCTGTGACTGCCCGACTTCAAGTCGTCCAACGGCCAGCCATCTGAAAGCATCATCTAAATAATTATGACTTACCCTTCTGAATACTGGAGATGTAGCTACCCACTGAGCAAGCCAAGAAACAGGAATGAAGTGACATGGTTGCAATCCGTGTTTTTATAAGCATGAATAATTTGCATAATCTGTGGCTCTGTAAGGTGATAGATCGATGCCCATTATATCAAATATTCGCGTTCAGCGACGTTGCTCACAATAAACTATTCATGAAAAACATATTGTTCTGTTAATTCTGTGGAGCAATGTATCTGAATCCTGCTATCAGTATTCGTAAACTGTCTGCGTGGGTAGCACAGTGGTAACGTCACTGTACTCCCCACATCGGGTGGAAAAGGCCCGGTTCGAATCCCATCGATGACGCGAGAAAATTTAATGGGCTTTTTTCACTCCGTGGCTGAGTTAGTCGGTCTCAGGCGTAGATAGCGAGGTTTATCCCCCCCCCCAGAAACTGGGGATTTTTTCGTCCAACAAAACAGGCAAATCGACCAGAGAGCACACGCAATTTACAGACACAAATACTGGTTTATGTAATCACTTACGAGTAACCTTAATAGAATATATTTTTTATTCGTATAATAAAAGTATTAAAAGCCAGTTATCATTATGTGTACTTATCTACACGTACTTTGTAAGTGGGATTGCTCACACCAGGGAGCGCGGGTTCATGGTCATTGGTCGTGACCTATTATCTGTTGGAGGGAATCATGAAATTCAGATAAAATGTGACATGGGAAATGACGCTTTATTTTATTTTTTGTTACAATTATCGAATACTTACAAAATTGTTAGGGGTAGTACTGAATTCATACATCATATGGAACCACATCCGGAAAATTCTACCGTGTAGCATTCATAAATCAAATCTAATTTTTACAGTTTTGAATAGTACAACGTACCTGTATCTATACTACCTGTAATCTAACTGTGTCTATCTAATTAACCACCCAATCAACTAACTAATGACATCCAGAAATTAGGGTAATCCATGAACACCGATTTCAGCACCTCGACCATTGGATTTGGATATCTCATTATCCTCTGATTTTTTTTTTTTTTTTCTGCGAAAAATGCATGTTCTAACAATTGTATTCGAAGGGTCTGTAACTCACTTTCAGAGTTTCCAATAGGAGGAGAAATACACGAAAAAAAAAAAAAAAAAAAAAAGACAAAACTTTTCAATAATTCTATAAACTCATCGTTATAATAAAACAATTTTCTTCCTCTACATGTACCAAAGAGCGCTTTTACCCAATTCTAGGTTGTTTTTCAATTATGTTTCTTCTTACTTTCTTCGAGTTAAAAGTAAACAAACATTTAGACTTTCTACTAACAATTTTCTGTCTCAGGTACCGGTGAACTGATATGTCATACATTGTGTGGTCGAGGTGTGTTGGTATTTTTCCATATGCGCTGTACCACGTTCCATTGCGCGAAACCATTCGGCGCGTGAGTTTGCAACCACGTTGAGCTTTTTTGTGACAATCGGTACGTGAGCTTGCGTAGAAGTTATTGTTACCATTTATTTTTCTCTAGCCTTTGCTTAAAGGATATCTAATTATAATTTTAGTTTTAAGTTTATGTTTCTTCTAATGTATTAGGTTCATTGTGTTCATCAATATGGATATCATGACGTGGACAACGAAGCGCATCTCACCACCTGTAAGATGATATCGTATCTTTCGTAATAATTTTTTTTTTTTTTCTTAATGAATGTCTATGCCATTATTCCAAGTCATGGTTATCAATTAGTTATATTCTTAATATCGCAATATTCATATCATGGAACTATTGCGTAACACTTATATAACATAAGCAATTCCGTGTTATGTAATGCCATCAAATACTTAAAAAATGTATGTATATAAAAAAAGAGTTTATTTGAATACTATTAAAAAAGTGCGTTCAAAGCACAATGACTGTATCAAAAGAATAATACTGTTTGAGAAGATAGTATTTGATCTCCAGACCCCTAAATAGCCCCCTGAACCCCGTGCGATCACAACCAGGGTGAAACAGTAGAGATGTAGCAATTTCGACAGATATATTGATGCCTGTTATATATTTGTCGTGCGGAAATGACAAACAAAATGCTCCGTATAGCATCCTATAAAAATCAGCCGTTCACATGAACTAGGTGCCGACGTATTAAACAATCTTCATATTATTATTATTATCATTAGCCATATGGTGCAAGGAAGCCTGAGGCTTTTGCTGCACCAGCCAAAAAAAAAAAAAAAAAAATTCTAATTTACCCTAAGAGAGAGAGAGAAAGAAGTAGAAGGAAATCACCAAGGAAGAGAAGAATGATAATATCCAGCTCACAACCCTGGGTGTGCCAAGCCCATACTCACCAGATGTGAGCCCCTGGGGTTAAAAATAAATACATTTTAAGTATATAACACTTGGTATTCAGCAAAGCAAAATTAAATATGACTCTCTTCAGACTGATGAAATGAAACTGAACTGAGATATAAGAAAGAACGTTGGAATGAGATTTATTTCTAATCTGGAACCTAAAGTTTTTCCTATAATTCAAATTTTGTCCATTTTATTTATTTTCATCATTTTAAATTGGTTTAGAAGGGATTAGACCTGACAGCAGAGTGATCAGTGGAGAACTGCAGTAATACCAACTGTGTGGTACTACACTTGGGCTGGTAGAAAATGAAAAAGGCCTGGGAGTAATTGTGCAGTCAGATATGAAGTTTCCTGAGCAGTGCAGACAGGCTGCCAGAGCAGTTAATGGGATATTGTTTACCCCATTACCTTCTCATGACCATGACACAACAGGAATTTTGCTAGTAGGAAAAAGGAGATGATTATCCCTTTGTATAAGGCAATAGTCAGGCCACGCCTTGAGTATTGTGTACTGGTCTGGAGGCTCCATTTTAGGAAGGATGTAGAGTTGCTTGAGTGAGTACAGAGAAGGACAACAGGATTGGTGAGGAAAACAAAGGCATGGCCTTACCAAGAAAGGCTTAAGTTCTGCAGATTGCAGCATCTGGAGGCGCGCCTCCGTAGCCAGGTGGGAAGGAGCAGCAGTGCGTAGCACACACTTCTTGATTAGACCGGGGTTCGAGCCCGTCGCCACCAAATACGGAGGATGCAGAAAGGTCAGGAAATGACCACCGCATATTCCTGGAGCAATATGGCCTTAGTTGCTAATGTTCCTAAAAACCAAATAACAAACAACAAACAGCAGCATCTGGAGACTAGGCACCTGCAAGGTGATCTGATTGAGGTGTATAAGGCCTTGAATGGGTTGAGCAGGCTCAATTCTGATGGGACTCTTCTGCTTACTCAGATTACAAACCTGAGGGGGCATAAATTCAAATTGAAGAAAGACAGTTGTGGAATAGATGTGTGGAAATTTGTCTTTAGCCAGCAGATAGTTAATTGCTGGAACCAACTTCCATCTGTTGTGGAAGTTGATAGCTTAAATAAATTAAGGACAAACTTTTAGAGGGAATGGATGTGTGATTTTTTTTTTTTTTTTTTTTTTGGCTGATGCTATATCTTTCTTGCATCACATGCCTCTACTATTACTACTAATACACCCATTTGAGTTGACTGTGGTTTGTGTCTATGTCTTCTAAATACACTGATGCTTGTATTCTTGTCAAATTAATTAGTTATCAATTTGTTAGTGTGAGTTGGTCACTCACACACACTAATAAGACTTTATTCGATGAATGTTTTTTGAATCAGTATGTTGGAGAGGCAACAAGAGGGAAACAATACTCTTGATCTTTGAGTAGTAATTCTTCATGCATTAAGAATCTGCAGGAAAAGATCCACTGGGTGGCAGTGATCACAGTATACTGATGTGGAATTTATTAGACAATTATTGTAAAAGGAAAGGCTTTTGTAAAAGTGACTACAGTGGTCTGAGACAGTTTTAAATTCCATGCAGGGGACCAACTGATGATGTTACCAACAGCAAATTCTAAATGGGAAGCATATAAGGGAAATAATCATAGCAGCTACTAGGCTTTTCATACTAAGAAATACTGTTCAGGGCTTAGATCTAAATGGATGTTAGATGAACTGATGAATGAGACTTCTGGCAGAGAAGAAAAATGGGCGAGATGTGTATAAATTATCATGTGATACAGAAGCCTAGGGTAAATATAAACTAGTCTGTAATAAAGTCACTAAGGAGGTTAGGCAGGCTACAGTATCTGGCATCTATTACATTAACGGTTTAACTATTGATGAGGTTGCTGCAAACTGAATAGGTATATATTGAGTCTACTTTCACGACACACAAGGAATTCTCTAGGGCAGGTGATGCAGGAAATTTATTAAACTAACTGGGAGTTAAATGATTTTTTGATAACTTAAATGTGCAAATGTGTCCCTGAATCATAAAGGGGGATCAAAAGGTGATACAAGTAATTACAGGTTGTAGGATAGATATGTGGAAGTGTGCCTTCAGTCAGGTGTGGTTGATTGTCAAAACAACCTTCCATCTCTTATTGTGGGCTTAGGTAGTTGGAATAAATTCCAGGAAGAACTAGAAAACTCCCTTTGGACTCAGGGGAGGTCCCCACGGATTGGAGATGTGCAAATGTATCCCCAATTCATAAAGGGGGATCGAAGGGTGACACGAGTAATTACAGACCAGTTAGTTTAACTTTTGTTCCGGGTAAAATAATCGAGTCACTGGTTAAAGATGCATTGCAGGATCATCTAGACAAGACTGCAGCAATAATTCAGACACAGCATGGGTTTGTTAAGGGAAAGTCTTGTTTGACAAATTTGATTGGATATTATGATGTGGTTACAAAGGAACTGGATGCAAAAAATAATTTTGATATCATATACTTGGATTTCAGGACAGCTTTTGACAGTGTTGTACCTGGAAGACTACTGTACAAATTGGAGCAGAATGGTATTAAGGGTAAGTTGCTACAATGGATAAAAGGATGGTTGAGTAGGAGAAGACCGAGGGTGGTAATCAATGGATGCTGCTTTTTGGGGACTAATGTTATTAGTGGAGTCTCACAAGGAAAAAGGGGGTTAGCAAACCTTTGGCCATTATTATCAGAGCATCCTTGAAGTCATCTCAGATTCCAGATTGGAAATGTCTTTCCTATTATCAAAGGAGGATCAAAAGATGAAGTGAGTAATTATAGACTTGTAAGATTGACTTCTGTTCCAGGAAAAATAATGTAGTCATTAGTGAAAGAAGTAATTCTGGACTGTCTAGTCAGAATGCACTTATACAGTAGTTACAGCATGGATTTGTTAAGGGGAAATCTTTTCTGACCAATCTGATTGAATACTCTGATGTAAAAAAATTGGATGAAAAAAATGACATGGTATACTATACTTGTATTTCATAATAGGATTGTTGCACAAATTGGATTATTGTGACATTAGAGAGCAAGTTACTGGTATGGATAAAAGCATGGCTGAATGGCAGAAGACTGTGTATGGTTATCTTGCATTGCTCTTCATGGACTAATGTTATTAGTGGAATTCCCAGGTTTCAGTGCTGGACCACATACTGTTTACAATATTTATTAATGATATTGATGAAGGCTTAACCTTCCCTTGTTAGCATGGCATCTGACAGGTGACACATTTTAAATTTTCCTTTTTTTAATTTGTAAATGAAATCAAATCCTCCTTTCTATCTTTGATCACTAGTGTTCTTCAACTGGTTATACAATATTTTCTGTTTTAATTTCTGTATACTATGAATTATGACACATTTTTTGTGTGTCAAGAAAAAGCTTCTTTCTTCTAGGCAGTTCACATTCCCACATTGCATCTGTGTGAGGTGCTAGTAACAGGTGTCTAATCTTGCCATAGAGCTTTGATTTTTCCAGCAAAATACATACATGTGAAAAAATAGACAATCATCCAGACTTCATGTGAGTTTCTGGGTTTCATCCTGGGGTATCAGTAACTTTAAAGATTCTAAAGAAATATTATTATTATTGGTGGTTCTCTTGTTTATTTTCATTTGATATTTTTTAATTGCATTTAGAAAAATATAATACCATTTTCAATTCAGTAAAAAGCTAAAAATTAATTTTTGATAATTAAAACAAAAAAGGGGTATCACACAGATGATGTGTGTCTTAAGCTACAGTGGCTAATGACAGAATCACAGTATACTACTGTAACAAGGTGTAGAAAACTTAGGCAGAAATACTGAAAAGTTGCAGTTGAGATTTAACATTGATAAATGCAAGGAGCATATAAGCAGATGCCATCCCTGATTGCATACCAGTTTGGTGATATCACACATCAAGGTGATGGAGAACAAAGATGACCTGGGGTAACTGTACAGTCCAATATGGAGTTCTCTGAACAGAGCATACAAGCTGCTAAAACTGGTCATGAGTTCTGTCAAAGATATACAGTAATTAATATTAGTAGTGGCAAATAAAGCAAGCTTATACAGCATCAGCAAAAAAAAAAAAAAAAAAAATCCATTTGACATTTCACAAATTCATCTCCTCCAATACTCCAGTGGTTTGTTTAGCTGTTCCTTGAATTTATTCAAGTTTTCCACTTCTGCAACATCAGAAGGAAGTTTGTTCCAACAATCACCAATTTCCCTCACCAATCTTATCACAATCAACCATCCATTGGCCAAAGGCAAACTTCTGCACATCTATTCTGTGACCATCCTCAGTTTGACTTTATGCCCTCTCATGTGCATAGTCTGAGCAAGAGGAAGCATCCCAACAGTATTGAACTTTCTCAATCCATTCAATGCATTGAATACACCAGTCAGATTGCCTCACAGGTGCCTAGTCTCCAGATGGTTCCATTTACAGAACCGAAGCAATTCTTTGTAAGAGCACCCCTCACAAATCTCATTGACTTTTCTGTACCTGCTTCAGCAGATCTACATCCTTCCTAAAATGAGCCTCCAGATCTTAATGTAGTATTCAAGATATGGCCTGACATTGCCTTATACATTGGAATAATTGCCTCCTTATCTCTGCTAGCAAACTTTCTGTATATAATTGATATGTAGTCTCCTGGCAGCCTGTCTGCATTGCTTAGAGAACTTCATATCTGACTGCACAATTACCCTAGGCCTTTTTCATTTTCCTCTGCCCAGAGTAACCACACAGTTAGCATAGCATTAGTAGAGGCACATGATGCAAGAAAGCAAGCTTATACAGCATCAGCCAAAAAAAACCCCTTCCCATTTCACTGATCCATCCATTCCAAATGTTTGTCTAGTTCTGCCTTGAATTTATTTAAGCTATCAACTTCCACGACAACAGATAGAAGTTTGTTCCAGCAATCAACTACCTGCTGACTAAAGGCTAACTTCCACACATCTGTTCTACAACTGTCTTTCCTCAGTTTGAATCTATGCCCCCTGAGGTTTTTAATCTGAGCAAGAGGAAGAACCTCCCTCAGCATTAAGCCTGCTTAATCCATTCAACACCTTATGCACCTCAATTAGATTGCCTTGCAGGTGCCTAGTCTCCAGAAGCTGCAATTTGCAGAATTTAAGCCTTTCTTCATAAGTGCACCCCTTTGTTCCCTTCACCAAGTATCCAAGAATATGATATCAGTCTTGTTGCCCTTCTCTGTACTCATTCTAGCAACTCTACATCCTTCCTAAAATGAGACTTCCAGACCTGTACGCCTCAAGGTGTGGCCTGACCTTTGCCTTATACAAGGAGATAATCACCTCCTTATCCCTGCTTGTAAAATTCCTGTATATCATTGGCAAGACCGCATGACATTGACATGACCCCATGCCAGAGGCCTACTCTGGTAGCATTAGCATTAGTAGAGGCATTTGATGCAAGAAAGCAAGCTTATGCAGCATCAGCCAAAAAAAAAAAAAAAAAACCCACTTCCACTTCACCCCTCTGTTCGTTCAAAATACCTGTCCAGCTGAGCCTTAAACTTATTTAGGCTATCAACCTCCACCACAAGGGATGGCAGTCTGTTCCACCAACCAACCACCCGCTGGCTAAAGGCAAATTTCCGCACGTCTATCCTACCTCTGTCTTTCCTCAATTTGAATTTATGCCCTCTCAGGTGATTTTTCTGAGCTAGAGGAAGAATCCCATCAGCATTGAGCATGCTTAAACCATTCAAGGCTTTATACACCTCTATCAGATCACCTCGCTGGTGCCTAGTCTCCAGACACTGTAATTTGCAAAACTTAAGCCTTTCTTCGTAAGAGCACCCCTTTGTTCCAACCCTTTGTTGCACCCCTTTGTTGGTAGCCTGTCAGCACCGCTCAGAAAACTTCATATCTGACTGCACAGTAATCCCAAGGTTTCTTTATTCTCCACTATCCTGAGTGGTGTAACACCACATTTTTGGTAAATTTCTCTGGTGTACTGCTACCCCATCCCTGTATCCCATCCCTGTAGAAGCAATCTCGCCTGGACTGTACTTGTTAACAGGAGAGATTGCTTCTACAGGGATGGGATACACTTAAATAGAAAGGGCGCAAGAATTTTTGCTGATGCTGTCGAGGCAGTGTTAGGTGGGTCGGAAAACTGCTAGTTGGGGGGGATACAAGGACTAATAGATTAACAGTAGCCACTGGCAGAGGTGGAAGTGATTCTTGCACTGCTTCTATTCAAATGAGCAGAAGTCTGAAAAACAAGATGCAGGATATTTCAGAGACTGCTGGTAGTCATTGCGTTACAAGTAAACACATGGGTTGTGTTAGGGTAGCTAAGAATAGAAACAGGTGCATGTATACCTGCGTGTACACCAATGCTAGGAGTTTGGTAAATAAATTTGATGAATTTGAGGTATTGCTCAAAACATCAAAGGCAGATATTGTTGGGATATCAGAGACGTGGTGTCACACAGATATAAGTAATGCGGAACTGGAATTTGGGGAATACAATGTATATAGAAAGGATAGACAGGACAGGAGGGGAGGAGGGGTTATGCTATTAATTAAGAAACACATAAAGTCAAAGGAAGTGAAGCCAGTTGACATCGATGGACAGGGCAGTGTCGAGTCAGTTTGGTGTGACATAAGCATAGGGAAATCAAAATTGAGAGTAGGAGTGTGCTATAGGCCTAATGACTCTGATGAGTATAATAATATATTGTACAGGGAAATAGTGGGCCAGTAAATCAGAGAGTCTTATAATGGGGGATTTTAATTTCCCAGATATTGACTGGAATTTGTGGGTTGGTCACTCGCACACTAGCAAGGCTTTTGTGGATTTATTGGATGATTGTTTTCTACATCAGCATGTTCGTGAGGCAACAAGAGGGAGCAATACTCTTGATCTGATTATCAGTAGTGATTCTTCATGCATTAAGAACCTGCAGATAAATGAACCACTAGGTGGCAGTGATCACAGTGTGTTGAAGTGGGATTTACTCAAGGAGGTAACTACCATCAGAGTTAAAGGGAAGGGTTTTTGTTTTCGTAAAGGCGACTATGATGGTCTGAGACAGTATTTAAATTCTATACAGTGGGACCAACTGATGATGTTACCAACAGCAAACTCAAAATGGGAAGCATTCAAGGAACTAATCTTGGTGGCTACCAGGCTTTACATACCAACTAAGAAATATTGTTCAAGGTTTAGGCCTAAATGGTTGTCAGATGGACTAATGAGACATGTGGCAGAGAAGAAAAATGCATGGGATACATACAAATTAATGGGTGACATGGAAGCCTATGATAGATATAAGTTGGTCTGTAACCAAGTCACAAAGGAGATTAGGCAGGCAAAGGCAGACTACGAAAAATCCTTGGCAAAGGATGCAAAGAAAAAAAAGAAAGGAGTTCTTTACATACTTGAACTCGAGAAGGAAAGGGATGAATCAGATTGGTCCACTGGATATTGATGGTTCAACAGTTGAGGATCCTGCTCAGGTGGCTAACAATCTAAACGAGTATTTTGCATCTACATTCACGCATGAGGAGTTATTCAGGAAGGAGAATGATGTAGGTAAAGTAAACATTGGCAGTGAGCTGGATGACTTTGTAATAACTGAGAGGAAAGTGGAGGAGAGATTGTTGAGGATAAACATAAAAAAGGCACCTGGGGTGGATGGGATCTATCCAGTTATATTAAAGGAGGCAGCAAAGGAAGTATGCAAACCCCTAGCCATAATTATGAGAGCTTCTTTGGACTCAGGGGAGGTACCCATAGACTGGAGATGTGCAAATGTAACCCCAATTCACAAAGGAGGATCAAAGGCTGACACAAGTAATTATAGACCTGTTAGTTTAACTTCTGTTCCAGGTAAATTAATGGAGGCACTGGTTAAAGAAGCACTGCAGGATCATCTAGACAAGAATTCAGTTATAGCTCAGACGCAGCATGGTTTTGTTAAGGGCAGGTCTTGCCTGACCAATTTGATTGGATACTATGATGTAGTCACAAAAGAACTGGATGCAGGGAATAACTTTGATATTATATATTTGGATCTTAGAAAGGCTTTTGATACTGTTGCACATGGAAGACTGCTGCACAAATTGGAGCAGTGTGGCATTGGAGGCAAATTGCTGCTATGGATAAGGGGATGGTTGAGTGGCAGAAGACAGAGAGTGGTAATCAATGGACACTGCTCAACGTGGACTAATGTTATTAGTGGAGTCCCTCAAGGTTCAGTGTTGGGTCCATTGTTGTTTTCGGTGTTTATGAATGATATTGATGATGGGATATCAAGTTTAATGTCTAAGTTTGCAGATGATACAAAGGTTGGCAGGGTCGTTAAGGACACTACTGACGCTATGCTGCTGCAACAGGATCTGGAAAGGTTGAACAGATGGGCTGAGAGGTGGCAAATGAAGTTTAACATTGACAAATGTAAAGTACTACATATGGGTAACAGTAACCCCAGAGCAATGTATCAACTCTGTGGTACTACACTGACAGTGGTGGAGAATGAAAAGGACCTGGGGGTAATTGTGCAGGCAGATATGAAGTTCTCTGAGCAGTGCAGACGAGCTGCAAGAGTAGCTCATGGTGTCTTGTCAATGATATACAGGAATTTTTCTAGCAGGGATAAGGAGGTGATTATTCCCTTGTATAAGGCAATGGTTAGGCCACATCTTGAGTACTGTATACAGGTCTGGAGGCCTCATTTCAAGAAGGATGTAGAGCTGCTGGAACGGGTACAGAGAAGGGCAACAAGATTAGTAAATGGAACAAAGGGTTGCTCTTACGAAGAAAGGCTTAAGTTTTGCAAATTACAGAGTCTGGAGACTAGGCACCGGCGAGGTGATCTGATAGAGGTGTATAAGGCTTTGAATGGTTTGAGCATGCTCAATGCCAATGGGATTCTTCATCTTTCTCAGAATAATCACCTCAGAGGGCATAAATTCAAATTGAGGAAGGACGGATGTTGGATAGATGTGCGGAAATTTGCCTTTGGCCAGCGGGTGGTTGGTTGGTGGAACCGACTTCCATCACTTGTTGTTGAAGTTGATAGCCTAAACAAATTTAAAGCTCAACTGGACAGGTATTTCGAACGAACGGAGGGGTGAAATGGGAGAGGGTGTTTTTTTTTTTTTTTTTTTGGCTGATGCTGAATAAGCTTGCTTTCTTGCATCATATGCCTCTACTAATGCTAATGCTACCCACATGCAGTATTTTGTATTTGTTAATGTTAAATTTCAGTTGCCACTTCTCAGCCCATCTACCCAACTTTTCTAGATCCTGTTGCAACAGCATACTGTCATTGCTGATGTTAACAACCCTGCCAACCTATCATCTGCAAACTTTGACATTAAGCTTGATATACCTTTATCAATATCATTGATAAATATACAAAACAATGGGTCCAACACTGAACCCTGAGGGACACCACTAATAACAGTCCACGTAGAGCAGTACCCATTGACCACCACTCTGTCTTCTCCCACTCAACCATCCTTTTATCCATTGTAGCAACTTACCCCTAATGCCATGCTGCTCCAATTTGTACAGTAGTCATCCATGTGCAACAGTATCAGAAGCTTTCCGGAAATCCAAGTACAGGCATACCTCGAATAACGAATAGGATGCGTTCCACGAAATTACTTCGTTAAGCGAAACTTCGTTTTCAGAGGTAAAAATACTATGGCCAGAATAGGGATACGTTCTTACGTAAAGAAAATGAAAAGCTTTTTTTTCGGACAAAGAAAAGTTTTATTAAATAAACAGTCAACTTATATACAAAGTGAAATCACATTTTAAAATACGAGTCTGAAGTTGATTGTTTATGCTCTTTTTCTCTTTCATTTAACAATTGCCTATACGGAGTTATTGCATTTAATACTGATCGCTTAACAATAATACTTCTTCCTAAATCAGGATCATTTTCACTAAAAAAATTTAACGTTTTCAATGTCATTTAAGCACCTTTTTAAATCTTTGGTTGTTAACACTTTTTCGGCAGGAACGTCTTTAACTTCGTCTTCATTGCTAACAAGGTTTTCTAAATCTTCCACTGAAAAACCATTATCTTCTGCATTCAATAAATTTCTAAAATCCTCTTCATTGACATTTTCGAAACCTATTGATTGAGCCATCTGGATAACTTCATTTCCAATTTCTTGGATGTTATTTTCTTCTTCTAGTACAACTTCTGGCCATATTTTGCGCCAAACTCCATTTAAGCATTTCTTAGTGACTTCTTTCCAAGAACTATCAATGTTTTCAATTGCATTTTTAATGGTGTAGTTTTTCCAAAAAGTTTTAACTGTCATTTCCTCTTTATCCTCTAGTTCAGTTAAACTGCTTAATGTTCGACGCAGATAATAAGCTTTAAATGATGCTTTTCCTCCCTGATCCAATGGTTGAATCAGGGAAGTTGTGTTTGCTGGAAGAAACTCAACTTTGACAGGAATGCAACGTGTTAAGATCAGTAGGATGTCCCGGAGCATTGTCTAACAACAAAAGAGCTTTTTCTTCAAAGTTGTTTTTTTGACAATACCGTTTTACTTCAGGACAAAAGTGGTTAACAAACCAATCAGTAAATAACTCCTTGGTAACCCACGCTTTTCTATTTGCTTTCCATATTGCAGGTGAATTCATTTTTATGTTACCTTTTAACGCCCTCGGATTTTCTGAATGGTAAACTAATAACAATTTTAATTTATAATCGCCAGAGGCATTTGATCCAAAGAGTAACGTTAAACGGTCTTTGGCTGCTTTGAACCCAGCAGCTGATTTTTCTTCAATAGATATGAAGCTTTTTGTTGGTAGCCGTTTCCAGAACAAACCGCTTTCGTCAACACTGAACACCAAATTTGGAAAATTTTCACGTTCAATTATTTCCTTTAGTTTTTTTGGAAACTTATTTGCAGCTTCTCCTGTTAATTTTACACTATGAATCCTGGCCCGTTTTTTAAATTTCTCGAACCAACCACGAGAAGCCCCAAAGGTTTCCGTAATTTCTTCAGTTTGTTTAGATTTCAGGTGATTAAACTGGAATATATATTTTTTTTTATGTTAAATGGGGCTTGAAATTGCCGACTTCGTTATATCGAAGCTTCGTTATCAGAGGTAACGTTAACCGAGGTATGCCTGTATATGATATCAAAATTATTTTTTGCATCCAGTTCATTTGTGGTCACATCATAATATCCAATCAAATAGGTCAGATAAGACTTCCCCTTGGCAAACCCATGCTGTGTCTGAATTATTGCTGCAGTCTTGTCTAAATGATCCCGCAATGCTTCTTTAACCAGTGACTCCATTATTTTCCGCAGAACAGGAGTCAAACTAATAGCTCTGTAATTACTTGTCACCTTTTGTTCCTCCTTTGTGAATTGGAGATAAATTTGCACATCTCCAATCCTTGGGGACTTCCCCCGAGTCCAAGGATGCTCTCATAATTATGGCTAACGGTTTGCTTACTTCCTTTGCTGCCTCCTTTAATATAACTGGATAGATCCCATCCACTCCAGGTGCCTTTCTTATGTTTAACTTGAACAATTTATCCTCCACTTTGCTCTCAATTATTACAAAATCATTTAACTCCCTGTTAGAGTTTGATAAACATCTGGCCCTCTCCTCCTTGAATAACTCCTCATGTGTGAATGTAGATGCAAAATACTCATTTAGTTCGGCAGCTGTCTGAGAATGATCATTTATAGTCAAACCATTGATATCAAGTGGACCAATCTGATTCATCCCCTTCGTTTTAGAGTTTATATAAGTAAAGAGCTCTTTGCTGTTTTTCTTTGCATCCTTTGCCAAAGATTTTTCATCTGCTTTCACTTGCCTAACCTCCTTTATGACTAGCTTTTATCTACCATTGGCTTCTGTGTTGCCTGACTAAGCATCCCATGCATTTGTCTTCCTCGTCACGAGTCTCATTAATTCATCTGACATCCATTTGGGCCTGAACATAGAGCAGTATTTCTTAGTTGGAACAAAAAGCTTAGTAGCTTCCAAGATTACTGGAAGCGTTCAAGCTTCCAAGATTACTGGATGCATACACTAAGGGTGGTAGAGTGCAGACAGATATAAAGTTTTCTGAATGCATTAGTATTAGTAGAGGCATATGATGCAAGAAAGCAAGCTTATGCAGCATCAGCCAAAAAAAAAAATTTTCTCATTTAGAATTTTTTGTTGGTAACATCAGTTGGTCCCACTGTAAAGAACCTAAAAATCTCTGAGACCACTGTAGTTGCCTTTATGAAAGCAAAAACCCTTTCCTTTACTCCTGATGGTAGTTACATCTTTAAGTAAATCCCACATCAGTACACGTGATCACTGCTACCTAGTAGTTCCTTTATCTATAAATTCTTAATGCATGAATAATCACTGCTAATAGCCAGATCGAGTGTTACTCCCCATTGTTGCCTCTCTAACATGCTGCTCTAGAACCCAATTATCCAATAAATCCACAAAAGCCTTATTAGTATGCAAGTGACCAACCCACAGGTTCCAGTCTATATCTGGGAAGTTAAAATCCCCCATTATAAGACACTCTCAGTTGGTACATTACTGCTGGATTACTATTACACATGTGCTATACTTTGCATTTGTCAGTGTTAAACTCAACTGCCATTTCTCTGCCTGACTGCCTGATTTTTCTAAATCCTGTAGCAGAAGCATACCGTCATTACTGTCACTAACCTCTTCCAACCTTTGTATCATCTGAAATTTTACTGATAAGGACAAGAAGGCAATTATCTTATTATGTAAGGCAGTGGTCAGGCTACATCTTGATTACTGCATACTAGGTCTTTCAGACCTGTATGCATTGCAAATCTGAGATAATCGTCTTCTTGTCCTTAGTTTATTTTGCATTTCTGAAATAGCATGCTTTGATTACTATTGTTTATGATTTTCCTAACCAGTAATAAGCGGATACCTTTTGATAAACAAATTCACTAATTCGGGGGAAAATTACTTAGTCAGTGGGGGGGGGCGACAGATTCATAGTCTTCCTGATCCTACGAAGGATGTGGATTCTTGGAACAAGTGAAGAATAATGAAATTAATCTAGAACAGAAAAGGGTACTCTTAATGTGGAAGATTTCAGTTCTGCAAAATGACAGAGTATTGGTTTTTTTATCACTTATTGTCCTTTATCACTTGTTTGGAGAGGTCTGTGTTTGTTAAATTCCCTTTGATAACTGGGGATTTTCTAAATTAATCTTCAGTTGCGTCTGTAGTTAGGCAATCTCAGTGGGTTTGGGTTATTCCAGGTTTTTAAGCCAACATGCAAATCTGCCTGTGAAAACAATTCTACAGACATAGTACACAATGGTAAGATATAGTCTAAGTCGCCGATGCACCTGAAACCTCAATAGAACAGTTCTGCAAATTGCACCACTTGGAAAATGGGCATCTGCAAAGAGACCTGATTGAAGTCTTTAAGGCTTTAAGTAGATTGATTAACTAAATGCTGTTGACATCCTTATTCTTTCTTGGACAACATGCATAAGGAGAGATTAAATTGAAAATAAGGATGGTTGCATTATAGATGTGTGAAAATTTTGCTTTCAGCCAGAGTGTAATTTTTTTTTTTTGCTGTTGCCATATAAGCTTGTTCCTTTGCATTATTTGCTACTGCTAATACTAGATATTAATATTAATAGGATGATTGCCTCCCTACTAGCAAAATTCCCATACATAATACGTAAAACATTATGCACTATTCTAGCACCCTGTCTACAATCTTCAGAGAACTTTATATTGGATTGCTCATTTACACATAAATCTATTCATTATCAACTATTTGTATATGGGCAGCAGTAACCCCAAAGTAATCAACTATGTGGTACCACACTAAGTAGAGTGCAGACAGATATAAAGTTTTCTGAGCAGTGCAGACAATCTGCAAGAGTAGCTCATGGTGTCTTGTCAATGATATACAGGAATTTTCTAGCAGGGATAAGGAGGTGATTATCCCCTTGTATAAGGCAATGGTTAGGCCATACCTTGAGTACTGTATACAGGTCTGGAGGCCTCATTTTAGGAAGGATGTAGAGCTGCTGGAATTCATACAGAGAAGGGCAGTGAGATTGGTGAGTGGAACAAGGGGTTGCTCTTACAAAGAAAGGCTTAAGTTTTGCAAATTGCAGTGTCTGGAGATTAGGCAGCTGAGAGATGATCTGATTGAGGTGTATAAGGCCTTGAATGGTTTCAGCAAGTGCAGTGCTGATGAGATTCTTCCTCTTGCCCAGATTAGTCATGTGAGGGGACATAAATTCAAATTGAAGGAGGACAGTTGTAGAATACTTGGATCTTAGAAAGGCTTTTGATACTATTGCACATGGAAGACTGCTGCACAAATTGGAGCAGTGTAACATTGGAGGCAAATTGCTGCTGTGGGTAAAGGGGTGGCTGAGGGGGAGAAGACAGAGAGTGGTAATCAATGGACACTGCTCGTCGTGGACTAATGTTATTAGTGGAGTCCCTCAGCGCTCAGTGTTGGGTCCATTATTGTTTTCTGTATTCATAAATGATATTGATGATGGTATATCAAGCTTAATGTCGAAGTTTGCAGACGATACAAAGGTAGGCAGGGTTGTCAAGGACACTACTGACACTATGCTGCTGCAACAGGATCTGGAAAGGTTGAGCAGATGGGCTGAGAGGTGGCAAATGAAGTTTAACATTGACAAATGTAAAGTACTACACATGGGAAACAGCAACCCCCAGAGCAACGTATCAACTCTGTGGTACTACACTGACAGTGGTAGAGAATGAAAGGGACCTGGGGGTGGTTGTGCAGGCAGATATGAAGTTCTCTGAGCAGTGCAGACGGGCTGCAAGAGTAGCTCATGGCGTAATGTCAATGATATATAGGAATTTTTCTAGCAGGGATAAGGAGGTGATTATTCCCTTGTATAAGGCAATGGTCAGGCCACACCTAGAGTACTGTATACAGGCCTGGAGGCCTCATTTCAAGAAGGATGTAGAGCTGCTGGAACGAGTACAGAGAAGGGCAACAAGATTAGTGAATGGAACAAAGGGGTGCTCTTACGAAGAAAGGCTTAAGATTTGCAAATTACAGTGTCTGGAGACTAGGCACCATCGAGGTGATCTGATAGAGGTGTATAAAGCATTGAATGGTTTGAGCATGCTCAATGCTGATGGGATTCTTCCTCTCGCTCAGAATAATCACCTGAGAGGGCATAAATTCAAATTGAGGAAAGACAGATGTAGGATAGACGTGCGGAAATTTGCCTTTGGCCAGCGAGTGGTTGGTTGGTGGAACAGGCTTCCATCCCTTGTCGTGGAAGTTGATAGCCTAAATAAGTTTAAGGCTCAGCTGGACAGGTATTTTGAACGAACAGAGGGGTGAAGTGGGAGTGGTTTTTTTTTTTTTTCTTTTTTTTTTTTTTTTTTGGCTGATGCTGCATAAGCTTGCTTTCTTGCATCAAATGCCTCTACTAATGCTAATACATGTGCAGAAATTTTCTTTTAGTCAGCTGGTGGTTGATTGCTGGAATAGAACAAACTTCCATCTGTTGTGTGGAGGTCAACAACTTAAATAAATTCAAGGCAGGACTAGACAAACATTTGGAGTGAATGGATGGGTGAAATGGGAAGGTTTTTTTTTTTTTTTTTGGCTGTTGCTATATAAGCTTTATTTCTTGCATCATATGCCTATTAATGTTAACAATGTCAGAGATGACAAAAGGTGTGCTAAGAAGCACACCTTTTGTCATCTCTGACATTGTCATGACTGGTTCATCAACCTTAGTACCTTTGGTTACCTACCTGCTCACTGATAGCAAGTCATATAGTTTCGAAACAGTGCTATCTGAGTGGTGGTACTCAATTGGAAATAAGCAATAGTAGTCTTCTATAATAGGAAGTGTTACTTATTTGCAGTATAATGGGCAAGTTGTCATTGAGGATTTCACAGTATAAGATATTACAATAACGATGCTAATGTACAAACTTTGGTTTGTCTAAAAAATTCAACTATGTAGTAATGATGCAAATGCGCCAACCAATTTTATAGTTATCGTCTAACTTAAATTTTGTATTGCTGAAATAATATATACACTTGTTTATACTCCAGCATGACCACCAGGCCAGTGGAGTTTACAATAAATCAATCAGTACAAATATCAATTGTATTTAGTAGTCATGGGTCCACTCAAAGAGTGTATGCTGCCGCACTTGTGCTCTTGACCACTTGGCCAAGTAGGATAATCATTGTGGGTGTTATTGTTATCATTAAATGTAAACCTCTACAAGTCCTTGCTGAAGTAGCATACTTCGGTTACTGTTGTTTATGATTCTCCACCAGTGGTAAGCTGCTGTTTTGTTATCTACGGAGTCACTAATATTGAGAAAAAAATGACTTGCCATGAAAAAAAAAGCTTTTATTTGTTTTGTGTCTTTAACTTCTCTTAACAAAAATATCTGAATTCAATATTGGATCCAACATTTTTGCCGAACATAGAATTTCTTAATAGCAGGTTCTGTGCCTTTTATACATGTGATTTAACAAATATCAGAAACAACACATAACCCAGCATCAAACACTATGGAACTCCAGTCGAGACCTTGTGAACTCGCAGAGCAGTCATTTATAGCCATCCCTTTATTCACCATTGCACCTTTCATTATGGCATAATATTCTATTTGACACAAAAGAAATCCATTACATCTAGAATTTGAATGTTGGGAATACAGTGTATAAAAGATTATGCTCTTAGTTACGAAGCGCACAAAATCTAAGGCAGTGCATCCAGTTTATATGGGTAACCAGTGCTATGTTGAGTCAGTTTGGTGACATAAGCAGTGGGGAAAAAATGATAGTAGGAGTCTGTTATAGGCTGAATGACTGTGAGTATATCAAAAAAACTATACAGAGAATTAGAGTGGTCCAGTAAATCATAATGGCTTATAATGGGAAATTTTCACTTTCCAGATAATTATTGGAACTTGTGCATTGGTCATTCACACAATAGCAAGGCTTTTGTGGATTTATTGGATGACTGTTTACTAACAGCAGCATATAACAGAGGCAATAAGAGAGAACAATACCCTTCATCCGATTATAAGGAGTGATTTTATATGCATTAAGAAGCTACCAATAAAAGAACTACTAGGTGGCAGTGATCACAGTGTATTGACATTGGGATTTACTTAAAGATGTAACCGCCATCAAGAATAAAGGGAAAGATTTTTGCTTTCGTAAAGGAGACTACAGGGGTCTCAGACAGTTTTAAATTCTGTACAGTGGAACCAACTAATGATGTTACCAGTAACAAATTTTAAATAGGAAACATTTGGGTAAATAATCATAGACGCTACTATCATACATACCATCTAAGAAATACAATTCGAGGCTTAGATCTAAATAGATCTAAGCCTCGAATTGTATTGTAATAAGGATGTCAGACTGTTGAGATACTTGGCAGAAAAGAAAAATGCATGTGATGCATATAAATTATCAGGTGATGCTGAAGCTATGGTAGATATGAAATAGTCTGAAATCAAGTTTCAAAACATGTTAGGCAAGTCAAGGCTGATTATGAAAAGTCTCTGGCAAAGAAAGCCAAGAAAAGCAGTGAAGACTTCTTTCCTTATATTAACAGTAGAAGGAAGGGGTTGAATCACGTTGGTCCAGTTGATGTCGATGGTTTAACTGTTGATGAACTTGCTTAGGTTGTTAACCAGCTAAATCGGTGGTGGTAATAGTAGTAATAATGGCAAATTATGCAAGAAAGCAAGCTTATATAGCATTGGCCCAAAAAAAAAAAAAAAAAACTACACTTTCACTCATCTGTACCCTCCAAGATATCTAGTTCTTGAATTTATTAAACAGATCCACTTCCACAACAACAGAGAAAGCCTGTTCCAACGATCAACCACCTACTGCCTGAAAGGAAACTTCTGCACACTTATCCTGCAACCATCCTTCCTCAACTTGAATATATGCCCCATCATGCCCCATGTGTTTAGTCTCAGCAAGTGGAAGAATGACATTAACATTCAGCTTACTCAATCCATTCAAGCTTTAAACAACTTAATTAGATCTCCTTGCACCCTTTTGTTCCCTTCACCAGTCTGCTTGCCCTTCTTTGCACCCATTCCAGCATATCTACATCCTTCCTAAAGTGAGACTCCCCCCCACCTGTATACAGTACTCAAGATGCAGCCTAAACATAGCCTTATACAAAGAGATACACCTCCTTATCCTTGCTAGCAAAGAGTATTTATTTTGCATCTACTTTCACACATGAGGAATTCTTTAGAGAAGGGAATGCCAGAAGTTTACCAAATTCTAACAAGGAGCTAAATTACTGAAAGGAAATCATACACCTCAATCAAATCACCTCGCAGGTGCCTAGTCTCCAGACGCTGTAATTTGCAAAATGTAAGCCTTTCTTCATAAGAGCAACCCTTTGTTCCATTCACTAGTCTTGTTGCCCTTGTCTGTACTCATTCCAACAGCTCTACATCCTTCTTAAAATGAGGCCTCCAGACCTGTATACAGTACTCAACATAAGAAAGGCAACTGGGGTGGATAGGATCTATCCAGTCATATTGAGGGAGGCAACAGAAGGAGGTAAGCTGAACTTATCCATAATTATAAGAGTATCTTTGAAATCAGTGGAGTTCCCTGTGGACTGGAGATGTGTGAATGTATCCGCAATTCACAAAGGGTGATTTGAGTAGTTACAGACCTTTCAGCTTAACTTCGGTTCCTGGGAAATTACTGGATTCATTGGTTAAAGGAGTAATGCAGGACCATCTAGACATAATTAACAAGTACAGGTTAATGTTGAAAAACAGTTGCGCGCTAGGATTGAATTTGAAAGTGTCTGCAATTCTGCCCAGACACGATAGGAGGTAGTATACGATGAGAGCCTTGTCAATCAATTCGGCCCTGGAGAGATTGTGCATGGCTCGTGGGCTAGAATTTTTTTCAGTGTGTTCTGTGCTTGCTAACAGGAGAGACTGCTTCTACAGGGATGGGATACACTTAAATAGAAAGGGTTCAAGAATATTTCTGATGCTATCGAGGCAGTGTTAGGTGGGTTGGAAAACTGCTAGCTTGTGAGGATTCACAGACTAAAAGATTAACAGTAGATGCAGGCAGAGGCAAAACAATTCTTACACTTCTATTCCTCTTGCTCAAATTATGGGAAGTGTTTTTTTTTTTTTTTTTTGGCTGATGCTGTATAAGCTTGCTTTCTTGCATCATGTGCCTCTGCTAATGCTATTGCAATGAGCAGCAGTCTAGAGCGGTGGTCTCCAAATGTTTTTGGTCGTGCACCCTTATTTTACTTAAAAGGGCTACCCCAGAATAAAAAAATAAATATATAAGTTTAATATATTTTCTTAATTTATAAATCATTTACATGGAAGGCATTATATCTAAAATCATATATGATTTTAAAAGATCACAAATAAAAAAATACAAAAAAAAATTAAATTGAAGTTAAAGCAGAAAATTATATGAAATCATTAATGTAACAAGTGTAGTAAGTAAATGTAATGTAATACTATTTGCTTTATTTATAAATAATTTATATGGTATGCGCATTATATCTAGAATCACATATATAAAATCACAATCTAATTCCATGCAAAAATACAAAACAAAATGAAATTGAAATTATTATTATTATTATCCATATGGTGCAAGGAAGCCTGAGACTTATGCTGCACCAACCAAAAATAATTCCTGAGTTACCCTGAGAGAGAGAGAGAGAGAGAATTAGAAGTAGAAAGGAATCACCAAGAAAGAGAAGAATGATGATATCCAGCTCAGGACCCTGGGGTGCCAAGCCCATACTCACCAGATGTGAGCCCCTGGGGTTAATTAAAGTAAAAAGTGGTATAAATCAAATCAACAACATTTTTTAGTGGGAACAATGTGCTTGAATATTTTTCATCATTGCTTTCATCTTGGTTTCATATTTTAGGACACAGCTACCTGAAGATCTGGATCCAAGTTAAGTTTATTTCTAAACGTGGTTTTAATAATAGTCATTACAGAGAAAGTCACCTCACATAGGCATGTTGATCCAAATGGAAGGATTGCATCGCTCGCTCTGCTTACCAAATCATCCCCATGGATCATCTCACCCACCCCACTTTGGAGACCATTGGCCTAGAGAGCAAGTTGCTGGGGAGAAAAGAGCTGCTGGGAGTCATCATGGAACAAGTAAATACTTGGGCTGTGTTAGGGTAACTAAAAGTAAGAACAGGTGCATGTATACTTGCATGTACACCAATGCTAGAAGTATAATAAATAAATTTGATGAGTCTGAAGTGCTGATCAAGACATGAAAGGCAGATATTGTTGCGATATCAGAGACGTGGTGTCACACAGATATAAGCAGTGCAGAATTGGAATTTGGGGAGAGTACAATGTGCACAGGAAGGGAGGAGGGGTTATGCTGTTAGTTAAGAAACATAAAATCTGAGCAAGTGCATCCAGTTGACATGGGTGGACAGTGAAATGTTGAGTTAGTTTGGTGGGACTTAAACATGGGGAAAGGGAAAATGAGAGTAAGAGTGTTATAGACCTAATTACTCTGAGTACAATGAACAATTGTGCATTGTACTCATCACCTAAGACAGACTAACTTATCCACCAAGTAAAAAACAAAAACCACAAAAATTCCTCATGTCATTGATGGGATTTGAACCTGTGCCTTTACCACTTGGTTCGGAAGATGATGTTTATAATCACTATACTATCTGCCAGGAAAGAAAGCCATTTAAACTGCAAAACAAACTACTGAAATCCTGCTGTGGTTTGGTTTTCATGCGACTGTGCTTTGGGTGCATCGAATTCAGTAACTTGATGCACTCAAAACACAGTTCAAAACCAAATTGATTTTGGTTGAATTCCAAAATAAAATCCTGCTAATGACGATCCACTGGTTGGAAAGAGCTTATTACTGCTAGAGGTTACAGAAAAGTTTCAGTCAGCCAAATTAGAAACAAGTTGAATTGGGTTGTGATTTGGCCAACTGAATCTTTGGTGTAACCAGTCGAACCATGACAAGGTACTCGTACGAGTCTAGAGTTGTATTGAAGTGATAGTGATAGTAATAGGGGCATGTGACGCAAGAAAGCAAACGTATAAGCTTATGCAGCATCAGCAAAAAAAAAAAAAAAAATTCACACAACCATTCTCTCTAAATGTTTGTCCATTTCCTCTGATTTCTGTCTTTCCTCATATTGAATTTATGCTCCCTTAGGTTTGTAATCTGAGCAAGTGGAAGAATCCCATCAGAATTCAATGTGCTCAACTCATTTAAAGCCTTGTACACCTCAATCAGATCACCTCTCAGGTGCCTAGTCTCCAGCCACTACAATTTGCAGAACTTAAACCTCTCTTGGTAAGAGGATCCCTTCATTCCCCTCACCAATCTTGTTGCCCTTCTCTGTACACACACAAGCAAATCTACATCCTTCCTAAAATGAGTCCTCCAGACCTGTACGCAGTACTCAAGGCATGGCCTGACCATTTCCAGCTAGCAAAATTCCTGTATAAAATAATCTGCTCTTGCAGCCTGTCTGCATTGCTCAGAAAACTTCATATCTGACTGCACAATTCCTTCCTTTTTTTTTTTTTCATTTTCTACCTCCCTAAGTGTAGTACCACACGGTTGGTACATTTGGAAGTTTATGATGAAGTTGTAAAGAAGTGATGCAGGATCACCTAGACAAGACTAGTAATTATTCAGACACTGCATGGGTTTGTTAAGGAGAAGTCTTGTCTGACTAATTTGATTGGATACTATGATGTGGTCACAAAGGAACTGGATGCAAAAAATAAAAATAATTTTGATATCATTTACTTGGATTTCAGGAAAGCTTTTGATATTGTTGCACATGGAAAACTACTGTACAAATTGGAGCAGTATGGCATTAGGGGTAAGTTGCTACAATGGATAAAAGGATGGTTGAGTGGCAGATGGCAGAGAGTCGTAATAAATGGACACTGCTCTATGTGGACTAATGTTATTAGTGGATTCCTCCAGGGTTCGGTGCTGGGCCCATTGTTGTTTTGTGTATTTATTAATGATATTGATGAAGGTATATCAGACTAAGATGCATTTAGGGCTAAAGGCTCAAGCTGCGAGAAAATTTAGACAATGTATATATTAAGTGCAATAGCATCATTAATACACAGCCATTTCTGAATAAACAGAATATTTGTAAGGCGGCATCGTTTTAAGTTGTATCTTGTATTGTGAATACCTGTAGAACGAGTTGCCATGATATTGCACTACTTTGAATAAGTAACGCTTCATTATTTATTTTATTTTTGTTACACAGAGCATTAAAACTATGATAAATGAATTAGCTTTCGGCTGGGTGGCAGCCTTCATCAGATTAAAATACTTTGAATGGCAGTTGGAATAGAGATGCACTGCCAGGATGGTGCGTGAGGCACGTGGTTAATTGTTTGTTGATGTTTGTGGCTGTGACGTATGGTGGTGACGTGGCCAGCGTTTGTCTATGGACAGAATTACTGCTTCTGTGATGGGGTTAAGTTGACAACCACTGTTCCTGTTCAACGAGGTATCCGAGCATTTTATACTTAACGATTCCAACCAGGTGCGCCTTAGGTAATGGTGGGACTTGTCTACAACCACGACATCGCGGTGTGGGTCGATGTCGTGGTGGGTTGTCCAGACATGCTCGGCAATAGCTGAGTGTTCTACATCCGCCAAACGGATCGCCCTTTTATGTTCTGAGAGGCGTTTCTCGAGTCGACGTCCAGTCTCTCCAAAGTAGCAGCTCGTGCAGTCACGGCAAGAGATGCGATAGACCAAACCACTCTGTAGAAGGGTGGGGACAGGTGTTTTTATGTTGGAAAGGAGAGAACGCAGTTTCTTGCCTGGGAGTTGGATGCACTTTATCCCATGCGATCTTAGGATTCTACCGATCTGCTGTGACAGGTTGGGGTAGTATGGGATGAATGCCCTCGTGGAAGACTCGTCACCGTTGGCGTTGCTGTTGGTCGTCACGTTGTCGCGTGCTTGTAGATCACACCTGTTAAGGACATCGATGGGGTAGCCACACCTCGTAAGGTCTACTTTGACTCTGGTGATCTCTTTGCGCCTTTCATCTGCAGAGCTGGAGTGTGTCCAGGCGCGAGTTAGCAAGGTTCGGGCGGTTGAGAGGAGGTGGCCCCGTGCGTGTGCTGACTGGAAGTTGGTAAATTGGCCAGCACACATAGGCTTACGATAAACTGTCGTCTTCAAGCATGTGTCTTCGCGCCGGACAAGTGTATCTAGGTATGGTATAGAGTTGTTCGACTCCAGCTCAATCGTGAATTTTATGAAGGGCGGCAGTGAGTTGAGGTGGGTTAGGAGTCGCTGACCTGAGTCTCTAGGGATCACTACGAACACATCGTCTACATAGCGACACCAAAAGGCGATGTGATCCGGTGCGTGTGTAAACGCACGTCCCTCTAACTCCTCCATCACGATGTTTGCTGTGACCGAGCTGACAGGGGAACCCATGGCTGTGCCATGTATCTGCTGGTAGATTGAACCATTAAACATGATTGCACCCCCTGTTAAGCACAGTCTGAGGGCGGCAGAAATGTCATCAGGCGTCAGCTTAGTTCTGTCGCTAAGGGTTCCATCATTATCCAAGAGTTGTTTTGCGCAAGAGATGGCAAGTTCCACTGGGATGGAGGTAAAGAGTGATACGACATCGAACGATGCCATGACTTGATCTTGCGAGATGGATATAGTGCGGATCCTTTCTATGAACTCAATACTGTTGGTGACGGTGTAGGTGGTCTTGCCAACTAGAGGAGAAAGAAGTCTCGAGACAAATTTAGACAGCTCGTAAGTCGGTGATCCACAGCAGGATACAATAGGTCTTAGTGGCGTGCCTTCTTTGTGCACTTTCGGCAGGCCGTAAAACCGTGGGATCTGACACCCACGGTTTTACGGCAGCCGAAAGCTAATTCATTTATCATAGTTTTAATGCTCTGTGTAACAAAAATAAAATAAATTATGAATCCAGAGCACGCAGGCGTGTTTTATTATGTAACGCTTCACCTAAGGAGAAGACTAATGTTACTTATTCTCAGATAGGTACCACCACGCAGGGTGGGTGGGTACATACCAACCCACCCACCCACTGAAGAAGGGCCAAATAGCCCTGAAATGGTGCCATCTGGGTGGTGGTACCTATCTGAGAATAAGTTAACCTTAGTCTTCTCCTTAGGTGAAGCACTACTTATTCGAAGTAGTGCAATATCATGGCAACTCGTTGTGAAATTTCACAATATGAGATATAACTTAAAACGATGCCGCCTTACAAATATTCTGTTTATTCAGAAATGGCTGTGTATTAATGATGCTATTGCACTTAATATACATGGTATATCAGACTTAATGTCCAAGTTTGATACAAAGGTTGTATCAACCCTGCCAACCTTTGTATCAATGATACAAAGATTGGCAGGGTTGTTAATGATAGTAAAGACAGTATGCTACTGCAACAGGATCTAGAAAAGTTAGGTAGACTGGCTGAGAAGTAGCAACTAAAGTTTAATATTAACAAATGCGTGAGTAGCAGTAACCCAAGAGAAACATACCAACTGTGTGGTGCTACACTCAGGGAGGCAGAGAATGAAAAAGACCTGTGGGTAATTGTTCAGTTGGATATGAAGTTCTCTGAGCAGCGCAGATGGGCTGCCAGAGCAGGGCATAGAGTTTTGTCAATGATATAAAGGAATTTTGCTAGCAGAGACAAGGAGGTTATTATACCTTTGTATAAGGCAATGGTCAGGCCACACCTTGAGTACTGTGTACAGGTCCTAAAGTTTCATTTTTGGAAGGATGTAGTGAAGGGCAACAAGATTGGCGTGAGAGGAACAAAGGGGTTCTCTTACCAGGAGAGGCTTAAATTCTGTAAGTTCCAGCATCTGGAGACTAGACATCTGTGAGGTGATCTGATTGAGGTGTATAAAGCTTTGAATGGTTTGATCAGGCTCACTGCTGATGAGATACTTCCACTTGCTGACATTAAGAACCTGAAAGGGCATAGATTCAAATTGAGGAAAAACAGTTGTAGAATAGATGTGTGTTTGCCTTTAGCTAGCAGGTAGTTGATTGCTGGAACCGACTTTCATCTATTGTTGTGGAAGTTGGTAGCTTAAATAAATTTAAGGCTGAACTAGACAAACATTTTGGAGTGACCAGATGGGTGAAATAGGACAGCATTTTTTTTTTTTTTTTTGGCTGATTCTCTATAATCTTGCTTGCTTGCATCATATGCCTCAGCTAATGCTAATGCTATTGAAACAAATTGCACAGTTCACTACAGATTGTTTTAACACAGTGAACTGGTTTTTCAACTGAATTTTTTTTTTTTTTTTCAGTTGTATTGATAGAGTGGGAGGGATGAAGAGCTTTCTCACAGATGAGAGGCTCTTGCCCAAAATAATTTCAGGCTGTACTTCTGAGTCATATTTATATTGCTGTGTTTTTTTATGTAGTTGGTGTTTTCAAATATAATAAACATTTTTTTCCCCATCATATATAGTATTAAAGAACCACTATGAGTAATTGAAGTTATATAATTGCAGGTTATAATTTCAACAGCTCTCAATGGCTCCATCACCTACCAAAACAAGAACTCGTCTAATGTCAAGCAGTGAACAATACGTTCATCCTGATTTGCCTAGCAGATGTACCTGGTTTCCTTGTATAGATCCAGAATCATCTGTTCATTTTCATGCTGAAAGGTAATATTTTATCTGTAAGGATCTAATTCAGTTCTTTCAGTCAGGTTATCCATGTACTTGTAGGAATTAATAATGAACCATATTATGCATTAATAAACTTCAGTTCATTAATGCATGAAAATGCATTTTTGCAAAAAAAATCAGTTTTGTTGATAAGGGCTGCAAGATGTCCTTAAAGTTTATATGTACTGTATTTCCCCATGTATAAGATGCACCTTAATTTTGGGGCCCGAAATTTGAAAAAATATGTATTACATAAAGTTATTGAACTCAAGTTTTATTCATCATAAAATTCATACAACTCCTCATCACTGTCAAAACTCTCATCCATTAGCTTGTCCTCATCTGTGTCTGATGACGAATCACTGTCTTCATATATTGCCTCATCCTCAGTTCCATCTATGGCATTTGAAATGCCACACTTCTTAAATGACTTGACAACAATCTCAATCTTGATATTATCCCAGAATCTTTTCACCCAGGTACAAACTTCTCCTATAGTTGGTTTCTTCACTCTTCCTGCTGGTGTAAAATTGTCCCCAGAAGACTTCATCCATTGGTTCCATTCATCTCTCATGGCAGCTTTGAAGGGTTTGTTAATGCTGACATCAAGTGGTTGGAGCTGGGATGTCAAGCCTCCAGGTATGACGGCAAGTTTTGTTTTTTGCTTTGCAGCAATCTTCTTTGTGTTTTTTGTTATGTGTGCCCTGAACTGATCAAGCACCAATAAGGCAGGTTTGCATAAGAGCCCACCTGGTCTCCTGCTCCAAACTTTCTCAAACTAGATCTTCATCCCATCCTGATCCATCCAACCCTTGTCATGAACGTGGACAATCACTCCCCAAGGAATGTCTTCTTTCGGCATTGTTTTGCGTTTGAAAATTAGCATAGGAGGCAGCTTGGTTCCTTTGGCACAAGCTAGAACAATTGTATAATGGCTCTTTTCATGTCCACTTGTCTTCACAGTTACAGTTTTCACCCCCTTCTTATCAACAGTTCTGTTACTTGGGACATCAAATTGAAGGGGAACTTCGTACATATTTGCAATCTGTCCCAACTCAAACTGATGCGTCTTCCGACATTGAATGACAAAACGATGAAATTCAAGGACCTTCTGCTCATAGCTTTCAGGCATCTTTTGGGCAATGCTTAGTCCATTCCGTTTCATGAACCTGAAGCACCAATTGTGTCCTCCTTTGAAATCAGTAACTTCTTTTTCATCAGCAATTCTTCTTGCCTCATGCTGAACCATCTTTGTGGACGCAGGAATTCCAATTGCCCTTTGCTCCATATCTTCAATTCCCTCTCTAAATCAGGCCATTTTGCTGACTTGCCTCTCATGGCCTTCTTCTGCCGTGGTGTTTTCAGTAGGGTTTCTTATTCCCGTAGCCAGTCTCGGATTGTTTTCTCAGTTGGAGGAGGACCAAACTTATGTTCGGCAGCACGATTTCCATTCACTTTTGCAAACTGGATCACTTTTAACTTGAATTCAGCAGTGTATGAAAATCTTTTCTGAGCCATTTCTGGGCAGAACTTGGCAAAACGTAACCTAATATACTGGTAACAAGTGTGAAACAATGAGTGCAAAGACAAGAAGCACGTAAAAGCGGGAAATGCAAGTAAAAAAATCTACAACCACATGTATAAGATGCACCCAGTTTTTAGACCCCAAAATTTTTCGAAAAAGGGTGCGTCTTATACATTTGGAAATACGGTACTTCTCTAAATGATATGTATCCCTTTTTTAAAATTTCATTTAAAATGTAAAACATGAAAAAAAGAAAGATGAGCAAAATATTTATTGTACAGTATTGTACTTCTTATGGGGAGGTGAGCAGGATTGGAGAAGGGAAGAGATGAAAAAGCACATTTTGAAATAGACAGTAATATATTCATATTTCATATTTTGGACATTACATTTCCAAATATCAGTAGACCTATAATTGATTCTGTTTTTGAAAGATTGGTTAGTTGGTTTATAAGAAATGTTACTGCATGTTGCAATGAGCCCTTAACCTTTTTTTAATTATCGCCCTCCATGAAATATTAAACAAGAAAATACTTTATACTTTCTCTTTTTATTCAATGGGATCTCTGATCCTGATGCTTAACCAAAAGTTCAATTTTCAATATGATGTTAGTAAGTTTAATTCTAATGTCTCCTCTTGAACATATATCAGTTCTGTTTCTTTCCTTTTTTGTTCATATTTTATTTACTGAACTAAAACCACTTTCAATCATATAAGATGTTGGAAAACAAAGCAGTACTTTGGCCATTTCAGACCCTTGTTGGATAAAGAAGTTTAGTTGTTTTTGATCCCCACAACTTAGCCATTTCACATTTTTTCAAATTTATATTTGCATTCTTCATTACATTTTAATTCAGTGAGTTCTTCTTGAATTCCTTCACTAGAAGACCTGGCATCACATCCAATTGGATCTAACATCCATGGCTTCCCTTAAAAATAAAATAAATCTGAAAATCTATTTTTAATTTCACCTTTTAAAGAACAGAAATGATCTGAATAATTAAGATCATTCTCGGTGAGAGATTGATCGGTTTCAGCTAACTCTTGCATGCTATGAAATTGTTTTCTCATTAAATTGCTTTCAAATATTTACAGTTTTTTAGTGAAGACTTTTAATACGCGTTTGCAGTCTATCACCATAATTAGTTTCCTTTGAAGTCAAAGTGATACTTCATTAAGTTTTCAAAAAATCCAAGCCAATATAGTATATGTAGTAGTAGTAGTAGTAGTGGCATGTGATGCAAGAAAGCAAGTGTATGAGCTTATGCAGCATCAGCCAAAAAAAAAAAAAAAAAAAATCGCACCATTCCCTCCAAATGCCTGTCCAGTTCCTCTTTAAATTTATTCAACCTATCAACTTCCACAACGACAGATGAAAGTTTGTTCCAGCAATTAACCACCCGCTGGCTAAAGGCAAATTGATGCACATCTATTCTACATCTGTCCTTTCTTAATTTGAATTTATGCCCCCTTAGGTTCGTAATCTGAACAAGTGGAAGGATCCCATCAGAATTCAGCGTGCTCAACCCATTCAAGGCCTTATATACCTCAATCAGAGATCACCGCGCAGGTGTCTACTCTCCAGCTACTGCAATTTGCAGAACTTAAGCTTCTCTTGGTAAGAGGATCCCTTCATTCCCCTCACCAATCTTGTTGCCTTTCTCTGTACACGCTCAAGTAAATCTACATCCTTCCTAAAATGAGGCCTCTAGACCTGTATCCAGTACTCAAGGCGTGGCCTGACCATTGCCTTATTCAGAGGGACAATCACCTCCTTCTCCCTGCTAGCAAAATTCTTATATATCATTGACAAAACCCCATGACCTGCCCTGGCAGCCTGTCTGCATTGCTCAGAAAACTTCATATCTGACTGCACAATTACTCCCAGATCTTTTTCATTTTCTACCACCATAAGTGTAGTACCACACAGTTGGTACGTTTCTCTGGGGTTACTTCTACCCATGCGCAGTACTTTGCATTTGTCAAGGTTAAACTTCAATTGCCACTTCTTAGCCCATCTGCCCAAATTATCTAGATCCTGTTGCAGTAGCACACTGCCATTACTGTCATTAACAACCCTGCCAACCTTTGTATCATCTGCAAACTTCGACATTAAGCCTGATATAGCATTAGTAGAGGCATTTGATGCAAGAAAGCAAGCTTATGCAGCATCAGCCAAAAAAAAAAACAAAACAAAAACCCACTTCCACTTCACCCCTCTATTCGTTCAAAATACCTGTCCAGCTGAGCCTTAAATTTATTTAGGCTATCAACTTCCACTACATGAGATGGAAGTCTGTTCCACCAACCAACCACCCGCTGGCTAAAGGCAAATTTCCGCACATCTATCCTACTTTTGTCTTTCCTCAATTTGAATTTATGCCCTCTCAGGTGATTATTCTGAGCTAGAGGAAGAATCCTATCAGCATTGAGCATGCTCAAACCATTCAAGGCTTTATACACCTCTATAAGATCACCTCGCTGGTGCCTAGTCTCCAGACACTGTAATTTGCAAAACTTAAGCCTTTCTTCGTAAGAGCACCCCTTTGTTTCATTCACTAATCTTGTTGCCCTTCTCTGTACTCGTTCCCGCAGCTCTACATCCTTCTTGAAATGAGGCCTCCAGACCTGTATACAGTACTCTAGGTGTGGCCTGACCATTGCCTTATACAAGGGAATAATCACCTCCTTATCCCTGCTTATCCCTGCTGGAAAAATTCCTGTATATCATTGATAATACTCCATGAGCTACTCTTGCAGCCCGTCTGCACTGCTCAGAGAACTTCATATCTGCCTGCACAACCACCCCCAAGTCCCTTTCATTCTCTACCACTGTCAGTGTAGTACCACAGAGTTGATACGTTGCTCTGGGGTTGCTGTTTCCCATGTGTAGTACTTTACATTTGTCACTGTTAAACTTCATTTGCCACCTCTCAGCCCATCTGCTCAACCTCTCCAGATCCTGTTGCAGCAGCATAGTGTCAGTAGTGTCCTTGACAACCCTGCCAACCTTTGTATCGTCTGCAAACTTGGACATTAAGCTTGATATACCATCATCAATATCATTTATAAATACAGAAAACAATAATGGATCCAACACTGAGCCCCGAGGGACTCCACTAATAACATTAGTCCACGATGAGCAGTGTCCATTGATTACCACTCTCTGTCTTCTCCCCCTCAACCACCCCTTTATCCATAGCAGCAACTTGCCTCCAATTTGTGTAGCAGTCTTCCATGTGCAACAGTATCAAAAGCCTTTCTAAGATCCAAGTATATAATATCAAAGTTATTCCCTGCATCCAGTTCTTTTGTGACTGCATCATAGTATCCAATCAAGTTGGTCAGGCAAGACTTCCCCTTAATAAAACCATGCTGTGTCTGAGCTATAACTGAAGTCTTGTCTAAATGAGCCTGCAGTGCTTCTTTAACTAGTGCCTCCATTAATTTTCCTGGAACAGAAGTTAAGCTCACAGGTCTATAATTACTTGTGTCAGCCTTTGATCCTCCTTTGTGAATTGGGGTCACATTTGCACATTTCCAGTCTATGGGTACCTCCCCTGAGTCCAAGGAAGCTCTCATAATTATGGCTAAGGGTTTGCTTACTTCCTTTGCTGCCTCCTTTAATATAACTGGATAGATCCCATCCACCCCGGGTGCCTTTCTTGTGTTTATCTTCAACAGTTTCTCCTCCACTTTACTCCCAGTTATTTCAAGATTCTGTAGCTTACTGCTAGAGTTGAATACACCTCTGGCATTCCTCTTGCTGAATAACTCCTCATGTGTGAATGTCGATGCAAAATATTCATTTAGTTTGTTAGCTACCCGAGCAGGATCATCAACAGTTGACCCATCAATATCAAGTGGACCAATCTGATTCATCCCCTTCCTTCTAGAGTTAACATAAGTAAAGAACTCTTTGCTGTTTTTCTTTGCATCCGTTGCCAAGGATTTCTCGTAATCTGCCTTTGCCTGCCTAACCTTCTTTGTAACTTGGTTGCATATCAACTTGTATCTATCATAGGCTTCTGTGTCATGTGTTAATTTGTAAGTATCCCATGCATTTTTCTTCTCTGCCATATGCCTCATTAGTTCATCTGACATCCATTTTGGCCTAAACCTTGAACAATATTTCTTAGTTGGTATGTAAAGCCTAGTAGCTTCCAAGATAAGTTCTTTGAATGCTTCCCATTTTGAATTGGCTGTTGGTAACATCATCAGTTGGTCCCACTGTATAGAATTTAAATACTGTCTCAGTCCATCGTAGTCGCCTTTACGGAAGCAATAACCCTTCCCTTTACCCCTGATGGTAGTTGCCTTTTTGAGTAAATCCCACTTCAGCACACTGTGATCACTGCCACCTAGTGGTTCATTTATCTGCAGATTCTTAATGCATGAAGAATCACTACTGATAATCAGATCACGAGTATTACTCCCTCTAGTTGTCTCCCGAACATGCTGATGTAGAAAACAATCATCCAATAAATCCACAAAAGCCCTGCTAGTGTGTGAGTAACCAGCCCCCAAATTCCAGTCAATATCTGGGAAATTAAAATCTCCCATTATAAGACTCTCTGATTTACTGGCCCACTCTATTTCCCTGTACAGTTCCTTATTATACTCATCAGAGTTATTAGGCCTATAGCACACTCCTACTCTGCCTAACTAACGACCCTGCCAACCTTTGTATCATCTGTAAACTTGGACATTAATCCTGATATACCTTCATCAATATCATTGATAAATATATAACACAACAATGGGCCCAACACCGAACCCTGGGGAACTCCACTAATAATATTTTTCCTCGAAGAGCAGTGTCCATTGATTACCACTCTCTGTCGTCTTCCACTCAACCATTCCTTTATCTATTGTAGCAACTTACACTTAATTCCATACCTCTCCAATTTGTACAGTTTTCATGTGCAACAGTATCAAAAGCTTTCCTGAAATCCAAGTATATGATAACAAAATTATTTTTGGTATTTAGTTTCTTTGTGACCACGTCATAGTATCCAATTAAATTGGTCAGACAATGTTTCTTAGATGGGCCTTATTGTCAGTAACTGTGGATTCATCAATCTGAATAAAAATTTTCTCGTTTGTCAGTTAGCTGCTGTTCAATGTTAACTGATATCTCATTGATCCATCTTTAAATGGAATCGTTGCTGAATGGCAATGTTTTTAAAATACTGGAAAGATTTTGATGCATCACTATTGAAATTAGTCTCCTAATGTAGGTCGTGTCACAGTCTCAGCAACTGTATGAGCACTACCAGTTTTTGCAATGAATTCTGCAATTTTATAAGATGCAATCATTCCATTGTCATTTGTTTGTGTGTTCTTCTTAAATAAGAAAATAACATTGTTACGTTACTCAAAATTCTGTTTTAAATTTTTAAAATATTCGATATGTTTACCAACTTTATCAGGATGTTTCCTTTTTAAGTGATCTAAAAGTTTTGATGGTTTCATAACCTAATTTGAAAAAGAACTATTACGCATGAGACACATAGGCTACCTTGGGTCGAATGGGCTTTCAATAAAACCATAAGCTAGATATTCATCCAGATACTGTCAACACTTTTTTCCCGCACTGATATGATTGATGATTGATTGATTTCCTTCAACCTGAGTTGTTGAAGAGGCTTTCAACCTGTAGTGGGTTGATAATGGCTGCAGTTTTTATCTTTTTTACCTTTATGATTGATGATGGATTGAATAACTACAAAGAATTAAATAATAAAGTATAAAATATTTTTATTTAACGCTCATAAAACTCCCATGTCACTCACAAAAGCACTGTGGATCAAGAATAAACAACTTCCACATGGAAACAATAAATCAGTACTAATTGTTGCTTAGAAAGTAGAAACAATAGACCGAAACATTTCTTCATCCCATCCATGCCTCATATATTGACCAAAAGAATAAATAAATAAACCACACCCACCATGCCGCTGCCAAGGTCACAGCTGTCGGAAAGGCACAAATGCCAAGGATTGCAGAGACATTACCTCTGAAAGCACTTAGGCATTTAATGGAAAGATGGTTGAATTAAATCATGCCCACTATCTTCCTTTTAATTAAATTTAATTTTTTTAATTAACATTGATTTTAAAATATAATAACAGTACAAATAAATATATTTTTACTGTTAATATATTTTAAAATTAAATTTTAAATTATATTAATAATAGAATGTTAGAGACAGTCGAATGTCAAAATAAGTCAGTTGTTAACAGGAGAATGTCAAAATAAGCGAAAAAAAGAGGGTAGGTCCAAATTAATAATAATGAATGTTAACAATTTCTGAATTAGTGAAAAGCACTTAGGTTCATAAAATGATTATACTCAATTTCATTAATAATATTTCCTTATTTTAAACAATGGGCTAGATGTACTGCATAATAACAATACACTGTATTGTATAATGACATAGTGTTTCCCCCAACTCTGCAGTGTAGTTATGGAATGCAATAAAGGCCAGATAATGTGTGTATATGTATAGTTTGCATTGTATTACGTTAGGTTATGTTGGTCTGTTGTTCATTTGGTCTCTTGGCCTAGGACCCATGTAACACCACAGTCCCCTAGTTAACATCCGTGATCACAGGGAGGTGGGCCAGGTAGTAGTGTAATAGTTCAGCTGGGTGAACCCTGGCATCACTTGAGCTTGTCAGGGAGGTGCTCCTTAAAAAAAGAAAAAAGTTTTTATTGGAATGGAGTATGGGAGTGACAGATTGAGTTATGAATGATAGGTAAAGGTTGTGGGTGATAGAAAGACTTCCACAAGAAGTTAGAAATTCAAGAGATGGTAGTAGTATGAGGATAAAATCATAGAGTCAGCATGCCCTGTTTTGGGGGAGGGAGGGAGTGAAGTCGCTATCATTGGCAATCCCACACTGGCCAGACCAGCTGCAGCCAGTGTTAGAATCTCATGTCATGCCCACAAAGGAAATTGGCATGACATAAGCAACTGTCTTTCCTCAATTTGAAACTGTTGGTGTCAGATCCAGGGCAGTGGTACCTGTCCATTCATGAAGACATCACACATTCATATCAGCCAGTCATATGCCAATAATACCTACATGCAGACAATGCACATACTTGTTTTTTATTATATAGTTACAATATAGTGTATTGTTATTTATATAGGTTGGTTATAAACTGCATAACATTGAAGGTCTGTAGATTGAAACCAGTTCATCACACAGAGCCTAAATACCCTTCCCACTGCCAAGGGTATTAATTTAATTTTCCTTGAAATTTCCCAGAATTATGAATCTCTGCAATCCAGGAAGATTTATTTCCAGTGGCTGGCAGTGCACTGATTAAATTTAATTTTTCTGAGGTCCTGTCTGTTAGTTTTTCTCCAGTAGTTAAAGCTGGGAAAAACTAATAATGGTAACTAATTTTCCCAAATAACTAATATTGTATTTATATTACTTGGTTTTTGTCCCATTGAAATGGGAAAATTTTACTGACATTCATTTTGCTCCACCCTCCCATCAGTACCTTTATAAACCACTATCAGTTCATTATCCTTTCTCATCATTTGTAGGATTTGAACTTAGTGTGGCTCTGCCATGAAAGGGAGATGGTCTTATTGACTGCACCATACAGGGGCTTGCCCACAGTGATTGCAGTGTTTATTTAAACATTCAAGAACATTCAATGAATAGAAAACTATCATTTCTATCCAGTATATTATATTAAAAGTTAATAACTAAACAGTTTTAAAACTTTTTGTGAGTAGAAAATTTATTAATGACCTCATTGAATAATTGTTGATTATGTTTTTGATATTTTATGATGATATTTTTTTTTACTTTTCAGACAAAAAAATGCTAATCCTAAAATTCTTCCAAATGTCTTATACCAAATTGGGAACACACCTTTAGTACAGTTAAACAGGATACCAAAAGAACATGGCTTGAGATGTCAGCTATGTAAGAATTCTGTGACATTTCTTTTTTTGTTGTTTTTTTTGTAAGCTTTTTCACGAGTGAGTTTGCTGTGCATTTATGTAAAAAGTTTTCGTGGTTTTGCAAACAAACTTTTTACATAAATGATTTTAAATTTTAACTTGATTGCCTATCATTAGAGTAAAAGTGTCAAAAATAAAAAATAAAAATTGTAAAAAAAAAAGTAAAAATATGGTTAAAACAAACTTATTACTTTTTTTTTGAAGCAGTAGAATCTTCCACGCTTATTTATGTATAACATTCATTTTCATTAGTATCTTGAACAGAAAATTTCTTTAGAGTTGACTTTTGTAAGTCATGAAGA
This sequence comes from Mastigoproctus giganteus, assembly GCF_048544385.1. NCBI lineage: Eukaryota > Metazoa > Arthropoda > Arachnida > Uropygi > Thelyphonidae > Mastigoproctus > Mastigoproctus giganteus. Next base: position 22,488,530 of record NC_143583.1, read on the forward strand.
AATGGCTGGCAGGTACAACGTACTCCTGATTTTAAAAGATAATTTTTCTTCTGCCATATAATGAAACTGTGTCCTAATTAGAAACACAGATAAGAGATGGTAGTGTGTAATGGAATGGCACCTTATTTGAAATGTTATTGCAATGACTCTGAAAAAATGCATTTATGTGTACATACTCGTGAAAAGGTATATTTTATCTTTACAATTCAGAAGTATCCTCTTCCTCTTTTTCAGTGTTAATTATAATATTATTAGACTGGATGTTATCCACTAATTAGCTTTCAAAGAATAATTTTTTTTTATTATTATTATTGTCTTTACAAGTGTTTTTTTAATTTTCTTTAGGATAATTCGGTGGTATAAAATGTATGGCTGTAGTGGTCATAAGATATATACATAATATATCATCTGTTTTACTTACGAACCTTTCAGTAGACCTTAATATATCCAGTACCTGCTGCTGTTTGAATTATATTGGCATTATTATAAACCAATATTTTTTCTATAATATTTGATTATATATCATTGTTTATTTATTAATTTTATATAAATAAATAAAATTATTTAAAAATGTTCAACCTATCTCCCAATAAAGATATATACATAATATATCATCTGTTTTACTTACGAACCTTTCAGTAGACCTTAATATATCCAGTACCTGCTGCTGTTTGAATTATATTGGCATTATTATAAACCAATATTTTTTTCTATAATATTTGATTATATATCATTGTTTATTTATTAATTTTATATAAATAAATAAAATTATTTAAAAATGTTCAACCTATCTCCCAATAAATATTTAATACTTGCACAAACTGTTATTTCTATAATGCCTGCATTATAGGGATATTAAAGTCACTCATATATATGGAATGCAGAATTTGAATAGTCCTGTAGCCCTCTAGTCCTGTCTTTTCTGTACATATTCTACACAGAAAAAAAAAAAAAAAAGACTAGAGGGAGTGTAGTGGTGGTCATGTTCTTAATTAATGAGCACATAGAATCTAAGGCAGTGTGCCTAGTTGACATGGGTGACCAAGCGTTATGTTGAGTCAGTTTGGTGTGACATAAACACTGAGAAAACAGAAATAAGAATAAGTATGTTATAGGCCAAATTATTGTTGAGTATAATGAACACTATACAGACAAATAGTGGGCCAGTAAATAAGAATGTCTTATGCTGTGGGGGGGTTGGATTTTAACTTTCCAGATATATACTGAAGTTGTGGATTGGTTATTCACGCTACAGAACATTTTTGGACCTTTTGGATGAGTGTTTTCTACACCATCATGCCAGAAAGGCAACAAGAAAAATCAATACATATGACGTTATATGACTATCAGCAGTGACTCTTCATGCATCAAAAAGCTATAGATTAAGGAACCACCAGGTGGCAGTGATCATAGTGTATTGATATGGGACTTAATCAAAGATATAATTATTGCCAAGGGTAAAGGGAAGGGTTTTTGCTTTTATGGAAATGATTATAATGATCTTAGATAGATTTTAAGCTCTTTTCAGTGGGACTAACTAATGATGTTACTAACTCCAAATTCTAAATGGGAAGTATTCAGGGAAGAAATCAAAGAAGCTACTAGGCTTTTGTACCAAGTAAGAGATATTGTTCAAAGTTGAGAACTAAATGAATGCCAGATGAACTCATGAGAATAGAGGCAAAGAAGAAAAATGTGTGGAATAATTGTAATATTTCTGATATGTTCCAAGAAAATATCAGGCACATAGTAAGTAGCAACTGATGTGCAATCAAATCTAAGGAGGGAAATACAGATACCATTTATACCAAGTTATAACTGGGAACTAGATGATTTTGCAATAACTGAGAGGAGAGCACAAAAGAAATTGTTAAAGCTAAAGGTGAATAAAGCACTTGCAGCTGACTGAATCTATCCAAGTATCAGGGCTGTTCCAAGCCATTTTAGCACCTGAGGCAAGAATGAAAAATTGCCCCTACTGTTAATGAGATGGCAACTTTGGCAATTAGTTAATCTTTCTTTTGGCACCCCTTTCAGCTTTTCACATGAGGCAAGAGCTTTGTTTGCCTCGCCCTTGGCACGGCTCTGCCAAGCATATTAAAATAAACAGTGATGAAAAAGGTAAAAAAAAATCTTTCTCATATCGAGAGCATTCTTGAGTTCAGGGAGTTCTTACAGATTAAAATGTTCGAATGTCTCCACAATTCACAAAGGAACAAAGTGAGTAATTACACACTTGTAGGCTTTTGTTTCAGAAAAATGATAATGGCAATAATGTTTAAAGAAGTAATGTTGGGTAATTTTGAGATGAATGTAGTTTTATGGCAAACACATCATAGATTTGTTAAGGAAAGATCTTGTAGTGTCAAGTATGATTACACCGGTCAGTGGCTAAAAAAGCATTTTTTGCTCCCTGATAAAATTCAGGATGATTCTTGTAGATTTGATGTTGCTGAATTTAAATATGGCAACCATATTTCTGTAACATCCACCAATTTTAAGGGAGAAGGGATTAAATTAAAAAACTAAAATTAAAATTTAAATTTCTAGTAAAAAAAGATTTCTTATATTTTAAGAAAATTTTACATACAGTACTAAATATTGAACAATGGGTCTCTTAACCTTACTCTACTTACAGAAAAGTTTATCTGATAACAAAACTTTTTTCTATTTGAGAAATATTTTGTTGAAACTTTTCGGCATGTTCGTTGGAGACTGCTCCCAAGGTTTCAGGGAAAAAAAGTCTAAATAGGAATGTAGGAAACAAAGCTTTAATGAATATGCAATGGAAATGAAGCTTTAACTTAGTAGCAGTAAAGAAATTTAATTAATGTTGCATCCCAACTCTCTGTACACTACAGTTAGCTCATCCACAATTTCACTGTAATTTTGTGATTTCTCATTGCCTAAAAGTTCCAGCAAACATTTTCAAATGCCTTCCAGGCTCTTATTTCTGTAGCATTTAATTTTTTAGTCAGTTCCTCATCTTGGAATAGCAGTTTCATTTGAGGACTCACAAAAATTCCCTCTTTTATCCTTGACCTTTCTGATTTAAGGAAATGTTTCCCTCAAACAGGAAAATCTTTCCTTTTTTTGTCCATTGCTTTCACAAATATTTTTATCAAACCTAGTTTGATGTGCAATGGAGGTAAACAGATTTTTCATTTATCCACCAAAGGAAGATGTGCTACATTTTTCTGGCCTGGTGTAGTTTCTGAATGGTCTGGCCATTTTTTTTCTTTTTTTTTTCCCCCATAGTGGCAATCCTTCACTCAGCTGAACCACTTGCATAAAAAGCAAAAAATATTTAGTGTATCCACCTTGCAACCCAGTCAGCAAAGCTACCACTTTTACGTCAGCACATTTGATATTTATTACTTAAAGCGCCGACCGGGCTAGCCGGGTAGGTAAAGTGCCTACCTGGCAACCCAAAGGTCGCGGGTTCGAATCCCGCCTCGGTCTTGGATCAAAGTACTGCAAAAACCTTGGGAGGTGCATTTTGGCCACAGAAGCCGATGCGCCAACAACTACCAAAAAAAAAAAAAAAAATACTTAAAGCGGTCCCAGCCAACCAATGGCAACCCCACTATCAGTTACACATAATTTAGCAGTACTCTTATATACTCCCTCTCCTGTTTGCCCAAGTACAGGGAGGGAAAAAAACCTGCCATGTCCAAAAAAGATTGATATGAACAAACTGAAAGTATGAACCAGATCTGTAATGCTCAGTACGTTCTACGTTGATATCAATATTTGTAAAATAATAAGAGAAGTTTAATATAGTACATAGAACACTTCCGTATGATACTCTCCAGAAATTAAAACGAAAAAATCGAAAAACTTACATTAGAGTAACAAATAATTAAAATTTTTTTTTTAAATTTAAAAATTTTAAAATTATTTGTTACTCATTAGTAAGTTTTTCGTTTTAATTTCTGGAGAGTATCATACGGAAGTGTTCTACGTACTATATTGAGATGAACTTATCTTATTATTTTATGAACAAACTGAAAATAATCAAATTACATAAGAAATAAATATACATATAATTAAATTTCAGACAAAGTCCAAACTTCATTGGAAAGAGCTGCATCTGTTCACAGTCTGTTGGAAAGCCAGCAGCGCCAGGAGCTGCAGAGAACAGAAATGCCAGCACAAGGAGCTGGAGTTGCATTGGATATAGCAGACTTTAGCCTCCACGATTTCACAGAACTCTAGGTAATTCTGCATACACCATACCGCATCCAAGGCTTCCAGATGCAGAAGAGTCTTCCGCTTAAGAAATATTGCAGTAGATATTCCGTTTGTATTCTCGATAGCATATTTTTTTCAAAAGAACCTGTAGGTTCTTGTATGTTTCCTTCATGTCAACTGCATGGTCCATTGGTATAGATGGATACTTATTTCCATTATGGAGTAAAACTGCTTTCAAATTGACATTGCAAGAATTAATGAAAAGCCATCACTGCTCAGGGACGTGCTTTAGATGTAACTCTTTCATTAATTCCTGGACATTGTTACATTAAACCAAAGCACCATCCTGCCTCTTCCTATAAAAAAGATACCCTGACACCATTTTCAAGAAGATTCCACTGTTGAAGCTATGATCCTAGTAATTGAGCCTTGGTTTTGGGGAGGTCTAAATCTCTTACCAAATTGTTCAATTCTGCCTGAGTGATTAGATGCGGCTTTGCAATATCAAGAGTTAAAAAGTCGGGATCTGTACTTGTTCTGGGTTTTGCATCTTCTGGAGACTCCTTTTCCAATCCTGAATCAGAGCCAAGTCCATAATTTTCTGGTGGCTTTGGCACTGGTACGATTAAACCTATTACAGGTCTTGGTTTTTGGTCATTAACCTATGATATTTAAAACTGAGGATGGTGAGAACTTTTTGACCCATATCTGAGTTTTTGAACATACTTTCTATGAGAATCTGTTTAAATTATTTCTGGGAGGAAATTAATTTTGTGCAGTGTTATCTTCTGTGATGTAGTAAGAAAGGAACTGGATGGAGAAATAATTTTGACCTCATACTTATTTCAGTTATGCTTTTAATACTGTACTGCATGAAAGACTGCTGTACAAATTGGAGCAATGTGGCATTAGTGGTCAGTTACTGCTGCAAATAAAGGGATGGTTAAGTGATAGACAGAGTGGCTGTTAATGGACACTACACTTCTAGCACTAACATTATTAGTGGAGTCTCAAGATTCGGTGCTGGACCACGTACTGTTTATTTATTAATGATATTGATGTGATTGGAATGGCCATTCACATGATTGGGATGGCCGTTACTTGTTGCATCGGCCACATCTCTTTGGTCTCCTGTCATAGGTCTGTGTACTTCCTGATCTTTTCCTTGTAAATTTTTTGGAGGTTGCCAGTGTTGGGCGCTGCTATGTTGATCAGACAAGGGTTATGTCTGGTGTGTTGTGCAGGATTGTCTACTCCGTTATTATGGCGTGGTCTCAGTATAGCTGTGGGTGAGGTCTCTAGTATTGGCTTGGGATTCATACTTGTAATATGGTACACTTTCTTTAATCAACTGGTATTTTCTTGCTGATGTATTATCCTAGCTATCTGGTCGTGTCTACAAGTATGCTATGTCTAGGTGATCATCCTGCTGTGATGTGATGGATCGTTTCTGAAGCCCAGGTGGCTTCATCCATGTGTCATCTGTCACTGGGCCCTTGCAGTGCATTTTTTATAGTTCCTGGTGTTGATTACCTGGTCTTGAATGGCAAGCATGACTCCTTCAGTTTTTGGAAAGAGCGTGTAGTGTCTGCCATGGAGTGTGTTCTTTGCCCATCTTTCTAGCTTCGTTTGTTCTGTCTGTGTGGGATAGGTCTCCTCGCTTAGGTTGAGTGGGGTATGCCACTTTTCTGTCTTCCTTATGGCCTGGTAGAGTGGCTCTGTGTTTTTCTGGAAGTAATCCTTCAGGTTTGCTATTGCTTTCTTCTGTTACTTGATGAGGTCTATCAAACCCCTTTCTCCTTCCTTCTGAGCTATAGCCAGTCTCTCCACAGCTGACTTCAGATGATGTTGGTGGATCTTGGTCATCGTTGCCCTCATCTTTCTTATAATATCCTCCAGCCTAGTGTTAGCCCAATCTGTGATCCTGTAGGAGTATGTTAGCACTAGGACTGCATAGGTGATTATGGCCTTAATCGTGTTCCCTCTGTTCAGCTTTGTTTTGAGCAGGCTTTTGAGTGGCTAATGGTATTTTTCCATCAAAGACTCAGAAGCCTGATGGTTACACAGGCCTTGATCTCTGTATGCTCTAACTGCTGAACCTGCATCATCCTCTCAGGTATTTGTAGATCTTTCCCTCTGTCATGTCTTCAATCTCTTTACCATTCTACAGATGATAGTTTCAACTGACTAATTTACCCTGATGCAGTTTGTGGTTTTTGCATTTGTCTAGTCCAAATTCCATCCTGATATCTTTACTAAATTCTTTGCTTCATGGTTGCCACATAGTGTCATCCATTTATATCAGGTGGGAGAGAGTGTACGGGTTTTTCTTTCCTTCTTTGAGGGTATATCCATACTTACTGTTGTCGAGCATGATGGATAGTGGGTTGAGTGCTAGACAGAACCACAGTGGGCTCAGGGCATCTCCCTGAAAGAATCCTCTTCCGATGGAGATTGGTCTGGTTGTGGTATGCTCAACCTTGATTGTGGTATTGCATTTTGTCATGGTTGCTTCTAAGAAGTAGTAGTAGTAGTAGTGTCATGTGATGCAAGAAAGCAAATGTATGAGCTTATGCAGCATCAGCCAACAAAAAAAAAAAAATCACACAATTCTCTCCAAATGCCTGTCCAGTTCCTCCTTAAATTTATTCAACCTATCAACTTCCACAACGACAGATGGAAGTTTGTTCCAGCAATTAACCATCCGCTGGGTAAAGGCAAATTTCCGCACATCTATTCTACATCTGTCTTTTCTTAATTTGAATTTATGCCCCCTTAGGTTCGTAATCTGAACAAGTGGAAGGATCCCATCAGAATTCAGCGTGCTCAACCCATTCAAGACCTTATATACCTCATTCAGATCACCGTGCAGGTGCCTAGTCTCCAGCCACTGCAATTTGCAGTAATTAAGCCTCTCTTGGTAAGAGGATCCCTTCATTCCCCTCACCAATCTTGTTGCCCTTCTCTGTACACGCTCAAGTAAATCTACATCCTTCCTAAAATGAGGCCTCCAAACCTGTACGCAGTACTCGAGGCGTGGCCTGACCATTGCCTTATACAGAGGGATAATCACCTCCTTTTCCCTGCTAGCAAAATTCCTATATATCATTGACAAAACCCCATGACCTGCCCTGGCAGCCTGTCTGCATTGCTCAGAAAACTTCATATCTGCCTGCACAATTACTCCCAGGTCTTTTTCATTTTCTACAACCTTAAGTGTAGTACCACACAGTTGGTACATTTCTCTGGGGTTACTTCTACCCATATGCAGTACTTTGCATTTGTCAAGGTTAAACTTCAGTTGCCACTTCTTAGCCCATCTGCCCAAATTATCTAGATCCTGTTGCAGTAGCACACTGCCATTACTGTCATTAACAACCCTGCCAACCTTTGTATCATCTGCAGACTTCGACATTAAGCCTGATATACCTTCATCAATATCATTGATAAATATACAAAACAACAGTGGACCTAACACCGAACCCTGTGGGACACCACTAATAACATTAGTCCAAGAAGAGCAGCACCCATTGATTACCACCCTCTGTCTTCTCCCACTTAACCATCCTTTTATCCATTGTAGCAACTTACCCTTAATACCAATCTACTCCAATTTGTACAATAGTCTTCCATTCTCAACAGTGTCAAAAGCTTTCCTGAAATCCAAATATATGATATCAAAATTATTTTTTGCATCCAGTTCCTTTGTAACCACATCATAATATCCTATCAAATTTGTCAGACAAGACTTTCCCTTAACAAACCCATGCTGTGTCTGAATTATTGCTGCAGTCTTGTCTAGATGATCCTGCAATGCATCTTTAACCAGCGACTCCATTATTTTACCCGGAACAGAAGTTAAACTAACTGGTCTGTAATTACTCGTGTCACCCTTCGATCCCCCTTTGTGAATTGGGGATACATTTGCACATCTTCAGTCCGTGGGAACCTCCCCTGAGTCCAAGGATGCTCTCATAATTATGGCTAAGGGTTTGCTTAGTTGCTTTGCCGCCTCCTTTAATATAACTGGATAGATCCCATCCACCCCAGGTGCTTTTCTTACGTTTAAATTCAACAACTTCTCTTCCACTTTGCTCTCAGTTATTACAAAATCATTAAGTATCTTGCTACAATTTGATAACCTTCTGCCATTTTCAAACCTTAATAATTCCTCACGTGTGAATGTAGATGCAAAATACTCATTCAGTTTGTCACTGTCGGATAGACTTTGTAGATTTTCAGTGTTTCTTCTCAGTTATGAAGCATGGAGTCAAAGGCCTTGCAGTAATCAGTGTTGGCCTGCTCTATAACTGTGGCACCAATGGTTAATTGCTCCTTGCATCTTTTGCTCATCCACTTGCATTCCTTCTGCTGTTTGGCCATGATGTTCTGACTCTCCAAGTGGTTTGATATCTTCTTTGTTATGCAGCTGATCAGGATCTTTTACATTGTTGGGAGACAGGGATCAGCCTGTATTTTGCCAGGTTTCTTGTATCTTGGTTCTTAGCCTTCAGGTATATGATTCCTTGAGTAAGAAGCTCTGAGATGTTGACATCATCTGGGTGAACTGATCTTCTAGGTGCTTGTGTGTGTGAAAATGAGCTTGTTGTAGTAGTTGTGGATGTTATTTATTCCTAGGGTTTGCCAGCTGTGTGACTTCCTGATCGCCTGTTGTACTCCTTCCTCCCAAATCTCCTATTCTGTCATCTCCTGTACATTCTTGGTTTTCTCTGTTCTAGTTCTATCCAATATGCTTGGCTGTTTTGTCTTACTTCACTGCTCTATATGTTGCCCCAGAATTCTTCAACCATCTTCTGCTCAGGTGGTCTGATGCTGTCTTTACTGTCTTGTCCGATACTCCTGTAGAAGGCTCTTGGTTTTCATCAAAGATCCGATTGTTATTATTATTTCTTTCTTCTAATGGGTTCCCCCCCATCGTGCGACAGGTACTGGTACCACGTGCGTGAGGTGTTATGTCTGGTTACTGTATTGGTTGAGGAACTCTCTGAATTCTACAGGTGTTCAGGATCGTGGCTTCTGAAGTTCCATATAAGTGTTCTCTATGAGTCCTATTGCTGCTAGCGTCTTATGGAGGCTCTTTGTCTCCATGCTAGTGGTTGACACGGTGATTGAGATGGTCATTACTTGATCCATATGCCACATTTTTTTAATTCCTGTTTTAGATCTGTGTACATTCCAATCTTTTCCTCTTAGGTTTTCTAGAGGTTACTGGTTGTGGATACTGCTAAGTTGATCAGGTAGGTAGAAATTTCCTTTTTGTTAATGAGGGTTATCAGTCAAGCTTGCTGAATTCATAGGAAGGCAAAACAGGATGCATGGATTAGATTTTGCTTCTCCAGAAACACTAACCACAGATTAATCTGGAGAAAGATCTGCACCCTTAGTGGAAAGTATCAGCAAACTTCTTCTCTAATCCTGTGTTGGAAAGCAAAAGATAATTCTTCTCAAATTGACATTGCAGAGGCAGCTGAACCGTTCACTGGCTCCTCATTATCTGCTTCTTATGAAAACTCATTTATTGTTAAAGAAACCTGCAGAACAATATAAAATTAACTTTGCTACAAATCGGTCATATTTCTATAACCTACCATTCACTGTTACCAAACACAACAAAGCTATCCAAAATTCTCAAAATAGTTCTTCTGGATCAAACGGTATTTATTACATAATACTTCACCACTTTAACTCCAGCTTCACATCCACACTACTGCAATTTTACAATAGAATTTTGAGTGACTTCGTAGCCAGGTGAGCAGGAGCAGCAGTGCATAGCACACGCTTCTTGATTAGACCCGGGTTCGAGCCCGTGCCCACAAAATATGGAGGATGCGGAAAGGTCAGGGAATGACCACCGCATATCTCTGGAGCAATATGGCCTTAGTTGCTAATGCTCCTAAAAACCAAATAACAACAACAATAGAATTTTGAAGAGAATATTTATTCCGATATATGGCATCAGTCAGTTGTGGTAACCGTAGCAAAACTGGGGAAAGGTGCTTCTTCCTCCAGCAGTTACCATCCTATATCTCTGACCAGCTGTTTAGGAAAAATCCTAGAAAAGATTGTTTACAGAAGACTCGATATATATCAGCCCACCAATTTGGTTTCTGTTGTAACAGGTCTGCAACTGATATCCACATTAAACTTTAAGCTCACAGTTGGAACACTCTTACTAAAAAAACAACACACGGTATGGTAACTTTTAATATTAATAAAGCATTTGACACAGTCTGGAGATATGGAATCCTCCAAGATGTATAAACTTTGGACTGACAGGTAACCTGCCTTGATTCATTCAGAATTTTCTTCATATCGGGACCTTTCAAGTAAGATTCCTTGCTTTGTCCACAAATAACACACAAGGAGCACGTCAAGGATCAGTTTTACGTGCAACTCTTTTTTGCATTATGTACCAGTAACATAACTTGAGACATTCCAGTTATGGTAGAAAACTATGTTTATGTGGACTATCTACTGTTTCCTGTCAGTGATCAAGCATGGCTACCATTGAAAGATGACTACAATTTGCGATAACTAAAATTGAAAATTGGACAAAATGCAATGGCTGTTGATTAACTGAAGGAAAAAGTTTAGCAATACACTTCTGTAAATTGCATTCCCTTCATCCAGAACATTGACTAGTCTGCTGACGAGGCTACTAGAGACGGTCGTGTTCAAAGCCGCTAAGTGGATTTTTCTTATTTATTGATTTGAAATTATTGTTTTTCTAAAACTTTTGATTTAAATTTAGTAGTATAACATTATTTTGTGATTTTCTGATTAATTTGATGTATTTATTCTTTACTCGGCCTTGTAATTGCATAAAAGTATCGGTAAAGGTTTCCACGTGTTTCAACTCCGGTACCGTTCGTAATTTTCCCGCCTTTGTGATATGATAGTTATATACCATACTAGATAGCGTTAGTTGAACTTCGTTAGCAGTTAAATTGTACGTTTAAATAAATACATATAACGACTTAGATTACAAACGTAATATAATTAATTATATTTAACATAATTAATAACATAACATAATTAATTATAATTAATTAATAAATTAATAGAATCATGACTCAGACCAGAGCGGCAAAGCAAAAGGCTCAAGCTAATGGAAGTGCTGTGGCTCAGAGCAGAACTGAGGGGGGCAGTTGTCCTGTGACTCACAGCCTTATAAAATGCACTGTTTGCTTGATGTTTGCAGAGCAATCGGGTACGGGACATGATACTGCCAAGGGGGATGTCTTTGTGTGTGCGCGATGCAAGGAGTGTATCGATATCAAGCAACAACTCGGCGTTCTTGTGGGCCTAAATGAGAGCTTGAAGGACAGGGTGGATGCCCTCGAAGAAACTAAATTGAGGGGCCCATCAAGCTCTCAGCTGCCCACATCAACGCCAGAGCTTGCACTTGGGCATCGCGTGACACAGAGACAACCCCCAAGGCAGAATGCGCTGGTCCCGAAGGAACTAGTAGTTGTTGGTGACTCTATTGTCAGGGAAACGGGGAACATGCTTTGTAAAAAAGATAGGTGGAACAGGACCAGGGTATGTCTGCCAGTGGCAAAGGTTGATGACGTTGTAGAGCGAATATCATCTTTTAAGGGCACAAAAGGTGATATAGTTGTACACGTTGGCACTAATAATATTAAGAGTAGGAGACCGGCAGAATTACTTAACAAGTACAGGTCACTGTTGAACAAAAGCCGAGAATTAGGGTTGAATTTGAAAGTGTCTGCAATTCTGCCCAGACACGATAGGAGGGAGTATATGATGAGAGCCTTGTCGATCAATTCGGCCCTGGAAAGATTGTGCAAGGCTCAAGGGGTAGAATTTTGTTCAGCCTGGACTGTACTTGTTAACAGGAGAGATTGCTTCTACAGGGATAGGATACACTTAAATAGAAAGGGTGCAAGAATATTTGCTGATGCTATCGAGGCAGTGTTAGGTGGGTCGGAAAACTGCTAGCTTGGGGGGAGACAAAGACCAATAGATTAACAGTAGCCACTGGCAGAGGTGAAAGAGATTCTTGCACTGCTTCTATTAGAATGAGCAGAAGCCTGGAAAACAAGATGCATGGTATTTCAGAGACTGCTGGCGGTACAAGTAAACACATGGGTTGTGTTAGGGTAGCTAAGAATAGAAACAGGTGCAGGTATACTTGCGTGTACACCAATGCTAGGAGTTTAGTAAATAAATTTGATGAATTTGAGGTATTGCTCAAAACATCAAAGGCAGATATTGTTGGGATATCAGAGACGTGGTGTCACACAGATATTAGGGATGCAGAACTGCAATTTGGGGAGTACAACGTCTACAGAAAGGATAGACAGGATAGGAAGCGGGGAGGGGTTATGCTATTAGTTAAGAAACACATAAAAACCAAGGAAGTGAAGCCAGTCGACATCGCCGGACAGTGCAGTGTTGAGTCAGTTTGGTGTGACATAAGCATTGGGAGATCAAAATTGAGAGTAGGAGTGGCTATAGGCCTAATGACTCTGATGAGTATAATAAGGAACTGTACAGGGAAATAGAGTGGGCCAGTAAATCAGAGAGTCTTATAATGGGAGATTTTAATTTCCCAGATATTGACTGGAATTTGGGGGCTGGTTACTCACACACTAGCAGGGCTTTTGTGGATTTATTGGATGATTGTTTTCTACATCAGCATGTTCGGGAGGCAACTAGAGGGAGTAATACTCTTGATTTGATTATCAGCAGTGATTCTTCATGCATTAAGAATCTGCAGATAAATGAACCACTGGTGGCAGTGATCACAGTGTGCTGTGATCACTGCCACCTATTGGGATTTACTCAAAGAGGTAACTACCATTAGGGGTAAGGGGAAGGGTTATTGCTTCCGTAAAGGCGACTACGATGGACTGAGACAGTATTTAAATTCTATACAGTGGGACCAAATGATGATGTTACCAACAGCAAATTCAAAATGGGAAGCATTCAAAGAACTTATCTTGGAAGCTACTAGGCTTTACATACCAACTAAGAAATATTGTTCAAGGTTTAGGCCAAAATGGATGTCAGATGAACTAATGAGGCATATGGCAGAGAAGAAAAATGCATGGGATACTTACAAATTAACACATGACACAGAAGCCTATGATAGATACAAGTAGATATGCAACCAAGTTACAAAGGAGGTTAGGCAGGCAAAGGCAGATTACGAGAAATTCTTGGCAAGGGATGCAAAGAAAAACAGCAAAGAGTTCTTTACTTATGTTAACTCTAGAAGGAAGGGGATGAATCAGATTGGTCCACTTGATATTGATGGGTCAACTGTTGATGATCCTGCTCAGGTAGCTAACAAACTAAATGAATATTTTGCATCGACATTCACACATGAGGAGTTATTCAGCAAGGGGAATGCCAGAGGTGTATTAAACTTTAGCAGTAAGCAACAGAATCTTGAAATAACTGGAAGTAAAGTGGAGGAGAAACTGTTGAAGATAAACACAAGAAAGGCACCCGGGGTGGATGGGATCTATCCAGTTATATTAAAGGAGGCAGCAAAGGAAGTAAGCAAACCCCTAGCCATAATTATGAGAGCTTCCTTGCACTCAGGGGAGGTACCCATATACTGGAAATGTGCAAATGTGACCCCAATATACAAAGGAGGATCAAAGGCTGACACAAGTAATTATAGACCTGTGAGCTTAACTTCTGTTCCAGGAAAATTAATGGAGGCACTGGTTAAAGTAGCACTGCAGGATCATTTAGACAAGACTTCAGTTATAGCTCAGACACAGCATGGTTTTGTTAAGGGGAAGTCTTGCCTGACCAACTTGATTGGATATTATGATGCAGTCACAAAAGAACTGGATGCAGGGAAAAACTTTGATATTATATACTTGGATCTTAGAAAGGCTTTTGATACTGTTGCACATGGAAGACTGCTACACAAATTGGAGCAGTGTGACATTGGAGGCAAATTGCTGCTATGGATAAAGGGGTGGTTGAGGGGGAGAAGACAGAGTGGTAATCAATGGACACTGCTCATCGTGGACTAATGTTATTAGTGGAGTCCCTCAGGGCTCAGTGTTGGGTCCATTATTGTTTTCTGTATTTATAAATGATATTGATGATGGTATATCAAGCTTAATGTCCAAGTTTGCAGATGATACAAAGGTTGGCAGGGTTGTCAAGGACACTACTGACACTATGCTGCTGCAACAGGATCTAGAAAGGTTGAGCAGATGGGCTGAGAGGTGGCAAATGAAGTTTAACATTGACAAATGTAAAGTACTACAGATGGGAAACAGCAACTCCAGAGCAACGTATCAACTTTGTGGTACTACACTGACAGTGGTAGAGAATGAAAGGGACCTGGGGGTGGTTGTGCTGGCAGATATGAAGTTCTCTGAGCAGTGCAGACGGGCTGCAAGAGTAGCTCATGGAGTATTGTCAATGATATACAGGAATTTTTCCAGCAGGGATAAGGAGGTGATTATTCCATTGTATAAGGCAATGGTCAGGCCACACCTAGAGTACTGTATACAGGTCTGGAGGCCTCATTTCAAGAAGGATGTAGAGCTGCTGGAACGAGTACAGAGAAGGGCAACAAGATTAGTGAATGGAACAAAGGGGGTGCTCTTATGAAGAAAGGCTTAAGTTTTGCAAATTACAGTGTCTGGAGACTAGGCACCAGCGAGGTGATCTTATAGAGGTGTATAAAGCCTTGAATGGTTTAAGCATGCTCAATGCTGATGGGATTCTTCCTCTAGCTCAGAAAAATCACCTGAGAGGGCATAAATTCAAATTGAGGAAAGACACATGTAGGATAGACGTGAGGAAATTTGCCTTTAGCCAGCGGGTGGTTGGTTGGTGGAACAGACTTCCATCCCTTGTGGTGGAGGTTGATAGCCTAAATAAGTTTAAGGCTCAGCTGAACAGGTACAAAGGGTACTAGGAAAGTTTTGCAATACAGCTTTGTTTATTTAATTTTTTCAAAGTAATTTCCTCTACATTCAATACACCTCTCCATTCTCCGAAACCAATCTTGAAACCAGTTCTGCCAAGTTTCCCTAGGGAGTAAAGCACACTCGTTGTCCCAAGCCCGTAGAAGGTCCTCATCACTGGAAAACCGCCTCCCTTTTAGCTTCATTTTCACATGCGGGAACAGTGCAAAGTTGCAGGGAGCAAGGTCTGGACTGTAGGGAGTCTTGATCCATAAAGAAATAGCATAAATAATAACATATGTATGGCATACTATGGCCGTAGACGCCCTTAAGCCAAAAAAATTCTCAAACAAAACAACCAACTACCTGCTGGCTAAAGGCAAACTTCCACACATCTACCCTACATCTGTCTTTCTTCAATTTGAATTTATGCCCTCTCAGGTGATTATTCTGAGCAAGAGGAAGAATCCCATCAGCATTGAGCATTCTCAAACCATTTAAGACTTTATACACCTCAATCAGATCACCTTGCAGGTGCCTACTCTCCAGACACTGTAATTTGCAGAACTTAAGCCTTTCTTCATAAGAGCAACCCTTTGTTCCATTCCCTAATCTTGTTGCCTTTCTCTCTGTACTCGTTCCAGCAGCTCTACATCCTTCTTAAAATGAAATCTCCAGACCTGTATACAGTACTCAAGGTGTGGCCTGACCATTGCCTTATACAAGGGGATAATCACCTCCTTGTCCCTGCTAGAAAAATTCCTGTATATCATTGACAAGACACTATGAGCTACTCTTGCAGACTGTCTGCACTGCTCTGAAAACTTCATATCTGCTTCCACAATTACCCCACTGTCAGTGTAGTACCACAGAGTTGATACGTCACTCTGGGGTTACTGCTTCCCATATGTAGTCCTTTACAATTGTCAATGTAAAGGACTACATATGGGAAGCAGCTCAACAGGATCTTGAAAAGTTGAGCCCATCTGCTCAACTTTTCAAGATCCTGTTGCAGCAGCATACTGTCATTAGTGTACTTAACAACCCTGCCAACCTTTGTATCATCTGCAAACTTGGACATTAAGCTTGATATACCATCATCAATATCATTTATAAATACAGAAAACAACAATGGACCCAACACTGAACCCTGAGGGACTCCACTAATAACATTAGTCCACGATGAGCAGTATCCATTTATTATCACTCTCTGTCTTCTCCCACTCAGCCATCCCTTTATCCATAGCAGCAATTTGCCTCCAATGCCACACTGCTCAAATTTCTTCAGCAGTCTTCCATGTGCAACAGTATCAAAAGCCTTTCTAAGATATATGATATGTATAATATCAAAGTTATTCCCTGCATCCAGTTGCTTTGTGACCACATCATAGTATCCAATCAGATACTGTGAATCTGATTGGATACTGTGTATCCTTTGCTGCCTCCTTTAATATAATTGGATAGATCCCGTCCACCCCTGTGCCTTTTTTATGTTTATCTTCAACAGTTTCTCCTCCACTTTCCTCTCAGTTATTACAAAATCATCTAGCTCACTGCCAGAGTTTAACTGACCTCTGGCATTCTCCTCCCTGAATAACTCTTCATGGGTGAATGTAGATGCAAAATACTGATTAAGTTTTTTAGTCACCTGAGCAGGATCATAAACAGTTGAATCATCAATATCCAGTGGACCAATCTGATTCATCCCTTTACTTCTAGAGTTTACATAGGTAAAGAACTCTTTGATGTTTTTCTTTGCATCCTTTGCCAAGGATTTCTCATAATCTGCCTTTGCCTGCGTAATCTCCTTTGTGACTTGGTTACAGACCAGCTTAAATCTATCATAGGCTTCCATGTCACCCATTAATTTATGTATCCCATGCATTTTTCTTCTTTGCCATATGTCTCATTAGTTCATCTGACATCCATTTAGGCCTAAACCTTGAACAATATTTCTTAGTTGGTATGTAAAGCCTAGTAGCTTCCAAGATAAGTTCTTTGAATGCTTCCCATTTTGAATTTGCTGTAGGTAACATCATCAGTTGGTTCCACTGTATAGAATTTAAATACCGTCTCAGACCATCGTAGTCGCCTTTATGAAAGCAATAACCCTTCCCTTTACCCCTGATGGTAGTTACCTCTTTGAGAAAATCCACTTCAGCACACTGGTCCTTGCCACCTAGTGGTTCCTTTATCTGTAGATTCTTAATGCATGAAGAATCACTACTGATAATCAGATCAAGAGTATTACTCCCTCTATATGCCTCCCGAACATGCTGATGTAGAAAACAATCGTCCAATAAATCCACAAAAGCCTTGCTAGTGTGTGAGTGACCAACCCACAAATTCCAGTCAATATCTGTGAAATTAAAATCCCCCATTATAAGACTCTGATTTACTGGCTCACTCTATTTTCCTGTACAGTTTCTTATTATACTCACCAGAGTCATTAGGCCTATACTTCTCCTTCAACCCATGCATGGTACTAAGTACTATAGGTTTTGATACCTTTCGTGTTTGGGGTTTTCATTAAAAAAAAAAAAAAATGACACACAGCTACTCTCAATTTTGATCTCCCGATGCTTACGTCACACCAAACCGACTCGACACTGCACTGTCCAGCGATGTCGACTGGCTTCACTTCCTTGGATTTTATGTGTTTCCTAACTAATAGCATAACCCCTCCTCCCTTACTATCCTGTCTATCCTTCTTGTACACATTGTACTCCCCAAATTCCAGTTCTACATTTCTTATATCTGTGTGAGACCATGTCTCTGATATCCCAACAATATCTGCCTTTGATGTTTTGAGCAATACCTCAAATTCATCAAATTTATTTACCAAACTCCTAGCATTGGTGTACTGTTCCTATTCTTAGCTAACCTAACAAAACCCACGTGTTTACTTGTACCGCAATGACTCCCAGCAGTCTCTGAAATACCCTGCATCTTGTTTTCCAGGCTGCTGCTCATTCCAATAGAAGCAGTGCAAGAATCACTTTCACCTCTGCCAGTGGCTACTGTTAATCTATTAGTCCTTTTATCCCCCTAAGCTAGCAGTTTTCCGACCCACCCAACACTGCCTCGATAGCATCAGCAAATATTCTCGCACCCTTTCTATTTAAGTGTATCCCATTCCTGTAGAAGCAGTCTCTCCTGTTAACAAGTACAGACCAAGCTGAAAAAAATTCTACCCCTAGAGCCTTGCACAATCTTTCCAGTTTCCGAATTGCTCGACAAGACTCTCATCATATGCTCCCTCCCATCGTGTCCGGGCAGAATTGCAGACACTTTCAAATTCAATGCTAATTCATGGCTTTTTTTCAACGGTGACCTGTACTTGTTAAGTAATTCTGCTGGTCTCCTACTCTTAATATTATTAATGCCAACGTATACAACAATATCACCTTTTGTGCCCTTAAAAGATAATATCCGCTCTACAACGTCATCAACCTTTTCCCCTGGCAAATATACCCTGGTCCTGTTCCATTATTAGTAATAATCCAGGATAATTAGTAATCCTGATCTGATTACTAATAATCAGAGTGCACCTACCATTCAACAGATATTAAGTAACTCTCTACAAATATAGAACTGTTTAATTTCATTCAACAAATCTGATTTGATGAACAAATCTAACAAAACGTGAGTTATATTAAGAAACCTGGAAAAACACATCTTGGCCTTTGATGCCCTTGTGTTGCAAAACTACAATAACAACAATCAGACCTATCTACAGTACTCAAGATGTACTGTACATAGGTCTTATTGTTGTTATGTACAGTACTCAAGATGTTACCTAACCATTGCCTTCTACAGTAGGATAATCACCTCCTTATCTCTGCTAGAAACATTCCTGTATATCATTGACAAAACACCATGAGCTGCACTGGCAACCTTTCTGCACTGCTCAGAGAAATCAGATCTGATTGCACAATTAGCTCCCAATCTTTTTTTTTTTTTTTTTTTTTTTACACTATGCTCAGCACAGTAACATACATTTGGTACATTAATCTCAGATTACTACTACCCATAAGCAGTACCTTGTATTTGTCAATGTTAAACTTCAGTTGCAGTTTCTCAGCCCAACTGCGTAATTTTTTTAGATATTGTTGCAGTGGTAGTATCATTACTGTCATTAACCACCCTGCCAACTTTCATATCATCTGCAAACGTAGACATTCAGTCTGATATACCTTCATCAATATCATTAATAAATACAGAAAACAACAATGGGCCTAGCACCAAACCCTGGGAGACCACACCGATAACATTAATCTGTGAAGAGTAGTGTCTATTGATAACAACTCTGTCTTCTCCCACTCAACCATCCCTTTATTGATAGCAGTAATTTCTCTTAATTCCACACTGCTCTAATTTGTGCAGCAGTATCAAAAGCTTTCCTGAAATTCAAGTACAGTACTTTTGCATCCAGTTCTTTTGTTACTGAACCATAGTATCCAATTAGATTGGTCAGACATTGCCCCTTGACAAATCCATGCTGTGACTGAAGTATAACTGCACTCCTGTCTGAATGGTGCTGTATTACTTCTGTAACCAGTGATTCCATTATTTTTCCTGGAACTGAAGTGAAGCCAAACAGGTTAGTAATTACTCATGTCACCTTTTTATCCCGTCCCCCTGTGTATTGGGGATACATCTGCTCATCTCCAGTTCATAGTATTAATTAGCACTGGCCAAACAGTGCAAGGCAGCCTGTAGCTTATGCTGCACCACCAAAAAAAATTAATAATAATAAAAGAAAAGGAAATAGACAACCTATGCGTTTCCCTCTTCCCATAAGTAACTTATTCCAGTAATTTATAACTAACTGGCTAAAATAAAATTTCCCTCAATCCAGTCTAAACATCACCCACCATAACTTGAATTAATGTCCTCTAGTTCTAGAATCATTTATAACTGTGAAAATTTCGTCATCATTCATTTTACTTATGCCTCTCAGAGCTTTAAACACCTCAATCAAGGCTTCTGTAAGGTGCCTAGTTTCGAAGCTCTTCAACCCACATAACTATACTTACATAGAGATCTAATTATAGTCTAATTATACCTACATAGGGATCCTATAAATCTAAAGATTCTCTCATAATTATTCTGGAGTTTTGCTTACCTCCTTGCTGCCTCCTTTAATATAATTGGTTAGAATCCATCCACCCCAGGTGCCTTTTTTTTTTGTTTAGCTTCAACAATTTATTTTACACTTTCTTCTCAGTTGTTCCCTGTAAGGGTTTGATAAATTTCTGCCATCCCCTTCCCTAAAGAATTCTCATGTGTAAATGTAGATGCAGAATGGCTATTCAGTTTGTCAGAAACCTGAGCAGGATCCTCAACAGTTAAACCATTGACATCAAGTGGACCAATGTGATGCAACCCCTTCTTTCTACTGTTAATATAAGTAAAGAAGTCTTGGAGGCTTTTCTTTGCATTCTCTGCCAGAGACTTCTCGTAATCTGTCTTAGCTTGCCTAACCTCCTTTGAGACTTGATTACAGACTAGTTTATATCTATAATAGGCTTCTGTATCATTTGATAATTTATATGCATTTCATGTATTTTTCTTCTCTGCCTCATGTCTCATCATCTCCCATGACATCCTTTTAGGTCTGAGCACTGAACAATATTTCTTTGTTTGCATGAAAAGCCTTGTGGCTTCTGTGATTAGCATTAGTGTTAGTAGAGGCACGTGATGCAAGAAAGCAAGCCTATACAGCATCAGCAAAAAAAAACTAAAAAAAAAACCCTTCCCATTTCACCAATCCATTCATTCCAAATGTTTGTCTAGTTCTGCCTTGAATTTATTTAAGCTATCAACTTCCACAACAGATGGAAGTTTTGTTCCAGCAATCAACTACCTGCTAGCAAACTTCCACACATCTATTCTACAACTGTCTTTCCTCAGTTTGAATCTATGCCCTTCTCAGGTTTGTAATCTGAGTAAGAGGAAGAATCCCACCCAATGGATGGATTGAACCTGCTCAATCCATTCAAGGCCTTATACACCTCAATGAGATATGCCTTGCAGGTGCCTAGTCTCCAGAAGCTGTAATTTGCAGAGCTTAAGCCTTTCTTCATAAGAGAACCCCTTTGTTCTCTTCATCAGTCTTGTTGCCCTTCTCTGTACTCGTTCTAACAACTCTACATCCTTCCTAAAATGAGGCTTCTAGACCTGTATACAGTACTCAAGGTGTGGCCCGACCATTGCCTTATTCAATGGGATAATCACCTACTTATCCCTGCTTGCAAAATTCCTGTATATCATTGACAAAACCTCATGACCTACTCAGGCAACCTGTCTGCACTGCTCAGAAAACTTCATATCTGACTGCACAATTACCCCCAACATTATTTTCCTGAATGCTTCTTTCTCTGAATTTCTGCTTATACTTGGATTGTAATAAAACTTTTATGGCCTTAATCTTACATTAAGGCCACATAAGATCAAGGATTTTAAGGTAAAATTTCCACCCGCACATTTAGCTGTAATGTGTAGCTTGGACAAATGGCCAACTGAAGAACTAAATTTGATAATTCTCAGATTCACTGAGGAAAAGCCGACCGGGCTAGCCAGGTGGGTAAAGTGCCTGCCTGGCAACCCAAAGGTTGCGGGTTCGAATCCCACCTCGGGCTTGGATCAGAGTAAAAAAATGCAAAAACTTTGGGAGGTGCATTATGGCCGCAGAAAAAAAAAACTGAGTCAAAAATGGATTGCTGGATCTGAAGGGGAGGTTGATTATTTATAGATGTATATGTCTCATCTTGCAGTGTATTCCATGTATATTTAATATATTATTGTTAACTGTTAACAGAACAAAAAAAAAAAAAAAAAATTTATGGTCTTTTTTTAATGGAAATTGTTGGCCTAAATTCAGTTTGTAATGTACAGGCGGGCCTCGATTAATGCGATTAATTCATCCCGCGAGCGCATCGCGCAAAACGGAAATGCGTTAATTGAATATAATAACCAATGGGAAAAATTATAATTGGTCCTTGACCTTCTGGAATGTCCATAAAGAATTTTAAAAATACCTTTTAAATAACTTTTTAACTGTATATAATGTAAAAGATAATGAAAATAATTATGGAATTAAATGTTTATTTCATAAAACAGCAGTTCTTAAACTGTGCGCTGCGGAATATTTTAAATATTCGAAGGAAACACAGCGATACTCGACATCTGTCGGACACCGCGCGAACTACTAGCTCGAGGTAGTTCACAGTGTCAGCATTTCTTATTAAGTCATTTGGACCTAACTACTAAACGAAACTGTTAGGTATTTCTTTTGGTCTGGGTGTGCCTTGAAAAAATTACTGAGACATTAAAGGCGCCGTGAACCAAGAAACTTTGGGAACCTCTGACATAAAATACACAATGAGGAAATTACTGTTGCGGAAATATTTGAACAGTGTTGACTTTCTCTTTTCATCAATCAATTTCCTATAGCCGACAACAATCTTCTCTGGGCCCTGGCAAAATAAATGTCGCAGAGAACATCAAACCTTTTGTTTGAGGTTCTATGCGATACGAAAGATTTCATCTAATTCTTTTATCGTTATCTCCTTCGCAGTATCATTTTCATCTGGCTCATTTAAAAATTTGAATTTTTAAATGTAAGTCTGCATTGACTTTATTAGCAGGAGACAAACATGTCTTCTTCCGATGGTTAATGGAACACACCGAGGCGGGCAGCAGGCAAACGTTTGTTTATTGACCGTACGACTCGCGGTAAGCTTAACGCGCGATTCAAATCTTTTTCAACTATCGCATAAAAAAAAAAGATTGCGTTAACTGGAAATTTGCATCGTGTAAAGTGAAAAGTGGTATCATTTTTCAAATAGCATTAACTGAATATCGCGTTAATCGAATTTGCGTTATGCGAGGCCTAGATGTACTGTTAACAGAATAAAAAATAATATTCACGTTACCATAGAAATTTTTTTATGTAATTGTGGACATTTTTTATTTTGTAATGTGTGCAGTATTGATACATAAGTATTAGAAGCCTTAGGCAGACTTTTCCACTTGCACCCTCACAGTTTAATTCCCAAAAATTGATCTCAAGTGTTATATGAATAAAAATAGCATATTTATTCTCATTTTTATAATTTTTGTTCAAATTTATGTGAAAAAAAATATACAGTAAACCCTCGCTATTTGCGGGGGTTACGTTCCTGAGAAATGCCACGAATACCGAAAACGCGAATACTGAGTTATGGCTCTCATAGTAATAAAGGGGTTCCGTTACAAAGTATGAAATATATAAGAAAAACTAGTCTAAAATTTTGTCTATGTATGTATTATATGTACCTTCATAATATGACTATGTACATAGACAGCACATAGTGAAATGCAAGCATATGGCATAGAAATGAAAATAAGAAACAATTTAATATTAAATGTAATATTTATTAGAAATTTCAAACAAATCTTTCAAACCAGCCCCTTTGCTGGCTAAAACTTATCCCGCCAGTGTTATCACCAGTTTTTCTAAAGTGTTGATAAAGGAGTTTTGCCTTTTCACGAATGATGAATGAACTTAACGGAATTTTATTTTGAGTTCGGTCTTCTATCCACAGATTTAAAGCTTTTTCCATTTTTTTCTAATTTAACATCACGAGTTAGAGCAAATTTTTGAAACAATTAGTTTTCACGGACACTACGGCAGATTTTTTCTTCCGATTTCTTGATTGATAGTACCGTTGACTCATCGATTTTATAATGTTTTGCCACCGAGGAGACACTTTCACTATTAGAAATTTTGTCTAATAACTCAATTTTATTCGCTAACGTCATCACCTTTGATCTTTTCACATTTTCCTTGTTATTCATAGCCATATTTTTGTACGGGTTAGAAAGAACTTGTCCACAATAAAGTCACTTTCTTCTGTTAATACACTCGGAAAAGTGTATTTTACACTGCAAAATGGTAGATTTATCACTTTTGTAAGCATACCAATTTATAAATTGATAAATTTATTCAATTTATAAGCATATAAATTAAAAGCAAACAACGAAACCTTCCATGACAAGCGCATAACACATATTGAACAAGGATTAGCGAGAAACATCCACGCTCGCGATTTTGTCACCCCTCTCCCCTCACCTACTGAGCGCTGTTTTGACCGGGAAAGATAATTTTAGCCACGCCCATTCTTTTTTATGGCGGAAAATGTTCACGGCGCTTTAAAATTCACATTTTGTTTTGGTTTCATTTTATGTTAAATCAGCAACCGCGAATACATACAGATACCGCGATTAGCGGGGGTTTACTGTATATGATTTTACAATCTCTTCGTCCAATTTTTTCTACATTTTATACCTTGATATGAATTAGATGAAATACACATTAGCATTTTACTTTGTGCTTTCAATTTATTAAATGTAAAGAGAACAGGTTTCTTCAGGTCATTTTTTTTGAAGTAGTTATTACATTTTAGTACAATACACATGACATTGACCTATCATGTTGTTCCAAGCAGAGACCAGACCCTTAATTTCCCATCACTGAATATTGTCTTTTTTTTTTTTTTTTCCTGGCACCAAATTTCATTGCTCTGGATCTAGTGGTTCAAGTGTCTCCAAATATTTTATGCTCATTTCCATTAGTAGAAATACCTTTTCTGTTTCTTGATGTTTAAAAGCTAATTTTACAAAAAAATAGAGTGCTATTGAGAGTTGACTTTTCTTTTATTAAAATTATGGAACATTTTGCATAGATGTATTATTTAACAGATTATATTGTTCATCAGTTAACCTTTTATTGATAATTTTTGTGGATATTTTAGATAACACAATTATTAAACCTTGTTGCTCATGCTTTAGCATTAGCATTAGTAGAGGCATTTGATGCAAGAAAGCAAGCTTATGCAGCATCAGCCAAAAAAAAAAAAACCACTTCCACTTCACCCCTCTGTTCGTTCAAAATACCTGTCCAGCTGAGCCTTAAACTTATTTAGGCTATCAACCTCCACACAAGGGATGGCAGTCTGTTCCACCAACCAACCACCCGCTGGCTAAAGGCAAATTTCCGCACGTCTATCCTACATCTGTCTTTCCTCAATTTGAATTTATGCCCTCTCAGGTGATTTTTCTGAGCTAGAGGAAGAATCCCATCAGCATTGAGCATGCTTAAACCATTCAAGGCTTTATACACCTCTATCAGATCACCTCGCTGGTGCCTAGTCTCCAGACACTGTAATTTGCAAAACTTAAGCCTTTCTTCGTAAGAGTACCCCTTTGTTCCATTCACTAATCTTGTTGCCCTTCTCTGTACTCGTTCCAGCAGCTCTACATCCTTCTTGAAATGAGGCCTCCAGACCTGTATACAGTACTCTAGGTGTGGCCTGACCATTGCCTTATACAATGGAATAATCACCTCCTTATCCCTGCTGGAAAAATTCCTGTATATCATTGACAATACTCCATGAGCTACTCTTGCAGCCCGTCTGCACTGCTCAGAGAACTTCATATCTGCCTGCACAATCACCCCCAAGTCCCTTTCATTCTCTACCACTGTCAGTGTAGTACCACAGAGTTGATACGTTGCTCTGGGGTTGCTTTTTCCCATGTGTAGTACTTTACATTTGTCAATGTTAAACTTCATTTGCCACCTCTCAGCCCATCTGCTCAACCTTTCCAGATCCTGTTGCAGCAGCATAGTGTCAGTAGTGTCCTTGACAACCCTGCCAACCTTTGTATCATCTGCAAACTTGGACATTAAGCTTGATATACCATCATCAATATCATTTATAAATACAGAAAACAATAATGGACCCAACACTGAGCCCTGAGGGACTCCACTAATAACATTAGTCCACGATGAGCAGTGTCCATTGATTACCACTCTCTGTCTTCTCCCCCTCAACCACCCCTTTATCCATAGCAGCAATTTGCCTCCAATGTCACACTGCTCCAATTTGTGTAACAGTCTTCCATGTGCAACAGTATCAAAAGCCTTTCTAAGATCCAAGTATATAATATCAAAGTTATTCCCTGCATCCAGTTCTTTTGTGACTGCATCATAGTATCCAATCAAGTTGGTCAGGCAAGACTTCCCCTTAACAAAACCATGCTGTGTCTGAGCTATAACTGAAGTCTTGTCTAAATGATCCTGCAGTGCTTCTTTAACCAGTGCCTCCATTAATTTTCCTGGAACAGAAGTTAAGCTCACAGGTCTATAATTACTTGTGTCAGCCTTTGATCCTCCTTTGTGAATTGGGGTCACATTTGCACATCTCCAGTCTATGGGTACCTCCCCTGAGTCCAAGGAAGCTCTCATAATTATGGCTAAGGGTTTGCTTACTTCCTTTGCTGCCTCCTTTAATATAACTGGATAGATCCCATCCACCCCGGGTGCCTTTCTTGTGTTTATCTTCAACAGTTTCTCCTCCACTTTACTCCCAGTTATTTCAAGATTCTGTAGCTTACTGCTAGAGTTGAATACACCTCTGGCATTCCCCTTGCTGAATAACTCCTCATGTGTGAATGTCGATGCAAAATATTCATTTAGTTTGTTAGCTACCTGAGCAGGATCATCAACAGTTGACCCATCAATATCAAGTGGACCAATCTGATTCATCCCCTTCCTTCTAGAGTTTACATAAGTAAAGAACTCTTTGCTGTTTTTCTTTGCATCCCTTGCCAAGGATTTCTCTTAATCTGCCTTCGCCTGCCTAACCTCCTTTGTAACTTGGTTGCATATCAACTTGTATCTATCATAGGCTTCTGTGTCATGTGTTAATTTGTAAGTATCCCATGCATTTTTCTTCTCTGCCATATGCCTCATTAGTTCATCTGACATCCATTTTGGCCTAAACCTTGAACTATATTTCTTAGTTGGAATGTAAAGCCTAGTAGCTTCCAAGATAAGTTCTTTGAATGCTTCCCATTTTGAATTTGCTGTTGGTAACATCATCAGTTGGTCCCACTGTATAGAATTTAAATACTGTCTCAGTCCATCGTAGTCACCTTTACGGAAGCAATAACCCTTCCCTTTACCCCTAATGGTAGTTACCTCTTTCAGTAAATCCCACTTCAGCACACTGTGATCACTGCCACCTAGTGGTTCATTTATCTGCAGATTCTTAATGCATGAAGAATCACTGCTGATAATCAAATCAAGAGTATTACTCCCTCTAGTTGCCTCCCGAACATGCTGATGTAGAAAACAATCATCCAATAAATCCACAAAAGCCCTGCTAGTGTGTGAGTAACCAGCCCCCAAATTCCAGTCAATATCTGGGAAATTAAAATCTCCCATTATAAGACTCTCTGATTTACTGGCCCACTCTATTTCCCTGTACAGTTCCTTATTATACTCATCAGAGTCATTAGGCCTATAGCACACTCCTACTCTCAATTTTGATCTCCCAATGCTTATGTCACACCAAACTGACTCAACACTGCACTGTCCAGCGATGTCGACTGGCTTCACTTCCTTTGTTTTTATGTGTTTCTTAACTAATAGCATAACCCCTCCCCCCTTCCTATCCTGTCTATCCTTTCTGTAGACGTTGTACTCCCCAAATTGCATTTCTGCATCCCTTATATCTGTGTGACACCACGTCTCTGATATCCCAACAATATCTGCCTTTGATGTTTTGAGCAATACCTCAAATTCATCAAATTTATTTACTAAACTCCTAGCATTGGTGTACACGCAAGTATACCTGCACCTGTTTCTATTCTTAGCTACCCTAACACAACCCATGTGTTTACTTGTACCGCAATGGCTCCCAGCAGTCTCTGAAATACCATGCATCTTGTTTTTCAGGCTTCTGCTCATTCTAATAGAAGCAGTGCAAGAATCTCTTTCACCTCTGCCAGTGGCTACTGTCAATCTATTGGTCTTTGTCTCCCCCCAAGCTAGCAGTTTTCCGACCCACCTAACACTGCCTCGATAGCATCAGCAAATATTCTTGCACCCTTTCTATTTAAGTGTATCCTATCCCTGTAGAAGCAATCTCTCCTGTTAACAAGTACAGTCCAGGCTGAAAAAAATTCTACCCCCTGAGCCTTGCACAATCTTTCCAGGGCCAAATTGATCGACAAGGCTCTCATCATATTGCTCTCATCATATTGCAGAATTGCTTTAACCATTCACAGAAATTTTTTGAGACTTTGCATACCCATTGAAGACCAGGCATTCAGTGATTCACTACACCTAACTCCCAAATATTTATATATAGTAGAAACTACATGGCCTTAGAAATAAATTAAGTAAATTGAGGACCACATTACTCTTTTATGTGGTTGACAGCTGTAAGACTTTCAACTTCCTTATGTGCTGTTGTCTTTTGTATAGTATTCTTGGTAAAATGAACTTCATAACTTGTTATTGTTATTTGGTTTTTTTAGGAGCATTAGCAACTAAGGCCATATTGCTCTGTGAATATGCAGTGGTCATTCCCTGACCTTTCCGCATCCTCCATATTTGGTGGTGACGGGCTCGAACCCCGGTTTAATCAAGAAGCGTGTGATACACACTGCTGCTCCTTCCCACCTGGCTACGGAGACGCCTCATAACTTGTTATGTTGAATACTTGTACTATGACTTGATTGCACTACTGCTTGTCAACTCACTTCATTATTCACAACTTGCCAGAGAAGTGCTAATTGAAATACCAGCAAGTTTCAGTACAGCCAGAACAATAGTATCTCATATTTTAAACAAATAATAAATAATAAATAAATTCTCTACTTGGTTTTTTTTACAGTATGGTTAAATATTATATCGGCAAATTGACATTTCGAAACACCTTCAAAATGTTGCTCAAATCAGAGATATAGGTTTTTCCCATCCCCAAAAAAAAACAGATCACAGAATACATGTAATTCACAGGCACAATATATGCATCATAGTCTCAGTTATCTTGGTACTAATTTAAATTTTATTACAGTAAATTGTTAATGAACATGACAACTCTTGCAATTGCAGAATTTAGACTTTATCTCTGTTTTCTTATATGATTCAGATGTATTTAAGTTGAATGTTTTGACTACATTTTTAATATATTATGTTTTAGTGGCAAAATGCGAATTTTTCAATGCTGGAGGAAGTGTAAAAGATCGTATTGGGCTCCGGATGGTAGAAGATGCAGAAAGAGAAGGAAAATTGAAGCCTGGAAGTGTATTAATTGAACCTACTTCAGGAAACACTGGTAAGAATATATTCGATAATCTGATTATAATTAAAATACAATTTTATTGATATACGACATATAATTATAGGTTTTATACAATTTTATAATCTTTTAAGTGGTATATTTTCCCCTCAAAATCATTGCTTTTAAAATTGGGGTGCGGCTTATATGCAGTTATAAGAAGCCTCAAAAGAGTTCGTCAAACCTTTAGCCGTAATACTGTAAGCCTTGGATTCAGAGGAAATCCATATTAGCATTAGCATTAGTAGAGGCATATTATCCAAGAAAGCAAGCTTATGCAGCATCAGCCAAAAAAAAAAAAACTTCACCCCTCCGCTCGTTTGAAATACCTGTCCAGCTGAGCCTTAAATTTATTTAGGCTATTAACTTCCACAACAAGGGATAGAAGTCTCTTCCACCAACCAACTACACGCAGGCTAAAGGCAAATTTCTGCACATCTATCCTACATCTGTCTTACCTCAATTTGAATTTATTCCCTCTCAGGTGATTATTCTGAGCAGGAGGATGAATCCCATCGGCATTGAGCATGCTCAAACCATTCAAGACTTTATACACCTCCATCAGATCACCTCACTGGTGCCTAGTCTCCAGACACTGTAATTTGCAAAACGTAATCTTTTCTTCGCAAGAACAATCCTTTGTTCCATTCACTAATCTTGTTGCCCTTCTCTGTACTCGTTCCAGCAGCTCTACATCCTTCTTGAAATGAGGCCTCCAGACCTGTATACAGTACTCAAGGTGTGGCCTGACCATTGCCTTATACAAGGGAATAATCACCTCCTTATCCCTGCTAGAAAAATTCCTGTATATCATTGACAAGACACCATGAGCTACTCTTGCAGCCCATCTGCACTGCTCAGAGAACTTCATATCTGCCTGCACAATTACCCCCAGATACTTTTCATATTCTACCACTGTCAGTGTAGCACCACAGACTTGATATGTTGCTCTGGTGTTACTGTTTCCCATATGTAGTACTTTACATTTGTCAATGTTAAACTTCATTTGCCACCTCTCAGCCCATCTGCTCAACCTTTCCAGATCCTGTTGCAGCAGCATAGCGTCTGTAGTGTCCTTAACAACCCTGCTAACCTTTGTATCGTCTGCAAACTTGGACATTAAGCTTGATATACCATCATCAATATTATTTATAAATACAGAAAACAATAATGGACCCAACACTGAACCCTGAGGAACACCACTAATAATATTAGTCCACGATGAGCAGTATCCATCGATTACCACTCTGTCTTCTCCCCCTCAACCATCCCTTTATCCATAGCAGCAATTTGCCTCCAATGCCACACTGCTCCAATTTATGCAGCAGTCTTCCATGTGCAACAGAATCAAAAGCTTTTCTAAGATCCAAATATATAATATGAAAGTTATTTCCTGCATCCAGTTCTTTTGTGACTGCATCATAGTATCCAATCAAATTGATCAAGCAAGACTTTCCCTTAACAAAACATGCTGTGTCCGAGCTATAACTGAAGTCTTGTCTAGATGATCTTGCAGTGCTTCTTTAACCAGTGCCTCCGTTAATTTTCCTGGAACAGAAGTTAAACTCACAGGTCTATAATTACTTGTATCACCCCTTTGATCTTCCTTTGTGAATTGGGGTCACATTTGCACATCTCCAGTCTATGGGTACCTCCCCTGAGTCCAAAGAAGCTCTCATAATTATGGCTAAGGGTTTTCTTACTTCCTTTGCTGCCTCCTTTAATATAACTGGATAGATCCCATCCACCCCGGGTGCCTTTTTTATGTTTATCCTCAACAATTTCTCCTCCACTTCCCTCTCAGTTATTACAAAATCATCTAGCTAGCTCACTGCCAGAGTTTATCTCACCTCTGGCTTTCCTCTCCCTGAATAACTCCTCATGGGTGAATGTAGATGCAAAATACTCATTTAGTTTTTTAGCCACCTGAGCAGGATCATCAACAGATGAATCAGCAATATCCAGTGGACCAATCTTGATGCATTCCTTTCCTTCTAGAGTTTACATAGGTAAATAACTCTTTGATGTTTTTCTTTGCATCCTTTGCCAAGGATTTCTCATAATCTGCCTTTGCCTGCATAATCTCCTTTGTGACTTGGTTACAGACCAGCTTATATCTGTCATAGGCTTCTGTGTCACGTGTTAATTTATATGTATCCCATGCATTTTTCTTCTCTGCCATGTGTCTCATTAGTTTATCTGACATCCATTTAGGCCTAAACCTTTAACAATATTTCTTAGTTGGTATGTAAAGCCTAGTAGCTGCCAAGATAAGTTCTTTGAATGCTTCCCATTTTGAATTTGCTGTTGGTAACATCATCAGTTGGTCCCCCTGTGTAGAATTTAAATACTGTCTCAGACCATCGTAGTCACCTTTATGAAAGCAATAACCCTTCCCTTTACCCCTGATGGTAGTTACCTCTTTGAGTAAATCCCATTTCAGCACACTGTGATCACTACCACCTAGTGGTTCCTTTATCTGCAGATTATTAATGCATGAAGAATCACTACTGATAAACAAATCAAGAGTATTACTCCCTCTAGTTGCCTCCCGAACATGCTGATGTAGAAAACAATCATCCAATAAATCCACAAAAGCCTTGCTAGTGTGTGAGTGACCAACCCAGAAATTCCAGTCAATATCTGGGAAATTAAAAGCCCCCATTATAAGACTCTCTGATTTACTGGCCCACTCTATTTCCCTGTACAGTTTCTTATTATACTCATCAGAGTCATTAGGCCTACGACATACTCGTACTCTCAATTTTGATTCCCCAATGCTTATGTCACACCAAACTGACTCGACACTGCACTGTCCAGCGATGTCGACTGGCTTCACTTTCATAAAATTACCTTGGATTTTATGTGTTTCTTAACTGATAGCATAATCCCTCCTCCCTTCCTGTCCTGTCTATCCTTTCTGTACACAATGTACTTCTCAAATTCCAGTTCTGCATTCCTTATATAGATTGGAGATGGTAAAATGTCCCTCCTATTCACAAGAGTGGCTCAAAGGGTGAAGTGAATAACCACAGAGACCTTTATGCTCTTCTTCTGTGCCAGGGAAAGTAATGGAGCCAGCGGTTAAAGTAATGCATGAACATCTTGGAGTGAAGCTCTCTGGTGATCACAATAGATTTGTTAGAGAGAGAGAGAGAGAGAGAGAGAGAGAGAGAGAGAGAGAGAGAGATCATTCTTAACAAATCTGATTAGTTACTGTGAAGTTGTCACAACTGGATGCAAAGATGGATGCATCATATACAAGAAATTCTGTAAAAACTAGAACTTTACTACAATCGATAATTATTTAAAAGACCATTTTACAAAAAATTTAAAATCCAGAAATGTTAAGAAAGTTATCAGGCACTTGTATCACTGAATCTATGCAAAACTAGCTATGCTTTAATAATCTATGCAAAAAAAAAGTGACATTCACTCTCTCTCTTTTAGTTGCTATTTTTGGCTGCTGTAAAGGGATAAGTATTTTTAATTTTTACCGTATTCTTCATTAATTAACATAGTACATTTTTTTTACAGAGATATTAAATAGGTTTAGTAGCGTTTGTTAGCTTCTTATTTTGAATTTAACCAGTGATTTTTGGAAGTTGACTCCCAATGTTGGCGCCCATATTGTTGAACTAGCTACCATATTGTAGTTCATAAGAAATAGCTTAACATATTTATCTCGAACTGATAGCGTAAGGTATAAAGTAAAACTAGATAGCGTAATACGAAGAACTGTATTAGGAATCTGTTAGCTTATTATAGTATCAATTAATCAAAAATAATAATAATATTAAAATTCATAACAATGAATTTTAATCTTATTAAAATTCATTGTTAATTAAATTGTAATTAAATGGAAATCATGACCCAGTCTAGAGCTGCAAAGCAAAGATCAGACTAGTGACAGTGCTGTGACTCGGGGGAGAAACGAAGGGGGCGATTCTCCAATGCATCAGTCTCAAAAAATGTGCAAAATGTGAAATGTTTGCTGACCTTTCTAAAACGGCCTTTCTTGGCTAGACATGATCTAGCCAAGGAGGATGCCTTCGTGTGTGTGCTAGGTGTCTAGAATGTCAAGAAATTAGGTGCCAACTCAGCATTTGGATGGGCATCTATGAAAGCTTAAGATTTAGGGTAAATGCCCTTGAAGATATTAATATAAGGGGCCCATCAAGCTCTCAGCTGCCCAGCTCAACGATAGAGCTCAATCCTGTGTATCAGGCAAAACAGAGGCAATCTCCAAGGCAGAAAGCGGTGGTCCCAAAGGAACTAGTTATTGTTGGTGACTCTATTGTCAGGGAGACAGGGAATATACTATGCAAGAAGGACAAATGGAACAGGACCAGGGTATGTCTGCCAGTGGCAAAAGTTGATGACGTTGTAGAGCAGATATGATCTCTTAAGGACACAAAAGGTGATGTACACGTGTTGTACACGCTGGAACTAATGACATCAAGAGTAAGAGATCTGCAGAACTCAACAAGTACAGGTTAATGTTGAAAAAAAAGCCGCGAGTTAAGGTTGAATGTGAAAATGTCTGCAATTGTGCCCAAACAGGATAGGAGGGAGTATATGATGAGAGCCTTGTCGATAAATTTGCCCCTGGAGAGATTGTGCAAAGCTCAAGGAGTAGAATTTTTTTCAGCCTGTTCTGTGCTTGTTGACAGGAGAGACTGCTTCTACAGGGATGGGGTACACTTAAACAGAAAGGGTGCAAGAATATTTGCCGATGCTATCGAGGCAGTGTTAGGTGGGTCAGAAAACTGCTAGCTTGGGGGATACGCAGACTAAAAGGTTAATAGTGGCCGCAAGCAGAGGCAAAAGTGATTCTTGCACTGCTTCTATTAGAATGAGCAGCAGCCTAAAGAGCAAGTTGCTGGTGATTTCAAGAGCTGCTGGGAGTCATAGTGGAAGAAGTAAATACATGGGCTGTGTTAGGGTAACTATGAGTAGGAAGAGGTGCATGCACACCAATGCTAGGAGTATAGTGAATAAATTTGATGAGCTTGAAGTGCTAGTTAAGACATCAAAGGCAGATATTGTTGGGATATCAGAGACGTGGTGTCACACAGATATAAGTAGTGCAGAATTGGAATTTGGGGAGTACAATGTGTACAGGAAGGATAGACAGGACAGGAAGGGAGGAGGGATTATGCTGTTAGTTAAGAATATATAAAATCTAAGGAAGTGCATCCAATTGATTTTGGTGGACAATGCAGTGTTGAGTCTGTTTGGTGTGAAATAAGCACTGGAAAAGGAAAAATGAGAGTAGGTGTGTGTTATAGGCCTAATGAATCTGATGAGTATAATGAGCAATTGTGCAGAGAAATAGTGGTCCAGTAAATCAGAATGTCTTATAATGGGGGATTTTAACTTTCCAGATATTGAATGGAACTTGTGGATTAGTCACTCGCACACTAGCAAGACTTGTGGATTTATTGGATGACTGTTTTCTACGGCAACATGTTCAAGAGGTAACCTGAGGGAGTAATACTCGTGATCTGATTATCAGCACTGATTACTCATACATTAAAAATTTTCAGACAAAGGAACCACTGGGTGACAGTGATCACAGTGTATTGGTGTTGGAATTACTTAAAAATGTAACTACCATCAAGGCTAAAGGGAAAGGCTTTTGCTTTCATTAAGGTGACTAAAGAGGTTTCAGACAGTTTTTAAATTCTGTACAGTGGAATCAACTGATGATGTTACCAACGTTGAGTTTTAAATGGGAAGCCTTCGGGGACTTAATTTTGGAGGCTATTAGGCTTTTCATTCCAACTAAGAAATACTGTTCAAGGTTTGTTAATGAGGCTCATGGCAGAGAAGAAGAATGAATGGGATGCATATAAAGTATCAGGTGACACAAGCCTATGGCAGATATAAACTAGTCTGTAATCAAGTCACAAATGAGGTTAGGCAGGCAAGGGTAGATTATGAGCAATCTTTGGCAACGGATGCTAAGAAAAAAGAGCAAAGTGTTCTTTACTTATGTAAACCCTAGAAGGAAAGGGATGAATTAGATTGGATCACTTAACACCGATGGGTTGACTATTGATGGTAGGTAGCTGATAAACTGAATGAGTATGAGGGGAGTACCAGAAGTTTATCAAACACTAACAGGAAGCTGAATAATTTTGTAATAACTGAGAGAAAAGTGGAAGAGAAATTGTTGAAGTTAAACATAAGGAAGGCACCTGGGATGGTATCCAGTTATATTAATGGAGGCAGCAAAGGAAGAAAACAAACCCTTAGCCATAATTATGAGAGCTTCCTTGAACTCAGGGGAGGTCCCCATGGACTGGAGGTGTGCAAATGTATCACTAATTTACAAAGGGGATTCAAAAGGTGACACAAATAACTACAGACCTGTTAGTTTAACTTTTGTTCCAAGGAAAATAATGGAGTCACTGGTTAAAGAAGCATTGCAGGATCATTTAGAAGACTGCAGTAATAGTTATGACACAGCATGGATTTGTTAAAAGTCTTGTCTGACCAATTTGATTGTATACTATGATGTAGTCACAAAGGAACTGAATGTCAAAAATAATTTTGATATCATATACTTGGATTTCAGGAAAGCTTTTGATACCATTGCACATGGAAGACTGCTATACAAATTGGAGAGGTATGGCATTAAGGGTAAGTTGCTACAATGAATAAAGGGTGGTTGAGTGGGAGACAACAGAGAGCGGTAATCAATGGACACTGCTCTTCGTGGACAAATGTTATTAGTGTAGTTCCCCAGGGTTTCGTGCTGGGCCCATTGTTTTTGTGTATTGATCAGTGATATTGATGAAGGTATGTCAGGACTAATGTACAAATTTGCAGATGATACAAAGGTTGGCAGGGTTGTTAACGACAATAAATCCAGTATGCTAATTCAACTGGATCTAGTTAAGTTTGGCAAATGGACTGTGAAGTGGCAACTGTAGTTTAACATTGACAAATACAAAGTACTGCATATGGGTAACAAAAACCGAAGAGAAAAGTACCAACTGTGTAGTACTACACTCAGGGAAGTGGAAAGTGTAAAAGACCTGGGGGTAATAGTGCAGTCAAATATGAAGTTTGCTGAGCAGTTCAGATTGGCTGCCAGGGCAGGTCATGGAGTCTTGTCAATGATATATAGGAATTTTGCTAGCGGGGACAGGGAGGTGATTGTCCCATTGTACAAGGAAATGGTCAGGCCACACCTAGAGTACTGTGTACGGGTTTAGAGGCCTCATTTTAGGAAGGATGTAGAGTTGCGAGAATGAGTACAAAGAAGGGCAACAAGATTGGTGAGGGGAACAAAGGAATGCTCTTACCAAGAAAGGCTTAAGTTCTGAAAAATGCAGCACCTGCGAGATGATCTAATTGAGATGTATAAGACCTTGAATGGGTTGAACAAGCTGAATGCTGTTGGGATTCTTCCTCTTGCTCAGATTAAGAATGTGAGGGGTGCATAGATTCAAATTGAGGAAAGACAGTTCTAGAATGGATGTGCAGAAGTCTGCCTTTAGCCACTGGGTGGTTGATTGGTGTGGAACAGACTTCCATCTTTTGTTGTTAGCATCAGCCAAAAAAAAAAAAAAAAAAAACCACTTCCACTTCACCCCTCTGTTCGTTCAAAATACCTGTCCAGCTGAGCCTTAAACTTATTTAGGCTATCAACCTCCACCACAAGGGACGGAAGTCTGTTCCACCAACCAACCACCCGCTGGCTAAAGGCAAATTTCCGCACATCTATCCTACATCTGTCTTTCTTCAATTTGAATTTATGCCGTCTCAGGTGATTATTCTGAGCTAGAGGAAGAATCCCATCAGCATTGAGCATGCTCAAACCATTCAAGGCTTTATACACCTCTATCAGATCACCTCGCTGGTGCCTAGTCTCCAGACACTGTAATTTGCAAAACTTAAGCCTTTCTTCATAAGAGCACCCCTTTGTTCCATTCACTAATCTTGTTGCGCTTCTCTGTACTCGTTCCAGCAGCTCTACATCCTTCTTGAAATTAGGCCTCCAGACCTGTATACAGTACTCTAGGTGTGGCCTAACCATTGCCTTATACAAGGGAATAATCACCTCCTTATCCCTGCTGGAAAAATTCCTGTATATCATTGACAATACTCCATGAGCTACTCTTGCAGCCTGTCTGCACTGCTCAGAGAACTTCATATCTGCCTGCACAATCACCCCCAAGTCCCTTTCTCTACCACTGTCAGTGTAGTACCACAGAGTTGATACGTTGCTCTGGGGTTGCTGTTTCCCATGTGTAGTACTTTAGATTTGTCAATGTTAAACTTCATTTGCCACCTCTCAGCCCATCTGCTCAACCTTTCCAGATCCTGTTGCAGCAGCATAGCATCAGTAGTGTCCTTAACAACCCTGCCAACCTTTGTATCGTCTGCAAACTTGGACATTAAGCTTGATATACCATCATCAATATCATTTATGAATACAGAAAACAATAATGGACCCAACACTGAGCCCCGAGGGACTCCACTAATAACATTAGTCCACGATGAGCAGTGTCCATTGATTACCACTCTCTGTCTTCTCCCCCTCAACCACCCCTTTATCCATAGCAGCAACTTGCCTCCAATGTCACACTGCTCCAATTTGTGTAGCAGTCTTCCATGTGCAACAGTATCAAAAGCCTTTCTAAGATCCAAGTATATAATATCAAAGCTATTCCCTGCATCCAGTTCTTTTGTGACTGCATCATAGTACCCAATCAAATTGGTCAGGCAAGACTTTCCCTTAACAAAACCATGCTGTGTCCGAGCTATAACTG
This sequence comes from Mastigoproctus giganteus, assembly GCF_048544385.1. Lineage (NCBI taxonomy): Eukaryota > Metazoa > Arthropoda > Arachnida > Uropygi > Thelyphonidae > Mastigoproctus > Mastigoproctus giganteus. The sequence goes on from NC_143583.1 coordinate 22,526,615, forward strand.
AAGTCTTGTCTAAATGATCCTGCAGTGCTTCTTTAACCGCCTACATTAATTTTCTTGGAACAGAAGTTAAGCTCACAGGACTATAATTACTTGTGTCAGCCTTTGATCCTCCTTTGTGAATTGGGGTCACATTTGCACATCTCCAGTCTATGGGTACCTCCCCTGAGTCCAAGGAAGCTCTCATAATTATGGCTAAGGGTTTGCTTACTTCCTTTGCTGCTTCCTTTAATATAACTGGATAGATCCCATCCACCCCGGGTGCCTTTCTTGTGTTTAACTTCAACAGTTTCTCCTCCACTTTACTCCCAGTTATTTCAAGATTCTGTAGCTTACTGCTAGAGTTGAATACACCTCTGGCATTCCCCTCGCTGAATAACTCCTCATGTGTGAATGTCGATGCAAAATATTCATTTAGTTTGTTAGCTACCTGAGCAGGATCATCAACAGTTGACCCATCAATATCAAGTGGACCAATCTGATTCATCCCCTTCCTTCGAGTTTACATAAGTAAAGAACTCTTTGCTGTTTTTCTTTGCAGCCCTTGGCAAGGATTTCTCGTAATCTGCCTTCGCCTGCCTAACCTCCTTTGTAACTTGGTTGCATATCAACTTGTATCTATCATAGGCTTCTGTGTCATGTGTTAATTTGTAAGTATCCCATGCATTTTTCTTCTCTGCCATATGCCTCATTAGTTCATCTGACATCTATTTTGGCCTAAACCTTGAACAATATTTCTTAGTTGGTATGTAAAGCCTAGTAGCTTCCAAAATAAGTTCTTTGAATGCTTCCCATTTTGAATTTGCTGTTGGTAACATCATCAGTTGGTCCCACTGTATAGAATTTAAATACTGTCTCAGTCCATCGTAGTCGCCTTTACGGAAGCAATAACCCTTCCCTTTACCCCTAATGGTAGTTACCTCTTTGAGTAAATCCCACTTCAGCACACTGTGATCACTGCCACCTAGTGGTTCATTTATCTGCAGATTCTTAATGCATGAAGAATCACTGCTAATAATCAAATCAAGAGTATTACTCCCTCTAGTTGCCTCCCGAACATGCTGATGTAGAAAACAATCATCCAATAAATCCACAAAAGCCCTGCTAGTGTGTGAGTGACCAGCCCCCAAATTCCAGTCAATATCTGGGAAATTAAAATATCCCATTATAAGACTCTCTGATTTACTGGCCCACTCTATTTCCCTGTACAGTTTCTTATTATACTCATCAGAGTCATTAGGCCTATAGCACACTCCTACTCTCAATTTTGATCTCCCAATGTTTGTCACACCAAACTGACTCAACACTGCACTGTCCAGCGATGTCGACTGGCTTCACTTTCTTGGTTTTTATGTGTTTCTTAACTAATAGCATAACCCCTCCCCCCTTCCTATCCTGTCTATCCTTTCTGTAGACGTTGTACTCCCCAAATTGCAGTTCTGCATCCCTTATATCTGTGTGACACCACGTCTCTGATATTCCAACAATATCTGCCTTTGATGTTTTGAGAAATACCTCAAATTCATCAAATTTGTTTACTAAACTCCTAGCATTGGTGTACATGCAAGTATACCTGCACCTGTTTCTATTCTTAGCTACCCTAACACAACCCATGTGTTTACTTGTACCGCAATGGCTACCAGCAGTCTCTGAAATATCATGCATCTTGTTTTCCAGGCTTCTGCTCATTCTAATAGAAGCAGTGCAAGAATCTTTCACCTCTGCCAATGGCTACTGTCAATCTATTGGTCTTTGTCTCCCCCCAAGCTAGCAGTTTTCCGACCCACCTAACACTGCCTCGATAGCATCAGCAAATATTCTTGCACCCTTTCTATTTAAGTGGGTGCAAGAATCAACTTGTGGAAGTTGATAGCCTAAATAAATTTAAGACTGAGCTGGACAGGCATTTGGAATGAATGGAGGAGAGAAATGGGAGGGTTTTTTTTTAGCTGATTCTGCATAAGCTTGCTTTCTTACATCGTATGTCTCTGTTAATGCTAATACAATAAAAACTGTATTTTTGTATGCATATTTAAAATTTTAATTACAGCCTCTTATTGAATGAGGAATTTAAAGAAAAAATTAGGGAAGACATTTATTTGCTTAGCAAAGATGATATCAAAACTAAAAATGGACAAACTTAGACAACAAACCATATAATGACTTTTTTGTGACTGCTTAATGTCAAACAATAGTCTATTTAGTTCCAACATTGTTGAGCGTAGTTTTAATTCGTCCTCCAAGTGAATATCCGTCATCTGAGATCTCAGACTTGTTTTAATTTGTACCATATATGAAAATGTTGATTCACAATAATAGGTTGTGCCAAAACAAGATAGCATTCGACAAGCATGTTTATGCATATGTGAGTATTCAACAGCATTTTTCCATATTTGAAGAGGACAAATATGGAAGAGGACTTCATGTCAAATAGAGATTTCAGAATATTATTAAGTTCTGGGAGCTCAATTAATTCCATCTGTAATTCATGAGGTGCTTTGGAGACATCAATCAGGTGTGGTTGAAAAGCTGGCTTCAGTGTGAAATTGTTTCTTAAAATCAGCAAATCTTTCATTGTATTCTTCAATCAGGGAGTCTAGAACAGTTGTATATTCTTTCATGTTGCATTTCCTTAATGATTTGTTTGTATTCTTTCATTAATTACTTTTGCCAGTTCAGGAAACTGTTCAGCTGAAAGTTCCAGTTGGGTAGGCAAGGTTTTGAAAAAAGGTAATGTTTTTCCGAAATGCCTGTATTTTAAGCCACATATTATATATAGATTTGGTTTTACCTTGCAAAAAAATATTCAGATCATATTGCTTTGAAATTATATCACACAAAAATGCAATATCTCTGTAGAATTCCACTTTCGACAATTCACACTGTTGATTCAGTTCCTCAAAAAAGCTTGATTTGTTTTCGCAAAGATAAAAGTGACACATATTTGTCCTTTGGACAACCAGTGCACTTTAGAATGATATAGCAGATCCAGGCGAAAGTTGCATCGTCATGCATGCTGAACATGTTGCAAAATTGGCGAAGTCGTGATGTATTTGCTCGAATGTAGTTTACAATAATTATAACTTTATTTATTTTGTCACTTAAAGAGTAGATTTGGCACACAGATTCTGCTGATGAAGAATTGAAGGGATATCAAAGTATCTAGATCTGCCTATTCTTTCTGTAGTAATGTTTTCCTCTCATGGAAGGTATACCATCTGTATACACTTACTAAATTACATAAATTTTGTTTTGCTTCATAGCATTTTTCTTTGATGATGGCAAAGATGTCAATTCCATGTGTCCTGGTACCCAAAGCCAATAACTCCTTGTGACAATGAAAATCTGCAGTTGTAACACGAAAAAAAAATAACCCTGCGCTGAGTCAGTAATGTCAGCGGATTTACCCAAGGCGATTGAATAATATCTTTGCTTTGGCATATTGCATGAAGCTGTTCTGTTATATTATTGGCTAATTTTTGCTGATCAGTTATGGTCCTCCTTGAAAGAGGTAGTTGTTTGTACTTATTAACCTTAGCTGAATCTAAACATACCATATGATGCTTTCTTGCATCACATGCCTCAATTAATGCTAATACCACAACTTCAATAATATGTATTCTTTTATGATTTCCACATTGCTAAATGGCTTACTACTCCTTCCAAGTATATATGCTACATTATATGTTGCTTCAATGATGTCAGTCCCTTGTCCTGACATAACTTTGAATATTTGTTGCAGCTGCTTCCATCTTTCATTTTCATTAAGTGTAGACTTTAAGGTTCTCCTTCTATTTTAGCATATTTGTTGTCCTTATGAGTCGCATAATGCTGATATGCTTTGTATTTCTTCACTGTTGCCAATATTGCACCGCAGAGCAAACCATTTTATCTTTCACTGCAACAGCATAATACTGCAATCCCCATTCTTCATTGCATACTCTCTTTTTTTATTTCTTGACATAATCAGGTTACCAGTAAAATTTAAAAATGAAATACACAGATTGACTGAAAATTCAATTTTAAAGGAAACAAACACTGGGGAGAATGACCGGAATGTCAACTGATACTGATAGCAGTCAGCAAGATGAGTCATTGCTGATAAGTAAGGCAACATTGGCAAATGAAGTTCAGTTTCAAGTGGAAGTGATGCCATATCTTCTGTATGGGAATTAATAATATTCTCTAAAGATTAGTGAATTAGAATAAATGCTTTATTTTGTATTTACTTTAATATATAATTCATTATTATTTTCCTTACCTAGAAAAGGCAATGCATATGTTTTCTTTAACATGTTACAGTTCTTTCTTAAGAAGCTCTCAGGCCTGTGACACAAATCACTGGGTGATTGCCAGTTACCGAGTTGCCACTGGCAGGCCTCTTGCTAACTACACAGTTATCAGTATAAATAATTTTACCCCTTCACTTTTTGTGCTCTGTCAAACTATCCAATATTTAATGCCTTTATTTTATTTTATTTTGATAATGTATGGCATAACTGTAAACTAAATTATATAAGGAGAATAATGATATATAAAAAAGAGAATAGATAAAATTTACCTTAAAAATATTTTGAGTTTGGTGTTATGTCATGAAATAAAAGGTGGATTTTGCATTTGAGAGAAATAGATAAAAGGTCACAATTGGTATCTGAAAAGGCTGCATGTAGCTTTAAGGCCGCAGGTTCCCCACCCCTGGTTTAGTCATTATAAAATGTTCACAGATATGAATAAGTTCAGTTGTTAGTACTGAATATTAGTTGAAATATGCTTCTCAAAAACAGTTCAACAATCAGTTATCATTATAAATGATTACAGATGTAAATAAGTTCAGTTGTGTGCTGAATGTTCTTTGAAAAATGCTTCCCCAAAACTGCCCAACTACCAGATATGCCTCTAAAATTTGGAAAATTTAAAAATTTGTCACCTCTGAATCCCATGGATGCAGGATTTTGAAGAGTTTAATGTATTTACATTTCATTAAGCCTTGGATTAGGTTGCATTAGAGTCATTATTATTATTATAGTAGTAGTACTAGTAGTAGATTTGCATGTGGTGTGGGCTGGAAAACTTGGAATAACTCATGGGGGAACACTACTACCTTTGCCTGAGATTAATAAATTACAACCTCGATTACAAATTACAACCAGGTCCTTGAGGTTGTCACAGACATTCTCTCAGATTTGCCAGACAAGCTGCACTTGCTACCTGGGAGTCTAAAACGCTGATGGAACTGATATTCGGGTGACACTCAAGTCAAGTGGACCCAATTTCGGCGAAGTCCGGACGGTCTGTGACAGTCAAATCCCCTGCTTGCACCTTCACGATGGTGGGACTGTTAGTAATCCTGGGTATAACCTCCATGCACAAGTACATGGTGAGTGACCATCCAGGTGTGAACCAACGTAAGCAGGGGTCGAGGTGTGGCGCCCACACCACATGGAGGATTGCCACCCCTCTATGTTACCAGGCAGTACAAGGTTGTAGATGACTCTCATCAACCGGTGCAATACCACCACTTTGCTTATTGGAGGCTTGAAGTGGTGGAACCCATGTTTAGTCTCTAGAGCTAAGTTCCGGTCAACCATTCCCTATCTCTTCCATCGTGCAGTATGATTGATGACTTTTGAGGTTATGATGAACATCATGGCGAGATCCAATATTCCTTACATTTCGAGAGTACAGCTCTAAAACGGTGTTCGCAGACCGCCTGCTAGTTAGTACACCGGACCGAACCTATTGGTAACTCTATAGGAGGCTTCCGGATCCACTAGTGTATAATCTTGTTACCTCTGCTCTGCCAGATAGTGACTGGAGGGAGTCCGAGTAGTGTGTATGTAGGGAGCATTGGCAAGGCCACGTTATGTCAAGGATCTGGGTATATTCTTACCCTATGTTTGCCATATCCAAAAATTTCATAACTTCATACAGCATGTCCCACCCACTTTTTCTTACTATTGAATACACCATGAATTGTCAAACTAATAGAGCCAGCTTATCAGCGAAAAGATCTAAACCTCCCAAGCACTTTATAATTAATTTCACAAATATACGTGGTCTCAATTCTAATCTCAACGATGTCCATTTCCACTTGCAGTCTGCCAAACCCCATGTACTTTTTCTGACAGAATCTCAGTTATCGGTTGATTCAACTACTGCTCATCTCAGATGCCCAAATTATTCGCTGTATGATTCCTTTTGCCTCAAAGGTGGTACTTGTGCATATGTCCGTTCTGATATTCCCTGTCAGAGACTTTGCAATTTGGAATCTCCTCTCTTTGATCTTCTCTGGCTTAAAATTTCTACCTCATTGTGTAAAATTCATCTGTTGTCTCTACTGTTCTCCCAATTCCACTAATCACTTGGAGCTCTTTGACTTCCTCTCTTTGCAACTTGACTTTCTCCAGTCCAACTTTCTAACAGTGATGTAATTTTCCTTGGTGATTTTAATGTTCACAACTCCAGCTGTCTTCCGTTTTCTAGTCATACCGACCCAGCTGGTCGAGATGCTGAGGCTTTTGCAATTACTAATGACCTTGCACAGATTGTTCATTTACCTACAAGAATACCGGATAATCCTAATCATACAGCCAATACACTTGATCTTTTTCTCACAAACAACCCTTCTAAGTAAACGGTTGAAGTGGGAGGTCCTTTAGGCACTTCAGATCACAACTTGGTGATTGTCTCTTCTCCAATGGAACCTTTATCTCATGGCTATTCCCAACATTGTGTTGTTCGGCATTACAAGAATGCAAAATGGGATGACCTGGGAGAGTTCTTTTCTTCTTTAACTTGGTCAGCTTACTGTTTCAAAACTTCTGATGTCAACGTTTGCTCAGATCGTGTCAGTGAAATTATTCTTGCAGGAATGGAATCCTTTATCCCACACTCCACTTTAAAATCTCGTCCTTTAACTAAACCTTGGTTTTCCAATAAATGTGCTAAGCCTGTTCAAGAGAAGAATGTTGCATATCGTAACTGGCTTGTTTCTAATTCTCCAGTTTCATTTTCTGCCTACACCAAAGCTCGCAACAATTGTAAAGCAGTTATTAATCAGCCCAAACTAGAGTTTGAACAGGCTATATTAATGACCTTCTTCCATTGACTGGAAATCTTATCCATAGTTTTGCCGATGATAGCACATTGCATTCCACTTTCCATTTTGAGAAACCTTGTCCTGCTCAATCAGCTTCAATTTCTCGAAAATCTGCTACCAATTCCTTAAATGCCGATCTTCACGTAATTCTCCAGTAGAGCAAAGACAACTTAGTTGATTTCAACCCTTCTAAAACTCAGTCTTGTCTTATATCTCGCAAAAAGGATTCTTCTGCTCCTATGCTTATCTTTAGTGACATTCCGATTTCTGGGAAAAATGATATCTCTTTTGCGGATTTTTTTTTTTTTTTTTTTTTTTTTTTGTAGTCGTTGGCCCATCGGCTTTTGTGGCCATAGCGCACCTCCCAAGGTTTTTGCAGTACTTTGATCCAAGCCCGAGGCGGGATTCGAACCCCTTTTGCGGATTACCCTGACTTCGAACCCCTTTTGCGGATTACCCTGACTTTTTTTTTTTTTTTTTTTTTGGTAGTTGTTGGTGCATAGGCTTCTGTGGCCATAATGCACCTCCCAAGGTTTTTGCAGTACTTTGATCCAAGCCCGAGGCGGGAATCGAACCCGCGACCTTTGGGTTGCTAGGTAGGCACTTTACCCACCCGGCTAGCCCGGTCGGCCCCTGACTTCTAATCTCTCTTGGCACAAGCACATTACAAACATTGCTTCTCCGCATCCAAAAAACTTGGTTTTCTCTTTCGCTCTTGGAGTTACTTTTCTTCTAAACAGCTGCTCGCTCTGTATAAATCGCAAATGTGCCCTGCCATGGAATATTGTTGGTGGTGCCCCCAAAACCCCTCTCAGGCTTCTTGATTCCATTCAGAAGAGGGCAGTTAGGTTAAGTAATGATTCATCTCTAACAGAGTCTCTCCACTCGCTCTCTCATAGATGTACTGTTTCTGCTGCATGCCTCTTCTACAGATACTTCCATGGGCACTGTTCTTCTGAATTGGCTTCTATAATTCCCCGCTCTCTCTTTCAAAACGGTCCAAAGACGTGCCTCCACCAGCCAACACCCACTTACTGTCCAACTTCAAACTCACAGAACCAACTTTTCATCTTCCTCGTTTATTCATTCAACTGCTGTTTTCTGGAACTACCTTCTTCTTACGTACTTCCTGAAAATTACAGTCTACAGAAGTTCAAGTCCAGTGTCAACAAATATCTTATTTTGTCTTCTCAACCTCCAACCCAAGCATGGTAGTATGTACTATAGGTTCTAATTCCTCTTGTGTTTGGGGTTTACGTTAAAAAAAAAAAAAAAAAAAAAAAAGATTGAACTGGACTTTAGAAATTTCTTCAGTCATTGATGTGACTTGAATCCAGACTTCTCCAAATGAGTGACAAGTAATGAACCTACTATACTATTGCAGAGGATGATCTTATGTAATATTTTGAGATCCAACACTGGCTGTTCTTTAGCTTGGCATGTATTTAATGATGATTGTTCTTTTGTTGATAGCAGTTGGTTTGTTTATCCTGAGTAAATTAATCTGAGTTTATCTTGAGTAAATTGATCCAAACTTATTTATTCTGACTAAATTGATCCTGTGTAAATGAACACAGTTCATGTATATCTTGTTTCTGTAATGCTTTTATTGATCACATTGTACAGTTATTTTTCTTGAGTATGATGATAGAGAGTTCCTTCGCCAAGTCATTTTTCTTAAAAACTTGTCAAGTTTTTCAGGATTCTTTGGACATTCAAACCTTACCTTATTTGAGCAAGGGTGTGATTTAAAATTTTAAGTTTCATCCTATGTTTTTCTGTTTATGGTTGATTTTAAGTTAAATCTCACGAAGAGGCTGTCCAGAAAACAAACTTCAAAGATAGGATTCAAGACATCAACAAAAAAAAAAAAAAAGATGCTTAGCAGTTGAGTGCAGTGCTAACTTTTTATCATTTTTTTTCTATTCAAAATACCAGTTGACAATAAACTGACAATTGAAAGTTATAATTAGACTTCATAAATATTTAAGTAACCTTTCACACATAATTTAAAACCATATGACCTTGCTTTTTTAGCTTAACAAGGACAACTTATGTAAGTAATTTCTTTATATTTTTGGGTTTTAATTGATAAGCATTAAAATAAATATAATTTATTGAAAGATGGTTTTTGACTTTTAATTTTTAGGTATTGGCTTGGCTTTAGCTGCTGCTGTGAAAGGCTACCGTACCATAATTGTAATGCCAGAGAAAATGAGCAAAGAGAAAGTTGATGTACTACGTGCTTTAGGAGCTGAAATTGTTCGGACTCCAACAAGTGCTCGCTTTGATTCTCCAGAATCTCATATTAGTGTTGCACAGAGACTGTGTGCTGAAATTCCTAATGCTATTATCTTAGATCAAGTAAGAAACATAAACCCAATAAAACGACCGTCACTAGTAGCCTCGTCAGCTGTTTGCTGACGAGGCTACTAGTGACGGTCGTGTTCAAAGCCCCTAAGTGGATTTTTCTTATTTATTGATTTGAAATTATTGTTTTTCTAAAACTTTTGATTTAAATTTAGTAGTATAACATTATTTTGTGATTTTTTGATTAATTTGGTGTATTTATTCTTTACTCGGCCTTGTAAAAGTATCGGTAAGGGTTTCCACGTGTTCGTAACTACCGTTACCGTTAGTAACTTTCCCGCCATTGTGATACCGTACTAGATATACCGTAGGTTATATACCGTACTAGATAGCGTTAGTTGAACTTCGTTAGCAGTTAAATTGTACGTTTAAATAAATACGTATAACGACATAGATTACAAACGTAATATAATTAATAACATAACATAATTAATTAATAAATTAATAGAATCATGACTCAGACCAGAGCAGCAAAGCAAAAGGCTCAAGCTAATGGAAGTGCTGTGGCTCAGAGCAGAACTGAGGGGGGCAGTTGTCCTCTGACTCACAGCCTTATAAAATGCACTGTTTGCTTGATGTTTGTAGAGCAATTGGGTACGGGACATGATACTGCCAAGGGGGATGTCTTTGTGTGTGCGCGATGCAAGGAGTGTATCGATATCAAGCAACAACTCGGCGTTCTTGTGGGCCTAAATGAGAGCTTGAAGGACAGGGTGGATGCCCTCGAAGAAACTAAATTGAGGGGCCCATCAAGCTCTCAGCTGCCCACATCAACGCCAGAGCTTGCACTTGGGCATCGCGTGACACAGAGACAACCCCCAAGGCAGAATGCGCTGGTCCCGAAGGAACTAGTAGCTGTTGGTGACTCTATTGTCAGGGAAACGGGGAACATGCTTTGTAAAAAAGATAGGTGGAACAGGACCAGGGTATGTCTGCCAGCGGCAAAGGTTGATGACGTTGTAGAGCGAATATCATCTTTTAAGGGCACAAAAGGTGATATAGTTGTACACGTTAGCACTAATAATATTAAGAGTAGGAGACCGGCAGAATTACTTAACAAGTACAGGTGACTGTTGAACAAAAGCCGAGAATTAGGGTTGAATTTGAAAGTGTCTGCAATTCTGCCCAGACGCGATAGGAGGGAGTATATGATGAGAGCCTTGTCGATTAATTCGGCCATGGAAAGATTGTGCAAGGCTCAAGGGGTAGAATTTTTTTCAGCCTGGACTGTACTTGTTAACAGGAGAGATTGCTTCTACAGGGATGGGATACACTTAAATAGAAAGGGTGCAAGAATATTTGCTGATGCTATCGAGGCAGTGTTAGGTGGGTCGGAAAACTGCTAGCTTGGGGGGCGACAAAGACCAATAGATTGACAGTAGCCACTGGCAGAGGTGAAAGAGATTCTTGCACTGCTTCTATTAGAATGAGCAGAAGCCTGAAAAACAAGATGCATGGTATTTCAGAGACTGCTGGGAGCCATTGCGGTACAAGTAAACACATGGGTTGTGTTAGGGTAGCTAAGAATAGAAACAGGTGCAGGTATACTTGCGTGTACACCAATGCTAGGAGTTTAGTAAATAAATTTGATGAATTTGAGGTATTGCTCAAAACATCGAAGGCAGATATTGTTGGGATATCAGAGACGTGGTGTCACACAGATATTAGGGATGCAGAACTGCAATTTGGGGAGTACAACGTCTACAGAAAGGATAGACAGGATAGGAAGGGAGGAGGGGTTATGTTATTAGTTAAGAAACACATAAAAACCAAGGAAGTGAAGCCAGTCGACATCGCTGGACAGTGCAGTGTGGAGTCAGTTTGGTGTGACATAAACATTGGGAGATCAAAATTGAGAGTAGGAGTGTGCTATAGGCCTAATGACTCTGATGAGTATAATAAGGAACTGTACAGGGAAATAGAGTGGGCCAGTAAATCAGAGTGTCTTATAATGGGAGATTTTAATTTCCCAGATATTGACTGGAATTTGGGGGCTGGTTACTCACACACTAGCAGGACTTTTGTGGATTTATTGGATGATTGTTTTCTACATCAGCATGTTCGGGAGGCAACTAGAGGGAGTAATACTCTTGACTTGATTATCAGCAGTGATTCTTCATGCATTAAGAATCTGCAGATAAATGAACCACTAGGTAGCAGTGAACACAGTGTGCTGAAGTGGGATTTACTCAAAGAGGTAACTACCATTAGGGGTAAAGGGAAGGGTTATTGCTTCCGTAAAGGCGACTACGATGGACTGAGACAGTATTTAAATTCTATACAGTGGGACCAACTGATGATGTTACCAACAGCAAATTCAAAATGGGAAGCATTCAAAGAACTTATCTTGGAAGCTACTAGGCTTTACATACCAACTAAGAAATATTGTTCAAGGTTTAGGCCAAAATGGATGTCAGATGAACTAATGAGGCATATGGCAGAGAAGAAAAATGCATGGGATACATACAAATTAACACATGACACAGAAGCCTTTGATAGATACAAGTTGATATGCAACCAAGTTACAAAGGAGGTTAGGCAGGCGAAGGCAGATTACGAGAAATCCTTGGCAAGGGATGCAAAGAGAAACAGCAAAGAGTTCTTTACTTATGTAAACTCTAGAAGGAAGGGGATGAATCAGATTGGTCCACTTGATATTGATTGGTCAAGTGTTGATGATCCTGCTCAGGTAGCTAACAAACTAAATGAATATTTTGCATCGACATTCACACACGAGGAGTTATTCAGCGAGGGGAATGCCAGAGGTGTATTCAACTCTAGCAGTAAGCTACAGAATCTTGAAATAACTGGGAGTAAAGTGGAGGAGAAACTGTTGAAGATAAACACAAGAAAGGCACCCGGGGTGGATGGGATCTATCCAGTTATATTAAAGGAGGCAGCAAAGGAAGTAAGCAAACCTTTAGCCATAATTATGAGAACTTCTTTGGACTCAGGGGAGGTACCCATAGACTGGAAATGTGCAAATGTGACCCCAATTCACAAAGGAGGATCAAAGGCTGACACAAGTAATTATAGACCTGTGAGCTTAACTTCTGTTCCAGGAAAATTAATGGAGGCACTGGTTAAAGAAGCACTGCAGGATCATTTAGACAAGACTTCAGTTATAGCTCAGACACAGCATGGTTTTGTTAAGGGGAAGTCTTGCCTGACCAACTTGATTGGATACTATGATGCAGTCACAAAAGAACTGGATGCAGGGAATAACTTTGATATTATATACTTGGATCTTAGAAAGGCTTTTGATACTGTTGCACATGGAAGACTGCTACACAAATTGGAGCAGTGTGACATTGGAGGCAAATTGCTGCTATGGATAAAGGGGTGGTTGAGGGGGAGAAGACAGAGAGTGGTAATCAATGGACACTGCTCATCGTGGACTGATGTTATTAGTGGAGTCCCTCAGGGCTCAGTGTTGGGTCCATTATTGTTTTCTGTATTTATAAATGATATTGATGATGGTATATCGGGCTTAATGTCCAAGTTTGCAGACGATACAAAGGTTGGCAGGGTCGTCAAGGACACTACTGACACTATGCTGCTGAAGCAGGATCTGGAAAGGTTGAGCAGATGGGCTGAGAGGTGGCAAATGAAGTTTAACATTGATAAATGTAAAGTACTACACATGGGAAACAGCAACCCCAGAGCAACGTATCAACTCTGTGGTACTACACTGACAGTGGTAGAGAATGAAAGGGACTTGGGGGTGGTTGTGCAGGCAGATATGAAGTTCTCTGAGCAGTGCAGACGGGCTGCAAGAGTAGCTCATGGAGTATTGTCAATGATATACAGGAATTTTTCCAGCAGGGATAAGGAGGTGATTATTCCATTGTATAAGGCGATGGTCAGGCCACTCCTAGAGTACTGTATACAGGTCTGGAGACCTCATTTCAAGAAGGATGTAGAGCTGCTGGAACGAGTACAGAGAAGGGCAACAAGATTAGTGAATGGAACAAAGTGGTGCTCTTACGAAGAAAGGCTTAAGTTTTGCAAATTACAGTGTCTGGAGACTAGGCACCAGCGAGGTGATCTGATAGAGGTGTATAAAGCCTTGAATGGTTTAAGCATGCTCAATGCTGATGGGAATCTTCCTCTAGCTCAGAAAAATCACCTGAGAGGGCATAAATTCAAATTGAGGAAAGACAGATGTAGGATAGACGTGCGGAAATTTGCCTTTAGCCAGCGGGTGGTTGGTTGGTGGAACAGACTTCCATCCCTTGTGGTGGAGGTTGATAGCCTAAATAAGTTTAAGGCTCAGCTGGACAGGTATTTTGAACGAACAGAGGGGTGAAGTGGAAGTGGGTTTTTTTTTTTTTTTTTTTTTTTGGCTGATGCTGCATAAGCTTGCTTTCTTGCATCAAATGCCTCTACTAATGCTAATGCTAATGCTAATCCAATTTTATTTATTTTTTCAGCTTGTTCTATAAAAATTTTATTTGAAGATATTAGGATATATTGAAGATACTAGTAGAAATAGACTGATATGGAATTCTCTGCGTTCTGCAAACAAGCTAGCCCATCAGGAACTTTGCTAGCAGGTACAAAGAGGGGATTATCCCATTGTATAAGGCAGTGGTTAGGCTACATCGAATACTGCATATAGGTGTAGGAACTTCATTTTTGGAAAGACATAGGTCTCTTGGAAAGAATGCAGAGAAGAGCAGTAAGATTAGTTGGTGTTACAAAGGGATATTTTTACCAAGTCTGCAAATTGCAGTTTCTAGAAATTAGGCATCTTTAATGTTTTTCAGGTGACACACAAAAGGGACACATTTTTAAATTAGAAAACAATATTTGTATTAAGCCAAAGAGTAATCAGTTGTTGAAATAAACTTTGTACAAGTGGATAGTTTGTGTAAATTTAAGGAAGGTTTAGACAAACTATTGTAAGGAATGGGGAAATGTTTTTTTTTTTTTTTTTAATTTTGCAAAGCTGCATGAGTTTTGCTTTGTGTCATGTTGCCAATACTAATACTAAACTTTGCAAATGAAAAATTCAAAATGCTTGCAGAGACAGTCCTGTCTCTGTTTTGCTGCTCAGAGTTAATCAGAAGTTGCAATGACAAGTTTGAAGAGGGGGAATCAAGTCTGCTGATGAATATAGTGAAATATTCATCAGCAGACTTTATGATCAGCATGTCATTTTCATTATATTCATAAGCAGACTATATTTTTACCTCTTAAAACTTGTCATTGCTGTTTTTGATGAATTCTGAAATAGCAGAAAGACAGACAGTCTCTATATTTAGTTTGAATGTTTTAATTTATAGTGTTTCTGCTTCACTAACGCTTATTTCTGTTTTATGTTGATGACAAGCTTATTCTCAAAGAAAACTTGGACAACCACAGGATGCCTCTATAAGTTCTATAAAAAAAAAAAAAGTAATGGAGCGAACATATGCAGGCAAGCATTTGTACTTGGGCCAGGTTGTTTTGAAGGCAGCCGGAGACATACTGTGCCAGCCAAAAAAATTTCAGAATTATCCCGAGAGAGAAGTAGTAGTAGTAGTGGCATGTGATGCAAGAAAGCAAGTGTATGAGCTTATGCAGCATCAGCCAAAAAAAAAAAACGCACCATTCCCTCCAAATCCTGTCCAGTTCCTCCTTAAATTTATTCAACCTATCAGCTTCCACAACGACAGATGGAAGTTTGTTCCATCTGTCGTTGTGGACAGTTGTGGTGATTTTCCATGAAATTTCTCTGTAAATAATCCCTATTATACCTGATGGGTTCCAGCAAGGCTCCTGAAATGTTACCTTAATAAGGCTGAATAAACTAACTTTTAACACGTGGCATAAGAGTTGTTATTTAGAGATTAAAATTTAATAGAATTTCTAGTCCTGATAGTGTCGCATGTTAAAGCATATGGAGGAAAGTCCAACACTCTCTCATCACTTTTCAGTTGAATTTTTGCTAAATATTATTATCCTATGTATAGCATGGAAAAGCATACTATATGATCATGTGTGAATTTATTTGGAAATTAATAAATTACATAAAAAGTATAATGTAGGGGGTGGGGTTAATGTTTTGGGAGTGAGGCTGTTCCCTAAAACTGATGTTTCTGTTGTGAATATGAATAAGAGATTTTATGGGAATTCAGGCTTTGGGATACTGCTGGACCAGTTACATTTCACCTTTTTGGGGACTGAAAAATTTAAATGCATAGGATTTTCAATACTCGATGTGAAATTTTGAATGTCTCCTGTACATGTTTGAAGGTATTGTTGTTGTTATTTGGTTTTTAGGAGCATTTGCAACTAAGGCCATATTGCTCCAGGGATATGTGGTGGTCATTCCCTGATCTTTCTGCATCCTCCGTGTTTGGTGGTCACGGGCTTGAACCCCGGTCTAATCAAGAAGCGTGTGCTATGCACTGCTGCTCCTGCCCATCTGGCTACGAAGGTGCCGTTTGAAGGTAGTTTGATACTTTAACAACATTGTAGGGGTTTGATTTTTAATGTTTATTATTTATATTCTATTTTCCTTACTTTTATAAAGGAATATGAATATGTTGGTTGTGGGATCAAGACAAAGATTTTACGGGAATCCAGGCTGTGGGGTACTGCTGGACCAGTTACATTTCACTTTTTTGGAGACTGAAAAATTTGAATACATAGGATTTTCAATACTCAGTGCGAAAATTTTGAATGTCTCCTGTACGTTTGATACTTTAACAGCATTGTAGAGGTTTGATTTTTAACCTTTATTATTTCTATTTTATTTTCATTATTTTTATAAAGGAAATAGGGATGTATTTATTTAGATGGCTAAATCCATATGTATGTATTTAGCCATCTGTAATTAATTATCAAAGTTTTAGAAGGTAATTATGTATATTTTCAACAATGCTTTTTTTCAAAAGCTTTTTTTCCCTGTGCCAAATAGTACTTACACTAATACTTCTAATAATGCTGTTTTAATCACAATATCTACTTTGCATGTGTAAATCATTTTCAAATTATTTTAAATTAATATATTTTTAATTATCATATGCATAAGTTGTTTTAACTTTTCATTCAATCTCTAGTATCGCAATCCTGGTAATCCTCTAGCTCATTATGACACAACAGCTGAAGAAATTTTGGATCAGTGTGATGGACAAATTGACATGGTTGTCTTGGGAGCAGGAACAGGAGGAACCATAACAGGAATTGGCCGCAAAATGAAAGAAAAGAATCCGAACTGTAAGGTAAAGGCCAAAACTGCATGTTATCTACTATGGTTAATAATATAATTTATATAGAGTTAATAATAATAATATAGGGGTGCAATTAGCCCAGATTAATGTTATTAGTGGAGTTTCCCAGGGTTCAGCGCCTGGCCCATCATTATTTTCATATTTATCAGTGATATTAATGAAGATATATCAGGCTTAATGCTTAAGTTTGCAGATGATACAAAGGTTGGTGGGGTGGTTAAAGACAGTCAACAGGGTAAGATCTAGACTACAACAAGATCTAGGACAATTTGGTTGATGGGCTGAGAAATGGCAGTTGAGATTTAACATTGATAAATGCAAGGTACTGCATATGGATAGCAGCAACCTCAGAGTAACTCATTAACTGTATAGTACTAGACTCAGGGTAGTAGAGAACAAAAAAGACCTGGGGGTAATTGTGCAGTCAGACATGAAATCCTCTGAGTAGTGCAGACATGCTGCCAGGATAGCTCTTGGGGTTTTGTCAATGATATACAGAAACTTTGCTAGCAGAGATAAGGGGGTGATTAACCCTTTGTATAAAGCCATGGTTAGGCTGCGTCTTGAGTAATGTATACAGGTCTGGAGGCCTGACTTTAGGAAGAATGTAGATCTGCTGGAATGGGTGCAGAGAGGTGAAACCAGATTGGTGAAGGGAACAAAACGGTGCTCTTACATAGAAAGGCTTCAGTTCTGCAAATTGCAGTGTCTCAAGACTGGGCACCTGTGGGGAGATCTGATTGAGACATTTAAACCTTGAATGAACAGAGAAAGCAGAATGTTAACGGTATTTTTCTACATGCAGAGACTACACACATGAGGCACAATAAATTCAAGTTGAGGAAGGATGGTTGCTGGATAGATGTGTGGAAGTTTGCGATCAGCCAGAAGGTGGTTGATTGTTGGAAGAAGCTTCCATCTGTTGTTGAATAAATTCAATGAGGAACTAGACAATAGACAAATTCCTGGATGATGTGGATGAGTGAGCTGTATAGGTTTTTTTTTTTCCCTTTTGGCTGATGCTATAAAAGCTTGCTTTCTCGCATCATTTGTCATTACTACTACTACTAGTAATGTTCACTTAGATAAAATACATTATTCACAGTTTGGCATAAATTTGCTCATACAATTTGTTGAAACAATTTTGCACAACCTTGTGTAAAATTCTACATTTTAATATTACCTGTTATGTGATGCCAAGAATCTTGATGTAAGACTTCTTCTTCAAGAGGAGTGTTTCCATATACAGTGGGTTTCCTCAGCCTACAAGTTATTTTTTGGTAGGGATTTTTTCCTGCCATAAAGTGCGGTTCAAGTTGTCTTGGTCTGTTAAACCTCATGCTGTCATGCACTCCCATACTCCATCCATTCTGTCCTCCTAGGTCTTCCTCTTCTTCTTCCAGGAGATATCCATTCCAGGATAGCCTTTGGGTATCTGGTTTCTTGCATCTGTTTTACATGCCCATACCATATTAGCATTAGCATTAGTAGAGGCATATGATGCAAGAAAGCAAGCTTATTCAGCATCAGCCAAAAAAAAAAAAAAAAAAAACCCCTCTCCCATTTCACCCCTCCGTTCGTTCGAAATACCTGTCCAGTTGAGCTTTAAATTTGTTTAGGCTATCAACTTCAACAACAAGTGATGGAAGTCGGTTCCACCAACCAACCACCCGCTGGCCAAAGGCAAATTTCCGCACATCTATCCGACACCCGTCCTTCCTCAATTTGAATTTATGCCCTCTGAGGTGATTATTCTGAGAAAGATGAAGAATCCCATTGGCATTGAGCATGCTCAAACCATTCAAAGCCTTATACACCTCTATCAGATCACCTCGCCGGTGCCTAGTCTCCAGACTCTGTAATTTGCAAAATTTAAGCCTTTCTTCGTAAGAGCAACCCTTTGTTCCATTTACTAATCTTGTTGCCCTTCTCTGTACCCGTTCCAGCAGCTCTACATCCTTCTTGAAATGAGGCCTCCAGACCTGTATACAGTACTCAAGATGTGGCCTAACCATTGCCTTATACAAGGGAATAATCACCTCCTTATCCCTGCTAGAAAAATTCCTGTATATCATTGACAAGACACCATGAGCTACTCTTGCAGCACGTCTGCACTGCTCAGAGAACTTCATATCTGCCTGCACAATTACCCCCAGGTCCTTTTCATTCTCCACCACTGTCAGTGTAGTACCGCAGAGTTGATACATTGCTCTGGGGTTACTGTTTCCCATATGTAGTACTTTACATTTGTCAATGTTAAACTTCATTTGCCACCTCTCAGCCCATCTGTTCAACCTTTCCAGATCCTGTTGCAGCAGCATAGCGTCAGTAGTGTCCTTAACGACCCTGCCAACCTTTGTATCATCTGCAAACTTAGACATTAAACTTGATATCCCATCATCAATATCATTCATAAACACCGAAAACAACAATGGACCCAACACTGAACCTTGAGGAACTCCACTAATAACATTAGTCCACGTTGAGCAGTGTCCATTGATTACCACTCTCTGTCTTCTGCCACTCAACCATCCCCTTATCCATAGCAGCAATTTGCCTCCAATGCCACACTGCTCCAATTTGTGCAGCAGTCTTCCATGTGCAACAGTATCAAAAGCCTTTCTAAGATCCAAATATATAATATCAAAGTTATTCTCTGCATCCAGTTCTTTTGTGACTACATCATAGTATCCAATCAAATTGGTCAGGCAAGACCTGCCCTTAACAAAACCATGCTGTGTCTGAGCTATAACTGAATTCTTGTCTAGATGATCCTGCAGTGCTTCTTTAACCAGTGCCTCCATTAATTTACCTGGAACAGAAGTTAAACTAACAGGTCTATAATTACTTGTGTCAGCCTTTGATCCTCCTTTGTGAATTGGGGTTACATTTGCACATCTCCAGTCTATGGGTACCTCCCCTGAGTCCAAAGAAGCTCTCATAATTATGGCTAGGGGTTTGCATACTTCCTTTGCTGCCTCCTTTAATATAACTGGATAGATCCCATCCACCCCAGGTGCCTTTTTTATGTTTATCCTCAACAATCTCTCCTCCACTTTCCTCTCAGTTATTACAAAATCATCCAGCTCACTGCCAATGTTTACTTTACCTACATCATTCTCCTTCCTGAATAACTCCTCATGCGTGAATGTAGATGCAAAATACTCGTTTAGTTTGTTAGCCACCTGAGCAGGATCCTCAACTGTTGAACCATCAATATCCAGTGGACCAATCTGATTCATCCCTTTCCTTCTCGAGTTCAAGTATGTAAAGAACTCTTTTCTGTTTTTCTTTGCATCCTTTGCCAAGGATTTTTCGTAGTCTGCCTTTGCCTGCCTAATCTCCTTTGTGACTTGGTTACAGACCAACTTATATCTATCATAGGCTTCCATGTCACCCATTAATTTGTATGTATCCCATGCATTTTTCTTCTCTGCCACATGTCTCATTAGTTCATCTGACAACCATTTTGGCCTAAACCTTGAACAATATTTCTTAGTTGGTATGTAAAGCCTGGTAGCCTCCAAGATTAGTTCCGTGAATGCTTCCCATTTTTAGTTTGCTGTTGGTAACATCATCAGTTGGTCCCACTGTATAGAATTTAAATACTGTCTCAGACCATCGTAGTCGCCTTTACGAAAACAAAAACCCTTCCCTTTACCTCTGATGGTAGTTACCTCCTTGATTAAATCCCACTTCAACACACTGTGATCACTGCCACCTAGTGGTTCATTTATCTGCAGATAAATGAACCACTAGGTGGCAGTGATCACTGGTATTAAACGTTTTTCTTTGATTGTGTCAATAATATTCTTTTTCACTTCCATTTTCTCTCCTATTTCTTCATTCCGTTTTTTTGTCTCTTCTAGAAGTTCTTGCTGAGCGTCTCTAAAAATCCATTTCTGTGGAGAGCAATTTGTTTTCCCCTCACCTATTCAATGTCCAGGTTTCCACTCCATACAATAGAAGACTTTGTACAATAATTTGAAATATGAGTTTCTTTGTTTTATTTAGAATATTTCTGCTCCATAGAACAGAATTTAACATGCCAGTAGCCTTTCTGCCATCTGCAATTCTCTTATTGATCACTACTTGCGATGATCCAACACTTTGTAAGGTTGATCCCAATTATTTGAATTTATCGACTTGTCTGATTTTAAAACCTTCAGTATTTAGAATGTGTCCTGATCGTGAAGACAACATTTCAGTCTTGTTAAAATTGATTTTTAGACCCCATTGTTTATATTCCTCAAACAATTGATGATATGCATAGCCTGCATCTTCTAAGTCTTGTACTATCACCACCTGATTGTCGGCAAAAAGTAAATTGTGAATATAGATGCTCTTATTGATCAGCAATCCGATTTTATTGCATTTTTTTGACCAGGATCTTAGGCAGATGTCGATATAAATTTTGAAAAGTATTAGTGACATGCAACAGCCTTATAATAAGCCTTTTGAAGTGTGGAATTCAGGTGACAAAGCTGATCCCACTTTAATTCTGCATCTATTATTCCTGTAAATTGTCTTAATAATGTTAATCAATTGTTCGCAAATATTTGCCTCTTTCAGTGCTTCCCATAAGAATTTTCTTGGAACGCTGTCATATGCCTTTTCAAAGTCAGTGAAAATCATAAAGATTTCTTTTCCTTTTGATTGGCATTTTAAGGATCTGTCGTACTGTTGAGATATGGTCTATACATGACCTCCCGGCTGAAAAACCACTTTGTTCTTCTGACACCTCGATTCAGGCTTCTAAATGGTTCCTGATCCATTTTCCAAGAATCCTTAACAGTGGGTTCAGGATACATATTCCTCTGTAATTGGAAGAGCTTTTGCGATTGCCCTTTTTATAAATTGATGTAATATATCCTGTTGTCATTTCTTTCAGTGTTTCTTCTCCTCTCAGTATACCATTTAACAGTTTTTTTTTTTTTTTTTTTTTTTTTTGTATCAAAACAGCCACTCCTTCCACCTTATTTCAGAAGTTCCATATAAACTCTTCCAGGTCCAGGTGATTTGCCATTCCTTCCTTCCTTTAGTAAGAGTTCCACTTCCCTAACAGAAACTTTTAAGCCCGAGTCTTCCATACCAAAATCCTCCACCATCTTGAACTCTTCCCGGTATTCTTTTAAAAGTCCTTCATAGTACTTCATCCAGTCTTTCAAAGGTATTAATTGCAAACCAGCATTGTGTTTATTCTGTTTTCTCAAGTCTTTAAGGACCTTCCATGATTCTGCTGATTGCTTGAAGCCCAATTTTTTAGCATTAGCATTAGTAGAGACATACGATGCAAGACATCAAGCTTATGCAGCATCAGCAAAAAAAAAAAACCTCCCATTTCATCCCTCCATTCGTTCAAAATGCATGTCCAGCTCAGCCTTAAATTTATTTAGGCTATTAGCTTCCACAACAAAAGATGGAAGCCTGTTCCACCAATCAACTACCCGCTGGCTAAAGGCAAATTTTCGCACATCTCTTCTACAACTATCCTTCCTCAATTTGAAACTGTGCCCCCTCAGGTTCTTAGTCTGAGCAAGATGAAGAATCCCATCAGCATTCAGCTTGCTCAACCTATTCAAGGCCTTATACACCTCAATCATATCACCTCGCAGGTACCTACTCTCCAGGTGCTGCAATTTGCAGAACTTAAGCCTTTCTTGGTAAGAGCACTCCTTTGTTCCCCTCGGCAATCTTGTTGCCCTTCTTTGTACTCGTTCAAGCAACCCTACATCCTTCCTAAAATGAGGCCTCCAGACCTGTACACGGTACTCTAGCTGTGGCCTGACCACTGCCTTGTATGATGGGATTATCACCTGCCTGTCCCTGCTAGCAAAATTCCTATATATCATTTACAAGACTCCATGACCTGGCCTGGCAGCCCATCTGCACTGCACAGCGAACTTGATATTTGGCTGCACAATTACCCTCAGGTCTTTTTCATTTTCCACTTCCCCGAGTGTAGTACCACCCAGTTGGTACGTTTCTCTTTGGTTATTGCTACCTATATGCAGTACTTTGCATTTGTCAATGTTAAACTTCAGTTGCCACTTCTCAGCCCATTTTCCCAACTTATCTAGATCCAGTTGGAGTAGCATACTGTCGTTAACAACCCTGCCAACCTTTGTATCATCTGCAAACTTGGACATTACACCCGATATACCTTCATCATTATCATTGATAAATATGCAAAACAACAATGTGCCCAACACCGAACCCTGGGGAACTCCACTAATAACATTTGTCCACTAAGAGCAGTGTCCATTGATTACCACTCTCTGTTGTCTCCACCTCAACCATCCCTTTATCCATTGTAAAAACTTACCCTTGATGCCATACCTCTCCAATTTGTGCAGCAGTCTTCCATGTGCAACAGTATCAAAAGCTTTCCTGAAATCCAAGTATATGATATCAAAATTATTTTTGGCATTCTGTTCCTTTGTGACCACACCATAGTAACCAATCAAATTAGTCAGACAAGACCTCCCTTTGACAAACCCATGCTGTGTCTTAACTATTACTGCAGTCTTGTTTAGATGATCTTGCAATTCCTCTTTAACCAGTGATTCCATTATTTTCCCCAGAACACAAGTTAAATTGGAAAATTTGATATTAATAGTTGTGCATTTCCTTTCCCATTCCTCATTTTTTGCTTCTACTACCAACAATTGGCTATTTTCTTCTTTTCGACATAAGTGTTCCTATATGCATCATTCCTTTCACCCAGCCATTTCTGATTTGCAAGTTTCTTTTCCTCTATGACAATTCTTACTTTTTCTGTAATCCAGGTCTTTTTTAGTCCTTGGCTCTTCTTTTTGCTTAGGATTTCATGAGCTATTTTTTTTACAATATTTTTTAAATATTTGTAGATTTCTTCAGTATTACCTTTTATCTCTATGTTAATTGCAGCATCCAATCTCCGGGTGAAGTTGTTTCTAATGTCTTCCTGAAGTAGTTCAACATTAAATTGATCCACTTGTAGCATTTCTCCTTCCCTGCATTGTTGGATGTCCGTTCTTATTTTCTTAATCCAATTTCACCTCAAGTGTTTTTTTTTTTTAACAAGAAAATGATCAGATCCACATTCTGCTCCTCTATAAACGCTAAGGCTCTCGCACATGACAAATTACTTATTTTAATTGAATTGTTTTATTAAGTATATAACTAAAATATATGTATTTTATTATTATAATTATTATTTCTTTTGATAAACTCCTATTCACTTAAGTTGTAGTGGTATTACTGCTGTAGCAATAAAGACCACGTGCCAGCTGATGAGAAGCCAGCAAACTTTGAAACAGCTGTCTGAGCATTGTATCAGATTTTTAAGTGCATAGCAGATTCACCTATTCTGATGAAGCTATACAATTTTAAAATGTATTAGCAACTTAGGCAAAACCACAGATAATGATTCTTCTACATTGCTTGCAGGACTATTGGCCATGGTTATCAGAACCAATATTCATGGTTCTCTCACTGAAGACTTTTCAAAGGTACATATTAGTACATGTTAACTGCATTTGACTTGGATCATGGAGAGATTTAGGTCATATGCAGTTAATATGTACAAATTTTAATTTCAGGAATTGTTGTTTCATTATTTCTTGCAGTGCAGCATCCTTTAAATTTTTTTTCCAACTCCAAAATGTCATTAAATTTCCTTTCCCTGAGTTTAAATTTTAGTCTCAAATATAAAAATAAAAGACATAATGGGAAACTAGATCTGAAGAGAAAAGAGAATAGGAATCCATTTCATGACATTTTATTCATGGTTAGAAATTGCACAGAAAGTGTGGTTTCTCATCTCACGTGCCTTTCTCATCTCACGGCCCTTCGAAAGGAAAGTTGAGCTGCAATGAACAAACTGAAGATCATAACACAATGAGACATTATACATTTGTTCATCAATTAGCACACTCTAACTGATTGCATGTCAGGTTTTTCTGTAAAAATGCATTGACAGGTTTTGTAGGAGAGTCCAGTTTTTCTGCCAAGTCATGAATGGTGAGATGCTTGTTCAGTGAACCAGCTCGTTAACTCATGCAGTCATTTTTATTTGATCTGGCTGTGGTTGAACACGTATGTTTTTTAATTTTGCGCATACTCAAAAGTCTGCATTCTGCCCACTGCATGCTCTCTGCCTTTAGAAATTTGTATGTTTCAGAAGTTGTTTCTCAAAGTTTTTGATAGAACTTGATGCAGATATTCATACTTAGTCTTACCAACAGGTGTGCAAAATAACATTAAATTGATTCAACGTGATTTTGCAAGCTACATGAGGGATGCTGGCACTAAAATACGATTGAACTCACCTATAATACTGCTTACAACGAGCTTCCGGATACAACAATAAACTGAACTATTTTGTTTGGTCTCATTTAAAAATACACAGCATTCAATTCGGATATAACAGGGGAACATACCACAATGTATAGCAAACCAAGTGCTTCTTGTCATCCTTTACAAATGAGAAGAAAGTTCCTGCTTGTCCTTCAAAAGAAAGTTTATAAAATTGTCTGTGAAATCTGCTGTCTAAAATGATCAACGTCAAAGCAGCAAATTCTTCTAAGCTCTCTACAGGTCTTCTTTTACCTACTCTGTAGCAGCTAGCTATTGGTCATCAGCAAACCAATCAGCGAGCTGTAAAACACACCCCACTCCTTTTCTGATGATCACTCGCTGGCCGCTGCTGAATAGATAAAAGCAGACCTCTGGAGAGCTTAGATGCATTTGCTGCTTTGACGCTGATCGTTTTGGATAGTGGATTTTGCAGAAAATTTTATAAACTGTCCTTTTAAGGATAAACTCTATTCTCACTTCTAAAGGACAGTAAGAGGAACTTGGTTTCAATCTCAGAGCCCAAAAATGCTGAAGAGGAAAGCATTTATCGGTGAAGGAAAAAGCTGAAATTATTGAAGAACTGCAATCTGGTTAGAAGAACATAGAGATATGCAAGAAGTATGGACTTTCTTCATCTACTGTTTCAACACTGTGGAAAAATAGAGACACAGTGTTGAAGGCCTGCGATGACAACAAATGTGAAGAGACTCAAGAAATGCAACAAAGATGACATTGATCAAGCTCTGCTGAAATGGTTCACTGCACAAAGAAATGCCAGTTTACCCATAAGTGGATCAATCTTAAAGGCTAAAGCAGAAAAATTTGCATGGCTTTTTTTCAGCTATGCAGGATTTTGTTGCTCAGATGGGTGGCTTGATCATTTTAAGAATCAGCATAAAATTGGCTATGGCAAAATCAGTGGAGAAGCATCTGCAGTGGACTTGGAGATAACATCTAAGTGGATGACTGACGTGTGGCCACTTCATTCTCAAGGCTACAGTGGCAATGACATCTACAATATAGATGAAGCTGGAATTTTCTATAATGTCACTCCTGACCAAACTTCGAAATTCCAGGGCGAAAAATGCATTGGAGGAAAGTTGGGACAGATAAAAGAAGGCTTCTAGTGATTGGAAAGTCTGCCAAACCAAGCTGCTTCAAGAATGTGAAGCAACTTTCAGTGGTTTATACGTCGAACAGAAAAGCTTGGATGACTTTAAATATTTTCACGGATTACCTCGAAAAGTGGGATAAAGTACAGAAAAGTGCAAAATTATACTTGTTGTAGATAGCTTCCTGCACATCCACAAAAAATATACAATCTAAGTCACATAATGCTCCAAACACTACAGCAGCATTACAACCAATGGATCAAGGTGCGATCAGAAGTTTCAAAGCTCACGATCGTCGCAACTTGGTTCTTTTGCTCATTGACAGAATAGACAAGGGAATTGAAACGAAAATCCATTCTCGATGCGCAAAGTTGCATGAAACTGTTTCAGGAAGGCTGAATTTCGGTTTGTTTGTTTGTTTGTTATTTGGTTTTTAGGAGCATTAGCAACTAAGGCCATATTGGACATAATCAGAATATGCGGTGCTCATTCCCTGACCTTTCTGTATCCTCCGTATTTGGTGGTGACAGGCTCGAACCCCGGTCTAATCAAGAAGTGGGTGTTACGCACTGCTGCTCCTTCCCACCTGGCTACGGAGGCGCCTCTGGATTTCAGTTAAAGCAAGATAACGTTACCAGCAAGGAAGATCACATTCCATTATCTGAGTGGTTGCGAAAAAGGAGTCCTGAGTATTTGAATCAACTTCCAAACATCAACAGTTGGGAGCATGTAGATGCTGACACCATAATTTTGGGAGCTCTTACAACAGAAGATATCATAGAAACTATCTGAGTAGCAGGTGAAGAAAGTGAAGAAGTAGACAAAAAACTCCATTTAGCCTCTATCATATGGAGCAGCTGTTGAGTAGAGAATCTTCAGTGTTTTGTCGAAGCTACAGATGATACTGATGCAGTGGTGTTCAGTGCCTTAAGTCTGATCAGAAGAAAGTTGAGACAAAAGCAGAAGACCAGTCAAATGACCCTGCATTCGTTCCTGAAATTGGATAATTACTTTTCAAAACAATAGGCCCTTTTTAGGGCCACAAATAATTTCCATACATAAGTTAATCTTTTATAATTTGCAATTCACTTTTTCTTCTGGTTTCTACACTTCTGTTGTTCTGAATCACCTAACCCAGGTATAATGATCACTCGGATACAGCTAACACATCTTGCCATCCAGAGACATATGATGCAACAAAGCATAAGCTTGTTTGTTGCATCGTATGTCTCTACTAATGCTCGTTATAAATGAGTTCAACTGTATTTTGAAATCACCATCTAGTAGAACTCTGTCCCCGTCTGTACTGCAATGGCAAGGGAAGTCCAGGAATGAGTATCTTGTATATATCTATTTATTCAATAACATCTTAGTGCACAGGTTAGTGCTATTGCATCATATGGCAATATTGAGAGGTATGGCATTAAGGGTAAGTTGCTACAATGGATAAAGGGATCGTTGAGTGGGAGACGACAGAGTGGTAATCAGTGGACACTGCTCTTCATGGACAAATGTTATTAGTGGAGTTCCCCAGGGTTCAGTGCTGGGCCCCATTGTTGTTTTGTGTATTCATCAGTGATATTGATAAAAATATATCAGGATTAATGTCCAAGTTTGCAGATGATACAAAGATTGGCAGGGTTGTTAACGACAGTAAAGACAGTATGCCACTCCAACTGGATCTAGACAAGTTGGCCAAATGGGCGGAGACGTGGCAGCTGAAGTTTTAACGTTAACAAATGCAAAGTACTGCATATGGGTAGCAATAACTGAAGAGAAACGTACCAACTGTGTGGTACTACACTCAGGGAAGTGGAAAGTGAAAAAGACCTGGGGGTAATTGTGCAGTCAAATATGAAGTTTTCTGAGTAGTGCAGACGGGCTGCCAGCTCAGGTCATGGAGTCTTGTCAATGATATATAGGAATTTTTCTAGCAGGGATAGGGAGGTGATTGAGGTGATTATCCTGTTGTACAAGGAAATGGTCAAGCGACACCTAGAGTACTGTGTACAGGTCTGGAGGCCTCATTTTAGGAAGAATGTAGAGTTTCTAGAATGAGTACAAAGAAGGGTGACGAGATTAATGAGGGGAACAAAGGGGTGCTCTTACCAAGAAAGGCTTAAGTTCTGCAAATTGCAGCGCCTGGAGAGTAGTCAGTCCTCGTATAGCACGACAGTTGTGTTCCTAGAAACCCTCGTGCAATATAAACAACAGGCCCTATGAGAAAAATAGGGTTAGGTGCCGACCACCCAAGATTGAACACACATCTGTAATCAAAACATTACCAAACACAATAAATAATCGTAATAAAATACCTAAGTATTTTATTACGACTATTACGTAATAAAATATTGCTAATTCTTTTGCTTCTATCGTAAGCAAACTTGTTTTTTGTTTGGTTTTCTATCCAAACAGATGACAGCCGTTCCATCTCTTCCAATTCTTTGTGTCTTAATCTAATGGATTTTAATTACACTTTGAGTTGTTCCTGCTATGAAAGTTGTTTTTATTTTCTTTGCATTCTTTATAATTCTCGGCGTTGCCGGGGAAACCCCGGTGGGCCGGAGGCCTGTGTGATTTTGGCCATAAACCATAGTATGAAGCCCCTACAGATTTTCCCGGGTAAGAATTTTTGACTCAGTCCGCCTCTGTTTATCGATATTGCTTTTCTTTTTCTCTCTGAATCTGCAGTCTTCACCAGGATGCTTCCTTTTCACACCTTTTAAGTATTTTACTCATTTTTAGGGAATAAAGCACAATTACAAAACGAGGAAGCACGCTTGATACACATAAACAAAGCTGCGCGCGTGTAGCAACTGAATAAACAACACCATAAAGGCAGAGATACACTATTAACACCTCATATTTTACTAAAGCACATTTCTAGGGGTTACTACCATAAAACAATAAAAACAATTGTCAGTTGCGTTTCTGCTAGTGGAATCTGTTATAAATTGGTAGTAAACTTGATCTAATTGCATTTGCGATTATACCGATAGCTGGAATTGTGTTGGTTTTTAGGTTATTATGGTGAAATGTGTTTCCCCTTCACTGATATAAAAACATAAATACATTTTCAGAATCTTCTCTTCATTCCTATCGTGTTGCGTTCGGTTGGGGTGATTCTGCGTTCGACTGCCATTTCTTGTAAACACAAAGGCGAATCGTGCATAAGCGAATTCGGTTCGTATTATATAAGATATCGTTCCCCCATTTATAAATCGTGTATGATCGAATTCGTGTAGTGTAAACACGTGTTATACGAGGACTGACTATAGGCACTTGCAAGGTGATCTGATCGAGGTGTATAAGGCCTTGAATGGGTTGAGCAAGCTGAATGCTGATGGGATTCTTCCTCTTGCTCAGATTAAGAACCTGAGGGGATATAGATTCAAATTGTGGAAAGACAGTTGTGAATAGATGTGTGGAAATTTGCCTTTAGCCAGCAGGTTGTTGATTGGTGGAACAGACTGCCATCTTTTGTTGTGGAAGTTGATAGTCTAAATAAATTTAAGGCTGAGCTGGACAGGCATCTGGAACGAATGGAGGGGTGAAATGGGAGGGGTTTTTTTTGGCTGATGCGGCATAAGCTTGCTTTGTTGCATTATGTCTCTACTAATGCTAGTATTTGTACGTAGTGAACAACCGAAGTAGATAAATTGGCTAATTTTAATTATATCTCATATTGTGAAAAACCTTCATAATGAGTTGCCATGATATTGCACTACCTCAAATAAGTAACACTTCACCAATGAGAAGACTAACGTTATTTATTCTCAGCAGATACCATCACTGAGACAGCACTGTCTCATATGTGATATGATTAAAACGATGCCGATTTATCTTTTTTTGGTAATTGACTATGTACAAATCTGATACAATAGCACTAACCTGTCCACTAGTGAAACTGCCATGTAGTTTGATGCTTTAACCAAAAAAATTGCTTAGTCAATATCTTTTATAATGTCCCTAGTAAAAAATTTGTTTATTAATTCTAAGGCAATGATAATTACTCAGAATTCTGCTACAAAGCCATACTATCTTTATGTTTGTACAAGTATAAGCTAACCTCAACACAAGGAAACAACAATAAAACCATGTGCTAAGTATGTAAACAAACAAAAAAAAAAAAAGCAAAGCACTCGATCAGTGTGCCAATATTGAGTGGCTGCTAATTTCACGTGCTTTTACTTTTCTAGCACTCATTTGATGTGAACAAAGGTAGTTAACGTGTTAAGGCTTCAAATGGATTGAGTAATCTAAAAGTTGTGGATCCTTACTCTAGCTCAGATAACACACATAAGGGGCCACAAATTTAAATTAGGGAAGGATGGTTACAGGTTAAATGTATGGAAATTTGCTTGTGCTCAGAGGGTACTTGATCACTGGGACAAACTTCAATCTGAAGTTGTGGAACTGGGTAGTTTGAATAAATTTGAGGAAGAGTTAGATTAATTATTGGAGGTGATGGATAGGTGATTTGTGAAGGTTTTTTTTCCCTTTCTTTTCTGGCTGATGCTGTACAAGCTAGTTTTCTTACATCATTTGCCAGTACTACTAATAATATTGTTTGGCTTATTTTTAGTTAATTTTTTAACCCTTTAATTAATTTTTTCAGCCCGCTTAATTCTTTTGCAGACATTTAGCATTTCAGTACTTGGGTAGCACATTTAACATTTCAGTGATTTACTTTTCTGGATCCACTCCCAGTATGTGTGGTACTGCCTCGATTCAATATATGGAATTTCTATGGGACTAAACTATACACCACCTTCACCATCAGCAATGTAAGCTCCATACTTATCTACCTACACTCCACAGGGGAGGAAACATTTAGGCTCTACTCTTCCCTCTGCTCAGATGTTTATATATACACACATACATATGGTTAGCTTCGATTCCACTTTGGAAAAAAAAATAAATAAATAAAATTAATAAATAAGAAATCTTTGTCACACAAGGGTGATATATATATTCAGTGATCACTGAAATATGTCCAGCTCATCCATAATGGACTATGCCACATAGCTGACACTGTAAAAAGCCAAACAGCTTTGTACACTAAAGCAGTGGTAATTTGCATCTGGTCGTGCAAGGCCAAATGATAAAGTAGCAATTATGGAAATATAGTAAAGATATCCTTGACAGAAGGTGTCTTTAATTAAATTCCACATAAGTACACTGTGATCTTGCCACCCAGTGGGTCTTTTACCTGAAGTTTCTTAATGCATGAAGAATCACTGCTGATAACCAGATCAAGAGTATTGCTTCCTCATGTTGCCTAACATGCTGCTATAGAAAACAGTCATCCAAGAAATTCACAAAAGTCTTGCTAGTGTATGAGTGACCAGTCCACAAATTCCAGCCAACATCTGGAAAGTTAAAATCCCCCCACAATGAGATATTCTGATTTGCTGGCCCACTCTGTTTCCCTGTATAGCTGTTGGTATATAGTTGGTATACTGAACACAGTTATTAGGCCTGTAACACACTCCTATGCTCAAATTTATTTTCCCATTACTTATATCACACTGAACTGATTAAACGTTTCACTCATCACCCATGTCAAATGGATGCACTGCCTTACATTTAAGGTTTCTTAACTAAAAACATAGTCCTTCTACCTCTTCTGTCTTTCCTGTATACATTGTACTCCACATATTCAAATTCAGCATCACTCATGTCTGAGTGACACCATGTTTCCCCTATTCCCACAATGTCTGCATTTGATGACTTAATTAGTACTTAAAATTCATCAAATTTATTTACAATGCTTCTGGAATTAGTGTACATGCAAGTATACATTTACGTGTTGGGTTCTTAGTCTTAGTTATTGTAACACAGCACATGTATTTATTTGTTCCATGATGACCCACAGCTGGTCCTGAAGTTCCAGACACTTTGCTTTCCAGGCTGCTGTGTACCAAATGTAGCAGTGCAAGAATCACTTTTACCTCTGCCTACGGCTCTACTTAAGCTATTAGTCTGTGTATCCCTTCAAGCTTGTGATTTTCCGATCCACTTATCACTGCCTTGATAGCATCAGCAAATATTCTTGCACCCCTTCTATTCAAGTATATCCCATCCCTGTAAAAACAGTCTCTCCTGTTAAAAAGCACAGACCATGCTGTGAAATATTTTACCCCACGATCCCTGCACAATCTCTCCAAGGGCTGAATTGATTGACAAGACTCTCAACATATACTACCTCCTACCATGTCTGATCAGAATTTCAGACACTTTCAAATTCAATCCTAACTTGTGATGTTTTCCCAACATTGCTCTGTACTTGTTAAATCCTCATACCTCCTACTTTTAATATCATTAGTGCCAACATGTACAACAATATGAACTTCTGTGTCCTTAAAAGATATCTGCTCTACAATGTGATCTACTTTTGCACTCTAGCAAACATACCCTGGTCCTATTCCACCTATCCTTGCACAACATATTTCCCATTTCCCTGACAAGAGAGTCATCAATAACCAACTTCTGTAGAATCAGAAGAATCTCTGTAGAATCTCTTCTGGAGATAGCCACTGTGTTGTCTGATGCACAAGTGTGTGCTCTGACATTGAGATGGGCTGCTGAGAGCTTGATGGGTCCCCATCTTAATTCCTTCAATAGTGTCTACCACATTTTTTAAACTCTCATAAATGCCCATCAGAATGCTGAATTGGCACCTGATTTCTTCACACTTCCTGTACCTAGCGCGCACACACACACAAAGATACATAAATCAATTCCTGTTCTAGAAAGGTCTGCAAACATTTCACAAGTTGCAAGTTTTGTTAGGCTGTGATATGTTGGAAAATCGCTCTCTTCGGTTCTCCCCTGAATCACAGCATTCCCACTGCTTTGTGCTCGTCTTTGCTGCTCTGGGCATGATTTCTGTTTATATGCAATTTAATTGTTTAACAATGAAAATTAATAAATTTAATAATACTTATATACTTATATTTAAAACATACTTGTATACTGGGTGGTTATAAAATAAGTTTCCCTATTCAGGAGACCCTAGTGTCAAAACAGAGTTAGCACTGTGAAAATCGGTGGGTATGTCATTTAAGGTATGGGGAAGCGATTTGTAGAAGGGAAAAAAATAGTTAATTTCTGCCACCAGGGGAAAACGGCACTGCACATATGTAAAAGTTGTCATTTACTTCAAGACATGCTGCTTACACAAATTACATCCTGTTAGATAAAAGCAGAAAGGCCAATGCCTTTAACTTTAACTGTCAATAACCATTATTACACTTACAAAAAAGGAACCTGCTCTTTTAGTGTTTTTTTTTTTTTTTTTTTGGTAGTTGTTGGCGCATCGGCTTCTGTGGCCATAATGCACCTCCAAGTTTTTTGCAGTACTTTGATCCAAGCCCGAGGCGGGATTCGAACCCGCGACCTTTGGGTTGCCAGGCAGGCACTTTACCCACCCGGCTAGCCTGGTCGGTGCTCTTTTAGTAAAACTGTTCTACCAGAATAATAGTAAAGCTAATGCAGCACTACTTGAATTTCAGAAACTTAAAGGTTTGCATAAAATACCTTTGACATCAGTGGGGCTTTGAAAACTAATAAAGAAATTTGAAGCGACCAGGGAGTTGGGTGTAATTCCATGCAGGGGACAACCACATATCGGAATGGAGGTAGTGGATGAAGTGGCAGTTGCAATGGTCAGAATGCGAAACACTACCAGTCAGTAGTGGCAGAGGTGTGTCAAGAGACTTAAACCTTCCTTGGTCTATTGTACGTAAAGTGCTTCAAATAATTTTGCGCTGTTTCCCCTACAAGATTCACGTAGTGCAAGAACATGTCTTGTGGTCAGCAACAACAAATAGACTTTGCTGTACGATTTCTGGCTGATGTGGAACTTGACGATACATGGACTCCAATGATCTTGTGGTCTGATGAGGCACGTTTCACTCTTCATGGGGCTATAAATGCGCAAAACTGATGAATATGGGGAACTTCTCGTCTATCTGCTGTGCATGAAAGACCACTACAAAGTCCATATGTTACAGTATGGTGTGGACATAGCAGAGTTTATAATTGGGCCATTTTTCTTTGAAGAGTCTACACCTCATGGGGCCCCTGTAAGGTGTACGGTAACTAGTGCATGCTACTGCACTCTTCTAAGAGATCACATTATTCCCGCTCTGCAAGAAAGGGGTAGTGAACATCCCCAATGAGATGCTATGCAAAACTGTGGTGCATGCAGTCCTCCATTTTCAGAATGTCATCTCAAGTGAAGGAAAGCACATAAAACAATATCTGTAGATTTCTAAGTTCTGATATTAAAATCTAATCGTAAGTTAAGTATTCCATCTCATGTTTACAGTGCCAATATCTACCCTGGTGGCAGAAATTAACTTTTTTTTTTTTTATAACCACTCAGTACTTCTGAAACAAAGCATTGTGTTGAAGGCCCCTCAGTAGCCAGGTGGGCAGGAGCAGCAGTGTATGCTTCTTGATTAGACTGGGGTTTGAGCCCGTGACCACCAAATACGAAGGATGCGGAAAGGTCAAGGAATGACCACCGCATATCCCCGGAGCAATATGGCCTTTGTTGCTAATGCTCCTAAAAACCAATATTGTTGAAGTAAAACTTCAGCATTTACCTCTTCTGTTTATAAAGGAGTGTTACCTCATAAGAGGACTACTATGAAGGGAACACAGGACCATCACGAAAGTAGATGGTAAGTGATACTTTTTTTTTTGTGGGTTGTTTGTTTTGTCATTTTTTAGTTAGTCAGGAAATGAGTAGTACCTTATATCTAAAAGTATGCTGATTTGTATAATTTTTTTTTCCCCCTCCTCCTACTTGTATTCTATTTTCTTTTATTTTTTTTCCACAATAGGTAATTGGTGTAGACCCTTGTGGTTCTATTCTGGCAGAACCAGAAGTTTTGAATGTTTGCGAGACATCATTTTATGAAGTTGAAGGCATTGGATATGATTTTGTTCCTACAGTGCTGGACAGGACAGTAAGAAAACATGCTGATATCTGAATTTATTTATTTATTTGTTTATTAAACTGTAATTACATTATGATAATTTTTATAATAATGTTAATTAAAAAGAATTGTAAAGATGCATGCTGCAAAGAGCATCCGTTGCATTTTTTTTTTTTTTTTGTTATTGTATTCTAACATAATGGAAACAATGTTCCCTCCCCCTGCCTTTTTTTTTTTTTTACAAATTACTTTTAACTATAAAATTTAATTTTACTGTATGAAGTTATTTATCCTTTTACCATATTAAACCATATTATAATTTTATATTGCTTTATTTCTAAACCTATTTGTACTTCTATTGGTGGTCATTTTGACCCCCACTTTTGTTTTACTCTTTTGCACCTTAAAACCAGTCTATTCATATTGAACTGTAACTGACAATACCCACAAAAAATATTTTCTTTAGTTAGCCTGTTTAAAATTTGAAAAATCTTGTATTGAATAGTATTAAAATGATATAATACTATTAATGATATAAGTATTGAAGATTATGAGTTTTAATGAGTCCCATCGTGCTAATCTTTGAAAATCAAATACAGTAGAAAGTTGGTTATCCAGAACATCAGTTCCGGATAACTGACTTATAGAATTCTATGGGACTGAACTGCATCGTGAGGTCTAGAATTCTATGTGACCTTCAGAAAAATATCACAGACTACTCGGTTTTTCTCGAAAACCATGAGTGAATTTCAGATTAGTTTAGCTCCAGATTTGGTAAGAATAATATTAGCCCAAAACTGTGTGATTCATTATTTTTCTCAACTTTGTTTTGGTAAAATTTGAATAAAAAGAAAGCATGTAGTTTTAACATTGCAACAAAAAATGGAAATTATTAATAGAATTAGAAAAGGTCAAAATTTAGCAAATCTTTCCAAATAGTTTAATGTGGTGAATTGAACAATTTACGACATCAAGAAAAATTCCAGTGCTATAGCAGAATTTGTGTTGATTATGGGATAGAGAAAGAGGATCTAGCAGGAAAACTATGTCAAAACCTGAAAATGCCTCTTTAGAGTGCACATTATTTGTGGTTTCTTCAGAAGCGAAATTTAGGTGAACCAGTGTCTTGTTCAATGTTGTGTGAAAAAGCATTGGATTTTAATATAAAATTAAGAGATAATGAATATTTTAAGGCAAGCACAGGTTGGCTGAAAAACTTTAAACTGAGAGACAGTATATATGAACTAGATATTCAAGGCGAGAAACTTTATTCAGACAAATCGGCAGTTGTGTCATTAAAAATTAAGTTTGCTTCAGTTATAGCAAATTATGAGAAAGAAAACAATTATAAGTTTGATGAGACAGGCTTATATGGAAATCATTACCCAGAAAAACCCTAGCCACTAAAAGAAAAATGCCTGCACCAGGTTTTGAGATGAGAAAATTGCAAGCAACAATTACTGTGTGTGCAAATTGCTACTGGGATGCACAGATTGTCCATCCTCGTTATTGGAAGGTCAGAAAAAACCAAGAGCATTTAAAAATATTTCTAATTTTCCTGTTTTGTATAAAAATCATAAAAATGCCTGGTTGGATGTTTCTCTTTTCCCGAGATTGGTTTATAATTTTTTTTTATTTAATTAATTTTAATTATTTAATTTAAATGTAAGGTATTTGAGAAAAATTATCACTTTTCACAATGCAAATTTTCAGTTAGCATGTTCTTTTTTTTTATTATGCGATAGTTGAAAAAGATTTGAATCGCACATTAAGCTTACCACGCATCGGATGAGCAATAAACAAACGTTTGCCTGCTGCCCACCTCGGTGTGTTCCATTAGAAGAAGACGTGTTACTTGTTTGTCTCATGCTAATAAAGCCAATGCAGACTTGAATTTAAAAATTCAAATTTTTAAATGAGGCAGATGAAAATGTTACCGCGAAGGAGATAACAGTAAAAGAACTAGATGAAATCTTTCGTATAACAGAGAACCTCAAACAAAAGGTTTGAGGTTCTCTGTGATATTTATTTTGCCAGGGCCCAGAGACGATTGTTGTCAGCTATCGGAAATTGATTGATGAAAAGAGAAAGTCAACAATGTTCAAATATTTCTGCAACAGTCATTTCTTCATCGTGTATTTTATGTCAGAGGTTCCCAAACTTTCTCGGTTTACGGCGCCCTTAGTGTCTCAGTAATTTTTTCACAGCACACCCAGACCAAAAGAAATACCTAACAGTTCCGTTTAGTAGTTAGGTCCAAACAACTTAATAAGAAATGTTGAAACTGTGAACTACCTCGAGGTAGTAGTTTGCACGGTGTCTGATAGATGTAGAGTATTGCTGTGTTTCCCTTGAAAATTTAAAATATTCTGCAGCACACAATTTGGGAGCCGCTGTTTTATGCAATAAACATTTAATTCCATAATTATTTTCATTATCTTTTACATTGTATACACTTAAAGTTATTTAAAAGGCATTTTTAAAATTCTTATGGACATTCCAGAAGGTCAAGGACCAATTATAATTTTTCCTATTGATTATTATATTCGATTAATGCGTTTCCATTTTGCGCGATGCAAAATGGAAACTGTCACCGCGATGCAAAATGGAAACTGTCAATTTTCCCACTCCAGTTAATGCCAGATTTTCCCTTCTAACTTTCAGCTAGTATTTGTGCATTCTTTGTAAGTATTGCTACATTCAATTTCCTTATATAATAAAGTAAATTTTTTACAAATGTTAGGTAGTTGACAGATGGACGAAGACAGAA
This sequence comes from Mastigoproctus giganteus, assembly GCF_048544385.1. Lineage (NCBI taxonomy): Eukaryota > Metazoa > Arthropoda > Arachnida > Uropygi > Thelyphonidae > Mastigoproctus > Mastigoproctus giganteus. The sequence goes on from NC_143583.1 coordinate 22,564,474, forward strand.
GATAAAGAGTCATTTCTAATGGCAAGACAACTTATTCGTTTAGAAGGCTTACTTTGTGGTAAATATAATGGAATATCAGATTTTACTTTTCTGTCAGCAGAATTTCTAGAGAACTGCAAATGAATATTAGGTGTTCATTATATTAGAAAAAATTTAATGAAACACAATAATAAAATAAGATGCAAAATAATTTAGAAATACTTTTGAAGGCATATATTTCTAGCTGAGCTGCTTTTCATCCTTTCATTGGAAGTTAGAGTAATTAAGAAGTTTGAAAAGTCTTTACCATATATTTGTCTGGTTCCTTATAGTTTCTTCCAGTGGCTTATCAAGTGAAGTAATTCTCTCTCTCTCTCTCTCTCTCTCAATTTTTAATACATGCCTAAATTATTTAAATTTGTTACCCTACATTTAGTTTTAAGTCATTTGAATCACGGTCCTTCACATATCTTTCTAGTATCAGAAGGCTAATTGGCTTGTGTTGGCTCACACAAGAACCCTTAAGATGTGTGCAAGTGCTAAATTTAATCTGTGTTATAAATAAACTCACGTGACCCCTTCTAATAGTTTTTGCAAACTCTTAAGGTCTCTTCAATGATATTAGCAAAGACCCCTTATACCACCTCTGTTCAAATGTTATCCATACCTATAAAACAGATTTGTTCCAACTGTTAGGCCAAGCTATTCTTGAGAAAAAAAAAATAAATAAATAAAATCCTCCCAGAAGCATTGCTAATTCCCTCAAACTTTTAGTTAATCTAATATTCATAGTATTTTTTAGCATTAGGTCCTCTTATTGTACCTGTACAGAATTTCAGACATATATTATGATATTTCCCTTACAGTAGATTCCTTCAATAAAATGCAACCTGCACTGGACAATTTTTCACTGAGGCCTGAATTAGGGGTGTGTCACCTGGCAGTTTACAGATATTTGAATTCATAATGTTTTTCTTTCATTCCAGGATATTATTTCACTTCCTTGTTGACCCAGTCCCATCCAGTAGTGCTCCAAGTTTTAATTTCGGTTTACTTTGCCACACTCTATGCATGTGGGCATAGAAAAGCATCATCAGTTGAATTATAATTATTTGCATGGGTGTTGTTGGGAATCATCCACAGGCTGTGAAAGCAATGAATTTCTGATTCATAGAGGAATTGCCTAAAGTCATTCCCACTGAGTTTTGCAACTTATGTTGAAGTGCTCATTCTTTTATTAACCATTATTCTGATAAGATTAAAAAAATATCACAACATATCCATCAAAATACTATTATAATATGAAGCTACCTTTTAAAATATCCTGCATAAATTTTTTAATATAGAATTGCACACTAATTGAAGTTATTTGAAACTATCAGTAAATAAATTTTGCTTTGTTTGGGTTTTCTTCCATTTTAATACTTAAAATTTCTTCAATAAATGTAAGTTCTCTGATCAAAGGATATCATTCTTCTTTCTCTACTTATGTACCATCTCTAGATTTCATTGTAACTGCTCACTGTATCGATAGCACAGGTGTCCAGAACCTTTTCACAAGCAGTTCTTGACTGACCAGTTCTCAAATCATACTTTCAAACAATTTCATAATTTTTACCTACTAGAAAACTTATTAGCATTAGTAGAGGCATATGAAATTATTTAGGCTATGAACTTCCACAACAAAGGATGGAAATCTGTTCCACCAATCAACCACCCACTGGTTAAAGGCAAATTTCTGCACATTTATTCTACAACTGTGTTTCCTCAGTTTGCATCTATGCCTCCTTCAGGTTCTTAATCTGAGCAAGAGGAAGAATCCCATCAGCATTCAGCTTGCTCAACCCTTTCAAGGCCTTATACACCTCAATCAGATCACCTCGCAGATGCCTACTCTCCAGGCTCTGCAATTTGCAGAACTTAAGCCTTTCTTGGTAAGAGCACCACTTTGTTCCCCTTACCAGTCTTGCTGCCTTTCTTTGTACTCATTCTAGCAACTTTACATCCTTCCTAAAATGAGGCCTCCAGTGTACACAGTACTCTAGGTGTGGCCTAACAATTGCCTTGTATAATGGGTAATTACCTCCCTGTCCCTGCTAGCAAAATTCCTATATATCATTGACAAGACACCATGACCTGCCCTGGCAGCCCATTTGCACTGCTCAGCAAACTTCAAATTTGACTGCACAATTACCCCCAAGTCTTTTCCACTTCCCTGAGTGTAGTACCACACATTTGGTACGTTTCTCTTCAGTTATTTTTACTTATATGCAGTATTTTGCTTTTGTCAATATTAAACTTCAGTTGCTATTTCTCAGCCCATTTTCCCAACTTATCTAGATCCAGTTGGCGCCTCAGTAGCCAGGTGGGAATGAGCAGTGCGTAGCACATGCTGCTTGATTAGACTGGGGTTCGAGCCTGTCACCACCAAATACGGAGGATGCAGAAAGGTCAGGGAATGACCACTGCATATCCTGGAGCAGTATGGCCTTAGTTGCTAATGCTCCTAAAAACCAAATAACAAACAAGCAAACAAACAAACAAACAAACATCTAGATCCAGTTGGAGTAGCTTAGTGTCTTTACTGTTGTTAATAACCCTCCCATCCTTTGTATCATCGGAAAACTTGGACATTAATTCTGATATACTTTCATCAATATTATTGATGAATAGACAAAACATTCAGTGGCAGAAGACAGAGAGTGGTAATCAATGGACACTGCTCAACTTGGACTAATGTTATTAGTGGAGTTCCTCAGGGTTCAGTGTTGGGTCCGTTGTTGTTTTCTGTATTTATAAATAATATTGATGATGGTATATCAAGCTTAATGTCCAAGTTTGCAGACGATACAAAGGTTAGCAGGGTTGTTAAGGACACTACTGACGCTATGCTGCTGCAACAGGATCTGGAAAGGTTGAGCAGATGGGCTGAGAGGTGGCAAATGAAGTTTAACATTGACAAATGTAAAGTACTACATATGGGAAACAGTAACCCCAGAGCAACGTATCAACTCTGCGGTACTACACTGGCAGTGGTGGAGAATGAAAAGGACCTGGGGGTAATTGGGCAGGCAGATATGAAGTTCTCTGAGCAGTGCAGACGAGCTGCAAGAGTAGCTCATGATGTCTTGTCAATGATATACAGGAATTTTTCTAGCAGGGATAAGGAGGTGATTATTCCCTTGTATAAGGCAATGGTTAGGCCAAATCTTGAGTACTGTATACTGGTCTGGAGGCCTCATTTCAAGAAGGATGTAGAGCTGCTGGAACGGGTACAGAGAAGGGCAACAAGATTAGTGAATGGAACAAAGGGTTGCTCTTACGAAGAAAGGCTTAAGTTTTGCAAATTACAGAGTCTGGAGACTAGGCACCGGCGAGGTGATCTGATAGAGGTCTATAAGGCTTTGAATGGTTTGAGCATGCTCAATGCCAATGGGATTCTTCATCTTGCTCAGAGGGCATAAATTCAAATTGAGGGAGGACGGATATCGGATAGAAGTGCAGAAATTTGCCTTTGGCCAGCGGGTGGGGTTGGTGGAACCGACTTCCATCACTTGTTGTTGAAGTTGATAGCCTAAACAAATTTAAGGCTCAACTGGACAGGTATTTCGAGCGAACGGAGGGGTGAAATGGGAGTGCTGTGTCTTTTATTTTTTTTATTTTTTTTGGCTGATGCTGAATAAGCTTGCTTTCTTGCATCATATGCCTCTACTAATGCTAATGCTAACATCAGTGGGCACAGCACCAAATCCTCGGGAACTCCACTAAACATTTGTCCACAAAGAGGAACCCATAGGCTCAAGATGTGCAAATGTGACCCCAATTCACAAAGGAGGATCAAAGGCTGACACTAGTAATTATAGACCTGTGAGTTTAACTTCTGTTCCAGGAAAATTAATGAACTGGTTAAAGAAGCACTGCAGGATCATCTAGACAAGACTTCAATTATAGCTCGGACACAGCATGGTTTTGTTAAGGGAAAGTCTTGCCTGACCAATTTGATTGGATACTATGATGCAGTCACAAAAGAACTGGATGCAGGGAATAACTTTGATATTATATATTTGGATCTTAGAAAGGCTTTTGATACTGTTGCACATGGAAGACTGCTGCGCAAATTGGAGCAGTGTGGCGTTGGAGGAAAATTGCTGCTAAGGATAAAGGGATGGTTGAGGGGGAGAAGGCAGAGAGTGGTGATCAAAGGACACTGCTCATCGTGTACTAAGGTTATTAGTGGCGTCCCTCAGCGTTCAGTGTTGGATCGTCCATTGTTGTTTTCTGTATTTATAAATGATATTGATAATGATATATCAAGCTTAATGTCCAAGTTTGCCGATACAAAGGTTTGCAGGGTTATTAAGGGCACTACTGACAGTCTGCTCCTGCAACAGGATCTGAAAAGGTTGAGCAGATGGGCTGAGAGGTGCCAAATGAAGTTTAACATTGACAAATGTAAAGTACTACATATGGGAAACAGTAACCCCAGAGCAACTTATCAACTCTGTGGTACTACACTGACAGTGGTAGAGAATGAAAAGGACCTGGGTGTAATTTTTCAGGCAGACATGAAGTTTTCTGAGCAGTGCAGATGGGCTGCAAGAGTAGCTCATGGTGTCTTGTCAATGATATACAGGAATTTTTCTAGCAGGGATAATGTGATTATTCCCTTGTATAAGGCAATGGTCAGGCCACACCTTGAGTACTGTATACAGGTCTGGAGACCTCATTTCAAGAAGGATGTAGAGCTGCTGGAACGAGTACAGAGAAGGGCAACAAGATTAGTGAATGGAACAAAGGGTTGCTCTTATAAAGAAAGGCTTCAGTTTTGCAAATTACAGTGTTTGGAGACAAGCACGGGCGAGGTGATCTGATAGATGTATCTAAAGCCTTGAATGTTTGAGCATGCTCTATGCCGATGGGATTCCTCCTCTTGCTTAGAATAATCACCTGAGAGAGCATAAATTCAAATTGAGGATAGACAGTTGTAGATGTGCGGAAGTTCGCCTTTAGCCAGCAGATAGTTGGTTGGTGGAACAGACTTCCATCTTTTGCTCTGGAAGTTGATAGCCTAAATAAATTTAAGGCTGAGCTGGAGAGGTATTTTGGAAAGAATGGAGGGGTGAAATGGGACCTGTTTTTTTTTTTTTTTTTTTTTTTTTGGCTGATGCTGCATAAGCTTTCTTTCTTGCATCATATGCCTCTACTAATGCTAATGCTAAGAGCAGTGTCCATTGATTACACTGTGTCATCTCCCACTCAACCATCCCTTTATCCATTGTAGCAACTTACCCTTAATGCCATACCTCTCCAATTCGTACAACAGTCTTCCATGTGCAACAGTATCAAAAGCTTTCCTGAAATCCTAGTAGTAGTAGTAGTAGTGGCATGTGATGCAAGAAAGCAAGTGTATGAGCTTATGCAGCATCAGCCAAAAAAAAAAATCACACCATTCCCTCAAAATGCCTGTCCGGTTCCTCTTTAAATTTATTCAACCTATCAACTTCCACAACGACAGATGGAAGTTTGTTCCAGCAATTAACCACCCACTGGCTAAAGTCAAATTTCCCCACATCTATTCTACATCTGTCTTTTCTTAATTTGAATATATGCCCCCTTAGGTTTGTAATCTGAACAAGTGGAAGGATCCCATCAGAATTCAGTGTGCTCAACCCATTCAAGGCCTTATACACAATCAGATCACCACACAGGTGCCTAGTCTCCAGCTACTGCAATTTGCAGAACTTAAGCCTCTCTTGGTAAGAGGATCCCTTCATTCCCCTCACCAATCTTGTTGCCTTTCTCAGTACACACTCAAGCAAATCTACATCCTTCCTAAAATGAGGCCTCCAGACCTGTACACAGTACTCAAGGTGTGGTCTGACCATTGCCTTATACAGAGGGACAATCATCTCCTTTTCCCTGCTAGAAAAATTCCTATATATCATTGACAAAACCCCATGACCTGCCCTGGCAACCTGTCTGCATTGCTCAGAAAACTTCATATCTGATATGAAGTATATGATATCAAAATTATTTTTTACATTGAGTTCCTTTGTGAACACATCATAGTATCCAATAAAATTGGTCAGACAATACCTCCCTTTAAGGAACCCATGCTGTGTCTTAACTATTACTGCAGTCTTGTCTAGATGATCCTGCAATGCTTCTTTAACCAGTAACTCCATTATTTTCCCTGGAACACAAGTTAAACTTACAGGTCTATAGTTACTTGTGTCACCTTTTGAACCCCTTTTGTGAATTGGTGTTACATTTGCATACCTCCAGTCCATGGGGACCTCCCCTGAGTGTAAGGAAGCTAGCTCTCATAATTATGGCTATAGGTTTGCTTACTTCCTTTGCTGCCTCCTTTAATGTAACTGGATAGATCCCTTCCACCTCAGGTGCCTTCCTTGTGTTTAACTGCAACAATTACTCCTCCACTTTGCTCTCAGTTATTAGAAAATCACTTAGCTCCCTGTTAGTTTGATAAACTTCTGGCATTCACCTCATTGAATAACTCCTCAAGTGTGAATGTAGATGCAAAATACTCATTCCGTTTATCAACTACCTGAGCTTGATCATCAACTGTCAACCGATCTATGTTAAGTGGTCCAATCTGGTTCATCCCTTTCCTTCTAGAGTTCACATAAGTAAAGAACTCTTTGCTGTTTTTCTTTTAGCATTAGCATTAGTAGAGGCATTTGATGCAAGAAAGCAAGCTTATGCAGCATCAGCCAAAAAAAAAAAAAAAAAAAAAACCCACTTCCACTTCACCCCTCCGTTCGTTCAAAATATCTGTCCAGCTGAGCCTTAAACTTATTTAGGCTGTCAACCTCCACCACAAGGGATGGAAGTCTGTTCCACCAACCAACCACCCGCTGGCTAAAGGCAAATTTCTGCACATCTATCCTACATCTGTCTTTCCTCAATTTGAATTTATGCCCTCTCAGGTGATTATTCTGAGCTAGAAGAATCCCATCAGCATTGAGCATGCTCAAACCATTCAAGGCTTTATACACCTCTATCAGATCACCTCGCTGGTGCCTAGTCTCCAGACACTGTAATTTGCAAAACTTAAGCCTTTCTTCGTAAGAGCACCCCTTTGTTCCATTCACTAATCTTGTTGCCCTTCTCTGTACTCGTTCCAGCAGCTCTACATCCTTCTTGAAATGAGGCCTCCAGACCTGTATACAGTACTCTAGGTGTGGTCTGACCATTGCCTTATACAAGGGAATAATTACCTCCTTATCCCTGCTGGAAAAATTCCTGTATATCATTGACAATACTCCATGAGCTACTCTTGCAGCCCATCTGCACTGCTCAGAGAACTTCATATCTGCCTGCACAACCACCCCCAAGTCCCTTTCATTCTCTACCACTGTCAGTGTAGTACCACAGAGTTGATACGTTGCTCTAGGTTTGCTGTTTCCCATGTGTAGTACTTTACATTTGTCAATGTTAAACTTCATTTGCCACCTCTCAGCCCATCTGCTGAACCTTTCCAGATCCTGTTGCAGCAGCATAGTGTCAGTAGTGTCCTTGACAACCCTGCCAACCTTTGTATCGTCTGCAAACTTGGACATTAAGCTTGATATACCATCATCAATATCATTTATAAATACAGAAAACAATAATGGACCCAACACTGAGCCCTGAGGGACTCCACTAATAACATTAGTCCACAATGAGCAGTGTCCATTGATTACCACTCTCTGTCTTCTCCCCCTCAACCACCCCTTTATCCATAGCAGCAATTTGCCGCCAATGTCACACTGCTCCAATTTGTGTAGCAGTCTTCCATGTGCAACAGTATCAAAAGCCTTTCTAAGATCCAAGTGTATAATATCAAAGCTATACCCTGCATCCAGTTCTTTTGTGACTGCATCATAGTATCCAATCAAATTGGTCAGGCAAGACTTCCCCTTAACAAAACCATGCTGTGTCCGAGCTATAACTGAAGTCTTGTCTAAATGATCCTGCAGTGCTTCTTTAACCAGTGCCTCCATTAATTTTCCTGGAACAGAAGTTAAGCTCACAGGTCTATAATTACTTGTGTCAGCCTTTGATCCTCATTTGTGAATTGGGGTCAAATTTGCACATTTCCAGTCTATGGGTACCTCCCCTGAGTCCAAGGAAGCTCTCATAATTATGGCCAAGGGTTTGCTTACTTCCTTTGCTGCCTCCTTTAATATAACTGGATAGATCCCATCCACCCCGGGTGCCTTTCTTGTGTTTATCTTCAACAGTTTCTCCTCCAATTTACCCCCAGTTATTTCAAGATTCTGTAGCTTACTGCTAGAGTTAAATACACCTCTGGCATTCCCCTCGCTGAATAACTCCTCATGTGTGAATGTCGATGGAAAATATTCATTTAGTTTGTTAGCTACCTGAGCAGGATCATCAACAGTTGACCCATCAATATCAAGTGGACCAATCTGATTCATCCCCTTCCTTCTAGAGTTTACATAAGTAAAGAACTCTTTGCTGTTTTTCTTTGCATCCCTTGCCAAGGATTTCTCGTAATCTGCCTTCGCCTGCCTAACCTTCTTTGTAACTTGGTTACAGATCAACTTGTATCTATCATAGGCTTCTGTGTCATGTGTTAATTTGTAAGTATCCCATGCATTTTTCTTCTCTGCCATATGCTTCATTAGTTCATCTGACATCCATTTTGGCCTAAACCTTGAACAATATTTCTTAGTTGGTATGTAAAGCCTAATAGCTTCCAAGATAAGTTCTTTGAATGCTTCCCATTTTGAATTTGCTGTTGGTAACATCATCAGTTGGTCCCACTGTATAGAATTTAAATACTGTCTCAGTCCATCGTAGTCGCCTTTACAGAAGCAATAACCCTTCCCTTTACCCCTAATGGTAGTTACCTCTTTGAGTAAATCCCACTTCAGCACACTGTGATCACTGCCACCATGTGGTTCATTTATCTGCAGATTCTTAATGCATGAAGAATCACTGCTGATAATCAAATCAAGAGTATTACTCCCTCATAGTTGCCTCCCGAACATGCTGATGTAGAAAACAATCATCCAATAAATCCACAAAAGCCCTGCTAGTGTGTGTGACCAGCCCCGAAATTCCAATCAGTATCTGGGAAATTAAAATCTCCCATTATAAGACTCTCTGATTTACTGGCCCACTCTATTTCCCTGTACAGTTTCTTATTATACTCATCAGAGTCATTAGGCCTATAGCACACTCCTACTCTCAATTTTGATCTCCCAATGCTTATGTCACACCAAACTGACTCAACACTGCACTGTCCAGCGATGTCAACTGGCTTCACTTCCTTGGTTTTTATGTGTTTCTTAACTAATAGCATAACCCCTCCCCCCTTCCTATCCTGTCTATCCTTTCTGTAGACGTTGTACTCCCCAAAAATCCAGTTCTGCATCCCTTATATCTATGTGACACCACGTCTCTGATATCCCAACAATATCTGCCTTTGATGTTTTGAGATACCTCAAATTCATCAAATTTATTTACTGAACTCCTAGCATTGGTGTACACACAAGCATACCTGCACCTGTTTCTATTCTTAGCTACTCTAACACAACCCATGTGTTTACTTGTACCGCAATGGCTCCCAGCAGTCTCTGAAATATCATGCATCCTGTTTTTCAGGCTTCTGCTCATTCTAATAGAAGCAGTGCAAGAATCTCTTTCACCTCTGCCAGTGGCTACTGTCAATCTATTGGTCTTTGTCTCCCCCCCCAAGCTAGCAGTTTTCCCGCCCACCTAACACTGCCTTGATAGCATCAGCAAATATTCTTGCATCCTTTCTATTTAAGTGTATCCCATCCCTGTAGAAGCAATCTCTCCTGTTAACAAGTACAGTCCAGGCTGAAAAAAATTCTACCCCTTGAGCCTTGCACAATCTTTCCAGGGCCGAATTGGTCGACAAGGCTCTCATCATATACTCCCTCCTATTGTGTCTGGACAGAATTGCAGACACTTTCAAATTCAACCCTAATTCTCGGATTTTGTTCAACAGTGACCTGTACTTGTTAAGTAATTCTGCCGGTCTCCTACTCTTAATATCATTAGTGCCAACGTGTACAACTATATCACCTTTAGTGCCCTTAAAAGATGATATTCGCTCTACAACGTCATCAACCTTTGCCCTTGGCAGACATACCCTGGTCCTGTTCCACCTATCCTTTTTACAAAGCATGTTCCCCGTTTCCCTGACAATAGAGTCACCAACAACTACTAGTTCCTTCGCGACCAGCGCATTCTGCCTTGGGGGTTGCCTCTGTGTCACGTGATGCCCAAGTGCAAGCTCTGGCGTTGATATGGGCAGCTGAGAGCTTGATGGACCCCTCAATTTAGTTTCTTCGAGGTCATCCACCCTGTCCTTCAAGCTCTCATATAGGCCCACAAGAACGCTGAGTTGTTGCCTGATATCGATACACTCCTTGCATCGCGCACATACAAAGACATCCCCCATGGCAGTATCATGTCCCGTACGCGATTGCTCTGCAAACATCAAGCAAACAGTGCATTTTATAAGGCTGTGAGTCAGAGGACAACTGCCCCCCTCAGTTCTGCTCTGAGCCACAGCAATTCCATTAGCTTGAGCCTTTTGCTTTGCTGCTCTGGTCTGAGTCATGATTCTATTAATTTATTAATTAATTATAATTAATTATGTTATGTTATTAATTATGTTAAATATAATTAATTATATTACGTTTGTAATCTAAGTCGTTATATGTATTTATTTAAAAGTACAATTTAACTGCTAACGAAGTTCAACTAACGCTATCTAGTACGGTATATAACTATCGTATCACAAAGGCGGGAAAGTTACGAACGGTAAATCTACGGACACTTAAGTATTAATTAACTTTCAAATCTCGCTGTCTCAATTCAGAATAAACTAACGATCCTTACTAGGTCTATAAGCTACTTACAGAAATAATTCTATGTAAAAAATATTCAATCAAGCGGCTAAATATGGCTAAAGAACTTCTCGTTCAGCGGATTTGCAAACACGTGGATACCCTTACCGATACTTTTATGCAATTACAAGGCCGAGTAAAGAATAAATACACCAAATTAATCAGAAAATCACAAAATAATGTTATACTACTAAATTTAAATCAAAAGTTTTAGAAAAACAATTTCAAATCAATAACTAAGAAAAATCCACTTAGCGGCTTTGAACACGACCGTCTCCTAGTAGCCTCGTCAGCAGATGCTGTGAGCTTACTCACAGTGACATTCTGAGTAAGTCTTGGGGGCACAGGATCCTTTTCTTTGCATCCTTTGCCAAATATTTCTCGTAATTTGCCTTTGCCTGCCTAACCCCCTTTGTGACTTGATTAGAGACAAGCTTATATATGCCATAGGCTTCTGTGTCACCTAATAATTTATATGCATCCCATACATTTTCCTTCTCTGCATCGAGCCTCATTAATTCATCTGACATCCATTTCTATGATCTCATATCCCACAGAGCTGTTGTGTGATGCTACTGTCACATGTTACATTATTTTTAGTTCTTTTCAACTTGTACCCCCAGATATGTCACTTGCTCTTGTTGGTGTTAAGAACAATGCATTTTGCAATCTTGCAGCATTAATGTTAAGTTTTTTACTACATGCTGCTGTTCTTCTTTATGCATACGTGTTGTTTAACCTCCCACTAGAAAAAGAAAAGAAATTCCTTGTAGCAGCTGGGGAATTTAATTCTTATATTTAAATGTAACTGTATTAACTGTATCCATATTACAACTGACATTTAGGTCTACAGTCATTCCATTAATTTTAATGCACATTATTTGATTGGATATATGTTGAAATTATATATTTTATATTATTTGTTATCTAAGTTGTCACTGCTTTGTATGATCATTTGCATGCAGAGTTTGTTTATTCATTAAGCAGAAATATATCTTGCCTGTGTAATCATAAATATTTAAATGACATTTAAACTTAAAACCAAACCTCTTCCTTTTGTTAGAGATATACAGGGCTTTTTTTGTGACGGTACACAATGGTACAGCGTACCGGCACCTTTATTAACAGTGACGTGTGACATTTGGATGCAATGCACTTCGAAATTTATAATATTAGTCAGTTTTTTTCACATGTTTACCTACTATTCAAATAAGCTTAAAATGATTTAATTAAATTTGCATTTTTTACTGTCTATTGTTAAGATATTTTCTGTATAAAATTGTATAACCATTTTTATAATTCTAAATTACTCAGTTGGACTTCTGTTTAATTATTTTTAATTCCCTTGGAAGTTACATTTAAAATAGTTTCGGTTGAGGGAAGAAATTTTTCATATAGTGAACGGATTAGGAGAGAATTAACTTAGTACGGCCTGTTCGCATTTCTCACCTTCAGGCAATTAGTGGTGTTGTGCGAATTAAGAGAGCTAAAGTGATTAGTATTGTATAACTTAGCGGTACCTGGTAAAACCTATCCGACCACCTGTCCCACATACGGAGAAGTCGTGCTGGTCTGCAGTGAGCAGATAAAGGTGTATTCCCAATGGGATCTGGCCCACCTACTGCAGTGGTGCCCAACCTTTTCCAGTACCGAGCCATATTCAAAAAAAATTCAGTTTGTTTAGTGTGTTAAAAAAAAAAAAAAAAAAATTCTGTTTACACTCCGGCACGACAACCAAGTCAGTCGAGTTTACAATAAATCATCAATACAAATATTTATCGTATTTCATAGTCACGTGCCTGAACCCCAGTCTACTGAAGGAACACGTGCTATGCACTCTCGCCCTTGACCACTGGGCTACATCAGGCCTGTTGCATTTTCGATATCTTATTGCATGTAAAATTGAAAATATTCAAAAATTTTATTAAGTACAATACACAATTACATTTGCTGAACAAAACATTTAATGAGAAAAATGTTTTGATAATAAAATTTAAAATGCTGTTTTAGTTCACTTTCCTTGCAGGTTGTAAGTTGGACACCTCTGCGAATCAACTGTAAGCGCCCTGTTCGAGAATTAGAAAAGTGATTTTCTTTTACCCCATAAATAATCATCTGTTATTTCGCAGAAGTGCAACATCCACATTTTTCCGAAATTTTTCCTTATCTCTGTTTACACTTTACTTTACCTGAATATCCGAATGATACCGATATTTTGGACAGTTTCAAAAAAAAAAAAAAAAAGAAAGAAAGAAAGAAAAAAATTTAAATTTAAGAACCAGTGACAACGGCGATGACGAGAGAAGGAAAACGAGGACAATGAAGGTATTAAACCTTCTAAACATGAATTGTTGGCATTTGGTGAAAATGAAGTTAGAGTTGTGTCTAACTCTAACTAAAAATGAAGTTAGAGTTAAATGCAATTCGTGGATTTCGGGGATACCTAATTGATAAAGTTTCCGAAGAATTGAAGCATTTGATGAAAGCTCTGAGTACGATACCAATTTCACCGAGTGAATGTGAACGAGGATTTTCAGAAATAAATCTGATCGCCAACCATCGCTTCGTTGATGACAAAAACAGTTTCTTCCCTACTGTTTCTTAAAATTGTGGGCCTTCCGCTGACCTGCTGCGATCCAGCAAAATATGTTGATTCGTGGCTGCTTCGGAAACGTCATTCAGCAACCGATACAAAGAGCAGGAAAAGAAGTCAGCATAGGGTGTTGGATGAGAACTTAATAAAAATTTGGAATATTCTACAAAAACTTTCTATTATGAAATTATTTTTACTTATTTTTTTATATACTTGAATAATAAATTTATGCTTAATAAACTGTGTTAATATACTTAATTTCTTGTTCTTATTCTAAAAAAAAAAAAAAAAATACTAAAGTAACAATATGGGGGGGGGGGGAATTGGAGTACTTTTCATATCCTTTTAATTTTCAATTTTTCCCGATAGCAAAGAATGAGTACCGGCACCCATTTTTTTCACAACAAAAGCACTGGGGATATACAGTGAAACTTCTAACGGACACCTCTCGTTAACGGACTTCTCTCTACAACGGACATTTTCAAATTCCCCAACTCACCTCCATTGGTTTTAACGTGTTTGCAGCTTCTGTCTAGCGGATATTCTCTGTAACGGACGCAGACAGGCAATCTGCACTGTTTCGTTTAGATTAGCACTTAATTTGATCTCCCCATAACGGACAGCGGGCGAGCTTACGGCCCTTTTTCTAGGAACGTTTCTTCCATGTATTGCCTCAATCGTGTGTTTATTTTCTATTTCCGATTCTCTGATTTTATCAAGGTTTACATCGCGGTTCTATTCGGTGTGTGCAGGGGTGGGCGGAATATGGTAGGCCTTTCGTCTTTTCAGTTTTGTTCAGTGTCGTGTGAAGTGCACAATGTCTTCTCGTAAACATTTAACATTAAAAGATAAAGTCGAACTCATTAATGCGTATGATCGGCAAAAAAATAGTGTTCGCACTCTCGCTACAAAATTCAAAATCGGGAAGACGCAGGTAAGCGACATCCTAAGGAAAAAAAATGAACTGCTCAAACAATTTCGGCAACACGGAAATGATCAGGTTCAAAAATCATTCCCGAAAACTGTTGGACTTCAAATTGACAATGTTACGTATGAGTGGTTTTGTCGCGCACGTGCTAAAAAAATTCCCATTAATGGGTTATTATTAGGGAAAAGACTTTGGAGGTTGCGAAATCTATGGGAGTAAATGAGTTCAAAGCTTCTGTGGGATGGCTAGACAAGTTCAAAACCCGGCATAAAATTTCTTGGAAAACCATAAGTGGTGAAGGTGGATCTGTTGATATTGGGGTTGTAACAGAGTGGACCGTCAAATTGGAAGATTTATGTTGTGATTTTGAAGCTAAGGATATTTACAACTGTGACAAAACAGGGTTGTTTTTTAAAGCTCTTCCTGAAAAAACAATGAGTCTAAAAAACTAAAAGTGCCAGGGCGGAAAAATTTCTAAAGAACACTTGACTGTCCTATTGTGTACAAATATGCTGTGAGACTTTGAACAACCTCTTGTTATGGGAAAACCACAAAATCCTCGTTGTTTCAAGGGCATAAAGTTGAATCTTGAATGTTGATTGGAAGTCTAATAAAAAAGTGTGGATGACATGAGATATCATGAGCGAATGGATAAGCCACTTCAACCAAAACATGATTCGTCAAAACAGAAAAATTATTCTTTTCATGGATAATGCTGCATCTCACCCGCACATTGAATTGTCCAACATTCAAATTGTTTTTCTGCCGCCAAACACATCTGCAGTGTCAGCCCTTGGATCAAGGGATAATAAAAAATTTTAAACTTCACTACAGAAAACGTGTTTTAAGACATCTCATTGCAAACATGAACGATGTAACATGTGCAAGTGACCTTGCAAAGAAACTCAGCATCCTAGATGTGATTCAGTGGATTTCCTCTTCAGTAAACACAATTAGAAAACAAACTGTCGTGAACTGATTTGTAAAGTCTGGCTTCTCAAACGCAAAAATTGAAGTTGTGAACAGCAATGTGGAGCACCAAGAAGAACAAGAACTTCATCTATTGATAACGTACGATACTTCAGCTACAAGTGACCCTGACTACAAAGATATAGACTCGAACCTCACGACAGAAGATGGTGCTATAGATATCAACGACATTATCATCGATATTTTTCAAGAAGTTCCTCATGAGGATGAAGAAATGGAAGGAGGTCATTATGTTGAAGAACATATTAACGACGAACCACTGATGAAAATAGAAGAAGCGCTCATACAAATCAATCGTTTAAAAATGCTTTTCGCCGCTGAAGTATCTTACTGAAGGACTTTCGATGGTTTCTTCACTCCAAACAAATGTTGAAAACAAAATTATCATCCGGAAGAAGGTGCAGAAGAAAATAAGTGATTACTGTATGTATTTTTCTTAAGATAAAGTCATAATATGCATAGCACAATTGTATGTATATTATTTACAAAAATATTGTGCAAAATCTGTATATAATTTAATTTAATTTTACATTAAACGTTTAACGATTTTCCTTTATCTCTTGTGTATGTAATTGTATATTATTTACAAAAATATTGTTCAAAATCTGTATATATTTTAATTTAATTTTACATTAAACGTTTAACGATTTATCTTTTTTTTTTTTTTTTCTCCCTCAGACTTCTTGTTAGCGGACACTTCTCTCTAACGGACACATTTTCATTCCCCATGGCGGTCTGTTAAAGGGAAGTTTCACTGTATATGATATTGCCTCTCTTTGCATATGTATTTTGAGTTAATAGTGGTTGACTAATTAACGCTTGTTTCAACTCCCTTAAATGAAAAATATTTATAGGTGGAAGTAGTGGAAGTGCAATGGCAGCTGCAGTAAAAGCAGCGCAGGAGTTAAAAGAAGGTCAGCGTTGTGTGGTGATTCTTCCAGATGGTGTTCGTAACTACATGACAAAGTTCCTTAGTGATAGTTGGATGTCTGAAAGAGATTTTATTGATATCCATTCAGAGATGGCTGCAAAACATTGGTAAGCAAGAATTGAATTTTATATTTGAGAACCAGTATAATGAAATTTTCATATTTCTGGGTGACATTGTTGGTCAGATTGGGCTCCCTTCCCCCTTTTTTTCTCAACTGATTTACTCAAATATTTGAATATTCTCAAATATTCTTTTAAGTCGGGAGTAATTTCCAAGTGCTTTCCAAGATAAAAATGTACACCAAGTCAGCAGTGTACATTGCATATGATCTCATATGATTTAATAGGTTAAGAAAGCAAATTTTAATTGATATTGAGTAAATGTTTTTATTAAACATACTCCTAATTTTTTTGAAAAAATTAGATAACAGTTTAGTTACCTTTTTGCCTTTGTAACATTAACAGTGTTCAAGCAAAACGTACATGGTTGGAAGTAGATAAAATATATCAGAAATAAATCATTGTTTATATATAAATTGAAATGTTATTATAATCAATAATAATTGTTTCTTAGAGAATGCTCACCAAATTAGCATTAGTATTAGTTAAGGCACATGATGCAAGAAAGCAAGCTTATATAGCATCAACTAAAGAAAAAAAAACCTTCTCATTTCACCCATCCACTCACTCCAAGTGTTTGTCTAGTTCTGCCTTGAATCTATTTAAGCTATCAACTTCTACAACAATATATGGAAGTTTGTTCCAACAATCAACCACCTGCTGGCTAAAGGCAAACTTCCACACACCTATCCTACAACTGTCTTTTCTCAATTTTGAATTTTTGCACTCTCAGGCAATTATTCTGAGCAAGAGGAAGAATCCCATCAGCATTGAGCATGCTCAAACCATTCAAAGCCTTATGCACCTAAATCAGATCATCTCGCAGGTTCTTAGTCTCCAGACACTGCAATTTGCAAAACTTAAGCTCTTTCTTTGTAAGAGCAACCCTTTGTTCCATTCACTAATCTTGTTGCCCTTCTCTGTACTTGTTCCAGCAGCTCTACATTCTTCTTAAAATGAGGTAACTGTAACCTGTACACAGTACTCAAGGTGTGGCCTGACCATTGCCTTGTACAAGGGGATAATTGCCTCCATATTCCTGCTAGAAAAATTCCTGTATATCATTGACACGACACCATGAGCTACTCTTGCAGACCGTCTGCACTGCTAAGAAAACTTCATATCTGCCTGCACAATTACCGCAGGTCCTTTTCATTTTCCACTAACCTGAGTGTAGTGCCACACAGTTGATACGTTACTCTTAGGTTGCTGCTTCCCATATGCAGTACTTTACATTTGTTAGTGTTAAACTTCAGTTGCCACTTCTCAGCCCATCTTCTCAACTTTTCTAGATCCTGTTGCAGCAGCGTACTGTCATTAGTGTCATTAACAAACTTGCCGACCTTCATATCATCTGCAAACTTGGACATTAAACCTGATATACCATCATTAATATCATTAATAAATATAGAAAACAATAATGGAACCAGCACTGAACCCTGGGGAACTCCACTAATAACATTAGTCCACGAAGAGCAGTGTCCATTGATTACCACTCTCTGTCTTCTCTCACTCAACCATCCCTTTATCCATAGCAGCAATTTGCCTCCAGTACTACACTGCTTCAATTTGTGCAGCAGTCTTCCATGTGCAACAGTATCAAAAGCCTTTCTAAGATCCAAATATATGATATCAAAATTATTCTTTGCATCCAGTTCTTTTGTTACCACATCATAGTATCCAATCAAATTGGTCAGGCAAGTAAGACTTCCCCTTAACAAACCCATGCTGTGTCCAAGCTATAACTCAAGTCTTGTCTAGATGATCCTGCAGTGCTTCTTTAACCAGTGCCTCCATTAATTTCCCTGGAACAGAAGTTAAACTATCAGCTTTGTAATTACTTGTGTCGCCCTTTGATCCTGCTTTGTGAATTGGGGTCACATTTGCACATCACCAGTCCATGGGTACCAGCCCTGAGTCCAAGGAAGCTTTTATAATTATGGCTAAGGGTTTGCTTATTTCCTTTGCTACCTCCTTTAATATAACTGGAATAGAAATGGTATAATGGTTTAATATAAATGGTATAGAAAAGGAAAATACATCAAGATCCAAGAACTTTCTGAAATCATGCCATAGAAAAATGGAAAGAATTGTCAATCACTACCCTCCTTGATTAGGAGTGTTAATTATTAAATCTGTTTTAACTCCTCACAGGAAAAATGTAAAACCTTTAGTTATCTTTTCCAAATAGTAAGTCAAAGAAGTTCTAACTTCATATTAAATAAATATTAGTATTAGTATGGCAAATGATGCAAAGATGTAAAGGCACCTCTGTAGCCAGGTGGGAAGGAGCAGCAGTGCGTAGCAAACGCTTCTTGATTAGACCGGGGTTCGAGCCCGTCACCACCAAATACGGAGGATGCTGAAAGGTCAAGGATTGACCACCGCATTTCCCGGAGCAATATGGCCTTAGTTGCTAATGCTCCTAAAACCCAAATAAACAAACAAACAGCAAGGATGTAAGCTTATACAGTATCAGCCAAAAACAGAGAAAAAAAAAACAAAACAAAAAGCTATCCACTTCATCTGTCCATCACTTCTTACTTCTTTCTTAAATTTATTGCACAGTGCCAGATGGCACTGTGGAATAAATTTAAGTATGGCACTGTGGCACATAAATTTAAGATGGCACTGTGGAATAAATTTAAATTTATTCCACAGTGCCAGGTAGTTGGTTCCAACAATCAGTTACTCTCTAGCCAAAAAAAATTTTTTGCATATCTATCCTGCAACATCTTTTTTTCAACTTAAATTCATATTCCCTTATTCGTGATGTTAGAGCAAGAGAAAGGATGCAATCAGCATTTAGTTTACTCGATCTGTTTAGAGCCTTAGACACTTTGATCAGGTCTCCTCACACATGTTTGGTTTAAAGACTTTGCAGGTTACAGAACTGACTTGGAAAAAGTACTCTTTTGTGTCTCTGACTAATCTTGTTGTTTCTTTTCTCCTTTTGTTCCTATAGCTTCACATTCTTCCTAAATGGAGGCCTCTGGATCTGTATGCAGTACTCAAGATGTGGCATGACCATTGCCGTGTACACTAGGATAATAATCTTGTCTCTGTGGCAGAGACAAGGTTATTATCGTAGTAAAGTATGCTGTAGTAAAGCATACTTTACTACAAGAAATATCCTGATACTTGCGAAACTGCTGGCATGGAAACTGAATACACCTGATATTAATAAAGTGGTTCCTTTTAGTAGAGTAAAAGGCACCATCTGGGTTCATCAACACCCACTAGGTGCAAGAATTTATCACCTTTCGAACTTACAGCATATGTTTTAATAGTGAACTGCTATATGAAGACAAACCCTATGAACCAGAATGTTCAAAGAACTATATAAACTCAACTGCATCTGTAAATAGACTTAAATCTTTGTCTCCCTATATCATTCATTGTGACTTTATTACTCTGTGGACCAATGAATGAATGAATGAATTTTAAATACTTCTTCAACAGCACTTGATTTTTTCCCCTCTTTAATGGAGCTTGCTCAAAGTGATTTTATAATTGTTTGGTAATCACAACAATTTCTTTGTGCCTGGGTTTCCTGATACAGTCTTCTGGCTCCCCAATTTTAATCAACAGCCAAAGAGGACAAAAAAATAACATATTCATTTAATAAACAATCAGTTAATCACATGGTCATGCTGTTCACTGAGCAAGCCATTAACACAGTTTTTGTATATACTCAGAATTTGGTTATATAAGTTGACAATTTGGAAAATTTTTAGCTTTATTTTTTGTAGCATTAGCATTAGTAAAGGCATACGATGCAAGAAAGCAAGCTTATACAGCATCAGCCAGAAAAAAAAAACACTTCTCATTTCACCCATCCACTCATTCCAAATGTTTGTCTAGTTTAGGCTTAAATTTATTTAAGCTATCAACTTCCACAGGATGGAAGTCTGTTCCAGCAATCAACTACCTGCTGGCAAAAGGCAAACTTCCGCACAGCTATTCTACAACTGTCTTTCCTCAGTTTGAATCTATGCCCCCTCAGGTTCTTAGTCTGAGCAAGTGGGCCCACTGAAACCTTTCAAGGCCTTATACATCTCGATCAAAACATGGAAGTTTATTCCAGCAATCAACCACCTGCTGGCTGAAGGAAAACTTTCACACACCTATCCTACAACTGTCTTTTCTCAATTTTGAATTTTTGCCCTCTCAGGCAATTATTCTGAGCAAGAGGAAGAATCCCATCAGCATTGAGCATGCTCAAACCATTCAAAGCCTTATGCACCTAAATCAGATCATCTCGCAGGTTCTTATTCTGTAGACACTGTAATTTGCAAAACTTAAGCCTTTCTTCGTAAGAGCAACCCTTTGTTCCATTCACTAACCTTGTTGCCTTTCTCTGTACTTGGCAGTCACTAAACTGCAAGGTTGCCAGTTATTGAATGTTCTTCCTCTGCTATTTAATTTTGTAAGTAAAGAGTAATCCTTGTATGTTTTTTCTACAGTGAAGTACATGGTTATTATATTTTATTGCATATATTGAGATTATTGTAGAACAAATCATTATATTAATGTGCATGATGGCCAGTGGTCTTAGGACAGATGCTTAGGAGTGAAAATTCAAACTCCATTTTGCATTTATGTATTCTTTTCAGCAATAGATTTGTTTTGGTTTAACAAATTAAGCTATAATAACATAAGCTACATTATTACACTTTTAACCAATACAGCATAAATAATAGTACATAATACCTAATTACTCCTTCACAAAAGAATGCTGCCTCTGTCTGTGAAGAATGACTTTGTTTACCCCCTTCCATACTTCAGAACTTGTTGAAGAATATGTTGTGTGTATGCCATTATTGGCATGCCATGGTCCTTGCTTTTATTTTCTTTAACAATTCTTGGAGTATATACATATGTGTATATAAATTTTATCATGTAGAGGTGGTACATATATATATATATATATTATTTAAGATATTAGTTGTAGTGGTAAGTTCTAATAGTGCAATAATAGATAAAGTTAAGCCGGCTATAATGTATAATATAGAAAGCTATAATATATAATACGAAAGTTAAGCATTTTACATACTTGGGATATATATATTTCCTAAGGCTATTTCAGGTAATGTGTCCACTTATATAAAAATTATCTTAATCTTCCAGTAGATCTTACTATCTCTATATGTTCCTAACTTATACTGTTGTACACGTTTGGCCGACCGGGCTAGCTGGGTGGGTAAAGTGCCTGCCTGACAACCCAAAGGTTGCGGGTTCGACTCTTGCCTCGGGCTTGGATCTAAGTACTGGAAAAACCTTGGGAGGTGCATTATGGCCACAGAAGCCGATGTGCCAACAACTACCAGAAAAAAAAAAAAAAAAAATGTACACGTTGGCACTAATGACTTTAAGAGTAAGAGATCTGCAGATTTAATTAACGAGTAGCATTAGTAGAGACACATTATGCAAGAAAGCAAACATATACAGCATCAGCCAAAAAAAAAAAAAAAAACCTTCCCATTTCACTGATCCATTCATTCCAAATGTTTGTCTAGTTCTGCCTTGAATTTATTTAAGCTGTCAACTTCCACAAGCAGACCACTGTAGTCGCCTTTACGAAAGTAAAAACCCTTCCCTTTACCCCGATGGTTGTTACATCTTTAAATAAATCCCACATCAGTACATTGTGATAATTGCCACCTAGTGGTTCCTTTATCAGTAAATTCTTAATGCATGAATAATCAATGCTGATAATCAAATCAAGAGTGTTACTCGCACATGTTGACTCTCTAACCTGCTCCTTTAAAAAACAATCATCCAATAAATCCACAAAAGCCTTGCTAGTGTGTGAGTGACCAACCCACAAGTTCCAGTCTATATCTGGGAAGTTAAAATCCCCCATTATAAGACACTCTGATTTACTGTATATTTTTCTATTTCCCTGTATAATTTGTTCATTGTACTCATCAGAGCCATTAGGCATATAACAAACTCCTACCCTCATTTTTGCTTTCCCAGTGTTTATGTCATACCAAACTGACTCAACATTGCACTGTGCATCTATGTCTCTGGATGCACTTCCTTAGATTTAGTTTTTCTTAACTAACAGCATAACCCCTCCTTCCTCCCTTCTTTTCCTGTCTATCTTTTCTGTACACATTGTACTCCCCAAATTCCAATTTTGCATCCCTTATATCTAAGTAGCACCACGTCTCTGATATCTCAACAATATCTGCCTTGGATATCTTAACCAGCACTTCAGATTCATCAAAATTATTTACTATACTCCTAGCATTGATGTACATGCAAGTGTACATGCACCTGTTCTTACTCTTAGTTACTCTAATCCAGCCCGTGTATTTACTTGTTTCATGACTTCCAGCAGTTCCTGAAATCCCCAGCAACTGGCTTTCTGGGCTGCTGTTCATTCCATTAGAAGCAGTACAAGAATCCTTTCCACTTCTGCCAGTGGCTACTGTTAATCTATTATTCTGTAAATTCTCCCAATCTAGCAGTTTTCCAACCCTTCTAACATTGCCTCGATAGCATCAGCAAATATTCTTGCACCCCTTCTATTTAAATGTGTCCCATCCCTGTAGAAGCAATCTCTCCTGTTAACAAGCACAGGCCATGTTGGGAAAAATTGTACCCCACGAGCCCTGCACAATCTCTCCAGGGCTGAATTGATTGACAAGGCTCTCATCATATACTCCCTCCTATCATGTCTGAGCAGGATTGCAGAGATTTTCAAATTTAACCCTAACTTGTGACTTCTACTTGCTTAGTAAATCCGCAGATCTCCTACACTTAATGTCATTAGTGCCAACATGTACAACGATATCGATATCACCTTTTTTGCCCTTAAAAGATGATATCTGCTCTACAGCATCATCAGCTTTTGTCCCTGGCAGACATATCCTGGGCCTATTCCACCTATCCTTTTTGCACAATATATTTCGTGTTTCCCTGACAATTCAGTCACCAACAATAACTAGCTCCTGTGGGACCAGCGCATTCTGCCCTGAAGGTGGCCGTTGTGTTGCCTGCTGTATAAGAGTGAGCTCTGGCGCAGCTGAGAACTTGATGGGCCCCCATTTTAATTCCTTCGGGGGCATCCACCCGACTCTTCAAGCTCTCATAGACATCCATCAGAATGCTGAGTTGGCACCTATTCTTCACATTCTCTGCACCTAGCACATAAAGACATCCTCCATGACTAGATCATGTCCTGTTTGAGAGAGAGAGAGAGAGAGAGAGAGAGAGAGAGAGAGAGAGAGAGAGAGAGAGAGAGAGAGAGATCCGCAAACATATCGCATTTTGCACATTTTTTTAGACTGAAGCATGGGAGAATTGTCCCCTTCAGTTCTCCCATGAACCACAGCACTTCCACTGCTTTGTGCAAGTTGCTTTGCTGCTCTAGTCTGGGGCATGATTTCTGTTTAAATACAATTTAATTAACAATAAAAATTAAAAGGATTTATAAATTTAATTGATTAATTGTCAATACTATACTAAGCTAACAGATTCTTACTACAGTGCTATGTGTTACGCTATCAAGTTCGAGATATACCGTAATGCTATTCTGTATCGATACTACACAATGGCGGCAATTTTCAAACGATACAAGTTTTACTGATAATAAGTAATAACCCACAAAATCTCTATGTAAGTTCAGAATAAACTAAGTATTGTAACTAGGAATATGAAGCTACTTCTAGAAAATAAATTAATATGCCAATTTAGTCAATAAAATGGTAAAAAGTTAAGAAAAACTTCTCTATTTGCTGGAGCCATAAAAACTTCGCCCGGACTGAGCTAATCTCGTTTCCACTCTCAATTACAGGTCAATGTTGAAAAAAAGTCGTACAAGTTAGGGTTAAATTTGAAAGTTCCTGCAATTCGGCCCAGACACAATAGGAGGGAGTATATGATGAGGACCTTGTCAATCAATTTGGCCCTGGAGAAATTGTGCAAGGCTCATGGGGTAGAATTTTTCTCAGCATGGTTTGTGCTTGTTCACAGGAGAGATCATTTCTCCAGGGATCAGATAAACTTAAATAGAAAGGGTGCAAGAATATTTGCTGATGCTATCTAGGCAGCATTAGGTGATTTGAAAAACTGCTAGTTGGGGTGTTCACATACTAATAGATTAATAGTAGCCGCAGGCAGAGGTTAAAGTGATTCTTGCACTGCTTCTGTTGGATTGGAATGAGCAGCAGCCTGGAAAGTGAGACTGCAGTTATAGTTTAGACATAGCATGGGTTTGTTAAGGGCAAGTCTTGTCTAACTAATATCAGATATTATGTTGTGGTCACAAAGGAACTGGATGCAAAAAATAATATTGATATCATATACTTGGATTTTAGGAAAGCTTTTGATACTTTGCACATGGAAGACTATCATACAAGTTGGAGCAGTATGGCATTAAGGGCAAGTTGCTGCTATGGATAAAGGGGTGATTGGGTGGGAAAAGACAGAATGGTAATAAATGGACACTGCTCTTCATGGACTAATGTTATTAGTTGGAGTCCTCTAGGGGTCTGTGTTGGGCCCATTGTTGTTTTCTGTATTTATCAGTGATATTGAATAAGGTATATCAGGCTTAATGTCCAAGTTTGCAGACGATATGAAGGTTGTTAATGACAGTATGCTACTGCAGCAGGATCTGGAAAAGTTGGACACATGTGCAGAGAGGTTAAACTGAAGTTTAACATTGAAAAATGCAAATTAGTGCATATGGGTAACATACTAACTGTGGAGTACTACACTCAGGGTAGTGGAGAATGAAAAAGACCTGGGTGTAATTGTTCAGTCAGGTATGAACTTTTCTGAGCAGACAGGCAGCAAAAGTAGCTCATGGGGTGTTGTCAATGATATACAGGATTTTTGCAAGCAGGGATAAAGAGGTAATTCCCCTTGTATAAGGAAGAATGTTAAGCTGCTAGAACAAATACAGAGAAGCAAAGCAGGATTGGTGAATGGAACAAAGGGTTACTGTTACCAAAAAAAAGACTTTAAGTTCTGAAATTGCAGCATCTATAGACTATGCAACTGCGAAGTATTCTGATTGAGGTGTATAAGGCCTTGAACAGTTTGAGCAAGCTCAATGAGATTCTCTCTCTCAGATTCTGCTCCTGAGGAGACATAAATTCAAATTGAGGAAAGACTAGTAGTTGTTGGTGACTCTGTTAGGGAAATGGGAAACCTGCTTTGTAAAAAGGATAGGTGGAACAGGACCAGGGTATGTCTGCCAGGGACTAAGGTTCATGACGTTGTAGAGATGGTTTCATCTTTTAAGGGCACAAAAGGTGATAGAGTTGTACACATTGGCACTAATGATATTAAGAGTACGAGACCGGCGGAATTACTTAACAAATACAGGTCACTGTGGGAAAGAAACCGTGAATTAGGGTTGAATTTGAAAGTGACTGCAATTCTGCCCGGACACAATAGGAGGGAGTATATGGTGAGAGCCTTGTCGATCAATTCGGCCCTGGAAAGATTGTGCAAGGCTCAAGGGATAGAATTTTTTTCAGCCTGGTCTGTAGTTGTTAACAGGAGAGACTGCTTCTACAGGGATGGGATACACTTAAATAGAAAGGGTGCAAGAATATTTTCTGATGCTATTGAGGCAGTGTTCGGTGGGTCGAAAAACTGCCAGCTTGGGGTGGGGATACAAGGACTAATAGATTAACAGTAGCCACTGGCAGAGGTGAAAGTGATTCTTGCACTGCTTCTATTGAAATGAGCCGCAGCAGCCTGGAAAACAAGATGCAGGATATTTCAGAGACTGCTGGGAGTCATTGCAGTTTAAGTAAACACACGGGGTTGTGTTAGGGTAGCTAAGAATAGGAACAGGTGCATATATACTTGCATGAACACCAATGCTAGGAGTTTGGTAAATAAATTTGATGAATTTGAGGTATTGCTCAAAACATCAAAGGCAGGTATTGTTGGGATATCAGAGACGTGGTGTCACACAGATATAAAGAATGCAGAACTGGAATTTGGGGAGTAAAATGTGTACAGAAAGGATAGACAGGACAGGAAGGGAGGAGGGGTTAGTTATTACTTAAGAAACACATAAAATCCAAGGAAGTGAAGACAGTCGACATCGATGGACAGTGCAATGTCGAGTTAGTTTGGTGTGACATAAGCATTGGGAGATCAAAATTGAGAGTAGGAGTGTGCTATAGGCCTAATGACTCTGATAAGTATAATAAGAAACTGTACAGGGAAATAGAGTGGGCCAGTAAATCAGAGAGTCTTATAATGGGGGATTTTAATTTCCCAGATATTGACTGGAATTTGTGGATTGGTCACTCACACACTAGCAAGGCTTTTGTGGATTTATTGGATGATTGTTTTCTATGTCAGCATGTTCAGGAGGCAACTAGAGGGAGTAATACTTTTGATCTGATTATCAGTAGTGATTTTTCATGCATTGAGAATCTGCAGATAAAGGAACCACTAGGTGGCAGTGATCATAGTGTGCTGAAGTGGGATTTACTCAAAGAGGTAACTACCATCAGGGGTAAAAGGAAGTGTTTTTGCTTTTGTGAAGGTGACTATGATGGTCTGAGACAGTATTTAAATTCTATACAGTGGGACCAACTGATGATGTTACCAACAGCAAATTCAAAATGGGAAGCATTCAAAGAACTTATCTTGGAAGCTACTAGGCTTTACATACCAACTAAGAAATATTGTTCAAGGTTTAGACCTAAATAGATGGCAGATGAACTAATGAGACATATGGCAGAGAATAAAAATGCATGGGATACATATAAATTAATGGGTGACATGGAAGCCTATAATAGATATAAGCTGGTCTGTAATCAAGTCACAAAGCAGATTAGGCAGGCAAAGGTAGATTATGAGAAATCCTTGGCAAAGGATGCAAAGAAAAACAGAAAAGAGTTCTTTACATATGTAAACTCTAGAAGGAAAGGAATGAATCAGATTGGTCCACTGGATATTGATGGTTCAACGTTTGAGGAGCCTGCTCAGGTGGCTAACAAACTAAACGAGTATTTTGCATCTACATTCACACATTAGGAGTTATTCAGGAAGGGGAATGCCAAAGGTGAAGTAAACTCTGGCATTGAGCTAGATGATTTTGTAATAATGGAGAGGAATGTGGAGGAGAAATTGTTGAGGATAAACATAAAAAAGGCACCTGGGGTGGCGGGATCTATCTAAGTTATATTAAAGGAGGCAGAAAAGGAAGTAAGCAAACCCTTAGACATAATTATGAGAGCTTCTTTGGACTCAGTGGAGGTACCCATAGACTAGAGATGTGCAAATGTGACTCCAATTCACAAAGGAGGATCAAAGGCTGACACAAGTAATTATAGACCTGTGAGTTTAACTTCTGTTTTAGGAAAATTAATGAGGCACTGGTTTAAGAAGCACTACAGGATCATCTACACAAGACTTCAGTTATAGCTTGGACACAGCATGGTTTTGCTAAGGGAAAGTCTTACTTGCCTGACCAATTTTATTGGATACTATGATGCAGTCACAAAAGAACTGGATGCAGTGAATAAATTTGATATTATATATTTGGATCCTTAGAAAGACTTTTGATACTGTTGCACATGGAAGACTGCTGCATAAATTGGAGCAGTGTGGCATTGGAGGCAAATTGCTGCTATGTATAAAGGGATGGTTGAGTGGGAGAAGACGGAGATTAGTAATCGATGGACACTGCTCATCGTGGACTAATATTATTAGTGGAGTTCCTCAGGGTTCACTGTTGGGTCCATTGTTGTTTTCTGTATTTATAAATGACATTGATGATGGTATATCAAGCTTAATGTTCAAGTTTTCAGATGATACAAAGGTTGGCAGGTTTGTTAAGGACACTACTGATGCTATGCTGCTGCAACAGGATCTGGAAAGGTTGAGCAGTTGGGCAGAGAGGTGGCAAATGACATTTAATATTGACAAATGTGAAGTACTACATATGGGAAATAGTAACCCCAGAGCAATGTATCAACTCTGTGGTACTACACTGACAGTGGTAGAGAATGAAAAAGACCTGGGGATAATTGTGCAGGCAGATATGAAGTTCTCTGAGCAGTGCAGATGGTCTGCAAGAGTAGCTCATGGTGTCTTGTCAATGAAATACAGGAATTTTTCTAGCAGTGATAAGGAGATGATTATTCCTTTGTATAAGGCAATGGTCCTTGAGGTTGTCACAGACATTCTCTCAGATATGCCAGACAAGCTGTACTTGCTACCTGTGAGTTTAAAACGCTGATGGAACTGATATTCGGGTAACACTCAAGTCAAGTGGACCCAATTTCGGCGAAGTGCGGACGGTCTGTGACAGCCAAATTCTCTGCTTGCACTTCACGATGGCGGGACTGTTAATAATCCTTAGTATAACCTCCATGCATAAGTACATGGTGGGTGACCATCCAGGTGTGAACCAATGTAAGCAGGGGTCGATGTGTGGCGCCCACACCACATGGAGGAACGCCACCCATCTATGTTACCAGGCAGTACTAGGTGGTAGATGACTCTCATCAACCGGTGCAATACCACCACTTTGCTTATTGGAGGCTTGAAGTGGTGGAACCCATGTTTAGTCTTTAGAGCTAAGTTCCGGGCAACGCTTCCCGATCTCTTCCATCATGCAGTATGATTGATGACTTTTGAGGTTATGATGAACATTGTGGTGAGATCCAATATTCCTTACATTTCGAGGGTACAGCTCTAAAACGGTGTTTGCAGGCCGGCCACTAGTTAGTAAACCGGACCGAACCTATTGGTAACTCTCTAGGAGGCTTCCGGATCAGCTGGTGTATAATCTTGCTACCTCTACTCTGCCAGATAGTGACTGGAGGGAGTCCGAGTAGTGTGTGTATGCAGGGAGCATTGTCAAGGCCACTTTATATCAAGGATCTGGGTATTTCTTACCATGTGTACGCCAGATCCAAAAATTTCATTACTTCGTACAGCATGTCCCACCCACTTTTTCTTACGATTGAATATATCACGAATTGTCAAACTAATAGAGCAAGCTTATCTGCAAAAAGATCTAAACCTCCCAAGCACTTCCTAATTCATTTCACAAATATACGTGGTCTCAATTCTAATCTCAATGATATCCATTTCCACTTGCAGTCTGCCAATCCCCATGTACTTTTTCTGACAGAATCTCAGTTATCGGTTGATTCAACTACTGCTCATCTCAGATGCCCAAATTATTCGCTGTATGATTCTTTTTGCCTTAAAGGTGGTACTTGTGTATATGTCCGTTCTGATATTCCCTGTCAGAGACTTGGCAATTTGGAATCTCCTCTCTTTGATCATCTCTGGCTTAAAATCTCTCTACCTCATTGTGTCAAATTCATCTGTTGTCTCTACCATTCTCCCAACTCCACTAATCACTTGGAGCTCTTTGACTTCCTATCTTTGCAACTTGACTTTCTCCAGTCCAACTTTCCTAACAGTGAGGTAATTTTCCTTGGTGATTTTAATGTTCACAACTCCAGCTGTCTTCCATTTTCTAGTCACACCGACCCAGCTGGTCGAGATGCTGAAGCTTTTGCAATTACTAATGATCTTGATCAGATTGTTCATTTACCTACAAGAATACCGGACAGTCCTAATCATACAGCCAATACGCTTGATCTTTTTCTCACAAACAACCCTTCTAAGTATATGGTCGAAGTGAGAGGTCCTTTAGGCACTTCAGATCACAACTTGGTGATTGTCTCTTCTCCAATAGAACCTTTATCTCATGGCTATTCCCAACATTGTGTTGTTCGGCATTACAAGAATGCAAAATGGGATGACCTGCGAGACTTCTTTTCTTCTTTTCCTTGGTCAGATTACTGTTTCAAAACTTCTGATGTCAACGTTTGCTCAGATCGTGTCTGTGAAATTATTCTTGCAGGAATGGGATCCTTTATCCCACACTCCACTTTAAAATCTTGTCCTTTATCTAAACCGTGGTTTTCCAATAAATGTGCTAAGGCTGTTCAAGAGAAGAATGTTGCATATCGTAATTGGCTTGTTTCTAATTCTTCAGTTTCATTTTCTGCCTATACCAAAGCTCGCAACAATTGTAAAGCAGTTATTAACCAGTCCAAACTAGAATTTGAACAGGCTAAGAGTAGAAAACTTGCTTCTTGCCCTAATGGTAGCCGAGCATTTTGGTTTCTTCCCAATGCTATTGGCCGCAACTTTTGCCCATCTCTGCTCCCACCTCTGTCCAAACCAGATGGTTCTGTTGTCACTTCAGCCAAGGATAAAGCTGACTTGCTAGCATCCCATTTTTCTTTCAACTCATGCATTAACGATCTTGGAAAAACACCTCCCACTATTCCCAACACGCTCCATTCAATGTCTCCTGTGGTCTTCCGTCAAAAGGATGGCAGAAGGACTTTGACGAATCTTGATGCCAAGAAAGCTCCAGATCCCGATGGTATTTCTCTACTTGTTCTCAAAACCTGTGCTTCTGAACTTACTCCTATTCTTTGCTGCCTTTTTTTCACTTTCTTATTCCAAAGGTGTTTTTCCTCCTGCTTGGAAATTTGCTCATATCCAGCCAGTTCCTAAAAAGGGTGACAAATCCCTCCCATCCAATTATCGTCCCATTGCAATTACTTCTACTCTTTCTAAAGTAATGGAGAAATCAATTAACCGCCAAATATTAAACTGCCTAGAAACCTTCCGTCTGATCAACGATCGCCAGTATGGATTCCGTCAGTGTTGATCCACTGGTGAAATTCTGGCTTATGTTACCCATTTATGGACTAATTCAATGGAAAGGTTCGGTGAAACAAAAGTAGTTGCTCTTGACATCTCAATGGCTTTCGATCATGTTTGGCATAAAGGTCTTTTAAACAAGCTTCCATCTTATGGTTTGTCAACTGTTTTTAGTAATTGGTTATCCAGTTTTCTCTGTGATCACTCACTGTGGGTGATGGTAGATGGCTCTCTGTCTTCTCACTTCTCCACTAATGCCGGTGTCGCCCAAGGTTCAGTTCTTTCCCCCACTCTTTTCCTCTCATATATTAATGACCTTCTTAAATTGACTGGAAATCCTATCCATATTTTTGCCGATGATAGCACCATTTTGAGAAACCTTGTCCTCCTCAATCAGCTTCAACTTCTTGAAAATCTGCTACCAATTCCTTAAATGTCGATCTTCAGGTAATTCTCCAGTGGGGCAAAGACAGCTTAGTTGATTTCAACCCTTCTAAAACTCAGTCTTGTCTTATATCTCGCAAAAAGGATTCTTCTGCTCCTATGCTTATCTTCAGTGACACTCTGATTTCTAGGCAAAATGATATATCTCTTTTGGGGATTACCCTGACTTCTAATCTCTCTTGGCACAAGCACATTACAAATATTGCTTCTTCTGCATCTAAAAAACTTGGTTTTCTCTTTCCCTCTCGCCATTACTTTTCTTCCAAACAGCTGCTCACTCTGTATAAATCGCAAATCTGCCCTGCCATGGAATATTGTTCCCACATCTGGGGTGGTGCCCCCAAAACCTCTCTCAGGCTTCTTGATTCCATTCAGAAGAGGGCAGTTAGGTTAATTAATGACTCATCTCTAACAGAGTCTCTGCACTCGCTGTCTCATAGACGTACTGTTTCTGCTGCATGCCTCTTCTACAGATACTGCCATGGGTACTGTTCTTCTGAATTAGCTTCTGTAATTCCTGCTCTCTCTTTCAAAACAGTCCGAACACGTGCCACCACCAGTCAACATCCATTTACTGTCCAATTTCAAACTCACAGAACCAACTTTTCATCTTCCTCGTTTATTCATTCAACTGCCGTTTTCTGGAACAACCTTTCTTCATATGTATTTCCTGAAAATTACAGTCTACAGAGGTTCAAGTCCAATGTCAACAAATATCTTCTTTCATGTTCTCAACCTCCAACTCAAGCATGGTACTAAGTACTATAGGTTCTAACACGTCTCGTGTTTGGGGTTTACATGAAAAAAAGAAAAAAATAGTCAGGCCACACCTTGAGTGCTGTATACAGGTCTGGAGGCCTCATTTCAAGAAGGATGTAGAGCTGCTGGAATGAGTTCAGATAAGGGCAACAAGATTAGTGAATGGAACAAAATGTTGATCTTACGAAGAAAGGCTTAAGTTTTGCAAATTACAGTGTCTGGAGACTAGGCACTGGCGAGGTGATCTGATAGAGGTATATAAAGCCTTGAATGGTTTGAGCATGCTCAATGCTAATGGATTCTTCCTCTTGCTCAAAATAATCACCCGAGAGGGCATAAATTCAAATTGAGGAAAGACAGATGTAGGATAGATGTGCGGAAATTTGCCTTTAGCCAGCGGGTGGTTGGTTGGTGGAACAGACTTCCATCCCTTGTCGTGGAAGTTGATAGCCTAAATACGTTTAAGGCTCAGCTGGACAGGTATTTTGAACCAACAGAGGGGTGAAGTGGAAGTGGGTTTTTTTTTTGGCTGATGCTGCATAAGCTTGCTTTCTTGCATCATATGCCTCTACTAATGCTAATGATAAAGACAGTAGTAGAATAGATGTGGGGAAATTTGCCTTTATCCAGCAGGTGGTTGATTGCTGGAACAAACTTTCATTTGTCTTTGTTTAAGTTGACAGCTTAATTAAAATTCAAGACTTAACTAGACAATCTTTTGTAGTGAATGGATGGGTGAAATGGGAATTTTTTTTATGGCAGATGCTGGGATGCTATATAAGCTTGCTTTCTTTAATCATATGCTTCTACTAATTCTAATGCTATAATAGATGGGAATGCAGATAAGTGATGACATATATGATAACTATATCTACTTATAGATGTAGTTATCATATCATATACAGAGAAGCACAACAAGAATGGTGAGTGGAACAAAGGGTCACCAATATACATAACACCAGTATGGTGGCAATAGGTCATAGGATTTGCCCACTGTAGAGTAACTTGTATAAAAGTAAACTGAAATATGGCTTTTGAAGTCTTTGAAATTGGAGAAGGTCATTCATGTTAGCCATTATTGTCTGATTTAAGCTTACAAAAGCCAAAATTATTTGGAATTCAGATCCAAAAGCGAATGATGAAATGGAATATATAAATATATTAGATAGTATGAATCAGAGCTGTAATACTCAATATGTTCTACGTTGATAATAATATTAGTAAATTAATAAGAGGAGTATACCTCAATATAGTACGTGGAACACTTCCGTATGATACCCTCCAGAAATTAAAACGGAAAAAACGAAAAAATCGAAATTCGATTTTTTCGTTTTTTCCGTTTTAATTTCTGGAGGGTATCATACGGAAGTGTTCCACGTACTATATTGAGGTATACTCCTCTTATTAATTTACTAATATATATGTATAAGGCATTATTGCATCAAAAAAGATATGTTTTTTATGATCTTTTCACAATTAAATTTTTTTAAAAAATTCTGATTTGCTTTTTGACTATTTCATTCTAATTTTGGGCAACCAAATTAAATATGAACAAATTAATATTTAAAACCATTAAATATATGAAGATTTAATTTGTACAAATTTTCAGAGTTCCATGAAAGAACTCATACCCCAGAGCCCACACATACATTCAGTGAACTAACTCCTGAAAGGGTTAAATATCTTTATTGTTTTGTTATTAATGATCTAATTATACTGCATCCATATTGATCTTCAAAGTGGAGTGACACGATTGTATTTTATATTGGATATAGAGGCCCATATTTCAGTTTAACTCCTACATTAGTTTATGGTAATCAAGCATCTTGACCTAACACCACCACAGTGTCATGCATAACACCTACTACTAGTATAAATTGCGTATGGATGAAATATTATTTTGTGCTAACAATTAGCATGTGCTATTAACTACATGTTAATAATATTCATTGACTGATAAAAAAAAAAAATGTCCTGCTTGCATACTGTGTAATTATTCTATTTTATGTACTCATTTTATTCTTGCTACAGAATTAAACTAAAATTAGCTAAAATAAGATAGATATATAGTACGATAAAAAAATTTATTTTTGAATATTATTCTAGGTGGTGGAATTTAAAAGTTAGCTGTCTGAACCTTGCTGCTCCACTTACAGTATTGCCTCATATGTCATGCCAAGATGCAATTGATATTATGAACAGGGAAGGATATGATCAGCTTCCTGTTGTTGATGAAACTGGGTAAACTCAAATTTATTTATTCTATATTTTATTCCTTATTACATTTTTTCAAAATGGAAACTATGAAATTAATCAATTCAAAACTATAAATATATAAAATAAAAAAAATCTGAGCATTGAACACTTATTACTCTTATAACAAAGGTGTTATATAGTAATTTGCATGTCTTTTCATTTTCTTTGACAAATTTTCCTGTATTGGTTATCAGCAGTGATTATTCATGCATTAAGAATTTGCAGATAAAGGAACCACTTGGTGACTGTGATCGCTGCCACTATGTATTGATGTGGAACTTACTTCAAGATATAATTACCATCAGGGGTAAAGGACAGGGTTTTTGCTTCTGTAAAGGTGACTATAGTGGTCTCAGATGGTTTTTAAATTCTATAGAGTGGGACCATCTGATGATGTTACCAACAGCAAATTCTAAGTGGGAAGAATCAAGGAATTAATTGTGGAAGCTACTAGGCTTTTGATACTGATTAAGAAATATTGTTCAAGGTTTAGGCCTAAGTGGATGTCAGATAAACTAATGAGACTCATGGCAGAGAAGAAAAACGCATGGTATGCATATAAATTATCAGGCGACACGCCTGATAATTTATAAGCTAGTCTGTAATCAAGTCAAAAAGGAGATTAGGCAAGCGAAGGCAGATTATGAGAAATCTTTGACAAAGGATGCTAAGAAAAACAGCAAGGACTTCGTTACTTATATATACTCTAAATGGAAGGGGATGAATCAGATTGGTGTACGGGATATTAGCATTAGCATTAGTAGAGGCATTTGATGCAAGAAAGCAAGCTTATGCAGCATCAGCCAAAAAAAAAAAAATAAAAATAAATAAATAAATAAAAAATAACCACTTCCACTTCATCCCTCTGTTCGTTCGAAATACCTGTCCAGCTGAGCCTTAAACTTATTTAGGCTATCAACTTCCACGACAAGGGATGGAAGTCTATTCCACCAACCAACCACCCGCTGGCTAAAGGCAAATTTCCTCACGTCTATCCTACATCTGTCTTTCCTCAATTTGAATTTATGCCCTCTCAGGTGATTATTCTGAGCAAGAGGAAGAATCCCATCAGCATTGAGCATGCTTCAAACCATTCAAGGCTTTATACACCTCTATCAGATCACCTCGCCGATGCCTAGTCTCCAGACACTGTAATTTGCAAAACGTAAGCCTTTCTTCGTAAGAGCACCCCTTTGTTCCATTCACTAATCTTGTTGCCCTTCTCTGTACTCGTTCCAGCATCTCTACATCCTTGAAATGAGGCCTCCAGGCCTGTATACAGTACTCTAGGTGCGGTCTGACCATTGCCTTATACAAGGGAATAATCACCTCCTTATCCCTGCTAGAAAAATTCCTATATATCATTGACAATACACCATGAGCTACTCTTGCAGCCCGTCTGCGATGTTTCGACTGTTGATGATCCTGCTCAGATAGCAAACAAACTGAATGAGTATTTTGCATCTACATTGACACGTGAGGAGTTATTAAGGAAGGAAAATGCCAGAGGTTTATCTAATGTAACAGGGTGCTTAATGATTTTGTAATAACTGAGAGCAAAGTGGAGGAGAAATTGTTGAAGTTAAACATAAGAAAGGCACCTGAGGTTGATGGGATCTATCCAGTTATATTAAAGAAGACGGCCCTTAGCCATAATTGTGAGAGCATCCATGGATTCAGGGGAAGTCCCAACAGACTGGAGGTATTCAAATGTATCCCCAATTCACAGAGGGGATCTAAGGGTGATATGAGTAATTACAGACCAGTTAGTTTAACTTCTGTTCCTGGTAAAATGATGGAGTCACTGGTTAAAGATGCATTGCAGGATCATCTAGACAAGACTGCAGCAATAATTCAGACCCAGCATGGGTTTGTTAAAGGAAAGTTTTGTCTCACGAATTTGATGGATAAAATGATGTGGTTACAAAGGAACTAGATGCAAAAAATAATTCTAATAATCATATTTGTATTTCAGGAAAGCTTTTGACACTATTGTGCATGGAAGATTATTGTACAAATTAGAGCAGTATGGTGTTAAGGGTAAGTTGCTACAATGGATAAAAGGGTCGTTGATTGGGGTAATCAATGGACAAAGTGGTAATCAATGAATGCTGCTCTTTGTGGATTAATGTTATTAGTGTAGTCCCACAGGGTTCAGCATTGGGCCCACCGTAGTTTTGTATATTTATCAATGATATTGATGAAGATATGTCAGGCTTAGTGTTGAAGTTTGCATGTGATAAAAAGGTTGGCAGTGTGCTACTGCAACAGGATCTAGAAAATTTGGTCAAATGGGCTGCAAAGTGGCAGCTGAAGTTGAACATTGACAAATACAAAGTACTGCATATGGGTAGAAGTAACGGCAGAGGAACGTACCTTGTAGTACTTCACTTAAGGTGGTAGAAAATGAAAAAAACCTGAGAATGATTGTTCAGTCAAGTTTTCTGAGCAATGCAGACAGGCTGGCAGAGCAGGTCATGGGGTATTGTCAATGATATACATTTGTTAGCAGGGAAAAGGTGGTGATTATCCCATTATACAAGGCAATGGTCAGGCCATGTCTTGATTACTGCATACATTTTAGGAAGGATGTAGAGTTGCTTGAACATCTGCAGAGAAGGGCAACAAAATTGGTGAGGGGAATGAAGTGGTCCTCTTACTAAGAAAGGCTTAAGTTCTGCAAATTGTAGCAGCTGGAGACTAGTCACTTGTGAAGTGATCTGATTGAGTTGTATAAGGCCTTGAATGGGTTGAGCATACTGAATTCTGATGGGAGTCTTCTGCTTGCTCAGATTACGAACTTGGGGAGGGATAAATTCAAATTGAGGAAAGACAATTGTAGAATAGATGTGCAGAAATTTGCCTTTAGCCAGTGGGTGGTTAATTGCTGGAACAAACTTCCGTCTGTTGCTGTGGAAGTTGAGAGCTTAAATAAATTCAAGTAGGAAGCGGATAAACATTTAGAGGGAATGGTTGTGTGAAAAAAAAATTTTTTTTTTTTTTTTGACTAATGCTACATTTGATTTTTTTTCCTAATTTTTTCATGCTTTTCCTAGAGAATTAATATTCTTTAGGAAAATGAAGCAAAGTTATGTAGCATCAGCCAAAAACAATAAAGAAAAGTATAACCAATATCAATTTCTCTCACCTGATTTATTTATTTCTTTTCAAATATTTGTCCAAACCCTCCTCTTTAAATTTAGATATTACATCTATTCTAACAGTCAGGCACTTTGACTATAAGAAAACCTTGAACATATTTTTTAAAATTATCTCCTCTAAAATTTAAATTCATGTCTGCCTGCTTGTGTATATCCTATGACTCAGTGTGTTTGCTCAATCCTTTTAACGCTCTGTAAACACTTCAAGCAGCTCATACTCCAGTTGCCTAGTTTTGGAGAATTGGAGACCTTGAAAATTACTATATATATACACAATATCATCTTCACTATCCAGTTTTTACATTTTCCACACTAAACTTTGTCAGTAACTTGCATTCTTTTATTAAATGCACTACAAAAATTATGATAAAGAAATGGTGATAAGGTGTGAAGTTCTGCTTCAGTCCTCATTAAAGATTTATCAATTTTATAAAAACTTTTTATTCTCTTTAAAAGATTCTTAATTTGATATTTTTCTAAAATTTCAAAGAGTACTTTTTGTCAGTACTTTTTGTATGTATATATTTTAAATATTTTTTATATATATATTTTTAATATTTTAAAGAAAAACCCTTCCCTTTGCCCTTGATGATGATTTACTTAAAGATGTAAACTACCATCAAGGATAAAGGGAAGGGTTTTGCTTTCGTAAAGGTGACTACAGTGGTCTCGGACAGTTTTTAAATTCTGTACTGTGGGATCAACTGATGATGTTACCAACAGCAAATTCTAAGTGGGAAGCAATCAAGAATTTAATCGTGAGGGCTACTAGGCTTTTCACACTGATTAAGAAATACTGTTCAATGTTTAGGCCTAAATGGATGTCAGATGAATTAATGAGGCACAGAGAAGAAAAATGCATGAGATGTACATAAATTATCAGGCTACACAGAAGACTGTGGCAGATATAAGCTTGTCTCTAATCAAGTCACAAAGGAGGTTAGGCAGGCAAAGGCAGATTACGAGAAATCTTTGGCAAAGGATGCAAAGAAAAAGAGCAAAAAAAAAAAAAACAGTGCAGAAAGGGATGAATCAGATCAGTCCACTTAACATAGATGGTTCAGCTATTGATGATCCTGCTCAGGTAGCTGATAAACTGAATGAGTATTTTGCATCTACATTCACACATGAGGATTTATTCAATGAGGAGAGTGCCAGAAGTTTATTAAACTCTAACAGGGAGCTAAGTGATTTTGAGATAACTGAGAGAAAAGTGGAGGAGAAATTGTTGAAGTTAACATATGGGATCGATCCAGTTATATTAAATGAGGCAGCAAAGGAAATAAGCAAATTCTTAGCCGTAATTATGAGAGCTTCCTTGGACTCAGGGAGAGGTCCCCATGGATCGGAAGTGTACAAATGTATCCCGAAATCAAAAATGGGATTCAAAGGGTGACACAACTACAGATCTGTTAGTTTAACTTGTGTTCTGTGGAAAATAATGGAGTTACTGGTTAAAGAAACATTGCAGGATCATCTAGACAAGACTGCAGTAATAGTTGAGACATAGCACGGGTTTGTTAAAGGTAGGTCTTGTCTGACCAATTTGATTGGATACTATGATGTGGTCACAGAGGAACTGGATGCAAAGAATAATTTTGATATCATATACTTGGATTTCAGAAAAGCTTTTGATACTGTGGCACATGGAAGACTGCTGTACAAATTGGAGTAGTATAGCATTAAGGGAAAATTGCTACAATGGATAAAGGATTGGTTGAGTGGAAGACGACAGAGAGTGGTAATCAATGGACACTGCTCTTCGTGGACTAACATTAATGGAGTACCCCAGGATTCGGTGCTGGACCCATTGTTTTCTGTATTCATCCATGATATTGATGAAAGTATATCAGGTTAAGCAAAATTCCTATATATCATTGACAAAACTCCATGACCTGCTCTGGCAGCTCATCTGCACTGCTCAGAGAACTTCATAATAACTAATTATGCAGTCAGATATGAAGTTCTCTGAGCAGTGCAGTCAGGCTGCCAGAGCAGGCCATGGAGTTTTGTCAATGATATATAGGAATTTTGCTAGCAGAGACAAGGAGGTGATTATCCCTTTGTATAAGGCAATGGTCAGACCAAACCTTGAGGCCTAATTTTAGGAAGGATGTAAAGTTGCTAGAACGAGGAAAGAACAACAAGATTGATGAGAGTAACAAATGGGTGCACTTACGAAGAAAGGCTTAAGTTCTACAAGTTGAAGTATCTGGAGTCTAGGCATTTGCGGGGTGATTCGATTCATGTGTATAAGGTTTTCAATGGTTTAATTATTATTATAATTAGCCTGAGGCTTTTGCTGCACCAGCCAAAAAAAAAATTCTGAGTTACCCTGTGAGAGAGAGAGAGAGAGAGAGAGATTAGCATTAGTAGAAGCATATGATGCAAGAAAGCAAGCTTATGCAGCATCAGCCAAAAAAAAAAAAAAAAAAAAAAAAACCCCACTTCCACTTCATCCCTCCGTTCGTTCGAAATACCTGTCCAGCTGAGACTTAAATTTATTTAGGTTATCAACTTCCACAACAAGGAACAGACTTTGGAAGAACAGACTTCCACAAAGGGATGGAAGTCTGTTCTACCAACCAACTACCTGCTAGCTAAAGGCAAATTTCGGCGCATCTATCCTACATCTGCCTTTACTCAATCTGAATCCTCAATCCTAGTTACGATACTTAGTATCGTAACTACGATACTTAGTTTAAAGTTTAACTTAGACAGAGATTTTGTAGGTATTACTTAGTATCGGTAACGGTATCAAATCCACGTGTTACAAATTGAACGAGAGGTCTTTTTTTTAACCAAATTTAGTCGATTTATTAACCAATTGTTATATAAAATTATCTTCTATAAGTAGATTATAGACCTAGTCAGGATCCTTAGTTTATTCTAAATTGAGATAGCGAGATTTGGAAGCTAATCAATACTTACGAGTCCGTAGAAGTACCGTTCAACAATTCCCGCCATTTTTACACGATAGCATAAGCTTAGTGTAGTATAGTGCATAATATAATATTGTCAGTTAATCAAGTTAATCAGTAAATCTATTAATCTTGATAAACTTTATTGTCAATTAAAGTGTATTTTTAACTCTATATATATATATATATATATATATAACGACTTAATCGTAACAAATAATTAATACATAACTATAGTGGTACACGTGATACGGAAGTTGTATAAAGGGAACTCGTAGAAAACACTAGATACCGAAAAAAAAAAAATAATAAATAACTGTTTTGGGATATATCTTAAGGATTTAATTTTTGTTTTGAAATTTTATTGAATTAAATCGGAATCATGACTCTGACCAGAGCAGCAAAGCAAAAGGCTCAAGCTAATGGGAGTGCTGTGGTTCAGGGGAGAGCTGAGGGGGGCAGTTGCCCTCTGAATCACAGTCTTTTAAAATGCACTGTTTGCTTGATGTTTGCGGAGCAGTCGGGTACGGGACATGATACTGCCAAGGGGGATGTCTTTGTGTGTGCACGATGTAAGGAGTGCAAGGAAATCAGGCGACAACTCAGCGTTGTTATGGGCCTTTATGAGAGCTTGAAGGACAGGGTGGATGCCCTCGAAGGAAATAAATTGAGGGGCCCATCAAGCTCTCAGCTGCCCACATCAACGCCAGAGCTTGCACTTGGTCATCAGGCAACACAGAGGCAGCCCCCTAGGCAGAATGCACTGGTCCCACAGGAACTAGTAGTTGTTGGTGACTCTATTGTCAGGGAAACGGGGAACATGCTTTGTAAAAAGGATAGGTGGAATAGGACCAGGGTATGTCTGCCAGGGGCAAAGGTTGATGACGTTGTAGAGCGGATATCATCTTTTAAGGGCACAAAAGGTGATATAGTTGTACACGTTGGCACTAATGATATTAAGAGTAGGAGACCGGCAGAATTACTTAGCAAGTACAGGTTACTGTTGAAAAAAAGCCGTGAATCAGGGTTGAATTTGAAAGTGTCTGCAATTCTGCCCAGACACGATAGGAGGGAGTATATGATGAGAGCCTTGTCGATCAATTCGGCCTTGGAGGGATTGTGCAAGGCTCAAGGGGTAGAATTTTTTTCAGC
This sequence comes from Mastigoproctus giganteus, assembly GCF_048544385.1. Lineage (NCBI taxonomy): Eukaryota > Metazoa > Arthropoda > Arachnida > Uropygi > Thelyphonidae > Mastigoproctus > Mastigoproctus giganteus. Next base: position 22,606,308 of record NC_143583.1, read on the forward strand.
CTGGACTGTACTTGTTAACAGGAGAGATTGCTTCTACAGGGATGGGGATACACTTAAATAGAAAGGGTGCAAGAATTTTTGCTGATGCTGTCGAGGCAATGTTAGGTGGGTCAGAAAACTGCTAGTTGGGGGGGATACAAGGACTAATAGATTAACAGTAGCCACTGGCAGAGGTGGAAGTGATTCTTGCACTGCTTCTATTGAAATGAGCAGAAGCCTGAAAAACAAGATGCAGGATATTTCAGAGACTGCTGGGAGTCATTGCGGTACAAGTGTGTTAGGGTAGCTAAGAATAGAAACAGGTGCATGTATACCTGCGTGTACACCAATGCTAGGAGTTTGGTAAATAAATTTGATGAATTTGAGGTATTGCTCAAAACATCAAAGGCAGATATTGTTGGGATATCAGAGACGTGGTGTCACACAGATATAAGTAATGCGGAACTGGAATTTGGGGAATACAATGTGTATAGAAAGGATAGACAGGAGGGGAGGAGGGGTTATGCTATTAGTTAAGAAACACATAAAGCCCAAGGAAGTGAAGCCAGTCAACATCGATGGACAGGGCAGTGTCGAGTCAGTTTGGTGTGACATAAGCATAGGGAAATCAAAATTGAGAGCAGGAGTGTGTTATAGGCCTAATGACTCTGATGAGTATAATAAGATATTGTACAGGGAAATAGTGGGCCAGTAAATCAGAGAGTCTTATAATGGGGGATTTTAATTTCCCAGATATTGACTGGAATTTGTGGGTTGGTCACTCGCACACTAGCAAGGCTTTTGTGGATTTATTGGATGATTGTTTTCTACATCAGCATGTTCGTGAAGCAACAAGAGGGAGCAATACTCTTGATCTGATTATCAGTAGTGATTCTTCATGCATTAAGAATCTGCAGATAAATGAACCACTAGGTTGCAGTGATCACAGTGTGTTGAAGTGGGATTTACTCAAGGAGGTAACTACCATCAGAGGTAAAGGGAAGGGTTTTTGTTTTCGTAAAGGCGACTATGATGGTCTGAGACAGTATTTAAATTCTATACAGTGGGACCAACTGATGATGTTACCAACAGCAAACTCAAAATGGGAAGCATTCAAGGAACTAATCTTGGAGGCTACCAGGCTTTACATACCAACTAAGAAATATTGTTCAAGGTTTAGGCCTAAATGGTTGTCAGATGAACTAATGAGACATGTGGCAGAGAAGAAAAATGCATGGGATACATACAAATTAATGGGTGACATGGAAGCCTATGATAGATATAAGTTGGTCTGTAACCAAGTCACAAAGGAGATTAGGCAGGCAAAGGCAGACTATGAAAAATCCTTGGCAAAGGATGCAAAGAAAAACAGAAAAGAGTTCTTTACATACTTGAACTCGAAAAGGAAAGGGATGAATCAGATTGGTCCACTGGATATTGATGGTTCAACAGTTGAGGATCCTGCTCAGGTGGCTAACAATCTAAACGAGTATTTTGCATCTACATTCACGCATGAGGAGTTATTCAGGAAGGAGAATGATGTAGGTAAAGTAAACATTGGCAGTGAGCTGGATGATTTTGTAATAACTGAGAGGAAAGTGGAGGAGAAATCGTTGAAGTTAAACATAAAAAAGGCACCTGTGGTGGATGGGATCTATCCAGTTATATTAAAGGAGGCAGCAAAGGAAGTATGCAAACCCCTAGCCATAATTATGAGAGCTTCTTTGGACTCAGGGGAGGTACCCATAGACTGGAGATGTGCAAATGTAACCCCAATTCACAAAGGAGGATCAAAGGCTGACACAAGTAATTATAGACCTGTTAGTTTAACTTCTGTTCCAGGTAAATTAATGGAGGCACTGGTTAAAGAAGCACTGCAGGATCATCTAGACAAGAATTCAGTTATAGCTCAGACGCAGCATGGTTTTGTTAAGGGCAGGTCTTGCCTGACCAATTTGATTGGATACTATGATGTAGTCACAAAAGAACTGGATGCAGGGAATAACTTTGATATTATATATTTGGATCTTAGAAAGGCTTTTGATACTGTTGCACATGGAAGACTGCTGCACAAATTGGAGCAGTGTGGCATTGGAGGCAAATTGCTGCTATGGATAAGGGGATGGTTGAGTGGCAGAAGACAGAGAGTGGTAATCAATGGTAATCAAGACACCATGAGCTGCAAGAGTAGCTCATGGTGTCTTGTCAATGATATACAGGAATTTTTCTAGCAGGGATAAGGAGGTGATTATTCCCTTGTATAAGGCAATGGTAAGGCCACATCTTGAGTACTGTATACAGGTCTGGAAGCCTCATTTCAAGAAGGATGTAGAGCTGCTGGAACGGGTACAGAGAAGGGCAACAAGATTAGTAAATGGAACAAAGGGTTGCTCTTACGAAGAAAGGCTTAAGTTTTGCAAATTACAGAGTCTGGAGACTAGGCACCGGCGAGGTGATCTGATAGAGGTGTATAAGGCTTTGAATGGTTTGAGCATGCTCAATGCCAATGGGATTCTTCATCTTGCTCAGAATAATCACCTCAGAGGGCATAAATTCAAATTGAGGAAGGACGGATGTCGGATAGATGTGCGGAAATTTGCCTTTGGCCAGTGGGTGGTTGGTTGGTGGAACCGACTTCCATCACTTGTTGTTGAAGTTGATAGCCTAAACAAATTTAAAGCTCAACTGGACAGGTATTTCGAACGAACGGAGGGGTGAAATGGGAGTGGTGTGTGTTTTTTTTATTTTTTTTGGCTGATGCTGAATAAGCTTGCTTTCTTGCATCATATGCCTCTACTAATGCTAATGAATTTATGCCCTCTCGGGTGATTATTCTGAGCAAGAGGAAGAATCCCATTAGCATTGAGCATGCTCAAATCATTCAAGGTTTTATACACCTATATCAGATCACCTCGCTGGTGCCTGGTGCTGGTGCAACAAATCTTGTTGCCCTTCTCTGTATTCGTTCCAGCAGCTCTACATCCTTCTTGAAATGAGTCCTCCAGACCTGTATACAGTACTCAAAGTGTGGCCTGACCATTGCCTTCTATAAGGGAATAATCACCTCCTTATCCCTGCTAGAAAAATTCCTGTATATCATTGACAAGACACCATGAGCTACTCTTGCAGTCCCTTTGCACTGCTCAGAGAACTTCATATCTGGCTGCACAATTACCCCCAGGTCCTTTTCATTCTCTACCACTGTCATTGTAGTACCACAGAGTTGATACGTTGCTCTGGTGTTGCTGTTTTCCATATGTAGTACTTTACATTTGTCAATGTTAAACTTTATTTGCCACCTCTCAGCCCATCTGCTCAACCTTTCCAGATCCTGTTGCAGCAGCATAGTGTTAGTAGTGCCCTTACCAACCCTGCCAACCTTTCTATTGTCTGCAAACTTGGACATTAAGCTTGATATACTATCATCAATATCATTTCTAAATACAGAAAACAATAATGGAACCAAACATTGAACCCTGAGGGACTCCACTAATAACATTTAGTCCACGATGAGCAGTGTCCATTGATTACCACTCTGTCTTCTCCCCCTCAACCACCCCTTTATCCATTGCAGCACTTTGCCTCCAATGCCACACTGCTACAATTTGTGCAGCAGTCTTCCATGTGCAACAGTATCAAAAGCCTTTCTAAGATCCAAATATATAATATCAAAGTTATTCCCCGCATCCAGTTCTTTTGTGACTGCATCATAGTATTCAATCAAATTCAGTCAGCAGGACTTTCCCTTAACAAAACCATGCTGTGTCCGAGCTATAACTGAAGTCTTGTCTAGATGATCCCGCAGTGCTTCTTTAACCAGTGCCTCCATTAATTTTCCTGGAACAGAAGTTAAACTCACAGGTCTATAATTACTTGTGTCAGCCTTTGATCCACCTTTGGGAATTGGGGATACATTTGCAAGGGAAGTCCATAGGGACTTCCCTTGAATCCAAAGAAGCTCTCATATTTAAGGCTAATGGTTTGCTTATTTCCTCTGCTGCCTTCCTTAATACAGGGTATCCAAAACATTTCGTTTGATTTTGGTATAAATTATTAACCAAACAGTAGAATAAAAACCAAATTATCGACTATATTTTTATCATGATTACTATTATTTTAGTACTGTTGGAATGTAAAAAAAAAACCAATTTTATTTTCCAAATTATTTTAGTCGGTGAATTAATCAAACTGTGCAAATTGTTATTCTTCATGATCGATACACTTTTGTAATTGTCCTGCTACACTGCAACATACCTTTTGACACAGCTCAACATCAGCAGTAGTAGCAAATTGTTCTGTAATCACTTGATGAAATTCTCAAACATTTCTTGGCCTTTGTCTATACTAAGTGTTTTAGAACCCCTATAAGAAAAAATATGGAGGGGTTAGGTCTGGTGACTGTGATGGCCATTGATTGGCCCACAACCTCAATGTGTTAAACAATCCAATAATTTTCTTGTCTTCCGTAACGGGGTGGCCCCCCACCTTGTTGAAATAATATTTTTATCCTCTGTTGCACTCGAGGATAAAAATAAGTTTTCAATGTGTTAAGATAATTAGCAGACTTGACTGTCTCATCAAAGGAAATGGGACCAATGAGGCCTTGACTGGAGATTTCTGCTCAGTCACCCCTTTAAGGTTTACTTCTTTTGCAAAGATGTATGGATTTTCATGGGCTCCGTAGACACATTTGTGCCAGTTAATGTGCGTATTGAGTTTGAAGCAGGCTTCATCAGACCACCATACCTTGTCTTGCAGAGTGGGGTCAGTATGAATCATATCTAGGTAAAGTTCTGCAAACTGTACTCATCGATCAGCATCTCTGTCATTTATGTGATGAAACAGTCATAGGATGTATGACTATATCCTATGACTACAGGATAGGCTTCAGAGTCATTTTCTGTAGTAAATTGTGAACACTTTGTCAAGAAGTCTAGATTTCTGTAGAAAGACGACAAACTAATTTTTTGAGGATTATGATATATGCTGGCCAATAACTGCTCTGCCTTTTTTTTTCAGTTGTCACTGTTTTTGGTCATTCAGACCTGGGTGTATTATGCACAGACACTGCACTGTCAAATTTATCTACCACAGCTTTGATATTTCTTACTTGAACTGCATAAATATTAAAATCAGCACCTAGATGCTGACTTGCTTCTTCATCATTTCAACCACATTGATAGTAAATTTTAACAGCTGCGATTCTTTGTTTTTTTATTAAGTCAAAATACCATGTCCAATAAACTATAATCTGAAATTAAATTTAAAAATTATTTTATTTAAAAAATTTAGAATAATATACAATATATCATAAACAATAACAGTACAGTAGGCAATAAATAAAAACATCATACCCTCTATCCCTTTGTCAGTGTCATTTAAGATAATCCAAAAAAAGAGTGGTCCCACTACTGATCGTTGGGGAACACCACCTCTTATATTAGTCCAATTTAAAGACTAACAGTTAATCACAGTCATGTGCTTCCTGCAATTCATCTAAGAATTTTTCCATGTGATTCCAACATATTCCAGCTTATAAAGTAGCCACTCATGTGAATCTGAGTAAAATGCATTGCCGAAATCTAAATAAACAGTGTCAAAATTATTTCCTGCATCCAAGTTGGTTAAACATGATTTTTCCTTTACTAAGCTATGCTGTTTCCGTCAGAATTCCATATCTATTTAAACGAACTGTAATGCACTCTTTATCATTGCCTCCATGATTTTCCCTAATGCTGAAATTAGACTGACTGGTCAGTAATTACCCACTTCAATCTGAAAGCCACCTTTATTGGCAATATGTTGGCACTCCTCCAATACAAGGGAATAACTCCTGAGTCTAGCGAACTACCTCATAATTAACTTCAATAGTTCAATGCACTCTCCTGCTGCCCCCCTCTCTCTCTCTCAAAATTACTGGGTCATAACTCACCTTTGGGCTCAAAAGTTTTATTAAGTTTTACAGAAGAAAGACCTTATTTCTAATAATAAGGCCTTTCTTCTGTAAATATCGATGTGAAGTACCTTTCAATTCATCTGCATTAGCAGGGTTATTTATAACTTTCCTGCATTCATTATGCAATGGTCCGAACTGATTCACTCTCTTTTCTTAGTATTCATGCATAAGAAAAGTCTTTATCCCTGTTCTTTACTCTCTTAGCCAGCGATGTCTCATAATCTCTCTTTGCCAGCCTAACTTTTTCTGTGGTATTAGAGATAAATTTGTAGCTGTTATAGGCATCATTACTTTTTCTTTTTTCACTCTAACATTTCTATGTGCCAACTTTTTCTGCTCTGTTAAACTGGCTAGTTCATTATTCATCCATCTCAGAATCCTCATTGTGCTATTTTTTCTTAAATATCTGTTAAGAGACCTGGAAGTCATAGCAAGATGCTGTCTCACCATTTTAAATAAATTACACATTATATTTTTGGCAGTTGCTTAAAATTAGTTTAATACCAAGGTAATTGAAGTAAAGTGAAAGTTCTGCTATGAGTGATAACTCACTGCATTTACCAGGCAATTTAAATCTTACTAGCTACAAAGACACAGAGAAGGAGAAAATCCTACTTTTCATTGTTTTTAAGAGGCAAACTAGCATTACCTACTACTTTATAATTTATTAGTACAAGATTTAATTGAAATGTATGTTGCTAATAACATTTGAATTCATGTTAATATTAAGATACTAACAATTTTTAATTTAAGTTGCACTGACTTCTGATCTTCCCCTCCCATCTTTCAGAGTCATTAAAGGAATGGTTACTCTAGGTAATATGATGGCCAAAATTTTAGCTGGAAAAGTTTTTTCAACTGCACAAGTTTCTGATGTACTGTATACCCAGTTCCATAAAGTACGTCTTGGTTTATTATGTTGATATAATTTAAAGCCACAGCTTTAAAATTTTCATTTAAAATGTATATGATGAAACACAACTTTAGCATAATTCTGTCAGAATGTAGTGAGTATTCTTTGAAAATAATGAAATTGTTCGTGTACCTATAGTACATGATATAGACTTACTTGTTGCAGACAAATTATATATATCACTGTTTTCATTGTTAAATCTTTCATACATCAAATAACGTTTTTAGATTTCTACTGCGTTCCATTCAAAAACATTTGGAACCCGATAGAGCATATTTAAGAGCATCTGAAGAGCATATCATATAAAGAACTTTCACCTCCTCCATGTACCTCTGAATGAACCACCTAAACAAAAAAACAGCTGCAAATCTGGCAATTTGAAACTAAGAAATTATGTGCAAATTATTATACATACATACATATCAGATCATGTCAAAACCTGTACAGGCCTTGAAAATGCAACCAAATACTGTAGTACCATTTGGTCTAAAACTAGAAAATTTCTAGAAGAAAGTTACACTATAAAAGTGTGCTTGCCACAAATGTATTCATTTCATTCTGATAGGACATGTATATTGATCTAATCATTTTGGTTAATGTATTTCAGATACCAGAATTTTACATTTAATTTAATTTCATGGTACTACCCAGATAAATGCAACTTTGAAAATGTTCTAAAATTTTGATGTGAATTTTAGCATTAGTATTAGTAGAGGCACATGATGCAAGAAAGCAAACTTATACAGCATCAGCCAAAAAATAACCCCTTCCCATTTCACTGATCCATTTGTTCCAAATGTTTGTCTAGTTCTGCCTTGAATTTATTTAAGCTATCAACTTCCACAACAACAGATGGAAGTTTATTCCAGCAGTCAACTACTCAGGTTTGTAATCCATCAAGAGGAAGAATCCCATCAGCATTGAGCCTGCTCAATCCATTCAAGGTCTTGTACACCTCAATCAGATCGCCTTGCAAATGCCTAGTCTCCAGAAGCTGCGATTTGCAGAACTTAAGCCTTTCTTCATAAGAGCACCCCTTTGTTCCCGTCACCAGTCTCATTGCCCCTCTCTGTACTCATTCTAGCAACTCTACATCCTTCCTAAAATGAGGCCTCCAGACCTGTACGCAGTACTCAAGGTGTGGCCTGACCATTGCCTTATGTAAGGGGATAATCACCTCCTTATCCCTGCTTGCAAAATTCCTCTATATCACTGAGAAGACCCCATGACCTACTCTGGCAGCCTGTCTGCACTGCTCAGAAAACTTCATACCTGACTACACAATTACCCCCATGTCTCTTTCATTCTCCGCTACCCTGGGTGTAACACCACATAGTTGATACATTTTCGCAACAACTTTTGTTGGTACAAAATCGCGAGTGTGGGTGTTTCTCGCTAATCCTTGTTCAGTATGTGCTATGCGCTTGTCATGGAAAGTTTCGTCGTTTGATTTTAATTTATATTCTTATAAATTGAATAAATTTATCAATTTATAAATTGATTGTTGTTGTTATTCGGTTTTTAGGAGCATTAGCAACTAAGGCCATATTGCTCCGGGAATATGCGGTGGTCATTGACCTTTTCACATCCTTCGTATTTGGTGGTGACAGGCTCAAACCCCGGTCTAATCCTAGCTACGGAGGCACCTTTATAAATTGATATGCTTAAAAAAAGTGATAAATCTACCGTTTCGCATTGTAAAACAGACTTTTTCGAGTGTGGTAATGGAAGAAAGTGACTTTATTGTGCACAAGTTCTTTCTAACCCGTACAAAAATATGGATACGAATAACAAGGGAAATGTGAAAAGATCAAATAAGGTGATGACATTAGCGAATAAAATTGAGTTATTAGACAAAATTTCTAATGGTGAAAGTGTCTCCTCAGTGGCAAAACAATATAAAATCAATGAATCAACGGTAAGATCAATCAAAAATTCGGAAGTAAAAATCTGCCGTAGTGTCCGTGAAAACATGCTAATTGCTTCAAAAATTTGCTCTGTAACTCGTGATGTTAAATTATAAAAATGGAAAAAGCTTTAAATCTATGGATAGAAGACCGAACTCAAAATAAAATTCTGTTAAGTTCACTCATCATTCGTGAAAAGGCAAAACTCCTTTATCAACACTTTAGCGAAACTGGTAATAGCACTGGTGGGATAGGTTTTTTAGCTAGCAAAGGAACTGGTTTGAAAGACTTGTTTGAAATTTCTAATAAATATTACATTTAATATTAAATTATTTCTTATTTTCATTTCGATGCCATATGCTTGCATTTCACTATGTACTGTCTATGTACATAGTCATATTATGAAGGTACCTATAATACATACATAGACAAGATTTTAGACTAGTTTTTCTTATATATTTCATACTTTGGAATGGAACCCCTTTATTACTATGGGAGTCATTACTCTGTATTAGCGGCATTTCTCAGGAACGTAGCCCCAGCGAATGGCAGGGGTTTACTGTATATGATGTCAAAATTATTTTTTGCATCCAGTTCCTTTGTGACTGCATCCTATTAACCAATCAAATTGGTCAGATAAGACTTCTCCTTGACAAACCCATGCTGTGACTGAATTATTACTGCTGTCTTGTCTAGATGATCCTGCAATGCTTCTTTAACCAGTGACTTCCTTATTTTCATTGGAACAGAAGTCAAACTAACAGGTCTGTAATTACTCATGTCAACCTTTGATCCCTCCTTTGTGAATTGGAAATACATTTGCACTTCTCCAGTCCGTGTGGGACTTCCCCCGAGTGCAAGGATGCTCTCATAATTATGGCTATGGGTTTGCTTACTTCCTTTGCTGTCTCCTTTAATATAACTGGATAGATCCCATCCACCCCAGGTGCCTTTCTTATGTTTAACTTCAACGATTTCTCCTCCACTTTGCTCTCGATTATTACAAAATCATTTAACTCCCTGTTAGAGTTTGATAAACATTTATAGTTTGGATGATTTATGAATAGCATATTTCTTCTCACATTTGAATTTCTCCTTCCAAGAGTGGGATATTTTTAGCGTTAGCATTAGTAGAGGCATATGATGCAAAAAAGCAAGCTTATGCAGCATCAGCCAAAAAAAAAAAAAAAAAAACCGCTCCCATTTCACCCCTCCGTTCGTTCCAAATACTTGTCCAGCTCAGCCTTAAATTTATTTAGGCTATCAACTTCCACAACAAGGAATGGAAATCTGTTCCACCAACCAACTACCCGCTGGCTAAAGACAAATTTCCGCACATCTATCCTACATCTGTCTTTCCTCAATTTGAATTTATGCCTTCCCAGGTGATTATTCTGAGCAAGAGGAAGAATCCCATCAGCATTGAGCATGCTCAAACCATTCAAGGCTTTATACACCTCAATCAGATCACCTCGCAGGTGCCTACTCTCCTGACACTGTAATTTGCAAAACTTAAGCCTTCATAATAGCAACCCTTTGTTCCATTCACTAATCTTGTTGCCCTTCTCTGTACTCATTCTAACAGCTCTACATCCTTATTAAAATGAGGCCTCCAGACCTGTAGCCGCCTCCGTAGCCAGGTGGGAAGGAGCAGCAGTGCGTAGCACATGCTTCTTGATTAGACCAGGGTTCAAGCCCGTCACCACCAAATACGGAGGATGCGGAAAGGTCAGGGAATGACCACCGCATATTCCCGGAGCAATATGGCCTTAGTTGCTAATGCTCCTAAAAACCAAATAACAAACATCCAGACCTGTATACAGTAGTCAAGGTGTGGCCTGACCATTGCCTTATACAAGGGCATAATCACCTTATCCCTGCTAGAAAAATTCCTGTATATCATTGAAAAGACACTATGAGCTACTCTTGCAAGACCATCTGCACTGCTCAGAAAACTTCATATCTGCCTGCACAATTACCCCCAGGTCCTTTTTGTTCTCTACCACTGTCATTGTAGTACCACAGAGTTGATACGTTGCTCTGGGGTTACTGCTTCCCATATGTAGTACTTTACATTTGTCAATGTAAAACTTCATTTGCCACCTCTTAGCCCATCTGCTCAACTTTTCTAGATCCTGTTGCAGCAGCATACTGTCATTAGTGTCCTTAACAACCCTGCCAACCTTCATATCATCTGCACATGGAAGACTGCTGAACAAATTGGAGCAGTGCGGCAATATTAGTCTGCAAACTTGGACATTAAGCTTGATATACCATCATCAATATCATTTATAAATACAGAAAACAACAACAGACCCAACACTAAACCCTGAGGGACTCCACTAATAACATTAGTCTACGATGAGCAGTGTCCATTAATTACCACTCTGCCTTCTTCCACTCAACTATCCAGATATATGATATCATAAAAATATTATTTAAAATGATATTCATCAAAATATTAACATTACTTAGATCTTAATTTTTTTTTTTTTTTTTTGTTTCTCTTCTTTTTCTAGTGAACAATAATTTTTTTCAACTGAACAATAATTATTTTGACAATAAGTTCACATGTATATAAAAGGGATTATTTTGGCATTTTTAGTTTGATATTAGTTTATAAAAAAAATCAAAAGCTTATTCCACCAAAGTGCACTGAGGGCATTGCCGTTGGGGGCTCATAAGTAAAATTTCAAAATAAGGGTGATTTTTGAGGGGGTTGCCAATAATAATAAAAAATGTTGGAGGGGCCTCGAATGGACCTTGTCCCCATTGGCCTCCAGATACATTTTCACAACCATATGTCTGTAACATGGTAGCAATGCCACACAGTGGCTACAGTGTAGGAATAAGAAGACTAATATTCCACATAGACTATGCGCCAGACATTAGTTCATATAAGCTGTGGCGGCTCACATCATTCATGGGTACCCATACTTGCTACGAGGCCCGAGAAACTGCATTTTGTGTGGGCACATCAGCACCAACACTTAATCACTGACGTGGAAATCTGTCACCTGGTCTCAAGGATGCTATTTCCAACTCTACCATGCTGATGGGCATATCTGTGTTTGGAGACAGCAACATGAGGCCATGACACCTGTGTACACTGTTGGTGTTTGGCAGGCTGGAGGTGATGGTGTTATGGTTTGGGAATTGTTTTTATGGCATTCCCTGAGTCCTCTGCTCACCGTTAATCAATGGCTTGATGGGAATGCATACCTTTCTATCATCACTGACCAAGTACACCTCTCCATGATGACAATGTATCTAGATAACTCAGGCATCTATCAACAAGACACTGTGCTATGAAACCCAGCAGGTTGCTAACTGATTTCAGGAACACAACAATGAATTCTCCATCCTCCCACGGTCACCCATTTCACCTGATCTCAGCCTGATTGGTCATGTTTGGGACATACTGGAAAAGGACATTATGACCATCCACCTGACAATGTATGGGCATTACTGGACATATTGTGCAATGCATGGGTTGCACTACCACAAGACACTCCGCAACACCTTGTACAGTCCATCCCAAGACATTTACAAGTTGTACGACAGGCAAAAGGTGGCTGCATAAAGTATTAGGTTGGTGTTGCTAATGCAAAGACAACTCAGTGTATGTATAGTATGTAGTGTTTAGGGTCATGTGGCACCAGCAGTTTCTGGTGGTGCCACATGAAGACAGTTGCATTTACCCTCACTCACTCATACAGACTAGGTCACAGCACCCTGAATATGAACACCACTCTTTTTTTTTTTTCTTACAAGATTACAATCAGTTCTCTTGTGTCAAATACAGTTCCCTGTAAAGGCCAGATAGTGTGGGCAATATGTGGTTTTTGTAGTATAGTGTAGGATTATGTTGTTCATCTGGCCTCTTACCCTAGGGACCCATGAAACATCACCAACCTCTAATTACTCTACCAGGCGTGGGGGAATTCAACCAGGTAGTAGAGATTAGCAGCTCTGGTGGAGCGAACCCCGGTGTCACCTGAGATTGCCAAGGAAAGACTAAAGAGAATTATTTTTTAAAATAATAAATAAATAGAATTTTTTATTGGAAGTGAGTGTGGGGGGATGACTTTGAGTTTTGGTGAAAAGGAGTAAGTGATAGAGGGTGGATGATAGGAAGGCTTCTACCCGGAAGTAGAAATATGGGGGACAGATGAGCATCACTGTAGAAACAACCCACCCTACATGGGGGCTGGGGACTGTAAAGAAAAGTGGTTATGGCGCCTCCGTGGCCAGGTGGGAAGGAGCAGCAGTGCATAGCACACGCTTCTTGATTAGACCAGGGTTCAAGCCCGTCACCACCAAATACAGAGGATGCAGAAAGGTCAGGGAATGACCACCACATATTCCCGGAGCAATATGGCCTTAGTTGCTAATGCTCCTAAAAACCAAATAACAAACAAACAAAGAAAAGTGGAGAGTATTTAGGGTGACAGAATCCACCAGGCAAAGGTGTGGATGTTTAGAGATGGGCAGAGCCCTGGAGTAATGGGAAGAGGGAGTTAAAGTAATAGTGCTGGGGCATCCTAAGTTTTGTTGGAGTTGCCACCTTGGCATTTTTTGTCAGAATTCGATGTCCTGTGGAATGCTGAAACCATTGTCGGCATCCCATCCCATGCTGCTGGAGAAAAGGAATGAGCACGTGGAGGGGGGGGACTTCCTGGATAGGTTGACCCCAGTTGCAATGATTATTTGGGGCGGCACTTGTCTACTGCCAGGACACATTTCATTTACACTAATCAGTCATAAACTTATCATACGCATGCACACAGAATGTGTTTTTTTTTTTTTTTTAACACATATTGCATGTATTCAGGGTGCACAGATATTGGGTCTAAGAAGACAGTTGCATTTACCCTCACTCACTCATACAGACTAGGTCACAGCACCCTGAATATGAACACCACTCTTTTTTTTTTTTTTTACAAGATTACATATCAGTCACTTGGTCACCACAGAGTTTACACATATGACCAGATAATTCATACTGCAAATACACATCTTAGCCTGTAATGAGAACATTATATATATATATTTTTATATATCATATTCGGAGGGCATATACAGTGTTTACAATCATGTGGCTTTGGGGGTCTCCCCCAACTCTGCACAGTGTACTCTGTATCATAGTACAAATCAGGGTTGCTAATGCGCCAATAAAACCCAACAACCAATCCCCCAACAACAAATCAGGGTGAGCTACTGTAACAAGATCTATGAAAATTGGTCAATGGGCTGAGAAATGGCAGTTGAAGTTTAACATTGGCAACTGCAAGGCACTGCATGTGAGTAGCAGTAATTCCAGCTAATTTAGATACGAAATTCTCTGAGCAGTGCTGACATACTGTCAGAGCAGCTCATGGGGTTTTGTCACTGATATACAGAAACTTTGCAGTTTTACTAGCAGGGATAAGGAGGTGATTATCCCTTTGTACAAGACTATGGTTAGGCTGCATCTTGAGTATTTTATACAGGTCTGGAGGCCTCACTTTATGAAGGATGTAGATCTGCTGAAATGAGTGCAGAGGAGGGCAGCCAGATTGGTGGATGGAATAAAAGGGTGCTCTTAACTAGAAAAGTTTCAGTTCTGCAAATTGCAGATTCTGGAGACTAGTCATTTGCAGAGTGATCTTATTGAAGTGTTTAAGGCCTTGAATGAATTGAGTAAGCTGAATGTGAATGGCATTTTACTTCTTGCTGAGACTACACACATGAGGGGATATAAATTTAAGTTTAGGAAGGATGGTTGCAGGATAGATGTACGGAAGTTTGCCTTCAGACAGCAAGTAGTTGATTGTTGGAACAGGCTTCTATCTGTTGTTGTGTAAGTGGATGATTTGAATAAATTCAAGGAAGAACTAGAAAAATTCTGAGGGTAGGGTGAAGTGTGGTTTTTTTTTTTTTTTTGCTGATGCTATATAAGCTTACTTTCTTGGATCATTTCTAACTGTTACTACTAATGCTCTTGATCTGGAGTACAGCCTTATGTCATTCTGGTTCATCATAACAATCACTAATGTTATGCACTTGATTAATAAAAATAAGATATTTTATTAACGAGCATTCTGTTTTGTAAAATTTTCCATTTATACACCCATTATTTTGAGGATGCTTTATTTTTACAAAGCTCATGTTGATCTGGAAAAATACATTAATGAAAATAAGAATTCTTGGTCTGGTCATCAATTTCTAAAAAAAATTATGAAAGTTATTTTTTTTAATCACTTACAAAAATCATTTGTGGTATGGTTTGTAGTGCTTTGGTAATTGAATGGAACCATACTGTACTGTGCACTGGAGTGCTATATCTCTGCTAGGATATTATTCCACCTTGGGGAATAATAATGGTCCCCGATCTCCTAAAGCTGAAAGCTAGTTGCAAAATTTTATGGTAGAATGCAAGATTGTATGTAAAGTTGCCACTCAGGAACCATATTTCCTGTTCTGCTGATTTTTAGTGAACCGGCTCCATCAGACCTCTGCTTTCATCTAATATTCATTTACTCAAATGAATATTCCTTGTGTAAATACAGAAAACATCTGAATAACTCTTCAGGAACATAAATTTTTGTTGTTAATATTAATTATATTTTATGGCACTAGTTTTAAATCTGGAGACCTCCTACATTGTCATGGGCTGCACAATATGAAGAAGTGAGCTATATGCAGCCTGTAGGTTGGACAATTTCATGAAAATTTTATTTCAGATCTTTTCAAAAGAAACAAAAATAATATTAAGATAGCAGTTTTGATTTTTGCCCTACATTGTGTATTGATTGTTATTGTATTTATTAATGTATTAAATATCATGAATAATGACTGTGTGAACCATTTAGTTTTTGAAAAAAAAAAAAGAAAACTAATAGTAGCTGTGTTTATGTACACCATATTGACAGAAGTATCTGGGCATTTCTGAGATTTGAGAAAAATAAACCATACTTACTATCCACATGTCAACAATGGGTATAAAAAAACAGCTGTATTCATGCTGCTATGCAGGAGTGTGTTGGAAAATGGTTTGAGCTTAGTTACTTCCAATGGGGAGTCACCATAGAATACTATACAATTAATTTATTTGTGTCATTGCAGCAAAACTGCAGTGTTCTAGATCATTGGCAGTTCTTAATTACCAAATGGAAATGTGATGCTACTACTGCATGGAAATGTTCAGGCAAACCACAGAAATTGACAGAAAGAATGGTATGTAGACCTAGTAAGTCCTCATCAAATGTTTTCAGCCAGTTCAGGAAGGCCACAGGAACTGATATTATTACAGGGATGATATGTAGAGCTGCACAGCATTGGAATTTACAGAAGACCTGAAGTGCACAAACAAAACAGCAGCATTCAATGCATGGCATTGACTTGCCTGGTGCATAACCCATCATAATTGGTTCCTGGAATGTTGGAAAGCTATGTTATGGAGTGATGAATCACAGTACACAGATTCTGATCTGATGGCAATGTTTGGGTCTGGCAGATGCCTGGAAAATGTTATTTACCAGAGTGTCTGTCATCCCATCTGTGAAATTAGCAGAATTGAAGCCCAAACCAGGAAGAGGACCCCTTCCAATCACTGTTTAGGTTTATTTCTCATGGTTTGAGCATGAACTATTGGCCATTGTTCTTGGAACAAACAGTGAATACCATACAGTACATTGGCATTCTGAACATTGTATACCATACAGTACATTGGCATCATGAAAGCTGAATTGGCCACTGTTGAAGGAGGTATGAGCTGAAATACTGCTTTCCTGTTATCAAAAATTGATGAGGATACAGTGTGTAATTTATGCAAAGGTAGGCCAACACATCACTGAATATATTGAATCAATATGGTTTTTGCAGGTAACAGGTAGCTGGACAAGTATTTCGAATGAACAGAGGGATGAAGTGGAAGTGGTTTTTTTTTTGGCTGATGCTGCATAAGCTTGCTTTCTTGCATCAAATGCCTCTACTAATGCTAATGCTACTTTTGACAATTTAAATTACAGTATATGTAAAGAGTTTTTTACTATTGTTTTTCTTAATGTAGGCACACAGCAGGTAGTGGTTGTCATTTCAATTTTATGTATTTATTTTTTTATTTCAGAATAAAAATTTTAAAAGGGGCTTAAATATCAATAACAACCAATTGAACCTTATCAAAATAAATAAAAAAAAATAACTTAAAACTTAAGTCAAGAATAATAATATACTAAAGCACCAAAAAATATAAAGATAAAGCTACACACAGTAAAATTAGTTAAAATAACAAATTATAAGTGAGGATTAAATAAGTTAAAATCACAAACATAAATGAGAAGCTTTGAAGGTAAGGTGCCTGTTTTCAATTATATAGTAACTTACTGCCGCTAAACACAAGATTCACATTTTACAGTGGACCTGTATTTGTAACTTTATGTTGGTGTAATCAGATGTGTGTGCATGTGCATCCTCTGTGACAGTATAGTGGCTACACCTGTCTGCGTATAAATCAACTTAGAGACCAGAGGAATTCTTATAAGCCCTTCAATCAAGACTGTACTTAGTTGATCTCAGCCAGACGAAGTAGGATTTTTCATTCTATACAATATGCAATTCAACCCACAAACTTGCTCTGTTCTACAGATATAATATACAGACCAATATGGCCTTATTTGCTAATGCACTTGATAAATAACTACAGCATGCATATGCACAACTTGCAAGTCATTAATATAAGCATATGATTAAACCAGTTTTTACTATTCTTGGCAAAAACTTATGTTTAAATGGAAAATGCAATATAGAATTATTCTGTTTGACATTAGCATTAGTAGAGACATATGATGCAAGAAAGCAAGCTTAGGCAGCATCAGCCAAAAAAAAAAAAAAACTCTCCCATTTCACCCCTCCATTCTTATTTTAGAATAAGTATAACAGTTTTATTTCTTATTAGTTATGAATCATTATTAATTGTGCAGCAAAGAAAATTTAGCCAATGTAGTACCAGCTAAATAGGTAATATTTATACCATAACCAGCCTTAAATATCATTTAAAATGCAAATAAGTGTATTGAGGAGGATAAAAAAAAGAAAAGATATATTATAATAATCTATAATTATACAATCATAATATTCTGTATACAGTATGTATGTGTCAGTGAAATGCAATATTGGTTCTGTACGTATATTTATAGAAGGCAGTTATAATTATAGTGCATCTCAATATATTTCTTGACTGAGAAATACATGTCAAAGAGTATGAAAAGGCTGTTTAAGCATGGGTAATGCATTTCTACTACCCAGGTAGTATGCATGCATCATTTTATTATATCTCATATTGTGAATATCTTCACAATGAGTTGCCTAGGTATTGCACTACTTCATATAAGTAATGCTTCTGTGGTAGAGAAGACTACTGTTACCAGGGCCAGTGCCAGACTATTTTGCATCCTAGGCAAGGCAAGCTACTTGCATCCCCTCCCAAAAAAATTGCCAACTTCGATTTTTAAGAACAGATGTTTTGTAGAAAAAAATAAAAAGCACAAAACTGAAACTGCTAATTTTATTTTAAATTGCAAAAATAAGTAATAATCAATCTTTGATTATCTTTCACAAATACAAAAGAAAATATTTTGTCATATAAATCATTTTTAGCTAAAGGGTACTCAGTATAATGCATACCCCTGCCATTGGCAACACAACATTAAAACCTTTTACTTCACACACCTTTAAGTATATATGCTATTTAAGGCGTAACCAACCTGTCATGTTACCACAATATTTTGCTTATAGTCAGACAGAGAAACAAACAAAAAAAAGACAAACAGGGTTAAAAAGTCTCATAAAAGTTTCAATTTCAGGCACATCAAAATCTCACTTTGTGTGCCTTTTCCTTTGCAAATTTTGTCACCAATTCAACCATATCAAGTGCTGATGCCTGGGCATGTTC
Source organism: Mastigoproctus giganteus (assembly GCF_048544385.1). Lineage (NCBI taxonomy): Eukaryota > Metazoa > Arthropoda > Arachnida > Uropygi > Thelyphonidae > Mastigoproctus > Mastigoproctus giganteus. The sequence continues at coordinate 22,624,997 of NC_143583.1, forward strand.
AATTGATATAGTTGCCAAGCCAACTAGTCTCTTTTCCAACATTGTAGAGCGTATGTACGTTTTATAAGTTTGAGCTTTAAGAAACTACGTTCACCACTTGCCACCGATACTGGAAGTGTGAGAAAGATCTTTAGAGCAATGGAAACATTAGGCACATTATCCAGGAGTTTTTGTTGTAGTATGAAAAGAAGTACTTCTTGTGGCAGCATAGACTTTGGAAGTCTTAGAGCTATTGTTATAAATTCGCAACACAGATTTTCAGCATCAATATCTTTGTTTCCGTTATGCATTAATGATTTTTCCAAATTCTTGCAGTCCTTAAGTACATCTTCAGTAGATTTTTTTCTTTATACTCTATATATCATACAGGAAGCAAAATAGGGAATTATATTGTTGTAGATGTTGGGAATCGCTCTTCAATTGATTGTTTGGCCATGTCTAAAACAGCATAGTAGAAACCTACTTAGAAAACTGCTTTGTGGTGTCTTGTGGTGTCTCTTCTTGGGCCTCATACTCCATTTGCCATTTCTTTCTCCTGTTTCTAACTTGTTCTGTCTCACAGTTTGGTAGTATTTCTAGTTCCTTTGCAATCTCAGTAGCATCTGTCAAAACTTGTTGAAAACCCTCATCACACCTGCAGTCCACAAGGTAATTCTTAGTCACTTGCAATTGTCCTGTAGCTGAATTTAAATCAGCTTGCCTGTAAGATTGACTGCAAAAAGGATGTTGTACCATGTAACAAGGGATACCACAAACTTGAACTTACTAATTGCACCAACAAGGGCCTTAGCTTCAATTCGGGAAGTATCTCCAGATGAAGCTTGTTAGGCTTGTATCATCAAAGATCTCTATTAAAGCGTCATATATATTGCCAAGATATCCCGGTGGTTTCAAAGCATCAATCCGACTCTCCAGTCTTGTTTTGCTCAATGGCTTAACAGTTATGCCTAAGTATGATATATGGCTAGTTAGAATTTCCAAAGCTTAGTCGATGCAGAGAAATAATTATAGATCTGTTGAACCAAAATGAAGAAACTAGTTGCTTCCAGACAACACCTAGAAGCATCATTAACTACCAAGCTTAAAGAGTGTACATTGCAGGGCACAAAAAAGGACATGTGCAGGACTTTCTTTTGTACTCCGTTTTCTTTGCCTTTCATGTTACTCCCAATATCGTAACCTTGACCACACAGATTTTCAATTGATAATCCCATTTTCTCAAACTGTTCAAGAGGAGTTTCTGCTATAAAAGCACCTGTAGTGGAACAAATCCCAAGAAATTTTCTCTTATGATAACTTCAGGCTCAGACATCTCATCATCTGATGGTTTGATTACATCAACAAAATGTACAATCATTGTCATTTGCTCAATATGACTAATATCAGGTGTGCAGTCCAGAATAATTGAATAGTATTTGGCCAAATTTGTATGTGTTAAAATGTGCTGCTTTATAGCACCAGCTAGAAGCTGTATAAGCTCATTTTAGATATCTTTTCCTAGGTAGTGAACCATTGTTTCTTTAACTCTACCCAAATGTTCATTCTTGATAGGATCAAAAAGAGCTAGACATTCTACAAACTTTAAAAAATTTCCATTGCTAGCACTGTACAACTTTTCATTTGTACTGTGGAATGACAAGTTTTGCATGCCAAGAATGCTGACCAAAGCAGTCAAGCATTGTAAGATTTATCGCCAATATTGTTCTTGTTGCCTAATTTTTCTGCTGGTTATTAGCATCAATTGTTTTTCCTTTAGATAAGTGCAATTCAAGTTCACGCCAGGCTTGATAGTTTTCTAAATGGTCAGTATTCCGTTCATGTGAAGAAGGAATTGCTCCAATTTTTTTCCAGTCTTTTGAACCTGTTTCTTGTAGGGATGATGCACCATTTTTTTTTTTATGAACAACTTACAGCAAAAACAGAAAACCACATCTTTTGAGGTTGAATATATCAACCATTGATGGCACACTTCTTCACCATTTGCTAGTTTCCTCTTGTAGTGTATAGGAAAAAATCTTTCTTTTTTTTTTTTTTTTTTTTTTTTTTGATTCTTTGGGAAAATCATGTTATGGTCCATGTTGTATTATAAGCTGTCACAAATTATCACTGCAACAGTAGGGCCATTTGTTAGAATCGCTGTAATTCAAGTCAGGCACAATACCATCATCTTTTGCAGACTTTGCTGCAGTACTCTCACTTTTCTTGACATCCTCTTTTTCCTCTGTGTGTTTTCCAGAAATATCTCCAATTTGTGAAACTTCTGTAGTTTATATCATTTGTAGTAGAAGCACCACATTCAGCTCCCCCAGTGCTAGTTTCAACAAGAGTATAGTCATATTCATGTTCTTGATTTGCTTTCTGTGTACGTAGGTATTTCAGGAAGAACCCATCTTGCTTTGCTTGCTCCTTAGATTTTTCCACCTTTTGTTTGCGGTACTGGGCTCCAGAAGATCATTTTTTATCAGCCATAGCTCACTAGAAAAAAGAAATAAAAATATATGGGATCACTGTGATCCAAATTGAATTAAGTTTAACAGTATTGTTAGTGTTGAAAACAAACTGGTTATGAACTAACAATGAACTATAAGCTATTATGAACTAACAATGAACTATAAACTATTATGAACAATGAACTATTATATTTTCCTGCGCTCCTCTGAGGTCTGCACCCTAGGCGGCTGCCTAGTTGGCCTAATGGTAGCGCCAGCCCTGACTGTTACTTATTCTCAGATGGGCACCTACACCACCCAGACAGCACTGTTTCGAAGCTGGTTAGGCAGCTCATTGTGAAGGTATTCACGATATGAGATATAATAAAACGATGCATACATACTACCTGGGTAGTAGAAATGATGGAGATTCATTACCCATGCTTAAATAGCCTTTTCATACTCTTTGACATTTAGTCAAGAAATATATTTAGATTAAACCATGCACACCATCAAGCATCTCTCATATCGTGGAGTTATACTTCATAACTGAGTTGTCACTATTGCAACAGGTTACCTGCCCACCCACCGATGATGAAGCCAGCCAGCTTCAAAACTGTGCCGTCTTAGTGGTGCCCATCTGAGAATAAGTAACAGTAGGCTTCTCTACCAGAGAAGTGTTACTTGTTCGAAGTAGTGCAATACCTAGGCAACTTGTTGTGAAGGAATTCACAATATGAGATATAATAAAATGATGCATGCATATACTACCTGAGTAGTAGAAATGATGGAGATGCATGACCCATGCTTAAATTTTTTTAGTGCATATCTTTGGCTGCCTATAGGTGGCACACCATGTAATTCTGAGAGATGAAATTTTCAACAATAAGCTTGAGATCCATAACTCTAAAGTTATGGATCTCAAGCTTATTGTTGAAAAAAATAGTTGTTGCTATTTATTGTTAAAAAATAGTTGTTGCTATTACAGTCTAAACTAAAATCAGCCCATTCAACTCATTTGATGGATAGTTATTCCAGTGATTTATTTTCTTCCCTTTTTATTAAGAAATGTTTTAATATTCGTTATATTTTTAATCAATAGTTTTATTCATTTCTAGATCACATTAGACACAACTCTTGGAAAGCTTTCTAGAATTATGGATAAAGCCCATTTTGCGTTGGTTGTACATGATCAAAGGCAGTGTAAGTGTGAGTTAACTTTTTTTAGATCATATTTGTGATCTTCTTCACTGGTAAATAAATGTATTGTCATACTTATTTTTGCTTAGTGTTAGCCACTTGCTTTATATATAGTTGCTTATTAGATTAATATGCCCATTTCATCCTTTCTTTAATAGCTTCAGCTGGTTAGATAATTTTAATGTATTAATTATGTATGTTTGTAAAGTACTTTGACTTTATGTGGTTAAATTGTTTCCATTTGTTTGTGTATAAGGTTATTAATTATTTTGTGGAATTCTATATACAGTTATGTATATGCCAGTGGAATGCAATATTGTTTCGGTACATATAGAAGGCAATCATAATTATAATACGAGTACATCACTTTGCTGCCTGTAGGTGGCAAACAGTGTAATGCTCAGAGATAAAAAAAAAAAAAAAGGCATTGGTTCTGGAAATTGCAACATCTGGAGACTAGGCACCTGTGCACCTTTGAGGAGATTTGATTGAAGTTTTAAGGCCTTGAATAGATAAGGTCAATATTGATAGCACTCTTCCTCTTGCTTGAGATTACACACATGAGGTGGCATAAATTCAAATTGAGGAAGGATGGTTGCAGGATAGATGTGCAGAGGTTTGCCTTCAGCTAGTGGGTGGTTGATTGTTGGAACAAACTTCCCATCAGTTGTTGTGGAAGTGGGTAGTTAGGATAGATTCCAGGAAGAACTAGACATTCTTGGAGAAGATGGGCAGGGGAGGCAGTTTTTTTTTTTTTTTTTTTTTCTAGACCGCATGGTCTAAACATTGTTTATTCCATATTACATCTGTTTGGTGATTCCATGATTTTCCCTCTACATGCTGCAAAAATTTTGCAGCATGTAGATTTTCTTTTGATTTTATGTGTTTCTTAACTAACAGCATAACCCCTCCTCCCTTTCTACCCTGTCTATCCTTTCTGTATACATTGTACTCCCCAAATTCCAGTTCTGCCCTGCTTATATCTGCATGACACCATGTCTTTGATATCCCAACAGTATGTCTTTGATGCCAAATATCTGCCAAATTCGTCAGATTTATTTACTATATTTCTACATGCAAGTATACATGCACCTGTTCTTACTCTTAGTTACCCTAACACAGCCTATATATTTGCTTGTTCCATGATGACTCCCAGCAACTTGCTCTTTAGGCTGCTACTCATTATAATAGAAGCTGTGCAGGAATCGCTTTCGCCTCTGCCTGCGGCTAATGTTAATCTTTCAGTCTGTGAATCCCCCAAGCTAACAGTTTTCCGACCCACCTAACACTGCCTCAATAGCATCAGCAAATACTCTTGCACCCTTTCTATTTAAGTGTATTCCATTCTTGTCGAAGCAGTCTCTCCTGTTAGTAATCAAAGACCACGCTGAATTCAGGAAAAAAAAAAAAACCTGATGATCCTTGCACAATCTCTCTAGGGCCGAGGGCACCTCCGTAGCCAGGTGGGAAGGAGCAGCAGTGCATAGCACACGCTTCTTGATTAGACCGGGGTTCGAGCCCGTCACCACCAAATACGGAGGATGCAGAAAGGTCAGGGAATGACCACTGCATATTCCCGGAGCAATATGGCCCTAGTTGCTAATGTTCCTAAAAACCAAATAACAAACAATAACAATCCAGGGCCGAATTGATTGACAAGGCTCTCGTGATCGCAGACACTTTCAAATTTAACCTTAACCCAGGACTTTTTTTCAACATTGACCTGTACTTGTTAAGTAAATCTGCAGATGTCTTGCTTTTAAGGTCATTGATGCCAATGTGTACAACAATATCACCTTTGTGCCCTTAATAGATGATATCTGCTTTACAGTGTCATAAACTTTTACCTCTGGCAGACAAATCCTTGTCCTGTTCCACCTATACTTTTTGTATAATATATTCCTCGTCTCCCTGACAATTGAGTCACCGACAATAACTAGCTCCTGTCGGAGCAGCATGTTCTGCCTTGGAGATTGCTGCTGTGTTGCCTGATGCATAGCAGTGAGCTCTGGCATCGACTTATGCATCTGAGAGCTTGATGGGCCCCCTCATATTAATTTCCTCGAGCACATCTGCCCTACACCTCAAACTCTCATATATACGCTGATCAGAATGCTGAGTTGGCACCTAATTTCTTTGCAGTCTCTGCGCCTAGCACACACACACAAAGACATTGTTCTTTGCTAGATCATGTCCTGTTCTAGAAAGTCTGCAAATATTTCGCATTTTGCATATTTTTTTAGACTATGATGCTTTAGAGAATTACCCCCTTTGGTTCTTCCTCGAGCTACAGCACTCTGCCTAATCTGTGATCGTTGCTTTGCAGGTCATGATTCTGTGTAAGTACAATTTATTTAACAATGAAATTTAATAAGATTAATAAATGTTACTGAATATCTAGTTTTACATTAAACCTTACGCTATCAAGTTCGGAATATACGATATGCTATTCAGGAAGGGGAATGTCAGAGGTGAGTTAAACTCTGGCAGTGAGCTAGATTATTTTGTAATAACTGAGAGGAGGAGAAATTGTTGAACATAAGCATAAAAAAGGTACCCGGGGTGGATGGGATCTATCCAGTTATATTAAAGGAGGCAGCAAAGGAAGTAAGCAAACCCTTAGCCATAATTATGAGAGCTTCTTTGGACTCAGGGGAGAGGTACCCATGTACTGGAGATATGCAAATGTGACCCCAATTCACAAAGGAGGATCAAAGGGTGACAAAGTAATTATAGACCTGTTAGTTTAACTTCTGTTCCATAAAAATTAATGGGGGCACTGGTTAAAGAAGCACTGCAGGATCATCTAGACAAGACTTCAGTTATAGCTCGGACACAGCATGGTTTTGTTAAGGGAAAGTCTTGCCTGACCAATTTGATTGGATACTATGATGCAGTCACAAAGGAACTGGATGCAGGGAATAATTTTGATATCATATATTTGGATCTTAGAAAGGCTTTTGATACTGTTGCGCATGGAAGACTGCTGAACAAATTGGAGCAGTGTGGCATTAGAGGCAAATTGCTGCTATGGATAAAGGGGTTGTTGAGGGGGAGAAGACAGAGAGTGGTAATCAATGGACACTACTCATCATGGACTAATGTTATTAGTGGAGTCCCTCAGGGTTCAGTGTTGGGTCCATTATTGTTTTCTGTATTTATAAATGATATTGATGATGGTATATCAAGCTTAATGTCCAAGTTTGCAGACGATACAAAGGTTGGCAGGGTTGTCAAGGACACTACTGACACTATGCTGCTGCAACAGGATCTGGAAAGGTTGAGCAGATGGGCTGAGAGGTGGCAAATGAAGTTTAACATTGACAAATGTAAAGTACTACATATGGGAAACAGCAACCCCAGAGCAACGTATCAACTCTGCGGTACTACATTGACAGTGGTAGAGAATTAAAAGGACCTGGGGGTAATTGTGCAGGCAGATATGAAGTTCTCTGAGCAGTGCAGACGGGCTGCAAGAGTAGCTCATGGTGTCTTGTCAATGATATACAGGAATTTTTCTAGCAGGGATAAGGAGGTGATTATCCCCTTGTATAAGGCAATAATCAGGCCACACCTTGAGTACTGTATACAGGTCTGGAGGCCTCATTTTAAGAAGGATGTAGAGCTGTTGGAACGAGTACAGAGAAGGGCAACAAGATTAGTGAATGGAACAAAGGGATGCTCTTACAAAGAAAGGCTTAAGTTTTGCAAATTACAGTGTCTGGAGACTAGGCACCTGCGGGGTTATTTGGTTGAGGTGTATAAAGCCTTGAAATGGTTTGAGCATGCTGAATGCTGATGGGATTCTTCCTCTTGCTCAGAATAATCACCTGAGATGGCATAAATTCAAATTGAGGAAAGATAGATGTAGGATAGATGTGCGGAAGTTTGCCTTTGGCCTGCGGATAGTTGGTTGGTAGAACAGACTTCCATCCTTTGTGGAAGTTGATAGCCTTAATAAATTTAAGGCTGAGCTGGACAGGTATTTGGAACAAACAGAGGGGTGAAATGGGAGCGGTTTTTCCCCTCCTTTTGGATGATGCTGCATAAGCTTGCTTTCTTGCATCATATGCCTTTACTAATGCTAATTTCCATATCATATAACAATGGTGGCAAGTTAAGAACAGTAAAATCTACAGGCACTACGTATTAACCTTCAAAATCGCTATCTAAATTCAAAATAAACCGAGGAGCTTGACCAGGACTATAAGCTACTTATGGAAAATAATATAATATAACAATTAAGTCAATAAAACTGCTAAATATAATTAAAAACTTAGCATTCGCTGGAGCTGCAAATTCTTGTTCAACACGTGGATAACCTTGTACCCAAGTCATAAAAATATGCTCATATCTAAACTCCCAAATCTCTTTCTTCCTCTACTGATTTTAACTCAACATCACAAAGTTTATAAATTATTTTGGGGTTGCTATTTCTCTATTGCAAGGCCTTGCATTTTGCTGCTTTAAAGCATAGTTGTCACTTTTCTGGTGATCCTTGAAGCTTCAAGTCATTCTGAAGAGGCAGTGCTTGGAACTAATCATTAATGACTCTCTCAATCTTTACATCTTTAAATTTTGATATCATGCCTTCAGTTCCTTCATTGGTGTGATTTATGAAACCCTGGAACAGCAGTTATTCCACAACCAGTCTTTGAAAGACCCCACTTTTAACATTACACCAATCTGAAAAGTAATCGTTAATCACAACCCTCTGCTTCCTGCCCTACAGCCAACTTGTGATCCATCTGAACCTGAGGAGGCATAGATTCAAATTGAGGAAAGACAGTTGTAGAATATATGGGCAGAAGTTTGCCTTTAGCCAGCAGGTAGGTGATTGCTGGAACAGACTTCCATCTGTTGTTTTGGAAGTTGATAGCTTAAATAAATTTAAGGCTGAACTAGACAAACAAAAAATTGCAGTGAGTGACCGAATTTAAGGCTGAGCTGGACAGGTATTTGGAACAAACAGAGGGGTGAAATGGGAGCGGTTTTTCCCCTCCTTTTGGATGATGCTGCATAAGCTTGCTTTCTTGCATCATATGCCTTTACTAATGCTAATTTCCATATCATATAACAATGGTGGCAAGTTAAGAACAGTAAAATCTACAGGCACTACGTATTAACCTTCAAAATCGCTATCTAAATTCAAAATAAACCGAGGAGCTTGACCAGGACTATAAGCTACTTATGGAAAATAATATAATATAACAATTAAGTCAATAAAACTGCTAAATATAATTAAAAACTTAGCATTCGCTGGAGCTGCAAATTCTTGTTCAACACGTGGATAACCTTGTACCCAAGTCATAAAAATATGCTCATATCTAAACTCCCAAATCTCTTTCTTCCTCTACTGATTTTAACTCAACATCACAAAGTTTATAAATTATTTTGGGGTTGCTATTTCTCTATTGCAAGGCCTTGCATTTTGCTGCTTTAAAGCATAGTTGTCACTTTTCTGGTGATCCTTGAAGCTTCAAGTCATTCTGAAGAGGCAGTGCTTGGAACTAATCATTAATGACTCTCTCAATCTTTACATCTTTAAATTTTGATATCATGCCTTCAGTTCCTTCATTGGTGTGATTTATGAAACCCTGGAACAGCAGTTATTCCACAACCAGTCTTTGAAAGACCCCACTTTTAACATTACACCAATCTGAAAAGTAATCGTTAATCACAACCCTCTGCTTCCTGCCCTACAGCCAACTTGTGATCCATCTGAACCTGAGGAGGCATAGATTCAAATTGAGGAAAGACAGTTGTAGAATATATGGGCAGAAGTTTGCCTTTAGCCAGCAGGTAGGTGATTGCTGGAACAGACTTCCATCTGTTGTTTTGGAAGTTGATAGCTTAAATAAATTTAAGGCTGAACTAGACAAACAAAAAATTGCAGTGAGTGACCGAATGGGTGAAATGGGAAGGGTTTTTTTTTTTTTTTTTGTTGATGCTGTATAATATAAGCTTGCTGTCTTGCATCATATGCCTCAACTAATGCTAATCTCAAAACCTTATTGCATAGGCTGGAACATGTTGATCCTAACATGTGCCACTTTATACAGTAACCTCTCATGAGGGACTGAGTTAAATTCTTTGCTACAGCTGTGCTTTAAATGCTGATGCCTCTGTTATTAACAGTATTGAAAGTATATATGTCTTATTGTTTGTTTGCATACGATACAAAGGTTAGTAGGGTGGGTGGTTAATGACAGTAATCAAGGTATTCTGCTGCAACAAAACCTAGAAAAATTAGGCCTATTGGCTGAGAAGTGGCAATTGAAATTTAATATTGATAAATGTGTGCATATGGGCAGATGCAAATGTGTGCATATGGGCAGCAAGCAGTAATCAGCATAACATACTAATTGGGTGGTATCACTCTAAATGTGGTGGAAAACAAAAAAGACCTAGCAATAATTATACAGTCTGACATGAAGTTGTCTGAGCAGTGCAGACAGTCCTGCTAGGACAGTTCATGGGTTCTGTCAAGTTATACTTGAATTTTTCCATCAGGGACAAGAAGATGATTATACTGTTGAACAAGGTAATAGTTAGAGATTGCATCTTGAGTACTGCATATAGGTCTAGAAGCCTTGTTTTAAGGAGGATGAGGATCCTTTGGAATGAGCATAGTGATAAGCAACAAGTTTATTCAATGACATGAAAGAGTACTCTTACCACTAAAGACTTCAGTTCTGGAAGTTGCAGTGCTTGGAAACAAGACACCTGTGTAGAGACTTGATTGAAATGTTTAATGCTGTATAAATGGATTGAGTAAACTAAATGCTGATGACTGCCTTACAATTTTCTAGACAATGCATGTAAGGGGATATGAACTTAAGTCGAAAAGGATGGTTGCAAGATAGATAGAAAGAAATTTGCTTTCCGCAAGGGATTGTTGATTGTTAGTATAAACTTCAAATTAAGTGTTGTTGATAGTATAGTGTGGGTAGTTGGAATAAATTTAAGGGCAAATTTTACCAATTAGAATTGCTTCTTCATCTTCCTTCTCTAATTTAGGAATTTCTACTGATAAACTCATTGTGGGAGTGTAGTTGAAATAAATTTAAAGGAGAATTTTACAGAAATTGACTGGATGGATGGGTGATATGGGAATTTTTTTTTTTATTTTTCTGATGCTTAATAAGCTTGTTTCCTTCCATCATTTGTCATTGCTAATATGACTAAAATCCAGATAATCATTTCCTACATCCAGCTCCAAAAGGTTAGTTAAGTCAGAATTATTAAAATTAGCAGGTTAGTGAAACATGATTTTCCCATAACAAAACTGTAGTAATAGTAGTAGCAATAATGGCAAATGATGCAAGAAAGCAAGTTTATATAGCATCAAAAAAAAAACAGTTCACCCATCCATACCCTCCAATAATTTGTCCAATTCTCCCTTGAATTTATTCAACCCCCTCCACTTCCACAGCAACAAATGGAAACTGTTCCAACGATCAACCATCTGCTGGCTGAAGGCAAATTTCCAAACATCTATCCTGCAACCATCCTTCCTCAACTTGAATTTATGCCACCTCACATGTGTAGTCTCAGCAAGTGGAAGAATACCATTAACATTCAGCTTACGCGATCCATTCAAGGCTTTAAACACCTCAGTCAGATCTCTCCGCAGGTGTATGGTCTCGAGACGTTGCAATTTGTGGAACTGAAGCCTTTTTAGGTAAGAGCAACCTTTTGTTCCTTTCACCAATCTGGTTGCCCTTCACTGCACCGTATCCAGTAGATCTACATTCTTCCTAAAGTGAGGCCTCCGCATATGTATACGGCACTGAAGATGATGCCTAACCATGGCCCGTATGTATACGGGGATAAGGTTATTATCCCTTATACAAAGGGATAATCACCTTACCCCGCTAGGAAATTTTCACATATCATTGACAAAAAGTCCATGAGCTGTCCTGGCAGCATGTCTGCACTGCTGCTCAGAGAATTTCATGTCTGACTGCACAATTACCCCCTGGTCTCTTTCATTCTCCACTACCCTGAGTGTAGTACCACACAGTTGATAAGTTACTCTGGGATTACTGTTACCCATGTACAGTACCTTGCATTTGTCAATTTTAAATTTCAACTGCCATTTCTCAGCTCATTGACCTAATTTTCTTAGATCTTATTGCAATAGCTCACACTGATGACTGTCTTTAACCACCCTGCCAACCTTTGTATCATCTGCAAACTTAGACATTAAGCCTGATATATCTTCATCAATATCATCGATAAATATTGAAAACAACAGTGGACCCAGCACTGAACCCTGGGTATCTCCACTAATAACATTAGTCAAAGAAGTGCAGTGCCCATTAATAAACACTCTGTCTTCTTCCACTTAACCATCCCTTTATCCGTAGCAGTAACTTGCCCTTAATGCCACATTGCTCCAGTTTGTACAGCAGTCTTTTATGTTTAACAGTATCAAAAGCCTTCCTGAAATCCAAGTATATGATGTCAAAATTATTTTTTACATCAATTCCTTGGTCATTGCATCATAGTAACCTAAACAGTTGGTTAGACAAAACTGCCCCTTGAAAAATCCATGCTGTGATTGCAGTATATTACATACCTGTCGAAATTTTCCTGCATTATTTCTTTAGCCAATGATTCCATTATTTTCTCTGGAACAGATGTTAAGCTAACAGGTCTGTAATTACTTATGTCACATTTTGATCCTCACTTCATGAATTGATGATATATTCTTTCACTTCTCTGGTCCACAGGCTCCTCTCCTGAATCCAAGGATGGTCTCATAATTATGGCTAAGGGTTTGCTTACCTCCTTTGCTGCCCTCATGGGGAGCACAATTGGTAGGCTTGCTGCCCTCCCCACACTGGGTGGAAAAGAACCAAATTAGAGTCCCATCGATGATGGGAGGAATTTTTATGACTCTTTTTCACAACGTGGCTGAGTTAGTTGGTCTCAGGTGAGGGTAGCATCATTTTTTTCCTCCTGGAAACTCCGATTTTTTTGCCCATCAAACAGAAAATCGACCTCAAAACACGCAATTTACAGACAATATACATAGAACAGTGTGGTCTTAGTCGCTGATGCTCCTAAAAACAACAACAACCTCCTTTGCTGCCTCCTTTAATATAATTGGTTGAGGTATTACGGAATGTTTTTTTTTTTTTTTTTTTTATTATGGGCCAAAATTCTTAAATAGAGTGTGGTGTATGCAGGAGCATTGTTGTGGTGGGGGAAACTGACCACTATTTTCAAATATTTTCTTCTTTTTCCCTCAATGAAATCAAATCCTCTTTATAAATAAGTTTGGTTTACCACTTGATCTTACCTGCTAAACAAAATTCCTAATGAAAGTTACCTTAAACATTGAAAAAAATAAGAAACATTATTTTCACATTTGACTGAACCCATTGTGGGTTTTTTTTTGGATAGGGTGATGTGATTTTCAGAGAACTACATTATCTGCACAATCCCCCCCCCCAGGTCTTTTCATCTCCAGTACCCTTCAGTGTGGTACAGCACACAGTTTGTATGGAATTGCTGCTATCCATATGTAGTACCTTGTATTTGTCAATGTTAAACTTCAGTTTCCACTTCTCAGCCCATCTGGCTAATTTTTATAGTTCTTGTTGCAGTAGGATACCCTGATTATTGTCATTAACACCCTACCACCCTTTGTTTCATCTGCAAACTTAGACATTAAGCCTGATTAGCCTTCATCAGTGTCATTAATAAATGTTGAAAACAACATTGAACCATTGATAACTACTCTTTGTCTTCTCACTTCTCAAACTCATCAATACCTTTATCCATAGCAGTAATTTGCCCCTTACCGTTGTACTGTAAGTGTTGAAATTTTAGGTATAAATCTTATCCTGTGCAAAATCAAATCTTATGCCCACCACTGGATAAAAAATAGTTTTTTTAAAAAATAGCTTATTGAAAAATATGACTTTGTGGATATGTAATTAGTTTTTTTTTCTAAAATTCTAAAAACTCATTACATTCAGATGCTTGTCTCTGCTAAAAAACAAGAATGAAAAAGTTAAATTACTTTTTTATTCCAGTCTGGTTTGTGATTAGATAACCATTTCTCTATTGATGTGGATAAGCCTTTTAATGATTCAATTTATTTTTCATGCTTAAGGTAAATGCTTTAGAATGTGAATTAAAAAATTACAATTTGTAGCACCTACTCAAGAAATTTTTCATCTTTGTAAGCCCTTTCTAGTTTCAGATCTCACAGAGTGCAGTTATTTTTTTTATATGTATTTTATGTATCTTAAACTGCATTTTTAAATAAATAGGTATATTGTTATGCTTAATTGTAGTTAAGAAATCATTCAAGTCATTTTGCCAGTTTTTATATATATATTTGCATGTATATGTATCAACTGATATGTTTTTTCTTATTTTTTTTCACTATAGTCATAAGCAAAGAAACAGTAGAAACCAAACAAATAGTAATTGGTGTTGCAACACGGATAGACCTTTTGAGTTATATTACAAATGAAGAAGAAGAAAGTAGCAGACGGCATTGTGATTCAAATTCTTCAACCCCTGAAGAAGAAGTAGTACATAATTAAAATATAAAAATGAAATTGTCAACTATATACATTGAAGAAAAGATTTAAGTTTTATACAGGGTAAAGTTTTACTGCAGTTGTGATCTTGTCTGAAATATGTGTTGTAGGAAATTTAAAGTGAGGGTTTTTCTTTCATTGAAAGTTTTTATGTTTATAATTCTAAAGCTTGATTTTTTTTTTTATGTAAGAAATTATGGTATGCAGTTAATGAATTAAGTCAGATTTCCTAGATAACTGTTGTTAACATTATTAAAAATATTGAAGTAGTTCTAAATTATCAAATTTTTTTTTATGATAATAAAAAATTTTCACATTACCTTGCAGTAAAGGGAATGTAAGCCACATTGCAGAAAACATTAATTGAACGTGACTATTTGTTTTCACAGAATGACTACTTTGTTCCAGAATGAATGATAGTAATCATAGTATATTAAAATATTTTTTTTTGCTTAACATGATGGAAAGGTTGATTGAGCAAATTTCTAAAGAATCTATAGTACTGTTAAAACATAAATTCAGGAATCAGTATGTGTTAAGAAAAAAAAAAAAAAAAAAAAATCTTTTGTGGAAAAGGAATATGAGTTTCTTTGTTACTCTTTGGTATTAATTTTATAAATCTTTATTTGTCCTACCAAATTTAAAATATAGGTAAAAAATTGGTAAGTGACAAATTCCCTTCACTGCAGAAAATGCCAGGGGAATATTTTAGTGTATATGGAAGTACCTTATTTAAGATGAATCATCCCTCAACCCTAAAGGTGGAGTATCGGAATGCTCCATGTCGAAGCATTTCCAGGGTTACAATTATTAATGAACATATCATTGAGGATAGATGAAAGACCTTAATACACTTCCTTCATAATAATTGAATAAAAGTACTGGTCTACATTATTTGATGGAAAGATTTATTGGAGAATTTGCCATTAATATACAAAAATATGGAGTTTACCTAAATTCATTTTTCAGTGTGGAAAATGACTTAAACTTACTTTAAAATTGTCTGTAAAGCTCAAAACACAGTTGAGACTATATATTCAACTTTACATTAAAATCTGAACCAAAATCCACAAGAATATTAGTTTGTTGCAACTCTTATAAATACTTGAGTACAGGTTTCTCTCTCTCTCTCTCTCTCTCTCTCTCTCTCTCTCTCTCTCTCTCTCTCTCTCATGATTGAATTCCTCACCCTTATTCCAATTTTCATTTTGGCACGTTATTTTTCTGTGGATTTTCATTGTAGTTGTTAATATGTATAGTTTCATCTTGTTTTAAGTTTTTTTTGTCATTTATAAAATATGTTATGACCTATATTCACCACAGAGGTATTTCTGAGAAATACCTTATTTTTGAAGACCTAATAACATTTGGTTGTAAATTAGTTCAAAATTCTTTAATAAATCCTTTACTTCAAAGTACAATGAAATATTACATGAAGAAGTAGGATATGTTTTACTAAACTTGTATTTTTTTATATAGCTATTGTTATTTGTAGTATGCAGATGTAGCTAGCTACATGATATAGCATGAAAATGCTATCCAGCTTTTGGCGCTTTATAGTGCCAAAAGCTGGATAAAGCTTAATAACTGAAATGATGAAGCATTTTTATTTTATAAGGAAGAAAAGTAAGCAAGTCACTTTTTTATAGATTGCTTTACTTGTTTATATTGCATATTATTTTTAAAGTCAGCTATTCAGTGATTTTTAAGTGATTTATTTTGATTCAAAATAATGATAGAACCAATTTTTTAGTTTCCTGGTACCCATTGATAATTGTTATTTTATATGAAATACTAAGTCTGGTAATACCTAATGCTTGCTGGTGCAACTAAATGGTGGCAAAGAATGTTTTTTCCAAAATAGCATATTTTTGTCCTGTTGTGTGTCAGTTAGGCAAACTATATGTTGATAGATTGTCTACTAAATTCAAAAAAGTTATAAACTTTGTCTCTGTGATTTATATTTAACATGATTTCTTAAGCTATTTGCTGGTCAAAACTTGTGATATGTAAGAAACACTTAACTATATTGTTGATGAATACTAGTGTCAAAATATTAAAATGTTCTAAGAACATTTTGATATTTGTAACAGTTGAGTAGGATGAGGACCAATACATTTTAGTAGGAAAGATATTGTGTTAAGAAGAATTTCACTAGACATTAAGAAATTAAGAAAGGTTCCTTCTTTTGCTATGCTATCTTACACAACAAATTATTTTGCAAATTTTCTTTTTTAAGTAAGAAATTACTTCAGAAATGTACAAATGAAATGGCATTTTACTTTATTTTTTCATATTCTCAACATTCATTATGTGTCATAATTGAGAAAATAGAATATGAAATATTTGAACAACTGTCTGTATTAAAAAAATAAACTAAAAGTTTGATGAATCTAATTCGCTGTTCTGAAATCTGACACATTCCTTATTTCTGAAATCCAACTTGGAACGTTTAATTTTATAATAAAAATTGACAACTTGAATTTTAGTTTGTGTGTTATGTATTAATACCATACATGTTATTTACTTTCCATTGGAATATCTTTTGTGCATAGAAAAATTTTGGTTTTATTATTAGCATAAAATGAAATTGGTAGGCTGTTTTATTCCTCTTATATACCTAATCAAATTCCACACTGATTATTTAAACTTCTGTTTAAGTAAATACAGTAAAACTTTGATTAACTCTGGTTAAAGTATTTAAAATGCTCTGTTAATTAACTTGAAAGTATGTTGCATGTTAAACCACTTAGCAGAAATCTCTGTCATAAAGCAGCAGCAAAATTGATCAAATAGTTTAGTTGGGCAGCCATCTTGCCATTATATGATACAAAAAAACTGGTCCTATTTACTGTGGTTTGCATGGCTTAAATTAAGGCCATCCAACTTCTGCCCTTCCTGTTGGTGTTTTGTGGTTCATGGGAATATTCTTCCATTTCCCAAAATGTGTGTTATTGCTTTCCTTAAAAAAAAAAAAAAAAAAAACCAACCACTAGCAGTGAATCTTTTTGAAAACATTTTACAAAACTGTGCAAATAATGCATATAATTTTTCACTTTATTTCATGTGATATCTAGTAAATAACTTTCTCTCAGAAGCAAATTAAGTTTTTTTTAATTACAGTACATTAAATTTAATTGAATAGTTTGAACTCTGTGGGTGTAATCCTTATTTCTATGTTTGTGCTTCATAGATCATTGTAGGGAAAAATACAATGTATCCTCCTGAGTGGTTTTAAAGGGGAGCAGCCCAGGTGTAAGCCACAGCACAGCAGAACCTCGTAAATTCAGCATTCTCAGAGTGTAACACATGCCTGATTTTTGAAATCTCCCCCCCCCCTTCTCACACACACACACACACCCTGCCCTTGTACATTAAATCATCAGTCAAGAGAAATATCCAGCGAGTGCCAGATTTTTGAATGCTGGATTTGTGAGGTTCTAATGTAAATGCAAATGTGGTTGACTTCAGTGATGTTAGAACTGCTTCCTGAACAGCATGACTACATATTTAATCCATATTTATCATATCAAGCTTTATTACATTTTATATTTAAAAAATAGGATATATTTATTTGTATGTCATAAAAAAATATGGTATAAAGAAAGCTCACTGTTAACAAAATAAAATGTATAAATATTTTTTCATAATTTTTATTTACAAATTAATTTTGCTGTATTAAAATACAGCAAAATTCTAAGTGTGTGTATAACTTTGTTTCTTTGTGTTTACTTCATATTATATATAGCTATTTACTTTGTGCTATATATAGGGTTGTGTGGGTAGGAAGGGAGGGAGAGGGGAAATAGAGAGAAAGAGAGAATGGTAATAAAAATAATAGTACTTATAAATCTCCTTCACTTCTGTGTTGTAATTGGATGTTTTTAAGATATCATAAATAGTATTGGGAATTAAAGCTGGAGTAATGAGTAATCAACTATGGAGAGAAGAATATAAAAAAATGTGAAAACGTACTTAGTAGAAATGGGCATAATCGAGTGTCATAATCAAAATAATTGATATGCAAATTAGATGATTTCAAAATAAAAAAGAAGGGAATGGGAAAATGGCTGTGGGAAGATTTGATCTGATGTTATCAAAACTAAATATAAAGTGCTGTTGTTACCACTTGACAAACAGTCCAGTCTGTCATATATATAGTTTTGGGCAATAGTTCCATTCAGTCACCCAATTAATATGCATATGATTGATTGTAGATTTCATAATTGGTTAATTTGTATGTAATCGATTATTTTGATTATGCTCATCAGCAGTACTTAGAAAACTTGAAAAACATGTAAACAGGAAATGTATGGTAAAGAGAACATTTTATAAATAAATTTCCAACTGAAAGTGGAAGAAAATGGAAAATTGAAAGTACAAAGTAAAACAGTAAAAATGATGAAAAATAAAAAATAAGCCAGACCCCTTTGTAGGGTGATAATGAATGAAAATAGATTAATAGTATTCTTTAATTTGAAATTTGTTTTTGGTGTAGGAATTTGATGGTACTTGGGTGGCTGTAACCAAACTGTGTGCAATGCAATTTAAACTTAGAATTTTTGAAATATCCAAAATGAGAATATGTTGACCATCATTAATGGAATCTGTCTTCTGATGGCTTGTTCTGAGCAGTCAACAATAAGACCTGATCCTCCGAATGTGTTTCCTAGCAAACCCCTTGTCAAATGTAAAGTAGGAAAACAACAAAATTTGTTTTTCTATTACTGTCAGTAATACTGCATCAGTTTTTTTTTTTTTTTTTTTTGTTTTCTTTTTAATAATCTAAAATACAAATATTTGAAGCAAGACCATCATGTTTAGAATATATGTCATTTTGGTTTAGCAGACCAAAGGAATGAAACTTGCTGTTTGACTTATATATCAGATTGAACAGTGGTGAGTTAATCTCACAAGGAAATAGTGTATCTCCATTTATGTGTGGGAGGATAATCAGGTTCATTTAGGTATTGGATCTCGCTTCCGTGGATAATTTAGTAATTATGCAAAATGAATAGAATAATTCTCTTAGTACGTAGCCAAAGCTCGTTAAAATTTTTCTTTTGAGGAATTGAGATTAAGCAATCAGACAGAATATTGATCCATTCCTCAGTGAGTCTTAACCTATTATAAATAAGATTGTGATATTTGGGGTGTGCATTGGGTTTTGAATTATGTTTAATAATCTTATTGCTAGCTTGCTATCAAATATCTCTTCAGTTTCATTTCAGTTAATTCAAGAGCAGGATTACAAATCTTTCTTCTGTGTCCTAGTTAAGGAATGCTCATTTGTTTATATCAACTTTTTTTGTTATACACGCAGTTCATATCTTTACCGTACAGAGGGTATGGCATACCTTTTTTGCTTTATCATAATTATCTCAGTTCTCTTTGCCAGTCTTAATTGAATGTATCTATGAATTTCATGTACATGATTAGGTATTCATGATTGCCAGTTTTTACTAGTTCAGATTTCTGGGATTAACAAATATCCAAAATAAAAATAAAAATAATTAAAATAGTACTTAATTGGTTACTGAAATTTTCTTTAAATAGTGCCTTTTTTTTTAAGTATGAAAATGACTATTGTTTTTGGAGTAGCACATTGTACAATATATTTCTACCTTTTTGTCTTTATTTGAATAATATTAGATCTGTTCCATTTTTGTGCAGTTTATTGCATATTGAAACTTTTTTTTTCCCCTAATTATTCTTTTTTTTTTTCTTTTTTTTTTTTGTCATAAAAAAATATATCAAGAATAGCAACAGAAGTATAGGAAGATTTTTATTAACTGTATTTATCTATATGATAGCACCTGATGACATTACACGGCACATCTTTGTTTATCAAAAATATGAGTTAAAATTTCAGTTAAGGGATCAAGGAATACTAAAAGATCTTAAAATAGAAATAAAAGCTTTTTAATAGAAATTTTACAGTCCTGCTAATTCCATAAATTTAAGCATTCATTTCATGAAAAATATTCATATCTTTACTTGTAATGGAATTTAAAATGAAACTTTTGTATACTTAGAATTTTTTCTTCATTACAATAAAACACTCTTATGTAAACTAATTTGGCATAACCATCTCATGTGTTAGCTCTTCAAGCAAATTGATTGTTCTTGCATATAATTTGTTTTACTACTCAAAAAGAAATCATTATTAACTTAATTCCATTGATCACATTCCATTTTAACAAAAACCGAAAAGAATGCTAGTTAAAGAAAGTATCCTGATATATGTCACTGGCAGCATATCATATTGTATATGTATTTAATATTTATCATTGCATAAAATCACTTTCATTTATGAAAATTATATTACACAATTTCATCTTACCTATACTTTAGCATATTTTGCTGCATTTCTAAAGACAAGTCATTCACTACCTCTCTTGTATATTGTGTAACATATAAATAAATTTAATAAAAATCACAAAGATGGGATTTTTTACTTCAATGGTGAAAAATCTAGTTTGAAATTTAACTTAACATATTAATAAAATATATATTTTTTTCTTTTAGAAAATAGACTTGTGCTTTTGTAAAAGGCCATCATGCCTATATTCAGAGAAACTGAATATTTCAAGTTTTGTTGTGATTACAGAGAAAATTTGTAATCCATATTAAATTTTTTTTTTTTTTTATCCTGACTGAAATATAATGAATGAAGCTTATTTTCAAGGCTGTGATTTTGTAAATGTTTAGTAATAATCCAATATGATCTTGGATTTTATCATGAAAATTATATGTATATTTATGTTAAGGTAGGAATTGTTTGGAGTTTAAGTTCTGCAGTTGTTACTTATTTGCGATATTTTATTATATGTTGTAAATCAGATGACTGTTGTGCAGCTGTTGAAGCTAGCACAAATTAAAAGAATTTGAGGTATCATATGACTTGAAATAAAATTGCATTATCTGCTTTATTTTGCTTTCTTTATTAAAATAAACTAACATCTGTTTATAATAAATAATGAGTGATTTAACATTAGCATTAGTTGAGGCATATGATGCAAGAAAGCAAGATTATATAGCATCAGCCAAAAAAAAAAAAAAAAAAACACTATTTCACCCATCCAATCACCCCAAATGTTTGTCTAGTTCAGCAATGAACTACCTGCTGGCTGAAGGCAAACTTCCACACAACTATTTACAACTGTCTTTCCTCAATTTTAATCTATGGCCCCTCAGGTTCTTAATCTGAGCAAGTGGAAGTATCCTGTCAGCATTGAGCTTGCTCAAACCTTGTACACCTCAATCAGGTCACCTTGCAGTTGCCTAGTCTCCAGATGCTGCAATTTGCTGAACTTCAGCCTTTCTTCCTCTCACCAATCTTGTTGCCCTTCTTTGTACTCGTTCTAGCAGCTCTACATCCTTCCTAAAATGAGACCTCCAGACCTGTATACAGTAGTCATGGTGTGGCCTGACCATTGCCTTATATAAAGGGATAATCACCTTGTCTCTGCTAGCAAAATTCCTATATATCATTGACAAAGCTCAGTGGCCTGCTCTGGCAGCCCATCTGCACTGCACAAAAATTTCTTATCTGATTCTCCAATTACCCTCAGGTCTTTTTCATTCTCCACCTAACTGAGTGTAGTACCACCCGGTACATTTCTCTTGGGTTACTGCTACCCATATGGAGTACTTTCCATTTGTCAATGTTAACTTCAGTTGCCAATTCTCAGCCCATCTGCCTAACGTTTCTAGATCCTGTTGCAGTAACATAGTCTTTACTGTCATTAAAAACCCTGCCAACCTTTGTATCATCTTCAAACTTGGACATTAAGCCTGATATACCTTCATCAATGATTGATAAATACACAAAACAATGGGCCCAGCACCGAACCTGAGGGACTCGCTAATAACATTAGTCCACGTAGAGCAGTGTCCATTTTTTACCACTCTCTACTGTCTTCCTCTCAACCATGCCTTTATCCGTTGCAGTAACTTGCTCTTAATGCCATACTGCTCCAATTTGAACAGCAGTCTTCCATATTCAACAGTAACAAAAGCTTTACTGAAATCCAAGTGTATGATATCAAAATTATTTTTTGCATCCAGTTCCTTTGTGACCACATCATAGTATCCAATCAAAATCAAATTAGTCAGACAATACTTCCCCTTAAACCCATGCTGTGTCTGAACTATTACTGTTGTCTTGTCTAGACACAGCATGGGTTTAAGGGGAAGTATTGTCTGACTAATTTGATTTTGATTGAAAGTCTGATTAAAAAGGTGATTCAGACATCAAAGACAAATTCAGACACCTTTTTTTCCCTGGAAGAGAAGTTAAACTAACAGGTCTATAATTATTTGTGTCACCCTTTGAATGCCTTTGTGAATTTGGGATACATTTGCACATCTCCAGTCCATGGGGCCCTCCCCTAACTCCAAGGATGCTCTCATAATTATGGCTAAGGGTTTGGTTACTTCCCTTGCTGCCTCCATTATAACTGGATAGGTTCTGTCTGTTCCAGGTGCCTTTTTTATGTTTAACTTCAACAATTTCTCCTCCACTTTGCTCTCAGTTATTACAAAATCACTTAGTTCCCTGTTAATGTTTGATAAACTTCTGGCATCACCCTCCTTAAATAACTCGTGTGAATATAGGTGCAAAATGCTCATTCAATTTATCAGCTACTTGAGCAGGATCATCAATAGTCAAACCATCTATGTTAAGTGGACCAATCTGATTCATCCCCTTCCTTCTAGAGTTTACATAAGTAAAGAACTTGCTGTTTTTCTTTGCCAAAGATTTCTTGTAATCTGTCTTCACCTCCGTAACCTGTGTGACTTGATTACAGATTAGCTTATATCTGCCATAGGCTTCTGTGTCTCCTGATAATTTATATGCCTCCCATGCATTTTTCTTCTCTGCCTCGAGCCTCATTAATTCATCTGACTTACATTTAGGCCTAAACCTTGAACGGTATTTCTTAGTTGGTATGAAAAGCCTAGTAGCCTCCAAGATTAAGTCCCTGAAAGCTTCCCATTTACAATTCACCATTGGTAACATCATCAGTTGATCCCACTCTATAAAATTTAAAAACTGTCTGAGACCCCTGTAGTCACCTTTACGAGAACAAAAACTCTTCCCTTTACCCTTGATGGTAGTTACATCTTTAAGTAAATTCCACATCAGTACACTGCGATTACTGTTACATAGTGTTTCCTTTATCTGCAAATTCTTAATGCATGAATAATCTGCTGATAATCAGATTAAGGGTGTTACACTCTCTCTAGTTGCCACTTGAACATGTTGCTGTGTAGAAAACAATCCTCCAATAAATCCACAAAAGCCTTGCTAGCGTGCAAGTGACCAACCCACAAGTTCCAGTCAATATCTGGAAAGTTAAAATCTCCCATTTCAAGATATTCTGATTTACTGGCCCGTTCTATTTCTCTAGCCAACTATGCTAGGATGAATGCACCGGTTCTCGTCCGTCTATTTCTCTGTACAACTGTTTGTTGTACTCGTCAGAGTCATTAGGCATATACTCACACCAAACAGACTCAACATTGCACCGTCCACCCGTGTCAACTGAATGCACTTAGATTTTGTGTTTCTTAACTAACAGCATAACCCTTACTGCCCTGTCCTTTCTGTGCACATTGTACTCCTCAAATTCCAATTATGTCCTGTTTATATCTGTAAGACACCATGTCTCTGATATCCCAACAATATCTGCCTTTGATGTCATAATCACCACTTCAAATTCATTTTATTTACTATACTTCTTGTATTAATGTACATCAAGTATACATGCACATGTTCTTACTCTTAGTTACCCAAACACAGCCCATGTATTTACTTGTTCCATGACTCCCAGCAGCTCTTGAAGACCCCGGCAACTTGCTCTCTAGGCTGCTGCTCATTACAATGAAAGCAGTGCAAGAATCACTTTTGCCTCTGCCTGTGGCTACCATTAATCTATTATTATTATTAGCTAAATGGTGCAAGGAAGCCTGAGGCTTATGCTGCACCAGTCAAAAAAAAAAAAAAAAAAAAAAAAAATCCCCAGTTACGCTGAGAGAGAGTCAAAAGTAGAAGAGAATCACCAAGAAAGAAGAATGATGATATCCAGCTCAAGACCCTGGGTGAACAAAGCCCATACTCACCAGATGTGAATCCCTGGGGTTGTCTGTGAATCCCTCCAATCTAGCAGTTTTTCTACCCCTCTAACACTGCCTCGATAGCATCAAATATTCGTGCACCCTTTCTATTTAAGTGTATCCCATCCCTGCATTATCTGTTAGCAAGCACAGACCACACTGAAAAAGTCTACCCTGTGAGCCTTGCACAATCTCTCCAGGGCCAAATTGATTGACAAGGCTTTCATCATATACTCCCTCCTATCGTGTATGTGCAGAAATTTTATTAGCAGATTTGTTATTATTGAGACAATAACTTACAAAGTAAGAAAAAAAAAATGAAGTAAGCAGAAAACATTTGAAGATATTTAATTTTCAACATAGTCACCAAAGATGTTTTACACACTTGTCACATCATTTTATCAAATGGAAACATAAGACATTTGTTGCTGTCATAATAAATGTGCATTTTTGATTTCTGTGTCATCAGAAATGGAAGCATCCCAATTCTCCCCACCAAAGATAAAATTTCATCCAACAGTGGAGAGCCCTCTTGAGTTGCACAGTTCTTTTCCAGGTCTTCCACCCATACCAGGTGGAAAAGACCGGAGTTCGAGTCCCATCGATGATGTGAGGAAGTTTTATGGGCATTTTTCACAATGTGGCTGAGCTAGTGAAACTCAGGTGAGGTTAGCATAGTTTTTTCTCCCAGAAACTTTATTATTATCATTAGCCACATGGTGCAAGGACGCCTGAGGCTTATGCTGTATCAGACAAAAAAAAAAGAAATTCCCGAGTTACCCTGCGAGAGAGAGAGAGAAATAGAATGGAATCGCCAAGAAAGAGAAGAATGATGATATCCAGCTCAGGACCCTGGATGTGCCAAGCCCATACTCACCAGATATGAGCCCCCTGGGGTTATTTCGTCCAGAAAACATCAACCCCAGAATATACTCAATTCACAGAGTATACACGGAGTAATAAAGCCTTAGTTGCTGATGCTCCTAAAACTATTACAACTACCACCAGCAGGTAAGGTATTGGTCACTGTTTTGTGGGGTTATATAACTTGTGTGCATTTTCAAGTGCCTGTGATTGTTGCATCGTGCAGCCACTTCCAAAAAGAACTTACAAGCTTGTGTACTGCTGTTTAATGATACCATAAGGGCTTGTGCAACTCAAGTCACCATTAATGATTTGGGGGTAGGAACTTCTTGATCACCCTCCCTATGGCCTTACTCTGTCTTTAGTGAATTCCATTTTTTTTGGTGCACTTAATGTCTTTTTATTCAGAAGGTTCCCAGAATTTAATAAATCAGTGCAGCAAGTGTATGAATCATTTCGGTGATTATGTTAAGTAAATTCTATGCTCAGGACAGAGTCCTGCTTGCTCTTGCAGATAACACAGTGATTATAATTGCAATCCTCCCACACTAGGTGAACGTGGCTTGAGTTCAAATCTCATCAATGATGGGAGAACTTTTATGTCATCTTTTCACAATAAGAACTGAGTTAGTCTCAGTTTTAATTGTGAAAGTTAGTCTCAGGCAAGGGTTGCATGGTATTTTCATCTAGCAAACTGACCAAAGAATATAAGCAATTACAGATATAATGTACTGATGGCTGATATCAGTCGTGTAGCCAGGATTTTTTGTCAGGAAGTATATTCACAAAAAAAAGGTGCCTAATGCTAAAAAGCGCCATGATACCAGATTTCGGCATCAGAGGGTACAATGTACCTGCTAACTCAACCCTGGCTATGATATCCTTAGTTTCTTTGGCACTTAAGACACGTAGGGTTAGTTTCCTGCTTACTGCTAGTGTGTATTTTTTTAAACTTTGTGATTACAACAAGAGATCACTTACTCCTCTTGTGTATTCCTAATATTTCAAACTTCACATTATTAACTGCAAGACCAGTCACTGACACTCCTTTTCGAAAGATTTCAGCAATGATTTATGCAATAAGAACAACCAGTTAAAGGTCCTACTAGGTGGAAGTGATCATAATATACTGATGTAGGATATACTTAAAGATGTAACTGTCAAGGTTAAGGGATTTCTTTTTGTAGTACTGTAGGAATATTAAATTTTAGATCCCACTGAAGGGATCAATTGATGGTTTAGCATTAGCATTGGTAGAGGCATATGATGCAAGAAAATAAGCTTATGTAGCTTCAGCCATAATGATTCTCCCACACTAGGTGAACAAAGTGGTTGAGATAGTGAAACTCAGGTGAGGTTAGCATGGTTTTTTCTCCCAGAAACTTTTCACCCCTCCGTTCGTTCAAAATACCTATCCAGCTGAGCCTTAAATTTATTTAGGCTATCAACTTCCACAACCAGGGATGGAAGTCTGTTCCACCAACCAACTACCTGCTGGCTAAAGGCAAATTTCTATCCTACATCTGTCTTTCCTCAATTTGAATTTATGCTCTCTCAGGTGATTATTCTGAGCAAGAGGAAGAGTTCAATCGGCATTGAGCATGCTTAAACCATTCAACGCTTTATACGCCTCTATCATATTACCACGCCGGTGCCTAGTCTCCAGACACTGTAATTTGCAAAACAACAAAGCTTGTTGCCCTTCTCTGTACTCGTACCAGCCCCTGTACATTCTTCTTGAAATGAGGCCTCCAGACCTGTATACAGTACTCAAGGTGTGGCTCACCATCGCCTTATACAAGGGAATAATCACCTTATCCCTGCTAGAAAAATTCCTGTATATCATTGACAAGACACCACAAGCTACAATTCCAGCCCGTCTGCCCTTCTCAGAAAACTTCATGTCTGCCTTCACAATAACCCACAGGTCCTTTTCATTCTCTACCACTGTCAGTGTAGTACCACACAATTGATACGTTGCTCTGGGGTTACTGTTTCCCATATGTAGTACTTTACATTTGTCAATGTTAAACTTTATTTGCCACCTCTCAGCCCATCTGCTCAACCTTTCCAGATCCTGTTGCAGCAGCATACTGTCAGTAGTGTCCTTAACAATCCTGCCAACCTTTGTATTGTCTGCAAACTTGGATATTAAGCTTGATGTACCATCATCAATATCATTTATAAATACAGAAAACAACAATGGACCCAACAATGAACCCTGAGAGACTCCACTAATAGCATTAGCACACGATGAGCAGTGTCCATTGATTACCACTCTCTGTCTTCTCCCCCCCCCCCCCAACCATCCCTTTATCCATAGCAGCAATTTGCCTCCAATGCCACACTGCTCCCATTTGTTCAGCAGTCGTCCAAATGCAACATTATCAAAAGCCTTTCTAAGATCCAAATATATAAGATCAAGGTTATTATCTGCAGCCAGTTCCTTTGCGACTGCTTCATAGTATCCAATCAAATTGGTCAGGCAAGACTTCCCCTTAACAAAACCATGCTGTGTCTGAGCTATAACTGAAGTCTTGTCTAGATGATCCTGCAGTGCTTCTTTAACCAGTGCCTCCAGTAATTTTTCTGGAACGGAAGTTAAACTCACTGGTCTATAATTACTTGTGTCAGCCTTTGATCCTCCTTTGTGAATTGGAGTCACATTTGCACATCTCCAGTCTATGGGTACCTCCCCTGAGTCCAAAGAAGTTCTCATAATTATGGCTAAGTTCTCATAATTATGGCTAAGGGTTTGCTTATTTCCTTTGCTGCCTCGTTTAATCTATCTGGATAGATCTCATCCAGCTCGGGTGCCTTTTTTATGTTTATCCTCAACTATTTCTCCTCCACTTTCCTCTCAGTCATTACAAAATCATCTAGGTCACTGCCAGAGTTTACTTCACCTCTAGCATTCCCCTTCCTGAATAACTCCTCATGTGTTAATGTAGACCAAGTAACCTGGTCTTGGCGCATTATAACCTTAGTTGTTAATGCGCCAATAAAATCCAAACCAAACCAAACGTAGACGCAAAATACTCGTTTAGTTTGTTAGCCACCTGAGCAGGATCATCAACAGTTGAACCATCAATATCCAGTGAACCAATCTGATTCATCCCTTTCCTTCTTGAGTTTACATAAGTAAAGAACTCTTTTCTGTTTTTCTTTGCATCCTTTGCAAAGGATTTCTCATAGTCTGCTGCCTTTGCCTGCCTAATCTCCTTTGTGACTTGGTTACAGACCAGCTTATATCTGTCATAGGCTTCCATGTCACCCATTAATTTATATGTATCCCATGTATTTTTCTTCTTTGCCATGTGCCTCATTAGTCCATCTGACATCCATTTAGGCCTAAACCTTGAACAATATTTCTTAGTTGGTATGTAAAGCCTAGTAGCTTCCAAGATAAATTCTTTGAATGCTTCCCATTTTGAATTTGCTGTTGGTAACATCGTCAGTTGGTCCCACTGTATAGAATTTAAATACTGTCTCAGACCATCATAGTCACCTTTACGAAAGCAAAAACCCTTCCTTTTACCCCTGATGGTAGTTACCACTTTGAGTAAATCCGACTTCAACACACTGTGATCACTGCCACCTAGTGGTTCCTTTATCTGCAGATTCTTAATGCATGAAGAATCACTACTGATAATCAGATCAAGAGTATTACTCCCTCTAGTTGCCTCCCGTACATGCTGATGTAGAAAACAATCATCCAATAAATCCACAAAAGCCTTGCTAGTGTGTGAGTGACCAACCCACAAATTCCACTCAATATCTGGGAAATTAAAATCCCCCATTATAAGACTCTCTGATTTACTGGCCCGCTCTATTTCCCTGTACAGTTCCTTATTATACTCATCAGAGTCATTAGGCCTATAGCACACTCCTACTCTTAATTTTGATCTCCCAATGCTTATGTCACACCAAACTGACTCCACACTGCATTGTCCAGCGATGTCGACTGGTTTCACTTCCTTGGATTTTATGTGTTTCTTAACTAATAGCATAAACCCTCCTCCCTTCCTATGCTGTCTATCCTTTCTGTACACGTTGTACTCCCCAAATTCCAGTTCCGCATTCCTTATATCTGTATGACACTACTCTGATATCCCAACAATATCTGCCTTTGATGTTTTGAGCAATAACCCAAATTCATCAAATTTATTTACCAAACTCCTAGCATTGGTATACATGCAAGTATACATGCACCTGTGCAGTGGCGGATTAAGGTCGGTTGAGACCCCGGGCGCAGAAGAAAATATTGGGCCCCTTAAAAAGAGAGAGATAGAGAGAGTGAGACAGGGAAAATAAAAATACATGTTAACCATTTTTTTAAATAAATAAAAAAATTATATACTATTAAGGTTTTATTTCCAATAAAATTTGAATATAATATACGTATAATACAATTAATAATAGCATAATAATAATCACAAAGTTTTGAACTAATAGTTGAACATATGTAAAAGTATAATTATAATTAATGATAGTATACCTATAATAGGAGTAACAATCAGAAATTTGAACAAAAAAATCATAGAATTTTACTTGAAATTAAAATTACAAATGTGAAAATATTTAAATAAATTTTTTTCTTGCTTTTCGTTTTGCAAACTTATTAACTCTCTCATCACAATCAATAATTTTAAGTAAATCGCTCTCTATATATAAAATAGCCATATTATTTAGTCTTTCCTCTGAAATTGAATTTCTTAGATAATTTTTTACTCTTTTTAGACAAGAAAATCAGCGTTCCCCCAATGCGTTTGAAATTGGCAGGGTTAACAAAATTTTCAAAATAATTTCCACATTTGGAAAAGTTGCTTTCATATCTAATGCTTTTTTGTATATATTATTAATTAATTTTCTTTTTGCAATGTAATTTGCAGATTTTGAACGTTTAATGTAGAGGAGCGCTTGTATAATGTACAAATTGAAGCGACGTGCTCTTTTGACATTTCATGCTCGAACAAAGTTATTCCAATATTTTCTCAATTTTGGAACCCTGTAGTCAACTTTGACTTTGAGTCCGAAAACATTTTGCATGGGTAACAAAAAATTGATTTGGATATTTCGGGAAAAATTAGCCACGTCCTTTCTTCTTTTTCACCATTCGAAATTTTTCTGTAAATGCGCTCACCGTGTTTATAGACCGATTTAAGTGTAGTTATATTTTTTGGTTTATTTGAAATTATAAACTGAACCATTTCATTAGATAAAACGTTAGGCCAGAGAGCAATATCTTTTAGTGTAACTTCGAATGGAATATTTTCCGTTTGCGTTTCAATATTTTCTAATGGACTTTCTTCTATATTTTTTCTACTGGTTTTTCACCTGGTTGACTGTTGACTGGTTCTTCATCTTCTTCATCATTGTTGCTTTCTTCTATACCTGTTTTCAACTTCAACTAACTCTTTTTGTTGACTGATGGAAGCTCCTTGTTCTTCATCTTCATTGTTGCTCGAATTATGATGGCCTGAATGGCCAAGGCCAGTTATAAATTTGTCCAATGCTCCTTTCTGTTGGTTGGCAACTTGCTCGCGTCTTTTTTAAATTTGTCTTTTTTCAGCCCCTGATAGATGTTTCATTTTTCTAGCTACCATTGGTAGCCTATCAATGAAAAGAAAAATATAAAATTTAATAGTCTGAATGATTAGAATACTAGAGAAGAGATTTTTCGTTATAGTGCAATAAATTAATGATTAATTAAATTTCAAAAATTACTCATAAACTATGAAAATCCAGGCGTTGATGTAACAACAGGAATTAATTTTATCTTAATATAATTTCAACAATATACGATATACGCGTATTTGCGTATATCGTAATTCTGCACTGCAGGAGAAAGTGCAAAGTAAGTACAAAGTAGCAAATACGATTCTATTGCTCCGATGAGACTGGGCAAAACTGCAGACACTTTCAAATTCAACCCTAATTCACGGCTTTTTTTCAACAGTGGCCTGTACTTGTTAAGTAATTCCGCCAGTCTCCTACTCTTAATGGTATTACCAACTGCGAAATCTAGATGGGAGGAATTTGGGGAAGTAATCATAGAAGCTACTAAGCTTTTTATACCAACTAAGAAATACTGTTCCAAGGATTAGATTGGATGTAGTAGTAGTAGTAGTAGTGCCATGTGATGCAAGAAAGCAAATGTATGAGCTTATGCAGCATCAGCCAAAAAAAAAATCACACCATTCCCTCCAAATGCCTGTCCAGTTCCTCCTTAAATTTATTCAACCTATCAACTTCCACAACGACAGATGGAAGTTTGTTCCAGCAATTAACCACCCGCTGGCTAAAGGCAAATTTCCGCACATCTATTCTACATCTGTCTTTTCTTAATTTGAATTTATGCCCCCTTAGGTTCGTAATCTGAACAAGTGGAAGGATCCCATCAGAATTCAGCGTGCTGAACCCATTCAAGGCCTTATACACCTCAATCAGATCACCGCGCAGGTGCCTAGTCTCCAGCCACTGCAATTTGCAGAACTTAAGCCTCTCTTGATAAGAGGATCCCTTCATTCCCCTCACTAATCTTGTTGCCCTTCTCTGTACACGCTCAAGTAAATCTACATCCTTCCTAAAATGAGGCCTCCAGACCTGTACGCAATACTCAAGGCGTGGACTGACCATTGCCTTATACAGAGGGACAATCACCTCCTTTTCCCTGCTAGCAAAATTCCTATATATCATTGATAAAACCCCATGACTTGCCCTGGCAGCCTGTCTGCATTGCTCAGAAAACTTCATATCTGCCTGCACAATTACTCCCAGGTCTTTTTCATTTTCTACCACCTTAAGTGTAGTACCACACAGTTGGTACGTTTCTCTGGGGTTACTTCTACCCATATGCAGTACTTTGCATTTGTCAAGGTTAAACTTCAGTTGCCACTTCTTAGCCCATCTGCCCAAATTATCTAGATCCTTTTGCAGTAGCACACTGCCATTACTGTCATTAACAACCCTGCCAACCTTTGTATCATCTGCAAACTTCGACACTAAGCCTGATATTCCTTCATCACTATCATTGATAAATATACAAAACAACAGTGGACCCAACACCGAACCCTGTGGGACTCCACTAATAACATTAGTCCAAGAAGAGCAGCACCCATTGATTACTACCCTCTGTTTTCTCCCACTTAACCATCCTTTTATCCATTGTAGTAACTTACCCTTAATACCATTCTGCTCCAATTTGTACAATAGTCTTCCATGCGCAACAGTGTCAAAAGCTTTCCTGAAATCCAAATATATGATATCAAAATTATTTTTTGCATCCAGTTCCTTTGTGACCACATCATAATATCCTATCAAATTTGTCAGACAAGACTTTCCCTTATCAAACCCATGCTGTGTCTGAATTATTGCTGCAGTCTTGTCTAGATGATCCTGCAATGCATCTTTAACCAGCGACTCCATTATTTTACCCGGAACAGAAGTTAAACTAACTGGTCTGTAATTAACCGTGTCACCCTTCGATCCCCCTTTGTGAATTGGGGATACATTTGCACATCTCCAGTCCGTGGGAACCTCCCCTGAGTTCAAGGATGCTCTCATAATTATGGCTAACGGTTTGCTTAGTTGCTTTGCCGCCTCCTTTAATATAACTGGATAGATCCCATCCACCCCAGGTGCTTTTCTTACGTTTAACTTCAACAGTTTCTCTTCCACTTTGCTCTCAGTTATTACAAAATCATTAAGCACCCTTCTACAATTTGATAACCTTGTGCCATTTTCGAACCTTAATAATTCCTCACGTGTGAATGTAGATGCAATGTACTCATTCAGTTTGTTTGCAGGATCATCAACAGTCGAACCATCGATGTCAAGTGGACCAATCAGATTCATCCCCTTCCTTTTAGAGTTTATATTTGTATAAGTAAAGAAATCCTTGCTGTTTTTCTTAGCATCTTTTGCCAAGGATTTCTCGTAATCTGCCTTCGCCTGCCTAACCTCCTTTGTAACTTGGTTACAGATGAACTTGTAGCTATCATGGGCTTCTGTGTCACGTGTTAATTTGTATGCATCCCATGCATTCTTCTTCTCTGTTACGAGTCTCATTAGTTCATTTGACAACCATTTAGGCCTAAACCTTGAACAATATTTCTTAATAGGTATGAAACTTTTAGTAGCATCCACGATTAATTCCTTGAATGCTTCCCACTTAGAAGGTTATGTCACATAACCTGATGAGACTAGTGGCAGAAAAGATAAATGCGTGGGATGGTTATAAAGTATTGGGATGTGAAATCTTATAGCAATTACAAACTAGTCTGCAGTCAGGATACTCAGGGGTTATCCAAGCTAGGGGAGATTTTGAGCATTCCTTGGCTAAGAATGCAAACAAATGTAGCAAAGAATTCTTTGCTTATGTTAAGACTGAAAGAAAGAAGGGATAGCAGCAGTAGTAGTAGTAGTAGTAGAAGCACGTGACGCAAGAAAGCAAGCTTATTTAGCATCAAAAAATTCAAATTATTATATTAGGGCCACCTGTAATCTTACATCTATTATATATATATTATGACTGTAAATTGCATGTGTTCTCTGGTTAATTTGCCTGTTTTGCTGGACGAAAAAAACCCAGTTTCTGGGTGGAAAAACCTTGCTAACTATGCCAGAGACCGGCTAACTCAGTCACCGAGTGAAAAAAGACCACTAAAGTTCCTTGCATCCTCGACAAAATTAGAACCCCCGCCTTTTCCACCCAGTGTTGGGAGGATGGTGACGATACCATTGCTACCTGTGCAGACCTTATATAGCATCAGCCAAAAAAAAAAAAAAGAAAAACGCATTTCACACATCCATTCCCTCTAAACGTTTCTCCAGCTCATCGAATTTATTTAAGCTATCAACTTTCACGACAGATGGAAGTTTGTTCCAGCAATAAACTATGCACTGACTAAATGCAAATTTCTGCACATCTATTCTACAACTGCCTTTCCTCAATTTGAATTTACGCTCCCTCAGGTTTGTAATCTAGCAAGAGGAAGAACCCCATCAGAATTGAGCCGGCTCAACCCATTCAAGGCTTTATACACCTCAATCAGATTGTCTCGCAGGTGCCTATTCTCCAGATACTGTAATTTGCAGAACTTAAGCCTTTCTTGGTAAGACCACCCCCTTCACCAATTTTGTTGGCCTTCTCTGTACTCACCCAAGCAACTGTACATCCTAAAATGAAGCCTCCAGACCTGTATGCAGTACTCAAGGCATGGCCTGACCATTGTCTTATAAAAAAGAATAATTACCTCATTTTTCCTACTACAGAATTACTGTATATCATTGACGATACCGATAAGCTGCTCTGGCAGCCTGGCTGCACTGCTCAGAATTCATATCTGTTTGCACAATTACTCCCATGTCTTTTTCATTTTCTACCACCCTAAGTGTAGTAGTACACAGAGTTGGTACGTTTTTCTGGGATTACTTCTATCCATATGCAGTACTTTGTGGCGCCTCCGTAGCCAGGTGGGCAGGAGCAGCAGTGCGTAGCACATGCTTCTTGATTAGACCGGGGTTCGAGCCTGTGTCCACCAAATACGGAGGATGCGGAAAGGTCAGGGAATGACCACCGCATATCCCTGGAGCAATATGGCCTTAGTTGCTAATGCTCCTAAAAACCAAAACAACAACAACAACAACAACAGCAGTACTTTGCATTTGTCTTTACTTGATCCGAACTTTACTTGATCCTGTTGCAGTAGCACACTGCCATTATTGTCATTAACAACCTTGCCAACGAGCCTTTGTATCATCTGGAAATTTCAACATTAAGACTGATATACCTTCATCAATATCATTGATAAATAAACAAAACAACAGTGGCTCAACATCGAACCCTGGGTGACTCCACTAATAACATTAGTCCACGAGGAGCAACATCCATTTATTACCACTCTGTCTTCTCCCACTCTACCATTCTGTTATCCACATAGCAACTTGCCCTTAATACTATACTGCTCCAATTTGTATAGTAGTCTTCCATGTGCAATAGCATCAAAAGCTTTCCTGAAAAACATTGGTCCACTAGATGTGAAAGGCATAACTATTAATGATCTTGTAGTAGTAGTAGTAGTAGTGGCATATAATGCAAGAAAGCAAGTGTATGAGCTTATGCAGCATCAGCAAAAAAAAAAAATCTCACCATTCCCTCCAATTGTCTGTCCAGTTCCTCCTTAAATTTATTTAACCTATCAACTTCCACAACGACAGATGGAAGTTTGTTCCAGCAATTAACCACCCGCTGGCTAAAGGCAAATTTCTGCACATCTATTCTACATCTGTCTTTTCTTAATTTGAATTTATGCCCCCGTAGGTTCGTAATCTGAACAAGTGGAAGGATCCCATCAGAATTCAGCGTGCTCAACCAATTCAAGGCCTTATACACCTCAATCAGATCACCGCGCAGGTGCCTAGTCTCCAGCCACTGCAATTTGCAGAACTTAAGCTTCTCTTGGTAAGAGAATCTCTTCATTCCCCTCACCAATCTTGTTGCCCTTCTCTGTACACGCTCAAGCAAATCTACATCCTTCCTAAAATGAGGCCTCCAGACCTGTACGCAATACTCAAGGCGTGGACTGACCATTGCCTTATACAGAGGGACAATCACCTCCTTTTCCCTGCTAGCAAAATTCCTATATATCATTGACAAAACCCCATGACTTGCCCTGGCAACCTGTCTGCATTGCTCAAAAAACTTCATATCTGACTGCACAATTACGCCCAGGTTTCTTTCATTTTCTTCCACCTTAAGTGTAGTACCACACAGTTGGTACGTTTCTCTGGGGTTCCTTCTGCCCATATGCAGTACTTTGCATTTCTCAGGGTTAAACTTCAGTCGCCACTTCTTAGCCAATCTGCCCAAATTTTCTAGATCCTGTTGCAGTAGCACACGGCCATTACTGTCATTAACAAACCTTCCAACCTTTGTATCATCTGCAAACTTCGACACTAAGCCTGATATACTTTCATCAATATCATCGATAAATATACAAATCAACAGTGGACCCAACACGGAACCCTGTGGGACTCCACTAATAGTATTAGTCCACGAAGAGCAGCACCCATATATCGCTACCCTCTGTCTTCTCCCACTTAACCATCCTTTTATCCATTGTAGTAACTTACCCTTAATGCCATTCTGCTCCAATTTGTACAATAGTCTTCCATGCGCAACAGTGTCAAAATCTTTCCTGAAATCCAAATATATGATATCAAAATTATTTTTTGCATCCAGTTCCTTTGTAATCACATCATAATATCCTATCAAATTTGTCAGACAAGACGTTCCCTTAACAAACCCATGCTGTGTCTCAATTATTGCTGCAGTCTTGTCTAGATGATCCTGCAATGCATCTTTAACCAGTGACTCCATAATTTTACCCGGAACAGAAGTTAAACTAACTGGTCTGTAATTACTAGTGTCACCCTTCGATCCCCCTTTGAGAATTGGGGTACATTTGCACATCTCAAGTCCGTGGGAACCTCCCCTGAGTCCAAGGACTTTCTCATAATTATGGCTAAGGGTTTGCTTAGTTGCTTTGCTGCCTCCTTTAATATAACTGAATAGATCCCATCCACCCCAGGTGCTTTTCTTATGTTTAACTTCAACAATTTCTCCTCCACTTTGCTCTCAGTTATTACAAAATCATTAAGCACCCTTCTACAATTTGATAACCTTCTGCCATTTTCAAACCTTAATAACTCCTTATGTGTGAATGTAGATGCAAAATACTCATTCAGTTTGTTTGCTATCAGAGCAGGATCATCAACAGTCGAACCATCATTATCAAGTGGACCAATCAGATTCATACCCTTCTTTTAGAGTTTATATAAGTAAAGAAATCCTTGCTGTTTTTCTTTGCATTCTTTGCCACGTATTTCTCGTAATCTGCCTTCGCCTGCCTAACCTCCTTTGTGACCTGATTACAGACTAGCTTATATCTGCCATAGGCTTCTGAGTCGTTTGATAATTTATATGCATCCCGTGCATTTTTCTTCTCTGTCACGAGTCTCATTAGTTCATTTGATAATTAATTCCTTGAATGCTTTCCACTTAGAATTTACTGTTGGTAACATCGTCAGTTGATCCCACTGTATAGAATTTAAAAACTGTCTGAGACCACTGTACTCACCTTTACAGAAGCAAAAACCCTTTCCTTTACCTCTGATGGTAATCATATCTTTAAGTAAATCCCACATCAGTACACTGTGATCACTGCCACCTAGTGGTTCCTTTATCTGCAAATTCTTAATACACGAATGATCACTGCTGATAACCAGATCAGGAGTATTACCCTCTCTGGTTGCCTCTCGAACATGCTGATGCAGGAAACAATCATCCAATAAATCCACAAAAGTCTGACTAGTGTGTGAGTGCCCAATCCACAAGTTCCAGTCAATATCTGGGAAGTTAAAATCCCCCATTATAAGACATTCTGATTTACTAGCGCACTCTATTTCTCTGTACAATTTTTCATTGTACTCATTCGGGTCATTAGGCCTATAACACACTCCTACTCTTATTTTAGCTTTCGCAGTGTTTATGTCACACCAAACTGACTCAACAGCGCACTGTTCATCTATATCAACTGGACGCACTTCTTTTTATTTTATGTTTTTCTTAATTAACAGCATAACACCCCCTCCCTTTCTGTCCTGTCTGTCCTTTCTGTACACATTGTACTCCTCAAATTCCAATTCTGCATTCCTTATATCTTTGTGACACCACGTCTCTACTATCCCAACAGTATCCGCCTTTGATGTCTTGACCAACATTTCAAATTCATCAAATTTATTTACTATACTTCTTGCATTAGTATACATGCAAGCATACATGCACCTATTCCTATTTCTGGTTACCCTGACACATCCCATATACTCACCTGTTTCACGATGACTGCCATCATTCCCTGAAACCCCCAACACCCCTCGCTCCAGGTCGCTACTTATTCTAATAGAAGTTGTGCAAGAATCACCTTCACCTCCGCCTACGGCTACTGTTAAACTATTAGTCCTTGTATCCCCCCCAAGCTATCAGTTTTCCGACCCACCTAACACTGCCTTCATAGCATCAGCAAATATTCTTACACCCTTTCTATTTAAGTGTATCCCATTCCCATCCCTGTAGGGGCAGTCTCTCCTGTTAACAAGCACAGACCACGCTGAAAAAAATTCTACCCCTTGAGCCTTGCACATTCCCTCCAGGGCCGAATTGATTGACAAGGCTCTCATCATGTACTCCCTTCTATCGTGTCTGGGCAGAATTGCAGACACCTTCAAATTTCGAATTAATTCAAATTTGTTCAGATTGCTGACAAAATATTTTTTATCTACATTCATATATGTAGACATTTTTAGGGATAACACCAATTTCTAACTGGTGTTTAAATGAATTTGATATAATTGAGAAAAAAGTTGAAGAGAATTGCTTGAAGGTGAAAAAAAAAATTGGAGTTGATGGAATTATCCAATTATTAAAATAAGCAGCAAAAGAGGTAAGCAAATACTTGCCCATAATTATGAGACCATCCTTGTATTTGGGAAAATTTCCTCTAGATTGGGGTGTGCAAATGTGTCTCCTATTCACAAACTTCTGTTCTATGACAAATAATGGAGTCAGACTGGAATGGAATTATATGGAAATCAGAGCACGGACTTAAGGGAGAACCTGTCTGAACTATCTGATTGTCCCTATGCTGTACTAACAAAACTGGATTCAAATAATAAGTTGACATTATAGACAGATTTCACTAAAGCTTTTGACACTTATGCACAAAAGACTGCTGTACAAATGTGTGCATTAGGAAAGAGTTACTGTTATAAAGGGACAGTTGAGTGGCAGAAAACAGAGGGTGCTATAAATGGGCACTGCTGTTCTGGGACTATGTTTTTAGTGGCGTCGCTCAGGGCTCAGTGCTGAGCTCTTTACTGTTCAAGATATTTATTAACAATATTGAAGAAGGCATATCAAGCTTCTTGTCTAAGTTTGCAATTGATACAAAGGTTGGCAGGGCGGCTAATAGAAATTGAAACATGATGATTGCAGAAATCCAGAAAAATTAGGCAGATGGGCTTGAGAAGTGGCAGTTGAGGTTTAACATTGGTAAATGCTATATGGGTATCAGTAATCCCAGAGTAACATACCAATTAGGTCATTCCATACTCAAGGTGGAGAGTGAAAGAGACTTAGGGGTAATTCTATAGTCCAATATTCAGGCCTTTAAGCAGTGCAGACAGGGTGCTAGAACAGCTCATGGAGTTCTGTCAATGATATACAGGAATTTTGCCAGCAGGGATAAGGATGCGATTATCCCATTGTATAAGGCAATGGTTAGGTGACATCTTGAATACTGCATACAGGTCTGGAAGCCTAATTTTAAGAAGTATCTGGACCTCATGGAATGGGTGCATAGAAGAGCAACAAGATTGGTGAAGGAAACAGAAAGGTTCACTTACCAACAAAGGTTTCAATTCTGTGAATTGGAGGCACTGGAGCCTAGGCACCAACCTATTATATGTGGCCTCTTTATTATTTGTCCCTAATGTAAAATGCAGACTTCGTTATCAGCTGCTTGGAATACAGTGAATATTTTACTTTGTACAATTACTGATATATCTCCCTCACCCCCACCTTTGTTTAAAAACCCGAAAAGTGACTGAACTAGGAAATTACAATTTCATCCTTGTTTAGGGGGAATTATCTCAATAACCTCCCTCAAGGTTGTCTGTGTTGTTTATTCTCTGTATTCCGAATATAAATGAATACATTATCCAGACAACCTTGAGGTATAGGAGTTATATCTCCCAGTATGCCCTAATTTAAAAATATAAAAGTGGATTTTAAAAAAGTGAAAAAATGTGTCTTATCTATTGATTAGCATTAGTAGAGGCATATGATGCAAGAAAGCAAGCTTATGGGCAAAAAAAAAAAAAAAAAAAAAACCTTCCACTTCACCCATCCGTTCGTTCGAAAAAATACCTGTCCAGCTGAGTCTTAAATTTATTTAGGCTATCAACTTCCACAACAAAGAATGGAAGTTTGTTCCACGAACCAACTACCCGCTGGCTAAAGGCAAATTTCCGCACACCTATCCTACATCTGTCTTTCCTCAATTTTAATTTATGCCCTCTCAGGTTATTATTCTGAGCAAGAGGAAGAATTCCATCAGCATTCAGCATGCTCAAACCATTCAAGGCTTTGTACACCTCTATCAGATCACCTCGCAGGTGCCTAGTCTCCAGACACTGTAATCTGCAAAATTTAAGCCATTCCTCGTAAGAGCATCCCTTTGTTCCATTCACTAATCTTATTCCCCTTCTCTGTACTCGTTCCAACAGCTCTACATCCTTCTTAAAATGAGGCCCACATACCTGTATACAGTACTCAAGGTGTGGCCTGACCATTATTTTACCCAAGGGAGTAATCACCTCCTTATCCCTGCTAGAAAAATTCCTGTATATCATTGACAAGACACTATGAGCTACTCTTGCAAGACCGTCTGCACTGCTCAGAAAACTTCATATCTGCCTGCACAATTAACCCCAGGTCCTTTTCGTTCTCTACCACTGTCAGTGTAGTACCACAGAGTTGATAAGTCACTCTGGGGTTGCTGCTTCCCATATGTAGTACTTTACATTTGGAAATGTTAAACTCTATTTTTCACCTCTCAGCCCATCTGCTCAACTTTTCTAGATCCTGTTGCAGCAGCATTCTGTCATTAGTGTCCTTAACAACCCTGCCAACCTTTGTATCGTCTGCAAACTTGGACATTAAGCTTGATATACCATCATCAATATTATTTAAAAATACAGAAAACAATAATGGACCCAACACTGAGCCCTGAGGAACTCCACTAATAACATAAGTCCACGATGAGCGGTGTCCATTGATTACCACTCTGTGTTCTCCCCCTCAACCATCCCTTTATCCATAGCAGCAATTTGCCTCCAATGCCACACTGCTCCAATTTGTGCAGCAGTCTTCCATGTGCAACAGTATCAAAAGCCTTTCTAAGATCCAAATATATAATATCAAAGTTATTCCCTGCATCCAGTTCCTTTGTGACGACATCATAGTATCTAATCAAATTGGTCAGGCAAGACTTTCCCTTAACAAAACCATGCTGTGTCCGAGCTATAACTGAAGTCTTGTCTAGATGATCCTGCAGTGCTTCTTTAACCAGTGCCTCCATTAATCTTGCTGGAACAGAAGTTAAACTAAGAGGTCTATAATTGCTTGTGTCGCCCTTTGATCATCCTTTGTGAATTGGGGTCACATTTGCATATCTCCAGTCCATGGGTACCTCCCCTGAGTCCAAAGAAGCTCTCATAATTATGCCTAAGGGTTTGCTTACTTCCTTTGCAGCCTCCTTTAATATAACTGGATAGATAATATAACACTATAAATATTGCTTCCTCTGCATCTAAAAAACTTGGGTTTCTCTTTCGCTCTCGGCGTTACTTTTCTTCCAAAAAGCTGCTCACTCTGTATAAATCGCAAATCCACCCTACCATGGAATATTTTTCCCACAACTGGAGTGGTACCCCCCCCCCCCCCCAAACCTCTCTCAGGCTTCTTGATTCCATTCAGAAGAGGGCAGTTAGGTTAATTAATGATTCATCTCTAACAGAGTCTCTCTCTCCACTCGCTGTCTTACAGACGTTCTGTTTCTGCTGCATGCCTCTTCTACAGATATTTCCATGGGCACTGTTCTTCTGAATTGGCTTCTATAATTCCCACTCTCTCTTTCGAAACAGTCTGAACACGAAACAGTCTTTCGAAACAGTCTGAAGTTGGACAGTAAATGAATGTTGGCCACCAGCCAACATCCATTTACTGTCCAACTTCAAACTCACAGAACTAACTTTTCATCTTCCTCATTTATTCTTTCATCTGCTGTTTTCTGGAACAACCTTCCTTCATACGTATTTCCTGAAAATTACAGTCTACAGAAAATTACAGTTCAAGTCCAATGTCAACAAATATCTTCTTTCGTCTTCTCAACCTCCAACCCAAGCACAGTACTAAGTACTATAGGTTTTAATACCTCTCGTGTTTTGGGTTTTCATAAAAAAAAAAAGAATACATAAATATGTTACTATATCTATATAATATCGGTGTAGATACACGATAGACAACTCTTACAAAGAAAAACTACAATCGTTATGTGAAAGGCATGATTTCATCTGTATCTCATATGTGCTCATTCTTCACAACGAGTTACCATGTATTGCGCTACCTCTAATAAGTCACTCTTCACTAATAGAGAAGACTATTGTCACTTATTCTAGGTGGGCGCCACCACCCAGATGGCATCGTTTCAGAGCTAGTTTGCTTTTCATCGGTGGGTGCCTTTCACACTATGATCGTAGTTTTTCTTTAAAAGTTGTCTATGGTGTATCTACACCGATATTATATAGATGTTGCATTTAGTTTATTTAAATAAATACGTTACATATGGAAATCAAGAATGGTATCGCGTGGTCATTTTAGATAAACATAGTGCGTGACCACGCTTAACCAGGAGCTTATTTTTCCACAGTAAAACAAGCATCTGTTACGTATTTTTATATTTATTACGTATTACTACGTAACCCGCATCTCTCTTCTCCCATTGGCTGAATAAATTTCACTAGGGAGAAAATTATTTTAATGTATAGAAAGATATTAATAAATTAAATCTCAATATGGAATCAATTGATGATACAACTGTTTAACCTTTTGAAAATGTAGTTTATTTGAAAGTAGTGCAATACCAATGCAACTAGTTGGGAAGAAAATCTTTGCAGTAACGCTGGGAAGCTTGGAATTAAGCCGGAAGACTGCATGCTTCCTTCGTTGTCGACTCCATCCTCTGTTATGATCAGTCAGACTTTTCGCGCAGATTGAAAAAATCTCTCCCTTTTCATTCTAAAACAAACGCAAGAATCTCTCATATTTTATTTCATCTGGTTACTAATTGGTGATGTATTACTACCTTTCTGTTTTGTGAACATTTATAATCATTGTCTTGTCTTTTCATCTCTTTCTGCTGGCAAAGGCATTTAAAAAGTATGTAATTCTCACAGGAGAATAAACTTGCCGTCGTACCCAGATTTGGGTTTCCTGGGAACTGCTGGTATCCACTGGTTTTTGATTAGATTTTCTCCAGTGGATGCGGGATTCTTTATGGTCTTCACCACCGTACGTAATTATAGGAGACTGCTACACCCATACGACTTGCGCTTCTTCCTATGGGTGCTGGTAGTAATACCTTTGGTTTAGTACGTGTATAGTTGGCCCGCCGCCTCGTGGCGTGGACGGGTACTGGGAAGCAGCCTCCTGGTTATTGCTGCTTCCTGGTAGCTAAATGTCCAGAAACAACTAAAGAACACAACACACACACTACACAAAAATAGCACTACACTCATTTCCGGCCATTGTACAGAGTCTTGTATATCATCACAGAGAACTATGGCAGAGTTGAACTAACGTTTAGGGGCCGCCTTAGATAAGACACCTATGTAATGAGACTACCACCTATCTAATGAGAGACCAATTAGGCTTGAAACAGTTTGTAACTGCACTCTCATCTCTTAGACAAAATGGCCAATTTCTCTGGAGAGTCCTTCTCTGTACTCGTTCCAGCAGCACTACATCCTTCTTGAAATGAGGCCTTGAGTACTGTATACAGGTCTGGAGGCCTCATTTCAAGAAGGATGTAGAGCTGCTGGAACGAGTACAGAGAAGGGCAACAAGATTAGTGAATGGAACAAAGGGTTGCTCTTACGAAGAAAGGTTTAAGTTTTGCAAATTACAGGGTCTGGAGACTAGGCATCGGCGAGGTGATCTGATAGAGGTGTATAAGGCTTTGAATGGCTTGAGCATGCTCAATGCCGATGGGATTCTTCCTCTTGCTCAGAATAATCACCTGAGAGGGCATAAATTCAAATTGAGGAAGGACGGATGTCGGATAGATGTGCGGAAATTTGCCTTTAGCCAGCGGGCAGTTGGTTTGTGGATTAGATTTCCATCACTTGTTGTTGAAGTTGATAGCCTAAACAAATTTAAGGCTCAGCTGGACAAGTATTTC
Organism: Mastigoproctus giganteus; assembly: GCF_048544385.1. Classification (NCBI taxonomy): domain Eukaryota; kingdom Metazoa; phylum Arthropoda; class Arachnida; order Uropygi; family Thelyphonidae; genus Mastigoproctus; species Mastigoproctus giganteus. The sequence continues at coordinate 22,669,259 of NC_143583.1, forward strand.
GAACGAACAGAGTAGTGGTTGGGAGTAGTGGTTGTGTTTTTTTTTTTTTTTTTTTTTTTTGGCTGATGCTGAATAAGCTTGCTTTCTTGCATCATATGCCTATGCTAATGCTAATGCTAATGAGTCCGACTCAGTTCTGAGCACAGAGACCTTAGTGACCTTTAATAAAGCTTTCAGTGGATTATGCCGATAAAATGCTTATGGCATCCGTACCATCTCTTGGATGATACACAGAAGAGGACATAAATCGAAAACGTATGTTTTAGCCGCAGAGTTTTTTCTTATTGAAGCAAACTTCCATCTGCTGTAAAATGAATCGGTGGTCTGAATGAATTTTGAGGAAGATTACAAAGATGATTTTAAGGGATGTTCGAGTGAAGGAGTTGTGTGTTCTCATGCTTTACAGATTCCGTATAAGCTTGTTCCTGACATCATATTGATAGTACTACTACTACCGTAATACGTATAGCCTGGTGTGCAGATCGCGAGATCAAGCCTGTACCCTGAGGCAGCCAATGCAAGACCCCAAATTAACTGTTCACTCAGTATATATTGGCTAAACTCCTCGCAACGGAGTGTTCAACTGTTCTGGCAGTATTAGTAGTAGTAGTAGTAGTAGTAGTAGTAGTAGTAGTAGTGGCACTTGATGCAAGAAAGCAAGTGTAGGAGCTTATGCAGCATCAGCCAAAAAAAAAAAAAAAAAAAATCACACCATACCCTCCAATTGCCTGTCCAGTTCCTCCTTAAATTTATTTAACCTATCAACTTCCACAACGACAGATGGAAGTTTGTTCCAGCAATTAACCACCCGCTGGCTAAAGGCAAATTTCCGCACATCTATTCTACATCTATCCTTTCTTAATTTGAACTTATGTCCCCGTAGGTTCGTATTCTGAACAAGTGGGAGGATCCCATCAGAATTCAGCGTGCTCAACCCATTCAAGGCCTTATAGACCTCAATCAGATCACCGCGCAGGTGCCTAGTCTCCAGCCACTGCAATTTGCAGAACTTAAGCCTCTCTTGGTAAGAGGATCCCTTCATTCCCCTCACCAATCGTGTTGCTCTTCTCTGTACACGCTCAAGCAAATCTACATCCTTCCTAAAATGAGGCCTCCAGACCTGTACGCAGTACTCAAGGCGTGGCCTGACCATTGCCTTATACAGAGGGACAATCACCTCCTTTTCCCTGCTAGCAAAATTCCTATATATCATTGACAAAACCCCATGACCTGCCCTAGCAGCCTGTCTACATTGCTCAGAAAACTTCATATCTGACTGCACAATTACTCCCAGGTCTTTTTCATTTTCTACCACCTTAAGTGTAGTACCACACAGTTGGTACGTTTCTCTGGGGTTACTTCTACCCATATGCAGTACTTTGCATTTGTCAAGGTTAAACTTCAGTTGCCACTTCTTAGCCCATCTGCCCAAATTATCTAGATCCTGTTGCAGTAGCACACTGCCATTACTGTCATTAACAACCCTGCCAACCTTCGTGTCATCTGCAAACTTTGACATTAAGCCTGATATACCTTCATCAATATCATTGATAAATATACAAAACAACAGTGGACCCAACACCGAACCCTGTGGGACTCCACTAATAACATTAGTCCACGAAGAGCAGCACCCATTGATTACCACCCTCTGTCTTCTCCCACTTAACCATCCTTTTATCCATTGTAGCAACTTACCCTTAATACCATTCTGCTCCAATTTGTACAGTAGTCTTCCATGCGCAACAGTGTCAAAAGCTTTCCTGAAATCCAAGTATATGATATCAAAATTATTTTTTGCATCCAGTTCCTTTGTGACCACATCATAATAACCAATCAAATTTGTCAGACAAGACTTTCCCTTAACAAACCCATGCTGTGTCTGAATTATTGCTGCAGTCTTGTCTAGATGATCCTGCAATGCATCTTTAACCAGTGACTCCATTATTTTACCCGAAACAGAAGTTAAACTAACTGGTCTGTAATTATTCGTGTCACCCTTCGAACCTCCTTTGTGAATTGGGGATACATTTGCACATCTCCAGTCCGTGGGAACCTCCCCTGAATCCAAGGATGCTCTCATAATTATGGCTAAGGGTTTGCTTAGTTGCTTTGCCGCCTCCTTTAATATAACTGGATAGATCCCATCCGCCCCAGGTGCCTTTCTTATGTTTAACTTCAACAATTTCTCCTTCACTTTGCTCTCAGTTATTACAAAATCATTAAGCACACTGCTACAATTTGATAACCTTCTTCCATTTTCAAACTGTAATGATTCCTCACGTGTGAATGTAGATGCAAAATACTCATTCAGTTTGTTTGCTATCTGAGCAGGATCATCAACAGTCGAACCATCGATGTCAAGTGGACCAATCATATTCAGCCCCTTCCTTTTAGAGTTTATATAAGTAAAGAAATCCTTGCTGTTTTTCTTAGCATCTTTTGCCAAAGATTTCTCGTAATCCGCCTTTGCCTGCCGGACCTCCTTTGTGACCTGATTACAGACTAGCTTATATCTGCTACAGGCTTCTGCGTCGCCTGATAATTTATATGCATCCCATGCATTTTTCTTCCCATGCATGTATTGTGATTAAGACAAAATTGTGTTCGTATGTTGTTTATGAAACGCAAGCATGTTTTTATTTTCATTACAGGTATAAGAAATTTTTAAATCCTTCATCGAAGTGTGAACATAATTTTTCGCGGAATAAAATAAATTGCTCGAATAAAACATTCATCAAAATGCAACAGAGGAGCCGCCATTTTGAAAATCAAATGGGATTGTTGAGAAAAATTATTATTACCATTGTAGAGATGAATCTCTCTGAACGTACAATGGTTGGTGTTGTTGAATCTTGGAACAATCAGTGCTGTTACCCACTTCAGCAAACTGCGTTCATCTAGCAAGGCGTGAAGTTTTCTTAATGACCATCAAAAAGAGATCTTATAATATATTTGTGACAACCTAAGGACTTGAATTTCTCCAATTGTGATCCATTCGTAGGATAGTTCTGTGCACTATTGTGATTTCGGTTTATCAGCAGTGATTTAATTCTTTTTTCGTTTAAGTTTCAAGTATTGTTTAAAGAACAGTGCTCACAAGGCAAAATTAATTGATAGCAGAAGAGACACTGGGACTTTATTCTTTTGGTAAGTCATATATATATATATTAATTGAAACTGGTGAAGTACCAACACAGTGCTTATCTAATTGAGTATATTTAATCAGAGATTACAAAGGATGTATAAAATTTATTATCGAACATCATATGAGGTCAACAGCGATCTTGACCTCCTCCGCAGAGAGTTGAAAGTTAATTAAGTTGTGTTAAATAAATGAGCCATACCTACGAGTAAGACTTGCTCCAGTGTTTCAGTTATTTGGTGTCATCGAATTCAATTTATTTTCAAGAACAAACGTAAGGCGATTTTAAGAGTTCAAAAATATAAAACATCCGGTGTAAGCAGAATAATGGAATCACAAAAGAAGTATTGACAGCAACCAGAAATGTAAGAACCTGAGAAAAGCGGTCTTTTCTCAGATTTTTTATTCTTCATCGCATCATCTTAGGGTGAGGGCTCCCATTTTCAACTTTAGGCGCATCTAGTCTCTCTGCTAATAACTTTGCCAGCGTTAAGATGTTTCTTGGCTATTCTATTTAGCCATATCAGGAGCAAGTATTCCACACCCTTAGGCGTGGAATACTGGCTCCTAAGATGGCTAAATAGGAAAGCCTTGGACTCTAGGGGCTGATGACCAGATAGTTGATGTGTACAGCGGATTTGGTGCAAAACATTTAAGAATGTATTGAATCATTAGATGAGGGCTTCGGATACCAGCGAGTTCTTGTGTAGTGTTCCAGAGTGCTGCATACGTCTTCTTTCTAGTATATTCCAAGGGTGATATGAAGGCTCATCCTTCATCCCACTTAAGGCCAAGGTTGACATGTCAGGGGGATTTTTGAACTCTGGTATTATTGACAAAGATTGTAATTTCGTTTTCGTTCTTTTTGTTGGTGAAGGTGATTTGGGCAGTTTTCTTTTTATTTAGTTTTAAACCAATGTAGTGTAATTATTCTTCCAGTTTCTTAATCGTCTTGTTTGCTTCCTCGCATAAGTGAAGTGCAGTTTCTTGATCTTTAGAGGCGACAAAAAAAATTCTGCATATGCAATGAATTGTTTGCAATTTTGCGCTAAAATTGGTGCTAATGCCATTGCGAAGAAAGTGACGGACAAAACGGCCCCTTGTGGTACTCTCCTTTTGATACGGTAAGTTGCGGTTTGTTTCCCGTTAATTGCAGTGACTTGCCTTATTTGAAGGATCGCCTAAGGTGCTTCCTGTAATAAGAAAATACTCCTTCAGAATTATCGCCAAAGCTGGAATGGAGATGTAGTCTAAGGCTGCTGCTACATCCAGAACATGTGTTGTCTTATGTAAGGCGGCCCCTAAATGAGTGTAGTGCTATGTTTGTGTTGTTTAGTTGTTTCTGGCCTCTTAGCCACCAGGAAGCAGCGATCACCAGGAAGGCTGCTTCCTTAGTACTCTGGCAGGCTCCACCACCTTATTTCCAAGGATTTCAGTGGCAAGGCCTATGTAAAAAAAAAGGGCTGAACAATAGAAATTGTAGAAATTGGAAAGACCGAAAGATTTATGAGAAAGCGGTAGAATTTAGACGTTGATTTAGAATTTGGCGGCATTCTTAAAGGGTACTCGGTCAGTTTAGTTAAGAGTGCGGGAAGACTGGGGAGAACAGGTAGAAGGATGAGGACAACAGAGTAGGCATCCCCAAAGAGCTCAGTCGGGACTATTCCCACCAGGCAAAGTATGGGGGAATGAGCAAGAAACCTGGCTCCATCTCCCCTGCTTGGAGATGGGTTTTAAAGGGAACTGGGTTTGAGTACCCGGTTCAGATCGCCAAATAGTGTTGTGTCGATTCCAGTAGGATGATTAAACTGCCCATCTTGTCCCGGGGGTAGGATATGTTAGCTGGCAGTTGGGGTGGGAGAGACACATCTACTTCATGCATAATCTGCATTCTCGTTCTACTTGCATTCTATTTTTATACGTTTTTTCTTATATTTCATAAAATTTTATTTATTTATTGTTTTCTGTTAGGTTATATATATATATATATATACACTGAGTGATCACTGAATATCGACCACCTATCTAATACTTCGTAGGTCCTCCTTTTGCCCTCAGTACAGCAGCTATCTGATGTGGCTGCCCAATACATTCACTACCCAATACAACATGGGCTAACCGGGAACAATAACTGGCATGACCATGCGTCATGCCAGTTATTGTGACGTCATTTGTGGTGTCAAAGCGCCTTTTAAAATTTTTTTGAGATTGGGGAATAGGTGGTAGTCAGAGGGAGCTAGGTCAGGTGAATAAGGTGGATGGTCCAAATATTTGAAACCCAGTTGTTCGATTTTTTCCATTGTTAGGTGTGCCTTGTGTGCTGGTGCGTTGTCCTGAAGGAAGATGATGACTTTGCTCAATTTTCGACGTCTTTTTTTTTAAGTATCAGTTCATGAATTTGATCGATGTTTTCGAGAGTTGATGCAGAAATCGGTCTTCCCGTCCTTGGATCATCTTCAAGGACAGAACTGCCTCTTTTTAATTTGTCAACCCAATTTTTTATAGTTGCATAAGAAGGACACTGTTCTTTTAGTGTTTTGGTCATATCTTCAAATATTGCTTTTGCAGAAAACCCTTTGAAATGAAGGAATTTTATGATCGCATGGTACTCCATCTTCTCAAACTTGTGATTTTCCCTTGACTCCATTTCTTTAAAGGCTGAACAAAATAATTACATTTTTATTTATTTTTTCTGGATTTATGGTTTTTATAATAAAAAAAAGATCTCTGATGACAAATATGATAATTAAATTGGTCAAATATTTCAAAAAATGGCTGAGGCTAAAAACTTTTCAAACCCCCTCGTACCCTTCAAAAATCTACGAAAATTTTAGCACGATCAAGAAGCCACAAAAGAAACACTTGCAATCATTTGCAGCCTGTATAATAGCATAAGGATTGTAGCAATAATGTTTATTTTTAAATTACGTGTTATATACTTTAAAAAAAAATTGGGCTACACCTCAAACTACGATAAGATACCCAACCACCGAGGAGCAGCCAACAATCCTTGAAACGGTGCCCTCTGCCAGGGTATCCGCCGAGAATAAGTAACATTAGTCTTCTCCATTGGTAAAGCGTTACTTTTTCGAAGTGGTGCAATGTCAAGGCAACTGGTTGTGAAAGTTTTCCTAATATGAGATAACTAAAAGTATGGTTATATATATATATCTATATCTGGACTAAGTATACATTTATTATTGAACATCATTTGAGGTGAACAGCGATCCTGACTTGCTTCTAGGAGTGTTAAAAGTCAATGATGTTTGTGTTAAAGAATAGTCATACCTACGAGTCAGATGAGATTAAGGCTTGCTCCGGTGTTTCAGAAATTTCGCATCATCGAATTCAAGCTATCTTCAAGACAAATGCAATTCCATCTTGCAAAGCCATTTCAAAGATTAAAAAATATAAAATATCCATTTGTTAAAGCAATACTGCCGTTGGGTTTCGTTTAATATTTCGATGAATGATAGCCCCTGCAAAGTAGAACTAAAGGTGTGATTCATTTGTGCACGACAGTGCATTGTAGACAAAGACGGCTTCAGCTTTCTTTAGCAGTTGGTAGATGCTTAGGAGTCTTGCTTCTTTGTATCTCGAATTAACCCATGCATTCCAGGGGAGGCCTAAAATTGAATGAACGCATTGATTGAGAATGGAGTTGAATCTCTCAAGGTATTCGTGACAGGGGGTACCCCATGAGATGATTCCATAGGTGAATTAAGGAGAGGAATGCTAATCTGAGAAGGGAAGGAGACACCCAGGCAGAGACTCGGGCGAATTTCCCCACTAGTGACGGTCTTCTTATTGTTTGGTACGTAATTAGCATTAGTAGAGGCATTTGATGCAAGAAAGCAAGCTTATGCAGCATCAGCAAAAAAAAAAAAAAAAAAAAAACCCACTTCCACTTCACCCCTCTGTTCGTTCAAAATACCTGTCCAGCTGAGCCTTAAACTTATTTAGGCTATCAACCTCCACCACAAGGGATGGAAGTCTGTTCCACCAACCAACCACCCGCTGGCTAAAGGCAAATTTCCGCACGTCTATCCTACATCTGTCTTTCCTCAATTTGAATTTATGCCCTCTCAGGTGATTATTCTGAGCTAGAGGAAGAATCCCATCAGCATTGAGCATGCTCAGCCCATTCAAGGCTTTGTACACCTCTATCAGATCACCTCGCTGGTGCCTAGTCTCCAGACACTGTAATTTGCAAAACTTAAGCCTTTCTTCGTAAGAGCACCCCTTCGTTCCATTCACCAATCTTGTTGCCCTTCTCTGTACTCGTTCCAGCAGCTCTACATCCTTCTTGAAATGAGGCCTCCAGACCTGTATACAGTACTCTAGGTGTGGCCTGACCATTGCCTTATACAATGGAATAATCACCTCCTTATCCCTGCTGGAAAAATTCCTGTATATCATTGACAATACTCCATGAGCCACTCTTGCAGCCCGTCTGCACTGCTCAGAGAACTTTATATCTGCCTGCACAACCACCCCCAAGTCCCTTTCATTCTCTACCACTGTCAGTGTAGTACCACAGAGTTGATACGTTGCTCTGGGGTTACTGTTTCCCATGTGTAGTACTTTACATTTGTCAATGTTAAACTTCATTTGCCACCTCTCAGCCCATCTGCTCAACCTTTCCAGATCCTGTTGCAGCAGCATAGTGTCAGTAGTGTCCTTAACAACCCTGCCAACCTTTGTATCGTCTTCAAACTTGGACATTAAGCTTGATATACCATAATTCTTCCGTAAGATTATTAAATTTTATCCCAACTCAAGCCAAACTGCTAGAAAATTTGTTTCATTCACCTTTCCAGTTGTTTCCTTTGTATGTTATTTCGAAATAAATATTTAGTGGTTTATTCTTCGTTCTAAACACCATATATTTCGACTTTTCTGGATTTAGTATAAGCTGATTCTTTTGAAGAGACACAAGTTTTCCCTATGAATAACACAATGCACAAGAAGCATTTCTGGATTCTCATCTTTCATAAATTTTAAGCAGCCATTTTTCTTGCCCATCATATTAGGAGCACCATCTGCAGCGCAAGATGTTATATTTTTCATTGATATATTATTGTCATCTAAGTAATTTTTTAGCTTATTATATATATCTTTGGAGGTAGTGGTGCTCTCTAATGATTTACAGAATAACATTTCTCAGAAAAATTACCTTTATCAATATATCTTACATAAGTTATCAGTACGGCTTCACTGTCTCTCAAAGTTGAGTCATCCATTTGCACTGAGAATTTTCTTGTTTTCAGCTTTCCAACAAGTTGTATTTCAATATCTTCACTCATTTCATCTATTCTTCCGCTAACAGTATTGTTATTGAGTGGCATAGCTTTCACGTCTTTGTCATCTTTTTCCAGAACTGTTTTAAGAAATTCTGATATTGATGGTTTGATTAAATTCTCTCCTATAGTATGATTTTTCCCAGATTTAGCAATGAGTAAAGAAATTTCATAACTAGCCTCAAGAGTACGATTGATAGTTGCAGTATGAGCAATAAACAGAGACTTTACCAACAATTCTTCTTTTGTACAAGTTTGTACATAGTAGGCGGTTGTTTTAAACTCTAGACGAGCAATTTTTGAATTGCCCCCCTGAACAATCAAATTTCCCCCATGTGGGGCGTGGGACCCACGTTGGGAAACACCGCCTTAAACGGAATTTAAAAATATCCGTAAACTTTTCCAGATATTAAGAAGAAAAGTCACAGAATTCGGTTAAGGTAATTAAGATTGTGGATGAAGACAAGACAGGAAATTCGTTGTATTCAATGAAAGAGGCAGAAAACGGTGGTTTAAGAAACCAATGAGGAAGAAGCAAAGTTGGTTCTGTAAATTTAAAATTTTACAGTAAAGGGAAGTTGATTGTTTCTAACACGGTTTCGAAGAGTGATGGGTAATTATAGAGGCCAATTGAGAATAAAAGTGCCAATGGTAATTGATCAAAATAGCAAGACCACCCATGCAGTGGCAGCTGATGTTCATAGTGGAGATTTCACCTAAGAGTCTGAAAGTTTTTACTTAGTATAAACCAGAGCTGTAATGCTCAATACGTTCCACGTTGATATCAATACTGTGCATATACGATAAAGGAAATTTCTTTAAAAGACCATCGATTGTCTCCTTTTTTTCTGAAAAAGATCAGCAACTCGCAAATCTACCTCTTTATAGTGAACACTGAACAACTCGACTGTGCTGTTATCAAAAACATCTACACAAACTTTCACCTATTGGTGTTTCTCCGTAATTAGACAATCCATCTGAAAGAAAAGCAAGTAGCTAAGAGGGTGGTGTCTCAGAACGCAAAGAACCCCTGAGAACCGGACTTAGGCGAGGCAGCTGTACTTTTAAATGTTCGGTCTATAGGGTGGTTATAAAGTAATTTCCCCTATGAATGTTATTGTAAATTCTGAGCTGGACCTCTTTCTGTACATTGCTTTCAGTAAACTGGGTTTGCTACTTACTACATCGATATCATACTGTGTAGGCACTTCGCCACGAGTTGCCTTCGTATTGCGCTATTATTATAAATAGTACTGCTCTTAGGGGAAAGTAAAATACACTGCCTTTAAAATATCTTTCTTCTGTTCTTTGAATGCTGGATAATACAAAGAGATATTAGAGAACTTTTCGGTTTTTATTATTATTTTTTTACATCAAATAGCTTAAATGCACAATGATTGATTCTTGCACACCTCTTTATAATTTCTTCCGTTGGAACAATTAGTGTTCATTACAATTTCCACAAGCTGCCTTACTTCAGGATGGCTTAGTCTCTTTCTGAGAGGAAGGAAGAGAATTATTGGTATTTCACTAGCACTGGAAAGAAAGGGACCAACCAAACCCCTCAATATATATGGTGTAAATATTGTCCAGACTGCTCTGAATGATTTTTTTTGCACGAACGCATTTATGTGATAATGACTGCACGGATCTGCTAAAAGAAGATCATGTCTGATTATGCTCATTTGCTAATATGAGGTAGCCCAGAGGAAGGGGTGTATAGTAATCATTTAACATCGTGCACACAGATTTCAGTAATGTGTTTGATAATGATCCACATACAACCTCTGTACAAACTAGAGCAGAGTGAAAATATGGCAAGTTACTGGTGTGGAAGAGATGTTTGATTAGCTAGGAGAGAGTTCTTATTAATGGCTACTAACCAAAAATGTACTGAAGTTGCTAGAGGAGTTCCTTCGGGTTCGGTTTTGGATGCCTTACTGTTTCAATTTTTCTTGACGATATCGAAAAATAAATATCGATTTTAATGCCCAATTTTGTCATACAAAATTAAGAAGGTGAATGACAGTATTCAGAACACTGGAATAGCGACTGGGATGGAGTAGGGGCATTTGCTCCGGTTTCCATCAAGTTGCCAGATAACACGGTTTCGTTATAGTAAAGGGGCGCCACATAACCCGCTATGATCAGGGCCTGGGATTCAAACAGGATATCTATAAATTAAGAAGATTGGGTGGAAAGTGTCAATTGAGGTTTAACATTGATAAATGAAAGGGACTGCTTTTTTGGACAGCAGAAGTTCCAGAATTACATAGCAATTAGGTGGTACCACAATCAAGCTGATGTAGAGCGAAAGAGATAATGGGATAATTGTGCAGTCCAACCTGAAGTTCTCTCAGAGAGCAGATAGGCTGTTTGGATACCTCAATGATACAGAGTAACTTTGACAGCAGGGGCAAGGTGATTATTCCGTTTTGAAATGCAATGGTTAAGGAGCATCTTGAATACCCCAAACAGGTGTGGAAACCTCAATTTAGGAAGGATACAGACTATTGGAAGTGATTCGGAAGATACAGAATGGTAACCTTGCAGAGAAAGGCTTGAGTACCGTTAATTTCAGAGTCTGGAAACTAGGTAGCAGTGAAGAGACTTGTTGACGTTTAATAAGGATTTCGGTGGATTATGTCAATAAAATGCTTATGGTATCCGTACCAGCTGTTGGACGATACACACAAGGGGATGTAAATTGAAAATGTATGTTTTAGCCACAGAGTTATTTATTATTGGAGCAAACTTCCGTCTGGTGCAATGTAGATGGGAGAATGAATTTCAAGGAGGATTACAAAGATTATTTTAAGAGAGGTGCAAGCGAAGGATTGGTGCGTTCTCATGCTTTATTAATGCCGTATAAGTTTGTTCCTGACATCATATTGATACTACTGCTATCGTCATATGTGTAGCTTGATGAGCAGATCGCGAGATCAAGCCAGTACACTGCCGCAGACAATGGATGATCCAAAATTAACTGATCACGCAGTATATATCGGCTACAGGAAAACCTCAAAATGTAGTTTTGAACTGTTCTGGCCACGGTAACGGTATTGCCATTAAAAGGAAATTGTATTTGTAAGGAAGGTTATGACAGTATTTAGGGCAGTGGAATAGCGACTGGGATGGAGTAGGGGCATGTGCCCCGGTTTCCATCAAGGTGCCAGATAACACGGTTTCGTTATGGTAAAGGGAAGCCACATAACCTCATTATACTTCTGATCAGGGTCTGGTATTCAGACCAGATGGAAGTTTGATGGATGTTTTTTTTATAATACAAATTTGCTGAAATGGTTTAAGACATTTTTAAACCTTTCAGTGAAATTTTAACCTAATTTGCGACAGAACAACAACAACAACAACAAAAAGCTTTATTGAAACATTCATCTAATTACAACACAACAGTCGCCATTTTGAACAGCAGTTGGGATTGTTCAGAAAATTGATTATTACCATTGAAGAGATCAATCACTCTGAACGTACAATGGCTGGCGTTGTTGGTTGTTGAATCTCGGAACAATCAGTATTGTTACCCACTTCAGCAAATAGCCTTCATCGAGGACAGCGTTAAGTTTTCTCAGTGACTATTAAAAGACAGCATATGACATATTTATGACAGCCTAACGACTTAAATTTCGCAAAATACGGTCCTTTCATAGGAATGTTCTGGGTAATATTTTGATTTTGAGTTATTCTTTTGGTGTAAGTGATATATATATTAGTTTTGAACTTTGTATTTCTTTGAGAAATACACCATACCCTGCAAAATTCTAATACAATTTCAACATGATAAAGAAGTCATAAAAGAAACATGTGCTTCTTTTATGCACATGTTTCTTTTATTATTATTTGCAGCATATATAATAACGTAAAAAAATGTGGCAGTTACGTTTAATATTAACCGAAGTGTTAAACTAAAACAGATTTTGGACTAGAGCCTCAAACTACGATAAGATTCACTAAATGGACACATTAGTGCAATTGCATCATAATTATGAGTATATAGTGAACCTTGAAATAAGTAAATTGGCGTTGTTTTAGTTCTATCTGATATTGTGAAAATATTCACAACGAGTTGCCCTGATATTGCATTACTTGGAATAAGCAACACTTTACAATGGAGAAGACTGTTACTTATTCTTGGCGGATACCACCACCCAGACCGCACCGTTTCATGGCTTGTTGTCCTCTCCTGGGTGGGCGAGTAGGTAACCTGGTGTCGCAATAAGTGACAACACAGTTATAATTGTGGAGTTATACTTTGTAACTGGGTTGTAACTTATTGGAACACGAATGTACCTACTCGTCCACCGAGGAAAGGCTAACAAGTCTTAAAAGGGTGCCGTCTGGGTGGCTTAGTTCCTCGGAAAAGTTTAATTCGAATTCCTTTTGCCTTTTAGAAACAACAGAAAAACGGCACTTTCAAACTATTCGTAAGAATTTTTTAAATTCTGCGCCCGCTTTTTTCTGCTCAACTTCTAAAAGCAGTTTTTGTTCAGGATATCACTGTAGTAGAGCAATGGAAATTAGTTCATATTTGAAACTGGTGGAGAAGTACCAAAACAGCATGCTTCTCTATGACGTAAAAAGAAAGATGCAATATTCCACATGAAATACTAAAGCTAAAGAAATTGTCTTCACAATGACTGAGACCTGTTGAAAAGGATAAAAAAAGAAAGCAAACGAGATCGGAACACTTCATCCATCTGGGAGATGAAAAACTGTCAGAATGAGTCTATTAGTTGAATTGCTTAAGCACAATAATGAAATCACAAAGAAATAAATATGAATATCAGTCAAAAATGTAAGAACTTCTACTTACATTTTTGACTGATACCCATATTTTTTTTCTCGCCTTTAAATATCCACAAGACTTAAACTGGACATTGGAAAAACCTTAAACCGATTTCAAATAGTATTTAAAGAGACTGATAAATGAGAATACGGAAAAGTATGTTGGGAACAGCTATAGAAGTTGTTAAGCCTTTGTCGATCAATATTTCTTTGCGTGATCTCGTAGCCAGAATTATCATCAACATAGATTAGACAACGCTAATCTATCTGCCACTTACATGAAAGATCCCATCTTGTCTAAAAGCTCAGCCTTTCAAAGATGCGACTGAACTGTCTATTGATACCATTTGTTCGAAAGTGGTGTAAATTCTGGAAACTACTAAGAAGGAAAAAGTGTTGCACATGAGAGACGAGCATTCCACAGGAAGTTCAAATCTTGGTGGTTGCAGCAAAGAATGAAGGTACAAAACTGTTATTTACAATACAGATAATTTCAATATAAGTCCGAAAATGTGAAACCTAATTGAATATTTAAGACTTTTGTATTTATTTAGAGACTATTTCTTCTTAGAATCTCAGATTAAGAAGGTATGTAAAGAACGATTTAATTGGATAATTTACAGAAAGTAAAAGCTAATTCCTAATATATATATTAAATATTACATCACATTGCATTCGATACATTCTTTCAGTTTTCTTAAGAAGAATGGAAGCTCCCATGAAGTTTAAAAATTTCCAATAAGGGTAAAAACAGGTTAATTTTCAAAACATAAATTTTCAGAAGTACAAGATACTTTATGGTATGGTAAGTAAAAGTTAATTTCCAGTAATTTTTAAACATTTTATATTAACAAAAAAAACTGTTTTTAATTTAACTAGTTTTCATTGCTATCGTTTTAAGAAAATAGATAATCAGACGCATTTTTCAAGACCGATGGGATCAAATTTGAAGAGTGAAGTGATGTTCAAAGTTTTTCGTCATCATTTTAAAAAGGTTATTGTGACCTTGTAAACAGTAAAGACAACATCACATTAGATTCGACATATTCTTTCAATTTTCTTAAGGAGGATGGAATCTCCCACGTGGCTTACGAATTTCCAATATATGGAAAAAGAGGCTAATTTTCAAAACAATTTTTCAGCAGTACAGGATACATTATATACATTATTTTAAACATTTTATATTCACACAAAAAATAGGTTTTTAATTTAACTAGTTTTCCCTGTTATCGCTTTAAGAAAGTAGATAATCAGACGCATTTTTGATGAGGGATGGAATCAAATTTGAAGAGTGAAGTGATGTTCAAAAATCATTTCTCATCGCTTTCAAAAGAATGTTGTGGCCTTGGAAACAGAAAAAGACATCATATTGGATTCGATTTATTCTCAGTTTTCTTAAAGATACTGGAATGTTCCATGAAGTTTACAAGTTAGCATAAAAAGAGGCTAATTTTCAAAACATCATTTTCAGAAGTAGAGGAAACCTTATGGTAGATAAGTAAAAGTTAATTTTTTAAACATTTTATATAAAGAAAACACTTGTTTTTAATTTAACTAGTTTTCCCTGCTCTCTTCTTGTGAAAATAGATAATCAGACGCATTTTTCACGAGAGATGGAATCAAATTTGAAGAGTGAAGTGATGTTTAAAAATCCTTTCTCATCGCTTTCAAAAGAATGTTGTGGCCTTGGAAACAGCAAAGAAAACATCACATAGCATTCGACACATTCTTACAATTTTCTTAAGGAGTCTGGAGTCTCCCATGATTTTTAAAAATTCCCAAATAAGGGAGATAAAAGGCTAACCTTCGAAATATAATTTTTAGAAGTACAGTACATATATAGGATTATTTATGGTATGGTAACTAAAAGTTAATTTCTGGTTATTTTTTAATCCTTTTATAATAACAGAAAAAAAATTGTATTTATATTTTCCTTTATGTCATGAAATCTGCATTTTAAATTGAAATAAAAAGAGGTTAACCTTCAAAACATCATTTTCCAGAAGTAGAGGAAACATTATGGTATGATAAGTAAAAGTTAATTTTTTTAACCATTTTATATAAAGAAAACACTTGATCTTAATTTAACTAGTTTTCACTGCTATCTTCTTGTGAAAATAGTTAATCAGACGCATTTTTGATGAGAGATGGAATCAAATTTGAAGAGTGAAGGGATGTTCAAAAATCCTTTCTCATCGCTTTCAAAAGAATGTTGTGGCCTTGGAAACAGCAAAGACAACAAGGAGACTTCTTAAAGAGACTGGAGACTCCCATGATTTTGAAAAATTCCCAAATAAGGGAGGTAAAAGGCTAACCTTCTAAATATAATTTTTTAGAAGTACAGTATAGTAGATATATAGGATTAGTTATGGTATGGTAACTAAAAGTTAATTTCTAGCCATTTTTTTAAACCTTTTATAATAACAGAAAAAATTGTATTTATTTTTTCCTTTATGTCATGAAATCTGCATTTTAAATTGAAATAAAAAAGGTTAACCTTCAAAACATCATTTTTCAGAAGCAGAGGAAACATTATGGTATGATAAGTAAAAGTTAATTTTTTTAAACATTTTATATAAAGAAAACACTTGATCTTAATTTAACTAGTTTTCACTGCTATCTTCTTGTGAAAATAGTTAATCAGACGCATTTTTGATGAGAGATGTAATCAAATTTGAAGAGTGAAATGATGTTCAAAAATCCTTTCTCATCGCTTTCAAAAGAATGTTGTGGCCTTGGAAACAGCAACGACAACATCACATAGCATTCGATATATTCTTACAATTTTCTTAAGGAGACTGGAGTCTCCTATGATTTTGAAAAATTCCCAAATAAGGGAGATAAAGGCTAAATTTCAAAATATAATTTTGTAGAAGTATAGTACAAATATAGGATTAGTTATGGTATGGTAACTAAACGTTAATTTCTAGTAATTTTTTTAAACCTTTTATTATAACCTTCAAAATATCATTTTTCAGGAGTAGAGCAAACATTATGGTATGATAAGTAAAAGTTAATTTTTTAAACATTTTATATAAAGAAAACAATTGTTTTTAATTTAAATATTTTTCGCTGCTTTCTTCTTCTGGATATAGATAATCAGACGCATTTTTGATGAGAGATGGAATAAAATTGAAGAGTGAAGTGATGTTCAAAAATCCTTCTTCATCGCTATGAAAAGAATGTTGTGGCCTTGGAAACAGCAAAGACAACGTCACATAGCATTCGATATATTCTTACAATTTTCTTAAGGAGACTGGCGCCTCCCATGAGATTTAAAAATTCCCAAATAAGGGAGATAAAGGCTAAATTTCAAAATATAATTTTTTAGGAGAATAGTACATATACAGGATTACTTATGGTATGGTACGGAAAAGGTAAATGATGTTCAAAAATCCGTTTTACATCGCTATCAAAAGAATGTTGTGGCCTTGGAAACAGCCAAGAAAACATCCCATAGCATTCGATATTCTTACAATTTTCTTAAGGAGACTGGAGCCTCCCATGAGATTTAAAAATTCCCAAATGAGGGAGATAAAGGCTAAATTTCAGAATATAATTTTTTTAGAAGTATAGAACATATACATATATAGGATTAGTTATGGTATTGTAACTAAAATATAATTTCTAGTCATTTTTTTAATCTTTTATTATAACCTTCAAAATATTATTTTTCAGAAGTAGAGCAAACATTATGGTATGATAAGTAAAAGTTAATTTTTTAAACATTTTATATAAAGAAAACACTTGTTTTTAATTTAACTAATTTTTGCTGCTCTCTTCTTGTGAAAATAGATAATCAGACGCATTTTTGATGACAGATGGAATCGAATTTGAAGAGTGAAGTGATGTTCAAAAATCCTTTCTCATCGCTATCAAAAGAATGTTGTGGCCTTGGAAACAGCAAAGACAACATCACATAGCATTAGATATATTGTTAAAATTTTCTTAAGGAGACTGGAGACTGCCATGACTTTTACAAATTTCCAAATAAGGGAGTTAAGGGATGAGAGACGGAATCAAATTTGAAGAGTGAAGTGATGTTCAAAAATCCTTTCTCATTGCTTTCAAAAGAATGTTGTGGCCTTGGAAACAGCAAAAACAACATCACATAGGGAGTTCAGGGAGTTAAGAGATCACAGCTGGAATCAAATTTGAACAGTGAAGTGATGTTCAAAAATCCTTTCTCATCTCTATCAAAAGAATGTTGTGACCTTGGAAACAGCAAAGACAACATCATATAGCATTCTATATATTCTTACAATTTTCCTAAGGAGACTGGAGCTTCCCATGAGATTTAGAAATTCCCAAATAAGGGAGATAAAAGCTAAATTTCAAAATATAATTTTTTAGAAGTATAGTACATATATAGCATTAGTTATGGTATTGTAACTAAAATATAATTTCTAGTCATTTTTTTAATCTTTTATTATAACCTTCAAAATATTATTTTTCAGAAGTAGAGCAAACATTATGGTATGATAAGTAAAAGTTAATTTTTTAAACATTTTATATAAAGAAAACACTTGTTTTTAATTTAATTAGTTTTCGCTGCTCTCTTCTTGTGAAATAGATAATCAGACGGATTTTTCATGAGAGATGGAATCAAATTTGAAGAGAGAAATGATGTTCAAAAATCCTTTCTCATCGCCATCAAAAGAATGTTGTGGCCTTGGAAACAGGAAAGACAAGATCACATAGCATTAGATATATTGTTACAATTTTCTTAAGGAGACTGGAGGCTGCCATGACTTTTACAAATTTCCAAATAAGGGAGTTAAGGGATTTTGGTTCATCCCACAGCGCCAGTTCTGCTTACCTAAAGCGGCCCACTGGGCACTCACATCCTTTCGTCCGGGCTTCGAGTCAAGCAAGCCGGACTTCTCACCCATTTAAAGTTTGAGAATAGGTTGAGGTCGTTTCGGCCACAATGCCTCTAATCATTCGCTTTACCGGATGATTAGAGAGAGATGGAATCAAATTTGAAGAGTGAAGTGATGTTCAAAAATCCTTTCTCATCGCTATCAAAAGAATGTTGTGACCTTGGAAACAGCAAAGACAACATCACATAGCATTCGATATATTCTTACAATTTTCTTAAGGAGACTGGAGCTTCCCATGAGATTTAAAAATTCACAAATAAGGGAAATAAAGGCTAAATTTCAAAATATAATTTTTTAGAAGTATAGTGCATATTAGGATTAGTTATGGTATTGTAACTAAAATATAATTTCTAGTCATTTTTTTAACCTTTTATAATAACTTTCAAAATATTATTTTTCAGAAGTAGAGCAAACATTATGGTATGATAAGTAAAAGTTAATTTTTTAAACATTTTATATAAAGAAAACACTTGTTTTTAATTTAACTATTTTTGGCTGCTCTCTTCTTGTGAAAATAGATAATCAGACGCATTTTTCATGAGAGATGGAATCAAATTTGAAGAGAGAAATTATGTTCAAAAACCCTTTCTCATCGCTATCAAAAGAATGTTGTGGCCTTGGAAACAACAAAGACAACATCACATAGCATTAGATATATTGTTACAATTTTCTTAAGGAGACTGGAGTCTGCCATGACTTTCACAAATTTCCAAAAAAGGTGTTAAGAGATGAGAGATGGAATCAAATTTGAAGAGTGAAGTGATGTTCAAAAATCCTTTCTCATCGCTTTCAAAAGAATTTTGTGCCCTTGAAAACAGCAAAGACAACATCACATAGCATTCGATATATTCTTACAATTTTCTTAAGGAGACTGCAGCCTCCCATGAGATTTAAAAATTCCCAAATAAGGGAGATAATGGCTAAATTTCAAAATATAATTTTTAGAAGTATAGTACATATATAGGATTAGTTATGGTATGGTAACTAAAATATAATTTCTAGTCATTTTTTAAACCTTTTATTATAACCTTCAAAATATCATTTTTCAGAAGTAGAGCAAACATTATGGTATGATAAGTAAAAGTTAATTTTTTAAACATTTTATATAAAGAAAACACTTGTTTTTAGTTTAACTAATTTTTGCTGCTCTCTTCTTGTGAAAATAGATAAGCAGACGCATTTTTCATGAGAGATGGAATCAAATTTGAAGAGAGAAATGATGTTCAAATATCCTTTCTCATCGCTATCAAAAGAATGTTGTGGCCTTGGAAACAGCAACGACACCATCACATAGCATTCGATATATTCTTACAATTTTCTTAAGGAGAATGGATCCTCACATGAGATTTAAAATTTCCGAAATAAGGGAGATAAAGGCTAAATACAAAATATGATTTTTAGAAGTATAGTACATATATAGGATTAGTTATGGTATGGTAACTAAAAGTTAATTTCTAGTCATTTTTTAAACCTTTTATTATAACCTTCAAAATATAATTTTTCAAAAGTAGAGCAAACATTATTTTATGATAAGTAAAAGTTAATTTTTTAAACATTTTATATAAAGAAAACACTTGTTTTTAGTTTAACTAATTTTTGCTGCTCTCTTCTTGTGAAAATAGGTAATCAGACGCATTTTTGATGGGAGATGGAATCAAATTTGAAGAGTTAAATGATGTTTCAAAATACTTTCTCATAGCTATCAAAAGAATGTTGTGACCTTGGAAACAGAAAAGACAACATCACATAGCATTCGATATATTCTTACAATTTTCTTAAGGAGACTGGAGCTTCCCATGAGATTTAAAAATTCCCAAATAAGGGAGATAAAGGCAAAATTTCAAAATATAATTTTTTAGATGTATAGTACATATATAGGATTAGTTATGGTATTGTAACTAAAATATAATTTCTAGTCATTTTTTAACCTTTTATAATAACCTTCAAAATATTATTTTTCAGAAGTAGAGCAAACATTCTGGTATGATAAGTAAAAGTTAATTTTTTAAACATTTTATATGAAGAAAACACTTGTTTTTAATTTAACAAGTTTTCGCTGCTCTCTTCTTGTGAAAATAGATAATCAGACGCATTTTTCATGAGAGATGGTATCAAATTTGAAGACTGAAGTGATGTTCAAAAATCCATTCTCATCCCTATCAAAAGAATGTTGTGGTCTTGGAAACAGCAAAGACAACATCACATAGCATTAAATATATTGTTACAATTTTCTTAAGGAGACTGGAGACTGTCATTACTTTTACAAATTTCCAAGGGAGTTAAGGGAAGAGAGATGGAATCAAATTTGAAGAGTGAAGTGATGTTCAAAAATCCTTTCTCATTGCTTTCAAAAGAATGTTGTGGCCTTGAAAACAGCAAAAACAACATCACATAGCATTAGATATATTCTTACAATTTTCTTAAGGAGATTGGAGTCTCCCATGACTTTTACAAATTTCCAAATGAGGGTGTTAAGAGATGAGAGTTGGAATCAAATTTGAAGAGTGCAATGATGTTCAAAAATCCTTTCTCAACTCTATCAAAAGAATGTTGTGACCTTGGAAACAGCAAAGACAACATCACATAGCATTCGATATATTCTTACAATTTTCTTAAGGAGGCTGGAGCTTCCCATGAGATTTAAAAATTCCCAAATAAGGGAGATAAAGGCTAAATTTCAAAATATAATTTTTTAGAAGTATAGAACATATATAGGATTACTTATGGTATGGTGTGGAAGAGGTAAATGATGTTCAAAAATCCTTTTTTCATCGCTATCGAAAGAATGTTGTGGCCTTGGAAACAGCCAAGAAAACATCACAAAGCATTCGATATTCTTACAATTTTCTTAAGGAGGCTAGAGCCTCTCATGAGATTTAAAAATTCCCAAATAAGGGAGATAAAGGCTAAATTTCAAAATATAATTTTTTAGAAGTATAGAACATATATAGGATTAGTTATGGTATTGTAACTAAAATATAATTTCTAGTAATTTTTTTAAACGTTTTATTATAACCTTTAACATATCATTTTTCAGAAGTAGAGCAAACATTATGGTATGATAAGTAAAAGTTAATTTTTTAAACATTTTATATAAAGAAAACACTTGTTTTTAATTTAACTAGTTTTCGCTGCTCTCTTCTTGTGAAATAGATAAGCAGACGCATTTTTCATGAGAGATGGAATCAAATTTGAAGAGAGAAATGATGTTCAAAAATCCTTCCTCATCGCTATCAAAAGAATGTTGTGGCCTTGGAAACAGCAAAGACAACGTCACATAGCATTCGATATATTCTTACAGTTTTCTTAAGGAAACTGGAGCCTCCCATGAGATTTAAAAATTTCCAAATAAGGGAGATAAAAGGCTAAATTTCAAAATATAATTTTTTAGAAATATAGTACATATATAGGATTACTTATGGTATGGTATGGAAGAGGTAAATGATGTTCAAAAATCCTTTCTCGTCGCTATCAAAAGAATGTTGTGGCCTTGGAAACAGCAAAGACAACGTCACATAGCATTCGATATATTCTTACAAATTTCTTAAGGAGACTGGAGCCTCCCATGAGATTTAAAAATTTCCAAATTAGGGAGATAAAGGCTAAATTTCAAAATATAATTTTTTAGAAGTACAGTACATATATAGGATTAGTTATGGTATTGTAACTAAAATATAATTTCTAGTCATTTTTTTAATCTTTTATTATAACCTTCAAAATATTATTTTTCAGAAGTAGAGCAAACATTATGGTATGATAAGTAAAAGTTAATTTTTTAAACATTTTATATAAAGAAAACACTTGTTTTTAATTTAACTAGTTTTCGCTGCTCTCTTCTTGTGAAATAGATAATCAGACGCATTTTTCATGAGAGATGGAATCAAATTTGAAGAGAGAAATGATGTTCAAAATTCCTTTCTCATCGCTATCAAAAGAATGTTGTGGCCTTGGAAACAGCAAAGACATCATCACATAGCATTAGATATATTGTTACAATTTTCTTAAGGAGACTGGAGCCTCCATTGAGATTTAAAAATTCCCAAATAAGGGAGATAAAGGCTAAATTTCAAAATATAATTTTTTAGGAGTATAGTACATATATAGGATTAGTTATGGTATGGTATGGAAGAGTGAAATGATGTTTTAAAATCCTTCCTCGTCGCTATCAAAAGAATGTTGTGGCCTTGGAAACAGCAAAGACAACATCACATAGCATTCAATATATTCTTACAATTTTCTTAAGGAGACTGGAACTTCCCATGAGATTTAAAAATTCTCAAATAAGGTAGATAAAGGCTATATTTCAAAATATAATTTTTTAGAAGTATAGTACATAAATAGGATTAGTTATGGTATTGTAACTAAAATATAACTTCTAGCCTTTTTTTTAAATCTTTTATTATAACCTTCAAAATATCATTTTTCAGAAGTAGAGCAAATATTATGGTATGATAAGTAAAAGTTAATTTTTTAAACATTTTATATAAAGAAAACACTTGTTTTTAATTTATCTAGTTTTCGCTGCTCTCTTCTTGTGAAAATAGATAATGAGACGCATTTTTCATGAGAGATGGTATCAAATTGGAAGAGTGAAGTGATGTTCAAAAATCCTTTCTCATCGCTATCAAAAGAATGTTGTGGCCTTGGAAACAGCAAAGACAACATCACATAGCATTAGATATATTGTTACAATTTTCTTAAGGAGACTGGAGACTGCCATGACTTTTACAAATTTCCAAATTAGGGAGATAAAGGCTAAATTTCAAAATATAATTTTTTAGAAGTATAGTACATATATAGGATTAGTTATGGTATTGTAACTAAAATATAATTTCTAGTCCTTTTTTTAAACCTTTTATTATATAAAATATCATTTTTCAGAAGTAGAGCAAATATTATGGTATGATAAGTAAAAGTTAATTTTTTAAACATTTTATATAAAGAAAACACTTGTTTTTAATTTATCTAGTTTTCGCTGCTCTCTTCTTGTGGATATAGATAATCAGACGAATTTTTGATGAGAGATGGAATCAAATTTGAAGAGTGAAGTGATGTTCAAAAATCCTTTCTAATCGCTAACAAAAGAATGTGTGGCCTTGGAAAGAGCAAAGACAACATCACATAGCATTAGATATATTCTTACAATTTTCTTAAGGAGACTGGTGTCTGCCATGACTTTTACAAATTCCCAAAGAAGGGAGTTAAGAGATGAGAGATGGAATCAAATTTGAAGAGTGAAGCTATGTTCAAAAATCCTTTCTCATTGCTTTCAAAAGAATGTTGTGGCCTTGGAAACAGCAAAGACAACATCACATAGCATTCCATATATTCTTACAATTTTCTTAAGAAGACTGGAGCCTCCCATGAGATTTAAAAATTCCCAAATAAGGGAGATAAAGGCTAAATTTCAAAATATAATTTTTTAGAAGTATAGAACATATATAGGATTAGTTATGGTATTGTAACTAAAATATAATTTCTAGTTATTTTTTTAAACCTTTTATTATAACCTTCCAAATATCATTTTTAAGAAGTAGAGCAAACATTATGGTATGATAAGTAAAAGTTAATTTTTTAAACATTTTATGTAAAGAATACACTTGTTTTTAATTTAAAAAGTTTTCGCTGCTCTCTTCTTGTGAAAATAGATAATGAGACGCATTTTTGATGAGAGATGGAATCAAATTTGAAGAGTGAAGTGATGTTCAAAAATCCTTTCTAATCGCTAACAAAAGAATGTGTGGCCTTGGAAACAGGAAAGACAACATCAGAATAGCATTCGATATATCCTTACAATTTTTTTTAAGGAGACTGGAGCCTCCCATGCAATTTAAAAATTTCCCAATAAGGGAGATAAAGGCTAAATTTCAAAATATAATTTTTCAGAAGTATAGTACTTATATAGAATTGTTTATGGTATGGTAACTAAAAGTTAATTTCTATTCATTTTTTTAAACGTTTTATAATAACCGAAAAAAAATTGCATTTATTTTTTCCTTTATGTCATAAAATCTACATTTTATATTGAAATAAAAAACAAATTAATCGTTTCCAAACGTATTTTTGACCCTTAATGGAAATTATGGATTAAGAATTGTTACATCCTGTGGTATAAATATTGGGATCTCTAATTATCTTTCAAGTGGCTTTTCTTCACTCTGGATCATTCCTGCCTTTTATTCACACACACTGCTTCATTTATTTATCTCAGAACTCTCTAACAAGCTAGTAAGACTAAAATTGTTGGCCTGTGTAAATATTGTCTTAATGTTTTTCGTTATAATTTTGAATAACTTTTTCAAATAATTAATAATAGAGAAGGAAATTAAACTTCTCAACTTATGCATTTCCCTCCACCTTCGGGTGGAGGGAAATGCATAAGTTGAGAAGTTTAATTTCCTTTTCTTTTATTAATTATTAGTTTTTTTTTATCATTGTATAATTGTTTTATTCGTTTTTTTTTTTTTTTTTTGGCTTGTGCAGCATAAGCCATAGGCTTCCTTGCACCACGCTGCCATTACTAATACATGTACTAATACTAATAACCGAAACGAAAACTTCGAATGTGACATTCACCTAGGATAGCAGGCGCGAATTTTGTGTGGCAAATTTTGAAATAAATTTAAGATAAACTTACACCTGGTGAGCATGGGCCTGGCACACCCAGGGTACTGAGCTGAATATCATCATTCCTCTCTTTCTTGCTGATTTCCCTTCTCTCTTTCTCTCTCACTTGTTGTAACTCAGAATTTATTTTGTTTTTGGCTGGTACAGCAAGGGCTTCCTGCACCATATGGCTAATAATAATAATGTCTAAAATGTTTTGTAACAGCTTATAAATATATAATGCAGAGATTTATGAGAAGGTGCGCCTTTTAAAAATTTCGCATTTTTTTTTAATTTTCAGCAGGACGTTTAAAATAAATGGTATTAGAATGCAGCTTAAAAATATATATACTATTTTTTTATTATTATTATAAAGTAAAAAAAACTTACAATGTGTATTGGAATCCCTTAAGAAATGATAAAATACTATATTGGAATACTCTAACCAAGTATTCAAGTATTTGTGTTTGTTAGGCGGGATCCAGGGTTTCCCCTATACACCGCAGTGTACTCTAAAAGCATATCGCTGAGCCGGCAGAAAAAAAAAAAAAAAAAAAAAAAACTTTTCAAGGAAAGAACAACTAATAAAATGTTTGAACCCGTTACTGTGTGTAAGTGTGTGTTCTGTTGTATGTTGTGTGCCGGCTCCTGGCATTTCGCAGTCTGGGGGCAGAAGCAATTTCCTTCTACCCCCAGACTCCCGTCCCTAGCCACGTGGAGGCAGCCAGGAACAACTATACTTCATACTGATGCAAGACATCAAGAATAAATGGGAAGGACTTAGTAGGAAAATAGTTAGAAGAAAGAAACGGAAGAAATAGGTTAGAAAAGGAAACAGAAGAGGAAAAAAGAATTTCCTCAACACTAGTGGCAAATAATTAAAAACATTTCAACAAATATTGCTTTAAAAACTCTTACTATTACAAAATATTATTTATATTTTGTTATATAAAATCTTCCAATTGAAAGCAAAAATAAGTAAGTATATTCAACTACAGTTAAGTTAAATTTGATTCAATAACACCAATTAACTTATTACAACAAAATTCAGCAACTATTGGAACAACACTTAAGTAAATAATTACATTTACCATTTAACTTAATGAATCAACCACCAGCCCGAATGGGGCTGAAATTTACAAAATCTCAATTTCTGAGAAGAGATATACATATATACAAAACTAGAAAACAAACACAGAACAGACTCAAAAACCCAAAAACAAAACCAGGTAATAACTGTAAGTTACAATATAATACAAAAGTTCTAGAAGAGTTAAAACTTTGTTACATATTTACATTTAACTACGAGCTAAGACATCTCATTTACAACAGAAGTACAAGAAGAAAGACTCCACCCTAACCAGGGCAAAACAAAAACTGTGCATTATTATACCTAAAACACAAGAGTTAGATTCCTAATGGTGTCGATGTTATCTAAGAACTATCTGACATTAAGATTTTCCGACGTTTGAAAACCTTATCCGCAAAAGTTGAAAAAGCCCCAAACAATTCCAAAGAGGAAACCAAAAGAGGAAACTCAGAAACATCAAACACGTTTGTTATTAATTGAAAAGGAAGCCGTAAATCAACATATAAAGGACAGTCTAATATTATGTGTGGAACTGTTTCCAATTCACCACACAAACAGTTTGGAGAGTTAGCAAGACCGAAATGAAAAAGCTTAAAATTAATGCTACCGTGCCCAGAAAGAAGAAAGGTGAGATATAGACCTGGCGTAAACCAGGGAAAGTTATCCCTAGTAAAAATTTCTACTGTAGGTTTAAAACTATAAGTTACTCTTCCTTTTGTATTAAGATTCCAATCCTGTTGCCAGGAATCTTTAAAGAGTGCTGTCAACCTTTTACATTCCTCCTTATAGGTAAGATCCAAATTGTTAGAATACTGGTTCAATTGGACAAGAATACCTCGACTTTTATGGAACATAAGAAAATTTTGAATAACCTCATATTGAATTGGTAATTTCCCAGTTAAAACTAACAGGGCTGGGGTAGAAATGGTTCTGCAAGCACGTGATGTTGCTAAAAGGAAAAAACGTTGCGCTTGTATAAGATACTTTGCAACCATAGTTGTAGTACATTTACGGCCCCAAGCACCAGCAGCATAGACAATAATCGGGATAAAGATGCATCTGTAATATGTTCGAAGCACACTGGATTTTAAACCAGAAGTACATCTTGCTATATGAAGTATTTTGCCAGTGAGGATTTTAATTTTCTTTAGCAAGTATTTCGCATGCTGGACGAAATTTAGCTTATTATCCAGCATGACTCCTAAATATTTGAAAGAAGTTACAAGGCCAATAGAATTATCATTAAGTTTTACGGTTGGTGGTCTGTTAACAGCTAGCCGCCCCTTCAACAGCATCTGCTTTGTCTTTGAGACTGAGACCTCGAGCTTATGCAGTTGGCACCAGCAGTCAAGATCAAGGAGTGCCTCATTGGCACGTTCCTCCAATTCCAACCTGGAATTACCAAGGATGAGAACGACCAAATCATCGGCGTAAGCAACTTTATGTGTATATGGTAGATTTTGAGTGAGCCACCCATCCAGAACAACGGACCAACAAATTGGTCCCAGAACAGAGCCCTGGGGGCAGCCACGAGTAACCTGTCTCTTTACAACTTCAAAGCCAGAGGAGACAACAATGTTACGGTTTGAGAAATAACTTGATATTAACCTGTATAAAGGAATGGAAACCTCGGCCTCCCGAAACCTCGCGAGGACACTTTGCCACCATAAGGTGTCAAAGGCCCCCTTGAAGTCTACAAAGAGACCAAGGACATATTTGCTATTAGAGGCAGCTGTCAAATCAAGGGTGGCATTAATGGCATCCACCGTTGAGTACCCTTTCCGAAAGCCAAATTGATTACGTGCCGAAAGAGAATGATTGTTATAATAAATCTGAAAACGAAGTGAGATTAATTTTTCTAGTACTTTGCTTAAAGCAGGAAGTAAAGCAATAGGCCTATATGAAGTAACCATATTTGCCGGTTTGTCTTGATGTTTTAATAATATTTTCAAATTTGCTACCTTCCAAGAATCAGGAAAACAACCACCAGCCAAACAAGAATTCAATAAGTCACTAATGCAAGTCGGGCAAAGCTTCCAGATTCGCTTCAGTATGGACACCTCCATCAAGTCCAGACCGGGACATTTGCCCGAATTAAGTGAACTGATGGAGTTGTCGATTTCAAAAATGGAAAAAGGTTCCTCAACACTTGAAGCAGAGTAACAAAGATGATTCAATCTTAAGGAAGTCTGCAAAGGACTCTCAGGAACGGTGATATCATCCTTTATTATTTCTTGTAAAATGAGAGTGATGGATTCCTTCCAAGAAAGAGTTTCCGTGAGATCTGGTTTTAGGATTGAAGAATGGATCAGACCAGGGTGAATCTTCTCAGTAACCAGTTTGAACACAAAACCCCAAGGGTCAGAATTTAAGTTTTTTGAAATTAGATCATCCCAAGCTTTTCTCTTACATTTATATATAGTATTGAAATAAGTTCTCCTTGATGTTTTATACTGTTCGTAAAAAGTCTGTATTTCCGCCTGGGGTCTGTGTGAACGCTTAGCCCTTTGAAATTTTCGCCTTGCAGAGCTAAAAGCTTTTCTCAGGTTCGAGAGCTCAGACGTCCACCAAGGGACGGAAGAAGGGGAACGAGAACATTTCTGCAATGTAGAGTCACAAACAAAAGAGAATAACTTCATAAATTCTTCAAGATGGGAATTAGTGTCCAGAGAATTCAGAAAAGCAATACAGGTAGGAGTAAAAGTATCCAAAAATTTTGCATCAAAAAGTGACCAATCTATATTAACTGTTCTATATCTGGGAAAATCAGCTGTGTGTCTGGAAGGGCCCAAGGAAACGTTAAATTTAATGTGGAATACAATGGCATTATGGTCACTACCGGACCACGTGGGCTGAACCGACCAAGAATGAATGTTACTGCCAAAGGCTCTGTTGGTAAGAGTTACATCAACACTGGACTGTCCGGAAGCAGAAACAAAAGTTGGAGGTGAATACGGAATGTTCCAAACCGTTAAACCTTTAGAAAAAATTAACTCCTCAAACAACTCACCCTTAAGATTTGGAGGAAAAGAAGACCAGAGCGACGAAGAAGAATTAGAATCTGTCATAATTAGTAGTTTTTCACCAGCTAAATGCGATAATACGTGGTCCAGATAGATTAAAAAAGGCTCAATTGGCTGTACACCTTGTGAACAACGCATGTACAATGATATAGCATAAAACTTTTCAAACGGACCCTCTATGCAGGCGCAGGCAGCAAAATTAGAACACAAGGTATTAATTTTAGTAACAACCAATGAGGGGTCAGCCACCACCAGGGCTGCCCAAACCATAGCCCTGGCATTCCCCCCAGTACCAATATGCTGTATATAAGAAGAGACTATTCGAAACGAAAAAGGAAAGCCTTTAACCAAACCCTTTACTGAATATAATTCTTGTAAACCCATAAACGAAATCTTTTTATCAATTGCAATTTTTGCTAAGTCATTAGTAACCGAAGCTGACCTCTGACAATTGAGTTGTATAACTTTTAGCGAAGGACTAAAAGAAGAATGGAGGATTCTATTGAAAATTAGTTTTTGAGCGAATCAGCTCCTGTGCTCGAATAAATTCCGGGCAGCTAAGATCCCTATAAGAGTGTTTACTATCCTTTCTCCTCACCTTACAGTTAACGCAAATACTCTAACCAGACATTACCAAAATACTCTAACCAGACATTACCAAAAATGCAACTTTTTCTAGATGTCTATCATGCAGCGGTGTTTCTAGACATGCAGGATCCATTTTGAAAAGAATGAGCTGCTTTGGAAACAAAAATCAAAATTTTAAAGTTTTTACGACAGGTTGTACCTATTTGTGCAGAGCAAAGTTTCTCAAGGTGGAATGCAATGTGCTGTCATCGGCAAACTATGAATAAGGTTTCCAGTGCATGGAAAAAGGTCATTAATACACGAGGGAAAAAGAGTGTGTGAAGGAGGCCTGAATCCCACCGTACAACGCAATTGTAAGGCTGTCTTTCAAGTCCTGTGTCCAAGTATCGAGACCTCATCTGAAAAGATACATTGAGGTTTTTCAAAGTGTCCAAAAACCGACAATTTTCAAGGTGGGATCGGCACCGGGGGACTGTAGGAGGAATGACACTTTGATTATTTGGACTACAGAGCTTGGCGAGCATGGAACTAATTGAGGGTTTAGTAAAATGTAAGAAAGCGGAATTTCATGGAAATGTGATAGGCGTATCATCTGCAAACGCTGTTATAGTTAAAAAGTTCTTTACTTATCCTGATTGTGACTTTATGTACTGAAGTGCAAAGTCGACCTTCTCTGGTGAAGTGAAACAGTTGAATATTTCCTCTTGAGAAACACTTACCGTGTGAGAAAGAAAGCAAATCCAGGAGATTCATGAGAAGCTTTAGTGCGAAATATCTTTTTCATTGATATATGAACTAACGTATCCTACCAAGGGAAAGTATTATATTGATGCTGTATATGATGTTTTCAGTATGCTGCCAGATGATTCGTACTGTATTTGATACCATCCGGAATTTGGCCTATGATTCCATTTGCTAGGAATGATAACTAACTAGTGGTAGTATATGTTATGCAATAAATTACATGTACAGTATTGCAATAAGGTGGTTGGGCTGCCTTTTTTAATAAATAAATAAATATATATATATATATAATAGTGTACAAGAAAATAGTGAAAATTTGAAACTGGTGGAGAAGTAAGCTTATCTCACTAAGATGATATTTATTTGGGGATTGCAAAAAATATATAAATTTATTATCGACATGCACATGCGTTCTTTTGGGGTCAACAGGTGTCATAATTTCCTTCGCAGGGAGATGGAATTAAGGAAATCTTTGTTAGAGAAGAGAGACTCATACATACGAGTAAGTTTGCATTACTCATACATATGAATAATGCAAACTATCTTAAGGAACAAACAAAATCCGTCCTCCTTTGTTTTTTTTTTCTTATTTTCTGTCTTTCTGCTATATACCACTTTTAATACCTCTTGTGGTTTTCCGTCAAAAGGATACCAGAAGGATTTTGACGAATCTTGATGATAAGAAAGCTCCAGGTCCTGATGGTATTTCTCCACTTGTTCTCAAAATCTGTGCTCCTGAACTTACTCTTGTTCTTTGCCGCCTTTTTTCACTTTCTTATTCCAAGGGTGTTTTTTCTTCTGCTTGGAAATTTGTTCATATCCAGTCAGTTCCAAAAAAGGTGACAAATCCCTCCCATCCATTATCGTCCCATTGAAAATACTTCTACTCTCTCTCTAAATTAATGGAAAAATCAATTAATCACCAACTCTTAAACTACCTAGAAACCTTCTGTCTGATTAACGATCGCCAAGTAACCCATTTATGTTACCCATTTATGAACAAATTCAATGGAAAAGTTCTGTGAAACCCAAGCAGTTGCTCTTGACATCTCAAAGGCTTTCGATCGTATTTGGCTTAAAGGCCTTCTAAACAAGCTTCCATCTTATGTTTTCCCAACTGTTTTTATAATTGGTCATCCAGTTTTCTCTCTGATCGCTCACTGAGGGTGATGGTTGATGGCTCTCTTTCTAACTTCACTAATGCTGGCGTCCCCCAAGGTTCAGTTCTTTCCCCCACTGTTTTCCTCTTGTATATTAATGACCTTCTTCCATTGACTGGAAATTCTATCCAATGCCGATCTCCAGTGGGGCAAAGACAACTTAGTTGATTTCAATCCTAAAACTCAATTTTGTCTTATATCACGCAAAAAGAAATCTTTTGCTCCTTTGATTATCTTTGATGACACTCCGATTTCTAGGCAAGATGTTATATCTCTTTTCGGGATTACCCTGACTTCTAATCTGTTTTGGCACAAGCACATTACAAATATTGCTTCCTCTGCATCTAAAAAACTTGGTTTTCTCTTTTGCTCTCGACGATACTTTTCTTCCAAACAGCTGCTCACTCTGTATAAATCGCAAATCCGCCCTGCCATGGAATATTGTTCCCACATCTGGGGCAGAGATCCCCAAACCTCTCTCAGGCTTCTAGATTCCATTCAGAAGAGGGCAGTTAGGTTAATTAATGACTCATCTCTACCGGAGTCTCTCCACTTTCTGTCTCGTAGACGTTCTGTTTCTGCTGCATGCCTTTTCTACAGATACTTCCATGGGCACTGTTCTTCGGAATTGGCTTTTCTAATTACCGCTCTCTCTTTCAAAGCAGTCCGAACACGTACCGCCACCAGCCAACATCCATTTACTGTCCAACTTCAAACTCACAGAACCAACTTTTCATCTTCCTCATTTATTCATTCAACTGCCGTTTTCTGGAACAACCTTCCTTCATATGTATTTCCTGAAAATTACAATCTACAGAAGTTAAAGTCTAATGTCAACAAATATCTTCTCTCGTCTTCTGAACCTCCAGCACAAGCACAGTACTAAGTACTATAGGTTCTAATATCTCTGAGCCTTTCAACGATGCGACTGCACCTTCTGTTGATACGATTTGCTCGAAAGTGGTGCCAAATCCGGGAAATACCATGAAGGAAAAATTGTTGCACCTGAAAAACGAGTATTACACATGTAGATTAAATCTTGGTGGCTGCAGCAATGCATGAAGGTACAAAAGTGTTCTTTCGAATTCACATAATTTCAATAAAGTTGGAAACTGTGAAACCGAACTGAATACTTAAAACCTTTGTATTTATTTAGAGTCTCTTTCTTCTTAGAACTTCAGGTTAACTGGGTATGTGAAGAGTGATGTAAATATGATCATGTACTGGATAATTTACAGTAAGTAAAAGCTAATTCCTAATATAAATATACATATATATTTAATGTTACATAATTTTCTTTTTCAATTTTAAAATAAAAATTTAATTTTCATTAAATTATTAAGTTTTTAATTTTTAAAACGTAACCAGGTTTTTATTTTAACTAGTTTTCGCTGCTATCTTTTTAAGAAAATAGATTATCAGACGCATTTTTGATGAACGATGGAATGAAATTTGAAGAGTGAAGTAATGTTCAAAAATTTTTCCTCATCATTTTAAAAAGGATGTTGTGGCCTTGGCAACAGAGAAGAAGACAACACCACATTGGATTCGATATATTCTTTCAATTTTCTTAAGGCGACTACAATCTCCCATGATTTATAAATTTCCAATAAACCAACAAAAGGTAATTTCCAGCACACAATTTTTCAGAATTGCAGGATACATAGGATAAATTATGGTATATTAAATAAAAGTTAATTTTTAGTAATTTTGTAAATATTTTATAATTATTTTTAAGAAGAATCTTAATAATTATATTTACATTTATGTTATATAGCAATATTATTAATTATTTTTACAAAAACAACTTATTCGCTTCCAACCGGTTCGTTGACACTTACTGGAACTTTAAAGTTAGCAACTGTGGTCGCTGTGGTATAAATATCGGAATGCCTCATTTTCTTTTATTATTATTATTATTATTATTATTAGTCCTATGGTGCAAGGAAGCCTGAGGCTTATGCTGCACTAGCCAAAAAAAAAAAAAAAAAAATTCCCGAGTTACCCTGAGAGAGAGAGAGAGAGAGAATGATGATATCCAGATGAGGACCCTGGGTTTGCCAAGCCCATACTCACCAGATGGTGAGCCCCTATTTTAAGTGGCTTTTCATCAGATTGGTTCATTCTTTCCTTTATTTCACACACTGCTCTAGTTATTTATTTAAGAACTTAGAAGAAAGCTGGGGAAGAGTAAAATTGTGAAAATATTGTTTTAATATAAAATTTCCTTATGAATATTCAAGACGAAAACTCGGATAGTAGTTTGCAAAGTTTTTGTCGCCAAATTTGAGATAAATTTTAAAAGCATTTTAAAAATGGAAGTAGATAATAGTTTATAAATCGTTATATATTTCTGAAATGTTTTGTATCAACTTATACATATAATAAGCAAATATTTATGCTGCAGTCCTTTTAAAAATCTCGCCTTTTAACGGTTTTAATCACTCGAAAATTAACAGTTTTTCATTTAATTCTTCAGTGTATTTTTTTAAATTTTCAGCAGAATATTTTTTTAAATAAATGGTATTAGAAAGAAGCTTGTTAAAAATATTTATTTATTTATAATTACAAACTTAAAAAAAAACACAATTATAGGAACCTTTAATAAATTGTGAAATATTGTTATACTCCCAAGAGAATTAAAAAAAATAAATTTTTTTTCTACGTATTAACCATGTAGCGGTGTTCTACACATGTGGGGTTCTCTTCGAAAACACTGAGTGCGCTTTAAGAAAAAAAAAAAATCTGATTAAATTTTTTTAAACTTTCTTAAATATAGTTAAAGTTTTACTGCATATCTCTTTAAAGCAGTTACACATTTATACCTTGACAAATTTAAAGTAAATTATAAAAATTGTTTGAATATGGTAGTAAATAACACTGTCTTAAAATGTATATAGTTTTTACATTTTTAAGACTATCTTTTTAAGACCCACCGAAGAGAAGCCAACAAGCTTTGAGACGGTGCCGTCTGGATGGTGGTATCCGCTGAGAATAAATAAAAAGTCTTCTCCACTGGTGAAGTGTTATTTATTGGAAGTAGCACAATACCATGGCAACTCGTTGTAAAGGCATTCACAATATGAGGCATTCACCAAAACGATGCCAATTTAATTAAATTAATTAATTTAACTACTTTGGTAGATAGCTATGTTAAAATGATGCATTTGCACTAACCTACATGTTAGTCATTCTACCTCGTAGCATGAGGCCTTTGCCCTTAAACACTTTATAGTTTAAGACTATTTATTAAAAGTATTTAAAACTATCTTTAAACTTTTGCAACTATTATTTAACAGGCAGAAATTTATGGCCTGCCCATGTGTAAAATTTTGCTCATTTAGCTGTTTTCTATAATTACTTTTCTTGAAAGTAACAGTAAAAAAACGATTCACCTTTATTACAATACAATAACTATTGTAATCCATTAAGAACACATGATATTATGGGTAAACTTTAAAAATGTCCGAAAAGTTTTCCAAATATTACGAAGAAAATTTTACACTTGTATGTTGTAGCAACCAAACGTTTTGTAATAGTTGGGAGAGCCAGGAGTGTAGGGTGTAGACTTGCTTCGGTTGAAGGTCAACCGAAGATTGAGAGGATGTTTTCTGTTCGTTGCACCATTCTCGATACACTCTTGAAACTGTGGCGCGTGAAAAGTTCAGGAAAACTGCCGTTTCACAGATGCTCTGTCCAGCACGTCTTGCACCTACTACCATGCCACGTTCGAAGTCCGTTAGATCACTCCTTTTCCCCATTCTTGCTACGGTTTGTACGCTTAACTTATACTAGAAAGGTTGTTCTGCTGCATTTATATCCACAACTGTGGTCATGTGACGCAACGTTGAGGGAGAAACCAATTGTGTTCACAGCAGGGGTGTACCAAATAATTAGTTAGTTAATTATTTTTGGTTTTTAGGAGTATTAGCAACTAAGGCCATATTGCTCCGGGGATATGCGGTGGTCATTCCCTGGCCCTTCCGCATTGTCCGTATTTGGTGGTGACGGGCTCGAACCCCGGTCTAATCAAGAAGCGTGTACTACGCACTCCTGCTCCTGCCCACCTGGCTACGGAGGCGTCATACCTAATAAAGTGGCAGCACAGTGTACATACCAGAACCATTGAGAGTAGTACTGTCCTCCAGAGTGACATGGGGCGGAGTTGAACTGACGTTCTAGGAGCCGTCTTTTCGATAGCACATGTCCACTTCTATTGGTTGTACTTCACTATTGATCCATCAAAATCCTGGCATCTCATTCAGCCACAAATGAATGAAACCAACAATGAGGAGCACCTTGAAGGAACCCTCTTAGGGGAGAGCGAATGGATTAGACTGCATTTCGGTAGTAATTTCTTCATGTACATGGGGCGAAAGATAGCTTATTAGATAAAAAGGGATCGTCAACTGGCTAATACTCAAGTCCTCAGAATAAAATTCGTGTTGCACTTGTCAAAAACCACCTCAGATGTGTATTTTCTAGATCGACTGGCTATCGATGATCCATAACTTCGATACAAACTCCAAGAAAAGTCTTAGGTTGGCAGACGTAAGAGATATGCTGGAATTGGCCAAAGGGGTGCTTGTACCGAATTGTATCGAATATTTTTTCCTATATTGTTCTGTAATTCTTTCTATAGTACGTTTTATATATTAGCGTAATATTTAATGGTTAAGGTGGATTGGACATTTCCCAATTTTCAAACAGAAATTAGGGATACCAGCCGGTGCTAAGCATATTCTTACAATGGATTATTGATACGCCATGAGGCAAGTTGAATACTCGTCCCATAGGCGTTTCAGAGTAGTATGCTGATGGAAGTGTAGAATTGAAACGCATTTCTGCTGAACTAGGGAAAAGTGGTGAGCAAATGTGTGTAATGGAATAATTTTTCGGAAGTGGAGTACCCTTGCAATCTCCTGGAGATGGTCATATCGAGCTTTTTATGCTCTGTTTTATTAAATTTCAGAGGGGTTTGTTTTTCTCGAGCATCATATTCTGCTGGAGTGAATATCTGGTCTCGGTATGCTTTACGCAACGTTGCTTCGATTCATTCCATAAAATGTTGGGCTGGTGTTGCTGATTTCGTGCATTCTATAAAATTTGATTATCACTGTTATTCCAGAAATGAATCTGCTGCTTGATATCCATTTAAATTGTAAAACAACGTAAAAAAAATATTTAACGTTTAGGTTAGCTCTCTTGATGATGTGTCAGAACTTGCAAGAAAGGGGACACTCGTCAGCCAAAAAGAAATCGAAATTCAGGAAACATTACATAGCGGATCTAATGGATCAATGCCGGATTTTAATGCGACGTTGTTGCTGCACCCACGTACCACCGCTGGAAAGTTCAGGAGTGGAGTGAAAGAAGCCTCTCAACAGATGCTGTACTATTTGCATTTAAGCAATTTTTGTCAAATGTTTCCGAATTCATTTGGTTATGTATACGAAAACTGAAATTAAAAGCCAAGTCTATCTTACTCCATTGGCCTTTTGTTTAACTTTCTATAACTTTACCTTGAGACTGCGATCTAATCTTACTGAAATATTTCACTGAATCTCGTGACTGAACAATTGCTCATTTATTTATACCTCACTATAGATGGTTCAGTTCGACTAAGATATGTATATAAATGAGTCAAACGTTTCGTCGTATCTGCTTACCGCTTCTTCAATGACAACTATCTTTGCAATATCACTGTCACCTAGGTCACAAGAAGTTGTTTTTTATCAAGAGCATGAAGCAAGCCCTCTAACCTGGGCGACCTTTTGTGATATTGCAAAGACAGCTGTCACTGAAGAAGTGGCAAGAAAATACGACGAAACGTTTGACTCCATTATGAACACATTTCTAAATTGTATATAAACATAATTAAACCAACCTAGGTTTGAGTGCTTTATTATCTTCAAATAACATAGTTTACGTATGCATCGTGCAGCTCAAGGCATATCTAAGATCATCTACAATGATTTAAACGCAGCATGCAGCAGCGGTAAATAGAATATATGAAACAGTGAGCACTGCACATGCCAGCCATTTGTGGAATGTCATGTAATTATTGGAAAGATGGACGTCAGGGACAACCAATTTTTTTCAGAACTTGTCATACGCCAGCTGGGCATTTTTGAATTATACTCTTACATGATTTCCAAACTGTTCAGTGACATTTTGTAAATTTAATTCCCATGTTAGTAACTTATTTGATTATTTAATTAACTTGTCTCGTAAATGCCATAAACAGTCTTGGCAATTATTATTAATTTTGATCAGAAACTACGAGAACGGAAGCCACTAAAAGCATATACTTTTAAGAACCTGACAGTGTGTTGCATTACTAATTGCACAGCAATGCACCCTTGAACACCTTTTTCTCAAAGGGCATATAATTGCCTTGATCTGTACTGCTGAGGCGAAATACAGTACTAGTAGGCTTTTTCAGTTTTCTAGAGAAACGAACCTAAGCACCGATTTATTTTGTTTGTAAACAGTCAGCGAATTCCCAGTAACGAACTAACCGTCATATCAGCCATAATCAAACCCTACCGAGAAACAGGGGGGCTTTCGTTGGCTGGTAGCAAGCGTACAAAGCGATAAATATTGCAGGAGGACAGCACAAGTTCTGTTTTCGTGCCTATCTGAGGAGGAGAGTGTTTTTATTATACTAGCAAAAAATAATTTGAATTTAACGGCAGCAGAACGTGTTCCTCATACGCGTGTCTGTAGTAGAAGTGTGTTCATAGACGGGTTTGTATGTTATTCCATCTATAAGACTTGCTTGAGAGTGGACTCTTGAGAGTCTTCATTCTCTTGAGAGAGTGAACTTTTGCTTGAGAGTGGCCAACTACAATGAGTATCTCATACAAGGAGAATCATCCGAGAAAAGGCACTGGCTGAGGTTCAAGGTGCTTAATCAAAGAATTTCAATTGCCCTAGATCTCCAAAACAGCAATTTGTCGCTGCGTACATTTATGAATCACTTAGCCCACCACTGCATTAATAATCTTCATCTTTTTAAACAGTTGGCGGACTATCGCTAGCTTTACGCAGAGATTATTACTCATATCCATTTATATACACTGTTTAGAAGTTAAGGTATAACCATTTTTATAAACGGCTTATAAATGATGCCCATTTTGAA
This sequence comes from Mastigoproctus giganteus, assembly GCF_048544385.1. Taxonomy (NCBI): domain Eukaryota; kingdom Metazoa; phylum Arthropoda; class Arachnida; order Uropygi; family Thelyphonidae; genus Mastigoproctus; species Mastigoproctus giganteus. The sequence continues at coordinate 22,707,742 of NC_143583.1, forward strand.
TGCAGAGAACTGAAGGGCTGCCACCGCGCAATGCACTCGTGTAACATCTACATGGACATACGCAATCAACTCTTACTGGATCTAAATTTAACCACACTCATTCCGGAAAGCAAACTGTTAGAATCAAAAGAAACGTTTTTAGCTTTTAGAAGGTACGCCTCTGCAGTCTTCAAGAGGAGCTGGAATCACTCTCCATGTCTGCTACTATAAATGAGACATCCAGAACAAATGTTCATGAAACCGATGTGCCACTCCTGGTTCATGCTCTTCCGGTACATGTTGACAATGCTGACGCTCTGGTTGACAATTTAGGCTATAAGTGCATTGGTAGAGGGAGAGAGATCAAAAGGGGCGGAGGAGTAATGATGCTATATAAAACCGACTTCCAGATTGTGAAAGAACAAAGCTCTAATTCTGATAACTTTGAAGCTGTTATCGCCACATTCTCTGGTGAGAACAGCAAGGTACAGCTTTGTCTTATCTACATGCCACCAGAACATACGAGAGAGATCAGAAATGAGTTCTTTACCTGGCTGGTATCAAACTTAGACGTAAATATTGACACAATCATCTTAGGAGATCTGAATATGCCGTTACCAAGGAATAAAGATGCAAAAGCAGAGCTAGACGCCACAGTAGAAGCACTTGGAATGAAACAATTAACAACACCTGCGACAAGAGGATTACAACGCTTGGATTTAATTTATTATAACGCGAAAGATGTTAACTTAATAGACAACTCCTTACAGTTTTTCTCCGACCACTCTGCGCTTTCAATGGAAGTTGCTCTTCGAAGACAGACTGCCGATCAGAACTGCGGCACACATCAGGGTAATGAATCGAATTTGATATTTTTCACAAAATATATTAAATGCGAGGTCATCTTGCAATGCTTAGCGCAATACAACTTTCAAAGTCTACATAAGATGTCCACTGAAGAAGCCATAGACGAGATTTCGCGGTTACTCTTGCATATCGCCCGTCTAGGAGCTGCGAAAGTATTAAAGATCTCCGACAGAGCGAACTCTTGGTTCACTCCACAAGTTAAAGTTATGTTCAAAAAGAAGCAAAAGCTCTACCGAAAGTGGAAAAGAACTGGGCACCCGACTGATCGGACTGTGTATAAACGCGAAAGGGCAAAGTTCATTCGACTGAAAAGACAAGCATACTTTGAGGTTATGAAGGAAAAATTAAAAAAAGGAAAGAGAATAGTTAGCGAGAAAAACAACAAAAAAGAAATGACGGACCAGCTGTTTAGAGAGTGGACAGAAGTCACATTCGGAAAGCCTTTGAATGAAAAGCAGAAAAATTGTGAGGAAAACATCCGCGAGATGCAGAAAATGATTGAAAAACCGAATGGATCCCACTGGCACTAACCAAACTAGAGCTAGAAACATATTACGTGAAATTAATATCAGCAGGGAAAACTTAAAGGAAGCTATTAACTCGCTCCCCAATAAAGCAACGATCGGGCCGGACCAGTTCCCGCTATTCATGGTAAAAATATGTAGTGCTTATATAATCGACCCGCTCCACCACCTCTTCCAACGAATACTAAGTGAGGGGGTTATCCCGAAAACATGGAAGAGATATTACGTAAAACCAGTTCCAAAAAAACAATCCTAAAACCAGTAAAGATTTTAGGCCCATCGCAATCGGATGCTCTCTGCAAAAAATATTTGAGAAAGCAATCCTGAACACCGTCAATCAGCACTGCTTTGGGGACAGGCCAGAATACTTACATTCTGTGCTTCCTCGAAGGTCGACTATTACAAATTTAATGGAGACTCTACTCCGAATACAGCTAGCTTTAAATAATAAACAACAGCTGGACATAGTTTTCCTGGATGTAGCAGCAGCCTTCGACAACGTCTCAATCCCAGCTATAACAATAATCCTCAAGGAGTATTTCCTCATTTCAGGAAGCACTTTAACCATTCTGACTAACACCCTTCAAGAAAGACAAATTATCGCAATAAACGGGAAACAAACAGCAAGTTACTGTATCTCCAGGGGAGTACCTCAAGGGGACGTATTGTCCTCCACCTTCTTCGCATAGCACTAGCTCCATTTTTAGCTCAAAACTGTGAACAATTTATTACATATTACATTTTTTGTAACCTCTAAAGAACAAGAAACTGCACTCCATCTATCAGAGGAAGCAAACAAGGCAATCAGGAAGCTAGAAGAATATCTGCACTACATTGGCCTGAAACTTATTGAAAATAAAACTGCCCACATGACGTTCACCAGCAAAAAGAAGAAAAACGAAATTACGATTTTTGTGAACAATACCAGAGTCCAAGAATCCCCCGCACATGTTGACCTTGGCCTTAAGTGGGATGAAGGTTTAAACTTCATACCTCACTTCGAACACATTAGGAAAAAGACATACGCAGCATTCTGGAGCACTAGACAAGAACTCACCGGTCTCCGAAGCCCTCATCTTATGATTCAATACATCCTTAAATGCGTTACACCGATTCCATTGTACGCTTCGACTATCTGGTCATCGGCCCCAGAGATGACCAGATAGTCGATGCGTACAACATAAATGCTATGATACCATATAAATGCTATAGGGGCATCAGTAATCCCAGAACAACATACCAATTAGGTGATTCCACACTCAAGGTGGAGAGTGAAAGAGTCTTAGGGGTAATTCTATAGTCCAATATATGAAGGCCTTTAAGCAGTGCACACAGGCTGCTAGAACAGCTCATGGAGTTCTGTCAATGATATACAGGAATTTTGCCAGCAGGGATGGCAAAACAATACAATGCGATTATCCCATTGTATAAGGCTATGGTTAGGTGACATCTTGAATACTGCATACAGGTCTGGAAGCCTAATTTTAAGAAGTATCTGGACCTCATGGAATGGGTGCATAGAAGAGCAACAAGATTGGTTAAGGTAACAAAAGGGTTCACTTACCAACAAAGGCTTCAATTCTGTGAATTGAAGGAACTGGAGACTAGGCACCAACCTATTATATGTGGCCTCTTTATTATTTGTCCCTAATGTAAAATGCAGACTTCGTTATTAGCTGCTTGGAATACAGTGAATATTTTACTTTGTAGAATTATTGATATATCTCCCCCCACCTTTGTTTAAAAACCTGAAAAGTGACGGAACTCGGAAATTACCATTTCTTCCTTGTTTAGGGGGAATTATCTCAATAACCTCCCTCAAGGTTGTCTGTGTTGTTTATTCTCTGTATTCCGAATATAAATGAATACATTACCCAGACAACCTTGCGGTATAGGAGTTATATCTCCCAGTATGCCCTAATTTAAAAATATAAAAGTGGATTTTAAAATGTGAAAAAATGTTTATCCATTGATGTGGAGCGTATTTTGATATTTCGAACTTTTAGCTAACACAACCAGTAAATCCTAGGATTTACCGAATTTTGATCTCTTGCAGTACATTAATAATAATCATAGCCAGTTTCACAGTGGCACATCGTTTCATTGACATACAAATATGAATAATTATATAACATTTAATCACTCATAATATCTGCTAGAAGTAAAACTACAAATCGGTAATACAAAAAGGTGTTCACTTTTATTTAATTTTTGTGTGTTACCGTGGCAGTACCATAGCAACACACATAAAAATACAGTAAGTGCTCACTGGTAAGTAATCATCGAACTATACAAATAATTATAGCATCCATTATGTCATTCTAAGTAATTACCGCGACCTACTCAAGTTCCATCTTGTTCTTAAGGTGGCTCTGTCTGTAATCAGTTGACAGCTGTAAGAGAAAATAATAAATAAAAATTATAGTTTTCAAAACTTGTTTTCTGCCGAGGTGAAATAAGAGAAATATTATAAGAGATAATATTATTATTACTACTGTGATTACTATTATTATTATTAATGCGATCAACACGTAAAGTTCTATATCAATGACTCATGCGGCTTAACATATGGTTCCACAGGGATAACAGTGGTTGAACTCATAAAGTACTTCTCCATTCTTTTTTGAATTAAGAATACTTTTTGTCATTTCCTTTTTTTAATAATTCAAAATGATTTTTAGTTCGAAGGATTTATGAAAGCCTTTAAATAGAATGAAAATGTTAGGAAGCATCATAGAAACAAATCAAATGTTTTCTAATTATGTTTTAGCTTTTTATGTTGATGGATCACTCTTTTCGAATTTACTTAAAATATTATAGATACAAACTGCGAATTTCAATAACAATTATTTATCTTAAATTGAAAACAAAAGATATCCGATTTTCTAACACTTCTAAATTTTGATTTTCAAATAAAATCAAAGATGAACAGAGTAGTCAATCAAGGTAAGTTACTGCAACAAGATCTAGAAAAAATTAGGCATTTGGGCCGAGAAATGGCAGTTGAAATTTAATGCTGACATATGCAAGAAACTGCATATCCATGCAGTTTCTTGCATAAGGCAGTAGCCCCAGTAACCCCAGAGTAACCTACCAACTGTGTGACACTACACTTAGGGATGCCGTAAAATGAAGAGGACCTGGGGTAATTGTGCAGTCAAATATGAAGTTTTATGAGCAGGAACTTTTCTAGTAGGGATAGGGAGATAATTATGGCATTGTACAAGGAAATGGCTAGGCCGTATCTACGAGTACTGCATACAGGTCTGGAGGCCTCTTTTAGAAAGGCTGTAGATCTTCTGGAATGGATGTCAAGAAGAAAAACGACAGTTGGAGAAGCAAAAGTGTGGTCTTACCGAAAAAGACTTCAGTTCTTCAAATTGCAGTAATTTGAAACCAGGCACCTGCGAGGTGATTTGATTGAAATGTTTAAGTCTTATTTTAGTATTGGCATTAGTAGCAGCAAATGATTCAAGAAAAGAAAGCTTATACAACATCAGCCAAAAAAAAAAAAAAAAAAACGACACTTCCCATTTCACTTGTTCTTTCTCTCCAATAGTTTGTTTAGTCCTTCCTTGAATTTATAGAAACTATCAATTTCCACAACAACACATGGAAGTTTCTTCCAGAAATTCAGGCATTCTCTTCAATTTCTGCACATTTATTCTGCAACCGTCCTTCCTCAATTTCAATTTGTGTCCCCTCATGTGTGTAGTCTCAACAAGAGGTAGAATCCCATCAGCATAGAGCTTACTTAATCCATTCAAATCCTTAAACACTTCATTTTGATCACCTCGCAGGTGCCGGCTCTCAAGACGCCGCAATCTGCAGAACTGATGTCTTTCTTGGTAAGAGCACAAATTTGTTAATAATAATAATTTTTTTTTGTTTATATTCTGGGACGGTCACAAGGTTACAGGAGTTCAGATGATATAGAGATTAAAAGAAACAGCACCGTATTTAGCGGTAACGGGCTTGAATCCCGGTCACTCAAGGCACGTACACTTATGCACCCTTTCGATTGACCACTCGGCTACTATTTACTACAACCCGTACCAATCTCGTTTTCCTTCTCTGTACTCGTTCCAGAGCCCTACACTCTTACTAAAATGAAGCTTCCAGATCTGCATGCAGTATTCAAGGTGGAGTACGAACAGGGTACTTCTGCCAGGGGTAATGGCTGATGACGTTGTAGAATATCTTCTTTTAAGGGCACAAAATTTCGTAAATCGTTATATGCATTGGTACTAATGACATTAAGAGTAGGAGATCTGCAGACTCACTTAACAAGTAAAAGTCAATGTTCAAAAAAGTCGTGAGTTGGAGTTAAATTTGAAAGTGTTTACAATTGTGGCAAGACATGATAGGAGGGAGTATATGATGAGAGTGTCGTTAAAACAAGGTGCAGGGGATTTCAGAGACTGCTGGGAGTCATTCTGGAACAAGTAAATACATGTGCTGTGTTAGGGTAGCTAAGAATAGGAACAGGTGCATGTATACTTGCATGTACACCAAAGATAGGACTTTGGTAAATAAATTTGATGAATTTGAGGTGTTAGTCAAAACATCAAAGGCAGATATTGTTGTGATATCAAATATGTGGTGTCACACCGATATAAGGAATACAGAAATGGAATTTTGGGAGTACAATGTGTACAGGAACCATATACAGGATAGACAGAGTGGAGGGGTTACGCTATTAGTTAAGAAACACATGAAATCCGAGGAAGCACAGCCAGTCGACGGCCCCGAGTGCCAAGCGATATTAGTGACCACAGCGCCTTTCCAGAGTGATTATCTAGTACGCTTAATTGTAAATACGTTATTCCTGAGTTTCGAAAGTCCGATAACTCTTGAATATTATAATTAAATAGATATATTCAAATACTATAACCTAGAAAGGACAACCACCTTTCTTTAATCCCTCTTTTTATTTTTAGTTATTACTAACCCTTTTCTTCGCTTGGGTCACTAGGCGGCACCGCTCTTGCCTCCACGTGGCGGGGCTGGTAACCTGGGAGAAAAAGAATCTCCCGGGGCCAAAAAGAGCATAATGAGTAAATCAAACTCAGACTTATCTGGGCTGCCAGACGCAACCCAGATGTCAAAAAAGAAAGACAGTTCCACAGCAGGAACGGCAAAGCGCCAAAAAACTGAGCCAGAGACATATCCAATTCCAACCTATCTGATCATCCATTCAACTGGTGAGAATGCAGTTGGCAAACTTTCTCCCTTTAGAATTCAAAAGGAATTGGAAAGTAAAGCAGGATCTCCGAAATCCGTAAAAAGACTCAGATCAGGAGATCTTCTCATAGAGACGTCTAATACCAAACATTCTGAGCGACTTCTGAAAACAAATTACTTTGCAGGTCTCCCAGTAACTGTAACACCCCACAGATCACTAAACACCTCTAAAGGAGTGATCTCAAACTGGGACTTACTAGATGTAACTGAAGAAGAAATGCTAGAAGAACTGAAAGAACAAGGAGTTATTCATGTCAAGAGAATCTCCACGAGAAAAGATGGTAATCTGATCCCTACCCGCAATCTGATCTTGACCTTTAACACACCGAATCGTCCATCATCCATTAAGGCCGGATATCTGGTATGTAATGTCAGACCGTATGTCCCAAACCCGCTACGGTGTTTCCGATGCCAGAAGTATGGACATTCCCAAACAGCTTGCCGGGGAACCCCTACTTGCGCAAAGTGTGGTTCAATCGAACATGATTGCGAAAAGTGTAATGCTCCTCAATCAGTATGTCCAAATTGCAAGAAAGATCATCCCGCTTATGCCAGAATATGCGAGCGCTGGAAAAGTGAGAAACTTATCCAGAAATATAAAACTGAGCATAATGTTTCTTACCAAGAAGCAAAAAGAATCATCTCACCACCAACTCATACAGACAGACCTACGTATGCCCAAGCCATCAAAAAATTCCAATCAACCGGATCGCAAACTGAACTAACAGTATCCCCAAAACAGTCTTTCTCAAATTACGTAAAATCTTTGTACAGTGCAACTCAAACCCAAGCAGTAAATACACCAATTACCATACCACAAGAAAATGTCCAGAGTCCGGATCAAGGACCCAAAGAAAAACATATCCTAACTTCTAGTCACCAACAACAAATGGACACTGAAGAAAAATCAGCAGATGACCCTGTTCTTCAAATTTTTGTTGAAGAAGACATGGACACCGAAAGGCCTTCCTTCCCAAAAAAAGATAAAAGCAAAAGTGAAAAACAGAAAACTTCAGCAACCCGAAAACGCTCAGAAAGCCTAATAAGAGATAAATAATGCACAGAATAATACAGTGGAATTGTCGTGGATTCCGTGCCAATATCGATGACCTATACGATCTTTCTTGTAAGTACTCACCAATATGTCTCTGCCTTCAAGAGACGTATTTAAAACCCCAAAATACACCAAAACTGTCTCGTTACAACATTATTAGAAAAGACAGAACCAATGGGAATATTGCACATGGTGGTGTAGCCATTTTAACAAACCAACATATTGCTACCAAACAGGTCTCACTGAACTCTCCCCTAGAGGCAGTAGCAGTCCGTGTGGCAGCTGACATCCATATGACAATCTGCTCCTTATACATCCCACCAAGCTATACCTTCCAACAAAATGATCTCAACAATCTTATAGCCCAACTCCCAACACCGTTCCTCATTTTGGGAGACTTAAATGGTCATCACACTCTATGGGGTAACAACAACATCGACCAAAGAGGAAAACTAATTGAACAGTGTCTAGACTATAACAACCTCCTTCTTCTAAATGACGGTTCACCAACATACGTTCACCTTCCTTCAGGAACAAGCACTTCAATAGACTTGTCTATCTGTTCAGCAACCTTATATCCTATTCTAAAGTGGACGATAAACAACGATCCGCTACATAGCGATCATTTCCCCATAATAATTGAACTACTTAATAAGCCCTCTCATCATCCTACTAAAATTCCACATTGGCTCACTGAAAAAGCAGATTGGCAGTCCTATAAAAAATTAACTAAGCTTGATTCCGAAATAATCCAAAATTCCACAACTGATGAAGCAGTTGACTATGTCACAAAAACGATATTACATGCAGCAGAACAAACTATCCCGAAATCCTCATCTAAATTACCGATTCATCCAAAAACCTGGTGGAGTGATGAATGCCTTGTGGCTAAAAAAGAGCAAAGCAAAGCTTGGAATTCTTTTCGCCGGAGTCCAACTACAACCAATCTCATTCAATATAAGCGCGCTAGAGCAAGAGCGAGATATGTCAGACGCTGCAATAAAAAGGCTGCTTGGATCCGATTCACTTCAACTATTAATCAAACAACGCCTACACATAAAATTTGGAAAGCAATCAGAAAAATGAGTGGCAAATATAAAACGATACCTCTACCCATCATGGAATGGAGAGGGCAGTATGTAAATGATCCTGCTGAAATTGCCAATATACTGGGCGAAACCTTTGCAAAAACATCAGCAATAGAAAGTTATACACCGACTTTCAGAAGATTAAAAACAAGTTTAGAAAAACAAAAGTTAAACTTCTCTTCAAAAGGAGATGAACAATACAACTTACCTTTTACCATTCACGAATTACACAGAGCCTTGTCAACATCTAGACGCAGTGCTGTAGGACCAGATAATATTCACTATTCCATGATTCAGAAACTTAGTACCGAATCATTACAGTTACTTCTTCATCTATTCAATAGACTCTTCCTGGAAGATAAATTCTCTAATCAATGGCATCGTGCCACAGTCCTTGCCTTCCCTAAACCAGGTAAAGACCCTACAAATCCCACTCATTATAGACCAATTGCCTTGACCAGCTGCATTTGCAAAACTCTCGAAAAGATGGTGAACCGCCGACTGATCTGGTACCTTGAAAATCTCAATCTCCTACATTCTGCACAATACGGTGTCAGACAAAACAGATCTACACTAGATATACTAGTCAGACTAGAAAATTCCATCCGAAATGCATTCCTCAGATCGGAACACCATGTGTTAGTCTGCTTTGACATCAGTAAGGCCTATGATTCCACGTGGAAGTATGGAATACTCCGTGAATTACATCGTCATGGACTTCGGGGTCACCTCCCGATTTTCATACAAAATTTCCTATGCAAGCGTACATTCCAGGTTCGATTCAAAACCTCACTGTCCCAAGTATTTTCCCAAGAAGAAGGAGTTCCTCAAGGCTCTGTACTCAGTGCTTCACTTTTTATAATTGCAATAAACACCATTGCCGGACAAATTCCAAACACTATTGATAAAGCACTGTTTGTAGACGACCTGAGTATTTGGTGTCATGCAAAAAACATGAATACTATTGAGAGACAGTTGCAAGGGGCAATAAATAAGATCTGTTCATGGGCTCAGACTAATGGATTTCAACTTTGTCCGGAAAAAACATTTTGCATCCATTTTTGCCGCCAACGAAAACTCCATCCCAATCCAGAGCTAGAACTGAATCGCCAACCAATAGCAGTTCAACCGAGCATACGGTTCTTAGGAATCACTTTAGACCAGAAACTCACCTTTGTTGAGCATATCAAAAGACTAAGAAACTCATGTCAACAAAAACTAAATATCATCCGGGTTCTCTCTGCAACTAATTGGGGAGCTGATCGCCTTACTTTATTACGGCTATATAGAGCATTAATAAGATCAAAACTTGACTACGGAGCACAAGTCTATAGTTCAGCAAGACCTAGTGCCCTTCGCTGGCTTGACCCTATCCATCATAGTGGCATACGGATTGCATTAGGAGCATATCGCACGTCTCCAATACATAGCTTATATGCTGAAGCACACGAACCTCCTCTTTCGATCAGGCGACAACAACTGATACTACGTTACGCCTATAAAATTAGATCTATGCCAGAACACCCAAATTGGCAGATACTTTTTTCATCACAGCACACCAGGTTATACCAAAACCGCCCTAATGTTAATCGTCCTTTGGGCATGAGAATAAAACACCTCTTAGAAGAACTAAATCTAACCTTAGACAATGTGGCACATAGCCTTCCATCCTCTCTTGCTCCTTGGAATATCATTCCGCCCTCATGTGACTTACATCTACATGAATGGAATAAATCTACATTGCATAGAGAAAATTTCTTGCAGCTATACCATGCAGTAGTGAACCAGTTTCCTAGCTTTTCCATAGTACATACTGATGGATCAAAGAATGATGTCCACGTTGGAATCGCCGCAGTTTTCCCAAACATCACATTAGCTTATCAGTTATCACGTGAGTTCAGTATATTTTCCGCAGAACTAATAGCAATTCAGGTTGCACTGAATCATATCGAGTCTTCCGATATTAACAACAGCATTATTTTCACAGATTCCTTAAGTGCCCTTCAAGCACTAAAAAACACAATGAACATGACCCACCCAGTCGTGGAAAGATAGTCAACTCTCTGCATACCTTATCAGTACTTGGGAAAAACATACACTTCTGCTGGGTCCCAGGACATATGGCAATTCCTGGAAATGAACTAGCGGACAATGCTGCCAAATTAGCTCACCTTTCATCTGAGAACAAGTGGAAAGTGCCTCATCAAGACTATCGACCAATAATCCATGAAAAATGCACGCGCCAATGGCAGTTATTATGGGAAAATCAGCCAAACAATAAACTTCGAAGTATCAAGCCAAACCTTGAGCGATGGCCTTCCAGCTTCAGTTCAATCCGACACCAGGAGGTAATATTGGCTCGTCTGCGAATAGGACATACAAATGTAACTCATGGTTATCTTTTAAGAGGAGAGATACCCCCTCAATGTCATCACTGTAATACAATGCTCACAGTGAAACACATTCTGGTCGAATGCACAAAATATACAAGAGAACGCCAGATGCTTTGCACTTCAGCCACAACAAAAGATCCTACACTTACCTCAATTTTAAACAACGAAACAAATGTCTCAAGCATTTATAATTTTCTCAAGATAATTAAAGTATATCACCTCCTTTAGTTAGAAAAACTTTTTGGTCCCTTCTTTCCATTTTCTCTATTTGAAAAGAAATTACATGCATAGTTACCATATGCATGGCGCACTATGGCCATAGTTGCCGATGCGCCCAATAAATTCCGAAACAAACAAACAAACAACAGCCAGTCGACATGGCTGGAAAGTGCAGCGTCGAGTCAGTTTGGTGGGACATGAACACTGGAAAGCAAAACTGAGAGTAGGAGTGTGTTGTTGGCCTAATTACGCTGATGAGTATAATAAACAACTGTACAGAGAAATAGAGTGGGCCAGATAAGAGTGTCTTATAATGGGAGATTTTAATTTCCCGGATATTGACTGGAATTTGTGGGTTGGTCACTGATACACTAGCAAGGCTTTTGAAGATTTATTGGATGATTGTTTTCTGCAGCAGCATGTTCGGGAGGGAACTAGAGGGAGTAATACCCTTGATCTGATTACCAGTAGTGATTCTTCATACATTAAGAATCTGCAGCTAAAAGAATCACTAGGTGGCAGTGATCATATTGTGCTGAAGTGGAATTTACTCAAAGAAGTAACTGCCATCAGGGGTAAAGAGAAGGGTTTTTGCTTTCATAAATGTGATTACGGTGGTCTCAGACAGTTTTTAAACTCTGTCCTGTGGGATCAACTGATGATGTTACCAACAGCAAATCCCAAGTGGGAAGCACTCAAGGAATTACTCTTGAAGGCTACTAGGCTTTTCACACTGATTAAGAAATACTGTTCAATGTTTAGGCCAGTGGCTTTCAACCTTTTTTTAATAACGACTCCCCTAAGTCATTTATTTCATTTTGGGGCACCCCTACTCAATTTTCTGCCTGTTAGAACCGATGCTCTGTGCGTGTGTGTGTGTGTGTATATATATATATATAGTATATAAAACAGGTGAAAAAGGTAAAGAAATGAGAAGAAAAAGGTAAAGAAAGGAAAAGAAAAAGAAAATAGAGAATAGATGTACCTGGACGCGCAAGGCTACAGAACAGGATACAACTATAAAATAAAACATAGAAATAAATGATAAAGGACATAGTAAGATGGGAAAGTTATTAACAACAACGTGCCATGCCTAATGGAAGATATGAGAAGAAAAGAATGTTAAGATCCTAATGAATTAAGTGGAAAAATTGGCTGAATTGATAAGCCAAATCATATTTACAAAAGCTAGAAAAGTGGTAATTAATGCATATTAAAAAGTAGTAATAAATAGAAATGAAAATAATGAAAATAACAATTGGTACATAGATCAGGTAATTCATCAGGGGACTACACCCGATCATGTACCAAAATTTTTTTTTTTTTTAAATTTATTGCTACCTCCATCGGCATGGGTTTGTATAGAAACGCAGTATTTTGGTACATGATCGGGTGTAGTCCCCTGATGAATTACCTGATCTATGTACCAATTGTTATTTTCATTATTTTCATTTCTATGTATTACTACTTTTTAATATGCATTAATTACCACTTTTCTAGCTTTTGTAAATATGATTTGGCTTATCAATTCAGCCAATTTTTCCACTTAATTCATTAGGATCTTAACATTCTTTTCTTCTCATATCTTCCATTAGGCATGGCACGTTGTTGTTAATAACTTTCCCATCTTACTATGTCCTTTATCATTTATTTCTATGTTTTATATATATATATATATATATATATATATATATATATATATATATATATATATATATATATATATATATAGAGAATATTAAGGATAATATAAAGAATTATTAGAATTAGTAAATCAATCCAATAATAATACCATCAGGGACCTAAGAAAACGCAAAAAAAAAAAAAAAAAACTATTATGGTTTTTTACCGACAATCTAGATGACTTCAACTGGGGCCAACCACCCAGAATGAAGGCAAAAAACGACAAGAGGTTCTCTGTTTCTGTGATGATCAATATATGCTAAGTAATTTAAATCTAAACCAAATATAAACCAGTATAGGCTAAATATAAATCGAATATAAATAAATCGAATGATGATAAAAGTTAAAAAAATTTAGAATATTAGAATCAAAGGTAAGAAATATAAGTAAAATATAAATGTAAGCATATATTAATCATCGCTGACCCGACAGAGAACGTAATTTAATGATTAAAATAAGATTAAATATATAATACATACTACATATTGACCGTATCTATGTAATAGTCGTCAAAATAATATGTGGTGCCCCTATGTGATGGATACGGTAAAAATAAATAAATAATTAAATTAACGCATAGAGAAACATGCGGATAGTAAGAAGAAAAACTAAAGGAGTAGGAATAATAGAACCTGAACTCCACAAAGGCGAATTTTTCGCCTTTGTGGAGTAATAGTTAACTATTTGATTTTGAAGCCTGTGGTTTTGACGTATGCGAACGTTGCCAATGTTTTTCACTCATGAGAATGGTTGCTTCAATAATAGGGTGGACACGACATCCACTGCTTTTGTTGACTGAAGTATTAGAACACATGAAGTGCAACGACTCCAACCAGGTGCAGCGCTGGTAATAGCGGGACTAATCGAAAACCACAACACTACCGTGCGGATCAATGTCTTTTTGGGTTGACTAGAAGTGTTTGGCAATGGCCGAGTGTTCTATGTCCGCTAAGCAGATGCCTCTTTTGTGTTCTGAAAGTCGTTTGCCGAGCCGTCTCCCAGTATCTCCGATGTAGCAGCTAGTGTAGTCACAGCAAGAAATGCGGTAGACTAGTAAGGTGTAGTAAGGTGGGAACTAGTGATTTCACTCTAGAGATGAGGGATCGCAATTTCCTGCCCGGTAGCTGTACACACTTTGTCCCATGTGATATCATGACCCTAGAAACCTGCTGTGATAGGTTTGGGTAGAGTGGGATAAAGGTGCTCGCGATGGAGTCATTACCTTCAATGTTCCTGTTGGTTGCTACATGGTCATTTGTCTGCATGTCACACCTGTCAAGGGTACTGATGGAATAGCCACACCTCGCAAGATCTGCCTTGACCTTAGAAATCTCGGTGTGCCTCTCATCCACAGAACTAGAGTGGGTCCAGGCACGGGTTAACAAGGTCCGTGCAGTGCCATGAAGATCCAAATATCCAAATTACACGTATCCAAATTACAAACTATCCATTTACCAATGGATAGTTGGTAATTTGGCCAGCACATATTGGTTTGTGGCAGATAGTTGTCTTCAAGTGCATGCCCTCATGTCGGACAAGGGTGTCTAACTATGTAGGGTACTGTCCAACTCTAGTTCGATGGTGAATTTTATGAAAGGCGACAGAGAGTTGAGATGGTCTAAGAGCTGATCGCCCAAATCTCTGAGGACAACTACAAACACATCATCCATGTAGCAACACCAAAAGGAAATGGGATCTGGTACATTCGTAATTGCATGGCCCACCAATTCTTCCATCGCGATGTTTGCTGTGACTTAACTAACTTGGGAACCCATGGCTGTGCCATGCACCTGTTGGTAAATGGAGTCATTGAACATAATTGCACCATCAGTTAAGCACAGTCTGGGGGTGGTGGACATATCATTTGGTTTAGTTTGGTTCTACTGCCAAGGGTCTTGTCGCTATCCAAGTTTCTTGGCACATGTGATGGCAAGTTCGACTGGGATGCAGGTGAAGAGGAACACTACATCAAATGATGCAATGATTCGATCTTCTGAGATGGATAGGTATCGGATCCGTTCTATAAATTCACCACTGTTGGAAACGGTGTTGACAGTCTTGCCTACTAGGGGAGAAAGGAGCCCGGGACAATCTTCGCCAACTCATAACTCGGTGAGCCACAACAGGAGACAATGGATCTTAATGATATACCTTCTTTGTGGACTTTCGGCAACCCGTAGAATTGTGGTTTCTGGCAGCCAGAGGCAACTACGTGTGGATTCTGTTATTTTCTCCTGTTTAAACCAATTATTGACAAGGATGTTTACCTTCGACTCCCATTGATCCAAGACTTTGATGAAAAGAACAGTTAAGGGCTGGTAGACAGAAGTGTCCTGAAGGAGCAACAGGGTTTTCATCTCGTAATCTGTGCGATTCAATATGACTGTTCATCGCCTGGATGGATGCTTTGTCTGCTGGAAGGATGACAATGGATGAATCTTGTTTTAGTGCTTTAAGGGCAGAGATTTGTTTGCGGTTGATATTGGAAGAAGCACTTCTGGTCAACCCGAAACGACATTGACCTGCACAACGATGTCGTAGTTGTTGATTGGTCCCACAATTATCGGCACCGCTCCTGGTTGGAGTCGTTGCACATCACGTGCTCTAATACTTCAGTCAACAGAAGCAGTGGATGTCGTGTCTTCCCTATTATTGAAGTAACCATTATCATGAGTGGCAAACGTTGACAACTTTTGCATACATCACAACCACAGGCGTCAACATCAAATAGTTAACTATTACATCACAAAGTTCACTATACATGACTGGCACTATACGCCCTTATGTTCTACGTTCCTAAACTGTCAGTTTGACTGATGAAGGTTACCATAATAACCGAAAGCAATTTGTACTGTATGTGTTTTGCCATTTAATATTAAACTTGTCATTTATTTATTCTGTCTTCCGTTTCGTTCTGTGCTACGTAATAACTCACTATAATGAATGCAGCGCACATAGGCCTGTTTAACGATAGTTGCAAGATAGTTGTGGAGAAGTTTGTCTTCGACCAACGGTTTGTTGATTGTTGGGACAGGATTCTATCTGTTGTTGTGTAAGTGAATATCTTGAATAAATTCAAGGAAGAACTAGACCAGACCAGTTAGTTTAACTTCTGTTCCAGGTAAAATAATGGAGTCGCTGGTTAAAGATGCATTGCAGGATCATCTAGACAAGACTGCAGCAATAATTCAAACACAGCATGGGTTTGTTAAGGGAAAGACTTGTCTGACAAATTTGATTGGTTATTATGATGTGGTCACAAAGGAACTGGATGCAAAAAATAATTTTGATATCATATACTTGGATTTCAGGAAAGCTTTTGACACTGTTGTGCATGGAAGACTACTGTACAAATTGGAGCAGAATGGTATTAAGGGTAAGTTGCTACAATGGATAAAAGGATGGTTAAGTGGGAGAAGACAGAGGGTGGTAATCAATGGGTGCTGCTCTTCGTGGACTAATGTTATTAGTGGAGTCCCACAGGGTTCGGTGTTGGGTCCACTGTTGTTTTGTGTATTTATCAATGATATTGATGAAGGTATATCAGGCTTAATGTCGAAGTTTGCAGATGACACAAAGGTTGGCAGGGTTGTTATGACAGTAATGGCAGTGTGCTACTGCAACAGGATCTAGATAATTTGGGCAGATGGGCTAAGAAGTGGCAACTGAAGTTCAACCTTGACAAATGCAAAGTACTGCATATGGGTAGAAGTAACCCCAGAGAAACGTACCAACTGTGTGGTACTACACTTAAGGTGGTAGAAAATGAAAAAGACCTGGGAGTAATTGTGCAGTCAGATATGAAGTTTTCTGAGCAGTGCAGACAGGCTGCTAGGGCGGGTCATGGGGTTTTGTCAATGATATATAGGAATTTTGCTAGCAGGGAAAAGGAGGTGATTGTCCCTCTGTATAAGGCAATGGTCAGGCCACGCCTTGAGTACTGCGTACAGGTCTGGAGGCCTCATTTTAGGAAGGATGTAGATTTGCTTGAGCGTGTACAGAGAAGAGCAACACGATTGGTGAGGGGAATGAAGGGATGCTCTTACCAAGAGAGGCTTAAGTTCTGCAAATTGCAGTGGCTGGAGACTAGGCACCTGCGCGGTGATCTGATTGAGGTCTATAAGGCCTTGAATGGGTTGAGCACGCTGAATTCTGATGGGATCCTTCCACTTGTTCAGATTACCAACCTACGGGGACATAAGTTCAAATTAAGAAAGGACAGATGTAGAATAGATGTGCGGAAATTTGCCTTTAGCCAGCGGGTGGTTAATTGCTGGAACAAACTTCCATCTGTCGTTGTGGAAGTTGATAGGTTAAATAAATTTAAGGAGGAACTGGACAGGCATTTGGAGGGAATGGTGTGATTTTTTTTTTTTTTTTTGGCTGATGCTGCATAAGCTCCTACACTTGCTTTCTTGCATCATGTGCCACTACTACTACTACTACTACTACTACTACTAGACAACTTCTTGGAGGGTATAGATGAGTGAAGTTTATAGTTTTTTTTTTTTTTTTTTTTTGGCTGACGATATATACCAGTGAGCCAAAACATTATGACCAGCGAGTCGTTATACAAATCGAAGTAACTGCAGGTGAACGACGGCCAGGACACGGTCTAAAAAACACCTAATACTGAGCTCCGTTAATCAGTGTTACTCTTGTTCTTCAGATGGGAAAGGCAGCGGACTTAAGCAAGTTTGACAAAGGCCAAATTCTAATAGCATTCTGTCTTTACTGTAGTAGCATTCTATCTAGTAGCATTCTGTCTTTACTGTCATTAACAACTCTGCCAACCTTTATATCATCTGCAAACTTGGACATTAAACCTAATATATCTTCATTGATATCATCGATAAATATACAAGACAAAAATGCGCACAGCACCGAACCCTAGGGGACTCCGCTAATAACATTAGTCCACGTAGAGCAGTGTCCATTTATTACCACTCTCTGCTGTCTCCCACTGAACCATCCTTTTATACATTGCAATAACTTGCCCTTAATGCCATACCGCTCCAATTTGTACAGCAGTCTTTCATGTGCAACAGTATCAAAAGTTTTCCTGAAATCCATTCCTGAAACTGAAATCCAAGTATATGATATCAAAATTATTTTTTGCATCCAGTTCCTTTGTGACCACATCGTAGTATCCAATCAAATTGGTGAGACAAGACTTTCCCTTAACAAACCAATGCCGTGTCTGAGCTATTACTGCTGTCTTGTCTAGGTGATCCTGTGTCACCTCTTTAATTAGTCACTCCATTATTTTTCCGGGTACAGAAGTTAAACTAACAGGTCTATAATTATTTGTGTAACCTTTTTAACCCTTTTAACCTCCATTGTTAACTGGAGATACATTTGCACATCTCCAGTCCATGGGGACCTTCCCTGACTCTAAGAATGCTCTTATAATTATGGCTAAGGGTTTGCTTACTTCCCTTGCTGCCTCGTTCATTATAACTGGATAGATTACATATGTCCCAGGTACCTTTTTTTGTTTAATTTTAGCGATTTCTCCTGCACTTTTCCCTCAGTTATTACAGAATCACTTAACTTCCTGTTAGTTTGATAAACTTTCGGCACTCCCCTCATTGAATAACTCATGTGGAATGTATATGCAAAATACTCATTCAATTTATGAGCTACTTGAACAGGATCATCAATAGCGAACCATCTATGTTAAGTGGACGATCTGATTCATCCCCTTCTTTCTAGAGTTTACATAAGTAAAGTTGTCCCCCTTTTCCTTATCCAAAGATTTCTCGTAATCTGCCTTCGCCTACCTAATCTCCTTTGTGACTTCATTAGACTAGCTTCTGTTTAATTTCGATTATAATAAATCATTCAATTATTTCTCTCATATTCAAATCATGCAATTATTTCTCTTATATTCAACTCATTCAATTATTTCTTTCATATTCAAATCATTTGAATGATTTGATTATGAAATCATGGCAATTGCCATGACAATTCGTGTTATGAAAATTTATTCGATTTTAGAAAATCGCTCGTTTATTTCATTTGACTGATATAACCGAAATTATTTCATCCGATTCTGGAAATCATTCGATTGATGGTAATTGATAATTAGTGATCATTTGTTATTGAACTCTTTCGATTATTGAAATCTGTCTCAATTATTATTAATCATTTGATTATTGAAATCTCTCGATTAATCATCATTCTAATATGCCCATCACTAATACGTTGTTCGCAAAAAACACAAGTGAATCAATACGTACTGTAATTAAGAATATTAGAGAAATAATATCAACAAATAATTTAGTTTTAAGTGGCCTCTGTAGCCAAGTGATCAAAATTATTATATTAGGATCGCCTGCAATTGATTACATATACCCATATACGTATTTATCTGTAAATTGCGTGTGTTCTCTGGTCGATTTGCCTGTTTTGCTGGACGATAAAACCCAGCTTCTGGAGGAAAAACCTTGCTATCTATGCTTGACACGGGGGTGAAAAAAGCCATTAAAGTTCCTCACGTCATCGACGGGATTCGAACCCTATACCACTGTGCTACCGCGCAGACGTAGCCGAGTGGTCAGGGGCGGGAGTGCAGTAGCACACGCTCTTTGAGGAGCATGTGCTACTGCACTCCCGGGGTTCAAGTCCCTGACTGCTAAATACAGTTGATCTGCCAACCCGCACTGGATCACTGTGACAGATTATGGTCCAATTCCCTCAAAATTAATCGTTGAGGAGGCTTCCCTCCTGCAATGGATTGATAATAGCTGCAGTTTATCTTTTTTTTTTTTTAATCTAATATGCATTAATATTGATATTTCCCTGCCTATTTTAAACATTTTCAACTAGTCAAAAGCTTTATCTGTAAACATAATCTTTTACTCATAAACTTGATTAACTTGTGAATTTATAGATTTGCCAATTTCTACAGTATCATCCAATTTGTACTGTATTTACCATGCTGTGACAGTATTTATCTTCGTAACAGATCCATGACTATAATCCCAATTTACCCTCAAAACTTTAAACTGGTGTTTTAATTTCTTAGTGGTAAATTTTTAGAACGTTTCTAGTTTAGTTGCTCGGGTGCTTTCAAGAGTCATTACTTTCATTTGTTTACTTTATGTTTTTGCCCTCTTCCTCTGCCTTAGAATCTTCCCTTCGCGGTAGCACTGTGGATATAATCAGGGACCCCGCTCCAGGCAGAAAACTCCTGAGTTTGAATTCTGTCCATGACGCAAGGAATCTTTATGGACCTTTTTCAAAACGTTCTGTTAGTCGGTCTCAGGAGAAGGTAGCACAGTGTTTTTTTCTCTCGGAAAATCGGTTTTTTTTTTTTTTTTTTTTTTGCAAACAGGCAAATCGACCATATAACACACGCAATTTACACACATAATATATGCGGTGCAATATATGGTACTGATACTGCTAAAAGCCGATTACAACTTTGGATCTTCACATTTAAATCAACCTATGCTAAACTTAGAGCACTGCGTGTGTAGCACAGTGGTATCGTCACCGTCCTCCCCAATACCGGGCAGAAAAGGACTGAGTTTGAATCTTGTCGATGACGAGAGGAACTTTTACTGGCTTTTTTCACTCCACCGTGGCTGAGTTATTTGGTCTCAGGCGTAGATACCTGAGGCCAATTAACTCCGGGGGAAAAACCTTGGTATCCATGGGAAAACTTTCCCCAGGAAGAACTGGGGTTTTTCGTCCAGCAAAGCAGGCAAATCGATCAAAGAACACACGAATTTACAGACACAATACACATGGGCGGTTGAAATTACATTTCCAGGTTACCCTAATAAAAAGTTTGGTTTTTTGAACTAAGAGCAAAAGCTTCAGATATATGAAAGTTCTAAACAATAATACTGTATAATTTTCCTCTATAGCTAAATTTGTTAAAAAATACAGCGAGCTCATCTTGCGAAGTAGATCATCAGTAATTCATCTGCATTTCAAATAAAAAGAAACCTACGCCTTAATTCTTTATTTAAATAACCTTCTCACTTCGACCATTCAATGTCCATTATAAAAATAACCATTTTAATTAATCTTTATTGTACGTAAAGGTAGGATACAATGTACCTCAAGTTAATACAATGTACCTTCACTCATGCTGCCAGGGGTTTCACATGGATGAATGATATATAAATTTATTGTGGTATTTTATTTTTTTGATTTTTTTATGATATATAAAATAATAAGAATATATATTCGTTAAGAATAAGAATATATTTTATATAAAAGAATAAATCAAAAGGTTCACAGAAATCGCTGTTTTATTTGAAGGAATGGGCAAATACACATTTACAGCCATGAACTAGATAAGTAATATGTCAGTGAATATTAACAACAAAGCAATTATTTCACATCCAATTTCACAAAAATAAAAAAAAACAAGCCGTAAACATTATATAATACTGGAAAAACAGATATTTACAAAACAATACAAGTAACAACTAACTTTTTATGTACTATATTAAAAACAACACGAAAAGTCACTGTGCCATCACCAAATGACATGATGCAACCACAGAATATTACATGATATTACAAGAACGCTTCAAATGAATAGCAAAATTAAGCCAAGTATTTCGTACTGACGATTATCACAAATTGCTAGTATGACAAAAATGTTTTGATGAATAATACCATGATATAGGATATTTTCAAGAGCAACTTCAACAAATATTTGTTAAGTTAAATATTTATCACATTTCTTTTTCTTAAAGCTTTGCTAAACACTTCATTTAAATACCACATGTATAATAAAGAATGTACGTAGAATGAAAATAAGCGTATCGCTTTCTGATACGATTTCTGTTACTTATGGGTCTTATTTACATACCAAAATATTAGAAAATTGTAAAAATAATTAAATCTTAGAAATAGCGAAATGGGTATAGAAGTCAGTCATTTTCATAAATTGTGATTTATGAAAATTTATGGACTAATTTTAAGACTAATCAAGATGAGATATTTTTTTATTTAAGCTTTGTAAGATTAATGATATGGTATATCATTATTAACAAAACTCGCAGAGTATGACTGTATGATTTTTAAATATGTATGAGTATGAGTTTTAAAAGAAAATGCATTTCCAAAAGTTTTGTTAAATATCTGTTCTTCAGTTCGGTTTTGTTTATACAAAATCCAATTGAAGAATAGATATTTTAAAAATTGTGGTGTGGCAGTTTGATACTATGAATTTGTATCATAACTTTAAATTTTATATATAGGTCATAATTGTAACAGGAATGGGATTCCAAGAAGTATTTTCTAAGTGTTTTAGGTGTTTCATTTAGTTATTTTGAAAAGCAAACAATTGCAATCAGATATTCAGTTATTTATATGGATAACTGTATATTTCTTTCCTGCCAGTGATCATCGGTTTCTTAATTTCCCCCAGTTGTCCCCCAATGGACGCGGATAGGGTTAATCTTTAATTTCATGGCTCAAACATAAAGACATTTTGATATTCATATGCATAGCACACAATCTAGCACCAGTAAAGAAATACAATACACATAAAATATTTCAAAAACAACTACTGCACTTTCTACTTAAGCATACATACATATACCATAATGACCATATAAAACAATTTGTAAGTGGTATCTTATTTACATTACTGCACAAACGCTTCAAGAAATAATTAAGTTTTAACCAATGCAAAGCAGATAGAAACGATTTCCCAAAATTTTGATTAATTTATTAGCACTTTGCCGTTTTTCTTAATAAGGTAATAAAAACATCAAGATCCTAATAAACAATAAGCATACAACATATTCCCCTAAACAGCAAACAGTTGTCCAATTAAGAGTTTTTAAATTTTAATTCACACGATCCAATAACAATACAATGATCAGGGAATAAACGTCTTGCTAATTTTTGGGAGGGGATGATAGCAAAGAGAAGGCGCCTTGCTATATTCATGCCAACTGTTGCAAATTTTCATTCAATTAATTGCTTGTCGTTTTTTTTTTTTTTTTTTTTTGACCAGCATAAAGTGAAACTGAATGAAAATGGTCAGCTTCTTCCTATGATAAATCAGTTTCAACAGCAGCATTTCCTACGAGGTGCATCTCAACATAAAAGATCAACCTCCACATGTATCTTAAGAGTAACCATTGATTATGTAACCTTAAGCCTATTTTGACAGATTCAACTGAAACGATCAAACTGTTAAACAATTCAACTATCAACTGTAAAAAACTCAAATAAATATAATCTTGAAATCTATTTAAACAATTTTTGCAAGTTGCCATATATTATAGCACTTTTGTTATCACAATAACGAAATTTAAAACAAAAATCAAGACTACAGTACTGTTTTTGAAAAAAGTTTCAAAAATAGTATTATCATCACTTTCATAAAGAAATTTTTAACATTTTTTATTACATATTTTCGTGCATCGTAATATAATTGACGATAGTCAGGATAAATAATTTTGTTTTACTAAATATGAATTATTGGAACAGAAGAGAGAGCATGTCGAAGGCTAAAGAAACAACCTATTTATATTTTTTAAATGTAACAGGATATAAAAGGATATAGATGACTAAAATTAATTAATTATCCATTTACTAACTCAATCGCTCTCTCTCTCTCTCTCTCTCTCTTGAGACTAGAACGCTAAAAATTAATTTATGATTTATTGTTAGCATTCCAGTTGCAAGAGAGAGAGAGAGAGAGAGAGAGAGAGAGAGAGATGCCTCGCAAAATTCAAACAAATGAATTATACGATTACATTAATCTTCAGCAAAGCGTAAAAGCAAGTTCAAAATCTTGCATGCGAACATTTCATAATGGCTTTATAATTTGTTATTCTTCATTATGTAATCTTATTGCTCTTTTATAAATAAAAGCTATTAAGTTTCAGCATTATGATTAACAGCAGTCTTTTCAATTAGTAGTTTCTCTGTTCCCTTTTTGTGAATTTTGAGTGGTGAAATATGTGTGTGGAGGAAGGGGAACGACAACAAACGGGTAAAAAAGTAAAATAAGTGATAAGGAGCAAAGAAATTAAAATTTTGAAATCACAACCATTTATAAAGAATAAACGTGCCAAAAGTTTTTCGAAAAAACTGGCTTTGAACACTAGTTTACAATATGCTGCTTTACTAGTAGAATGAAGCTGGTATAATAAACAAAACTACAGAATACCTATATAACCTTAAATCCGCATAATACGAGGCATATCTCTGTTTAATATATTGCATATGTACAATGCCTATTAATTTTACTTTTCAAAATTTGATACAATTAGTATACCTTTCTTAGTCGGTCATCAAATACAACACGAAAAAAATACTGCTATTCGAAGTTCCTACAAAACAACATCATGAAATCCGAACTCCATTATTTGAAAACCAAATTCAGTATAAACAAGGACACGTAAAAGATAAAAACTGTACAAAATGGTATTTTCAGATGATCAATATAAAGAAAACATTTTAAAACAATAATAAAAATATCGGTTTGGCACAATAATTATGCAGCAGTGCTTGGTCCACTAAAACACTAGTGAAGCATAAACAGTGTAACCTTTAAATGAACAGTTTAAGATTTTTTTTGTATCTTATAAACATATCAATTCAAGTTCATCATTCACTATTATCGGCATAAACATCCAATGTAGAAAAGGTAGTGATCAAACTAATATCTAAAGGAGATTTTCATCTACAGTGATCGCAACTCCTTTTAACACGTGCTTAGATATAAAACATTTTTTAAGCAGTTGAATAGCAACAAATAGTTTGGGATGGGGTCGGGTTTATTCGACATTTTTAAACTTCTTTATTTCGTTTTCTTTCACTGCATATACAGGTAACACTCGACTTAGATTGAGCCGTACACGCACATCACATGAATATTTACAGTTACAGCATAATTGTTGATACGGTACTGCACTTGAAAAAAATTATTCACCCAGTCAGTCCACCCTCCTAAGATGCACCGGTACATAACGTTTGTGCATTTGTGTTGATTTTAAACATTTTTGATTAATATATCAAAAAAAAAAAAAAGGACCATAAAAAATGAAACGCTCCATTCGTTACGCACACAAAAAGCGTACGCTTTCCTGCCAATTTGTCCCCGATAAGCCCAAGTCTAGTGTTAACGTCTGTGGGTTCTTTTTTTGGCGAAGTTTGATATTTTTTTATCAGTATTTCAACTTTCAAAATTACTAATAAAAGAAACGTTTAGTGCTCAAGCTTTGGTGTTGTAAAGAAACATAGAATTACATTAACAGTAAAGATGAAAGTAATAATGCTTAGTAAAAATGGATTACGTAAATTGGAAATCGGAATGGTTCTTAAGAGTACAACTGCGTAAATAATTCTTAAATAGAGTACGGTGTTTTGCTTAAAGCGTCTTCTATTTACATATTTAAAATATTGCGCATTTGGAACCCACAGCAGCGTAAACCTCTATAAGTTTCGACTTATGGCACTTTTTAATAGGATGCAACCTGTGGTAAGTTCAAAGATCACATACACGTTCCGTATTCTTCTTTTAAAACTTTTTATCCAGATACATTAATAAAATTTGATTCTAAAATTTTAATTTTGACTTTATCTTATTTCTCCCTTTACAATTATTAAACTATATTCTCTTCATTAATGCTTTTTAATATAAATCCAGTATTTATAGACAAATATAGATTTTTTATATTTTATTGATATTTTCTTTACGATTTACTTTGTCTTTACGTCTACTTTTAAAATCGACATAACCGGTTTCACAGTATTACATATAAGTATGTTTACTCAAGCGATAAAGCCCTTTCTAGAATACAACAGCACCAATAACTTGAAATTCCAAGCCAAATTGTATTTATTTCTCGTTAAAATTAAAAAATAATAATAAAAATAAGTAGGTGGCGTTTTGTGAAACATAAGTATTCTTAAGTAGCAGTAACGGGTTGGTGGTTGTGTTATTCACTAAGAAAATAATCGGATTAAAATGGCTAAACAATATGGTGAAAAATGGGACATAAAGATCCATTATGAAAGGTAATTACTAAAGGCAATTACTACTTTTATGTTATATACAGAATGACATTATATTTAAAATAATAACACGAATATTGTATTTATTTGTAAAAAAATATGAACTAGACTGGATAAAGGTAGAACTATATGTCGTCTGCTTTTTAGTTCGCCATGTTTAACGGAACATTTAGAGCAGTATTTAAAATATTTTCGATAGTTAAATGATAGACATTTTTTTATACAAAAAAATAAAAAAAATAGAAGTAGTTTGAATATCGCATATGTTTAATTAATCATTATTTGATTTTTGATATGTTACAGTGATTATTATTTTTTTTTTCTTATGGGATTAAAAAAGTCATAATAATAATGAATTATCCATATTTCATCTAACCTTTTTAATGTGACCTTTAACAAATATAGCAAAGTCTCAAGTGGAATATATAAATGCAAAGGATATCCTTATCTGGGAAAAGGGGATTTGTAAAACTTTTAAAAATCGCAGCAAATGTGTACTTGTTTAAGAGAGTGTGTGTATATAGATGGTACGGAAAATATAAGCTTATATCTTGTTATAACAGCTTGCTGATTTTTTTTTTTTTTTTTTGTACAATTATAAACGGAGTTAAAATTATTAAAAGATGAAGAAAAATATTTTTGTGCAGTATCGGTTGTTTCACCTCATTTCAGACAGCCGTTTGGTGCGAAATTTATCAAAGTGTGTAAAAACAAAACCCAAAATGTCTTTACAATTTTTTTTTTTTTGTAAAAAAGATTGCACTGAATTGGTAACGTTATTCAATTTAATAACGATAATGCGAGAATGTGCCAAAGTTAAAAGAAGTTATTCAACTCCACATTATTCAACGTGCTTGAGTTAATGCTAAATTCTTACAGAAATCCCTTTGTTTATTTAATATTTCTAAGGAGAACTTTAGAAACAAGTTGTATGAAAGTTTCTTACAAAATGTATTCAATGGAATGCTCAGAAATTATATTAAACTCTCGTAATACTTTGATTTCATCGGCCCAAGCATAATTGGGTATTTGCAAGTAAAGATGGTAATTATTTGGTAAGCAGATCTCAGATTTTGGGCCGTCTGTCGGTTCAGCACCAACTGAAATCTTTTAGATAGCATTTTAATCAAGTAGTTGGACAATGTAGATCAAAGCACTCCCAAACCTATGGGCAGCTTTCACCAAAACTGACTTTTTCTTTTTCTTGCTGTGACTTTTTTGATTAGAAGCAGTTACCAGACTACCGGAAGGGGAAGCATCACTTGGGCACGGGTTAGAAACATACTGTTTGGTGATATCTGGTGAACTCAGAGTTTTGTGGCGAGGTTCTCGCTTCCTATCCAGATTCGAATGTTTTGGAAGTGGTCGAATTGATCCTCCTCGGATCCTATGTAAAAGAGTGTCCTTTTCTTCTTTGTTAAACATATCCACTGCTGCCGGACCGCGTAGGAACTCATCTTCAGTCATCAGGAGGTATCTTACTTGAAAGAAAGCATCTCTAAGGACAGCCCTCTTGTTTTCGGGTGTAAGTTCTTTTTGAAGTCGCTTACAAGCTTGGCAAGCCCACCTGACTGCAGCGTCAAACACAACCATCTCTGTTGCTACTGCTAACGTGTCACGTGACAGCACCTCAGTCATGATGTCGTAATCCAGCGTCTTAAAGGTCTCACTACGTAGAACATACTCTGCAGAATAATCAATGATATTGTAACATTTTAAAACCAGTTCATTCAGTAAATTATCGCTGTCGTGATAATCAGATTGAATGCAACTTGGCCGGAGATTTTGTAGCTGCATAAGAACATACAAAACATTGTCTTTGGAAATATTCTCCAGTAAGTACACCAGGCATACCACTGATAGACTAAATAGCATATAAGTATTGGCAGCTTGTAGAAGGCAGAGGGCGTCCTGGACCGAGGACATAGACACTTGATGGGTGTAAATAAACCTAGATAATGAAAAAAAACAAACCAGTGAGTTTTCAAATATAAATAATGAGTGTGATACAAATTGAAATAAATTATGAAAATGTAAATATTGTTAATAGTTTCTGGCTGTTTGTAAAGATTTTAAATCATTTTCAAATCATGCAGATATAAATGCCATTAGAGTAGCTATAAATGCGAATGAATGTTAAAGACAAATTTCCCCAAGGAAGAATAACAACGAAATCAATTAACCAAGTTTCGAAAGGCTTCTGGAACGGATTCTATAGATGAGGTCTTTTTAAGCAAAGATAAGGTATCCGGTCTAAACTATCTTGGGAAAATCTACACCTACTACATCTGCATCTATATCGAATATACTAATTTTTGTCGCGTTGTTTTTGGTTGTCATCAAAAACAACGCGACCCAACTTAAAAGTAAACCTCTGAAATTCGGCAACTTAGGGATCTTGGAATTTTCAGAATTTTGGGTAGTCATATTGTACACCCTTTCTTCGAAAAAAAAAAAGTAACGTACATCAAAAGGCAGTAAAAATTTAATTAATTATTTGCCTTTATGGTATATTTATAAGGGAAATAATTAAGGGAAAGGAAAATGAGAAAAGTTACAATCTCTTCACAGAAGTCCCTGCCTGTGTTGAGCGTTTCTGGCGATATCTTTTACCCAGTATGCTTAGATACTGGGTAAAAGTACGAGTTAGATGTACGAGTTTTGAAAGGATATTTGAAAGGCTATTTAATTTCCAAAAGAAAATTAAATATGCCGCGCAAAAACGCGGCGTGTGAGCAAATTGTACAAATGGACAAAGTTGCAGTGTCAATGTTGTTTACAAACCACACTTAATTTTCTAAAAATGTTTTTGCTATTTAGTGAATTAGGGATCGTGAATTAATTCGAGAATTAATTTGTTGATTCTCTGGCCGTTTTGCTAATTTCTTTACTAAGCATAGAGAATAAGCATTTACGGATAATCGATCGCTTTCAAGCTTCAACTTTTATACTTCAGTGAAAAGTGAAATAATGTTAAAGAGCTTAGAAAGCAATTGCCCTCCGTGGAAGTATAATTTTTTGGCCATTTACCACTCGTTTGGAGAGGTCAGAGTTCAAATCCCGTCGAAAGGTGGAGGAATTCTTAAAGGCCTTTTCCGTTGAGTTGCAATTATCCACTCTCAGGTGGAGGGAGTAGGGTTGTTCTGAGTTTTCAGTCTGCACATTATACATACCTTGAACACTCCAGTCATAATACATAAAACCGTATGAACAAGAGTAGCACTGAAAGATTTCATCACTTAAAGTGAAGCCGAAATGAGGTCCTCGTCATCTCCACATCGAAGGAGTATGTCCGTCCAGAACGACAATAGAGGATGTAGCACCTTCTCCTGTCATTGGAGAAGGTGCTACATCCTCCATATAAATTTAACATTTATAGACTTTACTGCTGGAAGAACAAACTTTTCTTTAACACTCTCCACACCGTTGACTGTGGAATGCTAGTTTGATTTGTGTGGGTTATGAAAACATGTCTTCCTCGTACTTTGATACTTTCATCACTAACGCTTGGTGTTGGTCTCTGACTTTTCTTCACATTCAGATAATAGCTGGGCCATAGCAACATTTTTGTGCCACTTAAGCAGAGAATACTTGGGGTGAGGATTCTTAAAGCAATGTGTTTTATATTTATGTCTTGTTTGTGTTTGTACAGTATAATATGTCTCTACGCTTGATTTCTTTAAATCAGAACACACACTGAGCTCTTTCCGCACTTGTATCGGTTTTTCTTTTACTTTTTAAAACTACTGTAATGAAAAGAAGTGACAGAAACCACAAATGAATGCTGTGTAGTAAACGTGAAGTATTCAGGTACAAAGAACTATGATTCTGTCGTGGACAGAAAAAAGAAACAAAAAAAGTTGAATTTTAAGTGTTCAACTCCTTACTCTCCAATTCCTCCAATAAATATTAATTGGAGGAATTTTTTGAATTTAAAAACATAAAATGAAAATATATTACGATAAAACGTTTAAAATATACCAGATTAAAAGCGGTAAAAATATAATAATCTGAAAATACAGGCGCCTTTATCAAATGAAAAAGTTAAACTAGAGCACTGAGTACAAACTGTGCAGCTGAGGATGATGGGATTGCAACGTCAGGAACCAGGCGGACAGGAGTGGGGAGAGGAAAGCATATAAAAGAAAAAGACTTCCTCTTCTCCCCTTCTGGTAATCCGTGAATGACTCAGAGGGCACTCTATCCTCTCCCCCTTCACTTTTTATATCTATTTCTCCTTCTCTTACATTCTTTCCTTCTTTCATTTTTTTTACTTCAGTGTTTTCTTTCCTCTCACCCTTTCTCCTGTTCCTTGAATGCACGTTCCTTTATCCTAAGCATGTAACTTATACTCTATTCTAGATTAACTTTTTCAATTGATAACGGCTCCATATAGACGTCGAAAGCTCCTGCGCTTTTAGATTTTTATTTTTACATTTAATCTGGTATTATACATTTTAAACGTGTAATACGAGATTAATAATAGATTAATTTTAGACGTATTTTAAATGTATTTTATTATAATATATTTTAATTTTGTTTTTAACTGGTATTACGTGTCTTGATTTGAATGTTATATTTGTACAATAAATATATTTTAAGGTATGGATTATGCAGTACTTTTGAATTACCCTGTATATTTCTATAGTTTTTTTTTTTTTTTATTGCATTCATTAACTGGGACATTTCTTTAACCTTCACAATTTTGGAACACATTACCTTCTATCTGTCCCTCAGCTAGAATTCCATTGGTTCAATTATTTATAGGCACTAGTATTTCATCAAAATATTATTTTAATAATAAAAATAATAGTAATTATGATTATTAATGTAATAATATTTTTTAATAAAATATTGAAAAATATTTTATTAAATACAGTACTGTAAGCCATTCAAATTTATTGAATGGCTTAATAAAAAAATAAACCCTATGAAGGCTCTTTAAAGGGCCTTCATAGTGAAGTATGTTTATTCAAAAACCAGTTTCCTTGGTGGCAATACATATTTATTGTACTGACTGTAAATTAAGCAATAAAGTCAAAAACATTTATAAGGTTATGAGAAGGAGCAAAAGTGGTTAGAGCAATCATATTGCGATTATCACTTATTTATAAACGAATAAAATGCGCTTCTTTTGAAACACACAGCTTTCTGTTCCACTCAGTTTTTATATGCAACTTAAATCACGTATATTACATTACTTTATTTGGCCGCTTTTTCAGGCCAATGTACTCAAATAGATAAGCATTACAGATAGCAGTTTATTGCTAACATCCTTTCTTATTTACAGTATAGACAGCTACGTTGTATACTTCGAATCGGTAGGTGGTTATTATTATTATTATTATTAATATCTTGTTTATTGCTCTGCTTTAGAGTCACCCCATGGATAGCAGTAAACTAGGGGGGTGGGTGATTATTACATTCACAGGTTAAGGCAGGGACACGTGTCTGGGGTTAACATGGAGCCATATGTGTACTTAACCTGAAAGGAACAGTATTTACAGAATTCTTTAATTACATACCTGAAAATTCTGGAATATAGTAATATCCCAAACTAAGCAAGATAATATTTGATCATAAGTGCTGGATATCGCAATCTGTGGGTTAGCCACCCACTGATTGCGATAAAACACAATTAACTATGCATTTAGCTTAGAAAAAAAAAAAGCTGGTAAAAGCTGTAAACGGCTTATTTCTCAATGTACAGAACAAATGTTTAATTTCCACATCATGGATTTCCTGATATACAAAGAAAATGTCTTTTTGATGTTTAGTGAAGTTTAACAAAGAATAACACTTTTGGAATGCTAATACACGTTTCATTATAAGTATAAAATTGGTCATATGACTAATACATATTTCTTAAACACTAAGTAGAAAAATAGTTTAAAATACCTAATTAAAGTCGTCTAATTATGTATTATTATAAATGTGCTGTTTAGAGCGGTATTGGAGCATGAACGAAAATAATTGTTTGTTTAATAAGCAGCTGTTTATTGTACAAGTAGAAAAAGTTCCTAACTGCAAAAGAGCCACTCCATGCATACCCGTGTTTATAAGTGAAATTATGCTGTCATCATGGCAAACAGAGATTCTGCCTTAATCTAAAATATATATGAATATTAGGCATTTCAGCAGATTTGCCACAATATAAGAGAATATATTTTTTTAATATCTCTAATTATATTTCGGCTTTTACAAAACGGCCCTTTTTCGCATTACCTTATTATAGTTTTTATATGCCTCCATTTTTTTTTTTTTTTTGGAGTTATCACCAACTCCGAAACTTCAAAGTGCTAATTGTAAACGGAAAAAGGTTATTGGGCTCCTGCTTGAAACAACCGTTCGTCACTTAATTTCTGTTTTTGTGGATACAAATTTTTGTAAATATATGTGAAGGACATTTGTTCCAGAGAACAAAAGTTCTGGTGGGGAGAGTAAATAAGGAAAGTAGAAGGGATAAATGAGGAAGAGGGAAATGTAGTTCGGCTGGTTAACGGTTGAATAATTGGATCTTGACTAGTTGAAGAACATGTTCGGACTGGTTTAGAAGAGAGTGACAGGATTATAGATGCTAATTCGAAAGAATAGTGCCCATGGATATATCTATAGAAAAGTCATTCAGCAGAAACTGAACATATATGCGATAGAAAATGTAAAGACTGCAATAAATGAGTTATTAACCTTCTCTCTCTTGGACAGAGTCTAGGATTTTGTTGAGGGCACCGCCTCAGATGTGGGAACAGAATTTCATGGTAGGAAAGATTTGAGATTTGTACTGTGTCAGTTGCCTTTCAGATGAAAAAAAAAAACCCTGAGATCGATAAAGAAAACCTAGTTTTTTTTTTTTTTGGAAGCAGAGGAAGCAAAGGGCTTAAGCCTTTAAATTTGTTTCTCTCCAGTAAAGATATATTTCTTTGTCTAGAAATCTGAGTGTTTGTTTAAGGCTTTGAAAAAGACCGGGGGGGGGAGGAATTGTGCAGTCAGATATGAAGTTTTCTGAACAGTGCGGACAGGCTGCCAGAGAACTGCTTATGGGGGTCTTGTTAAAGATATTAAGGAATTTTGCTAGCAGGGATTAAGGAGGTGATTATCCCTTTATATAAGGCAATGGTTAGGCCACACCTTGAGCACTGCAAACAGGTCTGGAGGCCTCATTTCAAGAAGGATGTAGAGCTACTGGAACGAGTACAGAGAAGGGCAACGGGATTGGTGAGGGGAACAAAGGGTTGCTCTTACCAAGGAAGGCTTAAGTTCTGCAAATTGCAGCGTCTGGAGACTAGGCGAGGTGATCTGAGTGAGGGGTATAAGGCTTTGAATGGTTTGAGCAAGCTCAATGCTGATGGGATGCTTCCTCTTGCTCAGATTACGCACTTGAGAGGGCATAAATTCAAATTTGAGAACAGATGTGCGGAAATTTTCCTTTAGCCAGCGGGTGGTCGATTGCTGTAACAAACTTTCATATGTCGTTGTGGAAGTTGATAGGTTAAATAAATTCAAGAAAGAACTGGACAAACTTTTGGAGCTAATGGATAGGGGAAATGGGAAGTTTTTTCTTTTTTTTTTTTTTTTTTTTTTGCTGATGCTCTGTAAGTTTGCTTTCTTGCATCATATGCCTCTACTAATGCTAATGTTAATTAGCATGAGAAGAACATACCATTTTTAGCGAGAAATATGACAGGGCTGTTTCAGGATTTTAGTTAACTAAGTTTTCCTCTCCCTTCTGGATAACACTCTCATCGTCATTTTCAATAGAGAATACGCAAACGGGATCTCCGTGCACATCGTGCAGCCATACCCTCTTGGAAGTGGGGGGGGGGGAGTAAAGCTATTCTAGGAAGGCGGATTAGGTATCTTTTTGTTGAAGAAAAAAAAACTCCACATTTAAAACATTCCATTAAGCTTTGAGTAGTAGTATCTACATCAATACTGAGTATCATTGCAACTAGGATAGGATCCCACTACTCAGCTAAATTTTATATTTAACCCTTCTAGAAACATTTGTGGAGACATTTCAAAACTGTACTAAAATCAGACAGTTTTTAATTCATTTCACAGGTTATTTATTTAATTTTTTTAAAAACACATCTCTGATTTTATTCAACTGATTTTCATTAAATTTTATAGTGCATCTGTTTAAAATGTTACATAAAATAATTAAATAAAAGTAATTTTAAAAATTATCAATTTAAGAAAAATAAAATTCAAACGTTCCCGAATTGTTACTGACTTTGTACCTTTTTATTGGGATATACAGTATAGTATGTAGAATCAGCCTCCAATAAAATGAAAGTAACACTGTATTAGTATAACAAGGTGTAGGTGGTACACGCAAACCAAAGTTTTCTCGTTGGTTTGATTCAAGATACTATTGTATATTTGCCTTTCTTGAACTTCTTTTTAAAGTTTTAAAGCATATTATAAAATTAATTGCCATGGAACTATCTTAATTTGGAAAGTACGTCAATGTTTCTGCATCTTACGAGCACAAATCGAATCTGGGCAGAATTAATACCAGCAACAACTTAGTTAAGTGGGGAACGTACCAAGTTTGTTTGATTGCTTGTGTGGTTTGCCAAAATAGTGCAAGGAATTATTGTAAACTAAGATACTCTTTTAACAATCTGTCTATCAGATGAGTTATTTTTTTTATATATCGAATAGGGGACTCGACAGTCAGTTATGTTACTCAACCATCTTGGAGTATTTGTACATTAATGCGATGTCAAATCAGTTAAAACATTGGCAGAAGGCTACTTCCGACTTCCAAAGGAATCAAATAGGTAGACTGGTTTGAGTCTACCTATTTGGGGCCCTCTGGAAAATATCTAGCTAGCTTAAATTTTTTATTTATTTATTATTGTTATTTTTTATTTTTGAAATAGGCCATTTTACTCAAAGTATAGTTCCCATTAGGTGCAGTGTGTTAAGAAATTTGGTGTTATCGTTTCTTAAACTGGAGCACGGGAAATGGAGAAAAGAAGGACGAGATTGTGGACAACACCAAAGCTCTTGCAAACTCCCAGAATTGCGAAATACATAAAAAGATAGACGGTGACTAAGAAAGCAAGGACGATAAACCAACCTAACTTTCGTTCGACACTGCTTGTCGCTACTTTCCTGTTTGGCCCACATTTCAGCGATCGCCATTTTGCAAACTTCATTATTATCTACGGTAGCTGGTAAAAGCTCGCGTGTATATGTGTGCTAGTGTACAGACACTTCTGAACACTCGCCTTAATGGTTTCGATGTTACCCTTAATTTTCTTTACGTGACCACGGCTGCTGACTTGATAATGACTCATAATGAGGACTTTTAACATAGATAAGCGTGTGCAAGTAATACATTGTGTTATTCTTAAATTCTAAGGAAGATAGTGCCATCCGAATGAAAACATAGTACGTGGATCACATTTCTCGCATCTTTATCAACGAACATATTTCTGTTCATTGGAACGAAGGAAGTACTGTATATGCGAATTCTGACAGTGAAGTGAAAGTGCAACACGCTTCAACATTTTTCAGTCCAATATTTTTTTCTTGTTCCTGCTGGTTACATATTCCTTCTCATGGTGAATTATCAGATACGATTAGAAACTTAGAGATTCTAATGGATAGAATTAAATATTGCATTAAAACCAGCATTAAATATTTTAAAATTTTCTGATCATGAATAGCTAGCTGTGGGGGGGGGAGAGAAATGAAGTCTTTACTTCTTATTTTGTTGTTTGTTTTTATTTAATGATAATATTAAATATTCTTTATTTTGTTCCCTTATTAGATATATAGACCTTTTTTTTTTATACCCCCACTTACACATCTGACTTAGGCTTCAAAGGAGAATTCCAGATTCAAGGGAACTTCTCAATTACGTATAATTCCCTTCGGATAGGCTGAGTGTTCAAGAATGACAAAAGCACACGTTAATTTATAACATAACATAGTTTATTTACATATATATATACAACATGATAAAGTGATCAAACTCAAGCACATACTAATATTATTAAAATTTGCCTATGAGCATCAGATATATATGCGATTAATAACATTGGTTTTACACTAGAAGGGTTATTTCCTTCTACACAACAAACTTAATATCCTTAAAAAAACTGCTATAGTTTCTTCTTCCTTCACACATGAACAATAAATATTTAAGAGGTTTAGTTAACACCCTTTCTCCTATGTAAATCAAATTCTTACCTTATAAATTGATTTAGGAATTTCACTCTTAACTTCTGATTTATTTGGAGCCCCCTTTTGCCTTGGGGAATATAGTTTCGCAAACTTTCTCTAATCAAGATAAATCGTACAATTAACATCAATTTCTGGACTAATGCTTGTCCCGAGGGTTAGCTATATTCAGAAGGCTATTCTTTTCTCTGTATTTCTCTACCCTTCCCTTCCAAAATATCTCATACATATATGTTAGACAATATCTAATAACAAATATCCAATTTCTCTCCCTTACCTTTCTACACATGTCTAATTATACATTAATCAAAACCCAAAACTATCATCTGACTTATATCTATATTTATGTATATTTATTTATACCTTTTGTACATCCTTCCCTTAGTATCTTGTATATCCTTCCCTTAACATCTTTCTAAACTTCTACTAATCTGCTATTAGGGTTCCTACAGTCCTTTTGGGGTAAATGAGAATACATGTACTATATAACTAGTCACTTACTTAATTTTTCGAATCGGACT
Organism: Mastigoproctus giganteus; assembly: GCF_048544385.1. NCBI lineage: Eukaryota > Metazoa > Arthropoda > Arachnida > Uropygi > Thelyphonidae > Mastigoproctus > Mastigoproctus giganteus. The sequence goes on from NC_143583.1 coordinate 22,744,516, forward strand.
TCTCCGTTTTGGGGCCTTCAGCTCCTTGTGTGGGAATGGCATCATCGTTTGCCAAGGGCATTCATCTCAGGACTTCTAGTTTCTCAATGGGCTGTAGTCTACGTCTGGATAGGGCATCACTGTGTCTTTTAGGAATTTATGGGCTCGTCTTCGATACTGCTACTTAGCCTATGGTTCAGCTATTCTTGCGGACTCGGGATTACAACTTTATCTTCTCAGCTCACTTATCTGCGCCTTTGCCTTTACCACTGCCTTCAGATGATGGACTAGGGTTATTTCTCTCCTTGGCCTTATCACTGCCTTCAGATGATGGACTAGGGTTATTTCTCTCCTTGGCCTTATCACTGCCTTCAGATGATGGACTAGGGTTATTCCTCTTCTTACACTACTTATTTTCACGCTTGCCACTTTCACAACCTTCCTATTACGGACTAGGCTTATTTCTCCATACACTTCACTCGTTTTCACACGGCCACTTTCTCTACCTTCCGATTACGGACAAGGTTTATTTCTCCATACACTTCACTCGTTTGCATACGGGCCACTACCCTTGCCTTCCTCCGATGACGGGCCACTACCCTTGCCTTCCGATGACGGACTACTCGGCTGTTCTCTTCTATCATGAAACTCCTCTAACTTTTCTTAACTTACTGACTGTACTTAAACTTATCTAACCCTTCACTACTCCATCTTAACTTTGTCAGATCTTTCCCAACTGGCTGACAGGACAAGACAGGACTTATCTAACCCTACACATCTTATTACTCCATCTTACCTTTGTCAGAACTTTCTCAACTGCTAACCTCAGTCGTTATCTAACCCTACACACTTATTACTTCATCTTAACTTTGTCAGATTTTTCTCAACTGCTGACCTGAGTACTTATCTAACCCTACATAACTTATTAACTCATTTTTCCACTAACACCGACAAAACTCAACTCTGTTTTTCCTAACTCATCTTCACAAAACACCAACAAAAACTCAACTCAGTGACCCTTCCTAACTCATATTAAAAACGCCAACAAAAAACTCAACTCTGTCTTTGACTAACTCATATTTATCGACACCGACAATTATCTCAACCTTCCCTGTCTTTACTAATCCATTTCCACAAATACCGACAAAAACCTCAACTTTGTGTTTTTTTTTGGCTGCGCGTGCTCTCTTTTGTTTTCCGAATTTGTGTACCGCCCTTTTGTGTTGGCCCACCTTCGCTCAGAAATTTAACCACTCGTACTTCAATATTTAAATTTACATCCCGACTATTCGCTAGTGTGGGTTTCCCATGCTATGTCCATCCCCGCTAGATTCAACCTCCCATTTTGATATCACTATTCCTTTCCCAGGCCGTCAGCTTCCTTTTTGAAATTGGCCGATGATTCTGCAATGCTTCTTTAACTAGTGCCTCCATTAATTTCCCTGGAACAGAAGTTAAACTAACAGGTCTCTAATTACCTGTCTCCCTTTGATCATCCTTTGTGGATTGGGGTTACATCTGCACATCTCTAGTATTAACAGATACCTGTTAATACTTCGCAGTTACCCTAAATTTCTTCAGGTCAAGCTGTTGCAGACTACCAGACGCTAGCCCTATTGTTTTGGACACGGTATTACTCACTTTCTGTTCGTCTCCGATCAAAGGGATGTTCCGACTGATTCGGCTCACCTCTCTATTGTTCTCGAGCAACCCCCCCCCCCCCCTTGTCACCCATTCACCGATGGCTCTGCTACCCGTTTTAGACCTTCAGATTTGTTTACGGTACTCATAGCTGAGTGTTTATCCATTTGTTGGTAGAAATTTCGCTCAGCAGTTCTCACGACTCTCCTTTCCCTTCCATTAGCCCCCTCCTTAATTTAATCTCCCCTATATTTTTAACGATCCACTTTGTTCAATTTATTTGATTTGTTATATTTTATTTTACAATATAACTATTCCTGACGTATCCTTTCTTATTAAATTCTCAGTTTGGGAACGACGATCTGTTATCTTTATATACAATTTACTTGTAAGATTTTACATCTTACAATGAGCTCCCAAACTCTTTTGAAGCCGACACACTATTCTCGTGTCAAAATTAATTCGACATCTCGACAAACTTGCTGGAGGTGTAGGGGGCACAAAGACGAATCGGAATCACATAGCATTGCAGGGTCCGAAATGCCTTCGTCATGCGGTAGAGGACGTTGAACGGGAGGTCGCGTGAACAGCGATCCCGCTGGAAGTCAGCATTTGCGAACCGGTTCCCGAGGCAGTAGGATGCACGAGTATTCAAACGTTGAACTGGCCGACATGCACCTCGCGTATGGAGCTGCGGACTGTAACGGGCGCGCCGCTCTGCGCTTGTACCAGGAACGTTTCCCCGCACAGGCGTGCTCCTCATGATACGATTTTAATCGTATGATGAGAAGGTTACGTGAGACTGGTTGTTTCACGAGAGGTACCACGAATCGAGAGCGAACGACGAGCACGCCAGACAATGAGGAGAATGTCCTACGTCTTGCAGAAGGCAATCCGAGTATGAGTACTCGAGCGATAGGCCAACGATTGGGTATTTCCCAATCCACTGTATGGAGGATACTGTCAACAAACCAAACAAGTTCATACCATCTGCAACGCGTCCAATCATTGCAGCCTGCGGATTATCCACTCCGGAGGGCTTCTGCTACTTGGTTTCTTCAACAGAAACGGTTCGCAAATGCTGACTTCCAGCGGGATCGCTGTTCACGCGACCTCCCGTTCAACGTCCTCTACCGCATGACGAAGGCATTTCGGACTCTGCAATGCTATGTGATTCCGATTCGTCTTTGTGCCCCCTACACCTCCTGCAAGTTTGTCGCATTGGTAGTGAATCACCCTGTATATATATATATATATATATATATATATTTTTTTTTTTTTTGGGAAAATTAGCGGTATACAACTTCCTTTGTTTTTGGCAAAACTTTAATGTATTAATAATTACATTACTCCGGCTTAAAAAGCAATCTATCTTTTCTACACTAAAAAACTAAAATAATTTCTTATGCCGATTATTTCTTAAGCACCATCCATCAATTCAAGAAAGAAGACCAAGCTATAGTAACCACAAACATAAACAACTTACTCAAATCTGTAACAGTTTATGTTGGCAAACAATCTAAGCAAATTAGCGTTATCTTTTCACAAAGGTCAATATCGTTTCAAATTTAACCGAGCTCATCGGCAGTATAATCTCAAAGGATGTCTAATTACTGAAATTATCCCGGAACTGTCAGATCCCCCACAAACACTAAACGAATTCTGTCAGACGAATACTGGCTAATGGAGTGGATGGCATAGAAACAAGATGCCCCAAGCAATGACATACTTCCTGACTGCCACGTAACCTTAAGTTCAGACCAGTACACATTAGAAAATTTAAAAGATTAAAAAACGACAAATTAAATGATAATAAGCAAAATTGATACTCTGTACTTTGTGGATACTACTGGAAGATCCCGGTTCCAGTACTTCGAGTCAAACCAGCACTTTAAACTTGACTAGAAGGGACAAAGAAATTGCTTCCGTTTCAGAGGCTGCAAAAAACTCAAGACTTGGACATAGACAATGTCGGATTTAGGTATTCTTGAGAACTGGTGCACATATTTTTGGATGCCCCAAAATAAGGAACCCCTACAGCCTGCTGGTCGGTTCTCCCTTGGAATTCTGGAGCAATTGCACCTCAGTAAATCCGGCCTTGGACATAGGTCATCAAAGTTATGTCAAGAACAAAAAGCACAAGAAATATAAATAGAAAGACAGCTTACCGAGTCAAATAGAACTGAAAGCACCATGCACAGACGACAAGCAGAACTAGAATGTTCAATACCCACAAAATTCCAATTAAATCAAATCGTAGTATTTAAGACTTTTAATTGAAAGCAATGGAATCGATACACCAATGACTAAAATAACCAATAATTTTCTGCATAAACTGTGAACTGTAAAGAAATACTAAATATAATGCTGTAGTAATAACTACTTGTAATCCTAAATTACAATACTGTAAATAATACTAGCCATATATTCACTGATCTAGGTGGTAGGGTTGGTATAGAGTAGTGATAGGCATAATATTGACATAATCAATTATATGATGGCGAATAATAATGAATAAAAAAATATATATATAATATATATTATTCATTTGTGTGTGTGTGTGTGTGTGTAATTCAAGTTTAGTATTTTTTTACTCTGTATAAGTCGACCTTAAATTTTACTAATTATTACTAATTATATTTAGAAAAAGTGCTAATTATATGATGAGAGAAATAGGTGTATTATACAATACAGGCGTATTGTATAATACACCTATTCGTGATACAATAGGTATACTTTCACAAACTTGTTTTTATTGTTCTTTGAAGTTGCATTTTGAGAACACCTTGCATCTCTTAACATAATCAGTAACGACAAGGATTCATAAATCTGATATGTGCAGTTGATAATTTTGAAAGCAAATTTTTTATTGAATAATCATAAAAAAACATGTTTCTAATTATCTCTAATAAGTTAAACTGCTTACCTTAGTAAGTTTTCAAATGTTTCTGGCTGGATGTTGGTAATCCTCACTTCCGTACATGTTGGCCTCGCTGTTGACGATACTGGAGGCTCGGAGGAGGACGAAACACCCCCAGAAGGGAATTCAGTACAGTTGTTGCCAGGACCGTCAGCAACTCCACAGAGGCTATCAAATGGACGTAAAGACATCGACTGAGAATCGAGAATAGCTCTCAGAAAGGTAGGTTCTCGCTCAAGTACTTTACGGTGACCTGGTATTCTCCAGGGCTCGTGCCCCACCAAAAACACCATGTCCTTTTCATCTTCACTATTGTATAAGACTATTCCAGGACTAGGCGCAGATGGTTGCGGATGACTGCCGCCAGATGGAGACGTTGGAGATAAGTAAAAATGGGGCTGTTGATTTGAATACTTAGAGGATCCAACGCTTTTGCTTTTCTGAAGCCGTTCATTCTTGTCCGCCTCAGATGAAGGCATAGTGGATAGCAGGAGGTTAGGCCGACGAACTGGAAAGGATGAAGGAGGTGAGGGTTGCTGACGATCCTGTGGACTCACGGGGGAGGAGTCCCCGCCAGTCGGATGGGACCAAGTGCACAGACCTTGCTCTGGGACAAGTCGGTGAAAGGTATTGGGAAGACACTAAAAAAAAAAATAAATAAAATAAACTGTTTTGTATTCAATTGCAAAGTTGCAGTTTCAGTATTAAATTATGAATTTAGTTCTTAATGATCGAGAATGATAATCAAAAGTTTGGTAGAGATGCATAAATTAAATATGTCGATTTTAATATATTTTTTTCAAAATTTAAAATATTTGATAAGGGATTAGCTATTTAGTAATTGTTACTTTTACCACAATTTCTTTTCAAATGATATTTATGATATTTTATTACCGTTTGATCTAGAACCTAAAACTAACGTTAGTTGAGTAACTACCTACGTATTTTCCTGTCTCTAAAACTGAGACTGTCGCTCATCATCCTACGCCTTGCTGTTGAAGAAAATCGATTTTAACTATAGTCAGCAATTTCGTTGATTTTTTCTCGTCGAAATTCTCGCTAACTACGGTCAGTTAGCCTTCAACAGAATGTTGGATACAAGTGTAGAGAAACAGGCAGTCTGGCCGGAACACTACAAACGATGTTTGTGTTGACTGCATGCCACTACGCTTGTTCCGCCATCCAACTAACTGGGTAAAACTTTCACTAAGAGAAGTATCCTTCGCCACACACTCAAATAATTCCCATTTTCTGTTTGTCTCATAGCGGTAAGTGAACTAATATAGAATTGGCAAGGTTGGATACCCATGGGAGGTTGCAAATTATCGTGAGTGCGTGCACACACACAGGTCAAGGGAAATGATTAATTCTTGAGTTGTCATAGAAAATGGAATCCACAAACACAAGGACGATATATGACTCCATCCCTTCTTGCTTCCTAACGATACGGATCATTGAATACTACAAAGAACAGACAGGTATATGCGCAATTGGAGCATGGGACTGTAGTCATATTCATCTTCTAGTGATCTCTGTTCTCTACCGGTAGCTTCTCACTTTTTCCAATTATAAGTCATAATTTAACGATTTGGACAGCAGCTCTTGAGATGACTAATAGTGCTTTCTGCATAAGTACATTTCAGGATTTTCATTGGTCAAAATTTTGTACTGGAATTTATTCTCATTTCTCATTGGCTGCAGCATTAGCCTACTTATCAATAACAATATTATCAATGCACTTTTCCTGTTAATTAAACCCATTATTGAACCAAGAACTAACATACAAAAGTAACTTAAAGATGAGGTTTTCAAAATTTTTATCCTTTTTTTATACTAAAGTTTGTATTTTGTTACTCCAGATTTGGGCTTGACTTGCAGATTTTACCACATCTGAATCATATCGTGATTATTGATCAATGACCCAAATTTTCTGTTTGCCTGCGGCGATCGCAGCCCGGTCTCCTGGACCAGTCTGCCCCCTGCTCAAATGTTCTTTGTTACTTCCAAATTGAAACAAATTAGGTGATGTACACATAGCGTCACATTTTACATCTTCGATTATCATCTCAGGGGAAATCTTTTGTTCTGTCCTGCATTCAGATTTTGTATTTGCATAGCAGTTCTTTTTCTGGATTGGGGGGGGGGGGTGAATAATGCACTGGGGAAATAGGTTATCCTAGCGACATGATATTTGCTACAAAGGTCCAGCAGAATATTTTGAATAAGTATTGAAATTTTAAAAAGGATCATCAGAGGCGTTGTTCCAGAATTATCGCATCGTTTCTGTGAGTTAGGGGGACTCAGGGGCTATTAAATCGGAGTTAGTTCTACAACCTCCAGAAGGGCTAGCAAAACGTGATGAATATATATTATCTGACTTTTCCCTTCTCTAATGATGCCCGAAACATACATTTATTTATATAGATTTCTATGGGGGAGGAAGAGGATCGGTGTTATGAAATCGTAATTGACCTAAAAGGTTAAAAAGGTTTCCAGGAAACAGCAAAACACATAAGTCGAAAATTTGGTGTCGATCCTATTTGCCTTCTCGAATAATGCTTGAATATTTGAAACTAGACAGGTTTATATGGGAGCTGTCGAATTGTTATCAAACTGAAATTTTCTTGTCAAGTAACGGTGAAACACTAGAAACATTTTATGTATGCAAATAACTAGAAATTTTACGGAAAAAATTAAATTTCTGAATTTTTGTTGGTCCAATTTTTATGAAATTTTGGAGGGCTTAATGAATCTCTCTAAAATACTCAAATATAAACTTTCATGGAAATTTCATCCCCTAGGAATCGAATTGTTGCGTGTGGACGGACGGATAGACGTCGTGAAGACAATAGATGCTTTACGCATTTGAGAATGCGCCTAAAATGCATTTTTCTGCCAGAATGGTATAATAGGAATTAAACTGCGAGTCGCAAATTGACACCCTATCCAGAAATAAACTATTCACATACTTTGTACACCACGATAATTATTTATCTTGTGACAAAGTGAACAATTTAATTTTCGCACACTTTTTAGCTTTTACTTTTTTACTATGAACTATACACCATTTTTGAACTATACACTGTTCACTCTTAACTTCGATCCTGAATAAACAAATATAGCTATGATCGAGTAAAGCTCTCATTGTTCAGTATTCAATGGCGAATGAGAGCTTTACTCGATGACATATATACAGTATTTTTTTATGGCAGGATTAAAGTTACTGAACAGGGTGCAGAATCGAGTGGACTTAAAAAAAATTGTACAGAATTTCAAAGAAATGTTTCGTTTTTAGTGCTGCCATCTGTTAGTTGAGTAAGACACTATCATCACAACGTTTCGAATATCGTATAACTATGATAGCCTTAAAATAAATACGCAGATAAAAGTTTAGTTCAAAATATTGAAGATCTTGATCTTAATATTTAAGTAGTCGTGTTAATTTATGAGCATTTTTTTACAAAAAAATATGAGTGAAAACAGCACATAAAGTTACTAAACTTGAGCATTAGTCCTTCGAGTGGATCTCTCTCTCTCTCTCTCTCTCTCTCTCCTGTTTGATGCTTTCTCTTAATTCGAGATATTTGGGCATTTAGCAATGTTTTAAAATGCGTTACACTTGGTAATGAGAGTCGGAGGCCATTGTTCAATGAACTCAGAATCAGGTGGTTGTTTCGTTATGCAGATAAAATTTATGTGGAAACAACTGATAGTGGTCTCTGCGACCTCTCATAAATGCTCGCAACAGCAGTCATGTATTAAGTTTAAAAACCAAAAAACATTGCATATGGGGCGGTGTTCCAATAAAAGAATTGCATTGCATTTTTAGTTATTTTTATTTATTTTTATTTTTTTAATACTTAGGATGCTCTACACTGCAGTTCAGAATTATGTTATATTCGTTCGTTTATGTTACGCACATAATTATATAAATATTTATGCGATATTTAACATCCCGCTATAATGTAACTTGGTAAATTAATATCAGAATACGATTTTTTATCGATTTCAGCTCGGGCATATATAAATGATGTGTGCTTAAAAGCGCACACTACAGGAGAAGATATTTCATAAGGTTTTCTGTTTGTGTAAAATTCCACACGCGCACGTTTGGAACATACGCTGTGGATGGCTAATGGCAGAGTGAGGAAAGGACGGCCCCTAGCTGAGGTGGCCAGTGCCTTAAAACGTGCGAAGAATGATAATTTCAAAATTATAGCAAACACCCCAGAGAGTGGCACCCACCAGGCTTGCACTTCTTCTGGTGGGTGCGGTATAGTGTGCTAGTACAGGCCCGGCTCCTCGTGACAAGGGGAATTCGCCCATATGGTGACTGCACCCTTGTGGCGAAGTGGCTTGACTAACAAGTACAACATATTACACTTTACTAACATTCTTGCATTTCACACTTTTCAGGCCCTTTGTAGAAGTTTTACATCAATTACGGAGTGCACAGGTGGAAATGGGCGGAAGCCTAGGAGCCACCATCGACATGAATATACATACCCCAAAGACTGGGCCCACCTTCCCGTGGTATGGACGAGTACCCAGAATCATCTCTACAGGTGACTGATGCTTCTAGGTAGCCAAGCGGCCAGAATATAATAACAGAACACATACATAATACACACAAATCTACACTACTCACATTTCTGGCCCTCTTACAGTGGTACTGTTCTTCACAGAGATACGAGGCGGAGTTGAACAGGCGTTCTAGACAAAAACACATTTCCACACACATTACCCCTAACAAAAACACATGTCCACATGTCCACCCCAGAAACAGGCAGGTTGTCTCTAATCTAATTCAAGGTTAGCCAACAGTTACGTCGCAGAATTGTCACTATGTTATAACTCTTGGTTGATCTACCATCAGCTCTCTCTCTTTTTCTATATATTGAGCTCTCATCAGCCGCAGAAAAGACCGTTTAGAGACAAACCGTATACAGCAGCTCCAGAAACCATGGGCCATTACCTATAGGGTCCCCCTATAGTTAACGGAAAGAGGGAACCCTGCAGGTAACGACGGCCCATGGTTTCTTGTGCCCTTAACCTCTCTCTTACAGATACTTTGATTTGGTACACACAACATGTCTCTGAAGTCGATACCAATGGACAAATTTTCTTTTTACAGATGAGCTGAGATTCAGTCTTGAAACTTATTTTCAATTTGTCTTCATCCTCCAGAAGCAGAAGAACATAAAGTTCAAACTTTTCATCTATTCGCTATAAAGGTCATAGCGACATTACTAATGCTTAATTTTTTATGTTTTTCCCTATACAATACCTTGACATTTTTGTGTTTTATTTTTCTTTGTGTTAATTTTAAATTCAAACTATGACGGAATGGAGAGAGAAAAAAAATAGATCCAGTCATAAGTATGACAAGGCACCCCTCGCCATTAAAAAAAAAAAACCAAAACATATTATTTATGTTTGGAACATCGCCCATTTTTGCATAAAGGATACGCTTTTTTTGGCCTAAAATCCATATATTTTTTACATACATTGTTTCTAATTTTTTTAAAATCCAAGAATTTGGGTACTTTTTCGAATTCTCGTAAAACTCTTTGTACGTAAAACCGAACTAGACTTTCGAGATTGTCATTTTCTTATAGCAAACGCGCTTCCATATTGAAGCCTTGTGTACAAAGAAAACCATTTTGCAGCACAGTATTAAACATACAAGGAGTGGCTCTGTTAACAATTAGCGTATCCTATGTACCGATGTAACATAAGAGCGGTGTTACGTGTCATCAAAGCGTGTACAATTTGGTTTCGTGATTTTATTCATAAGCGAGTACTACATACGCTTACCGCATGCTTTACAGTTTACTGTGTAGTGTAATAAAATCACAGTGTAAACTTTTGAAATTGCAGAAATAATAGAATTAAAACGTAGAGAATAATAGCGGTCGACTTGCACGCCAAAAATATATATTAGTTTTTGATGCAACATCGATACAGCAAATTATATCCATTTTTAATTTATCAGAGAAAAAATAAATAAACATTCTAAGTTTCTGTCCAGTATCACAACCTGAGGTTGATATCGGCTGCTTTGGAAAGTTGGCATCATACTAATTTAACGCTCACTCAAGGTCTGGTAATAACAGTCAATGCATAAAATGCAGTGTTTCTCCCCCCCCCCCAACAAAACAACTAATGCTATGAGGTGTTAGTGTATTCTATGGGTAGTTTGCTTATTTGTTGGATGAACAATACCCGAGTTTCCCGGGAGGAGCAGAACGTGAAACCCTGGCTTAAGACCGACTAACTCAGGATGAGGTAAAAATTTCCTTCCATCAAGAGGAGAAGAATCTTTTCTATTTTTTTTTTTTTTTTTTTTCCAGTTTAGAAGAGTTGGTATGTTTTCTTAGCTGAGTCGTAGCTAGGGAACAATGATTCAATGATTGCAATTTCTTCCAGCCATGTATGGAATATCTAGTTTGCCAGATATTCCACGCATGGCTAGATATTCCACACACAGGAAGACATTTGCATTTTGACGGTTAAACAAAGGTTTGGAATATGTAGCTCGTAGATATTTCGTGCACAGGCCATGCACCGTTTCTCTGCCATATAGTTCCTCCCATTCACAGCTACCATACAGCGATAAATTTTCACTGGTTCATCAGTGCACACTGAGCATATTTCGAAACAGCATTACTGTTCGCAGTTCACTAACTACAGCCACCGCTCCCGCCTCTTGTTGTTTATTCGACATCTGTATTTACACACCGGTTCTAAAGGTCAACGGTTTCTGTTCTGCAGGCTTATATTTCATCGAAATCATGTCACTGTGAGATCAAATTGCTGATTCTATATTATCGAATTAAATTCAACAGCACTTAACTTCTCAGTAAAACCATCATATTTGATGAGACCCCAAACTACTGACAAAATGGATAGAGGTTGTTTGGCTGGAAAGCAGCCGATGTAAACATAGAACAAGAAGGCTGTAAATTAAATACAGTACACATCCAGAAAAACTAATGAAGAGAATTTTGATTTTATGCTGTTTTTGACGTTTACGATTATTGCCAAGATGGCTAAGAAGCAAAGAGAGAAAGATCCTTTCTTTTCCACTGTGTGGGGGGTCTCGCATTCCTGGGAACAAGGTTTAGCTGCTTGTAACCAGAGCTTATTTCAAATTGCCATCTTCCAAGTATCTGTGTGCTAATGTGGGATGACAAGTCATCAGGATAGCCGAATGACATCCTCTGACAGAGAACATTAATAAACACACGCTGCAGATCACAATGTGGCTATTCATTTTGTAAGTGCACTTTGTGCTTCCAGACGGGCAGTATTAACCTATGGCACTGCTGCACATCCTCATGTGTTACCCTCCAAAATACCAGAGACGGTGAAAGGGGGAGGGAAGAGGAAGAAGTGTGTTTGTTTAAATATACGCAGTAGTGCGCCTTCTCACACCTACGCTATCCGTTCTTCAGAAGATGAGGTTATGTCAGGTGACCCATTTGCCGGAAGCCTGCATTCCTGCTTTGGTTGTAAACGATCCTGGCCAAGAGCAGGGTGAAAGGTGATGTGCCAACGTTCCAACCAAGTTATGAGTGGCTGATAGCCCCTGTGGATTTTATGTCTCTGCAAAGTGAATTTCAAATTCTACATAAAAAGACTGTAGTGGCCCTTCATTAATCCCAATTAAACAGATCACCACTGCACAGTATAGCAAGTAGTGGCGTGGCATCTGTACGTAAAATCTGGACACAAATCCACTGCGTACGTGTTTTGGTGGAGGACTATATGAACTTGAAAATTCTTTGAAATGGTTTATTGTAGAAAGCGGAATATTTATCTTTAAAATAGAGCCCCACAATATGACAGCGTTCAGTGATCTTTAACTTTCCACTTTTTAATATACTGAACCTTTGTTCATTTCTGAATTATTTGCTTTAAGGCGGGAACGAAAGTATGGAAGAAATGTTTATTTTCATAAGATAAAATCAGATGGCTAATATGGAAGAAATCATATTACCCAGTAAGACTCAGGAAAGGAAACTTTATAGAAGTTTTCCCACAAGAAATAGGTAAGAACAAATAGCGTACGGTGAACTCAGTAAGATTCCTTTAAAAATCTATTCATTGCAGGGGCTTTTTGACTTTCCATCGCTGCGTCACATCGCTATGTGCTTTCTTCGTGTTTAGCCGTAAATCCACAATCGCATGTATAATCAGATTGAAATCTCTACGCCAACACAAGCATTTCTTTCTGCGATTTTCCCACCATCTTTTGTTAGTGGGAAGTCAGCGAACTCGCCTATATGTCATTCCTAATCGTCTAACTGGCTGTTTATCGTTGCTTCGACCCTAGCGTTGTGAGCTCTATTCATACCCCCTTGTAAATGGCAGTTTGGGGCAGATCGGGCCGATAAGTGCCTCCTATTGTATGTTGCTTTTGTGGCTTGTTCCCGAAGAACGAAAACTCTTTGTACGTCCACTCCCTCAGCTTTTTATTTTGTTTTTCTTCTGCCTTTCGCCTGTCTGGGATGATGTTCGTCAGCATGAATTCAAGCGTGTCTTTCTACTGTTCACCCACTTCGATGGAATGTTCTTTTTTTGACTCCCGATATACGGAACTTTAGAGTCAGTTATGATCTCTCTCTCTCTTTGCATGCGGTCAGTGGGACTTTTCAGGGCGAGATTTTGTCACAAAAAGATAGGCGACATTATGTCTGCTTTGCTTACACAAGCATATTCAGGTCTATAGTATACACAGAAAAATTTTAGTACCTTATTTTTTCCTGGATGGGCACAAAGTCCACATGCTTAAGTGAAAATTGTTTAGTAAAGCTGTAACAACTGTTCCAAGTTGGATCAGTTGGAACTTGTGTATTCAAACTGAAATAAATAAAATAATAGTAATTTATAGCATTATCTATAAGCGCAACTTCGGCGTTTGGATGCCCTCCAAAAAATCTAAAAGGAGCGCTGTTAAAAGTATTAATTTACATATTCTAAAGCACTTTTGGATAACCTCACCCCATTGCAATTTTACAGTATATAGTTGTGCCAGTGGCATCATCCCATTGTTGCAATTATTCATCCTCTAGTATTTTAGGCGAGGACTGTTAGAGGTCATTAGAGGTTCAGTCTTTTTCCGATTAGAACCAACATCAGCTTGTGATCATTCTAGTAACATGGATATCGTTACACATTTTTCTAGGAGAAATGTAGTTATGTAGTTTGATGTCTGTCCATCGATAGATATGATGTAATGTACAAAGTAATGTATATAATTTGGGGGGAGGGGGATGGAAAGGAGTATCCTCGCTTGTTCCACCTTGATGACATCCGTGTGTGACGAATGAATATCAATTGTTAAAGTGTAAGTTCTGTAATCATATGGAGGGGAGGCACAACCTATGGACCTTCAGTCTGCGTACCTCTTGTTTGTTTGTTGTTTGGTTTTTTAGGAGCATTAGCAACTAAGGCCATATTGCTCCGGGAATATGCAGTGGTCATCCCCTGACCTTTCCGCATCCTCCGTATTTGGTGGTGACGGGCTCGAACCCCGGTCTAATCAAGAAGCGTGTGCTACGCACTGCTGCTCCTTCCCACCTGGCTACGGAGACGCCTGCGTACATCTTCTGTAGCCTTCCAATACGAGGAGCGTTTGAAAAGTTTGTGGCTGAGTATGAAAGGTTAGTGGTACAGTGTTAAAAATTTCTATACTTAATGTACATTAGCCGCATTTTGATGGCGCATAAGCCAAAGCAGCTTATGCGCCATCAAACAAATCCCCATAACAACTTAATGTATAACACTTAAAATTGTAGCCCGCTATATTTCATGCAGTTTCAATGAGGTCCGTTTATAATTACAGTATTTAGGAAAAAAGGGACTAAGGCCATTGGTGACGATATGGTTACAACATTGGGAGAGGATGCTCCTTAAATGAAGGAACGGCGCCTCCGTAGCCAGGTGGGCAGGAGCAGCAGTGCGTAGCACACGCTTCTTGATTAGACCGGGGTTCGAGCCCGTGACCATCAAATACGGAGGATGCGGAAAGGTCAGAGAATGACCACCGCATATCCCCGGAGCAATATGGCCTTAGTTGCTAATGCTCCTAAAAACCAAATAACAAACAAACAAACAAACAAACGAAGGAAGATCCTGGAAGATGACTCATGCTGTGGAAGACCTGCAACGCCCATCACTCCAAAAGTTGTTGACAGTGTGCATGATCTAGTGATGAGTGATCGACAAGTGACAGTTCGGTATATTGCCAGCATCTTGGGCATCTCATCTGAACGTGTGTACCACATAATAACAGAGATTCGCTCTATGAATAAGGTGTCAGTTCGATGGGTTCCAAAGTTGTTGACATTAAATCAAAAATGCATGAGTTGTCAAGTCAAGTGAATATTTGCATCGTTTTCAAGCAGACCCGGCAAATTATCTTGCAAGTTTTTTGATCATCGATGAGACGTCGGTCCGTCACTTTCAGCCAGAGACAAAGGAGCAAGTCATACAGTAGAAACACAGCTCTACTACCCCCTTCTAAAGAAATCCAAGTCGATTCCTTCTGCTGGAAAGGTGATATCATCGGTTTATTGGCTGATGGAGTGTTGCTAGTGTATTACCTTCAGAAAGGCTAGACAGTTACAGGGACATATTACGCAGACCTTGTGAGGCATTTGCTTGAAAACATCAGAGACAAACTGCGAGGAAAACTCAGCAAAGGAGTCTTGTTACATCAGGACGACGCGCTTGCTCACAAGTCTGCCATTTCCATGGCTGCACTGCATGAGCGCGGCTTTGAAATCTTAATCTATCCCCAATTCGGCAGATCTAGCACCATCGGAAAAAATTCCTGCTGGCATCCATTTTCCCGCCGACAGTGATGTTATCGCTGCAGTGGATGCATTCCTGGAGGCCCTTGCAGCATCGTCAGTAAAGTGTCTTGACTCCAAAGGAGACTATGTTTAAAAATACAATGTTACCAGACTCTTCAAACTAACCCTTCATACTCGGGCCACAGACTTTTAAAACGCCCTCGTGCAGTTCTGAACGAGTTGTTCTGTCTGTCTTCAGAATATTTCATCTGTTCTAGATTATGATTATCTGTTGGTGTTGTGACCGTTCGTCAACGTTCTACAACCGTTCGAAATATCTGCTTTCTCCAAAACGAGATACATTTAGGAGGACACTCAGACCCTTGGCTACTTCCGCTTGTGATTAGCTCACTTGCATCCAGCAGCCGCTCTTCTCCGCAGTGATCACTTGTACGGTGTCTCTCTCTACTACTGGACCTCGAAACGTTATTCAAACATGCTAAAAAAATGTCATGCACAATCCGAATGGGTGGCTCACTGTTTTAAACAGGGCGAATACTCTATTTAATTATCCATTGTTGCATGTCCATAATTGCATATCAGAAAGACATGGAAATGCTCATTTTCAGAAGTTACTTGGTCTATATACACAATTTCAGCTCGATTTACGAAGGGGATTTTTCAGTCAAATGTACCTGAACTTTCTTCTCTCAGTGTACTAATTTACATTGTTATTATGAATTTTGTGGTTGAGGCAAAGAGATTTCATTTAGACAAAATGGACGTGTAACGTTTAACAGTAAACAACAGTAGCCTAAGGCTCCGCGTGTTTTTCTCTACCTATGACTTTCAGCTGTTCTTTACACAATTGCCGCCACACGTCAAAGGGCCAGGGGACATTAATCTCTATGAACAAATATTTAGTTTCTAATTTGCGTTGCGTTGCTACCAAGCGTTCTCGGTGGGTGTCGCTTTAGTGTAAAACTCGTTTTTACCCTTATCACTCACGCCCACCACTGTAGCAATGGCTTATTTTTATCTATCGCTTGTTTATATAGTGGACGGGCGTGTATACTTGGGACACGTGCACTTCCCGCGAACCGTACGACCGAAGAAAATATCCCTTGAAACATGATTGAACAAAGGATAGCCTTGAAAGAGAATTTTCAAGCGCTCCGCTCATTAACAGCTTTCTCTCGTTTGTTATCAGTCAGTTTTTGTTTCAAGAGTGTGTTACATTTCTCCATTAAAACGTTTTCTTGCACGTCAGCTAGCTCGTGAAATAATGGTTTAAGATAAACGTGTAACTCAATTTGAAACGGAGGCAGAAGTGACGCATTTAGAAGGGCGGAGGGAAAAGAAGGGGGAGGGGAAGAGATAAATGACTTCATTTCACGAAACACGACTGTAATCGAAGATAACAAAAAACGCACAACTCCTTTGTCGCTTCTTGGTCAGAAATGCAGGTGCTGAAACAGAAACAAACAAAATAATAATAATAAAAGAAGTTGTCCATTCTTTCCAGACGTTCACTCCCTTCCCTAAAGTCTGCTGCTTAATACTTATTGAACTTTGCATGTATTTCCCAATTTGTTATGCTGGTGCACATCAATAGCTCTTCTGATTCTTCTGTACACTTTACTGGTTACTATTGAGACGGGAGTCATCTGTTCATTACGCTATACCATGGCTCGAGCTCACGTGACTGCCAAATACAGTTAATGACTGCATTCTTGTCGAAAAGATTAGTTGTAGTAGAGGCACGTCATGCAAGAAAGCAAGCTTATGTATCATCAGCAAAAAAAAAAAAAAAAAACACATTTAACACATCCATTCCCTCTAAACGTTTGTCCAGTTCCTCCTCGAATTTATTTAAGCTATCAACTTACACAACGTCAGATGGAAGTTTGTTCCAGCAATCAACTACCCGCTGGCTAAAGGCAAATTTCCACACATCTGTTCTACGACTGTCTTTTCCTCAATTTGGATTTTTGGCCGCTCAGGTTCGTAATCTGAGCAAGAGGAAGAATCCCATCAGAATTGAGCCTGTTCAATCCAATCAAGGCCTTATACGCCTCAATCAGATCACTCGCAGGTGCCTAGTCTCCAGACGTTGTAATTTGCAGAACTTAAACATTTCTTGGTAATAGGACCCCTTCGTTTTCCTCACCAATCTTGTTGCCCTTCTCTGTACTCACTCAAGCAACTCTACATCCTTCCTAAAATGAGGCCTCCAGACCTGTGCGCAGTACTTGGCGTGGCCTTGAGTACTGCGCAAAAGGATAATCACCTTTTCCCTACTAGCAAAATTCCTGTATATCATTGACAATACCCCATGACATGCTCTGGCAGCCTGTCTGCATTGCACTGAAAACTTCATATCTGACTGCACAATTACTCCCATGTCTTTCTCATTTTCTACCACCCTAATTGCAGTAAAACACAGTCGGTACGTTTCTCTGGGGTTACTTCTACCCATATGCAGTACTATGCATTTGTCAATGTTAAATTTCAGTTAAACTTCTCAGCCCATCTGCCCAACTTCTCAATGTTAAACTTCTCAGTCCATCTCCCCAACTTTTCTAGATCCTGTTGCAGGAGCACACCGCCATTAATGTCATTAAGAACCCTGCCAACCTTTGTATCATTTGAATTCTTGGACATTAAGTCTGATATACCTTCATAAATATCATTGATAAATATATAAAGCAACAGTGGGCCCAAGAGCGCCTAGAACAGAACTTTTTTTTTTTTTTTCGATTGGACAAGGCAACTGAGGCATTAAGTCCTCGTGTATATTGTGTATGTAATCTATAAATTGTGTGTGCTCTAATGCCGATTTGCTTTTTTCTTCGTTGAAACCTTTTAAAAGGCTTCGCCCTAGAAACCAAATCCTTACAAAAGTGCGGGAAACAGGTGGGGAATGAAAGATAAACCTTTCCACAATAGAAAGTATATGGAAATTAAAAACTATATTAAAAAAATAGCCTTTTTCTCTACTAAATGGTTATTATTAAGCTAACGGCTCTTAAACTTAATTGATATAAATCCGTATAAGTGTGTGTTCACGGGACGATTTGCATATTATACAAGCTGAAAAACTTGGAATAACTCACGGTGGGGAAATCTATTCCCTCCGCCTGAGATTGTCTAACTACAGCCTCTATTGAAAATGACCTTAGAAATTCTTCTAGTCTTAGACGGGAATCCAGCCAGGCCTTTTCAAACCAGTGACCGGTTACCGCTGTATTATTAATATTATTCCGTAATCCCTCAGGAGTCTTCCGTGGTAGCGGGGTGGTTTCGCCACCCTGCTAGCACGGAAGACTCCTGAAGGGTTATGGAATAATATTAGTAATACTATTTATTATTACACAAAAATAATCCTCACTAGAAACCAAATTATCCTACTGATCATGGGGGTTATTCTCGAAAGTCTGCAATGATCGGAAAGTTTAGAGGGTATATAGAAAAAGGGGTGTTAGGTTTCCAGCTTCAGGGCCTGACCATGCATATACGGGCCCTAGTAAAAATTATGGACTCAGATACGAACTGCGTTCGGCTCTCCATCGAAAATTATCTACTGTTTTCCCTTCTACAGTTGATCCTACGAGTACTAAGCTTGTAAGACATTTCTGTATAAAATATATTTTAGCATTAATTTAATTTATATATACAGATTTGCCCATTGAAGTTTATATTATTCATGCGAGTATTTTATTTTTAATGATAATGATTAGGTCAAAGCTTTGTGAAATTCTCCTGCTTTTTTATAACCTGATACGAAAGTCCAACCTACCAACAGGTTTACGATACTTACAAACAAGTACAAGACTTAGACTTTTCTTCTTAGATCAACAACAAAGAATAGATGAATTAATAAATAATTGCTTTGTTAAATGTAAAAATTTCCAACTGTTTTTCCGTTTAATATAATTTTTTTCTTAATAAGTTATCAACTATGTCATGCACTTCCTGGCTCATTAATTAATTATCTTTGGTTTTTTTTTTTTTTTTTTGTTGCTGAGTCTCCTGCATTGCAAGTTTATTACAATAAAATAAAATGATTAAAAATCAATATTGTATTTTTTTATATTATTATGATACATGTTTGTATCTCTTTTTCTGTTGTTATTTAAAATATCGACAATTTTTCTTGTGGTCTCTTTTAATCTTCTGTAACCGCGTGTGACCAAAGAGAATTTTATTTTTATTTTAAATATGCCATTGCTCTGTAAATATCTAACATGTTATGGTGAAAGTCATGGACGTCATCAGGGAGGGACAAATGAAGGGGGAAGAAGCGCTTGTCTCTATGGGCTTCAGATATTACTTCAGACCGACGGCTTTAAGATACCTACCATCTCCTGTAGAAAAATGTCTGGCGTCGTCATTCGTGTTAACAGGGGATGTTCTGAAATTTGAATTAGCACGGACAGCAAGGAAAAATCGATATGAAGGATGAGTAAAATATATTATGAATTATTAATGAAATTGGTTATTAAGTTCTGCTCAATCGAAGAACAAATTTGTATCCCTTGCTAAGCGCTCTTTTCTTCTATTTTACAAAGGGATTTCATTTAAGGTGTAAAATCTATTCTATGGCGATGCTAAAATACAGTACTGGTGCTGAATGTGAAATTAGTTTACAACCCATAGGTAATAACTAAATAATCGGATTATATTTAAAATAGTCATTTATTTCATTTTTCATTAAATGCAAATACAGTAATAAAGAATCGGTTCCCTCCCTCTTCTTTCTAATCACTGGCTTATACGCTCTTTTGTGTTTTTTTTTTTTAACTATTGTTCTGTTCACGGTGTTGTTTCTTCTCTTTCTTAACTTTTTCTTTCTTCCTTTTTATACTGAAATGGACATATATCTCTAAATTACAATTTTTATTGATGCTTCTTGCATCAATAAAATCTATGGATGATGGTGTGCAAGATCATCCATCATCCTCAAAGGATGATGGTGTGCAAGACTTTTTTCCCTAAAGATCTCCAGTGAATTAGAGTGATTGAACTGTCTCAAGGTTTACTACACTCTTTCGGAGCTCAGAAATATCCTAAGTTCCATAGTGACTACAGCATCATCATGTTCATTTATATTGTTTTAGCTATGTGGGTGGTATAGATGCGGGATCTGATCATGTTACTTCTAGAATAGAAACCACAATGGCGATATTGTGGGTCGATGATTAGAACTTGAAACTTGTAGCTAAGATTTAAAGAGCGCGCTATACATTTTTACACTTAAAGAAGATAACGAAGCGGAAAGTAAGAAAAGTGCTCCGATGTCACCTTGATAAATGGGAACTGCGAACCTTTCTTTCTACCCTCTTCCACTGTACGTGCCGTATTGGCTGGCACACGAGCGCAATGGGACACCAGGTTCAGTAGACACTGGAAAGGTTATCAAGCGTTGAATGGTGACATACTGCAGAACACGAAGGCGATGATGAGTATGACTTGGCCCTTAATTCGACATTAGCGTTATCAGTTAACCAGACTGAATGAAAATTGTACTTTTTTTTTTCTCAGTCTGGAGTGACTCAGGTCTTTTCGATATATATTTTTAGATTTATGATGTTATTTGATCTCAAGGAATGGAGAAAAGTACCCTCTTCACAATCATCACTTCTTATCGAGCGGTTGAAAGAACGAGTGGAGACAAAAAGAAATTAAAAATGTTTGGACAATTAGCATTTGAATGTGTTATTCTTGGACCACTAAGTAGGTAACGTTTCAATGAACACCTGTTCATTGTGCCCACCACCCTCATAGCCATTACATGAAAGGGTAAAAGTTTTAACTTCCCTCTGTTGGACAGACACCTGCTTTTTGTCTGTTGATTTTCCTCTTGGTTTCTTGATTGCTCATATCATCGATTTTGTCTGGGCCACCCAATTACCTATAACATGGCAATGTTGTATAAACACTAGGGATATTCCTTCTCTCTCTCTCTACGACCTTCCTTAGCAACACACGTTTAGAACAAAAGCTTTAGATTACCATCTAGACAAGCACAATAATGACAGTTTATTCCCCTTGTGTCGGACGTCAGGGCACATTCTAAAACATTTTGTTATCTGTTGATATTCCCGTCGCTTTTTTAGCAGTCTGGAACAGCTGACTGACCTCGCACACGTCACTTATCCAACACACTCGGGACCCAAAATGTCCTGGAGCGTGTCCCGTGAGATAGCACACGCGGAAGTGGCGACGACAACTGTTTTGAAACGGTAGGATTGTGGGAACGACCAATAGCTCACTCTCTCCGTTACCGTCCTTGGCTTAAGACAAAGAGTGAGATGAGGAGGGAGATATCTGAAAGTGAATGAATCGAAGAACATACAGCATTAGGACGTTAACACAAAGAGTGCAAACGATAGCATGACTTAACTCCACCCTTGTGTCATTAAGCCTCCGTTTTTTATTCTGCTCTAGAAAACGAAATAGTTATTAGACTAATACGGACGAAAGGCAGGGCACGATGAATGCATGAACGAAGTGGTTCAAAATTGTTTCTAAGAAATGGGCAGTCATTTCTGTTTGTGGACACTTTTTTGATGTGCGATTAAGAATTACTATTGCTAATTAGTGGTCTGTGGATGATAAAGTCAATGGCTCCTCGCGCCTTTCTTCTAACTAACGGAAAGTTGGGTATTCGTCCAACTTTCCTTTGGGCAACTCTGCCTAACTTGAAAACTGGACCTTTTTTTTCGAGGTAATTTCTGATGTGAAAGTGTGGACAAAAGTAGTTCCTGTGGCTGGCTTAAGTATCCTGCCGTAAAACTGTTTTCAACCCAGGACAGCAGACCGCAGGACTCTGGGAATCTACCTTCAAAATAAGAGTATTATATATAATACAGTAAAATCCTTTTACAACCAATACCGTCTTAATGAAAATATTTCCAGGTCCCGAACCACTTTATTTATTATTAGTGTTTTGTAAATCTCGTCTGAACGCAAATTTAGTTTTGACGAAAAATTCAGTACAACGGATTACTTTCAATGAACAACTTTGTTTTTGTGTGTGAAAATTATGAATGCTACTCCTTACGCCATATTAGTAACAATAGTCTTCTCTATTAGTGAAGCTTTACTTATTCGAGGTAGTGCAGTACCATGGCAACTCGTTGTGAAGGAAGAGCATAATATGAGACAGAGCAAATAATGCCTCCCACACTAACTACCATCGTAGTTTCTTAAGAGTTATCTATGGTGTATCTACACCGATATTATATAGATATTAAACTCTTAACTCTATTATGCCTTGCGCATCGGCGCCTCTGTAGCCAGGTGGGAAGGAACAGCAGTGCGTAACACACGCTTCTTGATTAAACCGGGGTTCGAACCCGTCACCACCAAATACGGAGGATGCGGAAAGGTCAGGGAATGACCACCGCATATTCCCGGAGCAATATGGCCTTAGTTGCTAATGCTCCTAAAAACCAAATAACAAACAAAAGCCTTGTGCATTTAGTTATTTTATTACCCCATAATATACGAGTAAATACGGTTATAGGAGGATTCACTCGAACAAAATGAAAGTTTTGAAAGATGCAAATTGGTCTATCTCCTGAGGTAGACCAATTTCCGTATCTGTGGTTTCGTTCTTTCTTTTCTATAGAATTTTTTTTAAAAAATGAGTGAAAATGTGGATAGTAACGAAAGAAGTCTCACATTTTCATGATTTCATGTCTCTCGCACTAGGAACATTCTCATAATCGTTCATTCATTTGACAAAAAAATAAAATAAAATAGTGTTTTTGAATTATTGATCTAATTAACCCCAGGGGCTCACTTTTGGTGAGTATGGGCTTGGCACACCCAGGGTCCTGAGCTGAATATCATCATTCTCTTTCTTGGCGATTCCCTTCTAGTTTTCTCTCTCTCTCTCTCTCTCTCTCTCTCTCTCTCAGGTTAATTCAGAATTTTTTTTTTTTTTTTTTTTTTGGCTGGTGCAGCATAAGCCTCAGGCTTTCTTGCACCATATGGCTAATAATAATAATAATAACAATTCACTTTAGTATAAACTGAGCCCACACATTTTCAGTTGCACTAACTAAAGATGAAATTTCGTATTAATCCGCCTTACATGCGCCCTGTTAATATGCAAAAACGTAATGATGTTACATCTGCTGTATCCTGTTTCTAAATGTATGTTTTAAAAATTTTAAATAATAAATAAAATATGCTGTCAAACCGATAATCTCTGAACAAATATTTTTAATTTTATAACCAGCATTTTTTAATTTTTTTTTCAAAATTGAATTTTAAAGTCCACAAAGTGGAAGTTGCTACTTCTATGTACTGTATTAGAAAAGTGCAGCAGAATTTATTTTTAAAAAAATATTGGCTCTTTTAAAATAACTTGAGCGATATTCAATATAACGCAATTATTCATTCACCACCGATAAGTTCGTTTAATGGGGTTAACTGTAATCAGTGCCACAGCTACAAAACATGAAATGTACAGCATGAAATTTTGCATGCATACAAAGGTACCTTAGGATTATGCTCTTGGGTTTTATTTTTATTTAAATCCATTATTTATTTCTTAAATTATTAAAATTTCTAATTATCAGTACCTTCCATAAGAGGGCGCTATTATCAATTGCAGATGTCACGAAGAAAACGTGACAGACGTGACTTAATAAATGAAGCAGATTATGCTTTACAATTATTAATATTTATAATTTGTAATTATAGGTTTAAATGGGAAGAAAGCTTGAAACCAATTTGCTTGGAAAATTTTGTGATATTAATTGGTATTAATGTTATAAATGAAAGAGAGCGCCATTGTTAATTCGTACTGTATTTATCAAGTGCAAAAAATGCACTTGATAAATACAAAGGTAAATAAAAGAAAGTTTCTAAATCGGCCCGGTCTAGTGCAATTTTACCAATTTAAAAAACAGTTCTTTCTTGCCCCTATTCCACACATGCATTTCCAGTCTCCATATTTTTCCCGTTATCGGATTTGCATTTCCACTTCCACTTATCTGTTAAAACGCCCTCTTGCGGGAGAATCTTAAAACACCTGCCTTTAAAAGTTTCCCATGTTGGGGTCTGGTTCTACCCACTGCCAAGTTAATCTCGAAACAAACGTGACATCTAGCGCCAACGGCCGTGTACTACACCACTGGAACAAAAGTATACGTGTGTAGTAAGGCAGAGAAATCTAGTGACCCACATATCACACGAACCAGACAGCTGACTAGCTTTGTTTTTTTAAAATAACCCCGGCCTCTTTGCCAAGAGTTACAGGTCTCAAATGTAACTTTAACGACCTCTCATGCATGCGGGCCCTTCTACCTTGACCGTAACCCGAAAACTGAAAGTCATCTTTCGGTGAATGGACGGAAAGTTGGTTTTTATATTTATTAGCTAAACGAAAGTAGATGGCGCTGTCGTTGTTGAAGGTTAGGATGCGTATGTGCTACTGTATTTTCTTACATTAAATTAGCTACAAAAATAATGTAAAATATAGAACATGATAGCAGATGAGAAAGGCTCTAATAACACATTTTTTTGTCCTAAGTAATCGCTGATTAGAAATACTGGAAAAATATAGTGGGATTATTTTGGAAACCTGTCTGCAAGACTAGTTGCTTATTGTGATAACGAGTATCCGTATCCTGATTCTGAGGGGGTGAGTGATTAGGAGAGAGAGAGAGAGAGAGAGAGAGAGAGTATTAAAATAATGAATGATATAAGAGCCGCATTGCATTACCCAAATGTATGTTACTGAATGTGGACCAAATCAGTTACTGTTAAAAAAAAGTACACAATTAACTTTATACGATTGTTAAGAGATAATAAGTTAATATTTTTTGTTATGTTCCTTTTCCATTAGGAGAAGAAAAGTAGCCCAGTTGCCATGCTAGAGAATACAGGAAATGTTTATAAGAATTATATCTTATTTATCTAGAGATTACAAAAGAAAACTGTCGTCTGTGTGGTTTCACTCATAGATACTGACATACACCTGTAGACATTAAAAAATATGGCGGCTATTTATCTTTCTTAATTTAATTGTTATTTATCTTTCTAGCCTACAGTCGCAACAGTGATTATTGAAAGCTAAAGTGAAAAGCGAGCGAAAACAAGGAGAAAAGAAAGAGCGAAATAACAGACAGAAATAATGATAAATAAGAATAGAAACCAAATTAAAAGAAAGGAAATGAAAATTGGAAAAGAATAAAAAGTGTCCGCAGGAGGGAGGGAGAAGAGGTGCAGAGAGAGAGAGAGAGAGAGAGAGAGAAAGAGAGAGAGAGAGAGAGAGAGAGAGAGAGAGAGAGAGAGAGAGAGAAAGAGAGAGAGATTGGAAGAAAAATCAAGACAAGTGGTAAATATCATGGTGATGGGACTGGCTCCGAAAGGGGAAGTGAGAATTGAGAATAATGTCCGGATGTCGGGATGATTCCAAAAAGTTGAATTTTAATTTTGGAGTCCGCCGTGGCAACATAGTGAACTCGTGACTTCTCTGGAGAGGCTTGGATTCGAATCCCCTCAAGAGCTATAGGACTCCATGAGAGTTCCCTCAATCGTGGCTGTATACAGCAGATCTCAAGTGGAGGTATAGGATTTCGCGGTTTTATTTTCTGACAAACCTACGAATAAAAATAACATGTACAACTATATGAATTCGGCCCTTAATTAATAAACAACAGAAATTATGCATTCCAAATTTGATTCTTTGCTCCTGTTGTCTTCTATGCAGCTTAGTCAGCACAATAATTTCCCATCTGCTACTAGTTTCGAGAGGTCTGGGTTCGACTCTTGTCGATAACTGGAGGAATTTCTGAAGTCCTCTTCGATCAAGGCTTTAGTTAGCCATTCTCAGGTGGAAACAATAGGGGTTTTCACCGTGAGTTAATCTAGGTTTTTCAGCCCGCACAGTATGCAATCGGGCCGTGAAACAACTCCCAACAGACAAAACCACAGTATACGGATATGAGCTGCAAGCTCCGTGAATGAAATAATGCCTTGAATAAAAATTTCTCCTATTAATCATGTTAAAACATTTCAATCAAATCTCGAGGTCTTTTCTATTTTCGTTTATAAATAGCCCCCGGAAAAGTAAATTGCAAATAAAAAACCATATCACGTTCGTAACAGATCATCATAATAATAATTTTGGATGTGAGCAATCGAATCACTGAACTTTGAAATTTGAAGTATGTTACTCTTGATCGCTGTAGTTTTTGGATGATTTCTTGAAGAAATGCAGTCGGCTGGTCAAAACATTGAGGAACTGTTGTTAAAAAAATAATAATTGGAAGAAATGAAAATAAGAAATAGTAATATACAAAATATACTTAGAGAAATAAGGGGTTAGGAGAAAGTGAATGAGAGAGAGAGAGAGAGAGAGAGAGAGAGAGAGAGAGAGAGAGAGAGAGAGAGAGGGGTAAAATAAAAAACATAAGAAAATGATAAAAAGGATTAAGAAATCTCATAAATGCGATTGCATGCTCAACTACAGAAGAAGAAAAAGTAGTCGCTCACTTGTTTGAATCTCCTGGCTTTGTGTAATTTCTGTCTTCGGCATCTGGTCCAGTAGAAAGAGCGCAAGACATGATTTCGGCGTTTCGCTAGACCGTAACAGCGTCGGCGTTGCCTTGTATCCCCTCTCCACACAACCATCACAACTCGTACAGGAGTCCGGATCGATTTGGGAGTCATTGGAGATGATTCAGCAGTCTCCTCGTGCACTCTTCCAACACACGATACCTTTGTTCTGCAGCGTTTCATGTACGCATGCATCGGTGTGACAACCTCCTTGTTATTTAGGCAAGGCGATGTAGAAACAGTTGTCTTCTGTCATCGTTTGTCTGGTGAATTCCGAAGAGAGTGAGAGGAGAGATAGCTGTCTTCCGGACACGGTCCTAAGCAGTGACATGTACCATCACAGCCAAGTTCAAGAATGGCGCGTTAAGGAAGGGTTCGCAGTCTTCATTCGGCGCCAGTTCGAACCAACCAACCACTCAAACTAGCCATTGATAACACGGAAGTGATGAAGCCACACACGCCATCTGTCACGCTTCACGAAACATGCTAGCTATCTAGCTATCCAATAGGGCAGTGGGCCAGTTGCTAGGCAACGGGAGTCTCTTTTGTTAGAAAGTAACGGCTGCGGATCGTTATTATGCAACTGAACAGGATGATAAGAACTAGATCAGGAGTACACATTGCTGATCGTTATTTCAACATTTTTGGTTTAGCTTTTAATTATAGCTTAATTATAGCTTAATTATAAGAAAAAAAAAACTTCATATTGATGAAGAGTAACTTCTTTAAAGTCTAAATTAGGGAGAAGGATACATTCAGATTGCAAAACAAAACCTAATTTACACTCATCAAAGGATGGAAGTAGTTTTATTATATAGCAGTCATTGTTCTACTCATAATACACTAGCATAATCTTATAAAAAAGTAGAATGTAGTATATAGGGTAGCAATTTCAAAAGACGAGGGCGAACTTAATCCGATGCTCCAGGTCATGCATTTTGCTAATGATGGGAACCTCAGTGACAAGTTATTTTATTTCTTATTTTCTCTCATCTTTCTGAATCACAAATGCGTGCACAAAAATATGATAATCTATGAACACATTAATCAACACGTGTGGCTAATATTCAAATTACAAGAAGATATACGACGTGATTTCTAATTTAGTAATCTTGATCTGCACAATTCGTCTGTGCAGTTTTGATGTGGTCTTCTCCATAATGCTACGTTTACACGTGAGGAATTTTTGTTAGAAATAATCAATTGCTAGTTCTATCATAAATGAAGCAGCTATACGTGCATCAGTCTTCCACAAGTTTCTAGCATATTTACGGATTAACACATTTTATCCATAAAAATCTGTGGTGTTCACAGATTTGGATCTTCATCATATTTGTACTTTCTGAAAGTCTACTGTCAGTTTTCTTGTAATATGTTACTCGTACAGGAGTCCGGATCAATTTGAATACAATTGAATGCCCATATCCAGTATTAATTAATAATCCACAGTGCATTAATGCGTATTTATAAAGCTTAATAGGAAACAGATGAATTATGGAAAAAAAATTGAGGCGTATTCATCATTTCAAAATTTTAAACGGAAGTTACCCATAACAAGTTCGCGCTTGTTTGAAGTGGAAGGTTGTGAGAAGTGTGTTAGCCGAACGCAAAGCGAAAGATAGCCTAATCACCGGTTTCTCTGATAAGACTCCTATAACGGCCGTTACTGGTGACTAATACGTATCTCTTGCTTACCTTGACATCTTGTTGTCACATGTTTCTCCTTAAAAAACGTTTGTATTTGGCGCGCTTTAGTTTCTCAGGCTGAGAAGGGCGTTTTCTACCCTTTTTCAGTTTTTGTCACTTCATTTACTTTATATGTGAAATATTGGAAGTAGGTTGCTATGTGTCACTATTAAAAACGTGCCCCCCTTTCAACTTATAGTACATTTTTTCGTGATTGAAATATCTTATTTTATTTTCACTTATCTGTAATTAATATTTTTCACCGACATACATTTTATCATCATGTACATTTTTGTTCAGTCTTCACTAAAAAAAAAAATTAAACTAGTTCATGTATATTTTCACGTTTTGAATTCGATAATTGTTGGTTACTGATTATTTCGATAATTTCGACAGTTGTTTTGATTATTAAAGGAGCATCAGGGTATTTTTAACGTTATGTAGGTATAATAGCTTTAAAGTCGAGAATATGTTTAGACTGTCAGTGTCTTAAAAGGAACATCAATATGCGACTTCAAAGATCAGGACGGAAAGAAAGAAACAGATATTTATTCTGCATATGATTCATTGTCCATTGAAATTTTTGTAGCTGTGCCTTTGGAGGTGAATTTACCAGAAAGCAAATAACTCCTTTACAATATCCAGATCTGTTCTTTATGCTACTTTACAAGTAAAACCTTGGAACTTCATTATATTAACGAGCATCAAAATCCTGTGCTGACTTCGTTCATATAGAATCGATGTGCTCCTTCGATCTCCACAATTGTCTGAATTGTTGAGATCAATTGTGGAAAATTTCATTCCAAATGGAGGACTAGGCCTCACTTCAAAAGAATCGACTATCTGAAGCAAAGTGGCAAATTAATTTCAATTATATTAACATGATGTTTCCACATATGCTTTAGACATATTTATAAGCTTGCGAATCGATACACTCATATTTTTCACGCAAAATATGAGTGTACGGTATTGATTTTAGCTGAGTAGAACAGCTAACTATAAGAGTAGTGCTGCGTCTCCTGCAACTATTGTGTTTGTTTGTTTGTTTTCAAATAAAAGTATGTTCATTTCAGAAGTACACCGATAAAGTTTCTAGACTAAGTAGAGGAGGACGAGGATCAACTTTTCCACTCAGAAAAAGTAGTTGATTGGCCAAATTTTTAATTTATAAATCGGAAAATCTAAACGGTAATATTCAGTTCGATTTTAAAATGAAATTTAAAAATTTCAGTCCAAATACGACAACGAGTCTAGACAATAAATAGCCTAAACCTAAAAAATAAGCAAGATCGACACCAGTACCTTTTAAGCGAAAGCTTGTATATATAATTGTCTACTCGAGTTCATAATTAGTGACTTCTCTCGAAATCGTGCAAATATTTGCTTGAGACACCCCATATTGGAGTATCATCTACTAGAGGCCATGTACTCTAACTCGGCCAGTAGTTTTCAATCTACACTAATGCATTCACTCCCCAGTTTCTGCAGGACAAAGTCTTGATAAACTTAGGGAACTATTGGTAAGAGTGTTTATCTTGCGAATAGGAAGAGAGGCTCGTTATCCCTGTACTGGCGAAACAATTGCTTTTCGCTTGGTACCTCTGACTTAGAGATGTTATTCACAGCTTTAACCCGGAAAAAATCAGCAAATAATTTGTTTTTTGGGTTATTTGTTTATAATTGCAGCCTTTTCCACCTGGGATATTTTTGAACCATTGCGGCAGTTGCAATGATTCTAAAATATCCACAGAATTCACATGCTTTATTTAGAGCAATGATATCAATATGGTTCTTTCAGCAAAACGCGCATACTGAGGGTGAATGAACAAATATCACGTTATAACCTTGTGTTTGTATTTTTTTTCGTCAAGTACAATCGGTTTACCTTTGTTTCAGAAATACACTGATGAAGTTTTTAGATTAAACTCAGGATGGGGAACAACTTTCCCATTGAGAAAAAAGCAGTTCATTAGAAAATATTTTAATTTAGAAATTGTAAATTCGAAACGGTAATACTTAGTCCAAATTTTAGCATCAAAAATTTCCGCCCAAATATGGCAAAAGAGGTCCAAAGCTTAAACCTAAAAATTAGATTAGATATCCCTCGGTGCACTTTGTAGTTAGGTGGTTCCCCAATATAGACTAACAATCTACGCCAAAACGAACCCGCATGACACAAAACAACGCATGCTCAATGAGTTCTTTTTCTCTTTCTCCATCTATTCATCCATTCATCCATCAAATGCGCTAGACAGGAAAGTCCAAGCCACTAATTTTTATTAAAAAAAATATAAGCGGGCTGACTAAAGTGAGCGGCTGTTTATTTTATTTCTGACATTCCTCGCCATATCTTATTTTTAGTCTAAACATATTGTTCAGTACGTAATGAAGCCCCTTGGCCAGTGATTAAAAAAAAAAAAAAGATAAAGAATTATCCCCCCTAACACGAAAAGTGTCTGAAATCTTATAAACATGTCAGGTTTGTATATATTTGGCATAATGACAGTTCATAAAAAACCCGAGTACCGACATTTGTTATTTAGAATGTGTTATAGTACAGACTTTCAGCTAATATTGATAGCATAACTCAACACTGGTCTTAAAAAAAAAAAAAACTGCCAGGACTATTTAACTGTCTCGAATTTCAAAATAAAAAAAAGTTTATAAATACGATTTAGCAACATCTTATTTTCTTCAACTTTCTACATTTGCGTAATTGCAATTATCTTTTAATTAGAACGCTAAACGTATACTTACAAAATATGTATGCATTCTGAAGGGCAAATTATGATTATATATTTTTTAACTTGCATAATCTTTATATGTTTCCATCATATAATTTGAAAATCCTTCAGCAACGGTCTTAAAGCCCTTATCACCAAATGACACAAGTGTTGTTATAGACTTTGCCCATTTTGCACTAACTTTTCGCGCTTCTTCACAATATCAAAACCAAAACGCTACGAATAAACCCGTGCTGGCTTTTACAGGAGCTGTTTTATACACATCAGAACATAAATGCTACCCCCTCCCCCTCCATCCTCACTCCCACTCACAAGTTTTAATTTGAGTGTCTTCAAAATATTCCATCGTAGGAAATATTTTATGCAATACATACTTTGTTCTTCAACAGCATTCTTGGCGTGTTTTTACTTATCTCAAGACAACAAATCTAATTTATGAACTCAAGTATCTTTCTATCACCTCGGGATAAAACACAATTCCATTTTAGGTAGAACTTTGTATGAAAACATCAATTTCAATAGAAAAAAGTTATCTACAGAGCGAGACAGAGAGTAGTTGTTTCAAAAGCTTTCTAATCTTATTCTCTGAAATAAGGAAAACTGCAGTGGAGATTACTTGAGATTTCCAAATACGGTATTCTGTTAGAGAGAGAGAGAGAGAGAGAGAGAGAGAGAGAGAGAGAGAGAGAGAGGGGAGGGGGTGGAGAGTCTTATTTCTCGCGGTATTCAAATATACACAACACAAATTACGTCTTTCTTGTTTACAGCTTAAAGAAAATATTTTGCAATGTTTTTGATTCACCAGAACCGTAAATTCTTATGTGATATCATTTACTGCTTCATAAAACGTAATCTTTGAATTTGGCTACGTGATTTCTGCAGAAGTCAGAAATGGAGGACATATATGAAATAAAACAAAAAAAAAAAAATTATGTCTGCGCATTTTAAAACTGAAGAAAAGTTTATATTGGGTTGAAAAACTGAAATGGAATTTTCATGTTATTTATTATTATTATTATTATTATTCATAAATAACAGAAATAAGAGATCAGGTTCGTGACAATATGTATAATTGTTTCTTTACAGGTTCAGACTTTTTTCTAATGAAAAAATCGGGTTCAAACTTCTGAATTGTGGTGTTTAGCTACGTGAAAATGGAGAAGGGCTGAAAAAGTTGGGAAAATTGAGTTACGTAACTTGTGAATGCTCCACCCCTTATCACAAGGGTCACTCCATGCTTGCATGGCTTATAGTTGTTTTCCTTGTCTATGTGCCTTATATCTGGAAATTGTGTGTCCTAAGGCCTGTTGAAAGATGAAAAAAAAAAAAAAACACAGACTAAAAAGGATAAAAATGTGTATCCAGCTCTGGGATTGGCTGCCTCAGGATCTCATCAAAAAGTACGCGTCGTAGCGATAGCCATAGTTAATGCTATGCTTATGAGGAGTGTGGGGATGGAAGTTGGTATAAAATTCTTGCCTTATCTACTTACGAATGATTAAAACGTTAAGTTTCTCAGAAAACAATACGTTTATAAAAATGTTATACATTTTTGGTAAAAATTGGAACTTTCCTCACTAAGGAGAGGTTTAATTGATTATATGTGATATCTAAACGTCTCAGAGCTCGGTGCATGTGCTGATCTCTTTAGTAAAACTCTTCCTTTTAAACAGAAAAGCGCTGAATTTTTAAGTACAGTGATATACTAGTTGGAGAGAGCGAGCGAGCTTGTTTATGACATGCGAGGGAAATGTGACTAGCATGTGAACTTAGAGCAAAAACAAAGATAAAACTGAAAATCGCAACCACGATTTTAAGCATTGTAGAAAAGCACCTTTAAGTGTCAAGGACGCAGTCATGCTCTGGAGGAACTGGTTGGGTATCCTTCGTGTAGGATTTGAATCGGTCGATGGCCGAAGGAAGATTTCCTCCTCCTCCCGAAAACTTGTTTTTTCATCACTCAGAGTAGACAAACTGACCTTCAGAATACAGAGACATACTACACAAGTTTCATCATGGCTTTGGTGCCTTTTGCCCTAAATCAACCGGTCATCTAACTGATGATGATTCCGCATCTGTGTGTGGAATTATAATCCTTACTACTCCATACTGTTTTATGTAAGGTTTTACTCTAGGCGAGAGTGTTTATGTTTTTTTAGCACATTTAAGTTACTTGATATAAGATGAACCGGAATTAATAAGTAGTTTTGCTTCCGACCTACAGTCTCTTACCCCCGCCCCAACTTCCATTGAAACCAAATCTGGCAGAAGTATTCACGTAGGTTATGAAGCGCCAGTCAACAATATCTATTTTTCATCATCATCTTCAAAGCATTTCGTCCATCTGCGTAATCCCACCCACTGCTATTTAAGCCGTAACGTAGGGGATCATCACCTGCTCCCATCTCTCTATTATACTGAGGCTTGACGCTCTACTCACTTTGACAGCTATACCCAAGCAGGTGATGGGATTACAAAACCGGAAACGCCTGTAGGCTTAAGCTTTTTTCTTTCTTTTTTCTTCCCCCCCTCTTTTTTTCTTTTTCAGAGTTCTGCAAATGGTCATGTACAGTCCAGCAACAACAAAAAAGGCAGAAATTAACTTAACCTTTCCTCTTGTTGCCGCTTTATCGTTTACTGGTCACGTGGTGTGGTAAAGTTAGTCACGTAGAGAGCATCTGCTCACGGCCAGCATGTACAGTTAAACAGTTGACTGGTTTCGATAAATAATGAGGCTCGTTTTTATTTTTTACGCTTGAAGTTTTAACCCAGATCTCATGTGAATCACCGGCCACCAGTTATTGAAATTCTGAATTAAAAATACAGTTTACGTGAATATTTTCTATAATGTGTTGAAGATACGTCACTTGTATTAATCGCTGGAAAAAGTCTAGTGTTTTAAACTGATTAAAGTTTCCTATCATGTTTTATTCATAACAGATGACCGAAACCATTAGTTATTAATCTGTCGTCTACAGTAAATAGCCGCCTCATTATGTAATATAAACATAGCAAAGACCTGGAAGCTTTTCGAATATTTGTTCCCAGTAATCTGGAAGCATTGTCTTCAGTCAAGGGCCACCATGAATTAAGCTTTCCTTCCTAAATTTTCCTTTAAATTTTCCTTTCTAAATTCACGATATAACAAAAATGGCAGGTTAGTATCCTGAACCTGTTACACCTTTTTTTTTTTTAATAGGAAACAGCGATTCCCGTTTTCTTTGTTCAATGATTTATTATAAAAGAAGTCTGTACTTTTAAACTTATGGTTTTGGGAAGTAAAAAGTTTAAACTTGTGGTAAGGGTGGGAGTTAAGAGAGAATTTTATATGAAAACAAATCGAACGAAATAGTAATAGTAATAATAATTGCCATATAATGGCCTCCGTAGCCGAGTGGACAGGAGCGGGAGTGTAATAACACACGCTTTTTGAGTAGACCGGGGTTCAAGCCCCTGACTGCTAAATACGGTCGATCTGCCAACCCGCACTGGACCAACGTGGCAGATTATGGTCCATTTCCCTCAACATGAATCGTTGAGGAGGCTTCCATCCTGCAGTGGATTGATAATGGCCGCAGTTTACTTTAATCGCCATATAGTGCAAGCTTTTACTTGCACTATATGGCAAAAAAAAAAAAAAAAAAACAAGCAGGTAAGAAAATGCAAATTATATGCTTCCCTCCTCATACAGGCAACTATCCAGTTGACCTTTGAATTTTTTCAAACTATCATCCTCAACCACCGGCTGGAACAACTTGTTCCAGCAATCAACGACTCGCTGGCTAAAAAAAAACCCTCCTACAATCTAATCTAAACTTCCAAACTCTGTAATAATGAATTTATGATCCTTAGTTCTGGAATTCTTTATAACAGTGAAAATTCCGCCTTCATTCATTCATTTTACTAATCCCTCTCAGAGCCTTATAAACCTCTACAGGTCACCAAGCTCTGTAGCCCACATAATCGGAATGTTTACTCAAATGGTTAGATGGTTAAATGCAATTAGATGGTTAAAACATCGCATACCTTTGGTGAAGTTTAGTATAATAAACAACCACCTTGAAGATTTAAATAATATGCTTTTTATTAAATATATATGTATCAGTTCTTGAAGTAGAGCGAGATGCCATTCCACTTCTTTTTAGGAGGCCTCAAAACCACCCCGATGCCTTTTCGCGGACTAGAAACCGCTCCGAGCCTTCAACGTTTAAGAGTGATGAAAAACTTTACACGTTTACTTCTTCCGCCTCTTTTTTTTTTTTTTTTATTTTTGTAAACAACAATGAAACCTATAACGTATAATTTATTATTAACTGTATTTTGTTGTATTGTAAATACCACCACTATTTGTAGTAGTGTGGAATATAAAGAGAAACTCAATTTTTTCACCACTCCATTTTCCTTAATAAGCAGAACAGAATAACTTTAGGTACTATTGATATTAACGGTACACAAACGACGGACTTGAAAAGTAGAGGGTTTTGCTGCAAAAATATCGTGAGTTAAGACGAAATTTAATTGTGTTTGCTATTCTGCCCAGGTAATGATGCGGGCCTTATCGATTAAGGATTTAATGGGTCTGCAGGGCTTTTGGATGAGATTTTTAATAACGTGCTCGCCCTAGTTCGTGGAAGGAATTTATTTTACAAGGACAGCATTTTAAAAAAGGAAGTGCAAGGGTTCTTGCCGATATCGCTCATGGGAAGAATTCAAGGAAATTCTGGTAGGGGACAAACATGGACCATTTATCTAATTTTCAGCAGCAGCACAGTTTCCAAAGATTTGTAGGGAACTTCTGTGGCTTAGTCAAAGAACAAATAGTCTTGATATTATTTTTTTTTTAACTTTAAGCAACTGCATCAGAGAGCTTTATGGTAAGATGACCTCATGTCTTGAGAGTTTTTTATATAGTGACCTGAAACACAAAAGGTATTACAACCTGCAATATAGTACTCCAGTACCGTGTATAAGTTTAAGGAGAAGATACTTGTTGATATTGGACTTGAATTTCTATAAATTGTAATAGCCAAGAAATACATGTGAAAAAAGGTTCAGAACAAAATTAGAGGGGGGACAAATGAAGAAGTTAATTCAGTGAATGAATTGGATAGTTGAGGTACGTAGTCCGACTGGTTTAGAGGAGAGCGGTGGAATTACAGAACAGTGCCCATGAAAATATTTATAGAATGGGCTGGAGCACACTGAAATGTAGTTCCAGTTGGTCATATATCGGTAATATCATATACATATTTGGTTATTAAAAATAAGATATTTTATTAAGATGCCGGCATTCCATTTCTACATCTTATACAAAGAAAAGGCATATAGCAAAAAGTGAACGTCTGTGTGACCCACCTCTTATAAAGAATCTATAAGAGACGGGTCACACAGAAGAGAATCTATAAGAGACCGGTCATTAATTAACCAGAGTCCAGATTATATTGCATAGAGTCCAGAAGCTTAAGAGAGATTTTGGGGACACCACCACCAGATAAGGAGACATGTTTTTCATGACAGAATAGTTGTTTTGCCTCTTCTCACTCGTTTAGAGAGGTATGAATTCCAGCCGTCCCATCGGAGACTGGTGGAAATCCCAAAGGTGAAGTTAGTGTTCAGTTCATTCTTAATTAGTTGCCAACAAATACAAGGAGGCGATTGTGTCAATGTATAAAGCAATGATTAGTTCACATTTCAGTATTGCATACAGGTTTGGAAGACTCATTTTAAGAAAGATGTAGAACTGTTGGAAGGAGTTCAAAGAAGAGCAACCAGATTAGTCAAGGACAAAAAAAGGGTATTTTTTGAAAGACTTCGGTTCTGAAAGTTATAGAAACCAGGCTCTTCACTGAAATTCCCCCCCACACCGGAGGGAGTGTGGGTTTTCCGGAGTTTTTGTTAACTCACACATTATGCAATCCGTCCATCAACATACTTGTACAGACATATTACATACAGCGAAGTATGGCTTTGATGCTAATGAACTAAATAAATAACATCACCAACAACAGCATTATCTTTCGTTCTTGGGAAAGAATTTTATCAGCTTCTGTTCTGCTGAACTCTGCCATTTTCCACTGCTGTACAATTCGACGTCAATTCGCCATTGCTGGAAACCCAACCAGGAGAAAGTTTTACACATTTTAAACCTATTAATAGCGCTCCTTCGGAATTATTTTTAGCCACTACCAAAATAATAATTAATTAAAAATGAGAAAATGGGATTTGAACGAAAAAGAACGAAAAAGAAAATTTAAAGCGATTAATGGAAACTTAATTTCTGTATGCAGACGACCTGAAGACAGTATAACTGGACGAAGAGTGCATTTTTTGCTCTGCACATCAGACGTTTCCGTTGTTGACATCCACAATAGACGAACAATAAAATCAATGTTACGACTGAGTGGCGGCACTGCATTTATAATTAACTGTAACTTTTAGCTTGCATTCAAACAAAAATAAACAAAATGATGGCTTCCTTTGAATATCTAAATAGCTGCGTGAGTGATTGCTATAATTTTCTCTAGCTGGTGTGCTTAGTTCATTTCGAAGCCAGTTCACACAACTGGAGTTTCATACCGTGACAAGGGACTAATTGCTACCGCTATCTATTGTTGACGGTTTTCCATTTGACTCTAACCCATTGCTGCTGGGGACATGACACGTTCGCAAAGTTTCTGCCTGAAGGCTTTCTCCAACCTAATAGCGTGAATTCCATGCCGCTCTGTTACCATGTGACCCAGCCTACTACCAACACCAACCTGCACAATCCATTAGCAATAACAGCTCCTACTCAAGCTGTCGAGAGTTTTGTCTCAGTGTAACCACCTTATCTACCTGATGAATCAGGTGTTTAGCGCCCACACTTATTGGAGCGTATGATCCGCTTTTCGTTCAACGAATGTGGTGGTAGGGGTTCGCATAATCTATTTGATACATTGGACCAGAGAGGAGAGTGAGGGAAAGGGGTATTTTGCCTTATGATGACGCTTATTTGCGTATTACTTGCAGTTTTTCTAGGTCAAACAATTCATCATGTGAGCTCACAAGGTAGAAGCGGATGACCTTCGTACAACCAGCGACATGCTGAGAGAGAAAGTTCGTCATCACTGATAAAAAACAAAAAAAAAAAAAAAATTCTTTCCCTGTGAACACCGGTTGTACTACTACCGTTCCTTGAGGGTGTTTGCGAAGAGGTAGGTACCTGACGTTTTGTAAGTGGCTTGATAACCGTTGCAAGTGACCTGGGGATATGCAACAGATGTTCTCTGTGCTGTGGGTTGGAGAAAACTGGTTTAGAAATCGCCGTTTCCTGCCTTAACGTGACTTTATACATACAATGAAAAAAACGGTTCGAAATCTTGGCTTGGATTCTACAAGTTCTCTTTCTTCTGCTCGGCTCTCACCTAGTGGGAGTGATAGTAGGAGAGAGCGAAGCCATTTTATTTTATTTTATTTTATTTTATTTTGCTAATAACAATATTTGAGGACGGAAAGTAAGTAAGTCATGATACAGGGCATGCTTAGGGCAATGCTGGTTGGATGGGGAAGCTTATCGCTTTAAATTTGAACTTGCGCTTTCATAGAAATACTGCGTTTAGGATGTATTTACTGCTAAAGCAATCTTCTTATTACAAGTTAGAATGACAGCAATAAATATTTCAACAGTTGCTCTAAGGAGTGGGTGTGGCTTTTTTAACGTTGTATACTGCTGCATATAAATTATTTTCGCAGATAAAAAATCCTTCGTCTTTTACATAAGTAGAACAAAACATTGCGACTCCATTATAACAGACCGTGGTAAGGTGCAGGAAAAAATTTCTATATATCGTAAATCCACGCTTTTACAAATGGACGATTTTTGTTTTCAGCCGATGGACACGTTATAAGAGCGAGTGGTCGCTCACCCTATTTGGAATGAAGAGAGTTTTGATACCTGCTGTCTCTCCTCTTTCTCTTCGGTGATTACGGATACTTACATAAAACCTTAACCTTTAGGATCTATTATTTGGCACTTCGATTCTTCGAATAGTATTCTAATGAAAAATATTGAAGCAGAGAAGGACAGTTTTGTTAGGTCTTGCAACCATATGCTTTCTCTTAGTGGTGTTATTGTTGCATGGGCTATATCGGAGATTTCCAATCTGTGTTCCTGAGAACCTTGAGATTCATTAAATATTCTATAATATATATTTTTTTTCATTATTGAATTTAATTTATACGCATATATTTTTTAAACATGCTGGAGTTTTTCGGAAAATTCAGGCTTCAAAAATGGTCGAAAAGAGGTAAAAAGTAAATAAAAAGCCCGACGTATACGAGTGGTCAACATTGGTTGTTGTTGTTGTTGGCGCATCATGTCTGTAAACTGCAGGTTCTTTTGCTGTTTGATGGATGAAAAATCCAAGTTTCTTGAAAGAAAAACCATACTGTCCTCGCCTGGGACCGATTAACTCAGCGACGGGTTGTGAAAAAGGCCCATAAAAATTCCTCGCGTCATCGACAGGATTCGAACTGAGGTCTTTTTCACTCGGTGTGGGAAGGACGGTATTTATAAAAACTGTACTACCGGCGAGAGCGGACAACATTGAATATTGCACACTTGGGTTATCGTTTCCAGATCTGAGAGCAGTATCTAAAGAAAGATATAGAACTTCCAGAGAAGATGCAAAGAAGGGCGACTAGATTGGTACAATAGTACACGAGTTTGAGTGCAGCGACCGCACTTAAATTGTCTTCAGGTCGCATCTAAGAATGATAGCCAACTTCTAGAGAAGATTCAAAGAGGGCGTCTAGATTGGTGAAGAGCGCTAAGCATTATCCTTATTAGGAACGGCTTAGATATAGTCTTCACAGTTTGTAACTACGGGCCTTCGGGTGAACATTTGATTGATGATTAGATCTTATGAAGTTTACCTTCACGCAATGTGTTGTGGCACGTCGATTCAACAAGAAATTGGATAGGCAGA
Organism: Mastigoproctus giganteus; assembly: GCF_048544385.1. Classification (NCBI taxonomy): domain Eukaryota; kingdom Metazoa; phylum Arthropoda; class Arachnida; order Uropygi; family Thelyphonidae; genus Mastigoproctus; species Mastigoproctus giganteus. Next base: position 22,784,834 of record NC_143583.1, read on the forward strand.
TAAATTTTCTGTTTGTACTCCGAGACGGCCACAGGGTCAGAGGAGTTTACAAAGCAGAGGGAGAGAATATATATATATATATGGTGTCTCAAAAATACACGGCATAACTTTAGGAATGAGTTCCTCATATGTAGACAATGAAAATATTTTATATCAACAGTTCCGGAAATGCTTGGTTCCCAAGTTATTAACCGGAAGGTCTTATCTCCCGCAGGTGATTTCCTTCATCACAAGGTACTGACAGAATCTGGTGGTTTTCCTTTCCGACCATGTACTCAAATCAGGAGCAAGCGGATATGCACTTTATGTACGGTTTGGCGGACGGCAATGCTCTGGAGGCTCGTTGTTTGTACCACGAAAGTTCCCAGAACGAAGATGTCCAGACAGGAAAACGTTTTTCCTGTCTTTTCCATCGCTGCCTTTGTGAACATGAGACCTTTGCACCTCGTGCTGCCGACAGAAGACGACCAAGATCTACGACTCCTGAAGTAGAGGAGGAGATTTTGGACGTTGTGCATGCCACTCCTGGAATCAGCACACGCAGAATAGCAATGCAACTGGCTGTTCAACGTTCGACTATTTGGAGAGTGTTGCGAGAACACCAACTGTATCCTTACCATCTGCAACGGGTACAGGCCTTGTCACCAGCAGATTACCCTGCACGAGTAATGTTCTGCCAGTGGTTCTTGCAGCAGTGTGGAACAACTCCTGTGATACAGTGTGGTACAACTCTCGTGTGACCTTTGCTTCATTTGTGAATATCACTAAGGCAGGAAAGTGAGGAGTTGAACCACTGGCAGAACATTACTCGCGCAGGGTAATCTGCTAGTGATAAAGCCTGTACCCGTTGCAGATAGTAAGGATACAGTTGGTGTTCTCGCAACACTCTCCAAATAGTCGAACGTTGAACAGCCAGTTGCATTGCTATTCTGCTGATTCCAGGAGTGGCATGTACAACATCCAAAATCTCCTCCTCTACTTCAGGAGTCGTAGATCTTGGTCGTCCTCTGTTGGCAGCACGAGGTGTAAAGGTCCCATGTTCACAAAGGCAGCGATGGGTACCTTCAAACGTTTTCCTGTCTGGACATCTTCGTTCTGGGAACCTTTCGTGGTACAAACGACGAGCCTCCAGAGCATTGCCATCCGCCAAACCGTACATAAAGTGCATATCCGATTTAAGTACATAGTCGGAATGGAAAACCACCAGATTCTGTCAGTATCTTGTGATGAAGGAAATCACCTGTGGGAGATAAAACATTCCGGTTAATAACTCGGGAACCAAGCATTTCTGGAACTATGTTGTTATAAAATATTTTTATTGTCTACATATGAGGAACTCATTCCTGAAGTTATGCCATGTATTTTTGAGACACCCTGTATATGTATATATATACAGGGTGATTCACTACCAGTGCGACAAACTTGCAGGAGGTGTAGGGGGAACAAAGACGAATCGGAATCACATAGCAATGCAGGGTCCGAAATGCCTTCGTCATGCGGTAGAGGACGTTGAACGGGAGGTCGCATGAACAGCGATCCCACTGGAAGTCATCATTTGCGAACCGGTTCCCGAGGCAGTAGGATGGACGCGTATTCAAACATTGAACTGGCCAACATGCACCTCGCATATGCAGCTGCGGACTGTAACGGGCGCGCCGCTCTGCGCTTGTACCGGGAACGTTTCCCGCACAGGCGTGCTCCTCATCATACGATTTTAATCGTATGATGAGAAGGTTACGTGAGACTGGTTGTTTCACGAGAGGTACCATGAATCGAGAGCGAACGACGAGGACGCCAGACAATGAGGAGAATGTCCTACGTCTTGCAGAAGACAATCCGAGTACGAGTACTCGAGCGATAGGCCAACGATTGGATATTTCCCAATCCACTGTATGGAGGATACTGTCAACAAACCAAATGAGTTCATACCATCTGCAACGCGTCCAATCATTGGAGCCTGCGGATTATCCACTCCGGAGGACTTTTGCTACTTGGTTTCTTCAACAGAAACGGTTCGCAAATGCTGACTTCCAGCGGGATCGCTGTTCACGCGACCTCCCGTTCAACGTCCTCTACCGCATGACGAAGGCATTTCGGACCCTGCAATGCTATGTGATTCTGATTCGTCTTTGTTTCCCCTACACCTCCTGCAAGTTTGTCGCACTGGTAGTGAATCACCCTGTATATACATATACAGTATATAAATTTCTGTATTTAGTAATCACGTGGGCTAGAATCCTGGAATTACAACGTGGGCACAGTAATACAGGCTAGAATCCTGTATTACTGTGCCCACGCTTTTGACCACTTGGCTATGGCGGCCTGAAAAAGAAAAATGTTCCGTTAATGATTCCGGCACGACTACCTCCCTCAGAGGTGTTTACGGCTAAATCATTTCGACATTATGAATACTGTATTTAGCAGTTATGTGCGCGCGAACCATGATCAACTCATATGCTTTGTACTCCTGAGTAACTGTTAGGTTACGCTTGACCATTTGGTTAAGGGAATAATATGAAAGAGGTTTTTTTTTTTGCTGGCAGATGTGGTTGCTGCTTCCCTGCATGAATATGCCATTTTGATACCAAAACTAAATGAATAAGCTCAGTGTAGTTACGCCAAAATACAATCTATAACTGCTACGGAGAGGTTATCAATCAGTTTCAAAATTCTGATTTAATCTACTTTCATAAATTAACATACAAGTGGTGCTAAAGACAGATATGAAACGGTTATGAAAATTTTTGTTGCAATTCCAAGATGGCACATACATCATACTAGTAACAGATTACCTACTTGGGAAGAGATGGTGCTCCAAAAGATACAACTCTGAAAATTTAACGGATCATTACTGCATTTCCTGTCCTGCACTTTATCCCATTTTAAGGTCCTAATGTCCATTTTGGACTCTTCTTTTACAAAGCAGCGAGTAGTTTCCTTCATCGTTTGTATTTCATTTCCGAAAGATGCTTTTACATATTCGATGACGCACAGTACTAATAAAGTTTTCCATTTCTTGTGAATGGTAATAAAGAAATGTAGCTTGATCACGTGTTCATTAATTGACGCTTTCAGTTTCATTTATACTTTTCGCTTTAAATTTGAAAATGAGTAGTCACAGCTATTCATTAATAGTAAAAGAAAAAGAAAGTTTTTTTTTTATTTAATCTTGGCTCAGCCTGATATGTTTCGTTTCCTATGATGCGAAAATATTTCATAGCATCGCTGACGAGGAGCAGCAAAAAGGGAACCTTTTCGCGTGCCTTTGAGATAAATAGTTTTAGTCTCCTTTTAAGTAGCTCACGGAATGAAAATCTTACTTCTGTATAACATTATTAAGTGCATAACGCGTTGCCTTCTTAGCGGATATGAATAACGGCTTGGACAGCCCGTGGCATGGATATTAGAAGATTAAGAAACACATATGGTGCCATGACCTGCCATGCAAAGCATCCTGCAATTTCTCTATACTAGCCGATGGTGAATCGATACGTCGTACAGCCTGTTTGAATTCATCCCAAAGATGCTCAATATTTGTACGATATTTTCTGTTTGCAAACAGAAAGGGTGAAGCCTTCTAAATGTTTCTCAAACCATATCAGCGTAGTTGAAAGATGTCATTATCGCTGGGGAACATCTAGAACATTGATGGATGTGCAGTCTCTCCTTTGCCATTCAAAGGGAGCCTCTTAAATTAAATTAATTTTAATTAATAAGATATAAATTAATTAAATTAATTTATATCTCCAGTATAGATAGACTTTCCGCTATATAGCAGTACAGCAGCAGGAAAAATTGGAGCTTCTGGGGGAAATTCCTCCTGTCCTTGCTCAAGACCAGCAAACTTGGATTCGAGGGACCCTCACCACAGTGCCTAAAGAGCTAACCCATTTTCTGGACACAAGGACATTGCGGAGCACAGATTTCATGGCTTGGGTGGAGCGGCCACTGTCACAGTCGAAAAGTGTAAACTGCGCTAAGGTGCACACAACGTTCCTTTCGAATACTAGAGAGTAAAAAAGCAAGTCGCCCGAGCGACTTGCAAGACAGGCGTACTCTTCCCTACAGAGATTTTGTTAAACCGCCTTGAAGGATTAGAATGATCTGGTCAGTTTCTCTCCCACCCCAGTGGGCTTTTCTGGTGGATTTTTGTTAAAGACAATTAATTGTCTTCGACTTTGGAGCTTCAGTTCAGGCAGGAATCGACTGGCAACTATCAGTGGGGGTCACGAGAAAGCGCTGCAACGACTATACCACACTTTCTCTGTTCTAGGTAGGTTTAATTTTTCCCTGGAGACCAATTTTGCGTGCATACATGTAAGGGCTCACTTGGTGGCAGCGATTCCGAAGCGCACCAGCTGAATTCTTACACAACGCAGGAGGGTAAATTCAGAAAAAGTTTTTATGTAAAAAAACTCACTATGCATTGGTTGCTCATCCCAGTAAGCGATACAGGAGTTTGTTTGGTTGGTTGTTGTAAGTTTTAGGCTCACTAGAAACCTAGGTCATATTGTGCCGTATTTACGTCTGTAAATTGCACGTGTTCTGTAGTCAATTTACTGTTTCCTGCACGAAAAACCCAAGTATTTGGTAGAAAAAATCAAATCCCGTCGATGAAGCGAGGAACTTTAATGGGCTTTTTCACTCCGTGGCTGAGTTAGTCGGTCTTAGGCGTTGACAGCAAGGTTTTTCCTCCAGAAACTGGGGTTTTTATTCCAGCAAAACAGACAAATCGACCATAGAACACAAGCAATTGACAGACATAAGACACTGCACGGCAGACGAATTTAATTATTCGGGTGGCCTAAAAATAATAGTTTGGTGATTATACCCACTGTGCTAAACGCGAGGGCAATATACGAGCCGTGCCAGAGATTAAGATCATTACCTTCTTCAGCCACCAAACAGCCGGCTTTGACCACTTGGATGGAAGCAGTTGGATCTTTTTAATCCGGTAATGTTCCTCATGATGAATATATTAAATGACGCATTATTTGATAAACTGATAAGTAAAATTTGATAAGTAAAATGAACGAGGGCAAAATTTTCAAGGTTATAAATAATTCTAGAACTAGGAGCCGTAACTTACGGGGGAGATGTATTGCAGGAAATTTTATTTTAGCTAGCAAGTTATAAATTACTGGAATAAGTTACCTTTGGGTGGTAGAGGCTGACAGTTTGGGGAAATTCAAAGGTCAGCTAGATAGTTACCTACAGGATGAGGGAAACACATTGGTTGTCTATTTCCTTTTCGTTTATTATTTATTAATTATTTATTTCATTTAATTTTTTATTAATATTATTTTATTTTTTATTATTTTTTCCCCGTTTTTTTGGCTGGTGCAGAATAAGCCCTAAGCTTCCTTGCCCCATATGGCCATTACTAATACTAATACAGTACTAAACGAGAGTCGTATACCCTCTCGCCTCAGCAAAGTTCAGATAATTCACAGTTCTAAAATTGTGGACTATCAACAAATTTTGAATTAAATTTAGGTTGTGATTTTAACGGCATCGGAGTTTGTTGTTCATCTCAATATTGCGTATTTGTCTGTAGAATGTTATGTTCAAGGGCCCATTTATATGTTATACGGGCTGAAAAACATGGAATAACACATAGAAAACCCTTACTTCCTTCGCCTAAAATCAACAAACTGCAGCCTCGATTTTATGAATAAGACTTTATAAATTCCTTCAGTAGACTGAAATCTAATCCATAGCCTCCACGGTGAAAAAAACAAAACAAAACAAACCATATTTTTAATCACTGGTTATCTGAACGGTAGCGCATATCCCACAAGCATAATTTATGTGTAAATTGGGGCGCCTCCGTAGCCAGGTGGACAGGAGCAGCATTGCGTAGCACACGCTTCTTGATTAGATCGGGGTTCGAGCCCGTGACCACCAAATACGGAGATTGCGGAAAGGTCAGGGAATGACCACCGCATATCCCCGGAGCAATATGGCCTCAGGTGCTAATGCTCCTAAAAACCAAATAACAAACAAACAAAACTGTGTAAATTGAGCATGTTCTCTGGTTTGATTGGTAACTATATGTGAGAGCAGTGGAGAATGTCGGTTTGCCTGTGCTGGAAGGAAAAAACTCGAATATCCAGGATTTAAAAAAAAAAAAAAAAAACCTTGCTGTTTAAGCCCGAGACTGACTAACTCAGCCATGGTGTATAAACAACCCAAAAAGGTCCTAGTGTCATTGACGGGATTCGAACACCAGGTCTGTTGCTTCATGTTGTTTTCGTTGCAACAGTTTCAAGTCAACATGGCTATGGTACAAAACACGTTGTTTTGTACCATGGCCATGGCACAAAACAACCTGTTTGATACGGTAGTTTCTTCCCGGTCGTTGACTTTCCCGGCGTGAAGTTCCTTATAATATTACATAAGATTAATTGGGGTTGTTGACTTGAACTTCGAACAGTGGAAGGTACGTCACATTATTCTACATGAAATAGGTCTGGACTGCCTGACATTGTACATTAAGGTGAGAAAGCTTCCGCTCTACTGACCTATTAGCACGCACTGCTCGGTCTGCCTTTCTCTTGCCCAGTGCATACTTTCTCTTTTCTACCATATTTCTTGTAATGGCTTGTAATTGCGGTCCGATTTTGCCAATTGATGTATTCTTTCACAACTCTGGAACAGCCAGCTGTACGTGATGTTTTTTTTTTTTTTTTTTTTGAGGGGAGGGAAGAAGGATTGTTGGTTAGTTGTTGTAGGGTTTTTTAGATCCATAAGTAACTTAAACCACATTACCCTGTATATAAATATGTATGTATGTCTGTGAATTGCGTGTGTTCTGTGGTCGATTTGCTGGACGATAAATCCAGGAGAAAAAACCATACTACCCTTATCTAAGAGCGACTAACTCAGCCACGTTGTGAAAAGACTCATAAAAATTCCTCGCACTATTGACAGGATTCCAGCTCGGGTATTTTCTACTCACTGTGGGAAGGACGGTGAATATACTAACTTTTCTACCCACGAGGACTGCTAAGGAGAGAGAAGGAAAGAGAGAGGCGTTTACCATTCCTGGTGTAATTACCATTTAAAGAAATCGACAAAAAAATCTTACTGGCTGAATTTTTTTAATCTTAAGGCCAATTTTTAGACTGATTTTCCATTAACATCAGCTTAATTAAAAGGATATATTCTAGGTTTCTTTGTGGGAGAGCATGGGAGAAGAACCACCTGTTCAATGAAAAACTAAGGTCACATTCATAGCAAGTTTTGGTGTTTCTTTTGTGAGGGCAGTGGAGAATGTCAGGAATCAAAAGCCATTATCATAGTTTTGATTTATTTTGTTATAATTGCTCCAACGAGATTTCTCGAAAACAGCTCCCGCAAAGCAGAGGCTAGCAATAAAAAAAATCGTTTTCTTTCCCCCTCCCTCTTCCTGTGCTGTTCCCCTTGTTGCATTTATTAGGAGGTGGTTTAAGGGACTTGACACTTGCTTTGCCGTTGGTTATATAATTTCCCTATAGGCAAAAAGTGTTTCAAAATCACCTACTATGTCCCCCAAGGGAATAAATAAACTTCTGGTAGCAACTAGGACACACGATTTGACCTTTTATAGTCTGCCATCATCTCAGACGATTATTTTATCAGCGAGAGGCGTAACGACGTCACAGATGAGTGACTCCCCTCCCATCCCTAGCACTTAGCTAAATGAAATGAATACCGTCTTGTTCTCCGATTGAAAGATATTGGCCGTGCACAGGATCCGAAGACTTACTAACGGAAATCATTAGATATTACATTTTCGTAAAGGGGCAAAGAAATTAGCAAGCTATTATTCCAAAGGAAAGAGGGGGGAAATTCTAAGATGCCGTGTTCTGTTTGCTAAATGAAGGCAGAAAGAGAAAGGAAAAAGGAATAGTTAGTGAGACAGTTATACCCTATATAAGTTTCTAGTTGAATATAATACTAGATTTTGTGGCATGAAGGATGATGGAACATCATCAGACAGTAAATAACCTATATTAGCTGCCGATTCGCCTACTGGGTGTTGTTATTGATTAAAAACGATATCAATTACTTTAGGTTGACTATGAATAAATGTAGTCATTTCTAAAGTGCCTAAGTCGAAGCGCTGTTATTGTCGGTGAAGGGACAATGGCTTCCCCAGATGATAAAACATAACGCAGAGTGGCGTTATTTTATAAAACTTTTCAGTTTATTAATCCAAAGGATAGGATTCATCCCTGGATGACCACAGGCTATGAAGGTGTTAACTGCATACTGAGGTGAGAGTTACCACATACAGAAAGTAACATTGCAGTACATGTGGCTTGCCTGCTGAAATATTTACATGAGTCTTATTTACAAAATATTTATATTACTGCTTATATTTATAAGTATATCTGCCAATTATTGTAATGTCTCTCGATTTAATTGGAAATAAATGGAAACAAATATTGGCTGGAGTGCGAGCAGGAGATGGATCGCACTGCACTACATTTCTGAAAGTAGGGAAATTCTTACAGTTGAGCAAGGTCTACTCTAGTCGAAGGATCGGATCCCGCCAATGACACGAGGAAGTTTTGAGTTTTTTCACAGCATGGCCGAGTTAGTCAGTCCCAGAGGAGAGATGGTTTTCATACAGTAACTGGAAAATCAATCACAGAAAACGTAGTTTACAGACACAATATACTGGTGCCTCGCAGCCTTAGTATTTTTTTTTATTTATTAATTAAAGCGGTCCCAGCCAACCTATGACAAGCCCGCTGTCAGTTACACATAATTTAGCAGTACTCTGTTATACTCTTCTGTTTGCCCAAGTACTGAGAGAGGAAAACTGCCATGACCAAAAAAGATAGACATAAAAAAACTGAGAATAATCAAATCAAATTACATAAAAAATAAATATACATATAATCAAATTTCAGACAAAGTCCAAACTTCATCGCAAAGAGCTTGTTTGGTTTGGTTTGGATTGGCGCATTAGCAACTAAGGCTATAATGCATCAAGACCAGGTACCAAAGAGCTACATCTGTTCAGAGTCTGTTGGAAAGCCAGCAGCACAAGGAGCTGCCGAGAACAGAAATGCCAGCACAAGGAGCTGCCGAGAAAGGAAATGCCAGCACAAGGAGCTGGAGTTGCAATGGATATAGCAGACTCATGCCTTCACCAAAGCAAAGCCTTTCAGAACGATTCCACCGAAATTTAGGTAATTCGGCACTACACCATACTACATCACCAATCCAAGGCTTCCAGATGCAGAAGAGTCTTCCGCCTAAGAAATACTGCATAGTGGCATAGTATTTTGTGGAAAGCGCCACCGGTGGTTTCCCACATCTGCACCATGGTACTTTGTGAAGAGTTTACAGAATCTCTGTAAAAGCCAGAAAAAGTGTGGTGTCTGGTTTGTGACAGAGTTGTGCTGTGGTCTGTTGTTCTCTCTCTGGCTGCTTAGCCGCAAGGCCCCTAAGGGAACCCCACATTGCCCGCCACCACCACTGGGAGGTGAGCCAGGCTGTCCATTTTACTCTGGCTGGCCTCCGCCAGGGTTGCCTGAGCTTCCTGACGGAGACCAAAAAAAAAAAAAATAATAATAAAATAAAAAAATAAAATAAAGTAACAGATTAAAAAAAAAAAAACTAATAATAAAAATAAAGAAATAAATAGATAAAAAGATATCAATAATAAAAATAAATAAATAAAATAAGTAAAAAAGTAATAGATTTAAAAAATAATAATAAAAAAAATAAAAAAATAAGTAAAAAAGTAAATAGATTTTAAAAAGAGAGAGAGAGAGAGGGGGGCATAGAAGAGAGAGGATTTGAGGGGGGGAATGAATTTGGGTGGGTTGACAGGGGAGAATATGTGCACGAAGGACCTTGCACGAAGGACCACCCAGATGGCAGCATCTCTAAACATCAGACGTCTTCCTGCCATTATCCATGAGAGAAGACTCGTCTTTTCTGTAAAAATGATGGTTGGCATTATTTCGCACCCAGACTTCTGGGCCAACTGCGGTTGGAGGATCCCGGTCCCAAGCCTTCGGGCCAATCCAGTCCTCCAGGCCACCCCAAACCGGTTAAAGTTATCCGATCGCTTCATACCCGTGCAAATGCTGCAGTACGTATACTCCTTGGATGGCGACCTCTACAAGTTCGCAGTGGATAAAAAATACAGGCAGAACTTACTCCATCGACTTCCTTCTCAGGACCATGTCACAGGGCATTAGAACCTGCTCCCAAGGACCTGTCCATCACTCCCATGGATCCCTCACTACATTGCTCCAACTTTCTGAGCCTGCTCAGATGACTCCAACACTGTAAGAGGACAGCTCCCTGGAGGATAAATTAGCATGATAACATGCTGTTGTGTATATACGTTCATATGTAAATTTTCCATTTGCTTTCATTTCATTACACTTGTATAATTAGTAATAAGATTATTTTTCTCCTATCTCATCCTTGTTTATTGCAGTGTATTAGCCTTTGTAACCTTTATATTAGACTTTTACCTTGTATTAACCTTTACTGTAAACCCCTGGCTTGTAGCCATGAAGGGTATTGTGTACGGCAAATGCATTTTGTATGCAATAAAGATTTCTTCTTCTTCTTCTTCTAATAAATCCACCCTAATTTAGGCGAAGTATAGAAAAGAATGTGGGTTTAAAAGTCACAGGGGACAGGTGCCCCTGTGTAATTGCCAATGGCATAGTGCCTGTAGATCCCGCACTGAGGTCAGTGCCAGCAATCCGCACCTAGACCGGTGCCAGCAGTATATCCTACCCATTTCGGGTTTGCGATGAAGAAATACTGCAGTTGCAAAGGCTTGGAAAGCCAAGAAGTTCTCCTGTTTATCAACTAGAATTGTCTCGCAGCCTACTGCCATAAGATTGAGATATGCCACCATCTCTGTATGCTCGAAGTCCCTAAGAAACCAGTGCTCCAAAACTAGGTTCCACATTAGTGGTCCAAAAACTGATCTTTGTGGGCATTCCCTGGTCACCTCTCATACAATGGAACCAACCGACGACTTAACAGTGACTGTATGATGCGTGAAGTAGTCCTTTACCACCCGAGATGCCAATTCAGTTCGTAGATCGCTGTACTCCTCACAGTCGTACATAATATGTTCCCATGATTCACTTTCGCCACAATGGCAACTAGATCTTTCAGTGATTCCCAAATCATGCAACTTTGCATTAATCGAACCATGACCAGTCAATAAGAACATAGCTTGTAAGTTAGGTGCAAACCATTTGAATTTTATCGTGGCTGCATATCTTATATCTGGGAAATATTTTTGCGTAATCCGCCTTTTATCACAAACGCTCCAACGCTCCTGTCACACTTTTACTAGAGCGTCCTTTTCCTTCCTGGGATCTGCCAAGATGTCCACCGCTATATTCAAAAATAACAGGGAATGCTACGGCGGACGAAGTAAGCCAACGCACAATTCACCAAATGCAGATCGATAGGCAATTTTCCAGTCACAACCTGCAAAGCTAGGGTCGACTCAGTTCTGCATGCCATGCACATCCTAAGGAGCATTACTCTTTGAATGCAACTGAACTTTCTAATAAATACTTTTTCACTGACATGCTCAATCCAAATTGGTGCACCATACGCTACCATGGGGATAAATACACATTCATATAGCAAGTTCAGCGCCTTACCTTTTACTCCCCAGCCAACCCTAGTGGTTCGAGTAATCATCCCAATAACTTTCCTCACCTTTTCTGATAGATATGTAACATGTGAGTTGAAAGTAAAAGATCTGTCAAACATAATGCCTAGATGTTTTAATTGCCTTGCCGATTTTAGGCTCTACCCATTCATTCTCACAACTGGGGGGTCTTCTACCCGAAAAATGACCCATGAAGAGCATTGTCCTTGTTTTGGTTCCTGATACAGTCAGTTTATGTAAAATACACCAGTTAATATTAAGTTCAAGCAAAACCTGCTGTAACCTGGTTTCTAGTTGAACCAGTGAATTTCCTTCAATGGGCACACAAGATCATCGGCATACGCCACCATCTCTGCATGCTCGAAGTCCCTACGCAACCAGTCCTCCAAAACTAGGTTCCACAATAGCGGTCCAAAAACTTATCCTTGTGGGCATTCCCTGGTCACATCTCGTACAATGGAACCAACCGACGACTTAACAGTTACTGTATGATGCGTGAAGTAGTCCTTTACCACCCTAAAGATCTTAGTGGAACAGCCTGCAAGTCGCAACATCATAAGAATGCTGTTCCATTGAATGGAGTCAAAAGCTCCCTCAAAGTCAATAAATATTCCAAGGACATACTGTTCGAGCCTAATATATAGTTCCGCAATGCCCGAAGCTCATCTTCTATTCCATGACCTGGAGTAAACTCATATTGTCTGCCAGACCTGTGTAAGTTTTTTTCAGTATAATCAGTAATCCGTCTCGCCAGCATTCTTTCAAACATCTTTCCTAATCCAGCGAGGAGGGAAATAGGTCGATAAGATCGTGGATCATTCTTTGGCCAAGATGGTCTGTTCAGTATCAGATTTAATAAGGCATCCTTCCATGGTGATGGAAAAACCCCGTCAGGCAGGCAGCTATTAAAGACTTTAAGAAGGATCCCTGATATCAGTCGATGAGCCCGTTTAATGACCTCTCCTTCAATAAGGTCCATCCCTGGGCATTTATTGTTCCTTATGCACTGTACTGCATCACAGAATTCAACCAGGCTAAAGGATCCTCATCATGTACTCCGGAGTAAGCATGATTAAGCATTTTCATCAACATCATCATCTTGCTCAGAGATAGTATCTCCAATCAGATGATCCAAAATCGCAGACATGCTTTCTCTCCAACTCGTACTTTCCTCGTCAACACCTCCAATAGAGTATACTGTATCTCCATTATATACTGGTGTGCAAAATTTAAGGACCAGCCAGGTTTTCATGTAGCTTCTCATAGGAGTGGCCTGGACATGAGAAAAGCGTACAAAAGGAACCTCGTGAGGTACAGAAATGATGAAGGAAACAACACCGACACAACAACGAAAACAAAACAGTACAGAGGGACTTTATTCAAAAATGGCAACATAGCACTGGCTGCCATGATACAGATGCATCACTGCCAAAGATGGAACAAAGGGAACAGGTGGTCATCAGTAGGAGATATGGCCACCCCTAATGTCGATGCAGTCTTTGCACCCCATGTCCATACTTAGAACAATGTTGTTGATAAGTCATATCGATCCGTTTCAGTGATGTTTGCAGGGTGATACAGTGTGCCAACCTCTTGTCAGATTAGCTGACGTCCAGGATCGCTGCTGAGACTGAATCTACTCTCATCAGTAAAGAGTACCTTAAGTAAAGATTTTGTGGTTGTAACCTTTAGAAATAGTATTGGTTGTAACCTTTAGAAATAAGTTTTGCACACCAGTGAATGTATATTCTTCACCATGGGTTCTCATTGCCCACTGTCCTAACCAACGTTCTCCAGGCGGTTAATTTTGATCTAGATATCATACGCGCGTATGCATTCCGTATCCTCCTCTCCATTATTACGCCGACTCCTTTGGTACTTTTTTCGCGCTTTATGGACCTGCTTCCGACGTTGGCTTAACTCACCAGACCACCATTTAACTAGAGAGAGAGAGAGAGAGAGAGAGGTCGCGGGTTCGATTCCCGCCTCGGGCTTGGATCAAAATATGTTCGTCAAACCTATCCCACTTTGCATTTTTGATAACAAATCGTCGTAACTGTTCCTGAGTATTGCAGTGTTTTTGAATATAGCCTTAGTATTGCAGTGCTTTCAAACATAGCTTCTCCAAATGGTTAATCGTCTATTTGTTTGAGAGATATAAGACCGCTGGCAGCTTATTTCAGTACTGCAAAATTCCTCATTAGATAGCAGGTAGTCTTTAGTGACAACACGCAGAAAAAACAATCGTAAAGAAGATGATGTGAGCTGCCATGCGGTATATGAAATCAGCAAACACAGAAGATACAAATGTCTGCGTATACACTAATGCTAGGAATATAGTAAATAAATTCGATAAATATGAATATTTGTTAAGCCATCAAATGTGCCTATATTATAGAGATATCAGAAACGTGGCCCCACTCTGATGGGCATGCAGAACTTCGATACGGCGAGTACACCATGTACAGAAAGGCAGACAGGACAAAAGAGAGATCAATCTGGTGTGACATAAATGCTGGGAAAAATCGACAAAATTTTATAAAAGAGTCAAATATCAAATTTTATCAAAATGCATCCATTAGCAGTCGAGTTACATTCAGAGGGACAGACAGATGGATGGCCATGGTGAAGACAATAGGCACATTATGCATATATGCTAACGCGCCTAATAAACAACGAGAATAGGAGTATGTTATAGGCCAATTGACTGTGAGGCGTATGATGAAAAACAATGCAGACAAACAAAGCAGCTAGTAAATCAGATTGTCTTATAATGGGATATTTTAACTTTTTTAGATATTGACTAGTACCTGGAGGTTGGTCGCTCATACACTCATCCAATACATCCGGAGCTTTTTGGATGTATTAGATGACTGATTTCTACAGCAGCATGCCAGAGATGAAAGCAATACCTTGACCTGATTCTTAATGGATTCTTAATGGATGACTCCTCATCCATTAGGAATAGTAAGGCATTTTTTTATTTATTTATCAAACTAGATGGTCCCAGCCAGCTTTTCTGGCAGCCTTTTCTTTGCGTAACATGTTATCATAACAGGTTGCCAAAGCACCCTGTGATGAATCCACAAAACGGCAACCACCGTTTTGTGTATTCACCAATGATATTGATGAAGATATGTCGGGCTTAATGTACAAGTTTGAAGATGATACAAAGTTTGGCAGGGTTGTTAACGACATTAAAGGCAATATGCTACTGCAACTGAATCTAGATAAGTTGGGCAAATGGGCTGAGAAGTGGCAACTGAATTTTAACATTTACAAATGCAAAGTACAGCTGTAACCAAAGAGAAACGTACCAACTGTGTGGTACTACACTCAGGGAGGTGAAGAGTGAAAAAGACCTGAGGGTAATTATGCAGTCAGATATAAAGTTCGCTGAGCAGTGCAGATGGGCTGCGAGAGCAGGTCATAGAGTCTTGTCAATGATATATAGGAATTTTGCTAACAGGGACAAGGAGGTGATTATTCCGTTGTATAAGGCAATGGTCAGGTCACACTTTGAATACTGTGTACTGGTCTGGAGGCCTCATTTTAGGAAAAATGTAGAGTTGCTAGAACGAGTACAAAGAAGCGCAACAAGATTGGTGAGAGATACAAAGGGGTACTCGTACCAAGATAGGTTTAAGTTCTGCAAATTGCAGCGCATGGAGACTGGGCACATGTGAGGTCATCTGACTGAGGTATATAAGGTCTTGAAAGGGTTGAGCAAGCTCAATGCTGGTAGGATTCTTCCTCTTGCTCAGATTAAGGAGTTGAGGGGGCATAGATTCAAATTGCGGAAAGACAGTAGTAGAATAGATGTGCGGAAATTTGCCTTTAGCCAGCGGCTAGTTGATTGCTGGAACAGACTTCCATCTGATGTGGAAATTGATATCTTAAATAAATTTAAAGATGAGCTGCACAAGCATCTTGCATCGTATGCCTCAACTAATGCTAATGCTAATAATGATTTATCAACTAAATATCCACTAAAAATTAATAACAGTACAATAGAAACCAAAGAAACGTGTAGTCAGGCTGTGCCATCAACGCATTACCCATTTTCTTTAGAAAGGAAAGTCGGCGTCTTTGGATATTGATGTATTTTTCCTTATAGAAAACTATGAAATATAGCTTGTTATAAAGTGTTTAGAGATAATGGCGCACATTGCTGTTTAAAACACTGATGTTTGAATAGTGACTAGCAGCTACTATTGTTAATATCCTTTCAGCAGCTAATTACTAATGCTAAGAAGTATCAGCAAAGGTAACGATCTCGTTCTAGCTGGTCGATTGTTCTTGAGGTGTACACCAGCTGGGTCCGCTATGACAAATCACTCTAGAGGGAGTGGACTCATTAGTAATATCCCGAAAGATATATTTCATGTAGTACATCAAGGAATACCGCCTTCTAAATGTCATTAATAAACAATATCTATGCTTTTCATTTTAATGTCACGTGCAGCAGTGTTGCTTGACCGCTGATCCGCGAAACTTTTATTATTATTTATTATTACAATTATTTTGCATATCCATGGTAGAAAATTCGCCCGTCCCATACGTTTTTGGTTGAGGTCTGTATGCAGAAAGAACAATTTGAAATCGGGGGTTGCGCAGATTGTGTGTGCTAGATGCGTTGCAAAACAAAAGGATTTTAGTACACTGGGAGAGACAAAATTAACAGAAAAAAATGTTTTTCATAAATATTTTATTGCGAACAATGTCACTGAAGGCGAATATTTGATATAATAGGCATGCTGGCATGCAAATTCAGAGTATCCGATAGAAATCGATTTACCACCTTACAAATTTTTATGCATGTAAAAAAACTGGTTACCACCACATCACCTCATTCCCGTTTTTTGGGTTGCTCAGTGGGACAGCTACATCTCCAGCACTCGGGATGGCAAGTCATTGTCGCTTACATGATTCTTTGAGATGGCGGGCCGTTGGACGACTTGCAGTCGGGCAGTTGCAGATGGAGGCGGCACGTTGGCTTAATGTGTCATGCATTGTCGTCTCAGCACCGTGAAAGCAGTTTCAGCAGACAGGAACCATTACAGGAAGAGTGGCCAGAGTCGCCCGAGGGCTGCGTCAACTAGAACAGACCTCTTTCTGGCACTAAGAGCAAGACGGAACCCTATCATGTCCTGTCATCGACTTCAGGTTGCTGTGGCCACAGGTGAAAACATTTACAACTGTGTTAAGAAGGCTCAATTGAAGTGGACTCTATGCGAAGAAGCCAGTGGTTTGTATCCCATTGTTTCTGTCCAGATTAATGATTTTGAAAATAAAACTTGGAAAGAGTATTAAATGTATTTATTAAAGAGTATTAAATGCATTTATGCGGTATTGAAAAACGCTAAACTATAGTCCTAGTGATATTAGGATTGAATAAGACAGATGATTGGTTTTGAAAGTGATTGTTATTGAGTATTATGTTTATTGAACTTGGATTGCAGTGCTGATACCTAGCTACTCTTTATGAGACTTGGTTTCTACATGTTTGGATTTCTCTCCCATATATGAGACATTGGCTCACAGAAGTATTGTGGAAATTGATGATTGCTTTGTCCAAGCTGTAGATATGGCAGTTGTGGATGAGACAAGTTCTTTAGGTCTCTGTATCTAGCTTAGTATGAGTAATAGGTGTTTTTTTTCTGATTTGGTTTTTAGTTGATTGTAAGGACACTTAGGATAAGGTTTAATTTCTTTGTGTTAATTGTTGATTTGTAGGAAAATATGGTGAAACTTAACGATTTAAGCATGGAAAACATACGTGCTGTATGTTTATGTTCTCTTTTAGGTGTATGTGTGTTGGTTTACTTACTTGATAGGGTGAATTAAATTGTATCCTCTAAAATGGATGGAGTTTACATGCTAAAGCTAATTTTATCATTATTGCTTCGTTGTAGAATGTCAGTTTCCTTTACTGTCTTTGCATAAGTGCAGAAGTGAAAGCACCCTTCCTGCAATGGTTGAATTAAATTAATCTCGAAAAATGATTGTGGTTTTGATAACAAATTTGGTATTTACTTATTGCTGTAGTGATTTGTTTATTCTTCTCTAGTTGAGAGAAATGTTAAATTGTTAGCTTTGTAAATAATGTGTATATTAGTTTTACTTTTGATTTGGTTGTGTGGCCTTACCGAACTGTGTAATCTTTGTCCACTAGTGTCTTATATTCTTTACTCTTTAATCTCTTGCTTTCTTCCTCTTCTGGGGATGCCTATTTCTTTCATCCACTTGCTTTCCTTCTCTTTCCCATCCATTCCCTTACCCTTACTTCTCACGCTATGTTCCTTCCTTTTCATTTTTCTTATTTCTTGGGATAACAAGAAAACTTGTTGTCCCAAGATTCTTTACCTGTTGGTGGTCCCTGGCACACCTCCACGTGCCATGGAATGGGAGTCAAGAGGCAGCGAACCAGATGTTCCCTGCCCTCTGGCTGCGAAGTTTCCAGGCACCGGCACTCAACATTCAACATAACACACACACATAAACTTTACACACCAACTTATTCACACTTGCCGGCTTTGGCATGTTTGCTTTTCAGACGCTACTGCGGTATATAGGGGAAACCCTGGAGACCGCCTCAAAAAACAAGAATACCTTAAATCCCATTAACCCCACAGGGGAAACCCTGGAGATTGCCATACAAACACAAATACCTTAAAATCCCATTAACCCCAAACCATTGCAGAGCTCGTCGAAACTGGTGCCATGAACATGTGACCTGGACAAAGCCCTGACAAATGGGGTACACTTCTGTTCTGTTCTCTGATGTGTCCCGTTTTAGCTTACAAACAATTCTAGACGTTATGTCATCTGGAGACAACGAGAAATGCGGTACCATCCCTCCAACATCAGAGAAAGGGACACTTACGATGGACATGATATTCTCGTGTGGGGCGGAATAATGATCAACGGCCGCACCCCCTCTTCATAATATTACCCCTGCTTCTTGATAGGGGTAATATAATTGCGCACAGGAACCGAGAACAGATCTTCCAACCCTATGTGCAACTTCTTAGGGGTGCGGTTGGCCCAGATTTCCTTTTCATGCACGACAAGGCCACTGCACATTGATTGAGCTCAAGTGGTGGAGGAATATCTTGAAACTAAAGATATCAAACGACTGCCGTGGCCAGCATAAGACAGCAGACTTAAATCCGATCTAAAATGTGTGGGACGCCCTTGGCGTCGCATTGCACGCCTACAGCCAGCTCCTCGGTCACTTGGTGCACTAATGTCTGCGCTGGTGGAAGAATGGGATTTTTTGCCACAGAATAAATATGATCTGTATTGTAAGGTACACAGATAATGCAGGTATTTGACTTTACAAATCCTTCACAGCACCGTGCCAGGGGTTAACAAGCGGCAGAGATACTACCTCGCGGGAAATATAATTCAGGATATGTACAATTATAAGATTAAATTATAGGCAAATTAGGCATTAAAAGAAAAAAAAAAAAATATATATATATATATATAATGAAAAAAAATACAAATTAAGATGACGGGATAGTTTCCTTGGGTTGGGTTTTCTGTGAGATTCTTTCCCACCCGAAACTATCTCAAATTAGTTGATCGTTGTGGAGTACATATGCAGATCTAAGATGAGACGTCTATACTTTTTTCCATCTACGATTTTACGCAAGTGAGCATCCAAGTTTTGAATTAGATGGAGCTTTTCTTACGGGAGGAAGCGATCTTTAAACTGTACCCTTGAAGGAAGAGCAAGAAGCTTGGGAGTGAAGCGGGGAGCCGGTTGGGAGATCCGCTAACACACGGTCCTAAACCTTGAGCGCTGAAACTCTCCCAGCGATCATTTTTAGGTGAAGATGAGTCTTCTTTCATGCATTGAGGCTGAAAATCTGGTTAAATTCAATGCTTTAGTCATTAGCGTTATTTGCTGTTGTGATTTCGAATCCCGTCGATGACGCGAGGAACTTTGATGGGCTTTTTTTCACTCCGTGGCTGAGTTAGTCGGTTCAGGCGTAGATAGCAAGGTTTTTTTTTCCCCCAGAAAACTGGGGTTTTTCGTCCAGCATACAGACAAATCGACCATAGAACACACGGAATTAACAGACATAAGACAGATGAATTTAATTATTTGGGTGGCCTAAATATAATAGTTTTTTTTTTTTTTTTTCTTGTGCTGCTGTGATGGAAGATGACCTGGAAGTGTCATCTTCCCCATCACCAGGTCATCTTCGCCCACTTCAGGAGCCAGTTTACTGCGGCGTTTAATGGTTTGATTTTCACGCTTGCAGCCGAACCCCCACAACTCTACCCCCCCTACATTTAATTTTTTTATCAACATATATACAAGCACTTTTCTTATACAATCATCTGGTTCTGCAGGGAAACTCCTTCTGATTATAGACCATCATATACAAATCCATAAATAACAATAAAACACCAACTAAACTAACTATTATTTTTAGGCCATCTGAATAATTAAATTCATCTGCCGTGCTGGGTATATCTTATGGCTGTAAATTCCGTGTGTTCTATGGTCGATTTGTCTGTTTTGCTGGACGAAAAACCCCAGTTTCTGGAGGGGCGGGACCTTGCTATCTACGTCTGAGACCGACTAACTCAGCTACGGAGTGAAAAAAGCCCATTAAAGTTCCTCACGTCATCGACGGGATTCGAACCCGGGCCTTTTCCATCCGGTGTGGGGAGGACGGTGACGCTACCACTGTGCTACCCGCGCAGACAACAATAAAAGAAAAATAAAAAACACTCAAAGACTCTAAAGAAAAACATGTTTGCGTGTATACATGCAATTGTTCAGTGTAGCGGCGGCACCTGGAACAGAGTTAAACTCCGCCAGTTATTATCGCATTGTTTACAGAATGCTGCAATTTGGACAAATGTAAATCACATGTGGTTTATATGTGCCTCCTTAACCAGGAAGCAGCAAAACGGTACCCATCCTCAGAACGAGGAGATGGGCCTGTATTAACTGAATTGTCCAAAAAGGGGCAGATCCCGCACCCACCGAAGGCAGTGCTAAATCGGTGGGTGCCAGCAGATTTATCTAGTTGCCCATACTAGAGAAAAAAAAAATAAAAATAAGTCACTGATGGCATCGTGCATTTCAGTATTATTAAGGATAATCCTGAAAGCGTCATCGAAACTCGTAGTACACCTTCGAAAATAATCGACCTGATATACCTTTTTTCAGATTTGTGTTCGGAAAATGTAGCAAGTTCTGCTTGGCATTCCACCGTTTCCTGTTGAATTTAGCACAGAGTTCTTTTGTATAATGATGGAATCTTAATTTTCTGTCAAAGATCGCACCCAGATCTTTCTGCCTTTTGACGCAGGGGATCAGAAGTCCGTCAGTTGCAGGCTCAATTATGGTTGGTGTGGGTTTCAGTGAGAATATCATGACGGCAGGTTAGACACCCTTATATCGAGCATGGTTCACCGCTGTCAGGCCTGTTTAGCCGTTGGACAGGATCATACGCCGTACTGATGTCATGTGACCATATTTTTCAGCATCTTGTATCGACTTCTGTGATATGATGACTTTTTTGGTAATTCTTATACGACCCCTATAAACATCCCTTTTACCTGTCCGAAGTTTGTTGCTGCCTCCTTATTTTATCGTTATTTTTTTGTTATATTGGTTCACTCAAATCTTCACTGTATGCAAATTTTTGAGAGCGAGAATTAGAAACCGAAGCTTGTAATAGGATGCTTAATAGGAGAACTCCATAGTAAAGATCTCGGTTAAGTTGGTCACAGTTAAATGGGAATTGGCGCAGTCGGTTGTATTAGTTACTTAATTTTCGACAGATTGACCATACACGACGATGGCATCGTGCCGATTATACACCGATTCCAAAGATTCTACAACTTCTGGAAGCATTCATGATAGGATTCTTTTGGAATTGTCACTCGGCCAATCTCTCTTTCTCTCTCTCTCTCTCTCTCTCTCTCTCTCTCTCTCTCTCCTCTCTCTCTCTCTCTCTCAAATCGATTATTGAAAGTCCACAATCGATTATTTGGATTATGACTTCTCGATTAGGCCCATCACTAGTTTAAGTGGACCGTGGTTCGTTAAATGATTGTAAACTCCTCTGACCTAGTGGTCGTGTCAACTCACAGTATAAACAAGAACATATTCGATTTTTCTGTATTGCTTTCTTGTGATGGTTTATGTATCTTCCTCAGTATTTAATAATATTATTGTAGCCATACAGTAAGAATATTATTAGTGTTAGATGTGATATAATAACTTTGATTTTCGTATATAATTATTAAACGTAAAAAATAAATAAACAAACGGTAAATATTAATGCTGACAACAAAAAGTAAATTCAATTTCTAAAAAAATATAATTATTGGCAAGGGACAGTTCTTGCAGTCCGCTTCCAGCGAGAACCCATGCAATCAGCGGCCTTCAACATTTTATTTGCTTTGGCCTCTGGCTGAAAAAGGTTGGGTGCTCCTGGTCTAAGGATTTAGAAAAATGAAACCTTGCAAAATTAAGTTGCTAATAATTTCATCTTACTAAAGGCGAAATGTTACACTTAATTAATTATAGGCCTTCCCTCCATTTATAGAAGTATGGGGTTTTTTGGCAGTCAATAGTGGAAACCGATGAAAACTGTTATTTATTAATTCACAGCTACCATGAACTTTCATTGTCTAATTAGGGCATTAACCTGAACGTCTTGACTTCGTAATTACTGTGTGCATTGGCATCGTTGATGCTCAGAACGTTAAAGAGGTGGTGGGAAAGGGCCAGGTGGTTGATGTATGTTTTTGTCCTATATAATGCAACTTTAGCCAGTCACTAACGTTATTCGTTTCAAATATTTTTTAAGGAGATATTTAGGTCATTGGCGCCACCGTGATCAAGAGATCACAATGGGCCAGAGGCCAATTTGTTATCGTTTTATCGACACATAATAGCCCTTCAGAAAGCTCTTCCCAGTTCTGGTCTTTCTATAAAAATAGGCACACGCCCAGATTTTTCTACAGTAATGCTTCTCATTTGAAAATAGCGAAACTTCTAGTTACAATAGCATGAAGTTGGTGTTGCCTAATTTTAAAAGCAGAGCAGTCTCTGGAATAAAAACTTTTCGTTAGAGGACTTCTGAAAAGAAAACTAAAACATCTTTTCAGCTATTACTTGATGTTATCAGTGACAACGACTGACTTACATAAAACCAGAAGCGTCTGACATTTATTTGAACTGAAACTATCTTAATAATCTCCAAAGTACAGCAGTCATAAGGATTTTGAAACAAAAATACAGTTACTTTCTTTCTTTCACAGTAGAAATCAAATCGCAAATATAAAATAACGTCAGAGGAAGTTTGGGTTTTCTTTAACCGGAAGTTCATATAAACTGATAAACATTTGCCGCTCATAACTGTCAACGGAAATGTAATGGTAGCCACATATTTCTACAAAGCCGAAAGAAGGTTTAATAATTTGTGACTCAAAAATTATTATTATAAGGTACCAATATAATGTAACTAAAATCCAGTAATTTTTAATCGGTAGTAGATTAATCTTCAATCATTACTAAAAGGATAGTTCCAGAAAATGTTAGTGAATTATTGAAGAATAGAACCTATGATAGTTATAATAAGTTTCTGCTATTTCTTTGATATAAAAAAGTATTATCAGAAAACTATTTTATAGAAATACAGTAGAACCCGGATAATAAATTCCCGCATAAGAAGTTTTCCCCTGTATTAGGTTTGGTTTCTTAAGTCCCAATTTCAACTCTATATGTTGTAATGTATTATTTTGCCGGGTAAAAGGTTTTCTCTCATAAAACGTTCGTGATAAACAATACACGCTGTATTATTATAATGACCTTTTCCCACTTAATACGTTTTTTAAATATAGAAATTCTTTATTTTTATATTAAAAAATATAAACCAATCCTGTATATACATTTTGGTAATCGAACAATTTAGTGCCAAGCATCATTTTAGTTCGTAGTAAATCACCGAAATAGGAGAAATGGCATCGTTTCTGTTATATCTCGAACAAGATTTTTGCAGGTCCGGCGAACGCTAAGTTTTCATTTATATTTAGTCGGTTTATTGACTTAATTGTTATACTAAATTATTTTATAAGTAGCTTTATAGTTCTAGCCAAGCTTCGGTGGCTGAGTTAGTCGGTCTCAGGCATAGATAGCAAGGATTTCCTCCCAGAAACTGGAGTTTTTCGTCCAACAAAACAAACAAATCGACCATAGAACACACGCAATTTACAGACATAATACACAGTGCACGGCAGATGAATTTAATTATTCGGGTGGCCTAAATATAATAGTTTGGATTTTTTTTTTTTAGACAAGCTCCGTGGTTTATTTTTGAATTTAGATAGCGATTTTGAAAGTTAATACTTATAGTGTCCGTAGATTTTACTCTCGTAATTTGCCGCCATTGTTCGTAAGGTTTAACGTAAAACTAGATAGCGAAAAACGTGGCACCGTATTAGAAATCTGTTAGATTAGTATAGTATTATCAATTAATCAGTAAAATTTATTACTCTTATTAAATTTCTTTGTTAATTAAATTATACTTAACGGAATCATGACAGAATAGAGCAGCAAAGAAGCGTTCACAGAATAGCCAGAGTGCAGTGGCTCGCGGGAGAATCGAAGGGGGTGATTCTCCAATCGCATCACATCCTAAAACAATGCGCGAAATGTGAAATATTTCCAGAAGAGGACATGATCTAGCCAAGGAGGATGTCTTTGTGTGTGCTAGGTGCAGAGAGTGTGAAGAAATTAGGCGCCAACTCAGCGTTCTCCTGGACGTCTATGAGATAGTTTGAGGTGTAGAGTAAATGCCCTCGAATAAATTAATGCGAGAGCCCATCAAGCTCTCACTGCCCAACTCAACGCCAGAGCTCACTCCTGTGCATCAGGCAACACAGAGGTAATCTCCAAGGCAGAATGCGCTGGTCCCACAGGAACTAGTTGTTGTCGGTGACTCTATTGTCAGGGAAACGAGGAACATATTGTGCAAAAAGGAGAGGTGGAACAGGACCAGGGTATGGCTGCCAGGGGCAAAAGTTGATGACGTTGTAGGGCAGATATCATCTTTTAAGGGCACAAAAGGTGATATTGTTGTACACGTTGGCACTAATGACCTTACGATTACGAGATCTGCAGATTTACTTAACAATTACAGGTCAATACTGGAAAAAATTCACGAGTTAGGGTTAAATTTGAAGTGTCTGCAATTCTGCACAGACACGATAGGAGGGAATATACGATGAGAGCCTAGTCAATCAATTCGGCCCTGGAGAGAATGTGCATGGCTCACGGGGTAGAATTTTTTTCAGGGTGGTCTGTGCTTGCTAACAGGAGAGACTACTTCTACAGGGATGGTGTACACTTAAATAGAAACGGTGCAAGGATATTTGCTGATGCTATCGAGGCAGTGTTAGGTGGGTCGGAAAACTGCAAAAATAGGACGAATCACAGACTAAAAGATTAACTGCAGGCAGAGGCGAAAGTGATTAACCGCAGGTAGCCGCAGGCAGAGTCGAAAGTGATTCTTGCACTGCTTCTATTATAATCAGCAGCAGCCTAGAGAGCAAGTTGCTGAAGATTTCAAGAGCTGCTGGGAGTCATCATGGAACAAGTAAGTGTACAGAAAGGACAGACAGGGTAGGAAGGGAGGAGGGATTATGCTGTTAGTTAAGAAACACATAAAATCTAAGGAAGTGCATCCAGTTGAGACGGATGAACAGTGCAATGTTGAGTCTGTTTGGTGTGACAAACTCTGGGAAAGGAAAATGAGAGTAGGAGTATGTTATAGGCCTAATGACTCTGATGAGTACAATGAACAGTTGTGCAGAGAAATAGAATGGACCAGTAAATCAGAATGTCTTGTAATGACCAGTAAATCAGAATGTCTTGTAATGACCAGTAAATCAGAATGTTTTGTAATGACCAGTAAATCAGAATGCCTTGTAATGGGGGATTTCAACCTTCCAGATATTGACTGGAACTTGTGGATTGGTCACTCGCACGCTAGCAAGACTTTTGTGGATTTATTGGAGGATTCTTTTCTACAGCAACATGTTAAGGGGGCAACCAGAGAGAGAGTAACACTCTTGATCTGATTATCAACAGTGATTATTCATTCATTAAGAATTTGCAGATAAAGGAAACACTAGGTGGCAGTGATCAAAGTGTACTGATGTGGGATTTACTTTAAGATGTAACTACTTTCAAGGGTAAATGGAAGGATTTTTGTTTTCGTAAAGGTGGTTACAGTGGTCTCACTGATGATGCTAACAACGGTGAATTCTAAATGGGAAGCTTTCAGGGACTTAATCTTGGAGGTTACTAGGCTTTTCATACCAACTAAGAAATACTGTTCAAGGTTCAGGTCTAAATGGATGTCGGATGAATTAATGAGGCTCGTGCGGAAAATAAAAATGCATGGGATGCATATAAATTATCAGGCGACTCAGCAGCCTTCGGCAGGTATAAGCTAGTCTGTAATCAAGTCACAAAGGAGGTTAGGCAGGCGAAGACAATTTACGAGAAATCTTTGGCAAAGGACACAAAGAAAAATCGCAAAAGAGTTCTTTACTTATGTAAACTCTAGAAGGAAGGGGATGAATCAGATTGGTCCACTTAACATAGATGGTTCGACTATTGATGATCCTGCTCAAGTAGTTGATAAACTGAATGAGTATTTTGCAGCTACATTCACACATGAGCAGTTATTCAAGGAGGGGAATGCCAGAAGTTTATCAAACTCTAACAAGGAGATACGTGACTTTGTAATAACTGAGAGAAAAGTGGAGAAGAAATTGTTGAAGTTAAACGTAAAAAAGGCACCCGGGGCAGATGGAATCTATTCAATTGTAATGAAGGAGGCAGCAAGGGAAGTAAGCAAACCTTTCCTTAGAATCAGGGGAGGTCCCCATGGACTGGAGATGTGACGTGCAAATGTATCCCCAATTCACAAAGGGAGTTCAAAGGGTGACACAAATAATTATAGACCTGTTAGTTTAACTTATGTTCGGGTGGAAATTAATGGAGTCACTGGTTAAAGAGGTGATACAGGATCACCTAGACAAGACAGCAGTAGTAGCTCAGACACAGCATGGGTTTGTTAAGGTGAAGTTTTGTCTAACCAATTTGGTTGTATACTAAGATGTGGTCACGAAGGAACCGGATGCAAAAAATAATCTTGATATCATATACTTGGATTTCAGGGAAGCTTTTGATACTGTTGCACATGGAAGACTGGTGTACAAATTGTAGCGGCATGGCATTAAGAATAAGTTACTGCAATGGATAAAGGGATGGTTGAATAGGAGACGGCAGAGAGTGGTAATAAATGGACACTGCTGTGCGTGGACTAATGTTATGAGCGGAGTCCCCCAGGGTTCGGTGCTGGGCCCATTGTTGTTTTGTGTATTTATCAATGATATCGATGAAGGTATATCAGGCTTCATGTCCAAGTTTGCAGAAGATACAAAGGTTGACAGGGTTGTTAATGGCAGTAAAGACAGTATGCTACTGCAACATCATCTAGAAAAGTTAGGCAGATGGGCTGAGAAGTGACAACTGAAGTTTGACATTGACAAGTGCAAAGTATAAACAGAAAATTTAAATTTATTTACTCCATATGGGTAGCAGTAACCCAAGAGAAACGTACCAACTGTGTGGTACTACACTCAGGGAGGTGGAGAATGAGGGGGTAATTGTGCAGTCAGATATGAAACTCTCTCAGCAGTGCAGACGGGCTGCTAGAGCAGGTCATGGAGTTTTGTCAATGATATATAGCAATTTTGCTAGCAGAGACAAGGAGGTCATTATCCCTTTGTATAAGGCAATGGTCAGGGCACACCTCGAGTACTGTATACATGTCTGGAGGCCTCATTTTAGCAAGGATGTAGAGTAGCTAGAACGAGTACAGAGAAGGGCAAGAAGATTGGGGAGAGGAACAAAGGGATCGGCTTACGAAGAAAGGCTTAAGTTCTGCAAATGCAGCATCTGGAGCCTAGGCACCTGCGAGGTGATCTGATCGAGGTGTATAAGGACTTGAATGGTGTGAGCATGCTCAATGCTGACGGGATACTTCCGCTTGTTAAGATTGAGAACCTGAGGGGGGGGGCACAGATTCAAATTGATTGCTGGAACAGACTTCTATCTTCTGTTGTTGAATTTGATAGCTTAAATAAATTTTTGCTGAACTAGACAAACATTTGGAGTGACCGGATGAGTGGAATGGGAAGTTTTTTTTTTTGACTGATGCTGTATAACCTTGCTTTCTTGCATCATATGCCTCAAATAATGCTAATGCTAATCTCATATTGTTAATGCCTTTACAACGAGTTGCCCTGTTGCACTACCTCCAATAAGCTACCTTCGCCAATGGAGAAGACTAATGTTACTTATTCTCGGCGGATACCACCACTGCACCATCACCCAGACGTGGTGAGGTGGTGGTATCCGCCGAGAATCCATTGTCGAAGCGTTGCTTATTCGAGGTAGTTCAATATCAGGGCAACTCGTTGTAAAGGCATTAACAATATGAGGTATAACATCGAGAAACGATGCCATTTCTCCTACTTTGGTGATTTACTACGCACTAAAATGATACTAGGCACTAGCTTTTTCGATTATTTCATTTTCCATAGTCTCAGGCTTTCAGCGCAAAAACCTTTTTAGTATAAACATTTTGATATAATGGAAGTGACATATTGCAATTGTTTTCATCGAAATCCATAATTGGATACGTAGACCACGTTAAGCTTAAGTTCTGATGGTTGTGACCAGTTCTGAATTACTTAGTGGATTTTTGTTCTGTCTTATTGTAATTTTGACCTTTTAAAGTATGTTGAAACTCCAAAGGAGCTCATTCTTCCAACTTGGTAATGAGTTTAATGAACAGAATGTTAAGCAATTAGAAATCCTTAGTTTAAAAATGTTTCCCTTAGGCAGAGTAAAATATTTATAAATTCTGAAATAGTACTTAAAAATCATCTTTAACTTATGTATGTGTATCTTTTCATTTTTATTTGTGTAGTTAATATTTCATACCTCATTTTCTCTTCTAAGAAGTTTTCTCGCATAAGAAGTTTTAAACCTCCAGTACCTTGGAAAACACCTTATTCGGGTTCTACTGCATATCTAAAAATACATGTTCTTTGCAGAAATTATATGATTTTGTTATTCGAATTGATAGAGGAACATGGACAGTTTCTGTACGTCGGTAATACGGTTTTGTACGTCGGAAATACCTGATATACGGTTTCCTTATATCCGTACGTCGCTTCATGAGGGAATTCAAGATAAAAATTTTAAATGCAAGCGCATTTTCTACTTTTAGTCTTTAGTATTGCAGAAAATACCGACAAAACAGCTCCTTACATCGGAGCTAGCATCATTGTTTGTTGCTTGCAGCTCAAGTTACAAATACATCGCTCTATAGATTTATTAGACAAAGCAGCATGCCTCCTGTCATGCGCAAATGAAACAGCCCAGTGATGTGTTGGATCGCTTAGTATGACAGACCTATAACAAGAAATGCAATTCTTCGGTGGAGTGCAATCCTTTACTTATACTGGTGTAGCCTGTTAGACCTCCAGCAGTTCTTTGCTTGTAATTTCAATGTTAGCCAGTGTTGGGTACAGTATCTAGATACGTTGTACTAAAGCGTGGGCTGTCAAGTATACTTTTCAGTTTCTGAAGTGTTTGTTTTGCTCTTATTGGAAGTAATATGGGGGGTCCATTTGGACCCTTCTAGCATTTAAGTGGTATTTTCTTGAGGCCTTTTTTTTTTTGGAAGTAAGAGTACTTTTTATTTTGCAATAAATATTTTTGAAAAATAAAAATATTCGTTTTGATTTTTTTTTATTCCTTGTAATTATGACTATTAATAGGCCTCTGTCGGATGGTGAAATTTGATGCCTGCTGGAAGAGTCCTTTCTAGATGACATCGGTATTAACAGGTTATCTTCTGAAGCTATAATTTCTGTTAATGATTTATTTATTTGTTTCATATCGATGCTAACGAAGAAGAACACTTGCATTTCAGCTACCCAATCCAAATACACTGATATCCTTGAAAGTGATGTGGAAACTGCACTCAACATATCTTGCACAAGGAATCTTATCCTTCTCATATAAAACGGAATTAATATTTAAACTGAAAGCAGTTATAAGTTTGCTATACTTCTCAGGGATCATGGAATCTTGTAAAACAGATTCACTTGTTTGTCTGTCTGCTTCAGATGGTGCAGAAAGAGATATTTTTTATACCAACATGAATGTTATGAGAATTTTTATTTATGACATCCAGCAATCCTTTACAGTTCCGAAATTTGGGCCTCAGCACCCCCTCCAGCATAAAGTTAATTTACGCTCCTGAGGTGGACAAATACCAAATTTAATCGCAAGCCTTGAATTGCTACCACAGAAATGACAGCCACCTTGCCGGTCAGAAGGATGTCCTCCTTTAGTGATGAAATGGTATGTATAGCCAAATTGCTAATAGAATCTGCCTCCCAATCTAGTATTTGGGACTGGTGCTCTATTGGATCGCACAACGTCAGCTCCAACTCCGATGCTCGTCATTCAGACTAACAGACTTGCTCCAGCTGATAGAATTCTTTCGAACACAATGCTTGACATGCCCAGAAAAATAGATGCCGACTTGCACAAGTTGGTGAAAGAGAAAAAGTACAGAAAGCACGTTCTCCTTACCATGGTGATTCCTCCGCCATAATCAACGTTATAGTACTCACATCAACAACCTTGCAATTGCCTGCACACGTCTGCTCTGTTAATATTAGAAGGCTAGTCCCGTGTATCCCTCTAATATTACCTTTCACGTCTGATGCCTCCCATGTATCCCTTGTATCATCAAGGGACTGTAAAAAGCGGTCTCTGTCGACCCAATAGTATAAGTGTATACTAATTTTGTCTGTAATTATTCTCACACATTGTAATTATTATATTAACATAACTGTTATTTGTTATTCATGCTATATTAACGTATTGTCCTGTTATTGTTATTGGGTTTTAGGAGTATTGGCGACTAAGGCCATGTTTCTCCCTGTATATTGTCTGTAAATTGCGTGTGTTCTGAGGTCGATTTTCAGTTTGCTGGATGAAAAACCCGAGTTTCCGGGAGGAAAAACCATGCTAACCTCGCCTGAGACCGACTAACTCAGACACGTTGTGAAAAAGACCCATAAAAATCCCTCTCCGTCATTGACGGGATTCGAACTCAGGTCTTTTCCACCCGGTGTAGGAAGAACGGTGATACTTCCAACTGTGCTACTCATTGGGCTGTATTTTCCTATTGACGTATGTATTGTCCTGTTAATCTAATTATGTGTTATTTATAGCTATATCACTCATGTTATAAACCTCTGATTCTGAAGGGATTTATGTGTAGTTTCTCTTACCACAATAAAGATTATATTTATTTTTTACATTCTTTTGGGGATTTGATTCTGCTTCTATTAGCATTTTTATTGGGTTTTACAAATTATTCCTACAAATTCCACAGGAATCTAAACCTCATTGCGATCGAATATTTGGTTCAACTCCTTTATTTTTGTTTATTTTTATTATTATTATTTTTTTAAATTTTTAAAAAATTTTTAAAAATTCTGAAAACTTAAAAAAAAAGAAACAAAATAAAAAGATTTTTCTAATATTAACGTTGTACTTATGTAGTTAATCAAAATATTATAAAATTATGGTTCTAAGATGAATTACATAAATTTGTCATAATGAATGTATACTATGCCAATCTTTTATGCCATGTAAAAGTTTATAAAATAAAAGTGTGATTGCTTAGATAGTATATTATCTGGAGTCTGATAGAAGGATGCGACCCACAAGCATGCGATTGCCATTTTTTTGATAAACAGAACAATGAAGCATACTATGGGAAAAGCAGGTGGATGAGGACCTCATGAAAGACATGACCATAAGTGCTTGTGTAGCGTTAAAGCCAGTAGTGGGTTCACCCATATATCGACCCAGATATACTTAAGATATGTTTAGGGTCTTCATTCAGTGGTATTGTGAAGCAAAATCAGTAACGAGAAGAAAAACTCTTGTGGGAAGATAATACTCTATATCGGGGTTAGCTGATGTTTAGATTGCCATACTCAAAAATCGGAGAACAATTTTTCAGGAAAATACTAGATAACACGCCCGCATAGCACAATACATGGAGTGTGCATCTGAATATTCTTGAAAACAGGGTTCATTCCATAATGAAGACTTTGTGGCATTGTCATTTGGGGGACAGACTGTCCCAAGGCGACAGTGCCACAGCTCCCAGAGTACAACTTCTGCAAGAATGGTATGCAGAGCACTGTAGCGATTTGTAGCATCTGCCATAGCCTGCACAATTTTCGAATATGAATTCCATTCAGAAACTGGGGTTATCTGCAACAATAGGCCTTAGCAACAAACGAAATGAATCCCTTGGTTCTAGAGGTCAGCCTCGAACAAAAAAAAGGAACAATATAACCAGGAAGGACACCTCTGCAAACAGAGTACGAAACAGCATTTGTAAATAAATAATAAATAAATATTATCTACACTGTGTAATTTTACTGATAATAATACAGCAAACTCTCTTTTTCTTGTTTGACAAACATTGCCCAGTATAAATAACCACCAAAACCAAAACGAGTGTCCATCATTAGATAACTAAATAAAGGATCTCCAAATTTCAGATTCTAAATTTCAGTCCTTCTAAAGATCAGTTATGTATTGTTCCTCGCAAAAAATATATTTTATGTACTTGTCTTCAGAAAAAATCTCTAAACTTAGATAATAATCTTTGATATAGCCACACAACTTTATTTTCACAGCATTGAGAAAGTTGGCTCCTCTCGTGATGTTATTTATTTATTTACTTTTATTTTCGCCACTTCTAATCGCCACCTGGGCGACATTTCCAAAGGAACATGCTTTAGAAAGAGCCATTTTCCAGTTGGCTACTTTTTTATGCACTAAAATTTTAATTTCTGTACTCTTATATGGTTTCCAAGCTTGTATTATGAACACCTTCCTTGAAATAGTTTAAATATTAATTCCATCATTGATGGGTAGCATTATACGTTTCCATTTTATAGACTTTTTTTTTTGCAATACCGTGTGAGATGTGACTCGATGCAGTTAAGGCCATAGGTATTCTTTAGTATTAGCATTAGTAGAGGCATATGATGAAAGAAAGCAAGCTTATGCAGTATCAGCCAGAAAAAAAAAAAAAAAACTTCCACTTCCCCCCTCCGTTCGTTCGAAATACCTGTCCAGCTGAGCCTTAAATTTATTTAGGCTATCAACTTCCACAACAAGGGATGGAAGTCTGTTCCACCAACCAACTACCCGCTGGCTAAAGGGACATCTATCCGGACATCTATCCTACATCTGTCTTTCCTCAATTTGAATTTATGTCCTCTCAGGTGATTATTCTGAGCAAGAGGCAGAATCCCATCAGCATTGAGCATGCTCAAACCATTCAAGGCTTTATACACCTCTATCAGATCACCTCGCCGGTGCCTAGTCTCCAGACACTGTAATTTGCAAAACTTAAGCCTTTCTTCGTAAGAGCAACTCTTTGTTCCATTCACTAACCTTGTTGCCCTTCTCTGTACTCGTTCCAACAGCTCTACATCCTTCTTGAAATGAGGCCTCCAGACCTGTATACAGTACTCAAGGTGTGGCCTGACCATTGCCTTATACAAGGGAATAATCACCTCCCTATCCCTGCTAGAAAAATTCCTTTATATCATTGATAACGACACCATGAGCTACTCTTGCAGCCCGTCTGCACTGCTCAGAGAACTTCATACCTGCCTGCACAATTACCCCCAGGTCCTTTTCATTCTCTATCACTGTCAGTGTAGTACCACAGAGTTGATACGTTGCTCTGGGGTTGCTGTTTCCCATATGTAGTACTTTACATTTGTCAATGTTAAACTTCATTTGCCACCTCTCAGCTCATCTGCTCATCCTTTCCAGATCCTGTTGCAGCAGCATAGCGTCAGTAGTGTCCTTAACAACCCTGCCAAATTTTGTATCTTCTGCAAACTTGGACATTAAGCTTGATATACCATCAACAATATTATTTTTAAATACAGAAAACAATAATGGACCCAACACTGAACCCTGAGGGACTCCACTAATAACATTAGTCCACGATGAGCAGTGTCCATTGGTTACCACTCTCTGTCTTCTCCCCCTCAACCACCCCTTTATCCATAGCAGCAATTTGCCTCCAATGCCACACTGCTCCAATTTGTGCAGCAGTCTTTCATGTGCAACAGTATCAAAAGCCTTTCTAAGATCCAAGTATATAATATCAAATTATTCCCTGCATCCAGTTCTTTTGTGACTGCATCATAGTATGCAATCAAATTGGTCAGGCAAGACTTCCCCTTAACAAAACCATGCTGTATCCGAGCTATAACTGAAGTCTTGTCTAGGTGATCATGCAGTGCTTCTTTAACCAGTGCCTCCATTAATTTTCCTGCAACAGAAGTTAAACTCACAGGTCAATAATTACTTGTGTCAGCCTTTGATCCTCCTTTGTGAATTGGGGTCACATTTGCACATCTCCAGTCTATGGGTACCTCCCCTGAGTCCAAGGAAGCTCTCATAATTATGATTATGGGTAAGGGTTTGCTTACTTCCTTTGCTGCCTCCTTTAATATAACTGGGTTCGTGTTTCTGTTGTTGTTTTAGGAGCATCAACGACTAAGGCTATATTACTATATGTATATGTCAGTAAATTGCAGTGTTCTTTGGTTGATTTTCTGTTTGTTGGACGAAAAACCCGAGTTTCCGGGAGGGAAAACCACGTTACCCTCGCCTATGGCCGACTACCTCAGCAACGTTGTGAAAAAGGTCCATAAAAATTCTTCACTTCATTGACGAGACTCGAACTCAGGTCTTTTACACCCGATGTGGGGAAGATGGCGATTCCACCAACGGTGCTACTCACGAAGGCTTCGTGTTGCTGAATGTATTATTTTCCCGAAAGCAAAACTTCACTATCTGCATATGAGCTTCACACAAACGGAATTCTGGAAACTGACAGTGACTTTCGCACGCCATAAATAAATTACAGAAGGAGCTGCAAACACGACTTACTGTACGTTATTACATAAACTGGAGGTTTTAATGTATGTCTTTCTTCATCACATGAATATATAAATGGAATCACGATTTTCGTGATTCTATTTATATAAAGCAATATGACTGAAACAAAGTAGAGTAAATTTCATCTCTGTCACTTCCAATACCAACCATATTGACGTGATGCATAAGAATTTTAATTAAGAAGGCTAAAAATTAATCATTACTTAAATTACTGCAAATAAAATTTATGTACTAGTCAGTTTATGGATATTTTTTTTCAGCAAAGTTTTTAATGCATCACATCCGTGCCGTTCGTGTTAGAGCAGAAGTGATATGGATAATTTATCCATTCTGCTTTGCTCTTTTTACACATGCATCAAACTGCTTTCATTATTTGATACATCTTGTTCTTTAAACTTTTATTTTATAGTTCGTTCACTGCTCGCAAACTGTGCTCTGGACCACAGTTTGTGTGCCACCTCTAAATGCACTTCTAAAAGCAGTCTCGTTGACACCCACTGACTTATCCGCGGACCTCCTTGGAGTATGTGAGGGATACAAGTATACTTGGAGTATGGAGATGATACAAGTCCACTCATCACACTAATTTTAAAGGTAAGTTTTTGAAACTTTATTTAATTTGGGGGTCCAAATTGCTATCTTTAAAACTAGACATCAAAACATGACCGTGGCCTAAAAAACATTTGCGTGACATTTCATCGATTTAAGTTCATTTGCAGTTCATCGATTTAATTTTCTATAAACAATGATTTTCTTTGTACAGTTCGAAGAACTCTGAAATAAATTCTTGTATACTTTAACAGAAATGCAGGAAACTAGAGACATAGCATGAACTGCGCATAAGTTGTAGGTTGCTTTTTTTGATGCTCCAGATTACCACTTTTTGACAGATGAGGAACACTGAGTGATCACTGAATTCTGACCACCTACCTAATACTTCGTAGATCCTCCTTTTGTCCTCAGTACAGCAGCTATCCGACTTGGCATTTATTCAACAAGATGTCGGAAGCGTTCGGGAGGTATGGCCAACCAAGCTGTGTGTAATGCGGCTAGCAATGCAGGTATGGAGGTGATTAGTGTACGCAGACGCCTGATATGCCTTTCCATAGTGTCCCACAAGTGCTCTATGGGATTGATATCGAAGGAGTTCGGAGGTCAATCGATATGCTGGAAAGTAGAACTATGTTCCTCAAACCATTCCTGCACAACAAGTGCCCGATGGCTCGGCGCATTGTCATCTTCGAAAACACCATCGCCATTCGGGAAAAAGTGTAACATAGCAGAGTGTACACAGTCGGCAAGCAGTTGACGATAGCGGAGACCACTGATACATTGTTCCACATGCACCAGGGGTCCAAGTCCCTGCCAGTGAAACATGCCCCACACCATACAACCGCCTCCACCGGCCTGCACTTTTGATACCATGCATGATGGATGAAGAGCCTCATGTTGACGCCAAATCCGTACACGACTATCCACGGTGTGGAGTAAATAACGTGACTCATCCGATCAGCACACCTTCTTCCAATCTTCTAACGTCCAACTTGCATGCTCTTTGCATCAGGCGAGTCTTTTACTCCGATGAACCTTGATTAGGAGAGTATGCCGTAGGGGTCGTCTGCTAGTATAGCCCATACGTGCAATGCATGGTCATGCCAGGTATTATTCCGGGTTGGCCCACGTTGTATTGAGTGGTCAACTCTTCAACAGTGCTGCGCCTGTTCGCCTGTACTAGTCGTCGGACCCGGCGCTCACCTCTAACATCAACCTTTCGCTGACCTTTGCAGTTTTGCCGTCGGGTCGTTGTTTGACCTTTTTGACGCCAGTCCTGGTACACTTTAACTACCCTCGAACACCCCACCAGTTCAGTCGTTTGGGAAATCAAGGCACCAGCTCGTCGGAGTACCCACACTCTGTCCTTCATCAAAGTCCAATAAATCCTTCCTTTTTACCCATCACGCTCGGAATTTTACTACCTACTGAACCACTGACACCTTATCTATTCTACATAGGTCGACTAACTCCGCATTCTCGTACCTCACGTGGTCAACGGGTTGCATTCAATTTTCATAGGGGTGGTCATAATTCAGTGATCACTCAGTGTAGTTTCACCATTAAACAATTATCCGTATCAAACAGGAAATTAAATTGAAGAGGAGAATCCCCAAACTACTCAAAAATTTACTTCTCAGAATTAGTTTGGCGAGTATTATCCAAAAACACTTGGTTTATTCGAAATGCCACTGCTCCGAAATGTTTTCAGAAAACCATTAGCTACTTCTAAATACGTTTACTTTTTGATAATACTGTGCATCTCGGAATATGTTGGTGGAACTTGTAATACCGTTTTTACGTACATTTCTACCTTAAGGTTTGGAATAACAGCGTATGGTAACAGGTTTCATTAGTTTTTTTGAAATTAGCTATGATAATGTAAGGTTTAATATGAAAATTAAAAAAAAAAAAAAACAACTAATACCCTGCAAAGAATTTTAAGGTTTTTGTGTTAAGTATGGAAAAATTTACAACAAAAATATTGAAATGATTAATATAAAAAACTATACCGAATTTTCATCAGCATATCCTCCAGAGATTTTATCACCACCTTGCATAGACGTGACATTCTGTCCATTAATTTTATAATAATGTCTTAATTTTATAATAACGTGAAGTTTGGAATAACATTATTCCAAATTTCACGGCCTTCACCGCCCAGATGATCATAAAAACTCTATTGGGTTCAAGTCTGGCGATTGGAGGGACAACACCATAATTTGCAATACCCCCTACTGTTACTAGAATATCTCAGCACAGCTTAGAGCTGTGCTTTGGGTCATTGTCTTGTTGTATTATAAAATTTCTTGCACAAAGTCGAAGAGGATATTGAATTATGTTCAACAATGTTTTTACATAGCCTTCTTTTCTTAAAATTCCCTCAATTCGGACGATGTCACTCACCCCAGAAAAATAGAAGCAACCCCAGATCGTGATGGCAAACACCACCAAACAATGTGGCACTATTTTTTCTTCAGTGGATCGTCTGACATAAACTGTACGCTTGGATCCAAAAATTTCAAATTTGAATTCGTCCGTCCACAGTACTTTTCCCCACTCTTCAATGTCCAGTATTGATGGCTCTTAGTCCAGACCAACCGTTTCTTTCGATGTTTTGCTTTTGAGAAGGGTTTTTCGGACCGCTGCACGACCATGAAGTCCTGTTTTCTTAAGATGAAGTTTTACAGTAGATGTAGGCATGGGAATTTCTCTGTTGCAATTGAACTCAGTTCATATTTCAGGTGCAGTAAGTCGTCGATTGCATTTAGAAATCATTGTTATGCTCTTATCTTGTGCTTCTGTTGTTACGCTCCGTCGTCCTGATTGTGGTTTGTCCTTTAAACTACCAGTCCCCTTAAATTGGCGAATGGTAGTTTGTATTCCTTTAAATGAAACACCTAGATTTTGTCAATACTTCTCATGGACTAACTTTGTTTATACATAGTTATTATTGCACCTTCGTTGTTCAACGCTCTTTCCTTATTTCTTGCCCTGTTAAAACTTACGCCAAACACTTTCTTAAGGGCGTTCGGTTTTTTAAGTTACAGCTCTTTCGCCTCAGTTTATATTATTGCAAAACACTCTGGAATCATGTACAATCTTCTTGAAACAATATTCCCACTTTCTAGAATATTGTAGAATCATCTACAGCGTTCAAGAATCCTCCACAAGGAATCCTGAATACAACATTCAGGAGTCTTTTACACTTTTTTGGAATTTTCTCGAATATTCTACAAATTTCTTAAATATTATTTGATTTTTATACATAATATAAAATATTCTAATAGAAATGTGATTCCAAACTTTTAGGTGGGAGTCAAACTACCGGCTGTCAACGCTAATCTCTTTCTTAAAAAAACAAAACAAAATTTATTTTCTAGGAAATGTTACACGAACGACTTTGGTTGTAATTTTTGACCATATGGCCAGGATGTTTATTAAAACTTAGATGAAATCATCTGAGATACTTCTTAAATAACTGAACGTAAAAACCGCAAGGGTATTTTTATATCCATGTCATACACTCCTCAGATCCGTGAACTGAATCTAATGTGCGGGTGAAGGGGATAGGGAATTTCAGAGGAGACCGCTGTACAAGTTCACAAATTACCTTTACAATTTCAAATCATAATAACAGAAACATGGGAAAAGTATGGTACTCTTCTGCATGTAAACCAGTTTGGTCCAAATTTATAAACATATTTTTTCCCCTTTTCTAGGTGATTTTTAATCGTTTGCTTCTCAGTTGAGTATACTGTACTGCTAAGAACTGTGGTAACAGACAAACAGAGCATAATTATGTTTGGTTAGTAAATGACTGTTCAGTGTTTGACTCATGGGAAAGGTTCTTTTGAAGCATATATTTAAATGGCCCTGGGTAAATGGGTGATACATGTAGCAACACCTTCTGACCTCCCAAATTGATATACATACAGCACATATTCTTTCGAAGCGTTTACGACTGTGCACGGAATTTTTATTAGTCATTATCCGATTCTCTTTTAGAACTGGTAAAGGAAATATAATTATGTGGGCCACGTCATCCATTACTCAACGCATAGAAATGCTTCACATACAGTTGTAGCATCGCGGTTAAAAGGAGACATGAACCGGAGATCTAAATATAAGACATTTATTTCTTGACCCTTACCCTCTCCTTTACTCATTATCATCTCGCACACCGTCCATGGCATGGAGTTGTTGTTTTCTGCATGGTTTCCGGACTTAATATTTATTATGCTTGTTTGACATTCTTAAATTAACAGTGCAATAATTTATACTAGTCAAGCAATGTGCATGGAAAAATAACTTAACTATGAAGCTATTAAGTTACATCGAGCAACGTAGAGATATGTTAATCCCTGTGGAATGCAAAACGAAGTAATAAAGGAAATAATTATTGAAACATTCTCTTACCATATTTAACTGTGGCTCCGCTTCCTCTTCATAAATCATTTATGCCTCAATGGTCTTAATATCTAATAAGTTAAAACAGGGTCCTCATCAAGCCATAATCATGTGCCGTTTGCACTTTCCAATTGATCTAACTGCCTTTGTTCCCTGAAGTTTTTATAATCTGTGTTTAGCAAACGAGTTTAGGAAATTCAGTGGAAACATTCACATGACTAATCCCTTACAACAAACATGCAGTGAAGATGGTTGTTCGTTTTGTAATATCTTTGTCATTGCAACCCATTAATGCTGTGGTAGTAGAAACACAATTGTTTATCATGCATGTTTCAACATGCTGAACTAGAAGCTTTTTATTGCACTAAATGGTAGAGCTTTTAGTATTGCTTTTTGTCTGTTAATCACAAATACGAAAGGTTAATAAACGTTTTTTGTTCCGAGATAATGCCGATGAGTTGAGGATTGTAAATACAGATGACCCTTGATTAACCTTTTTCAGAGTTTACATATGAAGGCTGTTCCAAAGAAGAAAGGATGAATAAATATAAATAAACAGAGATGCCCTTGGTGACATCAGTAGAAAAAGCGCGAAAAGGCAAAAGTGGGCCTGTGATATGAGTAATGGGGAACAGGTCATTGATTAAAAGATTAATCGATGGTCATCGGTTAAAAGATTAATCTTGCCATTCTCTCGACTGAACGAAGTGAGGATATTTAAGGAACTTTTAGAGCAGAGATGTCAAATTCTGAAAGGGTTTGACATCCCTGTCTTGCATCACTAAACGACAGTGTGTTATTATTGAATGAAATATGCTAAATATGAAGCGAAGAACTATACAGGGTGTCTCAAAAATACACGGCATAACTTCAGAAATGAGTTTCTCATATGTAGACAATAAAAATATTTTATATCAACATAGTTCCGGAAATGCTTGGTTCCCGAGTTATTAACAGGAATGTCTTATCTCCCGCAGGTGATTTTCTTCTTCACAAGGTACTGACAGAATCTGGTGGTTTTCCATTTCGACCATGTACTCAAATCAGGAGCAAGCGGATATGCACTTTATGTAGGTTTGGCGGACGGCAATGCTCTGGAGGCTCGTCGTTTGTACCATGAAAGGTTCCCAGAACGAAGATGTCCAGACAGGAAAACGTTTGAAGGTATCCATCGCCGCCTTTGTGAACATGGGACCTTTACACTTCGTGCTGCCGACAGAGGACGACCAAGATCTACGACTCCTGAAGTAGAGGGGTGGACCAACTGCCTGGCCTCCACGCTCACTCATTTAAACCCATTTGATTTCTTCTTGTGGGGCCATTTAAAGTCATTGGTGTATTCGACTCCGGTAGCTGAAATGTGGAAACTCTCCGCAATTGAATTGTGGCAGGTTGTGAGACAATACGAAACATGCCAGGAATTTGGCATCGTCTTCGCGAGTCCATGAGATGCCCATGTAAGGCCTGTATTCAGGCAGAAAATCACCTTATAGTAATTTTGAACAATTACTATAAGGTGATGTGAACAGTTAAGTGTCATAGACAGACCTTCAAAACTCGGAAACCAAGCATTTCCGGAACTATGTTGATATAAAATATTTTTATTGTCTACATATGAGGAACTCATTCCTGAAGTTATGCCATGTATTTTTGAGACACCCTGTTTATGCCATACTCCTATTAGGGTCATCCATGATGGACAGATCATCGCTGACACCAGACTAAATCGATCCAAAATCTATCAACTCGCACTGGATCAGCGTGGCAGATTATGGTCCATCCCCTCAGCATGGCTTCACAACCAAATAAACGGCCCTCGTTTCCCGGAGGCTTGAGAACTACTATCTACGGCAGTGGGAAGATTAGCTCAATGGCAGAGGTGCTAAGAATCACGATTACGCTGCCTTTAGACTTAAGACATTGAAACGCTTAACTTTCGATCTATGAGCATAGACTCACGCTTAGAAGAACTATTACAAGAGCTAAAAAACATCAATTGGGGCATCATCGGTTTACGTGAGATTCGAAGAAAAGGTGAAGATTTGGTCAAACTAGAAGATGGATATTGGCTGTACTACAAAGGAATAAACAGTGGACAGTGTGGTGGAATTAGGGTCTTGATCAATAAAAGAGTAACAGATTCAACTATAAAAGTAAAAAAGTATTACTGAAAGAATTTCTTGCTGTGATAAGCTGAATAGTCGCTATTCTCTTCAAATTATTCAAGCTTATTCTCCTACCTGTATCCATAGTGATGATGAAGTTGATGAATTTTATGACGATGTATTGTGCCTTTACAAGCAGGATAACTACCACCATAAAATTTTAATTGGAGATTTCAATGCGAGAATTGGTAAGATCCAAAAGGGGAAAGATCTGTCGCTCATATGGAATTGGAAAAAGAGATGATAGAGGCAGTCTACTAATTGAATTTTTGCGGAAGAACAAAATTTATTCATCATGAACTCATTCTTCAAGAAAAAGGCCCAACGAAAATGGACGTGGAAGAGCCCTCTTGGAATTACTAGTGAAATTCACTTCATACTGACAAACAGTAAAACGATATTCACTGGCTGCTCAGTCTTGAACCATTTTAAAGTTGGAAGTGACCATCGGTTACTGAGAGCAAAAATCAAAATTGATTGCGAGAAAGAACGAAAGAAATTGGTCAACTGAACTGAAGTGAAGAAGATCGACACTAACTAACTATTCAAAAATCATCAAAACTTTTAACTAGAACTGTCCAATCGTTTTTATGTGCTGCAAGACCGTCCCGACATAGATATTTCAACTGATAATGATAAAGTTATTGAGACTATTGTAGACACTGCCTTTGCCCTTGCACCTACTGTAACATAAGAAAAACCAACCAGAACACCAAAAGAAACAATTTCC
The DNA here is from genome assembly GCF_048544385.1 of Mastigoproctus giganteus. Taxonomy (NCBI): domain Eukaryota; kingdom Metazoa; phylum Arthropoda; class Arachnida; order Uropygi; family Thelyphonidae; genus Mastigoproctus; species Mastigoproctus giganteus. Next base: position 22,827,505 of record NC_143583.1, read on the forward strand.
ATGATGAAAAAGAGACGAGAAACGATGAAAAGTGGTATAAAGTAACGTAGTTAGTTATTTGGTTTTTTAGGAGCATTAGCAACTAAGGCCATATAGCTACGGGGATATGCGGTGGTCATTCCCTGACCTATCCACATCCTCTGTATTTGGTGGTCACGGGCTCGAACCCCGGTCTAATGCAAGAAGCTTGTGCTACGCACTCCTGCTCCTGCCCACCTGGCTACGGAGGCGCCAATAAAGTAACGTAGCAAAGCAAGGGCTAAAGAAAGCAAAACGAAAAGTGGTTACACAAATGTTTGCCTTCAAGCTTGAGGATGGCGCAACAACAAAAATTCAACCACAAATGCTAAAACGGGTGGAAGAATTTTATTAAAAATCTTTATAAGGATAAAGGACAACAACTCGATCAAACACCAGATGCAAAAGCAGATCAGAAATTCTGGTGGAAGAAGATGCTATAAAGTCAATGGAAAATAACAAAGCAGTAGGACCCGATAAAGTGAGCGTTGAAATGTTGAATGCTGGAAGCCAGCCAGTATGCAAAGCTCCAGCCAAACTATTTTCAAAATTCCTTCTACTTAACAAAGTACCTGTAGCATGATAAAATGCAGAAGCCATCCTACTGCACAAGAAAGGTGACAAGGCAGAACTACTGACCAATAAGCCCATTGCCAGTTGTCTATAAGGTTTCGCAAGAAGAATAGGTATAATACTTGACGAGGCACAACCCAAAGAGCAAGCAGGATCACATACAAACAGTGCAGCAAGTTATAGAGCGGCATAATATATAATATCGGTGTTTAAATACACCATAGATAACTCTTAATAAACTACAAAGTAGTTTACAAAGTAGCCTACAACAACTACTTTGTAGTTTATTAAGAGTTATCTATGGTGTATTTAAACACCGATATTATATAGATACCAAACTCTTAAAGTATTATGCCTTGTGCATTTATTTATTTTAAATATTGACATCTACACCTCTTGGCATCTCTCATATTGTGTGATTAACTTCACAACTGGGTCGTCATGTCTGCATTACCAGGGTACCTGCCCACCCACTGATGATCGGCCAATAGCCGTGAAACAGTGCTGTCTGAGTGGTGGTACTCAACTGAGAATAAGTAACAATAGCCTTCTCTATTAGTGAAGAGTTACTTATTCGAAGTAGTGCAATATCATGGCAACTCGTCGTGAAGGCAGAGCACAATATGAGAAAGAGCAAATGATGCCTACAACAACTACTTTGTAGTTTATTAAGAGTTATCTATGGTGTATTTAAACACCGATATTATATAGATACCAAACTCTTAAAGTATTATGCCTTGTGCATTTATTTATTTTAAAGAGCGGCATAATGAATACAACTTTTCATTATGCATAGCCTTCATCGACTATGGAAAAGCATTCGACTCAGTTACAAAACAAGCAATAATCAACTTTCTAATTAACCAAGGTGTAGACAGAGCTTACATCAATATCCTCTAATCAATATATGAAAAGGCGACTGCATCAGTATGGGTCAACAATGATAAAGTTCAGATTAACAGAGAAAAAAAGGCGTACGACAAGAAGACACAATCTCCCCAAAACTATTTTCGGCTTGTTTAAAAGAAATTTTTTGCCAGCTAAATTGAGATAATAAACGACTCAAGGTAAATGGATTTTACTTTGCCAGTGATCCGGAAGAATTGCAGCAAAATATTTAAGAACTGCAGAATGAAAGCAAGAATTTCGGTTTGAAGGTCTGAAAAACACTTGTTATGTTCAACAAATTTAAAGACCAAAGAAAATCGTAGCCAATGATTTCATAGCCAAATATCATAGCCGAGGACAAGAACTAGAAATGGAGAGTATGTTTATCTCGGACAATAAATTTCAACAGATGGAAATATCGTGATGGAAATTGAACGGTGCATAAACTTGGGATGGAGCATTTGGAAGCTTAATATAGTTTTAGTACAAACTTTGCACTCTGTCTCAAACGAAAAGGTTTTGATCAATATATCCTCACTGTCCCCATATATGGTTGTGGAACACGGACTTTGAATGCCAAAGCTTTACAAGCCAAACTATTATATTTAGGCCACCCGAATAATTGAATTCATCCGCCGTGCTGTGTGTCTTATCTCTGTTAATTGCGTGTGTTCTATGGTCGATTTGCCTGTTTTGCTGGACGAAAATCCCCAGTTTCCTGGGGGAAAAACATTGTTATCTACGCCTGAGACTGACTAACTCAGCCACGGAGTGAGAAAAGCCCATTAAAGTTCCTCGCGTCATCGACGGGATTCGAACCCGGGCCTTTTCCACCCAGCGTGGGGAGGACGGTGACGATACCACTGTGCTACCCGCGCAGACCCCACCAAAGCTTTACAAAGACTGAGGATCACATAGAGAAGTATGGAGCACCAAATTTTGAACATAACCAAAAGAGACCGAAAAAAAAAATGTACATGGATTCGCCAACAAACCAAAGTCTAGGATATCATCATTGAAAGAACAAAACGTTTAAAATGGAAATAGGCAAGTCACTGACGATAGATGGACCAAACGAATTTTGGAATGGATACCGATTGGTTTCCGCTAAACGCAGAAAAAACACCCAAAGAGGAGGTGGATCGACGAAATTGTAAAATTTTCTGGTGTACAGTGGCAATAGAAAGCACAAGACCACAGTTGTTGGAAACGTGTTGAAGAGGCCTTCATCCCGCTGTGGATCGACAATGGCTGAAGAAGAAGAATATGTTGATGATTACTGAAATATATTAAATATTTTTTTGCATCGTTTTTCAGAGTGAGATCCAAAAGAACTTGTGAGTTGTGTTTGTAGTATCTTAATAAATATGTATTTTTTAAAAAAAATAATAAACCAAGAAACCATCTTGATAGCGCGAAAACTTTTCGTAAATTAAAAAAATTCGTTTGAATGGTTTAAAAAATCAGTTTTATTGATTTTTAATTTATGTCAGTTAAAAAACACCTGCAGATGCAATTAGGTTTAAGTACTTCCTGATAATATAGAAATAAAATAACAGCTAAATAAATAACATAAAGTATTTTAAAAAGTTCACGTTGAAAGAATTGCAAATGTAGCATACGAGTAGTAGTAGCAGAGGCGTCGGAGCCAGCATGGGCCCTTGGGTAAACAGCTTCACCAAGCCAGGCCCACCTTTTCATATTCTAGTTCCTCTTTTTCTATAACTTAAGGCAGTGGTCTAGCGTCTGCACCCACCACTCGATAACCCGAATGGTTTTCTTTCGCTCTCGACGTTACTTTTCTTCCAAACTCTGTTCACTCTGTACAAATCACAAATGCACCCTACCATGGAATATTGTTCGTACATCAGGGGCGGTGCCCCCAAAACGTCTCTCAGGCTTCTAGATTCCATTCAAAAGTCAGCAGTTAGGTTAATTAATGACCAATCTCTAACAAAGTCTCTTTACTCTCTATCTCATAGACGTTCAGCATGCCTTTTCTATAAATACTTCCATGGGCAGATTTCTTTTGAATTCTATAATTCCCGCTCTTTCTTCCAAACCAATCCGAACACTTGCTACAACCAGTCAGCATCATTTTACTGTCCAACTTCAAACCCACAGCACTAACTCTTCTTCTTTCTCATTTATTCCTTCAACTTCCATTTTCTTGGATAACCTCCCTTCATAATTGAAAATTACATTCTACAGAAATTCAAATCTAATATCAACAAGCGTCTTCTTTTATCTTCTCATCCATCAACTCATGCACAGCACTAAGTACTGTAGGCTCGAATACCTTTGAAATTTATTTCATGTGGACATTCTGCGAATGCAGCTAGGCAACTTAATTACCTTTACAGATGTGGTCAAAGACAGTCAATTACCGTTGTTAACTGTTCAAACAAATTATTTTTCAACGAATTAAGGAAAACTCCTCAAGTGTGGGTGTCTTTGTAAGTACAATAAAGAGACCTTTCAAAGTAGGTCCGAGAAAAGTGCGAAAACATACTCCAGTGCATTAACCCCACGCAGAAGGGCAGGAGAGGGCGACATACAGACTATTGATTCAAGACTATCATTTGAACGCCAAATTCCGACTTCATTGTACGACGCTCACAAAGGAGGTGCCTTCTTCACATGTCACCTCACTCTCTCTTCTGTTGTCCCAAATATTATCCTCCCTGTCCTTTCCCCCATCTTAGAAAGTTTAGAGCCCTCGACCGTTTTACACTCGAAGTAGAAATAAAGCACTTTGGTTGTTAGGGGCGGAGTGAATAACCAAACCTCACCACTCTACCACATCATTTCGGTCTTCGCAGCCAATAGAAGGTCACGGAGGGTGAACAGGTGGTTCAGCGTGTTCCCTGTTCCCAGGGGGTGAGATGCATGATCCCCTTAAATCGCCAACAATGCATGCCAAAGTGGATGCAGGAGATGATTAACTCCTTTTAGTAGTCACCGTTTCGCTGAACGTAAAGCGCGTACAGCGTAGGGAGGGGAAAAAAAGAGCAAAAGGGAGCATAGGTGGCGTGGGAAACTGCATGCCTTTAATTCGTAATAAAGAACTCGACATTCCTTTTCTAGGGTTTGACCTCGTGAATTAAATAACTGGCTTACGAAGGGTCTGTGGTGGTCGGAAAAACATTTCGATTAACGGATTGAATTTCGATGCATAGTTGGAGATTATGAAGAGGTATTTTTCTTAGATAATTATATGAAGTTAAACACATACAAATCTCGATGCCAGAATTTGCATCTTCGTAATGCATTTATTATTTATATCAGTGGTTCTCAATCAGAGCGTTTTGCAAGGAGCCAGCAGATATTTCGCTAAAATTGTTTTGTAATAAATTCATACGCAATAATTTAAATATTCCTTTTTTTTCAAGTTCGGCGAATAGTAGTACATGTGTGTGTGTATCGCTACAAAACATAGGTTCGTTGCCACTGATTTTACTATGTTAGTTAAATGCATGTGGCAACTGTATTGTCTTGATAACGGATTATTTTCAAAATTATATAGGAAGTCGGAACTCGAACTAGACTGTCCGACATTGCTTTATCTTAAGCTAACATCACTGTACCAAGCACGGGACAACCGGTTCCATTTTTCAAATATTTCGATGCCTTTTTTCAAGATAAACCTTGACAAATAAATATCGTCACACAAATATGCAAATCATGCCGGTATATTAAAGCTCATTTACTTTAATAAAACAATCTAGACATTAAGACAGCGCCAAAATCGACATTCAAAGAATTTCCACCTCACGTGTGACTACTTCCGGGAGATTTTTTTCTACAGAATCTCGTAATTAATTCCGGTCAAGTTGGAATCATTTCAAATTAATTATTGCCATAAAAGATTACTGTTTACTACAAGAAACATTATACTAATAATGTTAAACCCTTGTTATATCTTACTTATTCTATTTTCTCGGGGTGGGGGGGAGCATATTTGGCCACAGTTGCATACTGTCATTCCGAAAATCTTCGCAAGGAGAAAGGGAAACAAATCAATTTTTTAAAAGTATTAAAAAATTCTTACGAGGAAATTTTCTGGGTTTTTTTTGGGAAAATTCTAGTTACATCACTGGTTGGTTTAGTTGCACCAATTCTTGCTGTAGTTTGAAAACGCAGTGCGCTATGGTATCGCTATATCTTTCACAACCAAAATAATGCTGCTTTTTTTTTTTTTTTTTTTTAGAATGGTTTCACAGCACTAAAAATATAATTTTATAAAATATTCATTTGTGTTCTTTTTCTTCTTAGTGGGTGTCTGTATTCGCCCATCAGGTTAGTGCAGTGGGTTCAACCAATGCTATTTGCAGGATATCGTGCTGCTGCTGCTGCTGTGCTTCTTTAGGTGAGTGCACCTTTTTTTTTTTTTAATATTTAGTTTTTCGTTAGGTAGTTTTAATGTTTTTTTAATGATTTTATGCTTGTGTTTAGGTAGAAATTAACACCTCTTTAGTGTTTGATTTTGAAAAAGATTATAGGTTTCAAAATCACTTTGGAAAAAAAAACATTTAAAATTTAAATGCGAATGAAAAAATGAAGGCATTTTTATTGTTAGATTATGCATTTCCACATCCTTTTGCTGATATTTAATCCTGTTCAAATTTCGCGGGTTCTCTGTGAAGTACAGGGAGCTCGCGAAGTGGACCAAAGGGAGTGACGAATAGAAACAGTCACTATATCGAAATTATTATTTCATCACAGTGAGTTTCAGAATTATAATAATCATAACATATTTGTGAAAGTGCATTTCAGACCAAACCAATATTAGGATTCTTCTATCCCGAAATAAACTTGTTATTCGCCATTTCTCCTGGTCTTACGTGTTTCTCTTCAAAGAAATTTAATCCAAACCTCCCACGAAATTTCTTCAGCTACTAGTATGCTGGGTAATCTCCCATAAAATTACGGGGAAAATACTTTTTTTGAGAATTTTATTCTAACTTGGATGCCACATCCAGTATTAAAATGACATAATGATGCAAAGAAGCGAACTTATTTTGCATCTGCTGAAAAGAAAAAAAAAAAAAAACCCTCACTATTGGCATCATCAAAACGTTCCTATTCAAATCTTCCTTGATTTTTTCAAAACTTTCTCTTCGGCTACCCTTTCAGGCAACTTATTCCAATGTTCTACAACACGCTGCACGAAGGTAAACTTCAAAAGATTTAGTCTACTATTCTTTCTAAGATTTTATACTTTGTACTTGTCTCACTCGCCAAAGAGAATATCCCTCCCTCATTTATTTCACTGATACCCCTCAGGGCCTTATTCTCTTCAATCAAGTCCCCTCTTAAGGGATTTAATTGCTAAGCTCTGCAGACCATATCTTCTAAGCCGTTCATCATAGAGATGCTTAGCATCTTCGTCAATCTAGTCTCCTTTCTTTGCACCTTCGCCAGAAATTCTATATTTTTCTTCAGACGAGGCCTCCAGGCCTGGATACAATATTCCAAGAGAAAAGGAAGTCATTATCCCTCTCGATAAGGCGATGGTTTCACCATCGTCTTATCGAGAGGAATAATGACTTCCTTTTCTCTACTTGCAAAATTGCGATAAACGATTTCTAAATACCATGAATCCTTCTTGATGCTCACACTGCATATTGAAATTTGCTTTTATGAATCATAATCCCAAAGTCTTTCTCATTCGATATATACTTTAATTCCTCTTTCCCTAATTTATAAACTACGCCTGGATTTCTGTTCCCAAAGTACTTTATATTTGGTAGCATGAAGCTTCAGAAATTTTTCAGACAGTACTTTCAGTAAGTTCAAATCGTTTTGAAGGTTCTGATCATTTATCACTGTCTTAATTTGTGAGCAAACTTTTGTAGCTTAACCTATATTCCCTCATCAGGGTCATTTAGGAATATAAGAAGCAAGAGAGGTCCTAGCGCTGCTTATAGGATCCCATTTGCTACCATAGTCGACCTCTGAAGAATAGTCATTTATTATCACCCCCCAATCCACTAATGAATCTTCCTGTTATTCCGATCTATTCCAATTTGTACAATAACCTCTTATAGGGAACTGTATCAAAAGCTTACTAAAATCCAGATCTATAATGCCAATTGTTTCTTGCATCCAACTGCTTTATAACCTCTTCATAGTAATTTATCAGATTAGTAAGGTATGTCTCCCCTTCAAGGAACATTGAGACATTTAGAATACCTACCATTCTTTTCGTGATAATATTTAAAGTGTGTCCCGACATAATTGAGAATGGGGTTAACTCCAGTATAAGGAAATAATTCTCGAATCTAATGATTCAGCGATTATTTTCAAGGGATTATTTTATTATTTCATATGATGTAGTACAAATTAAGAATGGGTTCTGTCTCAAAAGTTCATGCGTTAAGTTGAGTGTTCTGAACACATTTTTCCATAGAAACATGGGTCCTATTCCGAACGAATAACGTAGCTTTCTATGTTTGAATCTTAGAAAAAACAAGGTACAGTATTATGATCGATATAAAATAAAAATAACAAAAATAGACACATAAACATAACTCATAATGTGTTGGCTTATTTATTTTTATTTAGGAAAGTTAGTCTATGTTTACAGATATGTACGCGCGTATGGTTAGAGTGAGTTCTCAAAAAACACGGCCTTCCACTTGAATGTACGTCCTCGCTCGTTGTGTGTGAATCGCACCCGCTGCTCTCCTGATCTCATTTGGGTTGTCTTTTATGCGGGCCACAGAATTCATTAAGCGATCAAGATGCATCTTGTATTCGTACTTCTTGTGGTATACAAGATATTTCATCCAAACCTACAAAAATCTAGAGTTTAGGTCCGGTGATCTAGGCGGCCAATTCTGTGGACTACTGCGACAAATCCATCGTCCGTGGTCATTGAGGTGACTAGCGATTGCACAGAAACAATGAGGAAGAGCTCCGTTGTGTAGGAAGTACATTGGACGTCTGTAACCAAAGGTACATCTAACAGTTACAGGAATTGTAGATAGACCCTCAAAAATAAATGAACCAATCAACTGATCAGAATTCCACACCACACATTAACATTGAATCGGTATTGAAATTATTCTCCACAGTGGAATGAGGATTCATTTCCTGCCAAACATGGAAATTGCGTATTATTGAAAATGTCTCGGAGGAATTCAGCTTCATCACTGAATAGGATGTAATGAGGAAAATGGCGATTGTCATTTTGCCAATTACAAAATTCCAGCCGTCCGGCAGGATCTCCAGGTTTGAAGTGTTGATCACGCTGCACGTGGTACAGATATATGCCGCCTTTATGCGAATTCACCATAGTCATGACCATACTCATACTAGCGCGAATTCCAGGCCGTACCGCCTCTACTGCTCAGCCACATCTTGTTGAACAGCACACTCATATGGGATGTGAAAACTGGGAAGTGAGCTGATATCTCGCTAAGTTTGGAAATAACATGTCGATCGAAAACCTGGTGTTTTGTTAAGAATCTTCCAACATTACATAAAGCCATAATAAAATAAAAACGTCGCATGGGTGGATGGGATTTATTCAGTTATATTAAGGGAGGTAGCAAAGGAAGTAAGAAACCCTTAGCCAAAATTATTAGGGTATCTTTAGATTCAGGGGAGGTCCCTATGGATTGGAAATGCGAATACTGTATATTCGCAAAGAGGGAAATCGAAGGGTGACATGAGTAATTAGACCTGTTAGCTTACCTTCTGTTCCAGAGAAAAAATAATGGAGTCACTGGTTAAAGAAGTAACGCAGGACCATTTAGACAGGGGTGCAGTTATACTGCAATCACAGCATGGATTTGTGAAGAGGCAGTCTTGTCTAACTAGTCTGATAGGGCACAATGATGCGGTGACCAAGGAACTGGATGCAAAAATTTTGATATCATATACTTGGATTTCAGGAAGGCTTTTGATACTGTTGCACATAATCAAATTTGTACAGCACATATACTACTGTGAAAATGTGAGCAGTGCGGCATTAAAGGCAAGTTACTGCAATGGATAAATGAATGGTTCAGTGGGAGAAGATAGAGTGGTTATCAATGGACACTGCTCTTCGTGGACGAATGCTATTAGTGGAACCCCCTGGGTTAAGTACCAGGCTCATTGTTGTTTTATATATTTATTGATAAAGATATTGATAAAACGATATTGATAAAGATATATTAAGGCTTAATATCTAAATTTGCAGATGATAAAAAAAGGTTAGCAGAGTATTTAATGACAGTACTTAAGGTTAGCACCTGCAACAAAATCGAAAAAAATTTAGCAGATGGGCTGAAAAATGATAGCCGAAGTTTAATAGAGACACTTGCAAGGTACTGCATGTAGGTAGCAGTATTCCAAGATTAACGTACCAAACGTGTGGTACTACACTCGGAGTAGTAGAAAGTGAAAAATCCCTGGGCGTAATTGTGTAGTGAGATATGAAGTTCTCTGAGCAGCGCAGACTGGCTGCCAGGACAGCTCATGGGTTTTGTCAATGATATACAGAAATTTTGCTAGCAGGGATAAGGAGTTGATTATCCTTTTGTACAAGGCGCCATGGTTGGGCTGCATCTTGAGTGGTATATACAGGTCTGGAGGTTTGATTTTAGGAAGGACGTAGATCTGCTGGAACGGGTGCAGAGAAGGGCAACGAGATTGGCGAGGGAAACAAAAGGATGGTCTTTCCAAAAAAGGCTACAGTTTTTCAAATCGTAGGGTCCGAAGACTATGCACCTGTGAAGCAATCTGATTATGAGGTGTTTATGGATTGGGCAAGCTCATTGTTGATGGGATTCTTCCTCTTGCTTAGACTACACACACAAGGGGCCATAAATTCAAATTGAGGAAAGATGGCTGCAGAATGGATGTGCGGAATTTTTGCCTTTAGCGAGCAAGTGGTAGATTTCTGAAACAAACTTCCATCTGATATTGTGAAAGTGGGTAATTTGAATAATTGAAAGAACTAGAAAAATTATTTGAGGGGATGAACAGGTGATAAGGGGAAGTTTTTTTTTTTTTTCTCTTGGCTGATGCTTTATAAGTTTGCTTTCTCGCATCATTTGAACTAACACTAATACCAATATTCCTATTAGGATCCTGTTCATTTGAACTTTTGTACTTGAAATTCCTCAGAAATCAGTTCCTGAAGTTATGCTATATCTTCGTGTATATACTCCATCCACATAATTTTGAATGCGATTCGCGGGATTTCAGAGATTTCATCCCAAGTCCATAAGCGTTACCACGTCGCTCCAAACGCTTTGTAGTTATACACTTACATTAATTATTCTGTAACGTGAGTGAGTTTGTTAAGAGGTCATATAATTGTCTGTTTCTGTTCCGGAACAAGGCTAATTAATAACCAACTGAAAGATGCACTTTTTATGACTTGTCCAACAATGAAACCTACCATAAAATACACCTGGTACAGGTACAGTTTTAAAACTACTATACCACCAGGCAAGGGTGGATCCAGGATTTGTGAAAGGGAGGGGCACACGTGTCAATGACGTCACACAGGATGACAAATACCGATTTTCCCTGTATACTTTTTAAAAATGCTTCAGGTATTTAAAAAAAAAAGTATTTAGAAAAAAATCAGTGTTCAACTAATAGATTTTTTTTTTTCAAAAGTGAAGAAAATATATGTATACCATTACCATAATGTAACTCTCACCCATTGAGAATTCACTATATGAGAGAGAGAGAGAGAGTAGTATAGTATAGTAACCGTGCTGCCCTTTGTGTCCACAGCTGAACAACGGTGGGTCCAGCGCCAGGGTGAGCAGCTCAGAAATCTGGCCGGGGGGCACATTTTATAGTTTCGCTTCTGTACAGACGTACAACCTTTCTTGTTTCAAAGCCCGACCACCATTCCTGTTTTTTCTCTGCATGCGACGATGGCAATATCTCGCAGTTAAAGTTATGAGTCTATAATTCATACAACCTGGATTATAGACTCGTTCTTAGCTGTTTGTATCGAAGGAAACAATCGAAGTGTGTGTAAACATTTTGATGGTTCTGGTAGTGAGCAGGGTTACAAGAGGTTGAAAATAAATGTTAAATATTATAACATAAGAAGTGTTACTTCCAACTGTTGCAATTTGGAATGAAGTAGAGCAGAGTATAATAAAATGCATGGAAAACCTATTAAATTATGATGTCTATGTTCTTCATGATTAAGATGGAACCAAAGACAGTGTCAAAATGTTCTGCACAACAGTGACGAAGAGAATATTAATTCGCGGGGGGGGGATGTGAGGATGATGCTGGATATCATATAGAAGATAGTAACGGAAGAAATAGCAAAAGCAGCACAAGGAAGAAAAATCTGTAGATCGAATAGTAAGCAAATAAGAAGAAAAAGTTAAATTACATGTAGGCAGAAAAGCTGCCTCGATATTCTTATTAAATTTGCTGTTTATGGCACTGAATTCGAAAAATATTTTACGCTCTGCAAGGGATGAAGAGTAAGAGGCTCTGTCATATTTGCCTTATGAAAAGCCAGTACGATACAAAGTCTTTACTGAACAGAATTTTCGATTTATTAAAAAAAACACAAGGGAAGGACCACCTACATCGAATTAAATTTATAGTTGATAAGGCCTAACACGATAATTAAAAAAAATGTATTGTTTAAAAGTAGTAATATTCCTGTTTTATGATTTGAACACTTAGTATACAACTCTGTTTCGAATATAAACGTTTTCAAAAGTTTCGTTATATTTTCATCATATTTCGGTACTAATACCATCAAATAGCATATATTTGATTGATTTTATGGACTACCGGATGGAAAATATTTACATTCAGTTATATTCTATAATTCAGACTTAATTTGAATCTCCAAAATCTTAAGATCATCTGTAGGAGAAGATTTGTTGGTTATTATGGACTGACTGGTGATGCTATAATAGCAGTTAATAACGGTTCCGATAGGACGCCACCTTAGAGAACACCAATAGTGACTCTTCCCTTTTTGTATCCAGCTGTAACATTCTCTTTCCTAGGAGGGCAGAAACACAGGATGTCTTCTTGCTAATCTGATAGTGCGATTCAAATAGCCATAATACGAGGTGCGGTCAATAAGTATTTACTCTCATCTAGAAATATTTGAGTTAGAGATTTAATATTATATATGTATACATACTACTAAGTTTCATAAGTTAACGTGCATCTATTTGTCATTCTAGATCCATCGGTTACTAAACTAGAGACATGACAGCGAGAGGTGGTATGCTGCAGAAAGTTGAGGTCCAATCCTTTATAAAATTTCATTTGCAAGGCAACATACAATTTATGCCACCTGAAGTGATATTACCTGAAGTCTAGTTGGAAAGTGTCATTATTTTTGTCGGTTACAGTTACTAAATTTCGATAATTTGATATTACTTTTTACTTATGGGAAATCTAATTGCCTTAACAATTCATCTATTAATTGTCTATCTCTAATTTATGTTATAAGTTGAAAAATTACACTAGAAGCCTAGACTCACGATTTCGATGTGAGCCCTCTAGCGCTTGATGTAAAAATTCAGCTTTTGATGTAAAACCCCTGGCTATTGGCCGTTAAGGATCGTATTATTGAATGCAATAAAGATTTTATACAAAGAAGCAAAACAAATCCACGAGAAGATGAAAGCTGTATATCCGTTGACGACAGACATACAACTATAAATTTTATAGCAAATGAAGTGACCATTAGCCATAGTTATGCTTTCATTATAATACATGAGTTCCTGCATACGTTGAAGGTTCTGATGGATTTCGAGACTATTGAGACCTCTTCAAAAGCTCCAGAGGAAAGAGTGTTCTCACAGTTTTGGAGATTTTCAGAGAATATATTAATTTTTTTTGTCTGAATTGTAACAGTGGATGAATGTTGATTACTTCACTATGACCCAGAAACACAACAGATGAGTAAACAATGGAAACATTCATCTTCCCCAACTCCCAAAAAGCCAACGTTCAATTTTCTGCCATTATTGGCAGAAAAGATGTTATCAGTCTTCTAGAATTAAAGGTCTTTTCCTTACAGATTACCTCCTCCTAAAAGGCAACAGCATCACTGGGATGGGGAGTACTAGAGAAATCTCCTGGGAAAGTTAAGAAGCTATCGAGTGGAAGAGACGAGGGAAGCTATCTGAACGTGTCCGCCTCTTAGTCGACAATGCTCCTGCTCAAAAGGCTGCTCTCACAGCTGACTTTGCAATCAGATATGACTCTCAAAATCTTCAGCACTCACATTATTCTTCCGAACTGTCATCTTCACACTTCTCTTCTCTAAAATGAAGAAAATATTACAGGGCGCAGATTTCAGACCGAGGAGGTAATTAATAAAGTGGAAGCCTGGTTTTCTATTCAAAGTGAGTTCTATTAAAGAGGCTTGAAAGAGATGATTCCCAGAATGAAAAAAATGTGTAGTTCTAGGAAGCAGCCAGATCGAGAAGGTTGAAATTACTCGCCAAGTTTCGAATCCTTAACTCAAATATTTCTAAGTGAGGGTAAACTTATTGATCATCCCTCGTAGTGTTTTCTCTTTTTGCTCTCTATACTCTGCTCATATTATTTTAGTCCAACAAATAGATGTACGTCATAAGCTAAAGCTAGATAATTTAACTTACATGGTTTAAATTTGTCTGAAGCGTGTTTGTTAATAAATAGGCCTAATAATGTTTCGTACCTCTTTTATCTTCATAATATAATTACTATATTTTAAAAGGTTTTTACAATATAATTTTAATAATGAAAATTAATATTTTTAGACGTAAATTTTAACCGAACAGATATGTTAAAAGATATTTTATAAATTCTAAATGAAATAGTTGTACTCAGAAGACGAAAACCTAAACGAAGAGGATCAGAACTATATTGGTAGAAATTATCTTAATTTATTCTGTTCATAAATTAAATCAGTAAACGGTAAATTAATTTACTGATGATAAAATTCTGGATGCGTCCAGTAAATGATCTTATAATGAGCAATTCAATTAACCAATTATCCATTACGACGACATAAAGAGAAAAACACTATGGTACAGTAGTAGAGGCGTTTGAGTTGAGTTGAAGTTTGTAGTCCACGTTACTACTAAATACGGTGCTGTTCTAGTATTATTTCTACCGTATAAACCCTTTTGATCCTATGTGGTCGTCCATATATTTATTTATTTAATACATTCTTCTTTACAAAAGATTTTTATGGAACATTTTGCGAGAAATAAAAGCTCAATTATGTCTAAGACACAAACAATTTATATTTAGTTAGTAGAGTAGACCGGGGTTCGAGCCCGTCACCACCAAATACGGAGGATGCGGAAAGGTCAAGAAATGACCACCGCATATCCCGGAGCAATATGGCCTTAGTTGCTAATGCTCCTAAAAAAAAAACCAAGTAACAAATAACAAGTTCGTAGAGAAATATGCCCCGATTTTCATGAATCATGATCGTGAGATCACGACTACCCAAAACTAAGACGTCAACCATGCATAATTGATAGACACTGCCCTACCATTAATATCCTGATACTTTTTTGTATATGTTCTCGGATATTTTCCGCCATTCGGTCTACAAGTAGTTTTTATTTACAGGAAAACTAATAAAGTTTGTTAAAACCGTTATTTGGATTACTCCGTAGATTACTTCCCCCCAGTTTTTTGTGTATGTTCTCGGATATTTTCCGCCATTCGGTCTTCAAAGAGCTACCAGTTCAGTTCTGATTTTTGGAAAGTCCCTCCTCAAACATCCAACGATCCAGTTCATCCCAGAGGTTCTCTATAGGATTGAGGTCAGGGCTCTTTGCTTGCCAGTCCAACTTTTCACTACACATCCTCAAACCAGTCTCTCACAAGGTGAGCACTCTAGATAAATTGTAGACTGCTCACGTTTAGAGCAGTCGTCTAAATAAATTTGGTTTATCTAGACATCCTGGACAAAGAATTCATGGTTTTGCTAAAAACCACTAATAATTCCAGGCCGTACATGAAAAACAGTCCAGACTGTCACGCTACCTCCGCCAAACTTCATTCTGTGGACGATTCAGTTCTTTAGATTTCCATTATACCCAAGCAAGACAGAGTAGTAGACCATGTACTTTTTCACCACTCTAAAACACAGATTTCCTTTAGACGGTGTGGGGCATTAGTTGGAGTGATGGTATATCCATGGTAAGCCATATCGTACAGCGTTGTTTTTTTTTTGTAAACCCCAAACACGAGTGGTATTAGAACCTATAGTACTTAGTACCGTGCTTGGGATGGAGGTTGAGAAGACGAAAGAAGATATTTGTTGACATTGGACTTGAACTTCTGTAGACTGTAATTTTCAGGAAATACGTATGAAGGAAGGTTGTTCCAGAATAAGGCAGTTGAATGAATAAACGAGTAAGATGAAAAGTTGGTTCTGTGAGTTTGAAGTTGGACAGTAAATGGATGTTGGCTGGTGGCAGCACGTGTTCGGACTGTTTTGAAAGAGAGAGCGGGAATTATAGAAGCCAATTCAGAAGAACAATGCCCATCGAAATATCTGTAGAAGAGGCATGCATCAGAAACAGTACGTCTATGAGCCAGCGAGTGGAGAGACTGTTAGAGATGAATCATTAATTAACCTAACTGCCATCTTCTGAATGGAATCAAGAAGCCTGAGAGAGGTATTGGGGGCACCACCCCAGATATGGGAACAATATTCCATGGCAGGGCGGATTTGCAATTTATACAGAGTGAGCAGCTGTTTGGAAGAAAAGTAACGCCGAGAGCGAAAGAGAAATCCTTGCAGAGGAAGCAATATTTGTAATGTGCTTGTGCCAAGAGAGATTAGAAGTCAGAGTAATCCCCAAAAGAGATATATCATTTTGCCTAGAAATCGGAGTGTTACGAAAGATAAGCATAGTAGCAGAAGAATCCTTTTTGCGATATACAGGGTGATTAACTACCAGTGCGACAAACTTGCAGGAGGTGTAGGGGGCACAAAGACGAATCGGCATCACATAGCATTGCAGGGTCCGAAATGCCTTCGTCATGCGGTAGAGGACATCGAACGGGAGGTCGCGTGAACAACGATCCCGCTGGAAGTCAGCATTTGCGAACCGTTTCTGTTGAAGAAACCAAGTAGCAAAAGTCCTCCGGAGTGGATAATCCGCAGGCTCCAATGATTGAACGCGTTGCAGATGGTATGAAATCATTTGGTTTGTTGATAGTATCCTCCATACAGTGGATTGGGAAATACCCAATCGTTGGCCTATCGCTCGTGTACTCGTATTCGTACTCGGATTGCCTTCTGCAAGACGTAGGACATTCTCCTCATTGTCTGGCGTCCTCGTCGTTCGCTCTCGATTCATGGTACCTCTCGTGAAACAACACAACCAGTCTCACGTAACTTTCTGTGCACACGTGTGAAAATCGTATGATGAGGAGCACGCCTCTGCGGGAACGTTCCTGGTACAAGCGCAGAGCGGCGCGCCCGTTACAGTACGCAGCTCCATACGCGAGGTGCATGTCGGCCAGTTCAACGTTTGAATACTCGTCCATCCTACTGCCTCGGGAACCGGTTCGCAAATGCTGACTTCCACCGGGATCGCTGTTCATACGACATCCCGTTCAACGTCCTCTACCGCATGACGAAGGCATTTCGGACACTGCAATGCTATGTGATTCCGATTCGTCTATGTGCCCCCTACACCTCCTGCAAGTTTGTCGCACTGGTAGTGAATCACCCTGTATAAGACAAGACTGAGTTTTAGAAGGGTTGAAATCAACTAAGTTCTCTTTTCCCCACTGGAGAATTACCTGAAGATCGGCATTTAAGGAATTGGTAAGCAGATTTTCGAGAAATTGAAGCCGATTGAGCAGGGCAAGTTTTCTCAAAATGGAAAATGGAATGTAATGTGCTATCATCGGCAAAACTACGGATAGGATTTCCAGTCAATGGAAGAAGGTCATTAATATACAAGACGAAAAGAGTGGTGAAAGATCTGAACCGTGGGGGACACCAGCATTAGCGGAGAAGTTAGAAGACAGAAAGCCATCTACCATCACCCTCAGTGAGCGATCAGAGAGAAAATTGGATAACCAATTACTAAAAACAGTTGGCAAACCATAAGATGGAAGCTTGTTTAGAAGACCTTTATGCCAATCACGATCGAAAGCCTTTGAGATGTCAAGAGCAACTACTTGTGGTTCACTGAACCTTTCCATTGAAGTAGTCCATAAATGGGTAACATAAGCCAGAACATCACCAGTGGATCGACACTGACGGAATCCATACTGGCGATCGTTGATCAGACGGAAGGTTTCTAGGTAGTTTAAGAGTTGGCGGTTAATTGATTTCTCCATTACTTTAGAAAGAGTAGAAGTAATTCCAATGGGACGATAATTGGATGGGAGGGATTTGTCATCCTTTTTAGGAACTGGCTGGATGTGGGCAAATTTCCAAGCAGAAGGAAAAACACCTTTGGTATAAGAAAGTGAGAAAAGGCCACAAAGAATAGGAGTAAGTTCAGGAGCACAAGTTTTGAGAACAAGTGGAGAAATACATCGAGACCTGGAGCTTTCTTAGCATCAAGATTCGTCAAAATCCTTCTGACATCCTTTTGACGAAAGACCACAGTAGGCATTGAATGGAGCATGTTGGGAATGGTGGGTGGTGTTTTACCAAGATCATTAATATATGAGTTGGAAGAAAAATGGGATGCTAGGAGGTCAGCTTTATCCTTGGCTGAAGTGACAACAGAACCATCTGGTTTGGACAGAGGTGGTAGCAGAGATGGGCAAAAGTTGCGGCCAATAGCTTCGGCAAGGGACCAGAATGCTTGGCTACCATTAGGGCAAGAAACAAGTTTTCTACTCTTGGCTTGTTAAAACTCTAGTTTGGACTGATTAATAACTGCTTTACAATTGTTGCGAGCTTTGGTGTAGGCAGAAAATGAAACTGAAGAATTAGAAACAAGCCAATTGTGATATGCAACATTCTTCTCTTGAACAGCCTTAGCACATTTATTGGAAAACCAAGGTTTACATAAAGGACGAGATTTTAAGGTGTAGTGTCGGATAAAGGATTCCATTCCAGCAGTATTAGTTTCACTGACACGATCTGAGCAAACGTTTACATCAGAAGTTTTGAAACAGTAATCCGACCAATGAAAAGAAGAAACGAAATCTCGCAGGTCATCCCATTTTGCATTCTTGTAATGCCAAACAACACGAGGTTGGGAATAGCCATGAGATAAAGGCTCCATCGGAGAAGAGACAATCACCAAGTTGTGATCTGAAATGCCTAAAGGACCTCTCACTTCGACAATGTACTTAGAAGGGTTGTTTGTGAAAACAAGATCAAGTGTGTTGGTTGTATGATTAGGATGTCCGGTATTCTTGTAGGTAAATGAACAATCTGTGCAAGGTCATTAGTAATTGCAAAAGCCTCAGCATCTCGACCAGCTGGGTCGGTGTGACTAGAAAACGGAAGCCAGCTGAACTTGTGAAGATTAAAATCACCAAGGAAAATTACCTCACTGTTAGGAAAGTTGGACTGGGGAAAGTCAAGTTGCAAAGAGAGGAAGTCAAAAAGCTCCAAGTGATTAGTGGAGTTGGGAGAACGGTACAGACAACAGATGAATTTTGCACAATGAATTAGAGAGATTTTAAGCCAGAGAAGATCGAAAAGAAGAGATTCCTAATTTCCAAGTCTCTGACAGGGAATACCAGAACGGACATATGCACAAGTACCACCTTTGAGGCGAAAGGAATCATACAGCGAATAATTTGAGCAACTGAGATGAGCAGTAGTTGAATCAACCGATAACTGAGATTCTGTCAGAAAAATGAACATGGGGTTTGGTAGACTGCAAGTGGAAATGGACATCGTTAAGATTAGAATTGAGACCACGTATATTTGTGAAATGAATTAGGAAGTGCTTGGGAGGTTTAGATCTTTTCGCAGATAAGCCTGCTCTATTAGTTTGACAATTCATGGTGTATTCAATAGTAAGAAAAAGTGAGTGGGATAAGCTGTGTGAAGTAATGAAATTTTTGGATATGGCGTACACATGGTAAGAATATACCCAGATCCTTGACATAACCTGGCCTCGACAATGCTCCCCGCATACTCACTATCTGGCAGAGTAGAGGTAGCAAGATTATACACTAGCTGATCCGGAAGCTTCCTAGAGAGTTACCAATAGGTTCGGTCCGGTGTACTTTCTAGCGGCCGGCCTGCGAACACCGTTTTAGAGCTGTACCCTCGAAATGTAAGGACTATTGGATCTCGCCACGATGTTCATCATAACCTCAAAAGTCATCAATCATACTGCATGATGAAAGAGATAGGGAAGGGTTGGCCGGAACTTAGCTCTAGAGACAAGCCTACAATAAGCAAAGTGGTGGTTTTGCCCCGGTTGATGAGAGTCATCTTCCACCTAGTAAAGTTGTGCGATATATGTTCCAATCGTCTCACTGAGGCCTGTGTATGCTATAACGTCTACTTGAGTTGGGAGTGTACGATTCTTTGCAGGGCTTTCCATTCACGTTCCATCACCTTAGGAGGTTTTCTGGGTCGTTTTGCGATGGTTTCAGCATCAATTCCCTTCCATTTACAGATCACATCACCAATCGTCGACCTACGGTTCTCAGTATCGCCTACACTGACGGGCAACAGAATTTAATATTAAAAAAAAAATTTTAAAAATTGATTATTTTCAATTATGCTTGGAATACATAATTCTTGGAGCCTGCGACAAGTAGGTTGCAATGCTTATAATTTTATTTCTTCATTTTTAAAAATAGTTAATTTTAAAGGTTGTGTTTTTGGCCTCTGAAGTTGTTTTAAAAAGTCATTAGTTATAAAGAAAAAAAGTTTACT
Organism: Mastigoproctus giganteus; assembly: GCF_048544385.1. Taxonomy (NCBI): domain Eukaryota; kingdom Metazoa; phylum Arthropoda; class Arachnida; order Uropygi; family Thelyphonidae; genus Mastigoproctus; species Mastigoproctus giganteus. Next base: position 22,847,819 of record NC_143583.1, read on the forward strand.
AATTAAGCTTATAACCTAACAGCAAAAGTATTATTAAATAATTTTAAAATTATGGATACAGTGCCGTAATAAAAGTATTATACATTTTTAAAGTAGTTATATTTTAATGAATAATATAAAGTGCATCGGCGCCTCCTTAGCCAGGTGGGCAGGAGCAGCAGTGCGTAGCACACCCTTCTTGATTAGACCGGTGTTCGAGCCCGTGCCCACCAAATATGGAGGATCTGGAAACGTCAGGGATTGACCACCGCATATCCCTGGAGCAATATGGCCTTAGTTGCTAATGCTCCTAAAAACCAAATAACAACAACAACATAAAGTGCATTCAGTGTCAAACGGCACCCTGGGTTTCCCCCATCTCCGCGTTGCTTTCATTGTAGCTGTACCAGTTCACTGGGAAGGCGAGAGATTTAAAAGTGTATGGATATTGTATGAGTGTAGTGCTGTGTATCGTTGTTCTTCTGGCCATTTAGCTGCTAGACCCCTGCTGGAGCCCAACGTTGCCCCCTCTTGGCCCCGTGGAGGCAGGCCAGGTACACCAGTATTGAGAAATTATTTACTCTGGCAGGCCCTGTCACCTAGTTTCCTAAGATTTCAGTGACTAGGTCCTTTGGAAAAAAAAAAGAAAGGGTGATGGACGCTAGAAACTACTTAGGCCGAAAGATGTTCACGTATGCGGTGAGAATTTGATCACTTTTAAAAAATTTTTCATTGTGTGGGGTGTTCGCTTGCGATATAGGCAGCGTGGGAAGGGAGATTGAAGGCTGGGTTGCAAGACAGAAGTATGGGGACGATAGAGAAGGCGATCCCAAGTCAGAACCGTGGGGCATGCCCGTGCCCCACCAGGAGAAAAAATAGGGGTGGCGGGGAGAGGAGGGGACAGGAGCACTGTTGCCTCCCGTTCCAGGGGCCATCCCCTGTTGGTACCTGGAATACAACAGCTCAGACGCGAGGTGAACAGAAGGAGAAGACTTTTCCAGAGAGCACGACTTTCCTGGCCAACAGCAGAAATAGACCAACTCCGCGACCACTATCGCGCCGCAAGCGGAAACGATCACCCCTGGGGGGTTGTCTACAGAATAACGATAAACAAATTTCCCAGGGGAGAAGTCATCCCCACAACAAAGACGCCGCTAGGCACTTATACCAAGACCTGGCAGGATAATATCAACAACATCTTGGACAGCATGTTTCTGGGACATATTACTCCCACTACACCAGAACAGCAACAATTATGTCAAGACAATGATACCTATACTACCACCAATAAGGAAGAACTGCTGACCATCACCGAACTTCACACTGCTGGAGCAAAACTGCGCAACAAGAAATCACCGGGTATCGACCTACTGGAGCCTGAAATCGTCAAGAAGGCCATCGAGACAATTCCAGAAGTAATACTCACCCTAAATTGCGCTTAATCCTGAAAGTCCAAACAAGCAACAGGACCTTCCGGAGTTATACCGACCGATAGCCCTTCTCTCTGTGCTAAGTAAACTCTTTGAACACCTCCTCAAAGATAGAATCGAAACTTGCTAAACGGCTGCAGGCCTACAACCACAGAATCAATTCGGCTTTAGGAGGGGCTGCTCCACTCTGCATGCCCTGGAAAACATTACCAGAGCTGCTGAAACAACAAACCATAAATATCTACTTGTAATCGCAATAGATTTTGCAGGGGCATTTGACACCCTGTGGTGGCCAAGCCTCCTCGGCAGACTCCGGAAGGCCAACATCACGGCCAACCTATACCAATGCGTCAAAACATATATTGGCAACAGAATGTTGTCGTAGAAACTTCATATCGTTCTTTTTTTTTCAAACCGATCTTCAGAGGCTGCCCACAGGGCTCAGTCTTGGGTCCGCTCTTCTGGAACATGGTTCTCGACGGTTTCCTAAACCTAGACGTAGGTCGTGTTGCAACTCAGGCATACGCGGACGATCTGACCCTGGTACTGCGAGAGGACAGCAGAGCCAGGCTAGAAACTTCTGCTATTCGTGCCATTGACACCTTACAGAAGTGGACCGATGAAAACAATCTCCGCATATCCTCAACCAAGACCAACTCAATACTGTTAAAAGGTACCCTGGACATCAGGAGACCACCCCAATTCCGCCTCCAAGGCACTAAAATTAAGCTCACAAAGGAACTAAAACACCTCGGGGTTGTCCTAGATAATAACCTCTCATTCACCCCTCATCTCACCTACATACAGAAAAAGATCAGAAGATACTCTGCTCTGTTCATGAGGGTCTCCCGCAAGGATTGGGGCCTACGGAGGAGAGCTCTCAAGCTGTTCTATAAAACCGTATTCCTGCTTGCCATAACGTATGCCGCTGGCGTGTGGTACCGGAAGGCCACCACAGCCGTCAACATAAGAAAACTGGACACCACGCAGCGATATATATTACTTACAATAACAAGAGCTTGCAATACTGTAAGCACGCACTCTCTCCAGGCCCTGACAGGGACTCTTCCGCTAGACTTGAAATAGTCTTCTGCAGCCTAACCTATCAACTCTCCAAGGGATGGGAGGCTAACCACCTGAACTTCACCGTGGACCCTGAAACTGACCACAAAGTGGAACGCAAACGTCTCCTCACACATCTCAACCAGAGCTGGCAGATATCAACCAAAGGTGAAATCACTAAAAAAATTATTCCTGATATCCAACTGGTGTACCCAAACTATCCACCTTGGCTTTCTCCTGGACTTCTCGCCACCTACCTGTTGACCGGCCATGGCTCCATAAGAGAAAATCTCCATGGATTCGGATTGAGTGACACCCCCCTGTGCCACTGCGGTCCACACGAGACATGGGGGTACTTGATGTACGACTTCCCACTGTACGAGGATCTCCGCTGCCGGAGATTTATAACCACCACCCAAATAATGTTACGAGACCAGGAATATCCTGATACTAACTGAAAAAGATACTCATAGTGCCTTCATTCAATATGCGCAAGACCTCTTCACAAGAAGGCGGACTCTACCGGATCCACCGCCACAACAGCAACAACCATGAAATGAATAACCTATGACAGCAAACAATACAAAACCAACAACTAACTGCCTCAGAAAAAAAAAAAAAAAAAAACATGATAAGAAATCAATCACAGGAACAGGACCTAACCCATGAAAAGTGCACACCCGATATGTGGACCTCCCACGGACAGGACGCAGCCTCATGAGTGGCTTTCTACTCATCTGAATTCCAACCAGCCCAATGAGACCGCAGAGCTTTCTGCATATGCCAGCCATAATGGAAATCGGTACCGGCGCCCTTGCTGGATCCATCTTTCTTTCCCCCTCCCTCGGCGGTAGGGGAGGAGGCAGGAGGTTGTCCCTCATGCCTCCTCCCATACTCGCCAACCCAGATTTCCTCCTGGTGGGGCATGGGCATGCCCCACTGACCTATAATGGGGTCGTCTCCTCTATTGATCCCATTTCTTCTGTCTTTCTCCCCCCAGTCTTTAGTCTCCTTTCCCTCTCTATCTGGTCGCCAGCGAATACCCCACAGGTCAAAATTTAATAGTTCTAAATTAAGTTCGCTCACATTTCGGTCTTTCAATCTAGCGATCAACCCACGCAAACGTAATTTTTTTTTCTTTTTTTTTTTTTAAGTCCTAGCCACTGAAATCTCAGGAAACTAGGTGGCAGGACCTGCCAGAGTAAACTACAACTACTGGGTACCTGGTCTGCCTCTACGGGGCGAAGTGTGGGCAACGTCGGTCCTCAGCAGGGGTCTGGCGGCTAAATGGCCAGAAGAACAACGGTACACGACATCACACACCTCAAGATCCATATACTTTTAAATCTCTGGCCTGTACAGTGAACTGTATCACACCTCAATGTAAACTACGCAGAGATGGGGGAAACCCCTGGTGCCGTTTGACCCTAAACACACTTTACACTTTCACTTTACACTTGTTGCCTCCTACCTGCCAGGGAAGGGAATGAAAGTGTGTTGGGCTACAGCCCGGCAGAAGTCGCCAATAGGGCATGTGGCAGCAATTGCTGCTATTCAGTTCAGTTTGGGTTTCCAGTCCACTTGTGGTTAGCTTATGTTTCGTTTTCTCAAAGGTTATTTCAATCAGTTTCAGGATCAAGTCTGGTTGTCTCAGTTCTAGATATGAGCCCCGAGTCGAACCCTGTGTTGGAGTTTGCACTCCGTCCATCATCAGTTGGGGATGTCCTCCATTCACTGTTGTCCTAGTGAGTTTTCACTCTCACTCGTTCTTGTCCATTTAAGTGGGTATGTTTTCCTCATTAATTTGGGTTTTCTCCTGTTTCTTTCAGTTTTGGTCAGGTCAAGTCAATGTCCTCGTTTGTCGGTCATTGTGGAAGACAAGTTCAGTTCTTCAGCTGTAGGCATTTTGCACATATCGGCTGAAGGATGTATGCTCATCTGTGTCCAGGAGATGATGTTCTTGGTTCTTTGGTGGTGACAGCAGAGCTGCGGTCTTAGTCAAGTCGTGGGAGGTCTAAGGATGAAGTCAGCCTAGCATCCAAGTTATGAGGTGTTCATCATCTTGTTTTATCGCGCTTTATTGTATTGAAAATACACTGGTCGACAAAATTAACAGAACAAAATACTTTTCATGGATATGTTATCTTAAAGTGTCGCCGGAGGCGAATATTTGATATAATAGGCATCCTGGCATGTAAATTCCGAGTATCCAATAGAAATCAATCTACCACCTTACAGAGCCACGCATTATGCAAATTATTTATGTCTATAAAAACACGGTTTGTGACCATATCACTTCATTCTCCCCTTTGTTTTTTTGGCTTGCTCAGTTGGATAACCACACCTCCATTACTCAGGATGTCAAGTCATCGTGGTTTAGAATCTTTAGATAATCCTTTGAGACGAGCCATTGGGCGAATTCAGGTCAAGCAGTGGCAGCATGAGGTAGCAACTTGGCTTAATGTGTCATGCAGTGTCATCTCGGCACTATGAAAGCAGTTTCAGGAGACAGGAACCATTATAAAAAGAGCTGGCCAAGGTCGCCTGAGGGCTATGTCAAACAGAACATACCGGTGTCTGGTTCTAGCAGCAAGACGGATCCCTACGACGTCCTGTCATCAATTGTTTCTTATGGTTGCTATGGCCGCAAGTGAAAACATTTCCAACTGTACTGTGTTAAGCCTCAATTCAATTGGACTCTATGCAAGGAAGCCAGTGGTTTGTATCCCAGTAACCCCAAACCACCGCAGAGCTCAACAAAACTGGTGTCATGAACATGTGACTTGGAGCCCTGACAAATAGGGAAACAGTTATGTTCTCTGATGAATTCCCATTTTAGCCTACAAACAGATTCCGGACACAGCAAGGAATGCGGTACCATCCCTCCAACATCAAAGAAAGGAACACTTACAGTGGAAGCGGTGTTCTCATATGGGGCGGAATAATGATCAACGGCCGTAACTGCCAGAGGTATCGAGAACAGATCCTCGAAACCTATGTGCGACTTTTTAAGGGTGTGGCAGCCCAGATTTTCTTTTCGTGCACGATAACGCCACTGCATACAGAACTGAAGTGGTGGAGGAATATAATGAAACTGAAGGTATCCAAGGGCTGCCGTGGCCAACACGATCAGTAGAGTAAAATACGGAGGAACACGTGTGGGACGACCTTCGGCGTTGCCTTGCAACCGACAGTCAACTCCTCGGTCCCTTGATGAGCAAAGGGCTGCGCTGGTGGAAGGATGGGAATTGTTGCCACATCATCTTATATCGAGCATAGTTCACCTCTGTGAGGCCTGTTTAACCGTTGGAGGGATTATACGCCGTACTAATGTCATGTGACCATATTTTCGAGCATTTTGTAAAGACTTCTGTAATGATAATTCTTATATACCTTTTTGATAATTCTTATATACCTGTCCGAAGTTTCTTGATGTCTCCTCATTTCGTATTTAATCTATGGTACACCACCACCATACCAAATTCTGTCCTGCCTGCTTCATAGAAAGCATGCACGAGTAACATATTTTTTTCTAAGTGTTCTATTAATTTTGTTGAGCAGTGTATGTATTTATGATTGTGGCAGCTGTTGTATTCAGGTGATAGTCATATAATGAGAGCGAAATAATAAAGAATTAAAAAGGTACATTTTAGGATATTACTGTGTTTTTCCATTAGAATAGTTAGTGAAAAGTTTAGAAGCACATTAGTATGTTTATTATATAAGGTATGATTCTTGACAATGATGCAGCAGATTATTAGTGTCGTTCGACGCCTGATGAATCCCACTACAATGTTTGTAAACACCAGATGTGGATCTGGTGAATCATGTCAACAGTGACACATGGTCCTGGAAATGACACATTTGACATATTCTTCCATTGTGTCACTTCCAGTCGATCATGAGACAAAATGCTCACATCATTTCATTTTCCGAAATAATCTTTGCTGCCTATTTGCAATAGTTATGTTTATGAGAACATAACTATTGCAAATATATTATGAGAACCAACTACTTTCCATCTCACTTTGAACGTTTTCAAATGGATGGCATTTGTTTCGCTAAGGTGTTTCTCGCGTGACAGGTGAAAAGTATTCATGAATTTCGTATGTACCACTCCGAGACGTCTGAAGTATCCGTCAATAAATAATAGTCAAGGTCGCATACTAAAAGCGAAAAGGTGGAGGAGGAGAAACTTCAAGACAAAAGCCGACACCATTAGTCGAGAAATTATATACAAACTAACCCTCTTGAAACGACTGTCTGTTTACAACTTGCATCATTTTGTCCTTGAATCCTCCTAGCGGCAAGTAATGTAACTATGGCGCCTCTGACCTACAACCTGTTGCCAGTAATTGGCAGTCTGTAGCTTGGGGCTACTAAGGAAGTGGGTGTTTATTGGTGAAATCACGTGTGCAAGAAGCAGATGGTGGGAAATTTTCTAGGGTGTACGGTAATATATTTTTTGGCTTCCCGGTGGACTACAGAAAGACGTAGTTCACGGTTTGTTTATGAGAATATGAACGCTTGTGACGGTTGGGTTTCAACGGTTTTTTTCGATTTCAGTTGAAGGAGTTGGGAAGAGGCGGGACAGAGAGCGTGAAAAATAATTGCCATAGAAATCAAAGCGGCACTCTACTGTTTTGAACTGCATCAGTTTACTGTTTTATACCTTGGAAATTTCTGATGTCTGCGATACATCACATGGCTTGGAGCGCATGTTGCGTTGACATTTGGGTTCGGCGTGTCAGGGTCAAGTGTGGATTCCTTTCTAAGCCTGCTTCCCTCGAATATCAGTGGGGATTTCGTTAGGTCTCTATTACTTTTTAAGGGAAAGGAAGGGAGAAACACAGAAAAATCTTATGGCAATAAAAAGAGCTCAGTTAACTTCTTATGCCTTGAATTTATGAAATACTGACCTTAAACTTAACTAATTAATCAGCATAAAAATGCTTATTATTGCAAACTGAAAATGGGATAGGCAGTCTATTCGCAATAAACGAATCGCCCATTTTGCGAAACTGTTCTTATAAGTGGCTTTGGTGTTGCCTACAAATGAACAGCATGCTTTATAAGTTCCTGAAAATTAGTGTTCGCAGCTTTTCAATTTTTGCTTTCATCACTAGCAAAAACATAAAAATATATTAATAATAATAATTCGCAATATGCCAAATATAGAAATGATGATCGCGTAGACCGTAATAAATATGAAAATCACTAGATTAGGTACATTAAGCTTTCCACTGTCTAGCATATGACCTGGTTTTGGAACATTATATCCTTAGTTGCTAATGCGCCAATAAAATCCAAGCCATCGATCCATCCATTCCACCGTCTAGAGTTTACTCAGGAACACCAACGCTAGAAGTGGAGGATTGGAAAAACGTCTAGTTTGACAAATCCCAGTTCCTGCTGTTCCACGTTATTGGAAGGATCAGAATATAGCGAAAACATTACTCCATGGACCGATCCTGTCAAGTGCCAATGCAGACTAGTTTGGTGGTGTATTGGGAGGGGAGTGTCCAGTTTATATAATGGCCTTTCATGGAGAACAGTATTGAAAACTTTACTGAGGTCAAGGCAAATAATGTCAAAGTTTTCTTTCATCCAGCTGTTTTATGACTTCGTCATAATTAACTAGATTGGTCAGGCAAAACTTCCTCTTCACAAGCCCATCCTGCGACCATTAAGGATACCATTCTTATCGAAGTGGTCCTGTATTATGTCCGTAATCAGACACTCCATGATATTATTCATAGCGTCTCTGACGTCTAACATTTCCCCAATCCACACAGGATTGGGGAGACGTTGGCGCTTTTTCAGTCCAGGAGGATCTCTCCGGAGGCTCAAGTTCTCGTAAACATCCTCAACTGGATGATTCACTCACATGAAGCCTTACCATTACAGTATACTCCTCTCCGAGATTGATATAATATAAATTTATAGCCGTTTGACGGTAATCATTGCAAAGCACCTATTTACCTCGTCTGACACTTCTGCTGGGCTTTCTGTGACTTTTCCAGTTCGATCAAGTAAGGGACTTATCTGATTCACTCTCTTCCGTTTTGTATAAATGATAAAAAAAACATGCATCTTTTATATGATAAATGTATTTGCGTAGTTTTTATAGAATAATAATTAATAATAATACAATACAATATTTATTAGTCATCAATTAAATTACATAAAAAAACGCATTAAGGATTGCAGAATAATAACAATAAACTGCCTTTTGCAGTGCCGGTTCAAAAGTCAAGCCGACAAATGGGATCCGACTTAAAAAAAAAAAACATTGCGCCTACAGACATGACCAAAAAGACATCGCACAATTAAAGAGGAAGGTCCAAATAGGGATAATGAATGTGTCTTGAGATTAGCCGTTATTGATTCAAAGGGGCGAAAATTTGAGCAATATTTGTAATGTAAATTAAAGATTCTTGATGAAATACTTCAAGTCGGAACCAGTAACTGTGGTCAGTTTATCTAATGGAGATAATGACACAAACCAAACAAACAAAACCCACATCTCCTTTAGACAGCTCAGCAATAAAATATGTCATGTCTTTTGGACGGCATCCAAGGTTAGAGTTGACCGTTGTACAGAGCACAGATAATTTTCTAACTTAGAAATTTTTTTATTATTATTACATTGAATAACCAGACGCTCAAATGTCAAAACTTCCGCTCTTGCACCAGCCAGAGAAATACCCTAAGGGTTCATTCTTTATATTTGGCCATTGCCTTGGACATTGATAGTCATTACACACCACTCCTATCATGAGTTCTGTTTCTGTTACTCTCCATTAAGTAATAATAACGAACATTTTTGTTTTTGCCCGTTTAATTCGACTAATCATAAACCAGCAGGCATCGATAAGTATAATAACATAGTACAACCTTAGTGACACTATAAGCATGCGGTTTTTTAAATGTTCCCTCCAAGGTGACTTTTGACTCTCAGCTCTGCCTAACGGTGGTTATGCGAAACACTTTATTTCGCCACAGACGTTTTTGTTGCTGCATGAAATCGTGAGACACGTATCATTCCCAGTGTTTTCACATATTGTGTTAACATCAAGAATAAAGCTCAATCCTTCTTCTGGGCCGGACCCTTACATAACAAGTGACGCGGGAGTAGTTGTACCATCCCAATGCCAAGGTCACTAATGATTTCATAATCCTGCACTCTGCATTTGCCTTGACAAATTAACTGAAATAATTGCCTATCATTATAATTACCTACATATCACTTAAATTTAAATTTTCAATATGAATCATATCGTTTCAGTATTTTGATATGTGCGCTTAGGCAACATCTGATAAAAAGGTATACAAGTTGTTAAAAGAGTGGTAGTATGGTAGAAATCTAATTCCCGCCCCCCCCCTGGCTGCAAAGTCAAGATTAGACGTAACAGAATCGTTAATAAGCTGTTGATGTAAGATGTACAGCTTGCAAAAATAACGCTTACGCATTACAACTGATAATGGGGTTTAAATGTGTTTAGTATAGTTTTGACAAGTAAAATGGAACGTGGTAGGAGGGGCATTTTATATCTCTTTCTTTCTTTCCTGGAATTAATACGTGGTTTCCGGTTACTAGTATACCATTTCTCCTGAAATTCAGTAGTAATTCTTACAACAGGAAACTAATCGTTAATAAGAGAATTATTATTACTTTTACAGTTGATTATTACTTTTAAAATATTTTATTTTGTTGAATGATAAAATAAACATCGTTTCATTCTCCCATTTTTCACGTCGTCCATGTTGTTAGAGTAGTATGGTTTTAGCAACATCAGTGACTAAGGCCATGCTCCCCCCCCCCCCCGAGACCCACTAACTCGGCCACGTTGTGATAAAGGACAATAAATTTCACCCGGTACAGTGAGGACGGCCATCTTACCAACTGTGTTACCCACAAGGGCGCCCAGCCATGATGCTAAATTAATTAACAAGAAAATTAACAGTTAACTCTGACAAGCTATCAGACTGGGTGTTTGCGCGTGTAGCACAGCGGTATCGTCACCGTCCTCCTCACACCGGGTGGAAAAGGCCCGCGTTCGAATCCCGTAGATGACGCGAGGAACTCTTTAATGGGCTTTTTTCACTCCGTGGCTGAGTTAGTCGGTGTCAGGAGTAGATAGCAAGATTTTTCCACCCGGAAACTGGGGTTTTTTTCGTCCAGCAAAACAGGCAAATCGACCAGGGAATGCATATGCAATTTACAGACATAATACATATACGGGCATATGTAAGAAATTATAGGTGGCCCTAATATAATAATTAGGGCCACCCATAATTTGTTTTTTGTCTGTACAAATCAGAACTACAAACCCAAAGACTAAAGAACACAATTCATTACACAGAATTTGTCAGAGCAGGTCATGGGGTCTTCTCACTGATATACAGGAATTTTGAAAGCAGGGATAAGGAGGGGGTGATTATCCCCCTGTATAAGGTAATGGCCAGGCCACACCTTGAGTACCACGTACAGGTCTGGAGGTCTCATTTTAGGAAGGAGATATAGAGTTGATAGAAAGAGTACGAAGAGGGGGGCAACAAGACTGGTGAGGAGAACAAAGGGATGCTCATACGAAGAAAGGTTTAAGTTCTGTAAATTGCAGCGTCTGGGGATTAGGCACCTGCAAGGTGATCTGATTGAGGTGTATAAGGGCTTGAATGGATTGAGCAGTCTCCATGCTGATGGGATTCTTCCTCTTGCTCAGATTACAAGCCTGAGGAGGCATAAACTCAAATTAAGGAAAGGCAGATGCAGAATAGATGTGCGGAAATTTGCCTTTTGTAAGCGGGTAGTTTATTGTTGGAACAAACTTCATTCTGTTGTGGAAGTTGGTAGCTTAAATAAATTCAAGGAAGAAGTGGACAAACTTTTGGAGCTTAATGGATGGGTGAAATCGGAAGGTTTTTTTTTTTTTTGGGCTGATGCTGTAAAAACTTGCATTCTTGCATCATATGCCTCTGCTAATGCTAATATGTCACTCAGGGTTGGAGATGTATTTCCTGTAGTTCTTGGTATTGAATGAAGGTCTCGGAGAAGAGCTTCCCGTTCGTGAGCCATGCGTTGGAAGCCATCTTATCTATGTAGTCTTCATAGAGGTCATTGTAGTGTCTGTCATGGAGTGCCTTCTTCGCCCAACTTTCTGTGGGGGTCTCCTTGTTAAGGTTCGAGTTGTGTGTTGTTTGTCTGTATTTCTTGTGACTTGGTAGGTTGATTTATTATTTTCTTGTTGCTGTGCTTCCTTGATGTAATCCCTCTCCCTCCTTCCCGGGCTGTGATCAGCCTCTCGATTGCCGACTTAGAATGGTATTTGCGGCTCTTCATCATCATTGTCCTTGTCGATCTCCTAATGTCCTGCAGTTCGGTGTTTGTCCAATCTAGGACCTCGAAGGAATGCTAGTTACTATTATTATTATTACTGTTGGTCGAGGAACCTGCAGCTTTCTGGAGTTCTCTTGAAGGCCTATTCCTGTTAGGTTCTTATGGAGGCTCTTTGTCACCATGTCGGCGGTTGACACGGTGATCGGGATAGTCATTACTTGTTCCATTCGCCACATTTCTTTGACTTTCTGTTGTTATTATTATCTGTACGATAGGCTATATGACTTTGGAATCTCACTACTCCGCGGTGCTCCCATGGACAGGAGGAGTCCTGGGAGCACCTGGTCTACGAGTGTGACCAATACGAGGACCTCAGATGTCAACTATACACCAAGATTCACTCGCTTCTTCGAAACCAGGAGGACATCGTTCTACAAGAGGAAGAGACCTACAAAGCATTCACACTTTTTGCGCAAAATCTGTTCACAAGACAACGGACCCTACCCTCTCCCCCCCTGAGTAGAGGTATCCCAAAAGGTCACAAATCCATGAATAGGACAATATCAATCACGCGACAACAGCCATCCCTCAATGGCCCAGAGTAATGGAAACACAACTAAGACTCTGACTCAACTTGGTCAAAACACCACAGAAGACCAGAAAAACCCCATCTTGCCCTGTTGGGCACTTGGACTAAAGGACATCCAAGGTTGTCATATGACTCAACATACACTATTTCTCTCTTGAACGGTGCTTTCTTTCCCCTCCCGTGGGGAGAGTGGGCTTTGCCCCCACTCTTCCTCTTCCCCAAATCTCTTTCCTCTGGTGGAGCACGGGTCTGCTCCACTGCAATCGCGGGGCTAACCTCTCTCTAACCTCTATCTCCTTACTTCCTTTTCTTCCCCCCCAGTCTTCACATCCCCTTTACTGTTGACTTTCACAGCGTTTTCAGCCCCACGCATCCAAATTTAACTACATCAAAATTTCCTGCCTGTCCCATTTAGGCATATAGAAAATATTATTTCAGCGTATAGCCCCTCGCAAGCTTCTAAATTATTCTAACAAACGCTAACAACTAACTACAAAAGCAGCACTTTTTTTTTAAGGTTCTAGCCACTGAAATCCCAGGAAAGTAGGTGGCAGGACCCGCCAGAGTACTATATAGGTAATACCCGGCAGGCCTCCCCGTGGCGAGGTATGGTAACGTCGGGTCCCATTAGGGGCCCGGTGGCAAACAGGCTGGATGAACAAGGGCACAACATGCTACATACCACATGACCCATATACTTTTAAATCCCTGGCTTGTCCGATACAGTGTACATATGCGGAGATGGAAGAAATCGCAGGAGCCGTTAGACCCGAATATACCTATCTGTACGATAGAAAACTTCTCGACACTATACAGCGAACCACACTCCTTACCATAACAAGAGCCTGCAGAACAGCGAGCACGCACGCCTTATAAGTACTGGCTGGGGCCCTGCCGCTGGACCTGGAGGTCGTGCGCTGCGGTATGTTATACCACCTTTCCAAAGGGAAAACAACAAACCTGATTGGATATACCACGTACCCCGGCAAATGCTTGCAATACAGAAAAGAAGCGACTGTTGACGCATTTACAGCAGGTGTGGCAGAACCGTTGGGACGCATCTACAAAGGGAGAAGTAACGAAAAAATTCATACTGAACGTAGACAGAATGTATCCCAATTCGACCCCCTGGTTTTCCCCAGGGCTAAATGCAACCTTCTTGCTGACGGGGCACGGATCGATAAAGGCCAACTTACATACAGCGCTTGGGATAATTGAAGATGGGGCATGCACCTGCGGCGAAGAAGAATCATGGAAACACTTGATGTACGAATGCACATTATACGAAGACCTAAGATGTATACTTATTACGCAGATTATGTACTTGACTAAAAACCTGGAATACCAACTCCTTGAATCCGAGGATGAATACAAAGCCTTCAGCAAATATGCACAAAAACTATTTGCAAGAAGACAGCGAGCGGTCCCATAAAACAACACACAGAACGTGCTACCAGCTCACGGACGGACACAGTCAAGTAAAGGGGATAGAATCATGAAGCTGACATAAGCTGCTACCTGATGACGCAGGGAACCACAAATCAGAACTACAAACCTAAAGATTAAAGTGCACCTACCCCGTTGACAAAACGCTAATGAACTAAAAGGAAAAAGGTCCCACGAGCGACCACAAGACTGACCCTCACTGAACTTTGTCTTTCACTGAGCAATATCAGAGTTCTGACCTCCACCCACTCTCAAGTGACAACCAGATGGGGGAGGGGAACCAGCATGAGGACAAAAACTCCCAGGCTTCACCTACCACAATACGTCCACACAGATGAAGATGACTGATTCCATCTACAAATGGATGAGACCGCACCTCAAGTGCAACAAAAGTCTATATGGCCTTGATCACACTGGACAGGAATCTGGTCCCATGGGTGACTCCCAAATTATGGTGACCCGGATAGGAACAACATGGTGGCAAAAGAGTGAAGCAGCGTTGCTGTATGGCCAAATTGGCCTTCCTGACCGCACTCCCTTGTGTGGAGGTCCTATCTTTCCCCTCCCCCTGGCGGAGGGGTGGGAGGAGACAGTTTCTGCTGTCTCTTCCCTCCCCTTCCGCCTTCCCGTTCTTCTCTTGGGGAGGCATGGGCCAGCCTCACTGACAATCTGGGGACGCCTTCTCTATCGTCCCCATACTTCTGACTTTCATCCCCCAGTATTCAGTCTCCCCCCACTCTATCTATACGCCAGCACATGTCCCACACTGTAAAACTCTAACGATGTCTAAATTTAACTAACTATGCAAACTTCTAGGCCTTACAGAACCTAGTATTTATCCCTACTATGATTGTTTTTTTTAAGGTCCTAGCCACTGAAATCCCAGGAAACTAGGTGGCAGGGCCTGCCAGAGTAAAAATTTCAAACTACTGTGTATACCTGGTCTGCCTCCACGAGGCCAAGTGTGGGCAACGTTGGGGCCCAGCAGGGGTCTAGTGGCTAAATGGCCAGAAGAACAACGATACACAGCACTACACTCATACAATATCCATACACTTTTAAATCTCTGGCCTTCCCAGTGAACTGTTACGCCCATAATGAAAGCAACGCGGAGATGGGGGAACCCCCTGGTGCCGTTAGACACGACTACGCTTTACTTTACACCTATCTGTACGATATTGGGTTCAAATCCCGTCGATGACGCGAGAAACTTTAATGGGCTTTTTTCACTCCGTGGTTGAGTTAGTCGGTCTCAGGCGTAGAGCAAGGTTTTCCCCTCAGAATCTGGGGTTTTTCGTCCAGCAAAACAGACAAATCAACCATAGAACACACGCAGATGAATTTAATTATTCGGGTAGCCTAAAAATAATAGTTTTTTTTTATCTGTACGATATTAGTTAAAGGCATAAATTCTGCAACTGCATATTCCATTCTAATTTATTTTACTTTCAACAGATAACGTAATGGTCAGTTGCCGAAGTTGAGCAAATTTCTTAAGATTTTCCCTTGTATTCGTAATTCGAACTTTATTAAAAGTTTTTGTTCGTAAGATCGAATGTTCGTAAATCGAGTGATTACTGTTTTCTTCTAATCAATAAATAAAATAAATTTCATTGTTCACATAAGTTTCTTTTCACCTAGAAAAATATGTCTCAGAATTAACCCATGAGGTGGCATCTGTAGTGGGAATCCGAAGAAAAGACCAGAATGACCAGATCACTGCATGAACAAACATTACTGTAAAATGGGTGCCTCCATAGCCAGGTGGGCAGGAGCAGCAGTGCGTAGCACACGCTTCTTGGTTAGACCGGGGTTCGAGCCCGTGACCACCAAATACGGAGGATGCGGAAAGGTCAGGGAATAACCACCGCATATCCCCGGAGCAATATGGCGTTAGTTGCTAATGCTCCTAAAAACCAAATAACAACAACATTATTGTAAAATGATGTAAAATCTAATTGCTTATGAAAATAAAGATAATAACTTATGCCACATTTACAAATTAACTCTTATGAACTCAGGGCTAATTCCAGACCTTTCTAATCGATGAGGGTATATCATTTACATCTGAGGATCTTAGCTACGGTCCCAATATGGTTCAATGCAAGCCTTCATGGGAACTCGAGTCAAATTCTTTGCTTAAGTCCAAATGAACAATAATCAGTTATTTCCTGCGCCAAACCCATTAATAATGCTATCATAACAGATTATCAGGGTACTTAAACAAGATTTCTCCTTTACAAAATGTACTGTGAGGAAGTCTTGATAAACCACTTAATTACCTTTCACTGTATTGTTAATCATCACCTCCATTATTTTCTCCACCGGTAAAGCCATACCAGACTGATCTGTTTGTAGTAGCCCCTTTGGAAATATATTGACCGTTCTCCAATACAAGGGAATCACACCCAAATTTAATGAAACCATCATGATAAACTAATGGTTTGATGGATTCCCTCGCCTTTTTCTTGGAAATAATCTGTATAATGGATTGCACATACCTGGAGTCTTTACTTACCTTAACCTGATACTCAAAAATTTTTAGTGAACAAACATAAGTTCCAAAATTGGAGAGTACAAGCAAGAGAGTAAATCAAAAATTTGAATCGGGGGTGTTTGTTAGATAATATATTTTAATTAAGAAAATTATGCAGGAATATGTATCAAAATTGGATGAATTTCGCACCACAAAGCAGTAAAAGTTGTAAAGTAATAATATCTTAAAATTGCAAATACTTTTTTTTTTACAAATTAAATTAAATAGGGAGGTTTTCATTGCAAGTGCAAGACTACGCCCTCCATATTTGACGCTGTAGGCAGTTGTTTGTGCGTAAATCAGAGCCTGACAAAGGCAGAAAACATTCGAAAACAAAGCAAACCACTCTTATAAACTCATTAAGCGTAGTTTCGGTGTCTAAAAGTTTCTTTTTAATAAGTACTCGTGCATGCCCGTTGATAGTTATCACCACCTTTCGCGTACGTTATGTATGGTACGCATTATATAACAGTTATTGTATATCTGGAATGGTCATTTACGTCAGCAACCATATATTTAAGATAATAACAAAGCGTTTAGCTGTTGTCCTGCCCTTCTATAATATAAATTTACCCATAGAGCAATACTACGTCTATCAAAAAATATGTTAATCCTTATTTCCCCCTTCTAAAAACGTCTACAAAATATCCCCCCCCCCGCTTCCATCTCGTAGGCGAAGACATTTGCCTTGACCTAATCTTCGAGCTAAGACGCATAGGCGTAACCATAGCAACAGCGAATTAAGTACACTTGAACAGATCAAGTGACCTTTGCAGTCTCTTTCATCCCAAATAGGGCTTTCGGCAATTTTGTGTATTGGGCACAGGTGTTTCACTTGATGACTGGGGTTTGCATAATATATAGTTACAGTTCACGAAAAGTTACCGAGTGATTTCATCGTGGTGGTATGGTAATTGTTATTTCTGTTGTCGGATGAATGGGAACCAAGAAATGACTTAAACATTGATTTTGAAAGAAGCTTTGCAACTGTTATTGTTACAATTTTGAAGGAATGTCATCCATAGTTGGGATCATTTCTTTATCTGTCAAATGATCAGGTCATTGGTCTTAACAAAGATTTCGACTTATTGAAACGTCAGCGGAAGATATAATCAGTCCTCCTTAGTGTGTGTGTGTGGGGGAGAGGATTTGATGTATGATCAACAACTGTGTATGATGAGTACATTGTGAATCACACCTACAAAAATGAATCATATAATCTCTGATTATTTTAACCTCTGAGACCCTGAGGGGTGATTGATGCCGAATTGAAACTACAGTTTCTCCCTCCCCACTATCTACGAGTACACAAAGATATGGAAATAGAGAATGTTTGTTTTCAGTACTCTAGTGGGAGTTAGAAACTGCACAGTCACCCATTTGGCTATGCACAGCTGTAATCCATATGAGCACTTGAAAAATATGAAGTCTGGCATTTGTGTTACGAAAAATTTATTTACGTATTTTCTGTAGTAGTGTGATTTGGTATAGGCCTAGGGTTGGCAACTATTCTTCTTCAGCAAGAAATGTATTCAACCCTCTTCAAATTTTAAGGACACCAAATATCCTCCTTTGAGAATCTAATATTCTATAATTTAATATTTTCTTGACAGAAGTTTGTTCCTAAAGAATAAACTGATTTTATTGCTTCAGACTTAAGCAATAATAACTGTGGTTACAATTGACAGTTGAAAGAAGACAAGAGTACCTTTCAAATTATTTTAGGCAATAAAGCATAAATGGCAGACAGTTCGAGTACATTTGTAGCCTCTTGGATACTTCCTAAGTTGACATGGACATTAATAATTGTTTTCATGGAGTGTCTTATTCGCCCAACTTTTGTCTTTGTTTCTTTTGTGTTTGTGAGTGGAATCTCCTTGTTAAGGCTGAGTGTTGTGTGTTGTCTTTCTATATTTCTTGTGGCTTGTTAGATTGATTTATTATTTTCTTGTTTTTGTGTTTTCCTTGAAGTAATCCCGCAGGTTCTCAATCGACCTCTCTTGTTCAGTTTTTCATCTATTGATGAACTGGAGAGAGACGCTTTTGCTTAATGAAGATAATTTGCCTTTCTTGTTTCATTCAAGAGAAAATTATTTTATTCTGTTAATATGTAGATAAAGTTTTTAAACGTAGGAGAAATATACACCAATGAGACAGAACATTATGATCACTTACCTAATATGATGTTCGGCCTCCATGTACAGCCAAAACAGCTTGTACCCGGAAAGGCATGGACGCTACAAGATTTCTAAATGTGTCTTGTGGTATCAACACATAACCAGCAGATCCTTTAACTCCTGTAAGGTCCATGGTTGAGACGCCGCAGATCGGAGTTGCTGTTCCAACACAAACCACACATGCTCGATAGGATTGATGTCTGGGGAATTTGGAGGCCAGCGCAATAACTGGAAGTCTTCCTCATGTTCCGCGAACCAGTCTCGAACAATCCGGGCGGTGTGGCATGGTGCATTATCCTGCTGAAAGACGGCACCTTCAGTCTTTCAGCAGGATAATGTTGCCATGAAAGGGTGCACCTGGTCAGCAATGATGTTTAGGTAGGCGGTAGACGTCAGAGTGCCGGCACATGGATGACTGGATCCAGAGTATCCCAGCAGAACATCGTCCAAAGCATGACACCGCCGCCACCGGCTTGTTTTCATCCCATGGTGTATCCAGGCGCCATCATTTCCCTAGGTAAACGACGCACACGTACCTGGCCGTCCACATGGTGCAACAGGAAACGTGATTCATCGGACCAGATGACCTTCTTCCAATCACTCAAGGTCCAGTTTCGATGCTCGCGTGCCCATTGTAGGCGCTGTTGCTGGTGAACCGTGGTTAGCATGGGCATTCGGAGCGGCCTGCGGCTACACAGCCCCATTTTCAGCAGGGATCTATGTACTGTGTGTTGTGACACATTACTCCCGTCACCAGCATTCCAATTATTGGCGAGTTGCGCTACAGTTGCCCTTCTGTTGCCACGTACCATATATACGGGAGAGCCTTCGCTCACCTCGAGCATCGATGAGCCGTGGTCGTCCAACACCTCGCCTACGGTTCGTGTGTTTTTCCTCCTCGAACCACTTTCGGTAGGTACTAACCACGGCTGACCATGAGCATCCCACCAGCCGTGCCGTTTCGGATATGCTCTGACTCAGTCGTTTGGCCATTACAATTTGGCCTTCGTCAAACTCGCTTAAGTCTGCTGCCTTTCCCATCTGAAGAACAAGAGTAGCACAGATTAACGGAGCTCAGTATCAGGTGTTTTTTTATATCGTGTCCCGACCCGCACACGCGCCGTAGTTCACCTGCAGTTGCTTCGATTTGCATAACGACTCGCTGGTCATAATGTTTTGGCTCATCGGTGTAATTCGTGAAAGGTTAGCGGTGGAAGGCATGCGTCCTAGCGGCTAGAGATGTCAACTGGAGGCACAGGAAACTTATTTCCTGTGTTGAATGGCTAAATGAATGTCAAACATTTTTTAAAAATTTTTATATTTTATGGTTATTGATTTTATAAGGTTTTATGAAGTTATGTTCAAGATAAGATGACAATTTTGTTGAATATAAAAATCAATGCAAAATTCCAATTTAATTGTTAGAGATACTGTACTTTTAGTGCATATGGGCCCTTGTGGCACATTGAAGGCTGCATGTTCAATATGATGATGATGTTAATCATGGTTTGACCATTTACAAAATAAAATAATTTAAAAAAAATCACATTGAGATTGCATGAAGTACCATAACTGCAGTTTCTCACTAGCTTCTTTTCGTGGCAGGGACTTCACATTACATGACCTGTAGGATTTCAATGCCTTATAATGGAGCGAGTCTGGTAAGTCTAATTATCTATACAATATGGTAAATAATTGCGGGGATGTCAGGAAAGCTGGCTGGGATCTCCTAGTACAATAAAAAAAAAAAAAAATCCAGAGTAACTCCCGCAATTTTACTTCTTTTATACAGACTGAATTCATCGAAAGTTTTGGGATTTCTGTTGTCAAGCTTTTATTGCGTAGAGGATTGGATTTATACAACTAAAAGATATCACTAACGGATGAAGTTCGTTTCCTACTCTTATTTTATACACTCTCAACTTATAAGGCAGGCGAGTTGTCCATACTAGCGTTTCATGGTATTCTTAATTTTTTGGACATTTTTGGTGAACGGTGAATTCAGGCTTATGTGAAAACTTTTAAACACTCAGATACAAACAAGAATGTCTCCCCTCCGTCTCACTGCTTTACCAGAAGGTAGAGTAGTGGGACAGAGGGGAGACTTTCACTTTATGAAAAGATTCCGTTTGTACGATTCATTTTCCTTCCCCTGCGAGTTGGCGCTTGAATTGTTAATACGGCCTTGAGTGAACCTTGTATAAATGTATTCCAAAATTAAGAAAGCTTTTAAGCCCTGCTCTTTTGCATTAAAGATATTTCAGACAAATCGAAATCCTCTTTTCGCTCAACACTATCAGCAAACAAAGTACTAAGTAGGTAATTCAATTGAATTATTTAAAAATAATTAAAAGCATAAACTGTTTAAGAACTGACTGCAAGTGGAACCTAGTTTAATGCCTTCAAGGACTGGAAATAAATAGTTAAGGTTGAAACAAAATGAAATTAACATAATTTCTTATGAACTTTCTATCATCTTTAAAGAAGTACCTAATATGTATTTAGTATTGGCATTAATCAGTTCAAATTATGCAAGGAAGCACAATTATTCACATCAGCAAAAAAAAAAAAAAAAAAAACACCTGTCAGTCACAGTTTGCTCATTTCTTAGAAGTAAAAAATCCACTTCTGCTTTGAACTTTTCAGTCTCTCTACCTCAACTACCTTGGGAGGAAAGCTGGCCGGGTGGGTCAAGTGCCTGCTTGGCAACCCAAAGGTTCCGGATTCGAATCCCGACTTGGATTAGAGTAGAAAATGCAAAAACCTTGGGAGGTGCAATATGGCCACAGAAGCCGATGCGCCAACAACTAACAAAAAAAAAAAAAAATGAATAAATAAATAATCGGATGGATTGATGAATGATAAATTGCTCCAGATAAGAAGCAAAACAAACGATAGAATCGGCGAAAATGGTACCAAAAGTGGGGTTGAAGTAAAGCGCACTACATGAACATTAGGAGCTAAACATCGCAACTTGAAACAACTAGTAGCTACATTCTGGATGGATGATATTCTGTAAATTGATGATTGTGAATCCCGGAAAAATTTGCAAATAATGATTTCTAAACAAGTTTGTTAATCTACCACTGACTACCCGGCTGTGGTATTTTTGATATGTTCGGTTACTGTAGAGGAAACCATAGCTGCTGACTCTCCGGTTTAATGGATGTGGCTATTAAAAAAGACTGCGCGCGCAGCCACTACACACTAAGAGTCATTTGTGAAACAAGGGTACAGCAGTTGACCTTGAATCTTTCCCTAATTGTCTTCCAATTCACATTCCAATACGCTTTGCAGTGAGACAGGTTTTCATTATCTTGTGTTTTTGCATTTTGTTAGAAAAATGATAGATAAAAGAATCAAACAACGAATCAATCTCAAATTACTAATTAACAAAACTAAATAAAACCCAACTGAAAGTTAAGAGTTGTTAATTCGTTTATGGGAAAGATACTATATCAAGAGCTAGGGTGCATGAATGACAAAATATTTTTAGAAGGAAGAGGGAATGTGGAAGACAATGAACGACCAGGCGCTCGGGTATCCATGAAAACCAATGAAAATGTAGACCGGGATATTGATTAGAAGTTGATTGTTGTTTGACCATTAGAATGGTTGCTTCAGAACTCAACATGGACAAAGAAACGGATACATTTTAAATGAAAATTTAGGCATGAGAAAAGTGTCTGCCAAGATGTTAGAAATGTTGAATGAAGATCAAAGAATGAGAAGACTCCAAGTTTGTGAAGATATTTTGAAAACAATTGAAGTTCCAGACTTTCTGAGTACTGTAATTATTTTCAGTGAAAGTTGGCAGTTCCAGTACGACCTAGAAACTAAAAGAGAGTTACTATAATGGAAGACAAAACAATCTCCCAGACAAAAAAAAAAAAAAAAAAGTTAAAATTATAACCGAAAACCGTGCTCCTTGTTTTCTTTGAATACGTCCCACTAAATCAGACTATCAATCAAACATACTACACTGAATTTCTCAAAAGGCTGCGTGAAAATATTTAAAGGGAGAGACCTGAATTGTGGAAGGATGGTTGAATGCTCTATCACACAACGCGCTCTCTGTTCGCCAGTTTCTTGCCAAAAAAACAAATGCCTGTATGTGAACATGCACCCTACTCTCTAGACCTAGCAGCCCTGTGTGACTTTTTTCTCTTCCCTAAACTGAAAAATGTACAGTACTTAAGGGAACCCATTTTCAGTCCATTGAAGACTTTCAGGAAAAAAAACCCACCGAAGTGTTAAAAGGGTTTACAGGAGATGACTTCCAGAAAAGTTTCTGTGTTGGAAGAAAGATATATAATGATGTGTGCACGCCCAAGGCGATTATTTTGAAGGGGATAACTTGTATTGCTCAATTTGACCCCTTCTGCATCTCACCGTTGTAAACTGGGAGACAGAAACCAGTTGCAAGTATTGACATACTTGTAACTAGTTTCTGTCTTTTTGCAATGACATGGATATCTCTGTTTTTATTTTCGCAAAAAAAGACAAAGAAATGAAAAAAAAAAAATAGGAAAACTACTTTAAAATCGGATTGTTTAAACAATTTTGTCATTTTCGGTAACGTATACGGCTGTCATAAACACGTGAAAACAGTTAGCCATAGTCATTAAAAGAAGCAGACTTTATCCTGTAGGTTTTCATCTACAGTGATAGTATGTCATGAACATGAAAACATGTTGACAGAATATGAACTGATAGTAATACTCTACAACATTCGTGGCAAACTTTATTGTGTTGATACAGTGGGTAATAAAGCGTTAGAGTAGTTCTTCCAATGTTGTCGAGATGATTTGCGTGCTCGTGCTGATGCGATCCAATGAAGTGTTTCACATTCAATTTTTCATACTTATAGCAAAAGCTGTATGACGAATTTGAAATGAATCGCTTTAAAAAAAAAAAAACGAGGTTTCTCAGTTATCATTGATAAAAAAAATTTAGCAGACCCACAGAAAAATAGATTTTCTATCAATTTTTCTTTCATAATAATAAAATAAAAGAATTGATGTACAGTGGTCCTTGGTTGTAGAACCGACAAATGCACGAGAAAGCTTGAAATTTAATAAATTATTTTAACAATTCCTCATAGCAATTCTGATTGCGAAGAATATTCAACCATGTGTAAAAAAAAAAAAAAAAAAAAAACTGAGTTCAAATCTTTTATATATAGGAAAGCATTCAGAAATGCCCTTGACAAACAAGTCTAAATAACAGTGACACTTTTATAAGCCAAAATTTGATCCAAAAATTCATTTCTGTTTCATAATCAATTGATGTCTAACAGACAATAAAAACAGCAAATCCCAGTATGCTTGAAAGTATACTGCAAACAGTCCTGTGGCCGTATTTTAAATATAAAATGCGTATGCTGTCAGGAAAATTTAATTTCTAGTACAGTGTGACTTAGAACTCCTTTATCTGAAAAATCTGTTAGCTCTTTTTCCTTTTGTTAGTCTCCTGTTTCCTTTCTGCTTACAGTAACCGATCTTAGTCTTGCTGCTGTGTGGGAACCACCCGAGTGACCTTAAAATTTATGACACATTGTGTGAAACAGTGGGCAATTCCATCCTATGTACTGTCATCAACGGAGAGCCACGATATCAACTTCGTCTATCGAGTTAAAGATAAGACAAATCTTACAGTTTTTCAACTGTATACGTCATATAGTGTGCATTTTAGGCGAAAATAGTAGTGAGAACCTTCAGTAGAAAAACGTCATCTACATTATGACGTGTATACCAATCTGATAAGTTTAATGAGCGTATACAGAACACCTGCGCCCTTCACCATGTGACAGAAATTACCGATCGTTTTCTGATTGCTACAAGACGGTGAAACTTCTATGATACTGTTTTTTCCGTGCTCAACCAGTTTGAAAACTGTCATCTAAACGTATCTTAGATGGCTCACAGATAGAGCACCCTTCCGGTGAAGACAGTAGCAGTGTCAAGGTCGATATCACAGGCGTTAACTCCTGAGGTGTCACTCACGTGTCGTTAGAAGAGGGTATTTGTAGGGAGTTGAATGATCACGTGGGAAATTGGTGTGTGAATTTTCTTGAAGTCGCATTTCTCAGAACTGTCAGTGCACGTTGTTATTTATACTGAAGTATTATAATAGATAAATCTTATCTATCTCATCCTTGATGTATATAATTATTCATTTTTCTTTCCCTCCCTTTTTTTAAACGTTTGACGTCTGCGAGTTAATGTTTAATATTCACATGCGTTCAGTAGAGGATTTTAGTGAACATATGCGAGTTTACAGAATCATCAGTACGGTTTTGAAGCAGTATTTTTTGTTCAGTTTGACTGGAAATTGTTTCTTCAAGTTTACTGAAATTCTAAGGTGACAGAAGTTCGAGTTGGCTGAAGGGGTTGTGGTAAATATCGTGGCACGACCAATGCCAAGTGAAAGTACAGAATATGCACTTCACAAATTCACATCCAAGTGATATACCATTTTATGGTAGTCGATCAAACTTCTCTGTGGTCATTCCAGAGCATGAATAGAAAATTTATTTATTTTTTAACATGTTCCCTGCTTTATTGAAGACAAATCAGTTGATCTTCCGAGCCAGAGAAGCAGAATAATATCATTGAGATATTATTGGAATATTTATATGGTATTCCCTTACTGGAACTTTGAACATATCAATTTCAGAAGCACAGGCATTTAGAGTGGTCACCACGATGCCGAGTGGTCAACCCGAAGTGCATAAGTATATGCACTTTGAGTCACCGTGGTTCAATCCCATGACTGATAAATACAGTGTTGTTTCTTGTATTCTCTATCTTATGAACTCCTGAGCATCCCGGAGTATAAACAAAAAACAAAACTTAATGCCGTGAAGTGTACGATTGTTGTAGATGATGTCTTTCCATACCTTGACTGTTGTCATGGTTTGTGGCTTCCTAATGCAGAATGAACGTGACCGGTCCCAATGCATCTGTCGCTGGCTTCAAGACTGGATAGAGATTTGTTACTGTGTTCAAACCAATGAGCTATTTCCTGACCTTAGAGGCACATCTGGAATTAGAAATGGAAAGCTAATCATTTACGTATTTATACCTAAAAACATTCGTGCAAATTTCGAACAGATATATCTGCTTCTACGTGTGGCAGTTGGAGCTCTGAGTAGTATAAGGTTTATTTCGAACTATCCAGCCAATATTAGGAGGAGACTCAATACAGAATGAATGTATGATCATGGTCTTTCTTATAAAGCGCATGAAGGGAAATATTTTCTACTTTTATGATTTTGAAACGAACACCACTAATATTTTCAAGAGCATGACCATTTCTCCAAAATCCTCTCACAAGAACTTCATCGTTTTCCTCACTAAATTAAGATAACCATCTTTAGGAGCAAGAGGTAGTAATTTTTTCCCCATTTTTATTAAATGTGTGTGTGCCCTCATATTTTCTGATGACAGAATTTGGTTGTTCTGACTTCAACTCAAATTCAAGAACAATTCCTTTAGCATGTGAGGCAGCACCAAATGGATTAGCTTTCCAACAACTTCCTAATTGACTCTTATAATCTTTATTATGCCAACGCTGTTTATGGTGATGATCACGATGCTTATGTGGTTGAACGAAGTCCCCATATTCAATACAACGTGGAACAAAAGATCGTTGTTGTAGGATTTTAGGAGCATCAGCGACTAAGGCCATATTGCTCCACGTATACTGTCTGCAAATTGCGTGTAGTTTGTGGTCGATTTTCTGTTTGCTGGACAACATGTTTTTTTCTCCCGAGTTTCCGGGAGACCAAACCATCCTACGCTCGCCTGAGACCGACAAACTCAGACACGGTGTGAAAAAGACCCACAAAAATTCCTCACGTCATCGACGAGACTCGAACTCAGATTTTTTCCACCAGGTTTGGGGAGGCAACTGTTCTGTCCTAAGCCACAATATGAGTTTTCCATTGAGTTACCAAACTGTGAGTGGTGAATACTTTTTGTTTAGCAGCTCACGACTTCTTTCTGCATGTTTAGAACTTTCAAAAGAGAGGTTAAATATATCAAAACCAGAATCTTAATACTTATTCCACTGTACTGGTGATTCGACAAATCTTTCAATGATAGATTACGTATTAGACTAAAGTGACGTCAGGTAACATCAGCCATGCCGATCACGTAAGGCATTCATGTTTCGAAATTCGTGATTTAGTATCACGTTTTGTTTCATAACCGGAAGCGGAATTGACTTTTTTTTAAAAAAATCTCTTTGCCTTGAAGGATTTAAAGCTTAAAAGCCTCACGCTGTTAATACTTAACTATTTGAATGTGATTGACAAAATCTTTTCGTTTAAAACCAACATCATCTACAAAACTGATAATATTAGTTTACATACTGACAGTGAAAAGGAGTGACTTGAGAGTTGGCAACACACCTGTTCGCAGTTTGAAAGAATTTGATTTGAATGGCATGCAATCAATCATCTACAGCCAAAAGAGTCACGTCTGGTCAAGGAGCGGCTAACAGCTTCCTATGACAATGTTGTAACGTCAATCAATTATGGACTGAAGGTTTGGAATAGGCATGCCCAACCCAAGTCTCCAGGTCACATACAACCCACAAAATTATTTATTAGGGTCGTGAATGCATAAGGAAGCTTACAATTTTCGTGAACTTTACTGTGTAAGAGTGTTATGGGAATGCGTTTATTCGTACTTGTGGGAGTGAGTGACAAATAAACCAAGAAAAAGATGAATACTTTTTCATCTTTGTTATAAGACCTCAAAGAAATATATATATATATATATATATATATATATATATATATATTTCTTTGCAAATCTGGGTTATTGTGGAAAGGGTGGGGGATTGTGCAGGATATATTCCTGACTGCGTTACTGTGAATGACTAGTTACATATTTTTAAATAGAAACTACTTTTTTTTGTATCTATGCTATGAGAATGAAAAAATGTATACATTTTTTTTCAGTTTTTAGATTATATAGGATCTGTTTTTGGCTCCTTCAGAATATAATAATTTCTTCAGTGCTATGCTAGGTATGAAGAGAAAATTATTGGGTTTCACTATGTATCTTGTGGTATTAGGAAGCAAAATACTCGTACTTAGAGCGAGTTCTTAACTAGATAATGCACGTTTTTTTAGAGACATGAGGCAGGTGTGTCCCGAACACCTGTTCAGTTGTTAATAGTTTGAGATAAATTACTTGTGGTTGTAGACTGAAATGTACGGCACCTTTACTTTTTACTTATTTCCAAATGAAATATTTTTGAAACATAAATAAAATGGGTAAATAGGTAACTTTTGTTCGATATCAAACATCGGAAAAAAGTTTAAAACTGACACTATGGACACAATAAAAATGGTAAGTAAATCAGATATAAACAACGAACGAGAGTTCAAATCAGGGTTTTGGTTGGAATGGAAAAGAAAAAGAGAACAAAAACAGTGCGTTTTAAGAAGTTAAATTAATATAGCATATTTTCTGCTTCTTTTAACGTGGTAAACAGGAGCCTATTACACTCTGGTTTCGTGATGAAAAATCTAAATAAAAATCTTCTTCGAAAATATAGTTTTTTTTTTTTTTTTTTCCCCTTTACTGTACTTCTGTACTCTAGCATAACTATCACTAGGTCAAAGAAGTTTACAATAAATCATGACTCACAATCTCGGGTCTTTCATCCAGCAAACACGTAAATCGACCACAGAACACATGCAATTTACAAACATAATATGCGCCACAATGTGGTCTAAGTCACTGAGTCACCAGGTCAGAGGAGAGGAGTTTATAACGCACCCGAACCTTTAGTCACTATCGAACAGGGCCGCCTCTGTTTTTAATAATAGTGCGTGCGCGGCATGGATTTTATAAGGCGTTTTAGTGCGTTTTGGTCTTGTAATTATTCTTCCTGCATAATATTGTGTATCTGCGACAAAGTAAGAGGACCGTTGAATAGCTTTCTCCATACATTCTCATTAGGATTGAGATCAGATGAATGTGAGGACCAGGAAAGGTGGTGGAAATCCGTGTCATGTTCTCTGAACCATTCTTGCACGATGCGCTCTTGCATTGTCATCCATAAAGTGGCCATCACCGTCGGGATAAAAGTGTAACGTTGTAGGGTGCAGTAGATCTGATACAAAATTCAGGTACTCTCTGGATGACATTCGACCTTCCACCGATATCAACGGACCCAGTCATTCGTGGACAAAGCATTCCACATACTACCTCTAGATGTTTGGGTTGTCTTAACAAGCCAAGCCGAGTCCAACCCATTCGCGAGGTTCTCGCCACACTCTACCTGCCACCAGGGCTAAATAAAGTGTATCTTGATTCGTCTGGCTACACGACTTTCTTCCACTGTCCAATCATGACGTTCTTGGCACCATGGCAGCGCATTTTTTTCTATTTTTCGCTGAATATCACCCCACATTAAGTGGCTTCCGAATAGGCAGGCGACTGCCAATACCAATTTCTTGATTCCTTGCGCATGGGAAGGGTTGAAATTATTATTATAATTAGCCATATGGTGCAAGGGAGCCTGAGACTATTGCTGCACCAGCGAAGAAAAAATTCTGAATTACCCCTGAGAGAGAGAGAGAGAGAGAGAGGTAGAAGGGAATTACCAAGAAAGAGAAGAATAATGATATCCAGCTCAGGACCCTGAGTGTGCCAAGCCCATACTCACCAGATGTGAGCCACTGGGGTTAATAGAGCAGTTCTGGGCTTGGTTGAATTCAGATGTTATTTTATGCAGACCAGACGTCCTATTTTTTCTGTACTCCTCCTTAGAGTACGACATCTTCGCTCTCGCAGTATTGTTATTTGCCATAAGACACAGAGATGTGGAAGACTGATTGCTTTCTTTTCATTAAAAACCTTTGAGAAACCAGTTATGTCTTTTTTTCTTGAATCATGACTCTTGCTAAATGTGCAGCCACGATAAGACATTTTTTAAAGGTTGATAGATCACGCATTTTCCCTTATTCTGGCTACAGATACTGCAGTCCAACAGCCTGTGCAGTCTTTATATTCAAAGAGGCAACACGTTATCGCTCATGTCACAGTTTTCTTTGCATATATTTGCATGAATTTCGCATTTATGTGGTTCTTTTGTTTGTGGCTGTCTTTTTACAAAGGCTCGTATTTTTTTGCCAATTTGTGTGAGTAACTCATAAAACCAACGTTAATCGTATTTAGCAATCACTTGGGATTGAACCACGGTCCACTCAAAGAGCATGTGCTACTGCACTCTCGCTCCTGACCCTCGACTACGTAGTGGATCTCCGGTGAAGTCCATGGTTTTCATTTCGGCAACTCTGGTTTTTCGTCCAGAAATCACCAAACAGCACACGCAATTTACAGACATACAGCGCAATGTGATCTGTTAGCATTAGTAAAGGCACATGCAAGAAAGCAAGCTTATAGCATCAGTCCCCCCCCCAAAAAAAAAACCTAATTTCACCCATTCACTCGCTGTAAATGTTTGTCTAGTTCTGCCTTGAATCTAATTAAGCTATCAACTTCTACAACGACAGATGGAAGTTTGTTCCAGCTCGTCCGACGAAATGGAAAAAATCGCCCGACGGGGCTTTCTGTATCACCTAGAAAAGTGAACCTGCACTCAGACCCGCTGGCTAAAGGCAAACTTCCCACATCCATCCTACAACTGTCTTTCCTCAATTTGAATTTATGCCCTCTCAGGCGGTTATTCTGAGGAAGAGGAAGAATCCCATCAGCATTGAGGATGCTCAAACCATTCAAGGCTTTATGCACCTGAATCAGATCACTTCGCATGTGCCTAGTCTCCAGACACTGTAATTTGCAAAACTTAAGCCTTTCTTCGTAAGAGCAACCCTTTGTTCCATTCACTAAACTTGTTGCCCTTCTCTGTACTCGTTCCAGCAGCTCTACATCCTTCTTAAAATGGGGCCTTCAGACCTGTATACAGTGCTAAAGGTGTGGCTTGACCATTGCCTTATATAAGGGGATAATCACCTCCTTATCCTGTATATCATTGACAAGGCAACATGAGCTACTCTTGCAGACCGTCTGCACTGCTCAGAAAACTTCATATCCGCCTGCAGAATTATCCCCAGGTCCTTTTCATTCTCGACCACTGCCAGTGGAGTCTAAACCGCCGTACCCTAGCCCTGTTTTACAAAGCAGTCTTTATTCCAGCCATCTCATGTGCTGCAAGGGTCTGGTATCACCGAGCAACTATTGTCACAAATCAGAAGATATTAGCCACCATTCAAAGAGCAATACTACTTACCATCACCAGAGACTGTTGCACGGTAAGCACTCCTGCTCTCCAAGTCCTCGGCGGAGTCCTCCCTCTAGATCTTGAAATAATTAGATGCTGCATGTTGTATCATCTGTCCAAAAGAAACTCCACTACCACCATTGGATTCACCATCAACCCAGCACGACAGAGAAAATTCGCCTTCTCGCATACCTGCAGCAGGCCTGGCAGGACAGACGGACGATATCCACTAAGGGAGCGATTACAAAGAAATTCATCCCTGAAGTAACGTTCACGTTCCCAAAAGCCTCAAGCTGGTTTTCCCCTGGCCTGTACATAACGTACCTCGTCACAGGCCATGGGTCAATACAAGAAAAGTTAACGTCTCTGGGCATCACAGATGATCCACGCTGCCACTGTGGCACTGACGAATCTTGGCACCATATAATGTATGACTGTCCTGACTATGAAGACTTGATCTATTCTGATCACAAAGATTATTAATTTGCCAAAGGATCAAGAACATATCATAATTGATACTCATGACAATTATAAGTACTTCACCACTTTTGCACAGGATATCTTCAATAGACGAAGACCATTAAGGAGCCTAAACCACCAAGACCAATAACTTGAGACAGATTCTGGGCACCGCTCTGCAGTAACATCAACCGCCAACCTCACCGAAGCTCATTGAACTGAAATTCACTTCCTTCATCCAAGTTCCATCGGGCTGATATCTGCAGGCAAGATCAACCGGTACCTGATCCCACTCAAGACTCCAAATCCAGACACTGGAGAACCAGCAGCTTTTCGGCCACAAGCCACATTGACAATCAAACCGAGCACTCTAGCCTGGTTTTCTTTTATTCTCCTCCCTGGCCAGGGGTAGGAGATTGGTTCCTGTGTCCTTCCCTCTGTCACCCCCTTCTGGTGAGGCATGGGCGTGCCTCACTGAATTTCTGGGGTCGCCTTCTCTATCGTCCCCATACCTCTATCTTTCCTCCCCAGGCTTCAGTCTCACCCCCCCCGAGTTGCTAATACTCCTAAAAACCAAATAACAACAACAATATCAGTCTCCCCCCTACTCTGTCTAACTCGCAGTATACACCCCACACAACTTATCAATTAATATATGCCAGTGCAGTACCACATAATTTGATACGTTACTCTGGGGTTATTGCTTCCCATGTGCAGACTTTACATCTGTCAATGTTAAACTTCAGTTACCACCTCTCAGCCCATCTGCTCAACTTTTCTAGAGCCTTTTGCAGCTGCGTACTGTCATTAGTGTCATTAACAACCCTCAACCCTGCCGACTTTCGTATCGCCTGCAATCTTGGACATTAAGCCTGATATACCATCATCAATATCAACTCTATCCTATTGAAGGGACGCCTCGATCTCAGGCAGTCCCCGCAAATAAAGATCGACCAGAACACTATAAAATTCTCCAGACAGCTGAAATACTTGGGTGTGGTACTGGACTCAAACCTATCATTCCGGGATCACCTGAAATACCTATGTGAAAAAAAAAATTACACGTTATGCAGCAATGATCGGAAGGGTCACGCCAAAGAATGGGGCCTGAACAAGCGTGTCTTGCGCTTGTTCTACAGAACCATCTTCACCCCGATTACAACATACGCATCAGGCGAATGGTACCAAAAAAAACCACAACAGTTACCAATAGACGCATAGTTGACTCTATCCATAGATCTATTTTGCTAACCATCAACCGCGCCTGCCCCACGGTGTGCACCCGCGCGCTGCAAGTCCTCGCTCTAGAAAAGTGAACCTACACTCAGACCTGCCTGGAATTTGCCATTGATCTGACCAACAACAGGAATGTGTAAAGGAAAAGGCTACATGCTCAACTGCAGTGGGTGTGGCAAGAAAGATGGACCACTTCTCACAAATGAGACATTACAAGGAAGTTTCTACCAGACATCGATCGAAACTACCCAATCTCGCCACCTTGGTTCTCCCAAGGTCTCCAAGTAACTTACCTCCTGACTGAGCATGGGGCAATAAATGCCAAACTATCACAACTCGGAATCCAAGATGACTCAACTTGCACCTGCGGGGGGGGGGTTGGAGAGCTGGCAGCACCTGATGCATGACTGCCAGCTCCATGATGACCTACGCAGTGTCCTCATCACTAAAATCCAATACTTACCACAGGGACAAGAACATCACCTCCTAGACACGAAGGAGGAATATCAAGTCTCCTCAAACTACGCGCAGGCTTTGTTCGCGAGAAGTAGAACCCAAATCGCCGCAGCCCGTAACATACCACCACCTTAAATCAGCGAATAGATGTAAACCCGACACCACCACCAGCTTGGGCTGGGAAGCGCGACGCAAGTTCCACCTTCAAGAAGTGGAAGATTAAGTAAGCAAACCACATCAGGACAGCAACTAACATGGACGGAACCTCTGTCCCTTGGATAACATCCCTAATATTACTACCAAACTTCTCTCTGTAGAGAGCTGGACCATTAGCAGAAATCCTACATTAGATAGGCAGTGCACAGTAGCAGACTCCCTCGTCTGGTACCCTCCTTACCCCTCCAAGAAATGGAGAACCAAGGAAATAAACTGAATAAGGAAGAGCAACAAACACGGACGGAACTCTGTCCCGTGGATGACATCTCGGACAATGACTATCTTGATAAACCCACCAACTGGGTCAACAGACGCAAAAAAAAAAAAAAAAATCAAATTATTATATTAAATTATTACATTATATTAATAATAATATAATAATTATATTATTATATTATTATCTCTTACATATACCCATATATGTATTATGACTTAAAATTGCATGTGTTTTCTGGTCGATTTGTCTGTTTTGCTGGACGAAAAAACCCCAGTTTCTGGAGGAAAAAACTTGCTATCTATGGCTGAGACCGACTAACTCAGCCACAGAGTGAAAAAAGCCCACTAAAGTTCCTCGCATCATCGACAAGAGGACCGACATCAGACAGCGGGATCCATTGCAAACCAGCTGCACAGGACTCAGGATATCGCGGTTTACTGTGGCCAGGCGACTCCACAAAGGTGGACTATTTGCCCGACGGCCAGTACGCTGTGTCCCTTTAACACCTGCCCATCGGAGACACCGTTTACAGTGGTGCATCGAACATAAGTACTGGATAGCAGCGCAATGTGGTAAGGTACTCTTTAGTGATGAGAATAGATTCAGTCTCAGCAGCGATTCTGGACGTCAGCTGATCTGGCGAGAGGTTGGCACACGCTATCACCCCGAAAACATCACTGAAAGGGATCGATATGGCGATCGAGGTGTTCTCATCTGGGGAGGCGTTATCTTGAATGGATGTAGAGAAATCTAGATACTGGAAGGCGGTTATGTAACTGGTACACACTACTGTACTGAAGTAATCCTTCCCCATGTGCGTCTGTTCCGAGGTGCCATTGGGCCCGAGTTCGTGTTTATGAATGATAACGCCAAACCCCATCGTACTGCAGCTGTTGATATGCTTTTGGAACGTGAGGACATTGTTTGTATGGATTGGCCTTCCCGTTTCTGTCGATCTAAATCCCATCGAACACACATGGGACGCTCTGGGGAGACGCCTAGCGGCACGTCCACACCCATCAGAAAACGTTTACCACCTGAAGATGGCACTGACAGAGGAATGGACAATGTTACGGCAAGAACTTACCAACAACATTGTTCTAAGTATGGACAGGCGGTGCAAAGACTGCATCGACATTAGGGATGGCCATATCTCCTACTGAGGACTACGTCTTTCCTTTGTTTACATCTTTGACAGTAATGCATCTGAATCTTGGCAGCCAGTGCTATGTTGCCAATTTTGAATAAAGTCCCTGATTACCGTTTTGTTTCCGTTGTTGTATCGGTGTTGTTTCCTTCATTTCTGTACCTCACGAGGTTCCTTTGGTATGCTTTTCCCATATCCAGGCCACTCCTATGAGAAGCTAAAGGTGAAAACCTGACTGGTCCTTAAGTTTTGCACAGCAGTGTATGTACCCCATGCATTTTTGTTCTCTGCCACATCTGACATCCATTTAGGCCTAAATCTTGAACAATATTTCTTAGTTAGTACGAAAAGCCTAGTAGCTTCCAAGATTAATTCTTTGAATGCTTCCCATTTTGAATTTGCTATTGATAACATCATCAGTTGGTCCCACCGTATAGAATTGAAATACTGCCTCAGACCACCGTAGTCACCTTTACGAAAGCAAAAACCCTTCCCTTTACCCCTGATGGTAGTCACCTTTTTGAGTAAATCCCACTTCAGCACACTGTGATCACTTCCACCTAGTGGTTCCTTTATCTGCAGATTCTTAATGCATGAAGAATCACTACTGATAATCAGATCAAGAGTATTACTCCCTCTAGTTGCCTCCCGAATATGCTGCTGTAGAAAACAATCGTCTAATTAATCCACAAAAACCTTGCTAGTGTGTGAGTGACCAACCCATAAATTCCATTCAATATCTGGGAAATTAAAATCCCCAGAGTCATTAGGCCTATAACACACTCCTGCTCTCACTTTTGCTTTTCCAGTACAGTGTCGTGTCACATCAAACTGACTCGACACTGCACTGTCCAGCCATGTCGACTGGCTCTAGTTCCTTGGATTTTATGTGTTTCTTAACTAATAGCATAACCCCTCCTCCCTTCCTATCCTGTCTATCCTTCCTGTACACATTGCACTCCCCAAATTCCAGTTCTGCATTCCTTATATCTGTGTGACACAACATCTCTGATATCCCAACAAAATCTGCCTTTGATGTTTTGACCAACTCTCTATCTATGCCGCTGATGCGCCTAAAAGTCCATTGTCCCATATTTTTTACTTTTAACGTGGTGAATAAGAGCCTAATTCAGTCTTGATCTGTGACGTAGAAAACTCTGGTTTATTGTGGGACAAATAGAAAATTGACCACAGAATAAATGCAATTTACAGACATACACTCAGTGTTCACTGAATTATGACCATCTCATCCGTTGTGGATTATGCCGCATAGTTCCCACATTTAAAAAACGAACAGCTTCCTACGCTAGAGCAATGGTAATTTGCATATAGTTGTGCAAGTCGAAGTCAGAGTGATTAATTAGCAATTATGGACGTAGTAAAGATATTACGCAGTTTCAAAAGGGGCTTGTGTGTCGGATACTTCTATCTGGGAAAAGGCACGTCTTGTCTGTTGCTCACGGCCCACTGTGGTTGAGGTATACAAAGAATGGTGTTGAACAGATTGAACCGCCGATAGAACTGTAAAGGATTACACAAGGTGGATAATAATGGTGAGCGAAGGGCGCTGCTCGTTGTACGGGCTCAACGGCATGTCACTGCTAATTGACATCGCAATACGATATGTGGAGAATGCAAAATCAATATCGCAAATGACGATGCGCTGCTCTCTCACACGTATGGAGATTCTAGTTCTACATCAGACGACCCAATAGACACACTCGCTCTCTCCCTCACCGCTGATAATCGTGGACGGTGAATGCTGTGGTGCCAACAACGCGCTAGTTGGACACTGGAGGATTGAAAACAAGTGTACTGGTCGGATGACTCCAAATACCTGTTGCAACACACGGCCGGATGGCTTCGTGTGTGACGCAAGCAACGCGAGTCCCTGAACCCATCGTGTATTATGCCCACTATCCAGGCAGGTGGGGGTGGTTGCTTAATATTGGACATATTTTGCTGGCAAGAACCCCTAGTGCGTATGGACCAACTGGTGAGGTCTACCGGCAACTGTTAGAAGACCATGTAAACCCTGCTATTTTTCATTTTTCCTGGACAGAAACGGGATCTTCCAAGACGATAATGTGCTATGTCATCGGGCCCACACTGTGCACGAGTGGTTAGAGGAACACAATGAAAGCCACGATCCCAAAGAATTAGAGGAAAATCTTAATCAGTTATGCAGAGTTAGTAAGGATTTTGAACTAACGTTGATTATGGCTAAAACAAAAGTAATGATGAACAAGTATGCCACGGAAAGGGAAATAATGATTGAAGGAGCAGTAATTGAAAAGGTGGAGTCATATACTTATCTGGGACAAGTTATTAGCTGTAATAATGATAAATGGCTGGAAGTCAAGAGAAGAATAAATTTTGGATGGATAGCATTCAGGAAATATAGTCACATACTGAAGAGCAATATCCCAGTTTGTCTGAAACGTAAAATAATGAATCAATGTATACTCCCCACCATGACTTATGGAAGTGAAACTTGGGCACTCACCAAAAGAATGGAAGAGAAGCTGAGAACTACACAGCGAAGAATGGAACGAATTATATTGGGAATCAGACTGTTAGATAAGAAGAGAAACACATGGATTAGGCAGCAAACTCAAGTAAAGGACATTCTTATCAAAACTAAAGAACTAAAATGGTCTTGGGCAGGACACGTAGCTTGAAGACATGATGACAGATGGACTAAGAAAATAACAGAATGGTACCCAAGAGGAGCTAGAAGAAAACCTGGAAGACAAAGGCGGAGATGGATAGATGAAATTCATGAGTTTCTGGGTAGTAAATGGATGGCCAGTGCTCAAAACAGAAGGAACTGGAAAGTTGCTGGAGAGGCCTTCATCCTGCAGTGGATTGAAAATGGCTGATGATGATGAATGAAGATATCACCCATCTTGACTGGCCTCCACGTTTGGAACGGGAAGTGAGGCGTATGGACACCAACCGTCATATATTCCAATAATGTGGAAAGCCTTGCATGATGCATGGCTGCAAATCCCTACAACGTCTTCAAATATTTAATGAAGCCAAAAACTGGGCGAAGAGTGGCTGTTATCCATCTAAACGGTTGCCCAACATGGTATTAGATGGGTGGTCACAATTCAGTGATCATTTAGTGTATATAGGGCAGAATATGGCCTAAATTGCTGATGCGCCTAAAAAATCTACAACAATCCTGATGGAGAATCGAAATAAAAATGTTCGAAAGACGGCTGATGATACCTGGTAAAAGCAACTATTGGTACCATGGCTCATGGCATTGCCACAATAACACTGAAAAAATAAAAGTAAATATTTTTTGTATGTCTGTGTTTAATACTTATTTATATTTATTATGTTCATTTATTGGTAAGTATTGATTTTGTATTTAGCCACTCTAAACTGGCTTTTATTGTTTACATACAGGAGGTGACCCACTCTTGTGCCTAACGACGCTTTGGAATTCTTCTCCACCGATTGAAGGATAGCTAGATTGTACCATAGCAAAACTAACAATTTCCAGCCTCTCATTTACTTTTGTTCGTGTTTATTCGCAGTGAATAAGTAATTTAAAAAAAAAAATTGTTGCTGTCCTACAATGATCAACTTGAACGATTAGGCGGCCTCTACCTGATCTAAATACTATGTAAAGCAGGCTTTTAATGAAAAAAAAATATTTTATTATTAATTTTTTTCTAAATTTTGACACTATCAGTTTGAATACGTTGCTGTTGAATAAGTAATTTTTGTCATTCAGTGATTAGTCATTTCTAATTTAGCTTTCAATTCCTTGAAGCGAAATCTCGTTTAGATCTTTAATGCCCAGAATTCTTCCTTTTTAATTTTAATCAAGAAGTGTAGGAGCTGTTCATGTTTTTAATTCTGTGCGGATGTGCTTCGTTTTATTTTATGACAAGAATGACAGATCATCTCGAGGTTTTCCTTTATCTTAAAATTTTGACCACTATTAGTATGAACAGCTGAGGCTAATGTTCCTCTTACATTATCCTTCCTTTTTTTGCAAATAAGATTTGTCGCGTTTTTCTTTAATTAATCTTATTCGCAAAGATGAGAAATTAGCTGACATTTATTGTAAAAAGAATTTTCTGCTTCGGTGATTGCTTATACAGTATTTGATTCTGTATAACCAGCACTTCAATGAAAATTCTCTCGTGGATACTAAAGGTACCCCATGCACGTGCATCTAAATTAACACACGCATACATGTGTACCCGCGCGTGCTCATGCACATAACATCATAAATAGAATTGCTTTGCTAATACAAACAGTTATGGTAACCAAAACGGTAGCTACATTAGGCAGCTGGGAGTGCCCTGCTAGGCGATAAGATGAAGCCGTGCGAAACTGTGGATGTTGCTGACAGACATCGGTCCCAGATGGATGACGTCACTGAAACTGGTCATTCATTTTATCAAAAGGAAACAGACTTTTGTTTCGTTTTATATATTGCCCGTAGTTTGAGTGACTGCTTTTTTGGCCCCTTTCCTCTGGAGTAAGATATACAAGCATTATTTATTCTTCTTAGAAGTCACTTGAAAATATTTTGCTGAATAAACTCTTCAATCATTCCACAATTTAAACACAGATGTATAGAAAAGTTCCGTGCATCTAAATTAGATAGCAGTCATTTGAGAATTAAAAATATTCAATTCTAATCCTCTTCTAGCACCATAGAGTATTTCAATTAAAAAGGAAACACAATGCAAGGAAAGATTTTCATTTTGTAATGGACATTTTGCAAATTAGATAGCAGTCATTTGAGAATTAAAAATATTCAATTTTAATCCTCCTCTAGCACCATAGAATATTTCAATTAAAAAGGAAAGACACTGCAAGGAAAGACCTTTCATTTTGTAATGGAAATGTAGTAGAGGCATGTGATGCAAGATAGCAAGTTAAAAAAAAAAAAGAAAGAAAAAACGTTTCACACATATATTCCCTCTAAAAGTTTGTCCAGTTCCTCCTTTAATTTATTTAAGCTATCAACTTCCACAACGACAGATGAAAGTTTGTTCCAGCATTCAACTACCTCTGGCTAAAAGCAAATTTCCGCACATCTATTCGACAATCGGCTTTCCTCAATTTCAGTGTATGCCCCTCAGGTTTGTAATCTGAGCAAGAGGAAGAATCCCATCAGCATTGAGCCTGCTCAATCCCTTCAAGGTCTTATACACCTCAAACAGATCACCTCGCAGGTGCCTAATCTCCAGACGCTGCAATTTGCAGAACTTAAGCCTTTTTTGGTAAGAGGACCCGTTCGTTTCCCTCACCAGTCTTGTAGCCCTTCTTTGTCTCGCTCAAGAAACTCAACATCCTAATTCCTTATACAAAGCGATAATAACCTCCTTTTCCCTACTTCAAAAGCATGTTTCTCATGCTTATGAAATTGTCACTTATTATTTTTGTTTTAATCGAACTGTTTAAATATTGAAAGCTTATACTGGAATGGACCGGAAAGCACCGGTAGCATCGAGTGTTCCATTTCGACTCATGGTTTAAATACTGTTTAACTTTAAGTCTTTTCTTTCTAATCGAAACTAAACTTTCCATCATCATTTGCCATACCTCACAGATTGTTAGGCATGGTACTTGAGAGGTATCTGGCCACTTTCTGTTAGGATCCATTATTTATAATTTTGATAAGGATAAAGGTCATAAAATTATAGGGGTGTAATTTTATTAAACACTTCATTCAAACTGTATTAATCAGAAAAATTAAATAAAACTTTAGACTTACGTGATGAGCAGCAAGATTTAGTACAAATCGATCATGCATGGTGCAATATTAATGATAAAGCAATAATGGAAAAATAATTAGAATGGAATAGAACAATTTCTGCGTTTTAGATTTAACAAAAGCTTTTGGTCAAGTTAAGAAGTTTTTATAAGAAGTTAGCATTAGCATTAGTAGAGGCATTTGATGCAAGAAAGCAAGCTTATGCAGCATCAGCAAAAAAAAAAAAAAAAAAAAAAAAAAACACTTCCACTTCACCCCTCTGTTCGTTCAAAATACCTGTCCAGCTGAGCCTTAAACTTATTTAGGCTATCAACTTCCACGACAAGGGATGGAAGTCTGTTCCACCAACCAACCACTCGCTGGCTAAAGGAAAATTTCCGCACATCTATCCTACATCTGTCTTTCCTCAATTTGAATTTATGCCCTCTCAGGTGATTATTCTGAGCGAGAGGAAGAATCCCATCAGCATTGAGCATGCTCAAACCATTCAATGCTTTATACACCTCTATCAGATCACCTCGCTGGTGCCTAGTCTCCAGACACTGTAATTTGCAAAACTTAAGCCTTTCTTCGTAAGAGCACCCCTTTGTTCCATTCACTAATCTTGTTGCCCTTCTCTGTACTCGTTCCAGCAGCTCTACATCCTTCTTGAAATGAGGCCTCCAGACCTGTATACAGTACTCTAGGTGTGGCCTGACCATTGCCTTATACAAGGGAATAATCACCTCCTTATCCCTGCTAGAAAAATTCCTATATATCAATGACAATACACCATGAGCTACTCTTGCAGCCCGTCTGCACTGCTCAAAGAACTTCATATCTGCCTGCACAACCACCCCCAAGTCCCTTTCATTCTCTACCACTGTCAGTGTAGTACCACAGAGTTGATACGTTGCTCTGGGGTTGCTGTTTCATGGGAAACAGCAACCCCAGAGCAACGTTGACATAAAAGATGTAATAGAAATCTTGTACAAAGTTCTTAAACAATTATGTACACAGATGTACATAATTGATACAAAGATTCTGTACAAAAATGTTTTACACAGTTCCTAAACGACTGGATGGGACCTATCCAGTTATATTAAAGGCCAGCAAAGGAAGTAAGCAAACCCTTACCCGTAATTATGAGAGCTTTCTTGGGGAGGTACCCATGGACTGGAAATGTGCAAATGTGACCCCAATTCACAAAGGACGATCAAAGGGTGACACAAGTAATTATAGACTTGTTAGTTTAACTTCTGTTCCAGGGAAATTAATGGAGGCACTGGTTAAAGTAGCACTGCAGGATCATCTAGACAAGACTTCAGTTATAGCTCGGACACAGCATTGGTTTGTTAAGGGGAAGTCTTGTCTGATCAATTTGATTGGATACTATGATGTGGTCACAATGTAACTGGATGCAATATATATGGATCTTAGACAGGCTTATAAATTACTTTATAAGCTGAAACATATTGGAATCACAGGGAAAATCCTCAGGTGGATAGCAGGATGGCTTCAGGGCAGGAGTCAGAAGGTTGTGATAAGTGGGGTTCCCCAAGGATCAGTATTGGAACCACTGTTATTTTTGATTTTCTTAAATGACATCGATGAAGGGATAGAAGGCATGATGTCTAAATTTGCAGTTGATGTAAAGATTGATAGATTAGTTCATAATCACCGTCAGGCAGAGCTGCTTCAGAGTGACCCGATAAACTCCGGGATAGTCAGAAAAGTGGCAGCTATGCTTTAATCCAGCAAAGTGGAAGGTCTTACACCTGGGGAACATTAACCTCAAATAACTTATACACTTTGTGGAGTAGAATTAAAGTCAGTAGTGGAAGAAAGGGATTTGGGAGTTACGATACGGTCAGACGTGAACTTCTCCGAGCATTGTAGACAGGTTGCAAGGAAGGCCCATAGTGTCCTATGGATTATTTATCGAACATTTGCTAGTAGAGATAAGGACGTCATAATCCCATTATATAAGGCTATTGTTAGACCACACTTGGAATACTGTGTTCAAGTGCGGATATCGCACCTAAAAAGAGACATCGTGCTTCTTGAAAGGGATCAAATACGGTTAACTCGCGCCTGGTGAGATCTGATAAAGGGCGTCCATATGAGGAAAGACTTCAAATTATTATTATTACTAAAAAAATTTCCAAGTTATCCTGAGAGAGAGAGAGAGAGAGAGAGAGAGAGAGAGAGAGAGAGAGAGAGAGAGAGAGATATGTGTGTGATTTTGCACAGCTTGGAAACTAGGCAACTTAGAGGCGACTTGATTGAAGTGTTTAAGGCTCTGAGAAGCAATAGTAAAATGAATGAGGGCGAAATTTTCACGGTTATGAATGATTCTAGAACTAGGGACCATAAATTCAAGTTATGGGGGAAATGTTTAGAGTGGATTGCATGAAGTTTTATTTTCGCCAGCGAGTTATAAATTACTGGAATAAGTTACCTACAGGGGTGGTAGAGGCTGACAGTCTGGGGAAATTCAAAGGTGAGCTGGATAATTACCTAAGGGAGGAGGGAAATGCATAGGTTGTCCATTTCCTTTTCTCTTATTAATTTTTTTTTATTTTAATTTTCTTCTTATTATTATTTATTAATTATTTATTTTCTTTTATTATTTTTATTATTTGTTTTTTTTTTTTTTTGCTGGTGCAGAAACAAAAGGTACAAGAAAGCCTTAGACTATTTTTCATAGTAATAAAAATAGTAATGACCATATGGTTGCAAGGAAGCCTTAGACTTCCTTGCCAAACTAATACCAACTCAGCCACATTGCGAAAATGCCCATAAAAATTCCTCACATCTCGACGGGACTCAAACTCAGGTCTTTTCCACCCGGTGTGAGAAAGCTGGCGAAATTTATTTGTATATAACATTGTGGCTATTGTGTTAAATTTGAGATTAGTAGCTATTTCCTCCATGATGTTAATTAAGAGCTTTTATACCAGACCATCTTAGTTTTTGTTTCTTGCTATAATTACTGGCTGATAACTATGGCAACAAAAACAAACACTTTCCATTTTCCACAGGCCCATTCTCCTTCAACAAATACTGATTTGATCTTTGAAGTTGATCTACTTTGTGACGCCTTTTAAGAATCTACAAGAGGTAAAATATGTTCAGTAACAGCCATAATGTTAATTCAATGATAACGATGAGCTTAACAAAAGATAAAAATTGCAGCTCAGTATCACCCCGCTAACCATAAAGTTTTATGATTCAGATTTGGAAATAAAAATGTGCGAAAAGCCTAATAAATCTTGACGATGTGTTGGCATGGGTAAAGTATCTCGTGCACGTAAAACTCTGAGGGGAAAATTATACAGCAGATCGCAGGCAGGAGTACACGTGTTTGTAATGCGAGAACAAAAGAAACAGATGTCAAGAGAATAGAGGTTCAAAGGTACGCTGAACAAATGGGCTGAGTCTATAACAGCCACACCACTTGGCCCAGGGACCCCACGCCCTAAAAAGACAAACACTGGAAAAGTACCCTCTTAAAATTCATGGCGGTATGACAAGAGGACAAAATACCTTCCCTCTGGCATGTTCTTTTAGATCTGTTTACTGATAGTC
This sequence comes from Mastigoproctus giganteus, assembly GCF_048544385.1. Classification (NCBI taxonomy): domain Eukaryota; kingdom Metazoa; phylum Arthropoda; class Arachnida; order Uropygi; family Thelyphonidae; genus Mastigoproctus; species Mastigoproctus giganteus. The sequence goes on from NC_143583.1 coordinate 22,891,698, forward strand.
AAGCTTTGACTCTACCATATTAATTTTATGTAGATTTTAGTAAAATGAAGTTCACTTTATTTAATATCGAAATAAAATGTAATTACTATTTTTTTTATCATTTACTCTTTTTATCTGCGCTATATTGCTAAGATTGTGTGGAATCTTTGCAACATACGAGGCGAGGCAGTGAAGGAGCTCAAAAATGGTTTAATTTTTATTCAAAGTAAGCACCACCTAATTGAATGCACTTATTACACCGTTTTAAAAGTTTATGAAAAGAGTCAGCGAAGGTGTCCAAAGAGATGTTTACTTTATGTCCTCAACATCCTCCTGAAAGGTGGATGGGAGACATATTGTGATGTCCATGAAAACATCCCCCAAAACAATGATACCTCCTCCGGCCTGTTTTTATCCAACCGTGCAGTCTGGTTGCAGTTGCCGTCGAATACGCATCCATCCATGATGGAGCTCAAACCGTGATTCATCGGAGCAGGCGACTTTTTCCAGTCATCGAACGTCTAGGGACTGTGCTCTGATACCCACTGCATGCAGAGGTGTCGATGACTGTTGGACAACATGGGCATGTGACCGGAACAGGTCGCCTGCTCTGTAGGCCCCGCAAGAGCGTCCGCTAGGCGGTGTGCTCGGAAATGTTTCTCTGTGAGCCCTGGTTGTAGTTTGCTGTTAATTGAGCGATCGTGAGCCGGCTGTTGTCCAGGACAACACGCGCCAACCGCGTAGATTTTCTTGTAGGAGGTGGGGATTTAACGTTCCTGTTAACTTGTCTGTCAGTTGTATTTATTGCTGGAAGAAACAGATATACCATAGTAGTTTATCAATAGCTGGCAGAAAACTGTAATGATTTTTTGATGTCCGATAAAACATTTATGCAAATCTGTGATCGGTTAAAAGATTAATTCAGTTATGTTCTGTTCTCCGTTACAGTACGAGTATTCTTATACCTCTTCAGTTGGGTTGTGGTGATGAAGATTCTCACAACATGCAAATCGGGTGGTAAAGACACTTGTGAAGGCATAATACAACATCAAATTATATAACTGAATGTCATATTCTTTTTTTCATTCTCTCTTAATTTTTTTTTCTCTTAGTAGTCTTCATAATATTCGTTATCCATCAACTTCAAAGTTTAAGGTAATGATTATCTAAAACCAAACAAAAAAGGGAAACGTTATTCCGTCTATACACAATGAAAATTGCAAGCAAGCAATTGATCCATGTTTTTTCCACCAGCTGTGAAGGTCCTTTGAATGCTAATAAAGCCTATCGAGATTTTTGGGCATGTTTGCAGGCAACAGGAATAGTTCGTTCTTTGTGTATTTTTATATCATAGAAGTTCGACCACTGTAACGTATTGACCAACTGAACTCTGTTTCTCGGATGGCGGGGAGAATTCGGGTTCAAAAATAAATATCCGGGCTAGTGTACATGTGTGAGATCTCTAGTGTTTCCCTTTTGTAGAGGGGGAAAGGGGCCCATGTAGGGAAAGATTGAGAAAAAAAAAGATGCCGGCAGAAATAGCACTTTATGTTCCTTTCAGGTGAGATTGTTTAAAATTAAGCAGCACATTCATGTAAAAAATCCATTGAGAAAAATGCTAAATTTAAAGAGGAAAAAACTGATATTAAACAATTAAATTTACAAGTAAGCTCAATGCTGATTATATCCTTCCTCTTGCTCGACTAAACACACATAGGCAGCATAAATTCGACTTGGTTATAATTATTCCCAATTAACACACGTTCAAATGAATTATACATTTTAGGAGCGTTAGCATGCATATTAGTATATGCATGCTGTGCCAATTGTAACCATGTCCACCCGTGCCTTGGTTGGTAGCACAGTTGGTAGAATGGCTGTCCTCCCCGGGTGGAAGGACCTCGGTTCGAGTCCCGTCAATGAAGTAAGGAATGTTTATGGGTCTTTTTCACAACGTGGCTAGGTTAATTGGTCTCAGGCGAGGGTAGCATGGTTTTTTTTTCCGGAAACTCGGCTTTTCCGTCCAGCAAACAAAAGTCGATACAAAACACACTCAGTTTACAGATAGTATATACGTAGCAATATGGTCTTAGTCGCTGATGCTCCTAAAACCCTACTATACTACAATAACCACATGTCCATCTGCATGTAACTCGGCTCCTAGTGGATGGATTTTTTATTTAAAAAGATTTGTCAGGCCATCCAAAATTTAAATAATATCGTACCAATATAAATTCGATTATTTCTTTGTCCGTCCGTTTGCCATCTGCATGAATGACTCGACTCCTAGTGGATGGATTTGCATAACTTTTATATTTGGGCCTTTTAGAATGATTTGGTTAATCCTTCCCAGGTTAAAATCACACCAATAGAAATCCAGCAGTTATTTTTTTTTCATAAATATAACATAGGCCGAGCATATACCGTAAGTTGTGATGAACCACTGGATATTATGTTTGTTGTTATGCGCTGGTTGCAGGATCGAATGGACAATGTGGCGGTTGATCAGAAAGGAAATGTTCTCAGTTCGCGCATAAAAGCTAATGCTTTTTGCTTATTTTTTATTTATTTATTTATTTATTTTTTGTTATAAATCATGAGTTACTATTATTTGCTAGGCCTGAAATGCGACTCACTGCTTACATTAACAAATAACTACTTATTTGTTTTTAAAAATCCAATATTTAAAGTTTGTAGTTATAACTAATGTTCTTGTCTTTTGGCCTCTTGGTTGAAACCAATGCTCACCAAAAAGAAGACTATGATTTGAATTTTTTTACAAAAATTACAGGCTTCTCTCCTAGTGTGTGGTACCAAAATCCCATATATAATTCAGTTCCTTTTTTATGTTGTAATGCTACCATGTTCTGTCCAATATGCAGTATATTTTTATGATAAACATGCAGATTCGTGCTGAAAACTACCTAAGATAAGTGAAGGCCTCAAGCAATAATTCGAATTACTTCTGAGACTTCAGAACAAACAGGACCAAACCATCAAATTAGATTTTTCTATTTTTAAACACCCCCGAATTCTGATATTTGAATACTTGCACGCTTGCAATATGCTCTAAGACTTTGAATATTTGAATACTTTGCGCTCTCTATATGTATTTGAATCATCGGATGAAGTTCACAGGTATACAGGAAATATCTATACTTTTTTCAGTCACCTGGAGTCGAAATGATAGAAGTCATATTTGAGGAAATTACAATGTAACAGTATGATGTTTCGCGTCAAACTTCCTGTCAGGAAGTTTCTATAGGGGGAAAGAGCAGTTGATACTGCTGAAATAAGAAAATCCATCCGCTAATACCGCATTGTGAATAAACTATGATTTGCACTTTTTATCGTATGTAAAGCATGCAATCAGACGAAGAACGATTGAGATGACAGTTTTAGTTCAACTTAACTTCCAATGGGTAACAGTGAGGCAAAAAAACTGTTAAAAGCTGAAAAAAAATTCTGATTTGAAATAATTCGATTATTTTTATTTTTGAATTAGAATAAGGCCACAATGCATCAGCGTTGGTTTCTGTCAATTGCTTGTATTTCAAAACCGCTCCTTCTGCAGATCTAATAATTGTTATAGCATCGCTTTTGAAACCATATCTTTCCCATTTGTATTATAATGAAAACGCAATTATTAATGAGCGTAATTAAAAATATTCTTTAGGCTGAAGCCGCGAAAATTCGCACACATCATAAGTCTCTCAAGAAAATGCACATCTTCCTATCATCATGGTGTGCAATGATGCTTTCCCTCTACTTCCAAAGCATGATGATTGATATCTTCCTATCATTATGGAAAAACTAATTTTCGAACAAAAAAACAAATATCATACATTTCATATTAGTATTAGCACAAGGGAGAAAGCCTATACAGCATCAGTCCAAAATACTACCAACTTAATTCGCCTATTCATTCTAATAATTTGTCCAGTTCTTTAAATTTATTTATAGTACCCTCTTCCACAACACTAAGTGGCAGTTTCGATTACTCTCCGGCAATGATTGTAAGATAGCTGTGCATAAATTTGCTGAAAGCAAATTTCCATACGTCTATCTTGCAATCGTCCTTTTGTAATTGAAATTTTTTCCGTTGTGGTTGTCAATCTGGAAATTTTATGAAGCAGGATGAGCTATCCCTCTTCCAGCCCTATTATAGAGACATGCTGTAATTTATTTTCGGTGAGCGTCATTACCCAGACTGTTTCAGGGATTATTATCCCTTCATCATTGGTTACATAGTTCTCAGATCGTACACCTTCAAGTTATACTCTACCATATCATAAGTAACGATGCCAGTCTGCAGGAGTTTTTTCACTTTGTTAAATTATATGATTGTTTTTGAACGGTGTCATAGCTGTCACGAGGCACGTGTAACATTCATACCGTTGATAGGTGCAATATGGCCTGGGTAGCCCTTGAACCAAAAAACAACAATCAAGTTATACAAAGTGCATTACCCATGCATAAACAATATGTTTTATACATATACTGTAGTTTAAAAATCTCTGTGCTCGGTATAGGAGCTGACAGCCCATGTATAGTTTTCACAATATGAAAGATGCTAAAAGAGATCCTACACCAGTGATTCTGCACCAGGGTTGCCGAGAAGGCCTCTCAAAATACACTAAAAATTATTTTTCGCATCAGTAATAATTTTTGTTTCATTTGGTCACTTTAGGTTGTTGTAGTGTACAGAAGATGGCTTTAAGCAAAAGGTCTTTTCAAAATTGAATTTTCTGACACAGATTTTCCATTAATTTCATACATTGCCTTAGTGACACTAATTCATCTAATCTCTTTTAGCAAAAGCTGTTGTTTGTTGATAATGAAGCGAACTCTGATTTTCTGACGTGCCGTTATTTAGTGCATCTTGATATGGTCCTCTCGAAAATTATACTTAAATAAAAAAAATAATAAAAATAAACAAAATCAAGTTTGCATTGCAGTACAAAAGACAAACCCATACCGTATCATTGAATATAATTGTGTCATTTGATTGAATTCTTCTCTGGAAACTAGAATTGTTCCTAAAACCGCTACGTCAAAGTAGCAATGGCGTCAAGAGGCCTTCGATATGATTACCATTTTTTCTGATGTACAAATATTGGAAAAACTTGTTTGTAAGATCCTGTTTTACCAAGCCAAAACTGCTGATTTGGTAACTTAGCATTAAAAGCAATTGATTATTTTGTCGGTATAGATATGGATAAAATTAAAAGACAATTTTGGTAGTTTTAACCAACACATTTTAAGAACAAAAGTAAGTTCTCAGAGATTTAAAGAAAACTACAATACCTTTATGTATTATGTGCAGTTATTCTAATAAATATATTCGTATCACGCATTAAATTCTTTATACTGTATATATGTTGGTATTAACGGTCCCCTAGCGTCGTGCGCAACTCCGGCGAAGAGAGAGTTGTGGGAGGGATTACAGCACCCATGCCCGAAATTCGTCAAGCCCCGAAATTACTTAAAAATATATACTATTATGGTCTGGGCCATACCGGCCCAGACCATAATAGTATATATTTTTAAGTAATTCGATTCGATTTTTAATAATCGATAAAAACCTCTAGAAACAAACTTAAAATAATACAAAATATTTTTATTTTATTGCTTTTCTTATCTTATTGAAAAATTTTAAAACATTTTTTTTCGGTGTTTATTTTCTTTATTGCCTATTAAGTTTATTTTTATATTAAATGGTTGGTAGTGAGTCGAGATTCTAATGTGCTGCTCACACTGACATATATAACTCAATTTCTTGTGGATATTCTCATTTAACTCTTACTTTCGTCGTTGACTCTGTTGGTTACGTTGTTGTGGTTGGTTTGCGCCTCTGTCTGTAGTAATAAAGTATTTCACATAATTTGGAGCTGGTGCCATCGAGGGGGAGCTGCTCAATTTAAATTAATTGGCATTTTTGAAAATATTTGGCATTTTTATTGTCATTTCTTCTAAATTATATTTGGGGCGTATTCCTTCTGCAACACCCTTAATAATCGATTGTTTCAATTATGTCCATCACTAATACAAACACAGGGGAAGCCATGCACTTTGAAGTGGGACCTCTTACCGTCCCTGAGCATGAGCTCATAAAAGGTAAAGTGCAGCCATTATCAACCCACTGCAGGATGGAAGCATCCTCAACAATTCATGCTGAGGGAAATGGACCATAATCTGCCACGCTGGTCCAGTGCGGGTTGGCAGATCGACCGTATTCAGCAGTCAGGGGCTTGAACCCCGGTCTACTCAAAGAGCGCGTGCTACCGCACTCCCGCTCCTGACCACTCGTCTACGGAGGCCTTGAGCTCATAACCTTAAGTGTATTATGTCTATAGAAGTGTGTTTTCACGGGCCAATTTGCATACTGTGCGGAAATGTAAAACCCGGAATAACTCAATGGGATAAAAATGCTACACCCTTTGCCTGAGATCCGGCGAACTGCAACCCCGAATGTAGAAGATTTCAGACATTCCTCCAGTGATGAAAAAATTCCTAAAGTATCAGTTCGATTACCATCGAGGGGAATCTAACCAATACCTCTTCAAGCGAGTGACAGATTACAGTGTATCGGCCCAAATATGCTGCCACAGAGGGTCTGTACTATTATCCCTTGTCTAACTGTTTCCCACTAGGGTTGTCCCCTGTTTCCCATTAGAGGTGTCCTGTCGATCCAGTAATTACTAAGTCACCAGAATATCCACCGTTGTTTGCTGTTAGTTTTATTCTTATATAAATTGAAAACAGAAAACCTAATTCCGAAAAATGCAATCATCTGAGGAGAGATTATTAAAAAAATATCATTTCACTGAAAAAAGAATGCAAGTAAATATACGGTGGTGATAAAATTTTGAAATAAATATTGAAATATTTGGTATCACATATGATAGTTAAACTATTAATGTCAGCTGTATGACCTACGATAAAGCGCTATCTCGGGCAATTCAATACTAATCCTTTACACTGAATTACTCAACGAGAAAACCATCCCCACTAGAACAAGACATTGTTTTTAAATATGGGTGATCAGATGCTTGCAATAGTTCTGTTACTTAAAATAACATTACTTAGCTCTTACTTAGCATCTATAAGGTGCTCATAGCTAATTATTGCTTTTAATAATTAGCTAAAAACACGAAGCTAATTTTACTGACTTCACAGTTTCTGATGTTTTCAAATGCCATCCAAAGGCAAGTGCAGATCATTTAACAACGATCTTATTATCTGCTGTTAATGCAAACGTGGATGTTATTTTACAGCATAAATTACTAACTTTTCGTGATGGTATCTTTACAGCTAGTGAAACTCTCAGTAATTTATAAACAAACCTACTGGTATAGAAAAATCATGATTTCTTACCTGTTAACATAGGATTTTCTATGAACACCTAGAATCCAAAGACTTTTCAAGTAGGCAGCGGTAATTGGTGTTGGATTTTGATTCATCGGTGTTCCGGAGTTGCTTCTTTTCAAAGGTATCAAGAAGGGGATTTTAATGCTAAAAAAATGCTACAGTCACATTGACTACAGTCACATTGAGTTTGTTCATATTTATCGTGACATGTGGAGATGGGAGCGGAAATGACACCGATTGGTCAATACTTGGAATGCGTCACCACGTTGTAAGCAGCGCGAAGACAGCCGACTGTGCTAATGAGCAATGGCAGAGGACTCATATTTCATGGTCATTCTAGGGCCCCGTATTGTTTACATTACTTGCGAGAAAATTGATTTATCTCAGGAAAGTTATGATAATTGCCTGGATAAAATCTCAAGGAAAGCTAAGCTCAAGGAAATTTATTGGAAAGAAAAAATGAATGAATGAAGTATAAAAGAATGCGATAAAGAAAATAAAATGTTCAAGAGGAAAAAAGATTGAAAGGTCCACAGATTGAGAAATGGACACAAAAGATGGAAGTAAAAAAAAAAAAAAAACAAAAAAAGAACAAACAAAAACAGCTTAAAACATGAAACGGTGAAAACTCTGCAAAGAAAAATAGATAAGCAAAAATAACAAAAACTGAAAGAAGTTTGAAAGATGAAATGTAAAGAAAAAAGATAAAAACAAGCAACATATTGGAAAAAAGGGAATAGAAATCAGAATATAGAAAATAAAGAAGTTGGCAGAAACAAAGAATTGAATTAAAAATAAAAGAAAGAAAAAAAAATAGATGGAAAGAGAAAACTTTCTAGTTCAAAGAAAATTAGATTCAATCATGTATTGAGCTTTAGAAACCTTTCCAAGTTAATTGTTATAGCATACGCTTAAAAAAATCGATTTTTTTATACATGAAGAAAATAACATTTTTCGTTTTTAATCATATTAATAACAACCACTGCCTTGAGTAGAAAGTTCATCTGCAAGAGGGTAAAGAATAGTATTTTTTTTTTAATTTACGCCCACACAATATGGCACCAATATATATATATAATGTCTATAGCGTCTATCCTTAGATCGTTTTCCTTATTTCGCTAGATTAAAAATTTTCCAGTAGATAAAAACTGTTTTTTTTTCTCGGTAGTTGTTGGCGCATCGGTTTCTGTGGCCATAATGCGCCTCGCAGGTTTTATTACAGTACTTTGATCCAAGCCCGAGGCGGGATTCGAACCCGCGACCTTTGAGTTGCCAGGCAGGCAGGCACTTTACCCACTCGACTAGCCCGGTCCTCGTAAAAACTGTGCAACACTCGCTGGAAACCTCAGGAGCCAGAAGCAGTTATTAATATTAGTAATGGCTGCATGGTGCAAGAAAGCCTATGGCTTATGCTGTACCCGCCAAAAAAAAAAAAAAAAAAAAACAAAACCGAATAGAACAATGTTAAAAAAATAATAAAAAAATATATAAATAAATAAATAATAATAATTAATAAAAGAAAAGGAAATTAAACCTATCATCCTATGCGCTTCCCTGACCCGAAGGTACTATCCAGATGACCTTTGAATTTCCCCAAACTGTCAGCCTCTACCACCCATGTAGGCAACTTATTCCAATAATTTATAACTCGCTGGCTAAAATAAAACTTCCTGCAGTCCAACTAAACATTTCTCCCTGTAACTTGAATTTATGTCCCCCTAGTTCTAGCATCATTTATAATCTTGAAATTTTCGTCCTAATTCATTTTACTGATGCCTCTCAGAGCCTTAAACACCTCAATCAAAGGTGTCTAGTTTCCAAACTCTGCAACCCACATATTCGAAGTCTTTCTTCATAAGGACGCCCTTTTGCCAATCTCACCAGGCGAGTTACCCGTCTTTGCACCCTTTCAAGAAGCTCGATGTCTTTCTTTAGGTGCGGTCTCCATACTTGAACACAGTATTCCAAGTGTGGTCTAACAAAAGCCTTACATAATGGGATTATCACGTCCCTATCTCTACTTGCAAAAGTTCGATAGATCATCGATAGGACACCCTGGGCCTTCCTTGCCCTGTTTACAATGCTCATAGAATTTCATGTCTGACCGTATCGTAACACCCAAGTCCCTTTCCTCCAGTACTGGGTTTAGTTGAACTCCATCAAGTGAATAAGTTATTTTGGGATTACTGTTTTCCAGGTGTAATACCTTACACTTTGTTGGATTAAAGCATAGCTGCCATTTTTCTGACCAGTCCTGAAGTCTATCTAGGTCACTCTGAAGAAGCTCAGCTTGACAGTGATCATTAACTACTCTACCAATTTTAACATCATCTGCAAATTTAGACATCACGCCCTCTATCCCTTCATCGATGTCGTTTATGAAAATTAAAAACAACAGTGGTCCTAATACTGATCCTTGGGGAACCCCACTTCTTACATCAACCCAATTTGAGGAGTAGCCATTTATCAGAACCCTCTGCCTCCTGCCCTGAAGCCATCCTGCTATCCATCTAAGGATTTTCCCAGTGATTCCAACCTGTTCCAGCTTATAAAGCAACCGCTCATGTGGGACCGAGTCAAAAGCTTTGCTGAAATCTAATATTATTATTGGTATATGATAGGGTATCTACACTTTCCGATTTATCAGCATGTAGTCGTAGTGGCAAATGATGCAAGAAAGCAAGCTTATATAGCATCAGCAAAAAAAAAAAAAAAAAAACAAAACCCACAAACTTCTTCACCCATCCATACCATCCAAGAATTTGTCTAGTTTTTCCTTGAATTTATTCAAACGATCCACAACAACAGATGGAAGCCTGTTCCAACAATCAACCACTCGCTGGTTGAAGGCAGAACTCCGTACATCTATCGTTCAACTTAAATTGATTCCCCCTAATGTGTGTAATGGCATTCACATTCAGTTTACTCAATCCATTCAAGTCCTTAAACACCTCAATCATATCACCCCGCAGGTGCTTAATCTCCAGAAGCTGCAATTTGCAGGCCTGAAGCATTTCTAAAGGTCTAAATACAAGTCTAAAGTGAGGTCTCCAGACCTGTATATAATACTCTACATGCGGCCTAGGCCTTGTAAAAAGGGATAATCATCTCCTTATCCCTACTAGCAAAGTTTCTGTATATCATTGACAAAACCCCATGAGCTGTTCTGGCAGCATTTCTGCACTGCTCAGAGAATTTCATATCTAGCTGTACAATTACCCCCAAGTCTTTCAGTACTGTAGTAGAAAATGAAAAGATCCTCCACAGTTAAGTTACTCTGAGCTTATTGCTACTCATGTGTAGTACCTTGCATTTCTCCATGTTAAACTTCAACTGCTATTTCTCAGCCAATCGTTCTAATTTTCTAGATCTTGTCGCAGTAACATATCATGATCACTGTCATTAACTCCCCTGCCAACCTTTGTAACATCTGCAAACTTTGACAACATTAAGCCTGATATATAATAAATATTGAAAACAACAATGGGCCCAGCACTGAACCCTTCCATTATTAAAATGCTAACAGGTCTGCAATTACTCATGTCACCTTTTGATCTCCCTTTATGAATTGGGATACACATTCGTGCATCCCCACTCCATAGGGACTTTTCCTGAATCCAAGGATGCTCTCATAATTATGGCTTACCTCCTTTGCTGCCCCCTTAATATAATCGGATAGATTCCATCCGCCCCAGGTGCCCTTTTTATGTCCATCCTCAACAATTTCTCCCCTACTTTCCTTTCAGTTATCATAAAGTCATTTAGCTCCAGAAGTTGATAAACTTCTGGCACCCCCTCCCCTAAAGAGAATTCCTAATGTGTGAATGTAGATGCAAAATACATATTCAATTTGTCAGCAACTTGGGCAGGGTCATCAACAGTTAACCCATTCACAATCAAGTGGCACAATGTGATTCAGTCCCTTCCTTCTGCTGTGAATATAAACATAGAAGTCTTTGTTGCTTTTCTTGGCATTCTTTGTCAGATGCTTCTCATAATCTGCCTTAGCTTGCCTAACCTAAATGTCCTTGACTAACCTAAATGTCCCTTTTTTCCTCATAGTTTTTGGGAGGTCCGCTATCTTGATTTCTGAGGATGATCTCGTTAAGTAAATTCAATAATTCGAAAAATGGAATGGAAGAAATTAATACGGTGACAAAACAAAAGTTATAGTGGAACTCCCATGTATGTACAAAAATTTTAGAGTGGAAAAAGATGGAAACATGGTTCCTTAATACAGTGTATAGAAATATCATTTACTGGTTTGGAATTAGTTTCTGTTATTATAATTTGACTTGATGAGAATCAACCGAAAGAGCAAGCTGGCTTTAAGACAGGATTAACAACTATGGATCACCTTCACGTAATGTCACAGCTAATGGAGAAAGCAAATGAATATAAAACACCATTATGCATGGCATTTGTGGATTATGAAAAGGCATTTGACTCCATGCAACATAAGGCAATGTTTCGAGCACTGGAAAGACAAGTCATAGATACCCCATATATTATGATTTTGAAGAAAATATATGAGAATGCTACCTCCTTTATTAGACTAGACCAAGACAGTAGTAAATTTAAAATTGAGAAAGGAGTTCGACAAGGGGACACAATATCTCCGAAGTTGTTTACTGCTGCCCTTGAGGAAACTTTCAGAAGATTAGACTGGTCGCAGAAAGGAGTCAATGTGAATGGAGAGTACCTAAACCATTTACGATTTTCAGATGACATTGTGGTCATAAGCCACAATCCCAAAGATTTAGACGAAAATCTTAATCAGTTATGCAGAGTTAGTAAGGATTTTGGACTAAAGATGAATATGGCTAAAACAAAAGTAATGATGAACAAGTATGCCACAGAAAGGGATATAATGATTGAAGGAGCAGTAATTGAAAAGGTGGAGTCATATACTTAGCTGGGACAAGTCATTAGCTGTAATAATGATAAATGGCTGGAAGTCAAGAGAAGAATACATTTTGGTTGGATAGCATTCAGGAAATATAGTCACATACTGAGGAGCAATATCCCAGTTTGTGTGAAACGTAAAATAATGAACCAATGTATACACCCCACCACGACTTATGGAAGTGAAACTTGGGCTCTCACCAAAAGAATTGAAGAGAAGCTGAGAACTACACAGCGAAGAATGGAACGAATTATATTGGGAATCAGACTGTTAGATAAGAAGAGAAACACGTGGATTAGGCAGCAAACTCAAGTAAAGGACATTCTTATCAAAACTAAAGAACTAAAATGGTCTTGGGCAGGACACATAGTTCGAAGACATGATGACAGATGGACTAAGAAAATAACAGAATGGTACCTAATAGGAGCTAGAAGAAAACCTGGAAGACAACGACGGAGATAGACAGATGAAATTCATGAGTTTGTGGGTAGTAAAGGGATGGCCATTGCACAAAACAGAAGGAACTGAAAGTTGTTGGAGCTGAAAATGGCTGATGATGATGAATTTGACTTGAATTAGATTTAAATAAAATCCAAAAATAAAAGCAAATTAATTTCTTTGGATTCTTTGAAGGTTATCTGTCCGTATAGATACAGATAGGGCATGCGTGTGTATCTGTCTGTGCGCACGAGTTAAGCTCCAAAGCAACTAAGATTATGAGGCTTTAGCGTATTGTGTCTGTAAATTGCATGTATTCCGTAGTCGACCCAAATCTGTGCAACGCTCGCCTGCGATCGGCTAACTCATCCGCGTTGCAAAAAAAAATTCCCATAAAAATTCCTCGCGTCATCGATGGGATCCAAACTCAGGGCATCTGTAGTTAAGAAGGGATAAAACAAATGTTCTATAAGTCGAATGAACAGGATGTCAAGATAATCCAGGATCATGTTTATTAATTAAGGAAATCATGTATTCTTGATGTTTACCTAAGGATCCATGTAGTTAGTACAACCGGTGGTGCTATCATAGTTGTCCTCCCCGTAACCGGTGAAAAAAGCCTGGCTTCGATCCTGTCAGTGGAGCGAGCCATCACTGACATGAGGTTATAAGGCTTTAGCGTATTGTGGCCTTTTTTTTTTTTATTTTATTTCGTGGCTGAGTTAGTCGACAGGCAAGTTTAGAAAGAGTCGTTTTTTTTATCCCAGGAAACTCGTTTTTCGTCCAGGAAAAGAAGCAAACCCATTAGAGACCACAACTTATTGGTATAATTCATGTGGCTAAAAGAGGTTATTCTCGGATGGGCCTAATATGAGTTGTTTTTTTTATCCCTCTTATTGAGACCTGCTGTTTAGTTCACGTAAATCTTTATAGTTTTAGATTGGTTTGCATCGATAAAAAAATAATTACACAGTTCAGAGATACACGCGATTTTTAATTTATGAGCGCTTTAGAGGAAAGTATTTTTTTAGAAAGGATGTGATCTTACTGGTGATGCATTAGTTTTGAGATATAATGGCTGATAACATTTAAATGTTCTCAATCATTATATTAAAAATGCTTTTGGGTTCAAAGCTATTCCCATTTTGAGACGAGAATACCCCATTTTGTTTTTTTTTATCTCGTATGGTTTTAGGGCAGAATGCAGAGTTAAGCATATTCTTTAGGACTTACAATAGTGCTTTTTGGACTCTCTTTAGTGGTCAATTCTGTTGGAAACATCGCTGAACGAATTACTGCTTGCTGCCTTAGAAGAATGAAATAATGAAGTCAAGATATATGAAATAGTGAAGTCAAGATATCACTATAATGAGAAATCTTACCAAGAGTGGTGTATATTCTTTGGACTTGAAACGCTGGAAGAAAGAAGAGACAAAGCCGATCTACTCTTTTTAACCAGCTGGTAAATGGCACCATAAATTGCCCTTATCGCGTCTAACAAATTAACTTCAATGCACCGAAAAGAGCTTTAAGTAACCATCCACTGCTTAAACCATCCTATGTAAGAACAAATTATGGATATTACAACTACTGCAACAGGAATGCAAGATCAATTAACAAAGCAAATTTGGAAATATTTGATATCCCTGGACACTTCAAGTGGCAACTGAAATCTCTAACCGCACCCGTCACCTGAGCCTTTAAATTGCTTTCTATTTCATTTCATTTATGTACTTTTTCCGTCTTTTACCTGATGAAGTTTGTATTCCAAGTCTCTGCTTTGGAGCTGTGTAACTTTTATTTTTTTTTAACTTGCCTATTTGTATATGACAAAGACTTTTTGTCTTCATGCACTCATATATTTTGTATATTACTGTATATTTTGTATATTAAATCATGTAAAAGTCTCGGGTCGAGCACGCATGTACTCTTGTTTATTGTACATTGTGTTCCTCGCACCTTAGTCTGTAAATATTCACACCCTTCTGGCACAAAGCCATCCCGGGGTGACCCAAGGTTTCTTGGGAAATAAATGATTTTAATAATAATAATAATTATTATTTATTTATTTTTTTGCTGCACACTGAGGCATGTTTGTTTGCTGTTTTGTAGCAGTTTAAATAGATAAGTGAGATTATAAACTTTATTAGAAGCCTATTTATTAATCTGCTTAATGAAAAACTTTTGGTTCGTTGTTTAGTTGTTTTTAATGTGTGCTGAGCCAGTTAAGGCCACGAGGCGTCAGTATATCATATTTGAAAATTACTTGTATTATTTCGGTTTGGGTTTGCCTGTTTTGCGAAATTAAAAGTCATTTCCGAGCGAAAAAGCCATGCAGCTCTCTTCCGAGTAGATTATATCGGCCACAACTTGAAAAAGCATATTAAAAAAATTAGCCGGTTTCTAGGAATCGAACCTAGGGCTCTTCTCCCCTCTCCAGTTTTTAAAGTTCGGCGATCGTAATGATTGTGCTTATCACAAGGAGGGGAATTCTGTATCGAGATCAGAAAACCTAATTTTCTTTTGATATTGACCTGGAGGAACTTAGTCATATTATAGACATCTACCAAAGAAACAAGAACTCAAGGAGCTAGGCTTCTTTCATTTAATGCAATGTCTGCACATAATGAATCATTTATTTTCCCTATTCCTTCACTTTCATTTTGCTAGATCTCCTGTAGTGATATCGCTGAGGAAATACACAGAAGGAAGGATTTTATATTTCCTCTACAGCTACCGGATTTATGGAGTCAAGGTCTAACTAATCCTTTACCTAATGTACATGTATCGACCAATAGTTTATCACTTCCTATTTTGAATCTTACATGAATGGTCATACGATATTGTGCTACTTCTCATGTACTGTATTTTTTAAAATTGCATTATTGGAGGATTCAATAGTTGGTGCATGCGCTTTTATCTTTGTTTGTCACAGTGATAATGGAAACCGAACAGGACAGAGAAACAGGTGTGTTTCTCTGTCCTGTTATGGTTTCGTAAGCGTGCATGAATCCAACTGTTCAGTTCCGCAGCAAATATGACCCACGCCCCATTGTGGAAACAGGCATTTTGTATGAAGGTCTGGGTTTTAGGCAGAAATCCATATCCCGAGAAGTGTAGGTGCGTTTCAGATAAGGATGCTGTGACTGTTGCTGGAGACTTTCCGTCCCACCTACCAGACCTCGGGATAAAAAACACACCGGAAGTGAAGGCTAATGGCCTCTATAAGAGGAAGTAACAACGTTTCTTAAGAGAGAGGTGTTTTTTTAAGCATCCACCGGTTAAGTCACAGGAAAAAAACATTTATCCCTAGAGCTCTGATTGTTCAGAGCACCCATTTTTCAATTCTTAAATGAAAAAATAAACGCCGATTTCACTTAAAGTTCAAAATTCTGAGCCTCCTTTATTTAGAGTGTTCACTTCCTTTTCTTTACTTATATACGCTGAGTTGACTGAGCATTAGCAAAGCTCCCCTAGTGTAGGAATAGAGGGTATGTAACGCTGGTGAAGGTTCAAAATCAGGAACTGTTGATATAAGATTGTGGTTCGCACACGTGACGATCAGTTTTCCAGTGTCTACGATGAAGAACGGACCGGCGTCGAGATCTTTGCGACTTCGGAAGTGTATCGATTGTCGAGAAAAGACCTGCAAGTGCCAGTATTTCGACAACAGCCAACATAGTTAAGTACTGTCGTGCTGTGGTGCTACTGGTCTGCCGTTACTGGCTCAACAGCGGTCGAACAACCAGCCAACGGTCACATGTGAGACAGCCAGCCACGTCTGGTCGACGCCCGTGGTGAGGGCCGAGTGTCTTGTCTAGTAACAGCAGCGATTCATCAAGGTGATCAAGCTGATCACCTAGTACAACGTAGGAACAGAAAGACCAACATCCACATGGCCTATGCACTGAACATTAACTCGTGTAGGCTATGGCAGTCAACGGCCGTCATGGTACCCATGCTCTTTGCGAGACTCAAGAAACTGCGCCTTGCATGCACACGTCAGAACCAACACTGGACCACCGGCATGAGGAAATCTGTTGCTGCGTCTGATGAAGCCTGTTTCCAACTCTATCATGCTGATGAACGTATCCAATTTGGAGAAAGTTGGGATTGAACTCTTGGGTTTTGGCAAGCTGGAGGCGATGGTGTTATTGTTTGGGGACTGTTTTCGTGGCATGCGCTGGGTCCTCTGATCACCTTTAATTAACAGTTCAATGGGAACGCCTACATTTTTATCGTCGCCGACCAAATACATCCCCCTTCATGATGACAGTGTATCTACCCAACTCTGACGTCGGTGCATTATAGCCTTAGTAGCTAATGCGCCAATAAAACCAAAACAAAAAACCCAACTCTGACGTCCATCAACAAGACACGCCATGTCAAGGCCCGGCAAGTTGCTAAAACTGGTTTCAGGAACATAACAATGTCCTCCGTCCTCCCATGGCTGCCCAGCTCATCTATCTCAACCCAATTGAGCATGTTTTAGCCTACTGGAAAAGTACATTCGATGCTGCAACCATTCACTTACAATGTGCAGGAATTACCGGACACACTGTGCAATGCATGGGTAGTAGTATTCCCACAGGATACCCCGCAAAACCTTATGAAGTCCATGCCAAGGTACGTATACGTGGCTGTATTATAGTCAAAAGGTGGCCCAACGAGGTATTAGTTAAGTGTTGCTAATGGAAAGCAAACTCAATGTACGTATGATGAATGCATTATTCTCTTTCATAATGAGGATGGACTGCAATTGTTTTTTTTTTCATCTTCTTGCCACCCATTTGGGAAATATCAGCTAATTTTAGGAAGACGTCTAGGGACCGAATTAGCTAATTTTAGGCAAGACATTTAGGGACCGAATTAACTAATTTTAGGCTAGACATCGCATTATTCATAAGTTTCACTCTGTAAAGGATGCAATTTAAAGACACGATAATATTATACACTTGGGTGTTGGAAAAGCTTTTGCAATCACGACCTGCGATGATACCTATTGGAAAACGATTTGTGAAAAGAATAATAAACACAGCTTCGCATAGTGTTATGGAAGCTGTATTATGGCAAAAATAGGGCTATCAAATTAATGTTCTCTAATGTAGTGGATTTAAGTGGAGCATCATATACAGATGAACATACAGTATGTTCACTGTACACCGATGTATATTATTGATAAGAAAGGATTCTAAAATTGAAATGTGTTGAGTGGTGTATGATTTTTTTTTTTTTCTCGCAGAAAGCCGCATTTTTCGACAAACGAAAAACAAGCAAACATGCCTACTTTAGTATAATCGTGAATGACATTACCAATATACCGATGCCTCTTTTAGGTCCTCGTGGGTAGTAGTTGGTATAATCGTTGTTCTCCATACACCAGGTGGAAAAGACCTGAGTTCGAATTCCGTCAATGACGCGAGGTATTTTTATCTGCCTTTTTAGAGTTAATCGGTCTCAGGCGAGGGTAGCATGATGTTTTCTCTTGGAGACTCGGGTTTTTCGTCCAGCAAACAGCAAATCAACCACAAAACACACAACTTACAGACATTATATACAGCGCAATATGGCCTAAGTTGCTGATGATTCGCCTAAAACCCTACAACAACCAATCAACTGTGGCTTTAGTTACCTCGGCCAAAATTTGAAATAACAACAAAATAGGAATATTGTGGAAAAAAAAAAGGGTCCGATAACATGCTTGGATTCAAATTTGGGTGGATTCGGGATGGACCGTATAGTCATCAAACAGGTCAAGTAAAATAACTATTATATGAGGTAATATGCAAGAACTCCCCTACTTACGTAAGAATTTCGTTCTGTGGAGCGCTACGTAAGTTGGAATCTCCCCCATGCTTAGGCAGTACTCGCAACTGTGCTCGCCGAATTATTTGAATCAAAAAAGAAATGTTCGACGAACATGTGAATAGAATTATTGTATTTATTCAATTTTTTATCTCATGAGCAGTAAGAATTATAAAAGCGTGCAATTTAAAAAAAAATTCAAAATTATAAAATTACAAAAAAAGAGAGGAGACAGGCATAACGTCAGTAAGTTTTACTTCTCGACTATCGTTGCCAGAATCGACGTCTGCAGCTGATAAGTACGCCGCTGCGGAGGTTGAGGGCTGTGGAGATTTAGAAGGGGTCGGCCACTCAACTTTACGAAAGAACATATTAATGGATGACTGGACGGGGGCGTTTTTCTTTCCATCGTAGATTTATTTGTAGCAAGCATATCATACACCCCTCTGTTAACTTTTAAGAATTGTTCGCTGTCAGGATCCATCTTCTCAAACCTCGCCATTGCCGACGCAATTTCACGAAATGCCATTGCCATCTCTCTGGTGATGAAGCGTCTCGGCTCCTCATTTGGTTCATCTTGAGCTTCGTCAGCATTTTCTTTAACTATCACTGCCTGCAAGTCAATAAGTTCTTCGTTAGATAATTCCTTCTCTTCTTCCTCTATTAACTCCTCCACGGTCTTTGGCATCAACCTCCAACTGAAGCAGTTCTGCAACCTTTACAATATTATCTGTAACCGATGCATATGATTCATTTTTTTCAAATCCTTCGAAGCCTTTTACGTTCCGTGGGCATATTTTCTTCCATGCGCCATTTAAACAACTTTTAGTAATTTCCGCCCAGGCCTTATTGATATTGTAAGATTTCCAAAAGTCTCTTAACGTAAAATTTTTCTCATCGTCTACTGCAGACAATGTCTGAGCAAATGTTGTGCGTAAATAGTACCTCTTTTAAATTCGAAATAACACCCTGATCCATAGGTTGGATGAGTGGAGTCGTGTTTGGCGGTAGAAATACGTTCGAATTGAAATCATTTAGATGCGTAGGACGTCCAGGAGAATTATCTAATAGAAGCAAAATCTTGAAAGGAACGTCGTTGCCTTTACATTATTTTTCAATCTCGGGAATGAAGCAGCATTTAAACCAATCCTCAAAGAGAGATATTGTTATCCATGCTCTCTGGTTCAATCGAAATGAACGGGTAGGGTGGCTTTATTGATGCCCTTAAATGCATGAGGATTTCCAGAATGGTACAAAAGCAGTTGAATTAATCTGTAATCTCCTGCTGCATTAGCCCCAAGCAAGAGCGTGGCCCCATCTTTTGACTCTTTGAAACCTGGCATTGTATTTTCCTCTTTGGCAATGTATGTTCGATCTGGAATTTATTTCCAATACAGTGTAGTCTCGTCAACGTTAAAAATTTGCTGCATTGAACCAGCCGCTTTCATCAATATATATTTTTTCAACACACCACAATTTCTCTGCAGCTGCAGAATCTGCACTGGCGACTTCACCGCATACTTTAACGTTGTGGAAACCAGCGCGATGCTTGAACCTATTAAACCACCCGTTGCTTACCACGAACTTGAGTTGGGGTTATTATCCTTAATATCTTTATAAATACTTGTTGCTTTTGTTTGAATGGTCATTAGATTCAGGGGCACTTGGTTCTGAATCTGATTTTCCATCCATATTATTAACAGCTGTTCCATTTTCAATGTAGCACCTGAACGCTGTTATAGGATCACTGATGATCTTAAGTGCGTTGATCCTTTGACAGTGCGCCTATAGCGCACTGTCCTTTAAAATAGTATTCATTGTGGAAGCAGCAAGACCTAATTCCCTTGCAATAGATGACAAACTTTATCCTGCTTCTTAATTAATCATCTTCGTTTCTAAATCAATTTTATTTCGTTTCCTGGCACTACCACCACTTTCACTTTTCGTTGGTCACTTTCACTTCATCGTTGTGGTACCTAAATAGGAATGAAGAGAAGTTTCTGAAAATTAGTTTTTCATATGATTGGAGATTTCAGTGAAGGGGAAGACATTTCACCATAATAGCGTAAAAACCCACACAATTGCACTTATAGGTATTATCGAAAATGCAGTAAGATCGAGTTTACTACCCGTTTATAATTAGATGTACTAACAGAAAAGCCCAATAAACCGGAAAGTGCAAATTGTTTTTATTGTTTATGGTGGTGACCTCCAGAAACATGCTTTAGAAAAATATCACAAAGGCGTTCAAAATTTGTTCTTATAACGGAAACATATGATAAGTTTACAGACAGTAAATTGTGTGTTCTGTTTACAAAGATCAATATTGCCTTATATCAGTGATGTTCCTACAACAACAACAGCATGGCATTTTATAACATTGGCGTGCTACAGAATCTTAACGCATGCCTTATGGTTGCCACTGCCTGTCCACTAGGAGGAGGGGAACGGGTCTTCCATTCGAACAAACGCTACGACTATTGTTTATTTTACAAGATGAGATAAAGGTGATTGACTAATAGCAGTTTTGCACTTGTCTAAGCGCACTTATTGAAACACTAGTCGTATTATATTTCCCAATTTATTATTACATGTGTATTGTGTTGGGTTCCGTTGTTTCTCTGGCCACTTGGTCGCAGGGTCCTTAGCGGGACCTTACATTGCCCCCACCACCACTAGGAGGTGAGCCAGGCCGCTCATCATTCTTTGGTTGGTCTCCGCTAGGGTCGCCCGAGCTTCCTGTTCAATTTGTACAGTGGGTGCCACCATACAGCAACTCACGTTACGGCAAACTGACGGTAGATTGCAGGAGAGTGTATGTTCAAGAATACTCCAACACAAGTTCTGACAATGTTACCTAGTAGTTGCAGGTGGCTTTAAGTAACGTCTTGTAAATGCGAGCTGCAAAATGGAAGGTTCTAAGCCTGAGCAACGCGTATAAACGGTATAGAAACTGTGAGAAAAATGTCAGAGGTTCATAGAGACAGTGTTTGAAAAAATGTGCAGTTTTCAAGTAGAATGGAATTAACTTCCAATTACGGAGTATCTTAAAATGTGAATATGTGCTCGTTGGATTCCACATCATCTAACGCCTGATCAGAAACAAAACTGCATGAAAGTGTGTATAGATATGCCAACGCTGTTTGAGCGCTCAAAGTTATATTTCTTAGTCGCATAATGACAGGATGATGAGACATAGGTCAGTCATTATGATCTAGATACACCTCATAAAACGGTTCACACTTACAGCAAGCAATTTAAGGGCAGTTTGCAACTATCAGACCTGTCAGAACTACAACTGTGTCAGCGTATTCTTGGGCATACATCCTCCTGCCATCTACCAGTATTTTGTCAAACTTTGAATGGTTGTACGATGGTGCTGCCAAAATGAAATGACCGGCTTGTGTATATGTATTAAATGGCAACAAACAAGCAAGGGACTCTATACCAACTCAAGGGGTAAATACAGACAGCTTAAGAATAAAAACACTAAAAGTGGTAGTGTTTAAAATTTTAAATCATAATTTGATCACTTCACGTTACGTTTAATTTACCTTTTAGCAAAATCAGATTTGTCAAATTAAGCATCGACACAAGTCGACTCTGACCCCAGAAATAATAAAGATTTCATAAAGAAATTATTTTATTTATTTCGTATTTTGACAATGATTTTACTTTTCCAAGATGCGATTAATCCAGACCAAGATCCCCTCTGCCTTCCCTTTCACAAGTCGTTTATCGAGTTCTTAACGTCTATACAGCCGTTGCCTATCCACTTTCCAGTTTCACCTCAAGCGCTCGTGGTTCACCACCATTTGCTTCTTTTAATTTTCCATTTGCTTGCAAACTTCTTTTGTGCATTGCGTGATTATCACAATACATGAAAAGGTTCCTAACACGCTTTCTCTCATGCGAAACCAAGTAATGATTTCCTGCGGGGACTATATCAAAAAAAAGTTAAGAGTCGATGTTTAAACAAAAATTACCATCGCGGTCATTTATTGAGATCCCGAGAAGAAGAGTATTTCAACTTTTTGCAAACAATTAACCATAATTGCTGTTTTTGGAGTATGATTTGCTATTTCCTTTGGTGTTGTCAGATTGGTTCCAGGCTTCTTGAGTGAATAATAAGGTACAATTACAATAGTTTTGAATTGTTAAGAAGGCAATATAAAAACTAGCAGAATTTTACACTCTTAAAAAGTAACTAAAGTTTAAGCGATCAAACGATGAAACACGTCAGTGATTTTAAGTTAAATGCCCGTGATGAATATGTAATTAGATACTTCCTTCCGTTAATAATATAATTTGTCACAAAATAATCCAGTTCTCCTGCTTTTCATGTTCCAATACTTTTTTCAGTCCTCTGTAAATACTGTACAAATTTGTACATATAGTGACCGAAATAACTACTGTATTTTAATTCTCGATTTTTTTTAGAAGTGGTGCCATCTGTCGGGAGTAAAGGTTAGTAAATTTGGCTCCTGGATTCAATTTCCGTCGACAACTGTTTGAATTTCTAACGTGTTCAATTGAAGCTGTAGTTACTCAGTTTAAAGCGGAGGGAACAGGGTCTTTATACTCAATTTATTGCAGGTGTGGGTTTTTCAGCCCGCACAACATATAAATTAGCCGATGAACGTATAATTCTACAGACAGAAATGTTCTATGTACGGACAAGGTAGGTTGCCCTTAAAATAACAATGAACTCTTGATTCATTCAATGAAATAAATATTGGCATTTCCGGGATATTTTGATGGATTAGTATTAGTAGTGGCATATGATGCAAGAAAGCAAACTTATACAGCATCAGCCAAGAAAAGAAAATAAAATAAAAGGGGGAAAAACCCACTTCCCATTTACCTCTCCATTCGCTCCAATCGTTTGTCTAGTTCTTGAATTTATTTAAATTACCAACTTCCACAACGAAAGATGGAAGTTTGTTCCAGCAGTCAACCACTCGCTGGTTAAAGGCAAATTTCCGCACATCTATTCTGTAACTGTCTTTATTTAATTTGAATTTATGTTCTCTCAGGTTTGTAATCTGAGCAAGAAGAATCCCATCAGCATTGAGCCTGCTCAAACCATTCAAAGCCTTATACACCTCAATCAGACCACCTCGCAGGTGCCAAGTCTCCAGACGCTGCAATTTGCAGAACTTAAGACCTTTTTTCGTAAGAGAAACCCTTTGTTCCACTCACCAATCTCACTGCCCTTCTCTGTACTCGGTCTAGCAACTCCTCATCCTTCCTAAAATGAGGTCTCCAGACCCGTACGTAGTACTCAAAGCATAGCCTGACCATTGCCTTATACAAAAATATCCCTACTAGCAAAATTCCTGTATATCATTGACAAGAACCCATGACCTGCTCTGGCCGCCTGTCTACACTGCTCAGAAAACTTCATATCTGCTTGCACAATTACCCCCAGGTCCTTTTCATTCTCTACCACTGTCAGTGTACCACAGTGTTGATACGTTGCTGTGGGGTTACTGCTACCCATATTCAGTACTTTGCATTTGTCAATGCTAAACTTGCCAGCCTTTGTATCACCTGCAAACTTGGACATTAAGCCAGTTTGTACCTTCATCAATATCATTGCTAAATATAGAAAACAACAATGTCCCCAACACTGAATCCTGGGGGACTCCACTAATAACATTCGTCCATGACGAACAGTTTCCACTGATTACCACTTTCTGTGCTCAACCTTCCTTTTTTATCCATAGCAGCAACTTTCCCTTAATTCCATACTGCTCCAAATTGTAAAATGCCCACATTTTTCATATTAATTTACAGATATTTCCCATGCATTTACCTCCCCCCCCCTTTGCTGTGCCCCTTCTTGCTAAAGAGTTATTTTGGCTGTTTCAGCAGAAAATATAAATACTAGTCTACCATGACTAACCGCTATCAGTTTCTTGTCAAATATAGAATGGTTAAATTCGACTTGGTTGCTTTCTCAGTTATAAATTCCCTTTGCCATTATTTTCCTAACTGAAGATAACAGTCGCTACGCAGAAGTAAGTTCACAAGTCCACGAAAATACGAGCTTCGCTCTCCCTGACAAATACTGGTCAGTGTGTCTGATGTTGACCGCGTGAGAAAAGTGTCCCACCCTAGTTGAAGCTCGGTGTGAGGCGAAAGTTCATGCGATAAGGAGCATATACCCTGGTGGACGATGAGCGAAAGGGGGTTGTTTTGTGGTGGTTTTGGTAGAAGCAGTCGGTTAGTTAGTCTGTGTGAGAGAGAGTGAGAAAATACAGTAAGTTTTTGGAAACGGGAATTACGTTACAGAATGACTGTACAGAGAGAGGCTTGAAGAACAGCGCAAGAAGATACAGAATGAGCGAGCGAAGATAGCAGAACCAGAAGGAAGACTGCGAAAGCACGGAATCCCCTCGCCGAGTTCCGCCCCCCATAGAATGAGTCATCCTTATTTAGGTAAGTTATCCCAACAGCTATACATAAACCTTACTCCTCAGTAATATAATTAATTATGTTAGCATTGATAAATCGTAGAATACCTTAATTGCTTCTATCTTAAGTAGCTTACTACATAGTATTTCAGTCTATCATAATTTACTATTGGTAGCATGGTGTATCACAGGGTAAAACTTATCTTGTGGGTGCTATCCTAAATAGCGCGACATTTTAGTAATAACTCCCATTACTTCTATTTGACACTGAATGTAACCAGTATGATTTATTATGTTGCTATTGTTAAGTATAGAATATCCTAATGCTGCTATCTTAAATAGCACATCATTTAGATGGTCGTCTATCACAATTAACGATAGATAAAATAGTGCACAATAAGTTAAAACACATCTTATGCGCGATAGTTTAGTATTGACACCCATCACGTTTGTATAACTATGTCACATGCCAGTTCTTGCCTGAGATGAAGTATCCACACGAAGAACACCTATGTGAAGAGCCCATTAATTTCCAAAATATCAATAGTGCTAAGAACTCTTAAATACTTCCATAAAATCAATTTATATTATTGTAACCAAATGATTTAGGATTTGCTTGTCACTGCCACTAGGGCGGTAGTTATTAAATATGTACCATTTCTGTAATAGATTGCATTAAACTATGTTTTGTTTTAAACATATGCCTCAAGCCTATTCTCCATTCACACGAATGAGTAAGTAAAGAATTATATATAGAACTTTTATTGCGGGTACTCGAATTTCTGCCTAGAATTGGAAAGAGTTTGGGTATTGACACAACGCCCTGGTCAAAGCTGCAGTTTTCCTATTCCCTGCCGTTGAATAGGGTTACCGAGGGCCGAGACCATTGTCCTAATATGAAAAACCACTAGACAATCACATGAGTATACTGGGGTTATCATTGAACAAATGATTAAGGAAGGAAAACGTCCCGCCATACAGATGTGTTGTCCAGAGAAGTCCGAACGAAAGTAAGTATATAACCCCCCCCCAGTATAACACTTGTGCCAATTGTGTCCAGGATTAAATATTTTGCGGGATGAAAAACTGTCTACACAGAAGAAGAAGTCACAAAGAGAAAGAATCTAAACGGATTACTGATAAGTAGTAAGATTGTTGATTTCGTGCACTAAGAGAATAGGTAGGAGGCATTACTCCTTTGCAACAACACAGGACATCTACACTAATTAATAAATTATTGCTATTTTTATAATTAGATTTAATAAACAAATGACTACATGCTATAACACACTCTTGTTTTAAATAAGTGATTACTAACATCATAATTTTGTTTCAGCAACAGGTAAGTCACATTATTTTGGAAGACAGGGGCCCAAAATTAGCAATTAAATTTCCCAATTCCTAGTAAATTTTAAAAAAAAAAAATGGAGGATCAAATTCCTCAAACAACAGGAATATCATCCCCCCTACCTCAAACACAACAGCCACCACCCACCCCAGAACCAGACAGACCGCATTCAGCGAATATCGCAGGATTTTTAAGTCTTGTGCCATTATTCTTTGGCAAAAATGATGAAGGCCCTTCAGTCCAATTGTTTTTCGAAACTTTGGAGAGTGTTGGAGAATTAGCACTCTGGGGACACAGAGAACTTTTGGCAGTCTCGAAATCTAAACTTCGCGCTTCGGCAGCCGACTTTTTAGCCCAATCCTTTGAATTATGCGGGGAAAAGAATTACAACATATTTAAGAATGCTTTTTTAGCTCAGTTCGAAAAAACGGAACCAATTATCACTTCCCTTCAGCAGTTCGCCAGTGCTGTGCAAGAACCTTCGGAAACCATTGCGAGTTATAGCACGCGCGTGAGGAATTTGGCAAGGGCAGCTTTCAAAATTCAGGGAGAGACACCTGAAGTATTAAACATTTTAGACCAGGCAATGCTGGCCCAATTCCTTAGGGGCATATCGGGAAAAATTAGAAAAATGGTGCTTACACACAATCCTTTAACTTTTTCACAGGCAATTGAGATTTCGAAAAGAGAGGAAATTAATGACCAACTTACTCACACAAAAACTGTCCCTGTACATGTTATTAATAGTCCTGTAAGGGCCGAGAGTGAACGGGAGCGACAGAAAAATAATCCCAAACACATTCTTGAACCCATTCAAGATCAAATACGCGACTTACAACAATCGTTAAGTTCATTATCAGTAAATCACGCAACAATCAACAATTTAGAGACACAGATAGCCGCCCTGAGTCAGCAGATGCAAACTATGAAGGTGGGCAAATTTTCCCCTCCCCACGGTCAGGCAGCATTAGGCGCTACCTACCTCCACTCGGACAGCGCAGTAGATCCGCTAACCGACGCTAACGTGACCTTCAGACCAGAGGTCGTTGACCGCCCGGAAAGACGCATAATCTTGCCATACTACGGCCGGCAGCAGGCAGCCAGAAATATGGTAAACAATCGCGAACGAAGGGAAAGACGCATTTTTGACGGCCGTCCGAGCTTCCATCAACCCACTCAACTTTTCTGCAGCCGCCCGTGCACGAATTACGAAACGGACATGTACACTGCATCTCCAAAAGTTAGGACGTCCTATGCTAATAATCAATATTGTAATTTTAATGAAAATCGGGATCAAGTCGCCAATAGAATGTATTATGATGATCATAATAGGAGTAATATAGACTCTTATTCTAGGATAAGGAGAGGAACATATAGGAATGAGCATATTCAGGGGCAAATTCGGCCAAAAACATTTCAGGGCAGACAAAATAATTATACAAATACTGGAAGCTACAGGCGAGATAGAGATAGAAATTTATGACTAAAAAGGGGTTCTAAACTTAGTAGGAAGGATCCGCGATGTAATAAAACCCTTTTGCCAACCCCTAACTTTAGTAAAGTTGGTAAGCCAGAGGTCAGGGACATCAGAACACAACATGGCATTTACATTCTGGAGGATAATACTAAACTACCTGTGGTATTGGGTTCTGTACAAAACATTAAAACTAGATTTCTTTTAGACACAGGTGCTGGCGTTTCTTTAATGAGTGCAGATTTATTTAATAAAATTAAAAATGATACATCATTAGATTTCAGACCTCCAGAATTAACTGTAACCGGAGTTTCGGGAAATATTGTGCCAATACACACTACAGTAACTGCTAATATTAAATTAGATAAGGCAACTTTTAGGGAGAAAATTTTGGTTACTTCAAAAAATTTTAGTGGCAAATATGATATCATCCTCGGCTTGAACATATTAAGGAAGTTTTCATTCAGCCTAGACTTAGGTAAAGGGATCATACGATCAGTTCCATTAGGGATTTGCCTGAGGGAAGAGGATATTCGGCAACAATTGGTGGATTCCACACCCACAGTTGCTAAGCTTACATGTAAACATGTGCTCCCAGCAAGCACAGAACAGGTGGTAACAGTATCTTGTGACCAGCTTGCTGCTCCTCCCAAACAACTAGTATTAGCAGGGCCAAATTCAAACTTAAGCCGGGATGATTTAGCAGTGAAATATTCGGTAGACCAGGTAGACGAAAGTGGGAAAATATCTGTGCTTGTCGCCAATTTAACAGCGGAACCGCTGCATCTTCCAAAAGGCATGGGTATTGCGTGTCTGGAGAACCTGAATCCTCAATCAATTAACCCTAAGAGCCAGGAAAGAGGCAAAAGGGAAGTTTCTCCAGTGACCATAGAGGACTTTAAGCTTGATCACCTGACTGCCGATCAAAGACACCAATTATCAGACCTGTTACGCAAATACTGGGATGTGTTTGCCAAATCACCAGCCCAACTAGGCAACTCAAAAGTTATCCAACACAGAATTAAATTGACAGACAACATTCCTGTTAGACAGAATGCTTACAGAACCCCCTTTTTACTAAAGGATGAGATTCGCAACCAGGTCCAAGAACTCCTAGATTCAAACATCATTGAACCCAGCTGTTCTCCGTATGCCGCGCCCATTGTTCTGGTGAAGAAGCGAGGTGGGGGATACAGGTTATGTATTGATTTTAGGAAACTTAACGCCAAGACGATCTCCGACGCATACCCGATCCCTTCCATGAGTGAGATACTTGAACTTCTGGGAGGCGCGCGCTACTTCAGCTCTTTGGACCTCGAAGCCGGATTCCACCAGATTGAAGTGCACCCCGCGGACCGCCACAAGACAGCTTTTACTACAGGGGAATCGCTGCTACAATACCGGCGCATGCCTTTTGGGTTAAAAAACGCGCCATCTAGTTTTGTGAGAGCAATGGGGCTTGTCTTGGATAATTTACAACGAGATTCCATTTTCGCTTACTTAGATGACATAATCATAGTGTCGAAATCTTGGTCCTCACACCTTTCGAAGCTTGAGAAAGTTTTCCAGCGCCTGAGAAAGTACGATCTGAAGCTGAAACCAAAGAAGTGTGAGTTCCTAAAAGAGCAAATAAAATACTTAGGTCATCTCATTGATAAGGACGGTGTCCGTCCCGATCCAGCGAACGTGAAGGCCGTTCGAGAGTGTCGAGAGCCAAGAACAATGAAGCAAGTGCGATCGTTTCTTGGGATGACAGGATTTTACAGAAAGTTTGTCCCAGAGTACGCAGAGATAGTCAGGCCGCTAACCCAACTTACAAAAAAGAACACCCCCTTTTTATGGAACAGTGCCGCCCAAGAGGCATTCGACAAGCTGAAGGTCGCTTTGACCACACCACCCCTATTGATTTACCCTGACTTTTCTAAACCATTTTTTGTGTCCTCTGACGCATCTAATTATGCAATCTCGGCTGTGCTAGAGCAACAAGTTGACGAAAATCAAAGACAGCCAATCGCTTACGCCTCCAGACTACTAAAGAAAGCAGAGACTATGTATAGTACCACAGAAAAGGAAGCTTTGGCAATAGTCTTTGCGGTATCACAGTTCAGACCATTCTTAATAGCCTCCAGTTTCACACTAATAACAGACCACCAACCATTAAGCTATCTTCTTCACTTAAAGAATCCATCCCCCAGATTAGCTCGCTGGAGTATGCTTCTACAAGAATACAATTTCAAAATCATATACAGGCCGGGTCGACTTCACTCAAATGCCGATTTCCTTTCAAGGCCAGTGTTAGAGGAAGAGGAAAGACAAAGGGGGCTTAAGAAATCCAAAACTGCTGAATTAGTTGCTCCTATAGCAGCAAATCCCACCATAGAGTCACTGATCATGCCGCAACAACAAACCAGAACTTTGATTAGGAATCTCCAAAGAGAGGACCCTAATTTGCAGGAGTTAATTGAACAATTAGAAGGAGCACTCCAGGCAACAAGTAAAATCCCAGACTCCTTCTATCTGAGTGAGGACAGGATACTGTATCACTACACTTTACCTGACCATGGAGCTACTCGCTCAGAGCCCTGTGAACAGTTAGTAGTTCCAACCAGCTTGAAAGCAGAAGTGTTGAAGTCCTGTCATGACGGTTTTCTCAGCGGGGGCCACCTGGCCCTACACAAGACGTTAGAGAAGGTTAGAAAACACTTTTTCTGGCCAGGCCTTTTTGGCGACGTCAAGAATTATGTGGAGTCTTGTCCCTCGTGTTTAGAGCGTAGAGGGTATAACCCTAAGGCAAAAGCAGCCCTGATGAGAGTTCCTAATGAGAACTCACCTTGGGTCCGAGTGTCCTTGGACATTTTGGGACCCCTTCCAATGACTTTGAAAGGACACAAGTATCTACTGATAGCAATAGACAACTTTACCCGTTACGCAGAAGTGATCCCACTGCATACCCAGAAGGCTGAGGAAGTGGCCACAGCTTTCATAAGCAATGTGATCTCGAGACATGGGATTCCTAAATACATCCTAACAGATCAGGGCACTAACTTCATGTCATCACTGTTACGACAGGTGTGTAAAAAGCTAGATATTCATCAGCTTCATACGAGTTCCTTCCACCCCCAAGCCAATGCAAAGGTCGAACGTCTAAACCGCACCTTGGCAAACATCCTGTCTCATGTAGTGAACGAGTCTCAAACGGACTGGGATGTCATGGCCCCACTAGCAATCGCTGCGTACCACGCGGCAATTCATAGTTCCACACAGGAATCGCCAAACTTTTTAATGTATGGCAGAGATTTGGTGTTGCCATCTGACTTATGGCATTCCAAAGAGAGACATTCATATGCGTCTTTGGAAAACTATGCAGAACTATTGTGTGCACGCCTTCGCAGATCCTATGAAATCGTCTCCCAACACTTGGAAGAGGCAGTGCAGAGGCAAGAGGATCGTAGAGCATCCGTTGCAGTAGACAAAAACATCCGTGTAGGAAGCCTTGTTTATCTTTTTACCCCTAAGATAAAACCGGGCACTACAAAGAAATTGGCTCGTTTGAGCACAGGTCCCTACCGTGTGATCAGTCAGCCATCATTAGTGAATTATGAAATACAGCACCTGTATAACCCAAAAGATAAACAAATTGTGCACGTGGACAGATTGACAAAGGTTATTGACAGGAAAGTGTTTCCCGAACTGAGAGTAGAGGAGTCAGGGGAATCAGAGGATAGCAATTCACCAGACCAAACAAGCACTCCATCAGTGCCCAAAGAGACATGGATCTTTGATGAACCTTTAGTGGAGGATTGTGATCTTATCCCACCTATAATTCCCCGACCAACAAGGATCAATCCGACAAGCTTACCCATATCAATCCCATTGTCATCCCTCCCACAAAGAAATCAGGAGGGCCAACCAAGGACAGAGCATTCAGTGAGACCTGAGGGAGCTGAGCAAGTACCTACTCAGACCCATGGATATAATTTACGTAGTCGCGACCGAGTAATTCATGCCCCACCAAAGGAAATTGTGGTGTCCCAGTCACAAACTGAGGAATTAGTACCAGAGACAGCTTCAGTGGAAAGAGCAGATACAGTGGTTGACACTCCCAGCAATGTAGCTGAAGCAGAAAGAGGTGTCACCCCAGATCAGAGTAACAACACTCAAGCAAACACAAGCCAAAGCGAGCCACCAGATAGGATAGAAAGAGCAGTTCAGTGGATATTGGGTCCACATCTTGCTGAGAGATACCTTCGACCAAGCGATGGCAGTAGTTCTGATCTGGCAGGTATTCTGAGAGATGCCTGGAGAGACTAAAGTGAGGATAGCGAAGTGTATCGATTTCAAGGAGAAACAAGCCATAATTGCAGTTGCTAGCAAAGTGAATGCTTTGGCAAGACAGTTGTGTACACCGAACGACCAGTTTGAGAACCAGTACCAGAAAATTCAAAAAAAAAAAAAAAATCTTTTTAGCATTCTTGTAAGGCATTCAATGTACAAAAGGTTCGATTCCGATTCTGTATCTAATAGCTAAATCGGAGAAGGAGGAAGGGATATACACCTGTATACACATCCCCTGCATAATAATGCATGAGATGAAAGGAGCAAAGAATACTGAGACCTATAGGAGCAGATCTGAAGAGCAAGCATGAGTCTTTTTTTTTGAGGAGAGTATGAGGAATGATTGGGAATGTAATTTGCATTTCTGCTTAAACTGTGGTAGGACTATTGAGAAAAGGTTTCTTTTTAATTTACATACCACTTTACCAGTACAAAAAAAAAAATTTATGACATCAGGAGATCAAGATTTTAGATAAGTAGATCATCTTCCTGTACTAATGTGAAAAAAAAAACACTTGTGTTATTTCAAGAGAAAGAGAGAGGGGATAAGCGAAGTTATGATAAGAAAAGGATCAAAGTACATAACTGACCACAGAGGTGAAGAAATTGATCAGTTTTGTTGGATTCTGGCAGTGTGTTTTATCAGCAGCCAGATAAATGGATGGCAAATTGAATGACATGGCACAAGTAGGAAAATAGAATTAATTTATCTTTATAAATCTCACGCAGAAGCACGAACCACTCCAATGAACCTTGAAAAAAAACAAAACCAGAGATTTTGTATCCGAATTCTATTCAAATATGACCATTGAGCTAATACTATTAAAGCAAACACCTTTCTCCACCAAATATATCTAGACTTTATGAAATTATGCGGTATAAAAATGGAGAGAGGAAGGATACAGGTGGCTGAGGGAATGTCCGGAAATCCCCTAGTCACTTTTTGTTTTCCCTCTCTCTCATTGCACATTGAAATCCAAAAGTCAAGAGAGAGGATCCTAAAAAAAAAAAAAAAAAAAAAAAAGGGAGAACAAGAGGGAGATAATATTTGGTTTCTTTTGGAGAGAGGATAGGGCAATTGGCCTGGGGACGGCTGGTTCCTCCCAGTTACTAGTTGTTTTTATCATTTTCCAGAAGAAGAGAAAAAAAAATGTAAGTGAATAGGAGGTTAACTTCTGAACTTCAAGATCTAGACTTGGGATCCATCTTCTTGTACTACATATATATAAATAATATATATTAAAAAAAAAAAAAAAAAAACTTTACTGTGGAAAGAAATCCTCAAAACAATATTAATCAGAATTCTAATTCCGTCAATAATTTCTTTTTGAATAAAGTTTACCTACTAATGAGAACTTCATCATGTATGACAGTAGGGAGTAAGTGATAGTGCATTAATGTAAGAAGGTCAATATAGAACAAAACATATAGGTAATATTGACTATAAAAAAAAAAAAAAAAAAAAAAAAAACAGAAACAAGATTGCTGAAGTAGTGTACTCATGTTCGTGCCTTCAAAAATCCAGGCTGCTGATAAATAGAACATTGTGCTAATCAGGAAAATCAGGGGCTATTTTCAAAATAAGAGAATGATTTCTAAAGATTTTTTTTTTCTGATGAGGATCTTATTATTTTTCCATGCATGGCATGTTTGATTTTGCGAATGAATTGAGTGATTCGTCTTCGGAAAGGTATGCAGGGAAATCAAGAAAGTGACATTTGAGGTTGTGAGGAGAACAGGAAGGATGAATGAAAGGTGTAAATGTGGAGAGTGTGTGTTTATGGCACCAGATACTCCCTCACCCGGGATTCGAAAGTATAAGGAGGAAAAGATGTGTAAGTGGGGCAAATCTTTAGTATGGAAGAGAGGATGGATGGAATGCATAAACAGAAGTATTTTCTTCACTAACTAGTCGTGTTTATCCGTCCTTGTTTAGTTGCGATGGTGGAGTTTCACAGGTCTGTACGATGCCTCATCGCTAGAATGCTGACCTTCCTCCTAGCACCTTTACGTTGGATACAGAGGGTGACCACCACAGAAAGGGAGATCCCAGCGCCTAATCAATCCATAAGTCCTTGTCAGGAGTCTTCTGGAGCTGAGCTGATTCTAACCCCGCAGCAGCTTTCCCAGCAAGAGCGGAAACAAAAGGAAGTAAGGCGGTCTCAACCCATGAGGAGGAAACTTAAGGCAGCCCTGGAAATGCGTTTTCCCTGCCACTATGAGAACCATGGCACGAGAAGTTTCCTAAATTGGAAAGGTGAGGTGCAGGTCTCAAAACATAGATTTGGGATGGTGAATCGCTTTGTCCGCCCAATCTGGTGCACACCTGCCCTTCCCCGGTCACCAACGACACACCCCCTTGGATCACTTCCTCCTTTCTCGAAGTGGATCGTCATTGATTTTCTATTTGCCAGTAACCAAGAAAGTGCACTCAAAGTAGAGGAGATTGCCCTAGTAAGTTGGGACCATCAGTATATTGCATCAACCCCAAAGGCAGGAGCGTTTGCATCTCGGCATTTCGGATCATGGTTAAGCATCCTTACGAAGCCATACCAAACGATCATAGCTATAGGAGAAAGTAAGGCACGAAACCTGGAAAAAGTCCTTCCCTTCCGGACTGTGGTGGATGTTAAAGTCTTCTCCTGTCCCAATCCAGAATTCTTGCCTGATGCAAGAAACAATCCCTTTCATTATCCCTGGAACCACCTGGCAGACCACTGTGCAGTCCGCACAGTGAACCTTTGCACCGCACCCAGTGGCTGGAATTCATCGGTCTAGTGAAGGCAAGAAAAGCTCTTCCTGAGAACTGAATAGTGAAAGTGGTTTACCACAAGGCCATGTGTTAACAGCCAAGAAAGACAAGGCCAAACGTGGAGACAGAAGAGATTGTAATTCCATTCATTTCTGTGTAAGGAGATTGCTAAGGTCTACAATATTCAAAAGAAAAATTATATATATACATATATATATTTTATAGACCTAACTTTAATATTTTTATCAGCTTTACATATATATTTCTTTTATGTATGTTGCAGTGTTCCATTTTAGTTATTAGTTCATGTCTATGTTATTGTGATGTTTAGTTACATGTATACAATTATAATGTACTTGCTTAATTAACTTCAGATGCTTTGTGTCCATGACCTAAGGACAGTTACTAATTGTGTGATTGTTTATGTTTTATGTCGTGCCTGTGAGCCAAGTAAGGACTATGAACAAAAGCAGTGCCCAGAACATTCCTTGGAGGGATAAGCTCCTTTTGTGTGTCTCCAGCCTGCTGAAGAATAACCTCACCGAATCATGGACTACAGAAGAACTTTTCTTTTACTGTCTGACAACCTCAGCCTGGAAGTCCAGATCTGTTTTCTGTTGTGCTTCAAAATGCTCACTTATTTAAACCAGGGAAACTGTTAACTGAAGCACGGACTTTAGTGGTGAAAAAAAAAAAAAAAAAAAAAACAATTTCTCAACAGATGGGTGCAGACAATGGCCTCCATGTGGAGAGCGAACAGCATTGAGAAGTGTGAATACAATAAGTCCACACAGTGAACTAAGTGCTATACGCTTTGTTTTGTTTGTCTTGTATTTTATTTGATTATATCCATATAATATGTTAGTAATTAAGTTTCTTTTACACTGTAAGAGGAGGAATGTTTATGTTGCCCCCCCCCCGTCAAAAAGTCAAAGCCCCAGTAGGGACGTCGAGAATTTCAGTCTTAGTTGTGTACCCCGACTGAAATCCTCAGCGGTAGTGGCGAGGAGTGTAAAATGCCCACATTTTTCATATTAATTTACAGATATTTCCCATGCATTTACCTCCCCCCCCTTTGCTGTGCCCCTTCTTGCTAAAGAGTTATTTTGGCTGTTTCAGCAGAAAATATAAATACTAGTCTACCATGACTAACCGCTATCAGTTTCTTGTCAAATATAGAATGGTTAAATTCGACTTGGTTGCTTTCTCAGTTATAAATTCCCTTTGCCATTATTTTCCTAACTGAAGATAACAGTCGCTACGCAGAAGTAAGTTCACAAGTCCACGAAAATACGAGCTTCGCTCTCCCTGACAAATACTGGTCAGTGTGTCTGATGTTGACCGCGTGAGAAAAGTGTCCCACCCTAGTTGAAGCTCGGTGTGAGGCGAAAGTTCATGCGATAAGGAGCATATACCCTGGTGGACGATGAGCGAAAGGGGGTTGTTTTGTGGTGGTTTTGGTAGAAGCAGTCGGTTAGTTAGTCTGTGTGAGAGAGAGTGAGAAAATACAGTAAGTTTTTGGAAACGGGAATTACGTTACAGAATGACTGTACAGAGAGAGGCTTGAAGAACAGCGCAAGAAGATACAGAATGAGCGAGCGAAGATAGCAGAACCAGAAGGAAGACTGCGAAAGCACGGAATCCCCTCGCCGAGTTCCGCCCCCCATAGAATGAGTCATCCTTATTTAGGTAAGTTATCCCAACAGCTATACATAAACCTTACTCCTCAGTAATATAATTAATTATGTTAGCATTGATAAATCGTAGAATACCTTAATTGCTTCTATCTTAAGTAGCTTACTACATAGTATTTCAGTCTATCATAATTTACTATTGGTAGCATGGTGTATCACAGGGTAAAACTTATCTGGTGGGTGCTATCCTAAATAGCGCGACATTTTAGTAATAACTCCCATTACTTCTATTTGACACTGAATGTAACCAGTATGATTTATTATGTTGCTATTGTTAAGTATAGAATATCCTAATGCTGCTATCTTAAATAGCACATCATTTAGATGGTCGTCTATCACAATTAACGATAGATAAAATAGTGCACAATAAGTTAAAACACATCTTATGCGCGATAGTTTAGTATTGACACCCATCACGTTTGTATAACTATGTCACATGCCAGTTCTTGCCTGAGATGAAGTATCCACACGAAGAACACCTATGTGAAGAGCCCATTAATTTCCAAAATATCAATAGTGCTAAGAACTCTTAAATACTTCCATAAAATCAATTTATATTATTGTAACCAAATGATTTAGGATTTGCTTGTCACTGCCACTAGGGCGGTAGTTATTAAATATGTACCATTTCTGTAATAGATTGCATTAAACTATGTTTTGTTTTAAACATATGCCTCAAGCCTATTCTCCATTCACACGAATGAGTAAGTAAAGAATTATATATAGAACTTTTATTGCGGGTACTCGAATTTCTGCCTAGAATTGGAAAGAGTTTGGGTATTGACACAACGCCCTGGTCAAAGCTGCAGTTTTCCTATTCCCTGCCGTTGAATAGGGTTACCGAGGGCCGAGACCATTGTCCTAATATGAAAAACCACTAGACAATCACATGAGTATACTGGGGTTATCATTGAACAAATGATTAAGGAAGGAAAACGTCCCGCCATACAGATGTGTTGTCCAGAGAAGTCCGAACGAAAGTAAGTATATAACCCCCCCCCCAGTATAACAAAATTGTACATCAGCCTTCCATGTGCAACAGCATCAAAATCTTTCCTGAAATCCAAATATATGATATTAAAATTATTCTTTACATTGAGTTCCTTGGTGACCACATCGTAGTATCCAATAAAATTACGAAGATAATCAGAACAGAATGTAGAAAACAGGGACCACTCTTGGGACATTGTTAGGTGTACTTATATCAGTAAATGACAAACGGCATATTAAAGCAAAAAAATTCGTTCTGTTACAAGGATTCTGTATTATTTTATAGGGGGAATGAAAGAGAAATAGAGAGAGAGAGAGAGAGAGAGAGAGGATTGGATAGGAAATAGAATTTCCATGTTACTCACTTGACCTTGGGGAGATTTTTTTTTTTCCTTTCGCGGCAGGATTCGAAATTGGGTCCATGGGTGGTTTGACGGCTTAATCACCCATTTTTATTTATTTCAAAGCATCAGAAAACTTCAATGTTCAATTTGGCAAGACGGAATGAACGGAAGTCTCTGATTACCAGTAATGTAACGGCCCATACCATCAAATACAGTAGTAATGATATATTGTACTTTCTATATTTATTCTTGATTTTCTTTACTTTTTCTTGAATTTCCACAAGTTATCCTTGAATTCTTTTTTAAATGCAACTATTTGACACGAAACATGCGTGAATTCTAGTGTGCATAGGCGATGAAGATTTACATCTATTTTGTCACCGGTATATTTATTTTAATGGTCGTTGCGTTCAAAAAAATTATCTCGACAGTCTACTCGAAGTACGCGTTAATAAAATTGGCTGAACATTATGTGGAACGCCTGAGGCATTATTTTAAATTCCTGACTAACAAAGGCACAGAGCAGTTTTGTATCGACACCACTAGTTGATAAAAACTTACTACCAAAACGTGTTGGGCATACTTATAAGCAAACGGACTTGCTATTTCTCTTCGCCTTTTTGAGTAATTGCCTCTAATAAGTAATTTATGGACAAAGGAAAGTGCTGTGAACCATAAAACACATAAAAAGTGATCTCTTTATTACCATGGATTATGTAAGGTGGTGGTGTGTTTAGTGGTGATTTTCCCCCCAAAAAAGCGAGGTTGAACTAACTTGAAGTACAGTATCGTTTTCTGCGAGATAAGTTTTTTTTTTTTTTTCATTTAAAGGGGTGGAGGGATACAAGTGCTTTCGTGATGTATGCATGCGTGTCAAACAACAAAAAACTAAATCCGGGTTTTTTCATTTCGATTTACAGTTGATACTTATAATGATCTTTATTCTATTTTCCTTCGTGCACTTGAATTTGAGACTGATTCCAACTCAGTATTTTAACTCAAAATAAAGTAAAATTATAAAAACGACAAAGCAACGCCAGCAATGAAAATAAATCCAGGGAACTCCAACACCAAGTCTTCTTGGTGAACTGCTAGAAGGATCGTATTTTTTATCTTTGACCACAAACCAGTCAAATGTCAACGGATGTCCCTATACGATTTGAACACAGAAAGAAAATAACGAGCCAACTGAACTCCAAATCATAACGAATGACATAGCCACCACCACCCTCTACAAACGTAAATTGCAAAATGCAAATTTGAACGCCGACCCAGCCAATGGACAGGTCGAAACCAAAAAGGCAAAAACGTTGAAAACTAAATCATAACAAACAGAATTAACATAAATAAAATTAAATAGCTGAGGACGAGCGTTGTTTTTCCTTTTTTCTTATTTTTATGATTTTACTTTATTTTGAATATTAGGGTACTTGCAAGCAGATTCGCACGTTGCCAAGTGTAACCTAATTGTAGCATTAATTTGCTCTATTTCATTCATTGTAATTAGTGTTTCTTTTTACAACAGTCTTGGAGGATTAACCACGTTTTGTGCTTAAAGTAAAGTTTTGTAGTAAGCTGTATAGTAATGTGTATCTGTGCATATTAAGTATCTTCCAGTGCTGTCGTAAGACTAAATGGTCCATCTCGTTTTGTGACAGAAACTTTCTATTTGACATTTGTTTCCGATCATTTTAAATTATTTATCAGTGATCTTCAAGCGATTTTCGAAATGGCAGTTGCTTTGGTAAAAGTTATGGTCTAGTTTAGTGAAATTAAGAAAACGAATTCCATTTCTCCTTTGTATCTAGAGTCAAATTTCACATCATTTCTTTAAACACTTGTTCGAATGATTCGCAGTTGAAATATTTCAAAAGCTTGTCACTGTCTGAGGTGGCTGCTCTTAGTTTTGGACAGGTGAACAAACTATGTCGAGAATGTTGTAATCGTGTTTTAAATAGGAATAACGACATATTACTGTGAAGGTTTTGTTTCCTTTCCAAAAGTCGATTTAGAGCATTCAAGTGGCAAATTAGGTTAGTCAAAAATGCCAATTTAAGCATGCATTCTGTAAAATATGAAAGCCTTTTTCAAAAGCCTTTCTTCTTACCCTTATTTTCAAGGAATTCACGTGCGCGAGGAACGAGCGCCAAAAATATTTTAGGGACCATGCTGACTTTCAGTAGCGTATCATCGTAAGGGGGGGGTTTTG
Source organism: Mastigoproctus giganteus (assembly GCF_048544385.1). Taxonomy (NCBI): domain Eukaryota; kingdom Metazoa; phylum Arthropoda; class Arachnida; order Uropygi; family Thelyphonidae; genus Mastigoproctus; species Mastigoproctus giganteus. The sequence continues at coordinate 22,931,762 of NC_143583.1, forward strand.
AGGTTTTTTTTTAGTACACCTCCTGTGTTCTTTTTCTTTAATTTCAAATTTTTGGTTAAGGGAGCAATGTCCCCTCTGCCCACCCCTGAATACTGAGAACTGACTTTAGAGAACTTCTGACTTCGTTGCACATCACTGTTACCATTTTCTTTAGATTACTCGAAGCTGCTATAAAAATAAAATTGATTACTTTTAAAACCAAGCTTTGCATTTCACTTTTAAAAATCGATCCATCCTTTCCACTAACTCTTTGGAGGCCAAAAGAATAATAACTTACGACACATATAACTGAAAATCGATAATTGAGTAATATAGAACGAGCCCCAAGATTGAGTGCTTTTTAATTTGACGTTGTTTGAATTTGATCTGGTTGTATTGTATCTAATCTTGTTTATAGAAGAGCTAAAATCAAAATAGTGTCCGCATCCCATGGACTGTAACGTTTTCGTTTTGTATAATGCATAGAAGATTACAATTTCTTTGTAATCAGCCACCTGTTGTGTTTTTTGCACATTCCACCACTCTTTAATCATAAGTGACAGCCGAGAAACAAAGAATTATTGAGAGGAGTGCAACTGAAAATATTTATAATAAATATTTATGATATTAATCATATTACAGTTTATAAAAAAGTAAGTAAAAAAAAAGTATTTTTTAGTTGTGGGTACACTTGCAACTACTCCCGGTTGCGAAACATGCAAGAAAAATAAAATTTTCTGAATGTAACAAAAAATTAGAAACATTTTGCAATTGACTGCAACAGATAATTAAACGTACGGCATGCAAATATAAATTGCCACATGGTATGACCACAGGTTCCTTGGCATCAGATAAATACTCTACTCTTCCTGGAGCTTCTTAGTTGATCTGGTCATGGAGACGATAGGTGTTCTTTCCAATTTTCAGAACGGTGTTATTGTTGGAGCACGTTTAGTAGGAACCACAATTGAGAAAACAAAGAAATTACCGGTGTGTCAAAAGCAACCATCTCAAAAGTATACAATGAGTGGAAGACGAAAGGAGAATGCTTTCGTCTTCTAAAAGGAAGAAAGGGACAGAAAGTAGATACTCCAAGAAGAATTCAGAGGAATTTAAAGGGACTTGTGCGTCACAATAATGTCCAGTGGGCAGCAGAGGCCTGAAAAATTCAATTAGGCAAAGGAAGATCCATTTTCTACTGAACTATGTGTCGTTAGTTGACGAACTTTGGATTTGGCAGTCGTGTGCTTATACCAACTCCACTTTTTTCTGTTAAAAAATCTAAAGATTCGACTGGAGTGATGCTATCAATATTGAACTGTGGAGCAGTGGAAAAAGATAATTTGGTCTGACAAGCCTCGATTTAACGTTTTGTACCAGTGGTAAGGCGAAAGTGTGGAGTAAAGCTCATAAAGTCATGCATCCAGACTGTCCCGAATCCACCACTCAATTGGACGGAAATTAAATAGCACGGATTGAGCCGCTCACACCGTTAGATGGTCTTATTACCAATGGATATCTTTCTGTTGTATCGTATAGAATCGACTTCACTCTGCAGTGCTTCATTTTGATCCGGATTGTGATGGAGTCTCTCAACACGGCAACGCAACTATCCACAGTGTAAAAATTGTGTCTGAATAGTTCAAGGAACATTTCTGAGATTCGCATTAGCGGAGGCATATGATGCAAGAAAGCAAGCTTATACGGCATCATCCAAAAAAACCCCCTTCAAATTTCATCCATCCATTGGCTCCAAACGTTTGTCCAGTTCTTCCTGGACAAACTTTTGGAGACAACAAATTCCTGACATCTAACCTAGCTGCCTAATTTTTACAGATCTTAATTCAATTAAGAATCTCTGGAATATATTGGAAAGGGCAGTTTAGCTTTGTGCAGCTCTCTATAGACCACAGTACAGCAGCTGGAAAATATCCTGACGGAAGAACGGTGAAATTTTGGGGCTAGATTCCCTCAGGCACCTAGTAGAATCCATGCCACGATGTGTACAGGCTCATTCGAGCAAGAAGGGGGTCCTACTAGACGTTGAATAAAGGTTTCTAATATTTTCACTGTATATACAGTTCGTTTCTAATAAGAAGCAATGGCTGCCAATTTCATTACGTGATGATTTTTTTTAAAAAAAGCAGATTGTATTCTTGAAATTAGTGAACTGTAAGTTTAATTGCTTATAACAAGAGTCCAAAAATAATTTTGTTTTGATAATAATTGTTGAAATGCAAAAATTCTTTCTGGTGAGAGCATATTCAAAAATCTACAGTTCTCAACAGATCTCACTTCTCTGTAGGTTAGATATCTTAAGAACTCTAGATTATGTAATTTCGTTTTCATCAGACCATTCGCGTGAAAGTCAAGGCTGTCATATAAGGGATACTAGCCGATGTGGCAAGGCCCATTATCCTGCTGGAACACAGCTGTACTATCCCGATAGACAGTCACCATGAAGGGATGAATCTAATAAGCCACAAAGTTATGAGGGATGCAAGAGATTCCCAGGAAAACATTGACCATACCAAAACTCGGCCTTCATCTGCATGTTTCTGTTAGACCAAGGTGTCGGAGTGATTTTTCTCCATACCCTCCATCTACCATCCACACGGTATAGCAGAAATGTGATTAATCGGAAAAGGAAACTTTTTCGTCAATGGTCCAATGACACCGTTGAGATGCAAACTTTAGGCGTCATTGGCGACTGATGGCCGTAAGCAGGTACATTGACCTGGCGCCTAGTTTGGAGGCTCATACGGCAGGGAGTTAGTTAGATCATGGTCTTATAAATACCGCTGGCCTACCTCTGGTTAAAGTTCATGGTCAGCTGTTCCAGTGTGTTTCGTTTATTGGCTCGCACACGGCAGAACAGCCTACTTCACCACGACCATCGATGGCGTAGGCTCTCACCGTTGGCCCAGTCACTGCTACTCTGTCCACTGTACGTCTACTTTTGGAACACCTTAACGACAGACTCTACGAATAGCCCACAAGATTCGCAGTTTCCGTAATACTCACACCATTCAATTGGTGCCCGACAATCATCCCATTTTCGAAGTTCGTCAGATCATGTCCTTTGCCCATGTCGATCAAATATTTCGTATGGATCGCATGGCACGAAGCATCGCATTTACTAGTTCTCACCGCGACACGTGCGCCACCAGCCAGGGAGAAACGAACGATTTCCAAAACACAGGGTGGTCATAATGTTCTGGACTGGACAGTGTATGTATTTGAGCATTATATTAATGATTAAATAGAATTTTTAAGGATATTAAAAATTATAATATATATATATATATATATATATATATATATATATATATTTTATTATTATTTTTATTATTATTTTTCAATAATTATTTTCGAAATTTTGTTTGTAAATACATTGTAGAAATAAATTAAGTAAGGTAGCAAGATACGAGCACGCTCTGCTAATGCGAAAGATGATTGTCTGTTATACATGCATTAGTCCTAAAAATTCAGTTTGGATATTTTGTTCCATATGACTGGATATTCTTTAATAATCCAGTCTAACCGTGTACGATGTAAGCTTTCTTACAAGACTGTTAAATAATTTGATTAAGCTTAATTATAGGAATACATTTATTTGGTAACGTGTCATTAAATATGAAAAGCTTTCCGCCCATTTGTCATCATCTCTCATTAGGAACAATCCTGTGTGACGTGATTGTATGATAAGATTTAAATATCGTGGCCAGACGCTGAATAAACTAAGCCTAATAAGGTAGTCAGAATTTAACCCTTCAGTTACTAGCGACACAATGAAATGCTTAGAATTAACGAGGCTGTTCTTAACGAGGTAACTGATTTTCGGACGACTGAATCACCTTCATGGCACCAGAAGTCGTTAATGTAAATACGTGTCGAAATGTCAGCTGGTCAAAGAACACTCTTTCTGGTCACGTGGGGAGAAAGCAACCTCTTTGGCGTCATTGCTGAAGAAAAAAACAGATTTCTTGAGGGGGAGTGATGTAAATAATTTCTCTAAGTTAGAAGACTTACCAATATTTCATCAAATGTTTATAAATTCTCAGCCGTTCCAGTAACCTGGATTCTCCATTTATGTCTGAACTTGTATATCTCTAAAGATTACTTTCATCTTCATCTTCAGAGTACCTGAGTCACTTTAACCTACTTAATAAAAGAAAAGAAAACACGCTACCCAAGCTGTTCAAGCACTAGTGCCCCACGGTCATCTGATAGGTAGGGTGGGGGAAACACCAGCTGTTTGTTGGTATTTTGGTCGGTATCATCTGTTTTCATTTCGGTGATAAAAATAGCACACAAAGATTACCGTGAGAAGCGTTACAAGTCTTAATGTCCACTGCCAGGACATTTCTTGGCTAACTAGAGCTCATGTTAGGAATGAAAGTAATGTTAATTATTTTTGACAGCTAGTCCTTATTTTTAACTCTAGCTGATATCAAAAGTGATGTTTTTAAAACAACGAAATGGGATCCTGAGGTCGTTCGTCCAAATACTTTTGTACAATTAGCAAGGTGGCTAGGGGAATCTCCCCACGTACAAAGTATATATGTATTGTTGCATCGTGGCAGGAAGAAATTCTCAATAAAATTTTTTTGTTTATTTTTTGGATCCAGGGACGACTGTCCACAATTTCACATGAGCTTTTGTAACTGTGGACCAATTCTAAACTAAATTTTTTTAAAAATAATCAGTGTTGTTGTAGTAGGGTTTTAGGAACATCAGCGAGTAAAGCCATATTGCTTCGTGTATATTGTTTGTAAATTGCGTGTGTTCTGAGATCGATTTTCTGTTTGCTGGACGAAAAACCCGAGTTTCCGGGAGAAAAAAACTATGCTACCCTGGTCTGAGACCGACCAACTGATCCACGTTGTGAAAAAGACCCATAAAAATTCCTCACGTCATCCACAGGACTCGAACTCAGGTCTTTTCCACCCAGTGTGGGGAGGACAGCGATCCTACCAACTATGCTACCCACGAGGGTCACACACACACAGAGGGAGAAACGCAAAAAAATAATAAAAATAATATAAAAAGTACTATAACGCTTGAAATACTAATTGAAGGCTATTTTTAATTTACCTTCTTACACGCTCCTGATTTTAAAAGTAATCTAATTGCTGCAACAGAACCTGATCGGAGTTTTTCATGAATCCTGGCAACTGATGTCCATTCAATTATGGACATCACTATCAAAAAATAATAATAATAAATGAAATAAAATAAGGATGAAAGATGTTTGCTTGATATTTATCGCCCACGTTATAAAATTTTACACTTTATTGGGAACGTCTGAAACTTCAAGAAACTGGGCACATGCTTCGCTTCTTTTTTGTACGTCAACGTCACATAGCTCGTTAACAAATATAGCTTAAAAGATTCAATTCAATTTTTGGAATAGCAAATTAAAATGATTTTCTTTTAGATCCTGTGAAAACAGCTTATGTTCCATTTCAGCAAAATCTTCTCGACAATCTTTTACAGTATTTCTTGTTTGTGATCTTTAATGAGCCCACTTACTCAATACCAGCGGTGTCTCAATAGAATATAAACGCCTATCAGCTATCTAAAACAAATAAATAATGGTTATCTCGATGAATGAAAAATATAAAGAATGAGGGAAAAAAAGTCACAAGATATCTGTACCATCCTGTATATTAGTGGTTCACTTCCACGTTGATTCACCATTTGTCGCTTAATTAAATCCACTAATTATATAGCCAGTCTACTAAAATAGCGAAAGTCATCAAAAAATTAAGTGTAATTAGGATAAACCAACGGGAAGACTGATTTCCCTTAGGCTTTTGTTTATACACGTGCGACTTCCACAGATTGGCTTCTGTCCAAAAAGGAATATTTACATTCGACCCGCCTACTGCTAAAACAAACAAATTCAACCCCGGGGTTAACGTTCTCATGTATTAGAACTAGGGAATACCGAAGAGAAAAAGTAAAACAGCTTTTTGTCATAACAATTATGTATAACTCAGATTTCTCTCTTTCTCCTTTTTTTTTTTTTTTATATATATATCATCAAGAGTTTAATGGCGTTAATGAAATATTCATGTTTCTAACAAATTTTAGAATTTTAGACCTGTAGCACCATCTATTGGCGTAAACTTTAAGCTCTTTGGAGTTGTGATAAATTACATCAAATTATACATAAAATTAATTTTGAAATTTTTTTTAACAAAATTTGATTTGTTCCCTTTCAATCGTTAAATTTTATTTTATTACTTTTTGTTATATTTATTAGAGTTACTGACGATAATTATTTTGGTAACTTGTTCTGTCTTAAATTAATGGAAAAACTCGGAATATTGATAATAAAATGGAAATTTGCAATGCATCAATATTTATAAACATTCACTTGGAAAATATAAATGGCAATAATTATCACCTTTTAAAAATAAAACAAAAAAGATTACCTGAAAAACCTTTCCCCGATTATATTATTTTCTCTGCCAAGGGGCAGTTATTATAATTGGGTCCTTCACAATGATTTATATCTTATGCAATTATTTTGTCATAAAATAATGTACTGTGTGCAATACATAATGGATCTTTGAAGGTTCCTTTATCAAGAAATATATGGAAATAATATGAGGAAAATCACCTTATCTGATTGCGCTGTTAATTTGGTATTTCTTCCTTTTACCTAAATATTTGAATTTGGTTGAAGAACAAATAAGAGCATAAAAAAATCGGTCAAGTACTACCTCTGGTCTTGATACCAGGTACTCTTGTAGAACCTCTTTTAAGGAATTCCCTTCGTAAATGACTAAGATAAACTATTTACAATGCAGGAAAGGTGAACAGTAAAGATTATCCGATTAAACCAAAGATTGAACCAAAAAAGTGCTATCAAGACAGAACTTATAGGAATGGTGTTGCTATTGCTGTAACGTGCATAATACTCCATATTTTAATGATAAAGCAGTCATAAAAGTTGACAAAGTTGATAAAAACACAGTCCTGTGATTCAATTTATCGTTGTCACAGGATATTTTCCATAAATTAATGATAGTTTATATAGTTCTATGCAGGCCCAGATAGGGGAGAGGAGGGGGCAGTAGGGTTGTTGTTTGGTTTTTAGGAGCATTAGCAACTAAGGTCATATTGCTCCAGGGATATGTGGTGGTCATTCCCTGACCTTTCAGTTTCCTTCGTATTTGGTGGTCACGGGCTCGAACCCCGGTCTAATCAAGAAGCGTGTGCTACACACTGCTGCTCCTAGCTACGGAGGCGCCAAGTAGGGCCATTTGGCCTGGGCCCCAAGTCTTATGTAAATAACATATGAAAGTGATCGAAAAAAAGTTTTAAATTAACTTAAATAAAAAATATTTATTATACAAATGCCATTATATTTGTGAGGTAATGATTCGATAATAAAATATATTATTGTATCATTGCCTCACAAATAGTGGGAGAGGATTGGGAATAGAAGACGAGGAATGAGAATGTATTCCATGCCTCATTTTCACTGAATCAGGCCTTGAAATTCCTTCCAGAGGTGATTTTAAAAATATTTCTGTTTTCTATGTCTTGGAATTATTCCATGGAAACAATTCTGCGTATTATGAAACATTTAAAAATCGATGAATTGCATGAGACCTTTAAAACAAATATATATTACAATTCCTTTTGAAAGTGGTTTGTGATTTTTTTTTTTTTTTTAAAGTAAATCTGATGGTGTGGAATAGGAAGATTTCAACCTTGAACTTTGAATATATTTTCTCTGGGTGCCATTTCTTTTAAGTCTTAATCAATTTTACTGACATAAAATCACTCCCTTTGAATTTATAAATAAGGGTATCTTATAGTGTTTTCTCTTTATTTCCTTGGCTGGAAATAATATGGCGACAATCACTAAAGAATTTCAAGAGAAAAATTTACTGAACTCAGCGACACAGAGATTTAATTTCTCTAACATTGTAATGATCCGCTTAATCCCATAGCCCGAGATCCTCTAAAAGCGTAAAGTAGACCGACGGTCCAAGTCTTGTTAAATGATTAATTTCCAATTAATCATTTAGCAAAAAAAAAAAAGAGCTTTTATTGTGTCATTTAATATTTTGAGCTGAAACCTTCTGCTTTTATGACGGCCTTCAATCTTAGCGGCATACTCTCAACCAGCTTTTTATAAATGTCAGGTGATACATTCCTCCACTCGGCTTTTAACGCAGCCACCAGTTCGGCCTTGTTCTTTGGGCGATCTGGACGTGCACGTATCCGATGATTCAATACATCCCAAAGATGCTCGATAGGGTTGAAATCAGACTCTGAGCTGGCCAATCCAACTGTTCCACACCGATGTTCTCAAACCACTCTGTTACGACCCGAGCCCAAACCATAAAAGGAGCCCCATACCATGACACTGCCTCCACCAGATTTCATTGTTGGGAGGATATAATCAGAAAGGAACTGTTTCCCTGGCATTCGCCACACCCAGGAACGGCCATCAGACTGGTAGAGTGCGAACCTCAACTCGTCTGTCCATAGAACTGTTTTCTACTGCTCTACAGTCCAGGATTCGCGCTCCTTACACCATGTTAATCGGCATCTAGCTTTTGTTGAGATCAATTCTGTTGAACGTGTCATCTTGCATGCCCGCTTTTGCAATTATCTGTTCGAAGCCCGGTGTGCATATTTATAGCAGGTTCTGCGACGTGTTGCATGCATAGGACCTGTTCTCCATCCATGGAGAGGTGTCCGGATATTAATGGTACATTACTATATGTAATATTATCATATTACAAATCGAGTTTTTATACAAACGTAGATGAGCTGAAGCAGTTTCCCTAAGAACTTAAAATAATTTTGATTCCTTTCAAATTGCAATTCGGGTAATGCTATTTAGGTAGTCAAAGTATGTCAAATAAATGTAATTTATATGCAAATTCGAAACATTGCAATCGGTATGATAAATAATTTCTGTTATATAAATTAAAGTTTATTTTCATAAATGGTGAAAAATTTGCAGGGGGAGACAATGTGTGGGTTAAACCCTTTGCTGGAGTACGGTGATTTGAAGAGACCAGCAAATATTTGTGTATTCTACTCGTATATATATTTATTAGGTATATAGAAGGAGTTACATTATTATGGGATTACTGTAATTGAGACACATGCATAAATAACAAGTAAATCATACTCATAGTTATATATTCGAATAAACTGCTTAAAACAAGGTCCTCACCTGTCCACGAGTTTAATTTCTTAACACGGAGATGATTTCAGCAATTTGCATCTGTATTTTTCTTTCATCGTTCCGCTAAACAGATACACATTACTTATTTCCTCATTTTTGGTGACTCACGTCTCCAATGGACGTTTTTATGAACACATTAGTGTAGCTTTCCTAGTTGTTGAGTAAAAACCCAGTGCCGTGACAGATAGATAGTCTGAGTGACAATGCCTGAAAAGCAGTGTCCCTGCACCCAAGGCATGAATGCTGGCAATAAACTATTAATATTCCATCTCGGAATAAATCGTGATGGTAATTTGAGGTCTTCTACTGTCAACAATCTCTTAAAGTTACGCTAATTGAGCATTGAGATCGGCGAAGGTAAAAGTTAGCCATGCTTGAAGGAGTCGCCTGAAGTGCAAGCTCAAGAGATAAGTTGAACATTCAACGTGGGAAAATACGATTTCATCACCAATAAGAAAAATAATCAACCCTGTAATCGTTCAAAATGTTCGTTTTGCATATCAGTTCGGATTATTGCAATTAATTTTTGATGTTAGTTAATAAAAATAAGCACTGTTTTAAATTCAGTAAATTCTTAAAAGTATTTCTACACTTCTCCAGACCACAAATCAAGGTCTTGTTCTTGTTTTGCAACTTTTGAAATATTTCAATAACGGGAAGACTTCCTTGTTTTTCTATAGTCATTGTGAAATGCATAAAAACAGCAATAATTAATTTATTAATACTGTACCATCAATACAAACTCAGAACCTATGTGGGAATTATGTCAAGTGGCAATGAAAATGAAAAGCAGATTTCATAAAGATGTTATCTTCTTTCTGAAATCGCGGTCACTAGTTCAATGTTCATGGTGGTAAGCATAAACTTGGATTACCTACCCGCACATTAGTAATAGTGGTAAATTTACGCTTTCCGTTATATTTTGACCATTTAACCTACTTAATATGAAAAATAAATGATAAAAAGAACCTTGTTTTCACTTACTGATGAAGGTCAGAGCGAATACACAAAGGCCGTTTGCCATTGATAAGTTGACCCTCTTCCAAATTTTCGTTTTATTATTGATGTATGACATTAATTTTTGTAGAAATTTACTTTACAAGAAAAGGCTTAAGTAAAACGATTCGTATTGCTGTAACCAGAATTGCCATCTCTTCGGGTTTCCAGCATGCCATGTTCGTGTTTTGTTGTCCTTCTTCCGGGTCATAAAAAATTCTTGTAGTAGAGAAAAAACTACGAGGTCTGTTCCATTTTGAGGCGAATGTGATATCGTTATATGCATTTTTAGAAGGTATGTAATATTAAAAACTGATATAGTAGTACCTCATAAATCTGCATCCTCGGGACATTGCACATGATAGATTTTTTTGAATTGAAAGCATTAGACATGGCCCTTAGTGTTCAAGGATAATTAATATGACGTATGCATTCTATACTCAGCAGGCTCAGTTGTCTGCTGACTAACTTATTGCAGTTATGTGATCAAAGACAATATTTTAATTTGTCTATGTGAATTCGGGAAGTGCTTTCATTTGCAGAATAAAATGAATACGGTTTTTTAAATAACTGTATAATCTAAAAATATTCTTGGGTTTGAATATTTTCATTAGATAATGCAATAGCTCTGAGCCCTGATAGCTGATTGCTGTCTGCAAGCAGTGGCTATCAGCTAAATAATGCCAAAATGGAAACCCTTGCTATTGGATTGGTCAGTGGGATGGAGTGGATATGTGTCTAAGAAATAAAGTTCGCGAATTGGAATCCCTTCTTCGGTAAAGGATTCGAATTGGGATGTTGCGATTGTTCATTATTTTTAATATGATGGTGGTGCGATATAATTTCAGCAATTGAATCGCATTAAAAGCTGAATTACTACGTAAATAAATACACTGAGTGGACAGATTTCATTGGATACCTACCTAGTAACAGGTAGGCCCACCTTTCGCCTGGATAAGGACAGTCACACGGCGAGGCATTGAGTCTGCTAGTTCACGAAAGCGTTCTACAGGTATTTCCATCCATGCTTGCTGCACCGCTGTCCATAATTCCGTCGCATTCCTGGGAGGAGGATCCAAAGCTCGAACGGACCTTTCCGCAACATCCCAACGATACTTCACAGGGTTTGCCTGGTGAACGGGGAAGCCATTCCATGGTGGTAAAATCTGGGGAATGCTCTTCGAACCATTTCTAGTCACCACGACTCTGCGGGAAGGCGCATGGTCTTGCTGGAAGAGTCCATTACCCTGTGAGTGCCCAATGACCATGAAGGGATGCAGATGGTTTGCAAGGATGGACACGTAACCTGGTACCCATTCAGAGATGCGTCTAGACGTACCAGAGGTCCCAACGTGTGCCACTCGAACATGCCCCAGATCATTACCGACCGTCCACCTGCCTGAACAGTTCGTTGTTGACATGACGGGTGCATAGCTTCGTGCGGTTTTCGCCAGATACGCACCTTCCTGTCCGCTCGAAATAACTGAAAACGAAACTCATCGGACCAGGAGACCCGTCTCCAATCATCCAAGGTGCAGTGCCGATGTTCTTTCGCCCAGTTGAAGCCTAGCGTCCAGCGTCATGGTGTTAGAAATGGAACTCTAGTGGGACGATGGCTCTCATAACCTATTTCGGCTAGTGGTCGCCTGATGGTCTTGGTGGAGACGTTTCTGGCACCTCCCTCGTCGAAGTAGGTGGTGATTTGTGGCACTGTCGCTCTCCGGTTGGCTGAAACAATCCGAGATAGACATCGACGGCCACGTTCATCCCTTTCTCCGCCCACCGCGCTGTCCACGATGAGATGTTATTCCGGAAATGGCGTATTTCGGATACACTGTTGATACTATCGAACAGGGATCTTGCAATTTCTGTACCACCTCCGCGATAGAGTGACTCATGCGTCGGGCACCCAATATCATTCCCCTTTCAAAGTCGGTTAACTCACGACCTTTATCCATAATGACATCGAATTACCGTCTACGTGAATGCAGTTCTGCTGTGTACCTATATACCTGCCAAACGGTGGGTTCGTCCGCTAGCGAGAGGGGTAACAGCGTCGCATTGCCCAGGAACCAGGTATCCCATGAATTCTGTTCTTTCGGTGTAAATAAATAATGCATAAATCCATAACCTGCGGTTATGGATTTATGCCCGGCCAGCCTATTTCCCCTTCCTGAAATAATTTCAGGGAGGAAATTGATGCAGACTAATGTTATTCATCTTTTTTTAGAAATAACAAAAACCCTTTCAATAAAGTATTGTGCCACTTTATTGAATATATGAATCCAGAGCACATGGGCCTTTTTGCTTATAACAAAATCCCTTTTGAAACATATGTCAATTGCTTCTTCCTCTTTTACTGTCGTTCATTTTTCGCAGGTACTTGTATTTGGAAACTTATTTTCTTTATCCGGTTCCCCCTCGATAAAGATCACTGAAAGATACTTCGATGTGGTCATAAAGGAACTGGATGCAAAAAATAATTTTGATATCATATACTTGCATTTCCGGAAAGCTTTTGATACTGTTGCACATAATATACTGCTTTACAAATTGGAGCAGTGTGGCAATAAGGGAAAGTTGTTGCTATAGGTAAAGGGATGGTGTGGTGAGAGAGGAAGAAAGTGGTGATCAATGGACACTGCTCTTCGTGGACTAATGTTATTAATCGAGTTTCCCAGGGTTCGGTGTTGAGCCATTGTTGTTTTCTATATTTATCATTATTGATGAAGGCATATCAAGCTTAATGTCCAAGTTCGCAGACGATACAAAGGTTGGCATGGTGGTTAATGACATGAATGACGGTATGCTTCTACAACAGGATCTAGAAAAATTAGGCAGCTGGGCTGAGAAATGGCAGTTGAAGTTTAAAATTGATAAATGGAATGTATTGTATATGGGTAGCGGTCCCCAGAGTAATATACAGCTGTGTGGTACTGCACTCAGGGTAATGGAAAATAGAAAAGGATCTGGGGGCAATTGTGCAATCAGATATGAAGTTTCTGAGCAATGCAGACAGGCTACCAGGACAGCTCATGGGGTTTTTTCAATGATATACAGGAACGTTTCTAGCATAGTCTCTGGCCTGACCATTGCCTTATACAATGGGATAAGGAGGTGATTATCCCATTATATAAGGCAATGGTCAGGCCAGAGCTGATTTGTTACAGTGATTAGGTAATACAGTATTTTGAATTAGGATGTAAATATTTTGAATTTTTAAGCGTTTGCTTTTGACCAAAATCCATACTACAGTCATTGTATTATTTTAAAATAAAAATAGAATGAAATTAGTGATTCGAGCATCACTATTTGAAATTTCTTCTCCTGTGTGTGGATATCGTGTGTAGGGCGTGTGAATTTATGAATCTGCCGTCATGTACTATGTATGTTTTAAATTTTATTTTATGTGTTTATACTTATAATTATGCAATAATATTTCTCAATTAATATTCCAGAACTAATATTCCTGACATTGAGGCATTCCCTTGTAACGTAAGTAGATCACACTGAATGTTCTTTGAATAATGATTAATTAATTCATTATCAAACTTCTCAATGTTTCTGTTGCAAAACATAACTGAGTGTATAAAGATAAATCGTATTAAATAATGAAGAGGTGAAACATTCTGAAAAAAATTCCCGATAATGCTAAATTGCGAAGTGTGATCTGCTGATTGTGCTGGCCACGGCAGTCGTTCGATATCTTCAATTTCAAGATATTTTTCCACCACTTGAGGCCCATGTGCAATGGCCTTGTTGTGCATAAAGAGAAAATCCGGGCCAACCGCACCCGTAAAAACCCGCACATAGGATTTGAGGGTCTGTTCTGGGTACTTTACGGTACCCATATCAAAAACATGAAGAGAGGTGCGGCTGAGGACCACTATTCCGCCCCACACGAGAACACCGCCTCCACTGTAAGTGTCCCTTTCTTTGATGTTGGAGGGATGGTAGCGCATTCCTCGTTGTAACCAGATGAAATAACGTCTAGACCCTATTTGTAGGCTAAAACGGTACTCGTAAGAGAACAACAGCACTGTACCCCCATTTGTCAGGGCTCCAAGTCACACGTTCATGGCGCCAGTTTCGACGAGCTCTGCGGTGGTTTTGGGGGGGGGATTACTGGGATAGAAACCACTGGCTTCCTTCTGTAGAGTCCACTTGAACGGCCTTCTTAGCACAGTCCCGTTAGAAATGGCCTCATCTGTGGCCTCAGCAACCTCAAGAGACAGTTGATGACAGGAATCGTAAGGTTCCGTCTTGCTCTTAGAACCAGATAGCGGTCTGTTCTGGTTGTTGTAACTCTCGGGCGTCCTTGGCCAGCTCTTCTTGTAATGGTTCCTGTCTCCTGAAACTGCTTCCATAGTGCCGAGACAACACTGCGTGACATACTAAACCAACGTGCCATCACGGCCTGCGACTGCCCGACTTCAAGTCGTGCAACGGCCAACCATCTAAAGGAATCATTAGCCAAAAAAAAAAAAAAAAAAAAAACACAGTTCACCCATTCTTACAGTCCAATGATTTGTCTAATTCTTCATTGAATTTATTCAAACCATCCACATCCATAACAACAGAGGGAAGCCTGTTTCAACAATCAAACACCTGCTGGCTGAAGGCAAATTTCAACATATCTATCCTGCAACCATCCTTCTTCAACTTGAATTTATGCCCCATGTTTGTAGTCTCCGAATGGAAGAATGCTATTAATTTACTGAGTATCAGCTTACTCAATCCATTCAAGGCTTTAAACACCTCAGTCAGATCTCCCCGCAGTTGCCTAGTCTCGAGACGCTGCAATTTGTAGAAATGAAGCCTTTCTAGGTAAGAGCATCCTTTTGTTACCTTCACCAATTTGGTTACCCTTCTCTGCACCCTTTCCAGCAGATTTACCTTCTTCCTAAAGTGAGTGCTGTATACAGTACTCAAGATGCGCCCTAATCATGGCCTTGTACAAAAGGATAATCAACCCCTTATCCCTGCTAGCAAAGTTTCTGTACATCATTGATAAAACCCTGCAAGCTGTCCTGGCAGCATGTCTGCACTTCTCAGCGAATTTCATGTATGACTGCACAATTACCCCCGGGTCTCTCACTGAGAAAAACCTAACAAGTGGTAGAGTACCCGGTTTCTCTACAAATATTCAAACGAAACAGAAAAATTCAATAACATTATCGTATTAAATTACGCATCACATCCTTTAAATATATAATATATTACATTATATATTACATTATATATTTATATGCAAGCATACCTTGCACAGATACTAATGCAATGGTATTTTGATAAAGTGCTATTTCTCTAGTCCACTAAATCATTCCGATTCGGAATAAAAATATTATCGGATTTTTTTAGAAGTTTCCTCTGAAAAACAATATTTTTTCTCTCAATTCGATTCAAGATTTATATCACTTTAAAGCCCTGCCTCTATTAATCATCTTCTCTAAACTTATCGCTTTATTTGTTATTTTACTTTGTGGAAAAATATGTGAACATCAGGACGATATTAAATGTTTGGCAACCGCTTGCCATAGAACAAGCAGGAAAATTGATGGCTGGGCATCAAAATTATTGAGGCTCACTAACGTACAGAGATAGACACTAGGGGAAAATAAATTTCAATAACATGGCGTGTTTTCTTTTTTCTTGCCTTCCTCAAGTCAGCTATGCGGTAAAATAAATGGCATCTTGCATGAGGAAGAAATATGTAGATATTCCAAAGAGACTGTTTCCACCTCATTTTAATCGTCAGTATTTTATAACAGATAGAAAAATCTCCTTTATAGGAGACGCATAAAAATAACGCCTTGGAGATATATATATATTTAATTTTTAACTTAGTTTTACTTTTTTTGGGCAGGTTGGTATTGAACTCTTTCTGTTGTAGAAAATTCATGGCAATTTTAAAGTTTGAATTGGTTAATACATTGCGTAACAAGTATTGATCCACGAAATCTGAAATATTTAATTGGCATCCTTTGTTTGTTAGTTCCGTTATTTCCAAAGTTATATGCGAATAACTGGTTTATTTATTCACAAAATTATTCCTAGCACTCACCTCTAAACTGCTTGAATCTTGAAGATTCGAAGGATGTGATGGTGTCGCTTTCATGTCAGATTCTTATAGGCATCAAAATTGAATATGTTCTCATTACTATATCAGTCTTCTTAGAGGATATCCAGTCGCTATTTACCTTGCTACGACGACTCCTTTTGCACAGTGAATATTCTCAATAGCGTCTTCGATTAATTGTCCATTGTCTCCTGGAACCACTGCGAAGACTAAACGCTGTTGGGAGAGACTCGATAGACACTACACCCTGCACGGATTTGCCACATACCGACGCTACTCTTAACAAGAGGAGTGAAGGGAAGCACGAGAAAAAGTGACAATCTTGGTAAAGTGGGGTATTTATAGCCCTGCGCCTGCGCCCTCGTTGTCTGTACTTGACGTTGGCGTGGAGCGATAAAAACAGTGAATCATTGTCGTAATGGATTCTCTTGTTTTATCTCTTTATCTGGGTTCTCCATCTGCTCTTGGTGCTTTAGCCTGCTTCTTTCTAAAAGATGTTTTTAGGAGGTGTTCAGCTTTTCAAAAAATGTACACAAGTAATACTTATTATGCATTTGTTTAGCTTTCATTAATGTGTATTTTAATTTTCTCTCTCTCTCTCTCTCACATTCTCTTTTATCCTCTTTTGATTATTGGTGAAGGAGGTAATATACAGACAAGATAAGATTTCGAATTATTCACTTCCTTAATATTAGACTTAAAATTAAATCGATATTAAAATCTTTCTAGTTTTGATTTTCAATTTCTTCAGATCTTTCGATGATGTCAGATAATCATCCTGAGATAAAAATATTAATCCTTTTGGACAGAGCAATAGTAACATTTAGAAATATCCTGTACTGTTTTTTTCTGTTATCGTATTTGAAAACCCTATATTAATTAGTGTAGTGAGCAATGTTATGAATTAGTGGCATGCTGGAAGTAACAATACTGACTAGTGGGAACTTGCTGTTCCCGTAATTAACTAGTGGCAATTCACTGAATAAAGTACCATAGTATTTCCTTCCGATCAATTGGAGGATGTCTGTACTAAACTGACGAGGGGCAAAATTTAAAAAAAAAAAGTTCTGAGTGAAGCCAAAATATAACTCCTGTAACTAGGTCACTTCTATAATTAGAACCATTGTACCTCATCGTGAGTGTGTTTCTGTGTCTCTAAATCGGTTTTACGAGATTCTAGGAGAAAGAAACCACGCAATGCTGCTGACTAACTCGGTGGCAAGAAGCTCACGAAAGTTCCTTCCGTCTCGACGTGAAGTATCCTTCAGCTTTAGCTAATGACGATAATCAAATCCTTACCTATTTCAACACAGTTAAAGCAATTGGCAATGTGACCAGAGACGTGTAGGGGAGAATGTAAGGAAGGATCCAGGTCAGCGGCGTCGGACACGAAAAAGGAGACATCGAAGCACTGCCTCTCTTACAATGTCCGAAGTTGGTCCTCGATGTATGCTACTCATTTGGAGAAGTGTGGATTCGATTCTCGTAGACAAAAAGAGGATTTTCTGAAGTCCTCTTCAACAAGGGCAGTATTTAGCCAATCTCAGGAGGAGGGAGTAATGTTTTTACCGAGTTTTTCAGCCCGCACGACATCCAAATTGCCAGTGGACACATTTTATAGACATAATAAATGATACGGATATGAGAGATAACCTCTGGCGCCGTTTAAAATAATAATTTTACGGTTTAATTAAGTTATGGAAAAGAGGAATTGAACCTAAAAAGTGAGTCCCGTAAGGCTATTTGTCTCGGCCCCATGCTAGCTCTTAACATCCTTTGGAGTGACAACGAGGCTGTCCATAAAAGTGGGGAGGTGCTACTTATTATTAATGTTTCTAAACAGGTTCTTTAAAAAGGACCCCAATGAGTTGTATAGTAGCCACGTTCTTCCACACTATATTGAAAGTGTCTGTGTTCAAATCCCATCTTGAAGGAGAAACGGTTATCAGGTTTATGCTAATGGAACTGTAATGTATGTATTCACGTAATAGAAAAGTTTGTTGTATGATCTGCTCCGTCCCAGGATGTGACAATATAAATAATCTCATCAAAGATGAATGCAAAAATATGAGAATAAAAAACGCCAACTATTTTGAGGCGTGTTGGGTTAAAATTCTCCGAATGCGATATAACTGCCATAAAGAACTATGATAAGTATGTTGAGTTTTTTACAGAAATTCTTTGTGCCATATACATGAAAGGTTTCCTGCAAAAGCTCACGACGCCCCCTAAATCATCAACTTTTCGAACAGGAAGTGTGACACTTCTAAGATGAAATAAGTCGTGGGGATTAAAGGTCAGAAACGTTGACTTAACTTTATGGACTTCCGGTAATCATAAGAAAACATCCTGTTAACCTCTCCCATTTAAAGGACGCATATGTTAAGTAGTGCAAGCTTAGTTGGGTTTCTCACGAGGTGCTATGACTTGCACTTCTTTGCCATCGCAGGAAGAAGGTTAGTGGTAGTCAGCCTTCCACCTTGGCCCCAAACATGACCAATCAAAAGTACAGATGTTAAGTGCGGTCTAGTAATGAGCAACATGATTATTTTAGATCGAAGTTTCTGGTGGGTTATTTCAAATTTAAAGCTTGGCTGTCACGAAGACAAAAATTTTAAATAGTTTAATATATTTATGTAGAATACTTGTTTCGCTTGAATAGTAAAAGTCGGATGAGATGGAAATTCAGCCAGTTCTTCCTAATCGTTTTAAGAAATTCTTAAAAACGTTTTTGAATATATTTAAAAAGACGTCGAAGTAACTTAAACTTTTAATATGAGAAACGTATTTGAAATTTGTAAAGAATTTATTTTAATCTATTTTTAGGAGTGGTCGAAAATTGTACCAAATCATGGACCATCCTCGCAATATAAATTGACTATGAAATCTGTGTAAGTAATATCTGTCCAGCATCACACTATGCAGATCTTATTTACATGAACTATTTAAAGTAATAGGAACCCAGAGGATTCCAATGTTCGACAAGAAGAGCAGACTTGTGGGATTTCGTAGCTCACGAAATACGATATTTGAGTAATGTTAGGTTTGATAGTAATTAATGTGGTCAGTTGCCCTTTACATTTTAGCATACTGTATACTTTCTTAAGTTAAGTTAAAGCTTTATTACCTTAAAAGGTGATAAAGTTATAGATAGATCACGCAGATAGCATGGTACATAATTTATCTCAAGAGAATAAATTCCTTTACTAGTCTGTCAGTGTATTGCAGACAGAAATTAAAGATTTGATAGTAATATTGAAACAATATATTGTCTCAATATTTCTTTCTATGTATTGCAAGTTGAATACAAACCACTATTGTATTCGCCAAGGAGTCAACCGCGCACTAACCAATCATTTGGAAGATGTACGGATATCTTTAAACCTGAAAGCACTTTATGCTTGGCATGAAGTTTTGTGATCTGTGGTTGGATTTTCGGGTTACTGAATCTAAAGCTATTTGGTTTTGTTAAAGGAATTTTATTAAATGAATGAAAAAGTTAATGAACTCTCATGACCTACGATGCCCAGCAAATGTCTGGACACATATCGATTCAGTTACCTTCTTTCTACCCTCATCTAGGATTTCAACGTTAGAAAAGAAGTCGGCAGGCTCATCTTTTTTTAATGGACGCCGGAAAAAAACCAATTACCCCTCTCCTGTAAAGCACGCTTCTCTGTACGTTGGTAATGTAAGACGGGTATAGAAATCAATACATGGTCTTTTTTTTTTCTTATTATTACTGTATATCGATGCAAAGTTCTTGCTCGTTATCTGTTAATGAGTTTATCAACGATTTCTGATATTTTAGGTAGTAAAATTTCTCGCACAGATTAGAGGTAGCTTCCCTGAGATGACTGATAAACACATTATCATGTGCTGGCGAACTTAAGAGTGCATTCATTTAAGCATCTAAACATTACTGAAATTTGAAACTCGGACCTATTTAAGTATGATCCGCTTCAACTTCCGCTGTTTAGTAGCCTATAAAATAGCGTTCTCTGTATGTTGTTTTTGTGCAGTGATTTAGGTTTAAAAATCATGGCGTTTTCAACATTAAGATTAGATATTAAACTAAGATTAAATATTAAACCAGCTTTTCGAGCAAATACCTTAAGAGGAGGGCGTTCATTTGTTTTCTGTGTACCTTTAAATCTTCTCCGGGATCGAGAATGACGTGTTTATTTTGCTAATGAAACTACAGGACCTCTTTTATCGCCAGAACGAAGACGGGAGATGTTTACATAAGAACACTTTCCTCTTTTGCTAACATTTAAGGAACACCTTTCTGATGACTCATGAGAGGCCTTGTTGTTTTATTCTCCTTCTCATCCATTCTCCACCACGTTTGTTTACTAATCTATACAAATAAGATTAAGACATGCTTATACAATACCAACATTTACTTAAACAAGCTTCATAGAATATATTGAAAGGACTTTTGATATATCTTTGATTGTTTCATGTTGGTGTTAAAATTAGTCATGCCTCTCATTGTACTTTTACCCATTTACTTAGAATAATGCCTTTAAAATGGCAGGGGGAATTTATTATTGAAAATAACTCGGTGTTTAATCTGTGTTAATTTTAATTAACATTAACTAGCGTAAGCGTATGTAATGCAATCCTAATGACAGGTTATAACACTAAATTAAAACTAAATAATTACAAAATGTCAGACTTCTTTATAGAGATAACTGGTATCACTATAAAGAAGTCTCTAACATTTTATAATTATCATTTGGATAATTATAAGCACATGGCTAAAACTTACGCTAATATAAAAACAAATAGGAGGCGTGGCAATAAAGTTCTGGTGTGTTGCTGTCGCGGTCATGTTCGTTGAGTTTGAAATAAACGGAAGTGATATGTTCCAGCTTTCTCCAATAGATGGTGGCACAGGGATTGTCCAATAGGCTGTCAGGTTGCAAGCAACAACCATTTTCGTTTGTAGCGTTAATGTTTCCTGTCACCAGTTTACAATGGAGCAACGAATGAATATGAAAAGTTGTTTTAAACTGGGAAAATCTGAAACAGAACTGTATGAAATGTTAAAAACTGTTTATGGTCATGAAACGTTAAGTCGTACCAGTGTCTTTGAATGGTATAAGCGGTTTAAAGACGGATGTGAGGATGTTTGGGATGTTCCAAAGAGTGAGTGTCTGTCAACCTCTTGAAATGAGGACAGAGTTGCAAAAGTTCGGGAAATTGTGGCAGAAAAAAATCCTTGTTTGACCCTCATAATGATGGCTGATGAGTAAGGAGACGATTCCTGAGATTATGTATGAAGATGTTGGCAAAATAAATGTCTGTGCAAACTTTGTGCTGCATAGCCTCACAGATGAGTAGAAGCATTCAAGAGGGTCATCATGCGAAGACTACATCCAGACTTGTCAAGGTAATCCTAATTTCCTCGACTATATTGTCACTTGAGATTAGCATTGGGTGTTTCAGTACGACCCAAAGAAACGAAGTATCAGGGGCATGTAGTAGACTACAAATCATCACCAAGGCCCAAAAAGTTTCATGAAAATAAGTCC
Source organism: Mastigoproctus giganteus (assembly GCF_048544385.1). Taxonomy (NCBI): domain Eukaryota; kingdom Metazoa; phylum Arthropoda; class Arachnida; order Uropygi; family Thelyphonidae; genus Mastigoproctus; species Mastigoproctus giganteus. The sequence goes on from NC_143583.1 coordinate 22,953,582, forward strand.
AGGATCAAGACGATGCTGCTGATCATGTTTTAAGACAAACGGTGTGTGATTCACATGAAATTTGTACCTGAAGGGGAGAGAGCCAATGTTGCGTTCTGGGTGCAAATGCTTCAGACTACTGAAGTGTATTTCCTGGGTGAGGCCACAATTTCGAGAGAAAGGCAGCTGGTTCTTGTTCGACGGAAACACTCCACCCATTCTGCACTTGTGAAGATATTTTTGAGGAAACATGGCATTATACAGGTCAAACGTCCACCCTACTCTTCCGATCTAGCACCAGAGGATTTTTTCCTCTTTTCCAAGGTGAAAACTGCCCTCAAAGGAATGACATTTCAAGAGGATGTTGAAGACATAAAGAAAAACGTTAAGGACCAAACTGAACATCTCTTTGGGCGCCTTCGCTGACTCTTTTCAGAAACTTTTAGAACGGTATAATGAGTGCATTCAATCAAGTAGTGATTTCTTTGAATAAAAATAATGCATGGAATTTGTATACTTTGTATACAAATTACATGCTTTATATTTATTCAACACTAATTAAATCGTAGAGGTTAGCATCGATATTTTTGAATATTTATTACTGACCGTTTGTTAGCATTGCAGAAGTGAGTTGTATTCACGCTAATGCCTCAGAATAAACACACATTCTTTTCAGGTAAAGTCTCATGTTAGGCACCACATCAATAAATGTATCGCTCCTCAAGTACCACAGCTGTCACAATGAAACTTACTTTTTTCATCTGACAATAATGTGTTAAGCCATATCTAATGATATCATGTGATACTTTGCCAGCCTTAATTATCGTGGTACACGCTGCGTACCCTTGCTCAATTAGATGTGGGATACTGCATGTATAAATATTCACAAATTTGTGGATAGTTTTCGAAGGTTTTTGGTTCATATGTGTTATGCTTACACATTAATTAAACTCAACTGAAAAAAAAAGATATAGGAATAAATTCGCGTGTAATAAATATTAATATCACGGAAGCAGACTTACGTGTCATTATTAATTCAAGGTATTCAAACTAGTTTTCTTTTATATAATAATTATAAATAATGGATAAAAAATTTTCTAATGAAACATATTTATTTTTCATAGAAGACAACTGGGCAGAAATGGTACTTCTCATCGATGTGAGAAGTGTGTGGTGAGGTCTCGCGTTTTTTGCATTGTGTCAATATGCTTGCCAAAATCAACAAACTTAAATTTTAAAATTAGGAAGAAACTGGAGATTCTTTTAACTCCTACGATGGATGACCTCGTTTCTTAGATTGCAATAATTCTGTATTTGCACTTCCCCCACTCTTTTGGATAGGTCCAAGTTCAAATTGCGTAGGCGACCGGAGGAATTTCTTAACTTAAAGCCCGTTTCTCAGGTGGAACCGTGGGGTAGTTCCTATTTGTGTATTTCAGTTTTTTGAATATTACATCATCATCATCATCAGCCATTTTCAATCCACTGCAGGATGAAGGCCTCTCCAACAACTTTCCAGTTCCTTCTGTTTTGTGCAATGGCCATCCATTTACTACCCACAAACTCATGAATTTCATCTGTCTATCTCCGTCGTTGTCTTCCAGGTTTTCTTCTAGCTCCTATTAGGTACCATTCTGTTATTTTCTTAGTCCATCTGTCATCATGTCTTCGAACTATGTGTCCTGCCCAAGACCATTTTAGTTCTTTAGTTTTGATAAGAATGTCCTTTACTTGAGTTTGCTGCCTAATCCATGTGTTTTTCTGCTTATCTAACAGTCTGATTCCCAATATAATTCGTTCCATTCTTCACTGTGTAGTTCTCAGCTTCTGTTCCATTCTTTTGGTGAGTGCCCAAGTTTGAATATTACAAGGTATGGCTAAAATGAAACGAGAATCGTTGCTTACCAACACTTACAGCTACGCATTTCAACAACATTCATATCGTGCTGTAGCTTTTTTTTCTTTACAGATCAATTTTTGTTTCGTTGCAATCGATTAAGTTTTAACTCAACTGTGCTAAATGCCTCTTTAAGTGAATCAGTGTTTTAATCCTTCGGCCAAAAAATGAGTGATTGTAATTTAGAGAAAAGAAGTGTTATTAAATTTTTGGATTTAGTGATAACAGGTGATGAATCCTGGGTCTTTCAGTATGATCCACAGACCAAGCGTCCATGCATGCAGTGGAAAACTCCCGCTTCTCCCCGTTTAAAGAAAGCAAGAATTTCTCGATCGAAGTCCATGTTTGTCTTTTTAATTGATTATCGTGGTGTTGTTCATCATGAATTTGTTCTGCCAAATCGGACTGTTAATCAGAAATTCTACATTGAGATTTTAGGAAAACTTTGTGAAAAGTTCGAAAGACGTGGCCCAATTTATGGTCGGACAAATGGTTTTGCATGATAACAATGCTCCGTGTCACTTCTCTATCGGAGTGAGAGAATTTTTAAAGAAAAACAAGATCACAACATTGAGGCACTCGCCTTATTCTTCAGATCTGGCACCGTGCATCTTTTATTTGTTCCCGAAAATTAAATTCCATCTAAAAGAAAAGCGATTTGAGACAGACATTTAGAAGAACACATCATGGAGCGCTGCACAGGCGCGGCTGGAGATGAAGGGGATAAAAATTAAAATTGTTGTATTTAAAATAATAAATGATGCAAAAAATATTTCTCGTTTCTTTGTTAGCTGAACCTTGTATATCGGGTATGTATGTAAACTTATATTTTTCCAACTCTTGACTAACTCTTGGAACTTATATTTTTCTGGAACACAGATTGGTGTCAATCGCAATGGGCCCTCGTGGGTAGCACAGTTGGTAGAATCGCTATTCTTCCCACACTGGGTGGAAAAGACCTGAGTTCGAGTCCAGTTGATGATGTGAGAAATTTCAATGGGCCTTTTTCACAACGTGGCTGTGTTAGTTGGTCTCAGGCTAGAGTAGCATGGTTTTGATTTTTTCTCCAGGAAACTCGGGTTTTTCGACCAGCAAACAGAATCGACCACAGAACATACGCAATTTACAGAAATTATACACGGAACAATATAGTCTAAATCGCTGATGCTCCTAAAACTCCACTACAACAACAACAATCCCAATGGCAAACACTGTCAACTATGATAAATATAACTTACAACTGTAATATTATATTTATGAATTCGCTAAAAAATTGTGATAGAATTATTGCTCCAGAAAAATCAGTAACCCTAACCCAAATATAACTGTAAAAGCCTTATGGTATATCTTTATTTAGTTTGTTCATGCATAGCATCAAATTGCTGTTTTGCTTCGTCATAACCAGGTCACACGTAGAGAGCAACGAGGAAGAAGCTTTCTTCAGTGCCCACGAAAAAACAAAGAATTGTTAATGAACGTATTCTTGGGAAAGAGCCATTTGGCACGTTTATCTAGACATGAAAGGTAAAAGAATGAAGCGGAGAAGTTAATTTACAAAAATATTTTCATTCCTTGTTGGTAGAGTTCGTCTCGGCCTTGGCTGGGTTTCTCGTTTAACAGCGTAATTTGTAGATTTTATAAAAACTGGGACTGAACTCCTCGTGGTTTTCTAAATTTTCGGTGCCTTCTTCCTTGCTATAACAGCCCCAAATCATTTATAAAAACCATCGTTTATTTATGCAGATTAGAGGTTGCTTCGAATTTCAGTCAGTACCCAAACGAAAAATGGAAATGACTCAATAGAATATTAGCAAAAAAGTCCTTGTGTTTCAAGTATAAGCATACCGAAACAAATGTACGCGTTTCACTAAGTAAAGGTATAAAATAATTTAAAAAAATATATACAGTAAAAAAAAAAGTACAAGATATGGAAACTTTGGGTCTCCTTAGCCGAGTGGTCAGAAGCGGGAGTGAAATAGCACACGCTATTTGAGTAGACAGGGGTTTCAATCCCGTGACTGCTAAATATGGTCAATCTGCCAACCCGCACTGGACCAGCATGGTAGTTTATAGTCCATTCCCTCGACATGAATTGTTGAGGAGGCCTCCATAATGCAGTGGGACAATGGTTGCAGATTTATCAATGTAGAAGACATAATACAAGTAGTATATGATATAATACATTCTGCAGGGGCGCAACATACACGCATGCGCTACAATAAACCAATATTGTAGTGGTGGGGGGATGGACAAAATATTAGCCTCCGGACTCTGCAGAAGTAGGGCGATGTACATTTGTCACATAAGCTCTCCATCTCTCATTGTGCTGCAAAATAACCGCTTAAGGTGTATGCGGGTTCCACGGTTGCGTATAATGTAGGAACCCGCCACAGCTATATGGAGCGCTTCCAGCCAAAGGCGTTGGTGACAAGACTCAATGGATTAATTTTTTATTGCCTCATCAGCAACTTAAATTATATTGTGCTGTATATATTATGCCCGTTAATTGTGTGTGTTAGGTGGTCGATTTTCCTGTTTGCTGGACGAAAAACCCGAGTTTCTGGGAGCTAAAAACATACTACTCTCCCACGACATTGTCTAATTCAACTATCTTGTGAAAGAGGCCCTAAAAATTCGTCGCGTCGTTGACGCAATTCAAAATATTTCATATTATAATTACTGTGCTACTCGGAAGAGCTCTCAGTGGAGTCAGAGTCATAGTGTTTCTGTATTCGATTCGGAACGAATTGTGGAGCTTTGCCTATTATCGGAAGATTTTGCTGCCCTGAAAAAAATCACTATTCTTCACATAACTGGCACAAGGCACAACCTGCTGGAGTAACAAATTATTGTATCGCGTTTCACTACGTCCAAAGAAAACCAACATACTGTTATGTAGTTTTGGGGTTCATAGGGCTGTCAGCTGGAGGAAATTCATCGCATAATATAGGCAATTCTGTTGCAAAGCAACCGTATGGACTGGTGTAGCAGTTCTCCAAGGGTTTGCAGTCGACTAAGGATACATCATAGCCTAACCTGTCGCGAACAGTTAGAACAGCCAAACCTATCACCGCAGCAGAAAGCAACAATTGTTTTGTTTTTTGCGCCAACATTTTTAAGACCATAAGTCTATACTGTGTATTCTACAATCGGTTTGACTCTTTTTTTTTTTGGATGAATACCTATGTAGTGCAATTCACTTTTAAAGCAATCCTTGGCCAAGACTGACCAACTTCGGTACTTAGGTGCTCGTCAAACGTTTTCCTCACGTAATCACTGGAAAGAAAAATAGCTGCTTATGAAACTATTCTTGTACCATTTGATGTGTGATGCAACGAAAACAGAAATGATTATCTACATACGCTTGTGGTTAGTGGAAAAACATATTGTCATCACTTCGAGCCAAAATGAAAAGATCCGAAATGCCGTGAAATCATTCACATTGACAACTGGCAAAAATATGACAGTCGGTACACTTGCTGGCAAGGTGAAGCTATCTTTTTTGTCGTTAAAAACACAAACCCCCTGTTTCTGAATTTAAGGGACCTGGAGTTTCAAGAGTTTCCCAATGATATGGAGAAAAAAACGCAACAGTACACCGAGGCAATCACCCTTGTCCACCTCGACATTCGTTTACACACGTAGGGAACCCTTTACAATTCTGATTTTTCATCTTACGATTTCCAGATCGTCAGACATGAAAACAAAAATACTTATGAGATACAGATCCTTTCAGAAACTGAAGTTCTTCTGGAATTAATAAAAGAATAGGAATTTAGAATAGGATAATGGGATTGACAAAGATAAGTCGGTAAACTATATGCTCTCAATTTGGCTATCGTTTTTCTGGCGATAAAGAGATTAACTGAATTGGTCTATGAAATGACAGTAGGTTGTTAAACAGCGGAAGCTCCTTTCAGAAAAAGTTACTAGCATTCCACTTCAACTATCTGTTTGCAGATGCAAAATTATTACAATAGGAAAGCGAACTCAACATCTCTCATTCCTGGGTATAACCTCCCTGCACAAGCACTGTGGGTGAACCAACGTAAGCAGGGGTCGAGGTGTGGCGCCCACACCACATGGAGGAATGCCTCCCCTCTGTGTTACCAGGCAGTACTAGGTGGTAGATGACTCTCATCAATCGGCACAATACCACCACTTTGCTTATTGGAGGCTTGACGTGGTGGAACCCATGTTTAGTCTCCAGAGCTAAGTTCCGGTCAACCCTTCCCCATCTCTTCCATCATCCAGTATGATTGATGACTTTTGAGGTTACGATGAACATCGTGGCGAGATCCAATCTTCCTTACATTTCGAGGGTACAGCTCTAAAACGATGTTCGCAGGCCGTCGGCTAGTTAGTACACCGGACCGAATCTATTGGTAACTCTTTAGGAGGATTCCGGATCAGCTAGTGTATAACCTTGCTACCTCTACTCTAGTCTGCGCGGTAGCACAGTGGTATCGTCACCGTCTTCCTCACACCGGGTGGAAAAGGCCTGGGTTCGAATCCCGTCGATGACGCGAGGAACTTTAATGGGCTTTTTTCACTCCGTGGCTGAGTTAGTTGGTCTCAGGCGTAGATAGCAAGGTTTTTCTCACCAGTAACTGGGGTTTTTTCGTCCAGCAAAACATGCAAATCAACCATAGAACATACGCAATTACGTATTTAATTACGGGTAACCCTAAAATAATAATTTTTTTTTACCTCTACTCTACCAGATAGTGACTTTTTTTTTTTTTTATTAACACACAACTGTATATACATTCTCTAATATACATTAATCAATTTATATACAATATTTATATACAGATTTTATATACATACTCTTATATATACTGTAATCTTTCTGTACATTTGATTGTGTGTGTCCTGATAAGAAGGGTGGCTCCTAGACATAAGCCCATCTCCACCTTTTACTCCTGTGAAATCTCAGAACGTCTGCAAAACAGGCCTGAAAAAGAGTGTTATTTCAGGCCATTTCGCCACCAGGGATTAACCAACACCTGGATCAACCATTCTCGGAGTGTGCTGTAATGCACAAATCCCGCACCTACCGGAAGTAGTGCTATACTGGTAGGTGCCAACAATCCTGCCCCCAAGGCTGCCCAAACTTGGAGGCCAGCGAAAAAAAAAAAAAAAATTTCCAACTAAGAACAATGTATACTTGTTGAGACAAAAGCAACATTATACAAATATTTACATGTAAATAGCAAATACATACACTTAGAATGACATTAACTTAACAATAACACTTAGAAACATTAACCTGTTTCTACACCCTAAAGAGAAAGTGCAATACTATTGACATAAAGCTTCCAGGTCTGAGGCTCCCAAGCCCAGATGCAATCAAGCAAAACTCCCAACATTCACTGCCAGTTCATTTTCTGATAGGTTCCTTATAATTGATCTCTTAGAGAACACTGCAGCAGCAAAAACCTGCAATGCCTGAAAATTAGACACTCCGTTCACAAACTCCTGCACGTTGTTTACAGCTAGATCGGGAATTAGTTCGAAAAGACGACGCCTCTCAACATTATAAAATGGGCAATGAAACAGTGTATGCAGCCAAGTTTCCGCCTCACCACAAGAACACCACGGATCTGGCTCCAGACCCCATGAACATAATTTGTCTCGAAAGAACCCATGTCCTGTCAGCACATAGTTGGTGAACATTGAAGGACAAAACCATGACGAAACTGTTTTAGAAGTAGCAAAGTCCGCAGCAGGAATAATATTCCTAGTTATTACTCCCACCTCCGACGAAATCCACCGATTCCTCCAAATCTCTATTAGTTCATTCCAGATTCTAAGTTTCTCCTCCTTAACACTGGCATCCAGGTTGATGGAAATGTCCAAATAATTAGCAGGGATTTCCTTTCTCATAGCATATAACATTCCACGATATGCAATGTAGAGATCAAAAGGAATAGATCCAGCAATTACCTGTAGCGCAGCCGTAGATACCGTCCTCGGGGCATGCAATAGGGCCAACAACATAGATCTTTGTAATGACATGAGTTTGTTTTTTATTTTTACTTTAATCACTGATCCCGACCACACACCAGCCGCATAAGCAACAATTGGCAGAAAGATAGTTTTGTGTTGGAGGGAGTCCGAGTAGAGTGTATGCGGGGGCATTGTCGAGGACACGTTATATCAAGGATTTGGGTATATTCTTACCATGTGTACGCCATATCCAAAAATTTCATTACTTCATACAACATGTCCCACTCACTTTTTCTTACTATTGAATACACCATGAATTGTCAAACTAATAGAGTAGGCTTATCTGCGAAAAGATCTAAACCTCCCAACTTCCTAATACACTTCACAAATATGCGTGGTCTCAATTTTAATCTCAACAATATCCATTTCTACTGGCAGTCTGCCACACCCATGTACTTTTTCTGACAGAATCTCAGTTATCGGCTGATTCAACTACTGCTCATCTCAGTTGCCCAAATTATTCGCTGAATGATTCCTTTCGCCTGAAAGGTCGTACTTGCGCATATGTCCGTTCCGATATTCCCTGTCAGAGACTTGGTAATTTGGAATTTCCTCTTTTCGATCTTCTCTGGCTTAAAATCTCTCTACCTCATTGTGTCAAATTCATCTGTTGTCTATACCGTTCTCCCAACTCCACTAATCACTTGGAGCTCTTTGATTTCCTCTCTTTGCAACTTGATTTTCTCCAGTGTAACTTTCCTAACAGTGAGGTAAGTTTCCTTGGTGATTTTAATGTTCACAACTCTAGCTGGCTTCCGTTTTCTAGTCACACCGATCCAGCTTGTCGAGATGCTGAGGCTTTTGCAATTACTAATGACCTTGCACAGATTGTTCATTTATCTACAGGAATACCTGACAATCCTAACCATACAGCCAATACGCTTGATCTTTTTCTCACAAACAACCCTTCTAAGTACACGGTCGAAGTGCCAGGTCGTTTCGGCACCTCAGATCACAACTTGGTGATTATTTCTTCTCCAATGGAGCCTTTATCTCATGACTATTCCCAACCTCGTATTGTTTGGCATTACAAGAATGCAAAATGGGGTGACCTGCGAGACTTCTTTTCTTCTTTTCCATGGTCGGATTACTTTTTCAAAACTTTTGATGTCAACGTTTGCTCAGATAGTCAGTGAAATTATTCTTGCAGGAATGGAATCCTTTATCCCACACTCCACTTTAAAATCTCGTCCTTTATCTAAACCTTGGTTTTCCAATACATGTGCTAAGGCTGTTCAAGAGAAGAACGTTGCATTTCGTAATTGGCTTGTTTCTAATTCTTCAGTTTCATTTTCTGCCTACACCAAAGTTCGCAACAATTGTAAAGCAGTTATTAATCAGTACAAACCACCAGAGTTTGAACAGGCTAAGAGTAGAAAACTTGCTTCTTCCCTTAATGGTAGCCGAGCATTCTGGTCTCTTGCCAAAGCTACTGGCCACAACTTTTTCCCACCTCTGTCCAAACCAGATGGTTCTGTTGTCACTTCAGCGAAGGATAAAGCTGACCTGCTAGCATCCCATTTTTCTTCCAACTCATGTATTAATGATCTTAGTAAAACACCTCCCGCCATTCCCAACACGCTCCTTTCAATGTCTCCTGTGGTCTTCCGTCAAAAGGATGTCAGAAGGATTTTGACGAATCTTGATGCTAAGAAAGTTCCAGGTCCCGATGTATTTCTCCACTTGTTCTCAAAACCTGTGCTCCGGAACTTACTCCTGTTCTTTGCCGCCTTTTGTTTTCACTTTCTTATTCCAAAGGTGTTTTCCTTCTGCTTGGAAATTTGCTCATATCCACCTAGTTCCTAAAAAGGGTGACAAATCCCTCCCATCCAGTTATCCCATTGCAATTACTTCTACTCTTTCTAAAGTATTGGAGAAATCAATTAACCGCCAACTTTTAAACTACCTAGAAACCTTCCGTCTGATCAACGATCGCCAGTGTGGATTCCGTCAGTGTCGATCCACTGGTGATATTCTGGCTATGTTACTCATTTATGGACTAATTCAATGGAAAAGTTCGGTGAAACACAAGCAGTTGCTCTTGACATCTCAAAGGCTTTCGATCGTGTTTGGCATAAAGGTCTTCTAAACAAGCTTCCATCTTATGGCTTGCCAACTGTTTTTTGTAATTGGTTATCCAGTTTTCTCTCTGATCGCTCACTGAGGGTGATGGTAGATGGCATCTTCTAACTTCTTCACTAATGTCGTTGTCCCCCAAGGTTCAGTTCTTTCCCCCACTCTTTTCCTCTTGTATATTAATGACCTTCTTCCATTGACTGGAAATACTATCCATAGTTTTGCCGATGATAGCACATTGCATTCCACTTTCCATTTTGAGAAACCTGGCCCTGCTCAATCAGCTTCAACTTCTCGAAAATCTGTTGCCAATTCCTTAAATGCCGATCTCTAGGTAATTCTCCAGTGGGACAATGACAACTTAGTTGATTTCAATCCTTCTAAAACTCAGTTTTGTCTTATATCTCGCAAAAAGGATTCTTCTACTCCTATGCTTATCTTTGGTGACACTCCGATTTCTAGGCAAAATGATATATCTCTTTTAGGGATTACCCTGATTTATAATCTCTCTAATCTAATCTCTAATCTTGGCACAAGCACATTACAAATATTGCTTCCTCTGCATCTAAAGAACTTGGTTTTCTCTTTTGCTCTCGGCGATACTTTTCTTCCAAACAGCTGTTCACTCTGTACAAACCACAAATCCGCCCTACCGTGGAATATTGTTCCCACATCTGGGGGTGGTCCCTCCAAAACCTCTCTCAGACTTCTTGATTCCGTTCCGAAGAGGGCAGTTAGGTTAATTAATGACTCATCTCTAACAGAGTCTCTCCACTCGCTGTCTCATAGACGTACTGTTTCTGCTGCATGCCTCTTCAACAGATATTTCCATGGGCACTGTTCTTCTGAATTGGCTTCTATAATCCCTGCTCTCTCTTTCAAAACAGTCCGAACACGTGCCGCCACCAGCCAACATCCATTTACTGTCCAACTTCGAACTCACAGAACCATACCTCTTGTGTTTGGGGTTTACATAAAAAAAAGAAAAAAAAAGCAAATGTAGACAGAAATTTTCATCTTCACAACCCAATGAAGAGCTTCATGAACCATGAAGAAATAACGTCAAGACAAAGATAGCGGTAGTTTGACAAGAACACTCCGTGAAAATCTGTGGGTAAGCTGCTGCACGCAAACCACCACCTGTTAGTAGAATTTTTGTCATCACCTTGAATTGGTGTGATGATCGAAGAAAGCAGAACTTTGAAATGGAGCAATGCAGCTTGTTAAGTAATGAATCATAGCCTCACAATCCCACTTAGATGAGGTTCTGAAGGGAATCGAAAAAACCGAGCATACCGTAATCGATTTTACATATTTTGGCACGTGTTAGGGTCGCCGCCACACGCCTTTTCCTATGTTTTAGGTCAGTTGTTTTGATTGAACTTAATGCTAAAATTATACAGCAATATTCTACAATGAATGTAATGACGGAACTTTATGTAATAATATAAACTGCAAAAGAATAGTCTGGAGAGAAAAGTTGCTAACCTCCTTCCTTTGATGATTACGAAAGATTCAGATTCAAATGCCTTCAATTACGCAAGGAATTTTCATGGGTTTTCACTGCGTGGCCGAGTTAGTCGGTCTCATTTAAGGACAGAAAGTGGTTTGCTTTTTCCTTCCCACCAAGTCCGGTTTTCATTCCAGCCAGGCAATTTTTGGACATAGTACACATGAGTGGATGATGCCTTGAAGTATTAATACATTGCCAATGTCGTTTTCTATTTGAAAAATATTTCACATTTTGCTAATAACATCTTAACAGAATAGGAAATCTATATGATCTGAAAAGAGAAAACAATTTCCAGAAAGAATCAACGGCAAATCTGAATTTAAATTATACCAGACAAGGGTGTAAATTAACGATTGGCACTAAGCCTTCTAATGAACAATAGGGAATGATGGCAGTACTGCATACTGCCGGGAGTGATGTACCGAGTCTATGCTCATGCCATTCTTCAACTAAGAGGAATTAGTGTCGTGCGGTTTCATGTTTTTTTTTTTTTTCTTAGAACCTATAGTACTTAGTGCCGTGCTTGGGTTGGAGGTTGGGAAGACGAAAAAGATTTCATGTGTAAAGGTTAAACTCGATTCACAAAATTACGTAGGAATTCTGGAAACTGATCTGCGACAAGCCATCGAAAACAAATGAACCCGGATGCTTAAATGACGTTGTCATCTACGTGTGCCATAGGATCATCTATTGACACTCTGGAAATTCTCCAGAAACTGCACTTGGAAGTGATTGAACACTTCCAGGTGCAGTTTGTATAGTCTGGATTTGTTGCTTTGCGAGTTTCATGTTTTTGGAAGACGGGAAAATGCATATGGATGGACAATGAAATTAAAGAAACTGCCGAACAGCGGCCCAAGAAACAACAACAAAAAACTGTAGTGAAGATTTTATTGGCAATAATTGGTACTCTCTTGAAAAACAGTTCCAGTTATTGTAAAAATAAATCTCGTTGTCATTTGACTCATCCTAGAAACTAGTAGACGATTTGTCTGTCTGGAAAAATCTTCCAACCATGGAGCAAAACCACCTTACAATTGAGCAGGACGCTAACATACTGCTCTTCACCTCCGATACATTGGCGAACGAAAGATTACTCTCTTTTTATGCTAGTATACAGTACACAAATATTTTAAATAATTTGTCTGGTAGTTTAGTATTAGTGTCCCTAGTAATCAAAAACAGTGCACTATAAAGGTATTGCTGCGTAACAGTGTAATGATTTTCTAATTATCAGAGTTTAAGTTAATAAATTCATCAAGATGCCCAGGCAACCTGACACCAAAGTGTAAATAAGTGAGAGAAATAGCTGCGTTTGCTCACAATGCACATTCCCTCTGCGAACATTTAGTACCATTTGAAAGTTTCTTTTTCCTTAATCTCTCTCTCTCTCTTTCTCTATCCTCCACTCCCAAGTTCCTAGCATTCCTGACTTTGTGTGCGCTAACTTATTGATCGCTCTAACTTGCCACTAGCTGTTGCCTAGAGACGGTACCGCTTGGTTAGATACAATATCCGGAGGAAGCACAAAGGTCTGGATTATGAACGAATTCTTTTGAGCATAAATATAATGCTTGTAATGTGAGCGGTTAGAGCTGCCAGGTGATGAAGGTGAGATTATGTCAGCGGATGAGAAACCTAACATATCCATTGTTTGTTTTGGTGCAGAGAATTCCGTTTTGGATCGCTAAATTTCCGGCAGAAAGATGAACAGATGTTGTGTCTCCTTGGGCCAAGGGTACAAATGTTCATAAATAGCCGTGCAAAGCTGGTAGTGATGACTTTAACATAATAAACTGTTATGTTATTTGTTTTTACTGTATGGAGGGAGGTGTTTTTCATAAAATTGGACAAGTATAAGAACGCTGTTCATATCGCATTATATCAAATTGTAAAGATTGCCTTGAAATAAATCGCAAAGCATGTAGAAAGGTATTCACTTTCAGTAACAGAAGAGTACAGTGAATCAAAATTCGTCATCCGGTTTTAATTATACTACGAGTATCTGAGAAAATATGAGCATGATACAAATATATAAATCTGTATCTTTTTATACCTTGTATTTTTTATAGCACTCTTAAAACCACTTATTACCATCAAAGATTGAGACCTTTGCCATTTCAAGATGAAGTTGGTTAAGGTCAGCTAAAGTGTCGTGGGAACTGTTGAATCAATTAATCAATAACTACCGTGGAACATGACTCGTCACACAACTTGACTGACGGTGTCCAATTATTAAGAAATCGTGACGACATTGGTCTTGAACGTTGAGCAATCAGTACGTGGTGAATTGTATCACTGCTTTTGATGAAGAAACACTTTGGCTAAGTATGATGTAACCATCTAAATGAGCTTAGATGTGGAATTTTTCATTAATCCATTCTTAATAATTTTTTGTTAAAGAGGTTTGAAGCAGTATCTAACAGTACATTCCTTGTGGAACGAGGGAAATACTGTTGCAGATTAACCATAGAATTATATCTGTCTGTTTGTATAAAATGTACGGAATCTCATCAAGATTAGTACTATAATAGCTAAATTATACAAGGAAGCGAATTTTTTCTGAATCTGCAAATAAAAAAAGCAAAGAAAAAATGGAAACAATTCTGAATTCCTCAAACTTTTCGCATGGCCTTAAAGTGACTGTTCAATGCTGCTTTGAACTTTGCTGAACTCCCAGTCTTGGCTACTGTGGCAGGCAACTTTTTATAGTGATCTACAACACGCTACCAAAGTAAAAATCGAGACTTTCTATTACACCAGAAAATTTTGGATTCTCTTCTCTTTTATCAGTGGTTAATTTGAATACATTTAAAGGAGGACTGGACAAATTATTAGAAGGAAATACTTGCCTTGTTTTGCAAAGAATACAAGAAATCAAACAATAGAACTTCGTGAATGCGGCATCCTCGGGACCTTGCACAGGTCGGAATTTTGGAGATTCCTGAATTTTGAAGGTTATAAGCTATGCATAACCAATAATAAATAAAAATCGATAATAATAAAGCTCTCGGCTTCCACCATATAGGATTTTAGAAGTTTTGGCAACAGAAACAAACCTGGTTGCGTCTAGTTTATATAAATCTTTACTCTTTCTCCTTCATAATAATTGTCATAATGCATTTCGATTAAGAGACAGGTAATGTATCTATTACTAACCCAATAATTATTAAATACAGGATGCGGTTCTGTATTGGCAAATGGAATAATAATACGTTAGCGAATTAAGCGCACTGTACTCGATAAACGGGCCTTACAGTTTATATTAATTCATATGCTTTCAAGTATTGTAGTTATGATACTGTGCACAAAGGTTATTACGAGTAAATCCGATTTTTATATTCTTGAGTTCTTTTATTTGCTCATAAAGTTGGTGGCACGTTATATACTTAACTCTGTGTAAAGGACTGTAATGTATTGGCATAAAACTTTATGTCACTGTTTGTCTAGAATTCCTTCACACGGTGATATAAAAGGCTGCATTTTCTAGCATGTGTATCACGATGCTTTTTCTGTTTATGAGTACACAAACTTAACCTTTTCTAATGTGAAACACTTCTGTGATGTTGGATCGACGCCAGAGAAGCGTCTCTCTTCGTTTCATGTATGTAATGAATGCAATAGATACCAGAGGGAAATAGCCAGCTGTCAGCCGGTGACAACTTTAAAATGAAAAAAGAGAAACATTATGTTATTTCTGAGGAACTCTCAACAGCAATAAGAGTGTACTGATGTGGATTTGTTTTTTTATCTCTTCGTAGAACATATTCCGGAAAATATTTCTGCGTTAAAGATATTTAAGAAAGGTCCTTTTGTCAAGCATACTCGATACAATAATCTTAAAATAATTCTTAAAATTAAAAATTGTTTTAAGAACAGAAATTAGGAATTATTTTTTTAATTAAAATTTAATGCATATACTTTAGATCAGTGATGAACAACTCGTGACTCTCATGATGTCCACTATGTGGCCCGGTACCGGATTTAAATGGCTAAATTTTACTGTGAATAGGATGACTCGAAGAAAGAATGTTTAATTTTAATTACAATACACTCATATCGGTATAAGCATTTTTACTCTTTTCTCCATTAAAAGTTCTGTTATAAAGCTGTCGAAATGTCACATGCATAAAAATACGATTCATAATAATAAATACTTTAGATTATTATTTATATTTTATTGGAAATGATATTTATTCAAATTGGGTAATAAAAAAGGGCGTGAAAGAAAAAGTAAAGGGCGTTTTAAATTAAATGGACTAGCTAAAAATCGGTGATTCTAAATTTCTTTATTAAATATTTTAAAATAAAAAAGAAAGCTGTCATAAAATAACACGATAATATATTCGAAGAAAGATCTATAAAAATATTCGAAGAAAGATCTATAAAAATATTTTGCAACAGAAGAAAAAAGTGTGGATCACAAAACATCGGATGGTAGAACTCATCCTATCTGAGAGTTTCAGAAAAAAAGCATAAACTTAACAAAAAATGGAAGAGATCAGGTTTGGTGTCAGACTCAATTGCATTCTATCGAGCCAGAGTACTCTTCATCAGGAAGAGATCAGCCATTAAAGACATGGACGGTACTCTCAGTATAAGAAAACATTTTCATAAGAACCAGTCACGAAGTGCCATCGTATCCCTTGACCTAAGTAGCTGTCTCGATCACAAAATGAAGTTTACAACTGATTCGCTCAAACAGCCTACTCGCCACTGCCACAACTGGAGCAGAGAAGATTTTTCATTTTAGGTAAAAATATCTCGGAGTCTTCTTTGTTGATTCACTACTTACTGTTCTTATTCAACCCAATATTCTCCGAAATTTTGCCACTAACATGGCATATCCACATATTGTTGAAACTATTGCAAAATTGCCAGATGTTTTCACAGTAATCAGTTCTGCTCAATCTCGTCTACATCTGGTCTCCTCAAGCTTTTCGAAAAACCTCTGCTTGAAACACTCATCACTCAATGCCACGATAGTCGCAATAAATTATTTCCATATTCCATTCCAGGAAATCAACCACTATGGACCTGGTAGCCACTACAAAATTATCCGGGCCATTGAAGAGATTGACAGGGATGAAATTTGTTGTACATCGCGCATATCACGTCCTCGCCAGAGCAATAACCACAGGCGTACTTCAGAGAGGAATCCTGTCTAGTACCTTCTCTTCTGTTCTTGTCTTCTTTGTGACCGGCCACAGTGACATCATTACGTATGCTGATGTCTGTTGATATTAAGCTTTTAACGAGCATCAAGTCTGAAGATGTCGTGGAGGGCATCAATACCAGGATTAAAAACAAGATCTAAGAACTAAAAGCTTACCTTTCTAGATTTGGACTCTGCATCAATCCAGCCAAGTGTCACCAGTTAACATTTTCGCTGAAGGATAACCCCACCATTGAGTGACTAATGACAAGACGATCTTTATTTCTACTATTAAATAGCATATTTATTTTGACCACAAGGTTTTTAACCAGAAGTTACCATTTCTTCCTCATGCAGATAACCTCTAAACTAAATTTTTCCGAATAACGGTAGATGCCGAAGCATATTTCAGCTATCACCTACACTTATAACCACCCAAATGGCAAGATCCTTAATATCAAACGTCTATTGTAGCTATTCATGATGGAGATCAAACGTCTGCGGCGGCTATTCATGAGTGGAAATTGATTTTCTCTGTAAAGATGATGGCAGGTATTTTTTCGGAACCCAACTGCTGCAACTACTGTAACTGGAGAATCCCTGTCTCAAGTGTCAAATCAAACCCAGTTGTAGTGCTCATCACTAACAGGCTGAGGCTATCGTATAGGTTACTGTCCACACGGTTGTCGGAATGCATACATCTACTATATAGAAACCTTCATAAATTTCCTGTGGGCAAAAAGTATATAAAAAAAACCTGTCACATTAGGGCCGCCCAAGAGCTGTCTTATCTGCCTATGGGTAATATGTCCATAAATTGCATGTATCAGTGTCAGTGAAGCTTTTGACACCTGCGCATGGAAGACTACTGTACAAATTGGAGCAGAATGGTATTAAGGGTAAGTTGCTACAATGAATAAAAGGATGGTTGAGTGGGAGAAGACAGAAGGTGGTAATCAATGGGCGCTGCTCTTCGTGAACTAATGTTATTAGTGGAGTCCCACAGGGTTCGGTGTTTTGTATATTTATCAATGATATTGATGAAGGTATATCAGGCTTAGCGTCGAAGTTTGCAGATGATACAAAGGTTGTCAGGGTTGTTAATGACAGTGTGCTACTGCAACAGAATCTAGAAAATTTGGGAAGATGGGTTGAGAAGTGGCAACTGAAGTTTAACATTGACAAATGCAATGTATTGCATATGGGTAGAAGTAACCCCAGTGGAACATAACAACTGTGTGGTACAACACTTAGGGTGGTAGAAAATGAAAAAAGACCTGGAAGTATTGTGCAATCAGATATGAAGTTTTATGAGCAATGCAGACAGGCTGCCAGAGCAGGTCATGGGGTTTTGTCAATGATATACAGGAATTTTGCTAGCAGGGAAAAGGAGGTGATTGTCTCTCTGTATAAGGCAATGGTCAGGCCACGCCTTGAGTACTGCGTACAGGTCTGGAGGCCTCATTTTAGGAAGGGTGTAGATTTGCTTGAACGTGTACAGAGAAGGGCAACAAGATTGGTGAGGGGAATGAAGGGCTCCTCTTACCAAGAAAGGCTTAAGTTCTGCAAATTGCAGCTTCTGGAGACTAGGCACTTGCGAGGTGATCTGATTGAGGTGTATAAGGCCTTAAATGGGTTGAGCACTCTGAATTCTGATGGGATTCTTACACTTGTTCAGATTACGAACCTAAGGGGGCATAAATACAAATTGAGGAACGACAGCTGTAGAATAGATGTGCGGAAATTTCCCTTTAGCCAGCGGGTGGTTAATTGCTGGAACAAGCTTCCATCTGTCGTTGTGGAAGTTGATAGCTTAAATAAATTTAAGGAGGAACTGGACAAATATTTAGAGGGAATGGTTGTGTGAAATTTTTTTTTTTTTTTTTTGGCCGATGCTACATAAGCTCATACGCTTGCTTCCTTGCATCACACGCAACGATTACTGTTACTATTCGCTGGTCGATTTGCCTGTTTTGATGGACAAAAAACTCGAGTTTCTTATCGCGATTAGTCTAACCATAACTCTAGTTATGTTTAGACTAATCGCGATAATCAACTTATTTTCTAATGTAAACCCTCTGGCTTGTAGCAGCCGGGAACGGATTTGTATACTGACATGTGCTGAAGATTCCCGTGTACTATATAGAGTGCTTTTAATTTCGACTATATTCGTTGTAAGAGCCTCCTCTGTAAACACAAGATTTACCAATGACATAACATATTTCACAAGTCCAGCTTACTCATTAAGTTATGCATCTAGAGCATTCATTGCATTGTGTTTGTTAGTAGAGTGACCTGATTTTGGTAATCCAGTGGGTACAACATTTTACTAACTCACCCTGACCTTAGATGACCACCATCATCTCTGTACTTGTTCCACTTTAACGTAATTCATGACCTTGGAAGTGAAAGGAAATACCTTAGGGCGAATTAAAATTCCTGAATTCCAAGTACATTTTATAAAACAGGTAAAGGAAATTTTCACTTGAATTATTTCCATATAATTTAATAAACAGAGTATCACTATCATCCTATTAGAGAGGTTAATGATATTTTGATGAAATATTAATTTCTAATTTCTCTATTACTGCATAGATTACGTAATATATCTGGCTTGGTTCTCATCATTACCAATACTTTTTCATCAATTAATTGCGGATGCTGGTTGATCTAGATGATTGCGATATTCATTTTTAAACATAATATTATCGCAATGAAGAGGCTACTACAGTTTTATTCATATAATTAGATTGAAGGTTTTGTCTATCAGCTATGTTAATTTTTTCTTAACTATTAAAAAAGCAATGGGACGGATCCCTTTATCCAGGATTAAGTGGGCCACATGTAAATGAACATGGGGCCACCAAATGCGGCCCGTGTTCATTTTCATGTGACCTATAGAAAAGCAATAGGATACATGTGGTCTATCATTATCGTACTGCAATAAAACTTCTTTGCTCTGCATACCACGCCTCTCTGTACTGATAGTAGGCTTAAGTACATATGTACATATTAGAGAAGACTATTAATTCATTATTAATCCTTTTGTTTAAAAATTAATAATGATTGGTTAAAAATCAGTGTTCATATAACCAGAATAATCAAAAAAAAAAAAAAAAAACAGCCATCATTACCATAAAGATATGGGAAGATTTATTCCATTAGCATTAATAAAAGAGTCACTGAGTGCAAGAGTGATGTTTATGAATAAACCACTTGCTTTACTTGTAGACTGTTTTATAGCAATTTTAAAACTAACTCATTAACAAATGTTGAATTATTAAAATGAAATAAAGGCTCTTCAATGATTATGCAAGCCATTTATAAATAAATTATTATTATTATGCTTTCTAATACCGAAAAGACAGTTAAAATTATGTACCAGTTGTTGAGAAAAGATTGAACATTAGATGAATGATTAGGAAACAAATTATATTATTTATTTACATAAATTAAGGGAATATTCAGGGGATATTCATGTGTTGTTGAGGCGGATCCCAGGATTTCCCCCATCAGCCGCCGTTGTACATCCTGTGTAGAAGCTTACGCCCAAACCGGCCATTTTTATGTAGTGTGTTGGATGTGTAAGTGTAGTGATATGGTGTGTAAGTAAAGTGTATTGATGTCTAACGGCACCAGGGGTTTTCCCCATCTCCGCGTTGCTTTCATTGTAGGTGAACCAGTTCACTGGGAAGGCCAGGGATTTAAAAGTGTGTGGATTTTGTATATGTGTAGTGTTGTGTATCGTTGTTCATCTGGCCGTTTACCGCTGGACCCCTACTGAGGCCCAACGTTGCCCACACTTGGCCTCGTGGAGGCAGACCAGGTACACAGAATGAAATTTTACTCTGGCAGGCCCGTGCCCCACCAGGAGAAGAATAAGGGTTGGCAGGGGAGGAGAGGAGAGGAGACAAGACTGTCTCCTCCTCCCCACCAGGGGAAAGGGAGTAAAGGTACCAGGCAAGGGAGCCCGGTACAGATAGAAAATAAGGAGATATTCTGCCCTCGTCTCAAGAATAGCTAAAAGGGATTGGGGACTCAAGAGGCACACCTTGGGACTGTATTACAAAACAACATTTATACCAGCCATAACTTACGCGTCACCCATCTGGTTCCAGAAAGCAACTACTGCAGTTAACAGAAGGACACTTGATTCCATCCAACGGACAATACTCCTCTCTATTACACGGGCCTGCTGCACTGTGAGTACACATGCTCTGCAGGTTCTGGCGGGAGCACTCCCCCTTGATCTCGAGGTGGTGCGTTGTGCCATGGTGCAGCATCTCGCAAAAGGGCTTCCCTGCACTTTCCTGGGCCACTCCATTGACCCTACAGGAAACCTAAAAAGAGAGAAAACAAAACTCGCCACCCACCTACAGCAGGTCTGGCAGGATAGGTGGTCAGAATCCACAAAAGGGGAAATAACGAGGAAATTTCTGCCTGATGTCGGAAGATTATACCCAAAAGCACCATCATGGTTTCACCCTGGACTGTACACTACGTATCTTTTAACAGGTCATGGGGCCCTGAATGCCAAACTAAACAGTTTTAAATTAGTAAACGATCCCTGCTGTGTCTGTGGGGAAGTGGAGACATGGTCTCACATAATGTACAACTGTGAAAATTATGAGGATCTCCGCTGCCTCCTGATGACAAAGCTGACTTACTTCCCTCGCGACAGGGAATCAAACCTGTTGGACTCGCAAGAGGAGTATAAGGAGTTGACAAAATTCGCCCAGGGACTGTTCACCCGAAGGAGGACACTTATTGCTATCTACAGGGATCAAGAACAGGCACCACGACTAAACTAACCATTCTTGGACTGATACAAGACCTTCCTTTGGGACTCTATAGAATTTTTTTTTTTTTAAGCCACGCTCCCTTGCGTGGCCCTTTGCCTCCACTCCCCGGGCGGGAGGGGGAGGTGACTTCTGGTCTCCTCCTCCCCTCGCCGCCCCTCTCTTCCCTCTGGTGGGGCACGGGCCTGCTCCACTGATTTGGGGGTCATCTTCTCTATAGACCCCTTATTTCTGTCTTTTCCCCCCAGCCTTCAGTCTCCCCACCCCTCTCTCTCTCTTTTAATTATAATTACTAGTGTCTGAACCATTGTTAAATTGCATGAGCCCTACACCCAAAAACTTAACAACATTTATTTGCATAAATAGTACTTCTTATGGCTGACCCATAACTATAACGTTTTTTTTTTTTTTTTATTATTATTATTTTTATTTTATTTATTTATTTATTTTTTTATTTTATTATTTTTTTTAAGGTCCTTGCCACTGAAATCTCAGGAAATTAGGTGGCAGGACCTGTCAGAGTAAATAACTATAATACTGGTGTACCTGGTCTGCCTCCACGAGGCAGAGTGTGGACAACGTTGGGTCCCATTAGGAGCCCAGCGGCTAAATGACCAGAGGAACAACGGTACACGACACTACACATGAACAAAATCCATACACTTTTAAACCTCTGGCATTGACAGTGTTCTGTTTCACACCCACAATGTATAGCCCGCGGAGATGGGGGAAACCCCTGGTGCCGTTTGACACTAAACACACTCTACACTCTACAGATCGCCATCAGGCATTAACAGTTGAGGGCACGTGAGAGTCCAAGCGATCTGAACCGGATCTTCTTTGGTGATCTTTTTCAATGTAGGAGTCAAATCCCAGTCGCAAGGTCATACATAGCAGTCTCGTCCTATGGTTGGTCATGTAACCTGTTCAGGTCGCCTATTGTGCATGTTATGAGGATGCAGCCTTGGGTCCTGGTTATTTCATTTTCTTAGTTCGTGCGTTGGTCATTTGGTTTAGTCATCCAGCTAGTGGTCCAGTGCGAATAATTTATATCCAGTTCATGTAAAGTCCTGTGTCAGTTTGTCTCTGGTTCAGACGTAGGTCTTCCTGGTTGTCCGTTCCCTCGTGAATAAGGCTAAATGATGGTCATGTTCGTGGTTGTGGGTTATTTGGTACAGTTTTCTTGTGTATTCCGGTTTTCTCCAGTCCTAGTTTTGAGATTCATCATCAGCTTCCGGGTGCTGTGCATGGTGGTTTGCTATAAGTGCTCGCCTTCTAGCAAAGAGTTTCAGTGCAAAGATGGTAAGGGCTTTGTATTCATGTTCCGAGTCGAGAAGATGCTGTTCCATGTTCTGCGGGAAGTAGGTGATAGCAGTAGTGAGCATGCATCGCAGGTCCTCATAGTGGTCGCAGTCATACATGAGATGTTGTCATGTCTCCTCGGCGCCACAGAGGCAACTGGGATCCTCAGTGATTCGGAAGCTAGATAGTTTTGCATTAAATGGCCCGTGCCCTGTGAGCAGAAAGGTGACGTGGAGCCCCGGTTGGAATCAACTCGGGGGTTTTGGAAAGACTCTGTTTACGCTCGGGAGGAACTTCTTGGTGACTTCCCCTTTAGTGTCCACCGATCCTGCCATTCCTGTCGGAGGTGTTCGAGCAGTCTGGTTTTTTCAAGCTTCCTATTGTTGACGAGATCCAACGTGAAGTTCAAGATGGTACACTGTATTTCTTTTGCCATATTATATGTCAGGGCGCATCTAATGATTTCCAAGTCCAGCGGGAGGACTCCGGCCAGAACCTGGAGTGCGTGCGTGCTGACTGTGGAGACAGCTCGTGTGGTTGTCAGAATTATTGACCGCTGGATACTGTCCAAGGTTCTTCTATTTACCACTGTGGTTACCTTTTTGTACCAAACTGGTGAAGCATATGTGATGACCGGGATGAAGGTAGATTTGTAGTAGAGGGACAGGGTCCGCTTGTTTAGCCCCCAGTCCCTCCTGGTCACTCTTGCGACCAATGCACTTTAGATGGGGCTGGAAAGATAGATTTTTGTCTGATTTTTGAAAGACAAATGATTCCGAGATATTTGATTTCTGTAGCAAGTTTTATTGTGGTGCCTTGGATTTTCACTTGCGGTGGTCTGACAAGGTCGGGTCTACCCTTCAGGAGTACCGAGCAGGTCTTACTTGGAGAAATCCGCAGATTGTAGCCCAGTTTTGCAAAATACCTATCGCGTGGTTGGTTTTTTTTTCGATCTGCGCTCGTGAGTCAGCAGCAACAGTTATTATCAAATCATCGGCGAAGGCCTGGGCGCCGACTTCGCTAATATAAAGGGCCAGGAATTCATCTAAAATCATATTCCATAACAGGGGTCCTAGGACAGAGCCCTACAGGCACCCACTGTGGATTTGTCTGGTTAGCTTCCTATACGGTGCATGTACTTCGATCGTTCTCTGTGTTAGGTAACTCCTGATTGTGTTATACAGGTTTAGAGGCACTCCAGCCCGCCTAAGTCTTGCGAGACCCTCGGCCACCAGATGGCATCAAACGCCCCCGCGAAGTTAATACTGATAACAAGAAAATATTTGGTAGTACAGGCTTCTACTTTATCCAGCAGCGTCTTGAGAGCTTCGATCATGGATAGGCCAGGTTTGAATCCAAATTGCATTGTGTTTGTTAGGTTTGCGGCTTCGTAATAGTGGAGTAGCCTTTTGTGCAGCATTCTCTCGAATAGTTTGCTTACAACTGGGAGTAAGGCGATCAGACGGTAAGACTCTGGTTTTTCTGGCTGCTTTGATGGATTTTTCAATTTAAGTTTTATGTTGGCAATTTTCCAATCATTAGGAAAGGTTCCTTCTTGGAGGCAGGTGTTATATAGCATGAGTAACAGATCCGGGGTGTATTCCACCGTTTTCTTCACAATTTCCGGTTCAATTAGGTCTGGGCCAGGGCATTTTTTGCTTCTGATTTGCATGACGGCCGCATGCAGCTCATTCACAGTGAAGGGTGTTTCTTGTTGGTCAGTGAAGTATGAGTCATTTTCTTGACAGATCCGCAGTTGTTCCGGGAGAGTAGGAGTTACCTGTTCCAGGAAGATGGTGTTTAGGATATTGGTCACCGAGTCATCCCACGTAGTGGTCAGGGAACCCAGCGGGGTCATTGTTGCTTCTGCGACTTCTCTTATGGGGTGTCTGTTAGTGGCTACTTTATAAACCACTCCCCAGGGGTTAGCGTTCCCTGCTGTGGAAACAAGATTTTCCCAAGTTTTGCGCTTGGTGTCCTTTATTAATTTTGTGTATCGATTCCTTGCGTCTTTATACCTGTCCCTCATGGCCGCGACCTCAGCGGCCGGCCAAGATCGCCGGGCCCGTTGGAAGTCCTTTCGTCGTCTCATTACTTCATTTCTCAGGTTTTCAATGTCGGGGGCCCACCAGGGCATGCGCCTGGCTTTGGGATTTTCCTTTTCATTGCCTGTTCACTAGCTTTTGTGATGATTTCAGTTACTTTTCTTTGCTGGTCATTTGCCTCTCTGGGTCGGCTTAAAGTTCATCCCTAACGTCACCTTTGCCACTTTAGAGTCCACTCAGAAATGGTTTCATCCTGCTCTGTACACGCTCTACTTACTCTCTGGTCATGGCTCCCTTAATGCCAAACTTGCAACTTTCAACCTTGCTGAATCACCTCTCTGTTCTTGTGGTGACCCAGAAGACTGGGAACATATTTTATACCACTGCCATCAATATCTAGATCTTTGACAGAACATTCTTCTCTCCACCAGTATCACTGTCCCCGGAAATGAGTCGGACTTCCTGAGCACCATAGAAAATTTCCAGTCCCTGCAAGAATTTGCTCGTCATGCTTTTGATCGCCGGAGACGCCTTTTCACTCAACTACGGAATACCTCCTAGCCTTCCTAATGGAGACCCCTGCTGGCACTGGCTTTTGGCCAGTGCGGGATTAGATATATATATTCCCCCCCCCCTATTTTTTCTATTTTTTTCTCTCTTTTTTTTTTTTATTTTTTTTTCATTTATTTTATTTTTATTTTTATTTTATTTTATTATTATTTTTTTCATTTCTTTTTTTTTTCTTCTTCACTTTTTATTTGTATTTATTTACTTATTTATTTTTGCTGGTTCCCTGGGTTTTGGCTGCCTGATAGACAGGATTTTATTATCTAGTTTTTATTATTTTCTTACATATATATATATATATTTTTTTTTTATTATTATTATTATTATTTATTTTTTTTTTTTTTTTGCTCTGATATTAGGGCAGTAAGAGCTGGTAAACCAGAGCGTTCGGAGGGCGGTCGCGATACACGCGTAGTTATGGCCTACCTCCCCGTGGTGTAGATGGACACTGGGCAGGCTTTCCAGGTGATCGCCTGCCTGGTGACAAAACGGCCAGAAACAACTAAACAACACACACACTGCACGAACATAATTTTACACACATTTCTGGCCTTTTACAGTGCTTTCTGTAATCATCACAGTGTACAAAGGCGGAGATGAATTGACGTTCACATGCCGTCCTACATAAGATACTATACATGTCTACATGTCCCTGGATCGGCTCGCAGTTTGGTAGTGCTCCCCAACCTCAGCAGTGAGTTTTTCCTTGAAAGTTTCCCAATTTGCCTTATTAACTGCGAAGCGGTTTAGTGATGTTTTTGTCATCGGGGTTCTACTGAGTTGGCTCTGTATCTGGTATGTAATCACTCTGGTCGGACGTGGTCCAGGAGTCTTGGACCGTCCAGTGTTTAATGTATCGGGCGACGTTCGCAGTTGCGAGTGATGCATCTATTGTGGCCTCCCACAGAGTGTTACAGAAAGTTGGTAGTTGATGTGGCAAGTTGAATATCTCAAATGTAGTGTTTGCCAAGTGATCTTCCAGGATCTGGCCATTTCTCGTGGCTCTCCTATCTGGGGTCATGCTGTGCCAGGCCGGGGAGCGGCAGTTTGCATCTGCCCCTATGATGATTCTCTCATTAGGCAATGTGTCCAAGAGGGTCTGGAGATATCTAGTTGCTAGGGTTATATCCTCCCCTGGCCTGCAGTACAGGGACAACACAAAGAAAGCGCCCAATGGGGAGATTATATGGGCACAAACAGCCCAGGCCGTGCATAGTTGAGATATTCGCGTTACTGTAATGGCTGGGTTTCGGATAATGATGGCTACCCAGGGGGTATCTTCGTCAGTTTGGACGATCTTGTAACTGGCTGGATAACCTCGTACTTTTTTAACATGCGTGTATGGTTCCTGAAGGATCAGTATGTCTGTGTTTTCTTCGTCGGCTTTCTTTCGAAGTTGTTCGACCACTGCTCGAGCTCGTTGTGCATTGACTTGCATGATTTTTAGCAGGGCTGTATTGTAGTGTTTAGGCCTTGTCCCCATAATTTATTCTTTGTTGGAAAAGACTCTTTGTTTTGAGGTAGGTAGGGCATTTGCGGTCTCTGATTGAGTGGTTATGCAACAGCTTGAGTGCTTTGCAGTTTACTCAGGTCGGTGGTTTAGCCCTTTCGGACAGTTGTTATATTTATGCCCTTTTTCTGAGCAGTGGCCACAGGTGGCAGCAACCTGGGTGCATGTATGGGAGGTGTGGCCATACCGACAGCATCTATAGCATTTGGGCACGGCCACGCGCTCCCGGAAGCTATGACTTCCCCATTCTATGTAGATCCTGGAATCATGTTTCAGTGTTTGGCAGGAGGCCAGCGCAATCTCGACAACTCAGTTTTTGTTAGTCCCGGTCTTCGATTTCGTTGAGTATTTCGGCTGTACCACAGCCTGAGGTTCCTGATTTGGCAATGCTCCTGACAGGTTCCTGGTATATATTTCCTGTATTATGATTTGTAGGGTGACTTCTTTGTCTACATTAAAGATAATAATTGATGGTCCTTTCCGCTTTGGTGGCTCTGCAGTCAGACCCATGGTAGTTATCTTGATGTTGGTCAGGATATTCTCCATGTCTTTCTCTGTCTCCGTTTCTATGACAATACCTACATTTCTTGTCTTTCTTATTGCCTTAATCTTGATGGTTTTGAAGTCATCTTTGTGGTTCGACATAACTTTGTTTTTCAGCTCTTCCCTGGTCAAGGTTTCGCTGGTCTCTGTAGGTCTTAACACTACCACATTTGGGGTTTTTATCAGTGGGGGGTTTCCTTGGTTGGGCACTCATGGTTGTAGTATTTGAAGTGTTTGAATTCTTCAGCGCTTGTGCGTATGTGGGAGCACGCTGTAGCATTTGGTTTGCCCCACATTCTAGGTATGCCTCCAGTTTTGTCGAAGCTTTTTCCCTTGCCTTGTCAGTCTGGAGGAGCATGGTCTCCAGTTTTGTCCAGAGGGACACTATCTGCCCCCTGACGCCAGTTTTGACCCTGTTCGATTGGTCTTTGAAAATATCTTCCAGGGCAGTTCTAAGTATCAGAGTTTTTTTCCAGGACAGTGCCCTCAGGAAGAGCACTGAGGGCACTGTCTCCGATCCTGGATCGGATCCGACTCTCAGGGAGAGTCGGATCAAACAGGACAAACCCCTCGATCCGACTCTCAGGGAGAGTCGGATCGAGGGGTTTGTCCTGTTGCTTTGGGTCCTCGCTTTGGTGGGGTTGCACGCTGTTTCCATCCTGCACATCCCTGAGCTCAGTTTGGCTCCTAGTCTCTATATTGAACTTCGGCACCGTTTTCTTGTTCTTTTTCTGAATAATTGGTGTATCTTCCACGTTATTCGTATCATTCTCCTGCTCAGGCTGCCTTCGCTCATTCGGCTCGGCCATGATTTCGGTTTCGACTAACTATATTGACAATGAGTGGAAAACTCATTGTCAATATAGATGGTAGTTTCCACGAAGTTTGGAGAATTCCGGATTACCTAGGTGAAACGGTTAATCGATGCTTTCAACCCGCCAACCACAAGTCTGTGGTGTAATTTGGACGCCAACCACAAGTCTGTGGTGTAATTTGGTGCCTATCAGCAGGCTGGCAATTTTTTGGGCTTAACCGCTTAGTCACGTGAGGGGGGGGACGCCCAAATGGATAAATGCTCGTAGGAAGATGGGGCTATTTTCCCCTTAAATTTTCAGGGGCGCTGGATTCGATGGTGAGGTCGAAATTGCAGGAAGATGCATTGGAGAAAGTTTTGCATATTACCATGTAACATCTATGGTCGAGGGGGGGGGAAGAGCACGTTGAACATAGTTTATCACTAGATGCAGGAAAAATGTTACTCGTTTGAGAATAGTGGGACGATGGAATGCGGTGCGGAGAAGGTGTTCGCGGGAGGGCAATTAATGCGTGAGGCGGCATAGTGCGACAGAACAGCGTTCACTAAGGGAGGCTTAAACAACAAGTGACCTTCAGCTATAAATGTAGTCACACAGGGTTTTTTTTTTTTTCATTCATTCATTTATTAATTACACACAATATAGTCTCAACATTATGTACATAAAAGTATATACATGATTTATATACAAGATATATTTACATATAATTATATGCTCTGACAAACATTAAACTCTCGTGTGTGTGTGCAAGTGTGTTCTTATTCAGGGTAGCTCCCAGGCATAAGCCCAAATCTACCTTGAGAACTTGGGAATATATAGTCTTTACAAAGCAGTCCTTAAAAAGTATGTTAAATTACCTGAGTCTGATTGTACTGTAGTGCAATTCGCACTTGAAATCCCGCACCCACTGGAGGTAGTGCAATACCAGTGAGTGCCAGCAATCCCGCGCCCCGGGTTGCCCATACCAAGAAGCCAGCAGGGGAAAAAAAAAACAAATAATAAAACAACAATAATATTCAATAGTCTGGATGGCACAACTATAAACTTCAAAAATCACAGTTCAACTGAATATTTCCTCAGTTGCTGTTTCACATGCACTGGAACCTCCAAAACCAATAACGGTACTACCCAGCAAATCTCCAACTTTACGCCATGGATAATAGAACGTTTAGACCACCAGACCCGACGCAATGAATCAGATCCAGCACCCCAGAATCCAGAATGGAGTATTCATGATCGCAGCACAGAAGACAATTAACCAGTGCACCAGACCCAACACCATGAATCAGGTCCAGCACCCCAGCTGCTAGCCAGATGTAGAAACAAATATTGAAACTCCATGAAGACAATTAAGTCACTAGGTTTGCCTCTGAAGAAAGGCTCTGAGAACAGTTCTTCTTGCAAAAACATCAGCTGAAAACTCCTGAAATAAATTAAAACAGTCACGATTTGCAATAAGCAAATGCACTGTATCAAATGATAAGTCAGGAATATACGCCATCAAAATCCGCCTTTGGTCTTCATACTCCCGACATAAAAAAATTACATGCATCCAAGTCTCCTGCTCGCCACATGTACAGAAAGGATCTGTTTCCAACCCTCTCTCATATAATTTGGCCCTAAGTGAGCCGTGTCCTGTTAACAAATAAGAAGTGTACATAGAAGGCGTAAACCAAGATGCCACGGTTTTTGCCAATGCATAGTTTCACCTGGGGAATATATTTCCTCGTCACAGCTCCAACATCACCACTTTCCCATCTGGTCTGCCATAAATCCATTAATTTGTTCCATATTCGTTGTTTTTCTTCTTTAATATTATTCTCCAAATCTATTGTAATATCCAAAAACGTTATTGATGTACCCTTTTTCAATTTGTACAAAAACCCTCTGTAGACAATAAATAAATCCAATGGCATGGTACCAGCAATTACCTGTAGGGCGTTTGTAGACGCTGTTCTAGGTACTTTCAATAAAGTTAATAACATAGAACGCTGAAGCGATAAAAGTTTCGATCGAATCCTAGTTTTAATTACCACAGAAAACCAAGCAACAGCCGCATATGCCACTATCTGGAGAAAAATAGTCTTATAATACAATGACAACACCCTCTTATTCAATCCCCACTCCTTACGAGAAATCCTAGCAATGGAGCCTGTAAAGTGTCTTACTTATACATTTAGGTGTGAGACATGTGGTAAAAAGGAAAGTTTGTCATCTATGATTAATCCCAAATAGTTAGTTTTAGCAACATAAGGAATTTGAACTCCACTTAAAAGAACTCTTGGAGGTCTACCGTAATCAAATTGTTTCTTAAAAACCATAAAACAGGTCTTACTTGCAGAGATCTTCAATTTGTTCAAATTGGCCCACTGCATTAAATCATCTAAAACTAACTGTATTTTTCTTTCCAATATAAGTCTGGAGTGCCCAGAAACTCCAATCACAAGGTCATCAGCATAGGCTATCTTAGCAAACTCTGTACTCTCCTTAACAAGCCACTGATCTAAAACTGC
Source organism: Mastigoproctus giganteus (assembly GCF_048544385.1). Lineage (NCBI taxonomy): Eukaryota > Metazoa > Arthropoda > Arachnida > Uropygi > Thelyphonidae > Mastigoproctus > Mastigoproctus giganteus. The sequence goes on from NC_143583.1 coordinate 22,984,308, forward strand.
ATTCCAAAAGAGAGGTCCCAAAACCGAACCTTGAGGACAGCCTCTCGAGACACTGGCACTATATGACAGATGACGTGCAGGCACAGTAATAAATCTGTCCTGAAAGTATGACCTTATAGTATTAAATATGTAACTATTACACTCTGCAAGCACTACAGATTGAAGGGCACTTTCCCACCATACCGAATCAAATGCTCCTTCAAAGTCTATAAAGACCATAAGAACATATTTCTCAGAAGAATCCTTGATGTAATTTAAAAGAGATGTTATGGCGTCCTCTGTAGAGTGCCCCTTCTTAAATCCATGCTGATCAGCAGAACACAGATGCTTATCCTCTAACATCGCAGAAATTCTGGGAGCAAGTAACCTTTCATAAACCTTACCCATGTTCGCCAAGAGAGAAATTGGTCTGTATGCTCTCGGATCAGTCCTGGGCTTACCAGGCTTATGCAATATCTTTAGCAGTGCCATCTTCCACGGTCTTGGAAAAGTACCTTCAGTGAAACATTTATTAAACAAATTTAACATAATTTGAGGAAAGTAATTATAAAACTTAATGATTACTTGATTTTCAATTAAGTCCAAACCTGGACATTTCTTAACATTCAATTTAGCTACTGCTGCACCCAACTCCACCAAACTGAAGAGTTCAGCTTCAGCGTCACCTGCTCCTGTAAACTCAGAGTTCATCCGGCGTATCTCCGCTTGTTCAGGTGAATCATCTTGAGGAAGATCCTGAGGAAATAGTCTTCTAACAATCGTTTCCACAGTACCCTCCCTAGTCAATAGTGCAGTTCAGCCGTGGTAGCAATAGGAATAGGTGTTTGCCACACTTTCCAATTCTAGAACAATGCCGCCAACGTGGGCCGACACATTGTAACTAGCGTTGGATACAAACGAGTTGATATGCACGAAAAAGGCCCAGAAAAACAAGAAACTGATCTCACCACTGTGTTCCTCTTCCTTAAAAACCCATGTATGGCAATAATCCAAAAGCTGGCACTATTTTAAACTGATGAAAACTATCGATATTCACGGAGCGATTTGCAGCACGTGTTATCAAGAAGGCAGCCATTACTAGTCGTGATATGGTGTGTTGTTATGTTTTCGGCTGGTACCTGGCTCTTAGCAGATTAGCATTAGCATTAGTAGAGGTATTTGATGCACGAAAGCAAGCTTATGCAGCAGCAGCCAAAAAAAAAAAAAAAAAAAAACCACTTTCACTTCACCCCTCTGTTCGTTCGAAATACCTGTCCAGCTGAACCTTAAACTTATTTAGGCTATCAACTTCCACGACAAGGGATGGAAGTCTGTTCCACCAACCAACCACCCGCTGGCTAAAGGCAAATTTCCTCACGTCTATCCTACATCTGTCTTTCCTCAATTTGAATTTATGCCTTCTCAGGTGATTATTCTGAACAAGAGGAAGAATCCCATCAGCATTGAGCATGCTCAAACCATTCAAGGCTTTATACACCTCTATCAGATCACCTCGCTGGTGCCTAGTCTCCAGACACTGTAATTTGCAAAACTTAAGCTTTCTTCGTAAGAGCACCCCTTTGTTCCGTTCACTAATCTTGTTGCCCTTCTCTGTACTCGTTCCAGCAGCCCTACATCCTTCTTGAAATGAGGCCTCCAGACTTGTATACAGTACTCTAGGTGTGGCCTGATCATTGCCTTATACAAGGGAATAATCACCTCCTTATCCCTGCTAGAAAAATTCCTGTATATCATTGATAATACACCATGAGCTACTCTTGCAGCCCGTCTGCACTGCTCAGAGAACTTCATATCTGCCTGCACAACCACCCCCAGGTCCCTTTCATTCTCTACCACTGTCAGTGTAGTACCACAGAGTTGATACGTTGCTCTGGGGTTGCTGTTTCCAATATGTAGCACTTTACATTTGTCAATGTTAAACTTCATTTGCCACCTCTCAGCCCATCTGCTCAACCTTTCCAGATCCTGTTGCAGCAGCATAGTGTCAGTAGTGTCCTTGACAACCCTGCCAACCTTCGTATCGTCTGCAAACTTGGACATTAAGCTTGATATACCATCATCAATATCATTTATAAATACAGAAAACAATAATGGACCCAACACTGAACCCTGAGGGACTCCACTGATAACATTAGTCCACGATGAGCAGTGTCCATTGATTACCACTCTCTGTCTTCTCCCCTCATCCACCCCTTTATCCATAGCAGCAGTTTGCGTCCAATGCCACACTGCTCCAATTTGTGCAGCAGTCTTCCATGTGCAACAGTATCAAAAGCCTTTCTAAGATCCAAATATATAATATCAAAGTTATTCCCTGTATCCAGTTCTTTTGTGACTGCATCATAGTATCCAATCAAATTGGTCAGGCAAGACTTCCCCTTAACAAAACCATGCTGCGTCCGAGCTATAACTGAAGTCTTGTCTAGATGATCCTGCAGTGCTTCTCTAACCAGTACCTCCATTAATTTTCCTGGAACAGAAGTTAAACTCACAGGTCTATAATTACTTGTGTCAGCCTTTGATCCTCCTTTGTGAATTGGGGTCACATTTGCACATCTCCAGTCTGTGAGTACCTCCCCTGAGTCCAAGGAATCTCTCATAATTATGGCTAAGGGTTTGCTTACTTCTTTTGCTGCCTCCTTTAATATAACTGGATAGATCCCATCCATCCCAGGTGCCTTTCTTGTCTTTGTCTTCAGCAATTTCTCCTCCACTTTACTCTCAGTTATTACAAGATTCTCTAGCTTACTGCCAGAGTTGAATACACCTCTGGCATTCCCCTCGCTGAATAACTCCTCATGTGTGAATGTCGATGCAAAATATTCATTTAGTTTGTTAGCTACCTGAGCAGGATCATCAACAGTTGACCCATCGATATCAAGTGGACCAACACGAGTTGCACATCATCCAAAATGATTGGCTTACATAAATAAGCCAATTTATTAATTAGCTTCTTTTTACTAGTCGGACCTTCTTTACTGCTAAATACAAGGTCTTATACTTGGGAAAATAGCAACCGCCAAATAAATTATACACTTGGTGGGGTTTAATTAAAACAGTAGAGGAGGAAAGGGATCTGGGAGTTACAATACAGGCAGATATGAAGTTTTCAGAACAGTTAATCAGGCAGCCAGAAAGTCCACGGTTTTCTATCGATGATATATCGAATAATATCCTGTAGAGATAGGAAGGTCATAATCCTACTGTATAAGGCAATTGTAAGACCACATTTGGAATACTGTGTTCAAGTAAGGAGACATCATGTGAAAAAAGACATCGAGCTTCTTTAAAGGGTCCAAAGACGGGCAAATCGAATGGTGAGATCGCAGAAGGACGACCGTATGAGGAAAGACTCCAATTATGTAGGCTACAGAGCTTGGCAAACCAGGCACCTCAGAGGTGATCTTATTGAGGTTTATAAGGCTCTGAGAGGGATTAGTAAAATTAATGAAGGTGGAATTGTCACTGTTCTAAAGAATTCCAGAACTAGTGGTCATAAATTCAAACTACAGGTGTTTAGATTAGATTGTAGGAAGTTTTCTTTTAGCCAGCGAGTCGTTGTTTGCTGGAACAAGTGCCTTCTCAGGTAGTTGAGGCTGACAGTTTGAATAAATCCAGAGATTAACTGGATAGTTACCTGTGTGAGGAGGGGAAGCATATAATTTGTTTTCTTATGTGGTTGGTTGTTGGTTTTTTTTTGTTTGTTTGTTTTTTCCAGCGCAGCAAAAGCCTGTGGCTTCCTTGCACTATATGGCGAATACTATTACTATATTACTGGATTACACCTAACCGCTCTCTATCAGTTAATGGATATAGATCTTTTAGCCATGCGCAGAAATATCCATATATGTATATAACTTAGTTGGGAGGGACAATATATATTCTGCTAAACATGAATAATAAAAGAATGTAGTTGCAGCCATTTACGGTTAGTGATAAACTGAAAATAATTCGAGATATAAAAAATTGGAAATCGTGATGCTATGAAAATTATTTTATAAATATATATTTTTTTCTTTTTTCTTGTCTTAAAGATGGACAAACTGGGCATTTTCTACTTATTCAAGCACGTGGGATAGTCTAGAATTACCGTACTTATTATAAAATCTATTTACCACATAATGTTCTTTTTACATCAAGTGATCAAATGAACTCATTTCTTTTTTAATCAAACTTTCGCTTATCATTCAGACACACCCTTTTCAATACGTAGCTTGTGTTTCATTAGAAGAAATCAGGAAACTATTAGCCACTCTTTTACATGAAGAATTATTGTGATCTTAATGGTGGTTCTCTACAGCCAATGGTTTAGAAAACTTTAATGTATTATCTTTTATTTGACTAATGTTTTTTCGCAGCATGGAAAGTAACTCAAAACCACTTATTCGATAAAAAGGGAGATAAACTTTTTGTCATCGTAATAGCGTTACTTAAACGCTATCTAAAGTAATGGAGAATTCCATTATTTAACCTAGCTCCTAAGCAACCTTGAAACTTCCAACTTAATTAATGAGTGCCAGAGGAATACGACGCTGTTAACCTGTATCTTTCTGTGTGTGGCATCCATCTTAAGATAAATGCCATGGAAAGATTTGAAGCAACTGAAATGTTTCTCTCCTATTTCAGTATTAGTAAAACCGCATGATGCAATGAAAGAGACTTTCCTGCACCAGCCAAAAAAAAAAAAAATAATAAAATAAATAAATAATAATAATAACAGTATGAAAAATAAAATAATCATTTGATCCAGTATTACTGAAAAGCACTTTTAGGATGCTTCTGGCATTCGTTTATTTTCTTAGTTTTGTTTTTGAGTGGCTAGTTTCTGAGGAAGAAATTGAAAAAATAAACTTTTTTCGGGCATTCTCCATTAGCATCTTAAGTTTTTTCCTGGTATATTCACCAATGGGTGTGATAATCTTATTAATTAAATTATTTATTTATCCAAATGTTAGAAAAACTCATCTTGTTCCATTTCTCACATTCTGTCCTCATCAGTTACATTTAACTTTTTTTATACTGATTTCTAGACAAAGTCAGCTTTCTACACTCTGAACAACCCTCACATTTCACCTTTCTTTGCTCCTAAAAAGTAAGCTTTTCCTATTTCCCTCATATTATTTCTTCTGAACAACTATTCTCTTCGTTGAAATCCAACCTAACCATAGCTTTTCCCACATCTGGGGTGGCGCCCCTAGAACCTTTTGAGGAAAATACTTATTTTTCTGTTGTATACCTTTGGTATTGATATTTCCACATGTATCATCCTCTGAATTGGCACTTCTTTCTTCCATCTTTCATGAACCTATTCGTAAATCGCGTGTGGTAAGGAAACTTTATCAACCTTTTACTATATTCAGAATTTCCTTTCCTGCTTTCTCTTTATTCTGCCTACTTCTATTCTAAGAAACATATTTCATATGTATTTCCTGAAAATTATAAACCTTAGAAGTTCAAATATAATGTTATTGGGTTGCTTTTGCCATTTAAGCCTCTAGCATTTATGTTACTTATTCTAAGTATTTTACGTCCAGTAGCCCTTCATATTAGAGGTCATCATACAAGGTATGATGAATCTAATATGAAGGGCCTCTAATATATCATCATACAAGGACGAATTGGAAAGTATGGTTGCTTATTTAAAAACTAGATGGAGTAAAGAAATAAAACATTTATTGAATGTTCAGAATTGAATTTCTATAGCTCATCTAGTTTTTAATCAGTTTCACCTAATTTCTGTGAGAGAAATTAAATTAAACTGATCTGATTGACTTCTTTTCAGGTGTAACGATGCAAGGGCAAGAAGAAATCTCCAAAGAAATTACGGCTTTTGTGGTGAATCAGCATTTTGCAACAAATGTTCGTAAGTGGTGTCGATTGTTTTAAGGGTGGGGGAAATCACTGAGAGGATGAAGACAATCTGGATCTTCGTATGTTTGGACATATTGTCTATCTTTACCAGCGCTGAGAAAAGACATAAGAAGAAAACAATCTCAATTTCTTAATGACGAAGTCATCATCTTAACAGTGCACGACCACACACTGTACAGTTGGAACAGACTGGATCGAACACTCTGAAGCAGAGGCTCTTTTGCGCTGTGTATTGCGATCCCCGTTGAAGTCGCGAGCAACTTAGAAGGGTCGCTGTTTTTTTTTTCCTTCTAATTTTGAGTTAGCTCCGAAAAATGAGTTTTGTTTCTTTTTTATTTCCAGTGCAACGGTTTTTTTTATAAAGTTAAGGCTCTGCCATTGTTTTATTGGTTATACAGATTAAAATTTAATTATTCAGAGTGAGTGGTACATTTATTTATTGTCAAATTCTAACCAAAATGAAATCATTAGTTTTATCTGAGTTGAGGCAGGGATTGCACAAACTTTTTTTTTTAAATCATTTATAATGGTAGCGGTATCACAAAGTTTGAGAGATTCCTGTTTACAGTGTCGCCTATATTTCCTTGATTATTAACCTTCAGATTTCCATCCCTTTCTTCGCCTTAAGTGACATCTCAAAGAAAACATTTCCTTAACAAAAATACGGTTACACTAGCAGTAAGTACGACGATGGCGTTACCAGTGTAATTACAGACTTCTGCAATAGGGTTTCAAAACTCCCATGAATTAAGACGATTGAGATAACAAATAGGCCACATGGCTCTTTGTAATCGTATGAATTAATTTCTTTATCTCCAAAACTTAAGAAGAAATACTTTGCTCTCCGATTTGCGTTCCTGGAAAACTTATTATTATTATTATTATTATCTGTTTATTTCCATAAGGAAACCACCCCGGGACGGCAAAGTGCCAGGAGGGTGCTAAGTACATATCAGGGTACGAGATACTACGTGCAGTGGGTTACATATACTGAACACGTAGTCTCGTCCCGAAATATTATATACACATTTTATGTTTAATATATACAGTATTTACACATTAATGATTCTGTACATACATTATACAGCACATATAATTTACATATTAACATAACTGTTACAGAAGGTATATTTTTACAGTCAACAGATTATTGTTCTTAAAGCAGAAAGCTTCACTTTTATTCACAATTCTTTAGTACTTTGCAGCCGATTCATATTTCAGTAAGCCTGTACGAATCCTGGAAGATCTCTTTCCGGTATGTTGCATCCTCACACAGTTTTTCGGCATCTATCTGTAGTGAGTTAAATATTCTCGCTGCATTTGATGGGAAGAATCTTTGCAGGCTACTAAGATTGTTCAGGACTGAACGCAGTGGATTATTTAGTTCTCCGCAACGTCTAGCAGTGGCACGCGGTTTAACTAGAATATTATCCAGGACTGGAGCATCCACTCTGCCTGTGAGCATTTGTGCGAGAGTGTGTATGTTCCTGTTAATTGTCCGCTGCATCCAGGGTGTGATGTTAAGGTTTGAGTAGAGAATGGCCCTTGAGATAGTAAAAGGGTGGCCAGCAACTCTGTTAAGCCATCGCAAGAACCAGTACTCGATCCCAAGGACGGACTTATAATGTGAATCTGGAGCTGAAGACCAGATTTGCGAGGCATACATTGCAATTGGCAGGACACACATTAAAATGTACTTGGTCGCTAGCTGAGGATCCCTAATTCCTACCAGTTCCTGCCTAGTAGCCCATAAAGCGGCGAATATTTTTGTCTTCATATGGGCGAAGTGTTGAGCAAAGGTGAGTCTGTCATCCCACTTAAGACCCAGGTCCAGGTGAGAGTGCACTTTTTCCACACTAGACCCGTTCACAGAGATTGAGATGTCATTTTTATTCTGCTTGTAACTTATGGTCATTTGGGCAGACTTCTGTGCATTAATACGGAGCCCGATGCAATCCAGGTAGCTCTCAAATTCTCGGATTGTGCTATTTGCCATCTGGCAAATACTTTCTGCTGATTCATGGTCTTTGGAAGTGATGAAGAATTTTACATCGTCAGCATATGTTATAAAATTGTAGTACCGTGCAAGAAACGGCTCCAGGACGGCCGCGAAGAGAGTAGCCGAAAGAACTCCCCCTTGAGGCACTCCTTGCGAGATGGTAAAGCAAGATTGTAGCTTTTGGTGCTTAACAATAAGTTTCCTATGTTCTAGCAGGCTGCTTATTATAGTTAACAGATTTCCTCTTACATTAAAATAATTCTTTAAAATCGCAATGAGCGCTGGAATTGAGACGTTGTCGTAGGCTGCGGAGATATCCAAAAAAATAATATCAATTTGCTTTTTCTCATTTAGTGCTTTCTGCACGCGAAAAAGGGTTTCCTGTGTTATCTGTGTAAGTCTTCAGAATGAATGTAATAATAGATGTTATTTATGGTGTATTATTCAAAAATATGTATATTATTATATCAAGACTACCTGTAAGGCTAAGTATAATTAAATTATGCAAATTGTGTCCTTTAAACATTAAAACTATTTTAACGATTTTAAAGAAATTATAATATCCACAGCCCCTGTAAACACAGCTTCTCAACAGAACATTTATGCTGTACAGTAGAAAAGCCATTTGTGATATCTGCTTATAGTACAGTATTTATGCGAAATTTGTTTATTGGCTTGAAAGTTGTTTACGCACGCACTTTGTGTATAATAGCTTCCTCACTTGTCACTCTTTCGAAGCGGTCTACGTTGAAACCTGTCGGAGATTGGCGGAATTATTAAAGAGCCCCTAATCGAAGCTTTGATTAACGATCTCAGATGATGAAAGCAGGATTCGCCCGTGAGTTGCTCAATGTTTTTCAGCCCTCACGACGCAAATCTACTCGTGAACATGCATTTATATTGACATGATAAACACCATAAACAGCACCACATGTACGAATTCGACACATGACCAGAGCAGTCGATGTGACAGGAAATCTCCAAAACAAAAACAATCTAGTATATAGTTATTTTAAGAGATAGATTTATAGAGTTTTTATGCATGGATTAATTTTTACTAATCTTAGCTGCAAAACCTTCATGTGTGAGTTATGAAGTATAATGAGATTTTGGTGTGTAAATCTACATGTGATATCTTGAAGAAGAATAAATTCACAGTGTGCGAGCCCCTGGAGCTCCAGTATCGTATCAACAATATCTACTTACCAGAAGGAGACGACTGAAACAAGATCTGTCTTCTGGAGTCGACCATTTATCCATTCCTGCCTCCTCCTCCCTTTCCATCGGCTACGCTTTCCGCGCAATCTTATTTTTCTTCTTCTTTTTCCTCAAAGTCTTCAGGTGGTCCAAATTCTTGTACACATAAGGCAAAGAAGGAGGAAATTTCTCTCCACTGCGCGCGACTCCTGACAACACCCGACCACCTATTTTCACCCTCCCTCCACTAGCGGCAAGAAACGAAAGCTCCGTTAGCTATTAGTTGAAATGGCGGTGGTATTCCCCAACACTATGACGCATGCGCTGTTCAATATTTATCGCTTGGCAGCCACAAGAGATAAATGCTCTATCCACGTGCTGAGAATCCCACAATACTCTGCGCTAGCGTGCTTTTTAATCCAACAGCTGCTGCCTTTGCTGATTTGCGAAATAGTCACTTACGTGACCAAGTCGATGACTCTTGAAAACGCCAACCACTTCGCAAATGTTCATACTTGAGCTTTTCTGTTTATACAAAATCAAATATCTGTGTGTAATCTGGAAATCATGCAGCCTTTCACCCCCCAGTGTGCATTACTTTTAAGTCGATGTAATTCCATGCAGGAGTGAATGACAGGAATATATATATATATCCTTGAAACTACCCTAAAATCTATTTCTCTTTTTTATCATCTATATATCCACTCCATTTTCTTATTCAGGCTTAACTTAGTACATAAATTCAGTAATGTTTTATACATAAAAAAGTAATTTATTCAAAATTTCTTTTAAACAAGGAAAATTAGGATTAGAACAGATTTAGTGATATCCGGGCACTGTCTCAAAATTTGAGAGGGCAAAAGTTTGATCCCAAAAAATGTACTGTAATGGACACCGAAAAAAATGTCAAGATTATGAAAAACTCGTCCAAATTTATTGTTTTTCTAAACTGATCAATATGGTCTAATTTGAGAGTTTTTTTCTGTAGCCTTAGCAACAGCTTACGCCCAAAGCAATATATTTGTTTTGGATCGCTCTCGCCATCTAGTGACATAAATCATAACTGAAATAATTGCTTTCTAAACATTTTTTTTTTGTAAAAACACATGTGTATATAAGTAAAAATATCCGAAAAGAATCACAAAGTTATTGAACTTCAAAGTGATACTATAAAGTCTAGTTTCTACTGAGAGATTTTCGATTGGCTCCACGTGATCTTTAACAATCATACCACATAAACTATCGCCCCTCCTCCCTCCTGTGGCCGTTCTGGAGGTATGGTTCCACTGATTAAGATATACTCTCTTCTACAGTTGGATTGAACTAACAACTTCAAATTTATTTCGCAATTAATAATAGGAAAATCCGGTGATTCTATTTTGTGTGTTTTTCGAAGAAAATTACGAAATTGTTCTATAAAACCATTTATTCAATCATTTATTCCCAAAAGGGATAAGCAATTAGTTAAATGAGTTATTCTAAACAGTGGACTATAATCTCTTAATCTGTTTGTTGTAGATCTGTAACTTGGGCATGTAAATTCGCATAAGTATACTCAAATATTGTAGGAAAGTGCAACTATTTTATTTCTATTTTTTGTTATCTTTCACTGCCCCATTTATTTGCTTCATTGCTTGTTTCTGTATTCTTTCAAATGTTTGAATTTGGATTGTCGAGCGTGGCAAACAAACCCGAAAGCATAATTGAGAATAGGAATCATTAATGAAAGGCTGGTGCACTATGGTCATAGATGCCGATGCGCCTAAAAAATTCTCAAACAATGAAAGGCATAGGGTCCTCTACACACTGGGTGGCTACTTTATTAGGTACACCTACTTTTTATTCGTCAAATGGAACACTCCTTCAATAACAGAATTGAGCAGGATATTTTTTCAAGGGAAACACCGCCAAATGTTTCCCGATCCATCTGTTTGCTGCTAAAACGATTAACTGTGATTCAAGTAAAGGAGAAATAGTCCTCATATGATACCAGATTAGAGTTCTGCAACGAGTCGAGTAATCTGAGACGGGTGGGGTTCCAGTTTTATAAAAATTTCATTGCACACGACGCCGAAAGATCAGAAGTAAAAGGTTCAATAGAAAGAAAATGCAGGAAGGCGATTTATTTGATGTGGAAGATCCAAGCGATGAAAATATCGAACCTCCACCCGATGAGATTCAAAATCATATCACAGTCAAACTTCCGAAACCAGTTTCTGACTATGAAGATTTTCAGTGGAGGGAAAAAATATATTTTTTTCAAAATCCAAGAATGAAACAGTGACTCGTTTCATCCTTGTCATCCCTGCCAACAGTGTAGCCAGTGAAAGAGTTATTTTTCTCTAGCTGGATTTATAATCCAAGAAAGATGAACACAGCTGAACCCAGTAACTGTTAATGATGTCATGATAGCAAATTAGTAAAAATGCGTAGAAGTATGTTACAAATATATTTTAATTATTATATATATATTTAATTTTGTGTGTTATATACAATAAAATATTAATATCATTTATTTTTGCATTACTATTTATGTGGGAAATATTTAAGAGAAATTTTCTTAATGTCCTTTTTTGCGTTTGTTTTTTGTTTTGCGAGTAGAAAAATGCGGATATGGTTGAGGTTCCGGTCTAATACAATGGGATAGCTCAGGACTGTAACACAGATAAAATAGCTCGTTATTTGTTCCCAATAGACTTTTTACTTCCATACATTCCTAATTTTTTTTATAAAAGCACAGCTCCTAATTAATAATGAATTAATTTCAATTAAAATTAGTAAAATGTATTAATAATCACTAATAATAAATTTAGAAACAGCGCAAAGCAATTTCCATTGTCATCGTGATTTACCCCAGAATTAAGGTGCAACGCTGCCACTTTGGAAGACATGTCAAGACAGAATAGGGGAGGAGTTAGTACGTAATTACGATGAAGTATCAAAAAGTTCGTACCCTTACCTAGAAATAATAGCCCTAGAAAGGTGAAACGTCATAGGAACTTGAATCCTTTTCTATATACTCTCCATGTATACTAACATATTCCTCCCATATCTGGCTCAGTTGTTTAATGCCTTGAAAGAAGTTTAGAAGTCCACACTTTTTTCCTGAAACTATGATTCCACTTCATTGATGACTTTCTTCATTGTACACACAGCTTTCGTCATTTGTCACCAATCGATCAAAAAAGTTCTCAACAGCCGTATTACACAAAGTAATTACACGTATCTGCAAAGGCGATGTTACACAAAGTATTACACGTATCTGCAAAGGCCGTCAGCAACCTTCGAACCCATCGTGTGGAGACCTTAGACATGTGCAGATGGTCATGTAAAATGCTGCGCGTGTAACACAGTGGTATCGTCACCGTCTTCCCCACACCGGGTGGAAAAGGCCTGGGTTCGAATCCCCTCGATGACACGAGGAACTTTAATGGGCTTTTTTCACTCCGTGCCTGAGTTAGTCGGTCTCAGGCGTAGATAGCAAGGTTTCCCCCCCAGAAACTGAGGTTTTTCGTCCAGAAAACAAACAAAGCGACCATAGAACACACGCAATTAACAGACATAAGACACACAGTACGGGAGATAAATTTAATTGGTGGCCTAAAAATAATAGGGTTTTTTTTTTTTTTGGTCATGTAAAATGCTGTGGGTCCATAGCTAATTCCCACTGCATTTGCGATGAAATGAATTGTCACTCAAGAACAGATGCTCAACCTTTGCAACCGTCTCACTGTCTGTGGATGTTGATGGCCTTTCTTCTCTTGGCTCGTCAAAGACGCTTGTACGACCGCACTGGAATTCCCGTTTCCACTTTTTTACAATATCATAAGATGAAAAATTCTGCCCATACACAGCTTTCATTTCTTCGTCAATTTCCTGAGCTTTCTTGCCCTGCAAATGCAGGAACTTAATCACTGCTCGATAGCGTCCTTCCTCAGATTCCGGGCTCCACCTCTGGTGTGCGATCACCTACGAAAAGGAAATTTCACATATTAGTTATTGAATATGTCGGCAACTTAGATTAAAAACGCCATCTTCCTGCTGATGTTTTATCTAGGTCAGGGTACGAACTTTTTGATACCCCTCGTACCTTAATCACTGGTAAAATCCTATAAAAATCACTAAAACAAGCTTCTTAAAACGCAAAGTGCCAATGTATTTTCTTTTTCTAATAAGACCATGCACTAAAACTCCTTCAGTTCCCAATAAATTGCTGCACGCATTAAAAACTTATTTCTGATCGTGAATACTGTAAGAATGAACCCCAGAAAATTATATACAAAAAATTAGAACTGTCTTACTTGAGCTTTCAACTTCGTAATTTAAAAGCTTTCTGGGTTTAGAAAATGAGATAATGTTGAGGTATTTGAATAGTAATATAATGTAAATATAATTACAAACAATTTAAATATGTGTAAAAATACATAGTATAAAGAGTCTGAGAATTACACTTACATTTTTCCCTTTTCCGTATAGAAGACAGTTTGTTTTTATCTTTTTTTTACTTTAAAGTTATAATAGTTTAAAATTGCTTCTATTGGCTAGATAAACGTATTCCTACAAGCCTATCATAAAACTAAGATCTTAGTTACGTTCTTTTCTCCAAGAGAGAGGGAAATGAATTGGAGTTAGATAGATCGACAGAAGTTTACAAACACGTGCATGAAACACATTTTCTAACCAAGAATTCTTAACTCCACAATTTCCTTATCAGCACGCGTGAACTTCAATGGCAATGAAATCACCTAAGATAACCTTGCCAGATGATGCCATGTCTGACATAACTCCACCTTTCCATCTTTTACTTCCGATTCTCTTGCTGAGAATCCCTGTTGCTATGAATACCGAGATCTCGCGGAGAAAGCTGTGTTTCACTTGCAACATATTAATGATTGGATGCATCAGAGTTGGTGTGGGTGATGTTTATAAACTCGTGCAGTAAACGAAGTTCTAACTTTAGCAGAACTTCCTTGATTTAAATAGTGTTGCTGATGTCTTGAACGAAATATTCTTCCCTATCAACATTGTATTGGATGTCATCTGATGTACACAGCCGTGCGAAAATTAAGGTATAGACGAAATCTTATTAGCAGCTCCATAATGAATTAAATTAATAAAGATCACTGTGCATATAAAAATATACTGAATATAATGGATTGCACCATTTAAAAAGGTCTTCCAAATGTGAAGAATAGCAAAACATATCAAACGCTTTGGAATAGAGTTTTTAGGAACTTTGGTACGCATAAAACACGTATTGTGTTCACTATGTCCGGCCGTCCATCCATCTGTCCTCATGTAATAACTCGACTTCCGGTGGATGGATTTGCATAAAATTTTATATGAGGGGAGTCTAACAAGTTTCTAGCCTCTCATACATGCAGAAAGAATACTGGAAAGTTGTGAAAACGAATTTATTTTTCAACATATGTCCATTATTCACGCACCTGGCACGATCTGCTACTTTCGTAGCATGTTCAAATGAAATGCAGAAGATTCTGACTCAAACGAGTTGTTGACTGCATCCATCATAGCATTATCACTGTCGAATTTCTGTCCTTTCAAGATCTTTTTTGAGATTTTAAAATAGAAAATAGTCCGATGGAACCAATTCTGGTGGATGCTGTAATAGCTCGAACCGAGGGTTACATAGTGTTGCCTGAGTCGCAAAGCTGTGTGTGCCTGGACATTGTCGGTGAAGGATGATTGCTTTAACCAGTTTCCCGTGCCTCTCGAGCTTCAATTCCTCTCGAAAAACTCAGTAGTATTCAGCATTGAGAGTGTCACCTCCTTCTTGGAAATTAGTCATGATCACTCCTTCTGCATACCAGAAGAGGGATGCAGAAGGGATGATGACTTTTCCGACTTCTGCGCCAGAAGCTTTTTAGGAGGAGAGAAGAGGGATGCTTCCACTGTTTCGATTATTCTTTTGTTATTGTCTTCGCCATGTTTGTAACCATTGACGCCCAGTGGACGAATTTTTACGAAAATTTTATATTTGGGCCTTTTAAAAATATTTATCGAGCTGTTCCAAGTTTCATTAAAATCTTACCAATAGAATTATTGGTGAGATTGGTGAGAATCCGGCAATTATTATTTTTTCCATACAATTTGCATGGAAAAAAATAAATTCGTAGATTCGCACAGGGCTTGAAGTCTTACGTTACACCAAAGAAGTACTTCTATCTGGATTATTTCTTTTTTTTAATTTTTTTCGTTATAGTATCAAATATTAACAAATTTTACAGCTTATATCAGAAATTAAGTGAACGTGTATTTTCATACTTTTTAAAATATTTTTTAATATCGTCTCTCTCTTGCAAGAGCAGGTGCAGGTGAAACAGATCCTACCATCTCGGCAGTAGAGTGCATGCCAGACAGTTATTTTAGCCTAGTATGACAGTCACCTGTGTGCCATGACACGTGCTGCTCAACAACGCCACTCTTCATTCAAATAGCCAGCGAATTTTGTGAAGAGTGCCAGAAAAAAAGCAAAATCGCTGTCCTTTCATCAACAGCGCACTTAGCATGCACTCACGTGCGATTGCTTCGACGAAAGAGCTGGATGTAAATAGACACTCGCACACACAAACTAAGTTATATGTACGCCGTACTTATGTCTTTCTTGTCCAATATCTGGCTCTTCTCACCCGTGACAGCTACACAACGTTGAATTTGTGGTTCGCCTTAGGTGACGATTTCCACACATCTTTGCAGATATGTGTCGTTTCTGATAAACCATCCCTGCGGTGTTACGAGGTGTATAAAAGGAAACTCAAATGTACTTTTATGTAAACTATGGATTTCACTACAGTGGCGCTTTGATAATCTTAACGCCAGTAAAATATTAAGTTTAGAAATGTCTTTGCTTTCATCTCTACGTTTCAAGTTGTATGTTTTTCCTTGGTTAGAAAGAATTTTAGATTGTCTCCAGTGACGCATGTTTCCAAGGAAACTTTACGTAACGGTTTTAATGAAGATATTATTTATGTCCATATGGTGCTGTTTGGATATCTTTTAGCATGTGATTCACACACGGGCCCGACAAAGTCCGACCCTATTTTGGGACCAACCCCTCACCTCCTACTTGTCATACGAAATTAGTTGATGACATCAACAAACGACACCTAATTCTAAACCAGTTCAAATTGAATGATGCTATCTGCTGGAGCATAAAAACCTATTTTTTCTAAAGTTTACCTAACACGAGCTGACATTATACACCATTTCTCATTGGTTCTATCATTCGGATGATTGATTAAGAGTGTGTTTAAACTTATAATCAGAAATGACCATCTCAACATTTTGGAAATCGGTTTTGAAAGTTAACGCTTTGAGCTTAATTTAAAAAGTAAACCTGAACGGAAGTTTGGGTGGTCCAGCCCGATTAGCATTGATGAAGAAAATTGGGTTCATTCGCAACTATTCTGAACTAGCCAATCCTGGTTGAACCAAATAGTTAATCAGTGCATCTATCTTTTAATTTATCCATTAATTCAGAAAATCAAACGCCTAGCAATTTCACCAATAAAAAAACATAAAAATTGATTTCTCCTTGAATAATCTTTAAATCCCGGAAGTTGCTAATCATACCAATTTAGGCATATGATGATTCTAAGTTGTCACTTAAAAAAACATATTGAACATTTTATCTAATTAAATATCTAACTTTTAATGCAATAATTAACTCGTGCAGAATTAACCTGTAGTCAACCTCTTATAACCAACGGAGATCCTCTTAAGTACAATGTTTAATCCCATATATGAAAAATATATACCATATCGTATTCAATATTTAGTTGAGCCTTGAAATGGCTCAACATTAAATCTGGTTTCCAGTTCTCCAAGTTAAAAACATAACTTCTAAATAATCAAAAACAGGCTTTACCAGACTGACTTTTGAATTCGTAGATTCCCTTGATTGAGTTGATAAATTTGTTCTCAATCTAACTCATATTCATACGAATTTAAATTTCGAAGGGTCAAGAAATATCAATTCATAACCAACATTTATTGATTATCATACAGTAAAAAGAATTGTTAAAAAGTGAAAATTAATAATAATATTAAAATATTGGCGATGAATGAGCCAAATGGGCGTTTACCAGCCTACGACAATTGGGCTGTATGTTAGAGGCGCTGTTCCGGGATGTTGAGACTGTATTTTTCATTCTTCACAAGAGCATTAACATGACCAAATCCAAATTAAACTATGTAAGAAGTTGGAACCACACTCAATTTGATGACTTCTTCCTTAGGCTTCGTATTTTCTTCAATGTCGAATGGAGAAATAATCCAACAGGAAGTTTGTTTTCAAGCTCTTTGAAATGAACGACAGTCACGAAAGTACCAGAATCCAAGTTCGTATCATCATGAACTTGGACCTTGGTACATTGTAATTTATTTATTTTTAATGCAACCTTTTCTTTTTTCCTTTAAAAACTCCCAACTGTATCATATCATTTGCACCATAGTATGATGCCCCATTGGTTGTATAGATAAATGTACCATTAAAAAAATACAAAAATCAATTCATTGCACACTATCAGAAGTCAGAGATAATTTAATTCTAATGACTGGTAGTTACTTTCAACGTATCGATATTTGTTCAGTATCTGAAATATTATTCTCAATTTCTTGACGAATTCGTAAAGTATTGAAAGCCGCTGTGTCTCAAAGCGGATTTGTACAAGCCAATCTTTATTTAAATCCCGGTATAATAGTTCAATCTTGGGTGACAGCACAGCCTTTTCCTTGCGGCCTTCTCTGGACTTCGGAATACACCCGGCCATAATACATATGATTTTTCACACCGCAGTAACACCATACATCATCTTTACATATTGCAAACAGGGGATAATTAAATAATGATGTTGCTTTTTTTGTGCCAAAGTAGTTAAGACTATGGGGGCTGAAGAACGTACTGAAAAATGTGTCTGAAGTATATCGAAGAATTTTTCTGAAGAATACGTGTATTCTATGGTTGATTCTATGTTTATCTGGATGAAAAACCAGATAAACAGGCAATTTTTTTTCCTCTTGGAAACCTCTGGTTTCCACCAGAAAAAAAAATTGCTACTTGAGGCTAGAATTTACTTATCTTGTTAATTGACTTCACTCATACCTCACGAAGTTCTTCACTGGGACTTTTCACAATATGCTGTCTGGGCAGGACACAATATGCATTGCATACACTTGTTTTGAGAATTTTTTTGCTTCAGAAATGATGAAAACTTATGGTACTTGCCAGTCATTGTTCGTGTACCATCGGAAATATTGCTATAATTTTACCCCTGTTGAAGTTAACAGGAAATAATCTCGCAATTCCTGTCAACTTCAACAGTTTGTCTGTTGTTGTTGTTGGGTTTTTAGGCGTATCAGCAACTTAGGCCATATTGCACCGTATATGTTGTCTGTAAATTGCATGTATTCTGTGGTCGATTTGAATGCGTGTACAGTATTCAAATCGACCACCGAATACACAGTTTACAGACCTATCACAGACGATTTGATGTTTGCTGGACAAAAGACCCGAGTTTCTAGAGGAAAAACCATGATACACTCGCTTAAGACTGCCTAACCCAGCCACATTGTGAAAAAAAAGAGCCCCATAAATATTCCTCACCTCATTGACGGGACTCGAATTCAGGATTTTTCCAATCGGTGTGGGGAGGACGGCGATTCTACCTACTGCTATCTACGAGGGCCTCAACAATTGGAAAAAAAACTCACGAATAATGCACATTTTGCTGAAATTGATACTGCTGGGCGTTGCTACCTAAAAGTAATTGTCTATTCCTATCAGGAATGCCTGAATTAGCACGTCAATACAACTTTTACAAACTGTCTGCCTCAGAATCATTCTTCCTCACATGCCGTGCGGAGTCCATTATGTCCGTCGTATACAAGAGCATTGAGGCTGAAAGGAACGGACAGAAAGCTTTTAGTGCTTCTGGATGCTTGAATGTTTCTTACTGATGCATTTCAGTTTTCATTTTTCTTTTCCTTTTTCCTTCTATATGGTATTCTAATTTTTAACATTTTTTCTAGTTTGGTTGGGCCGCATATACCATAAATAAATAAATAAACAAAATAATAATAATAAATACTTAACGTAGGCTATAAGAATATTACAATTTCAAAACATGAATTCTTCCAACTGGATAAAAAAAGTTGTGTTATTAAAAGTTTTGAAGTCACTATATTTGTAACAACCCCGGCCATGTCATCAGTATGGCATTGCACCGCTTGTTACTCAGTACAAATGCTCTCAGGATAAGTCCAACGTCTAATGAAATATCTCCCTCAGGATTCCGAAGCAAAGAAATCCTGATGGATATATTGTAGAAAGCACTGCAGTGCTTTTTTATCAACAACAGCTGGTGACCTGATTAGCCTCCCAGTCTTCGTTCCAACGAAGCTTCCAACACGAAAAGTGGGACAAGTCATGAATCTCTCTTTCAGTATTTTAAAAAAATCCAGACCTTTGCATTTCTTGTCAGGGTGTGTACTCTTCGGGTGGTCTTTCGGCTTCATTACATCATCACTTCATGTAAAATAATTCCATTCTCAAGTAATCTTTTGAATACTGGCAATATTTGTTTCGTTAGATCTGGACATGAAGTAATGCAAAAGAACTGAGAGCTTGTAAAACTTCCTTTTTAAATTAAGACGAAGAGATAAATATTTATTATCAGTTAATCATTAAACGACAATAAAACGTAAATGCAATCATAAATAATAATTTGAATCTCTCTCTCTCGCTCCCCTGTGCTTCTTCTTTCCATAGATTGCACCATTCGGCGTTACTTCACTTTATCCACGAGTTCTTCGATGATTCGCCTCTGCTTTCTTTTGATTTATCACTATTGCAACATCTATTACATAAATTTTTGCATCATATCAGAAAGTACGTTAATGATTGTAAACAAACTTAGATTATGAAATTTCTTAGTGTTCTAATACTGAACTTATATAATTGCTGAATATTGTAATACTGTATCTGTATAATCTCACACAGAAACTTGGGTGAAAGTTATCTTTTGTATATGTGTTCAATTGCAAACTTTTTTTTGTTTCAATTAATATACTGTACTTTATTTTCGGAAGTATCCCAATGGAATAAGATTATTTTCTTAACTTTTGAAAACTAGTGTGTTATAATTATAACAATACAAAATTGTCAGAATTCGTTAGGAACATGAATACTGCGATATCACCACAAGTATGGCTAGATATGGGTCCCCCTACTAGCCTAAGGCTAGTAAGGGGACCCATATCTAGCCATACTATCAACCACCCGCTGGCTAAAGGCAAACTTCCACACATTTCCTTACTCGATTTGAATTTGTGCCCCCTCGTGTATGTGTGGTCTGAGCAAGAGGAAGTATCCCATCAGCACTGAGCTTGCTCAATGTATTCAAAGCCTTAAAAACCTCAATCAGATGAAAGTGCGTGACCAATCCTCATGAGCCAAAGAAAGGAACGAATACAGCGTTCATTGCTTCTCAAGTCCGAAAAGGAATAATCAGAGCATATTTACAATGCCAGATTCGAAATTTCACAGAAATCTTTAGAACTTAAAATAGCTTTATATTATTTGCTCATGTAGTAGATATTACTGGTTTTTATGACGAGGAGTATCCATAATGAGAATTTGGAGGAAATAGTGAATGAATTTGGGTTCCAGATTACAACTGTGCTGACGATGAATTTTGAGCTCGTGGAGACGGATAAGTTTTTTGGAAGTTCTTACCGTCTTTTTGATTAATTAACATATTAAATTGTGCTTGACAATTAGTTTAATAGTCTTAGTCGCGTTCGTTAGCTTAATTTTAAATTTAGTTAGTGATTTTGTAAGTTACGACTTATTATTTGTACCGCTATTGTATCAGTGTTTTGGTGCGAATATCTTAGCACGTAACTAGTAGTGTATTGATAAATAAGTAGTGACTAGAATGTTCTAATCACTCGTTAGGTATTTTTTTTTTAAAGCTAAGAAATTTTACCTTTCAGTAAGGATATAGCTAACTGAAAAAGGAATCATTTAAGAATCTATTAACTTAGTGTAGTATTGTAACTTAATTAATTAAATTCATTAATTTTCATTGTTAATCAATTATATTGCATTTAAACGGAAATCATTCCCCAGACTAAAATCGTTTAGCTCCCAGTTAAAATATAATATACTTCTTGCATACCCATCGCTTCTGAAATGTCTTCTGAAGGGTTAATTTAACAAAATTAAAAAGTAATTCCCTATTCTTCGTTCAACTAGATGTGCATCTCAAGCTTCAGCCCCCAAACATCAAACTTACAAAATTTCATGCTTCCAGATTATTGGCTTCTGGAGAGAATGAACAGGGTGACGGGAAAGCCTTTTGTCACATTCAACGCTGTCCTGTTTGCCAAAATGAATACCTTCCCTTAGATGATAAATGAAAATGTACTAATATCACTTAACTGCACATTGGCATAGTGGCTCAAATTATTGCAGTTTGGATCGGTGCCCTTAGGATCGAAAAGATCTTAGAAGGGTCACGTATGGTGGAGATGAGGCATGCTGACTTGCACAGTCCCATTCGGAGAATCCGAGAAATATGAAAAATTTGAAAGAATGTTCTTCTCAATTATGTTAAAATTTCTAGTACACTGAGAATCAACTTGGAGAACGTCTGTTGGGATAGGGCTGCTTGTCAGGGCATACAGCAGAGAAGTCATATTAGTTATTTCTTGAAGAAACGACTAAACGTACACAAACAGAAATAAACTAATAAGCTTGTATGCGGCTAAAGAAGACACACAGGTCTAAGAGAAACTATTTAATGTTGCTCATGATGGCTGGAAAGTGTCTTCATAATCCTGATTCATTTTGTTTTGAAATTTTCAAAACAAGTGTTTATTCCATTGATTAAGATTGATGAAGAAATAACTCATAATAATTAAGAAGGCGGTTATGCTGCAATCTTCAAGATTGATTATTCGTTTTATTTCCTGTGAAATGAAAAACGCCTGGACACGTTGCTAAAAGCATTTAAATATTTCTCTTGCAATAACAAACCTTTTATGTCTTTATATATCCACGCCCTTAATTACGAATATGCCGACCATCTCTCTCTCTCTCTCTCTCTCTCTCTCTCTCTCTCTTGCATTCATTCTCGCTTTTAAAATAGTGCGTTTTATGTTTGCGCACCTGACATGAATTACAAGAGGAAAACCGACAGCGGAACGAAACCATTGGCAATTCCTTATCTCATTCACCTTTGGCGGTCATTCAAAGTATCTCCGATTGACATTATCAGTTAATTATCTGTTCAGTATTTCCTCTACGGTTTTTATTTCTGCACTAAGAATAATAAATGCATTCAGCATTGCTAGGAAAGTGATAACATCAGCTATTAACAGGAAATTATCTTCCTTCTCATTTAGAGTTTTTTATTTAAATTTTTTTACAAGACATATCATTATTAGTGTCGGTTTGACATTTCATTTTAAGTGTGTGCTAGGTGGAGTTTAGCACCCTACTAAGTATATAAAATATCAGACATCGGCTGATTATCGTTCGAGGTGTCCCTATACTTTTGGCGCCTGCGTACATTGCATCCTTTGTACAGATCTAGAGTGTGTGAGCGAAAAATAATAAATTAAACATAATTAATGAACAGGGAGGGAGAAGAAAAGGTAAGACTAAAAATTATAGCAGAAATTCTTCAAATAAATTTAGAAACTCCAATTCAAAATAATAAATCAATTTTAAAATTTAGAGCCAATTACATAAGAATTTAGCGGCATCCCCCCCTCGTAAGGTGCCAGTTCTGAATTACGTGAAATACCACAAATAGAGAATAAACCAACTATAATAAAATAAAATAAAACCAAAATAACAAAAATAGACTGACCATTATGCCCCATATCAACAGAGGACCACAAGGCAATGGTCAGACCACACCTTGAGTATTGGATAGGTCTGGAGGCCTCATTTTAGGAAGGATGTAGAGCTGCTGAAACATGTACAGAGAAGGGCAAAGAGATTTTAAGTTCTGCAAATTGTAGCGTGTGGAAACTAAGCACCTCCGAGGTGATCTGATTGAGCTGTATAAGGCCTTGAATGGTTTCAGCAAGCTCTGTACTGATGGGATTCTTCCTCGTGCTCAGATTACGCACCTGAGGAAACATAAATTCAAACTGGGGAAGGACAGTTCCAGAACAGATGTGCGGAAATTTGCCTTTAGCCAGCGGGTAGTTGATTGGTTGAACAAACTTCCATGTGTCGTTGTGGAAGTTGATAGCTTAAATAAATTCAAGGAAGAAGTGGACAAACTTTTGGATCGAATGGATGGGTGAAATGGGAAGTTCTTTTTTTTTTTTTTTGGCTGATGCTGTATAAGCTTACTTTCTTGCATCATAATGTTAATGCTAATCTTTATAATTTCCATCTCATTTCGAAGTGATGCATGCATTATATGCAGTGTATATTAAGAAATAGTGTAATGCTTGGATAACCGCATAGAAGACAAATTTCTGATTGAGGACATCAAAACAAGATAAACATTTGAAGAACCAGTGTACTTATGCACAGCAGCTCCTTATGCTACTTTAAATGATTTACTTGCAAAGATTCAGGAAGTTTATGGTGGGGGACTGTATCAAAGAATACAACTAGTAAATTATTTCAGTTAAACGGATATATTTACTGGGCTTGCTGCGACATGCGTAATTAGGCACCAACCATGAGCGGGATCAAAAAGAGGAGAGTTTTCAGAGGAGCTTCGCCCTTGGAAACAAAATCTAAAAATAAATGATGATCTGGAACGTGAATTATTACCTGGGCGCATGAATCATGATTACCAAGAGCAAACATTTATTAACGCAAAATGCAACGGTAAGAGGTACAGCTATCTATACAAAAATATCACTAGAAGAATTCTAGCTATAATATAAATATATTTTTTTCTCCAGTTGCGAAAGATGTCTGTGGAAATGGGTGTTCTTATTGAGTGCCTCGACTCTCCAAAAAACTATATCTTTCCCTACAAAAATTGATGTCGTCAGGAATCACTTTAATCACGCCCTCGCGATAACAATAATTTAATCATAGTCCTTCCAATACCAGATTTAAAGGCTTGAGTTCAAATTCCGTCAATGACGTGAGGAATTTTTATGGCCTTTTTCACAAAGCGGCTGAGTTAGTTTTTCTTCTGGAAACTGAGGTTTTTGATCTAGCAAACCGACCGAAAATACATGCAATTAATAGACAATGTATTTAAGCCTCATAGCCTAGGTTTCACTGGTGCCTAACCTTCACTGGCTAACCTTGTTGAATACGCCTCGAGCAGACGTCCTGAAGAGATTTTCATGAGTTATATTAAAATGGAACAGTAACTTGAACTCCTGCGGAGACGCTTTTGAATCAATTTCAAAGGAGAGAACAGGACAAGAGAAAATAACCAACGAAGAAGTTTTTTAATCTAACCAACTTTAATCTAAAACATTTAGATTAAAATTGTTTAATCTAAAAGTGTGGAGGGTGATGTCTATTTTTCAGGAGACGTGTATTCTATCTTACAGCATCAACACTTTAAATAAAATTTTAGATAATCGGAGTATATGTCTTAAAGAACGAAATGAAAATTTAATGTGTTTAGCATTAGTTGGATTTGTTGAAATTTATGGGAAAAAATTATAAATTTTTTAAAAGAAAAATTACTGGTTAAATTCATACGGAGACATTGTTTCAAGGTATTGAATTTGGCCTAATTTACTGCTAAGTAATTTCCAAGAAATATAACTATTTCCAAATACTATTGAGAGGTGTAAATATATACGTAATGGAGACAAACGATTCGTGGTTTTTTCCCTTACCACTTCTTCAGAGAGATTAATAAACGATTAAGATCAATTGTTCCTGTGACTTAAGTGATCTTTCGTGACAGTGTTATTGCAAAGACAGCTGTCATCACTGAAGAAGTGATAAGAAAAAACCACGAATCATATGATTCCATTAGGTATATATTTCCAAATCGAAAATAAACATAATTAAACTTATAGATTTGAGCGCTTTATTATCTTCAAATAACGCACTTCACCAATGCACTATGCTGCTTAAGAAATACCTACGATTTCAGGATATTGAGGACATAAAGAAAAATGAAAACGCTGAACTGAACATTATCTTTTTGGACGACTTTGCTGACTCTTGAATGTCATAACAAGTGCATTCAATCAGGTGGTGATTACTTTGAATTAAAACGTCTCCAATCATCGTTGCATATACGAATCAATTACACCAGTCCGGTGCAATTGATTCGTATATGGAATGCTGATTCCCCTATATCTACATCCCCGGCTGTTGTGAATGTTTTCTAGAAGCAGAATTAGTTCTACTTCCCTATTTACAGTCTACAGGGTCTTTTGCTGGATACTTTTCAGGTATGTGCAGAGTTATCTTCACATTTCAGAAAATATATGTTTTATGCATAAGTTTAAGTACAGTATACTCTTGCATCATATCATAATGCCATACCAAATTCATTGATTTATATGAATTATTTTTCAAACTATTGTACTCTTGTAATTTATGCCTTCTTATGTATGCAATACTCCACGAAGATGTGGAATGACTTCAGGAGCTGATTTCTAAGGCAATTTTAAGAAAGAAGTTCATGTGAAAATGGGTCTGATTCTGAATAATTACGGAGTTATGTAACGTTCGCAGATTCTCAGCAACAGACACCATTGCTAATCGCGCTCGTGACACATGCATCCGCGGGATCGGAATCGGACCCTCGATTGAATTTTACCTGACGATACGCGTACAGTGTGCAGAGCAGTCTCGAGTGTATTTCCAAATTATATTGAGAGGCGTTTTGACAATATGTGGCTGAATAAGAGAACGTGGTTGGGGCAGTACAGCGTAATCCTCGTGTTAGTACGCGAAGGATATCTATGTGTCTTGGTATTCCCCAATCAAGAGTATGGAAAACATTGCATAAAGTTAATGACAATGGTCACTTGCATTGTTACGTCGTATTCAGTGATGTACCTCCAATTCACCCGAGACAATATTAAAAACACACCGTTCCCATGTTTAGTCAAAAATGGATCCCCATTCCACTGTGGAGAATAATTTTCTTCATCGATTCAATGTTAATGTGTGGAATCGTCTGTGTTCAGTTGATTGGTCCATTTATTTTTGAGGGTCGTCTTACCGGACAGGTCTCTACGATTTCTGAAAAACGAATTAGATGTACCTTTGGCTATACGACTTCGAATGTACTTCCAATACGACACAGCTCCACATCATTGTTCCCGTGCAGTGGTTGCTCACCTAAATGATTCTACGTGATGGATCAATCTCAGTGATCCACAAGAACCACTGAGATCGGTCTTGTATGTCAAACAAAAGTGCAAATACAAGATGCATTATTTGATCGCATATTGAATGCTGTGGCCCGCTTAAAAGACAGCCATGATGAGCTTAGGCGAGCAGCGCACACCTGATTAACACACGAGCAGTGAAATGCACTGAACTGAAAGGTGGTGCTTGTGAGAATCTAACCATGTGTGCGTACGTATTTTGTAAACACAGATTATAATCAATCAAATATACACTGGTGTTCAAAGAAAGTGCATCACCTAGGAATTTCACATTTCTAACCCTTTTTCGCGATGGTATGTTACATTAATGACTAGCATCACAAATAGAAATATAAACAAAATATATTTATTAATAGTTAAGGCAAAGCTAGGTAATATTTGACAGGTGCTGTCAAAATATTCCAAAATGAGCATTTGCAACCTTCATACAACAGTTTTGGTAAACACAGCAATTATGGCAAATGTTATCAGTAGTCCTCAATTTGCTTCAGTTTATCATTTTAAATGGAAAACAAAATGAAACGTTCACCAGGTGCAACATATGTAATTTAGTTGAACCGCCTCTAGCCCTGCTGACAGCATTACTAATATTTAGTTGAACCGCCTCTGGCTCTGATGACAGCAGCACGCCTTCGAGGCATTGACAAGATCAATTTCATGAAGATAATTAACTGATAGTTCGTGGTCCCAAACACGAATTATGGCTTCCTGAAATTCACGAAGGGTCTTTGGTTTCTTTCTAGCGGCTGCAGATTCCACACAATGCCAACAGTTCTGTATAGGATTCAGGTCCTGGCTGTTTCCTGGCCAGCTAAGACTTGTAATGGACCGTTCTTCCAACCATTTTTTCGCCTGTAATAAATGTAAACACATTACTGTCGCACCTCTAATGCAGAAATGAAGCTAAAGTAACTACAGAAGTGCCCACTTACACTTTTCACCAGATGACAAGGAGCAGAGTCGTCCGGAAATATATACTTACTAAGCAGGTTGAAATGGTCTCTAATGGTTGGCAGCAATTTGCCTTCCAATATAGCCAGGTTTCCATTGGCATTTACGAAATCTTTTATAAACTGCAAGTGACCTACTCTGCGATACGAAATGCACCCCCATATCATTAGGCTGGTAGGGAATTTCAATGTAGACACCATACAGTCTGGATAGCATTCTTCACCACGTCTACGCGAATCGTTTCTCTCCCATCAGAGCCATACAGGTTGAATTTCTTCTCATCCGAGAAAATAACTGATTTCCACCGCTCGGAGGTCCATTTGAAATGCTCCTTATATCAAATTAATCGGGCCTTTTTCAATTATTATGTGAGGAGGAGCTTCTTAGGACAACGGGCTACAAGTCCCTTTTTGGAGAGGCGTCTTCTGACTGTTACTGCACTTGATACCACTGCTGTGTGTTCTTCCCATTCTCTTTTCAGCTCAGACGAAGAAGTTTTACTGTTTTTAAGGCACTTTGCTTATTGGAGGCTTGAAGTAGTGAAACCCATGTTTAGTCTCTAGAGCAAAGTTTCCGGCATCCCCCCCCCCCATACTTCTCCTTCAACCCATGCACGGTACTAAGTACTATAGGTTTTGATACCTTTCGTGTTTAGGGTTTTCATAAAAAAAAAAATAATAATAAACAAAAAATAAGCGCTTCAAAACGCGGTCCTGTTTTGTCGTAGAGACTCTTGCGTCCAGTTCCTTTTTTCCTATCAGCAGAACCAGTATTCTTGAGTTTGGAAAGAAATCTACTCACTGTCTACTGATTACAAGACACTCTATAAGCAATATAACGGGAAGAACATCCTTCCTCACGTAAAGCAACAATCGCACTCTCTTCGTGGCATCAACTGCACGTAACTCTGCAACTCTTGCAGAGCGTGCTTATATAGCTAAAAGTAACAGCTAAGGCTGTTGTTGTTTGTTTGTTATTTGGTTTTTAGGAGCATTAGCAACTAAGGCCATATTGCTCCGGGAAATGCGGTTGTCATTCCCTGACCTTTCCGCATCCTCCGTATTTGGTGGTGATAAGCTCGAACCCTGGTCTATTCAAGAAGCGTGTGCTACGCACTGCTTCTCCTTCCCACCTGGCTACAGAGGCGCCAACAGCTAAGGCAATATTGCGTCATCACCTACGCGTGTCAATTTTATCTGATGCAATTGTAAGAAATATTGCCATATACTTACGTTATTCGGACGACAATTAAAATTTTAAGGGGTGTTACACTTTCTTTGAACGTCAGTGTGTGTATATTTTTATATATGAATAGATAAGTATGTATGAATAGATATATTAGATAAAGTATGCATAGATGGAGGTGAAATTTACACAATTCATCATAACTTTTAGGATAGTAACAGTCTTTCACCTTTTACATACACTGTGCTGCCACTTTATTAGGTATACCCCTGCTCTGCACACAAATGGTTTGTCCCACAATGTTGAAAGTCACATGACCACAGTTGTGGATATAAATGCAGCAGAACAACCTTTCTAGTATCAGTTAAGCGTACAAACCGTAGCAAGAATGGGAAAAAGGAATGATCTAACGGACTTCGAACGTGGCATGGTAGTAGGTGCATGACGTGTTGGACAAAGCATCTCTTAAACGACAGCTCTCCTGATCTTTTCACGCACCACAGTTTCAAGGGTGTATCGAGAATGGTGCAAAGAAGCGAAAACATCCTCTCAACTGCACTCCTGTGGAAGTAAATCGCTTGTTGATGAGAGAGAGATCAGAGGGGGATGGCTAGAATTGTGAAAGCAAACAGACGGGCCACAATGTCGCACATCACGTCAGAATACAACCTTGGTGCGCAGAACAAAATATCGCAACGGACCACTAGCCGTACCTTGTCATGAATGGGCTACAACACCCGGCAGCCACACCGCGTACCTTTGTTATCAATGAAGAACAAGAGGGCACGCCTCCTGTGGGTACAGCAACACTAGCACTGGACTATCGAGGATTGGAAAACAGTTGCTTGGTCTGACGAGTCGAAGTTACTGGTGCATCATGGTGATGGAAGGCTCAGAATTTGGCAAAAACAACATGAATCCATTGATCCGTCATGTCTGACGACTACTGTGCAAGGTGGTGGGGGCAGTGTTATGGTGTAGGGAATGTTTTCTTCGCACACGTTGGGTCCATTGATACCCATAGATTCACGTCTGAATGCCACATCGTACCTAGCCATCGTTGCTGACCAAGTGCATCCGTTCGTGTTGACAGTTTATCCTCAGTCAGGTGGTTACTTCCAGCAGGATAATGCGCCGGTGCACAAAGTCCGAAATCACTATGGAATGGTTCCAGGAACATGACAATGACTTTTCTTTGCTGCAGTGGGCCGCTCATTCCTCAGATCTCAATCCTATTGAATATCTTTGGTATGAGCTGGAAAGGGCTGTTCGTTGCAGGGCTACACCTCCGTCGAACTCAAGGAACTGCGTGACACACTCATGTCTGCATGGTATTCCATTCCTGCACAACGTTTTCAGCACCTTTTTCAATCCATGCCTAGACGAATTTAGGCTGTTTTGAAGGCTAAAGGAGGTTCAACACGCTACTAGGTATGTGTACGTAATAAAGTGGCAGCACAGGTTATCTACTATACAGGGTGATTCACTACCAGTGCGACAAACTTGCAGGAGGTGTAGGGGGCACAAATCGGAATCACATAGCATTGCAAGGTCCGAAATGCCTTCGTCATGCGGTAGAGGACGTTGAACGGTAGGTCGCGTGAACAGCGATCCCGCTGGAAGTCAGCATTTGCGAACCGGTTCCCGAGACAGTAGGATGGACGAGTATTCAAACGTTGAACTGGACGACATGCACCTCGCGTATGGAGCTGCGGACTGTAACGGGCGCGCCGCTCTGCGCTTGTACCAGGAACGTTTCCCGCACAGGCGTTCTCCTCATCATACGATTTTCGCACGTGTGCACAAAAGGTTACGTGAGACTGCTTGTTTCACGAGAGGTACCATGAATCGAGAGCTAACGACGAGGACGCCAGACAATGAGGAGAATGTCCTACGTCTTGCAGAAGGCAATCCGAGTACGAGTACTCGAGCGATAGGCCAACGATTGGGTATTTCCCAATCCACTGTATGGAGGATACTGTCAACAAACCAAATGAGTTCATATCATCTGCAACGCGTCCAATCATTGGAGCCTGCGGATTATCCACTCCGGAGGACTTTTGCTACTTATTTTCTTCAACAGAAACGGTTCGCAAATGCTGACTTCCAGCGGGATCGCTGTTCACGCGACCTCCTGTTCAACGTCCTCTACTGCATGACGAAGGCATTTCGGACCCTGCAATGCTATGTGATTCCGATTCGTCTTTGTGCCCCCTACACCTCCTGCAAGTTTGTCGCACTGGTAGTGAATCGCCCTGTACTTCTTTCTCTACTGTCCTTATCCTTCTAATCTCTGGCACTATGTGTAAATTTCATCTCCATCTATGCATCCTTTATCTAATATATATATTCATACATACTTATATATACTTTTGCATCCTTTAATGTTGCTTTACGCGTTTAGGTGCATCTGTCATACTTGACTTATTAATTTTTCAGCATTAGCATTAGTAGAGGCATTTGATGCAATAAAGCAAGCTTATGCAGCATCAGCCAAAAAAAAAAAAAAAAAAAATCACTTCCACTTCACCCCTCTGTTCGTTCGAAAACCTGTCCAGCTGAGCCTTAAACTTATTTAGGCTATCAACTTCCACGACAAGGGATGGAAGTCTGTTCCACCAACCAACCACCCGCTGGCTAAAGGCAAATTTCCGCACGTCTATCCTACATCTGTCTTTCCTCAATTTGAATTTATGCCCTCTCAGGTGATTATTCTGAGCGAGAGGAACAATCCCAATCGAACCGAATCCTTTTTTATTCCACTGAAGCTTTTATTTTAAAATTACATTTAATATATATATTAAATATAAATATATAACTATATTAAATATAAAAGAGAAAAGAGTGTCATGCCTAATTTATTAAACTTGCTTTTACCGAAACCATTTCATCTACTGTCTACTTCTTTTCTATGTCTCTTTAAACTTTTCTTTAAAAACTCATTTATATATATATATACATACACACACACACACACACACCATTATTTACACTCAGTGGACAGAAATCATGGGATACCTACCGAGTAACGGATAGGACCGCCTTTCGCCCGGATAAGGGCAGTCAGACGGCGAGGAATTGAGTCCACTAGTTCACCAAAGCGTTCCACAGGTATTTCCATCCGTGTTTGCTGCACCGCTGTCAATAATTCCGTGGCATTCCTGGGTGGATGATCCAAACCTCGAATGGATCTTTCCACGCCATTCCAAAGATCCATAAACTCCACAGGGTTTATGCCGGTGAACGGAGATTCCATTGCATGGTGGTAAAATCTATGGAATGCTCTTTGAACCATGTTCTGGTCACCACGACTCTGCGGGGAGGTGCATTGTCCTGCTGGAAGAGTCCATTGCCCTGTTGGTGCACAACGACCATGAAGGGATGCAGATGATCTGCAAGGATGGGCATGTAACCTGGACCGTTCAGCGATGCGTCTAGACGTAACAGAGGTCGCAACCTGTGCCAGTTGAACACGCTGCAGACCATTACACCGTCCACCTTCCTGAATAGTTCCTTGTTGACATGCTGGGTGCATAGCTTCCGCCAGATACGTACCTTCTCGTCTGCTCGAGATTACTGGAAACAGGACTCATCGGACCGAACCAGGAGACCCGTGTGCAATCATCCAAGGGCCAATGCCGATGTGCTTTCGTCCAGTTGAGGCACAGAGTCCTGTGTTGTGGTGTAAGCAATGGGACTCTGGTGGCTCCCATAACCTATTGCAGCTAATGATCGCGTGATGGTCTTGGTGGAGACGTTTCTGGCACCTGACTCGTTCAAGTCGGCGGTGTTTTGTGCCACCGTCACTCTCCGGTCGGCTGAAACAATGTGAGATGCCATCCACCACCTTTCTCCTCCCACAGCGCTGTCCACGATGAGATGTTATTCCGGAAATGTCGTATTCCCGATACACTCTTGATACTGTCGAACGGGAACAGTGCAATTTCTGTACCACCACAGCGATAGAGTGGCCCATGGGTCGGGCAACCACTATCATCCCTCTTTCAAAGTTGAACTCACGACGGTTATCCATAAATTCGAATTACCGTATACTTGAATGCAGTGATAGTGTACCTATATACCTGTCAAGCGGTGGGTTCGTTCACGAGCGAGAGGTGACAGCGTCCCGTTCCCTAGGAACCAGGTACTCCATGAATTCTCAACCTGGTTCTCAGTTTCACCAGAAATCAGCTCCTGAAGTTATTTTACCCTGTATATAGCCATAGGAAAATCAACCGTTTATGAACAATTTTAATAATTATTAAAAGAAAATTGGTGTCTGTTATATTTATATAATATTTTCTAATTTAATATGAGAAGTGCATTTTCAAAAATAGAGAAAATACTTATAAAATTATAGGACAAGAATATGAATCGTTAATTGAATTATTGGGCTTGTTTTGGGTTTCGCAGAGAGAGTAGAATATATTTACTGTTCAGTTTGGAAATTTGGTTTCAATGGTGTCGTTGTTTCGGTGTTGTGTTTCTTGTATTTTTTGAAGTAAGGAACGTGTACAATTCGATATGCGTTGTAGGCATATAGTATTTCATTCTACATTGAAATTTATTTCGACAGATTCTTTAAGAAATAAGACGATAATTTTTCGTTTATCAAACATATCATTTTAAATTGCAATCGGTTATTGATAAAGAAATTTATGTTTACTTCTAATTATGTCCACGGCAGCTGATGTAGTAAATAATCCAGATGATAAATTAAAGGGACGATTAAGTTTACAGTTGTCAGAATTGGAGATGTTGGCAAGCATGTACCCAAACAATGATGAATTTAAGATTGATAATCCAACAGTTGTAGCAGATGTAGATGACTTCATACGTGGCAGAACACAAAATTTACCGCCTCGATTGGACTTTACACTTTTTATTAATGTCTCCGATGATAAGGTAGGCGATTTTTTTAAATTTATTTTACTCTTTTTCATGTGTAACGAAAATTCCCATGCAGTTTCAGCCCAGGTGAATGGTATGATGAAGATCTGCTTGACAGATTTGAAACTTTAATTTATTTGTGAATATCATTACGATTTGCAGAATAACCAGTAAAATTCTTTTCATAGTATCAAAACTAGACAAATGTGTGATCACTGAAAATGGATTTATAAGAAATATTCATGATAATTTTTCCAGTAATATCAGATATTCATGCATGTTACTTAACCAGTAATATTAAAGGGAGTGTCAGGGCGATTCTCAAACCCATGTCTGTTATAACATTTGATCTCTGGACTGAGGTCTCAGCAGCTTGGAAGTAGTTCTCTTTCCAGTTTATAAATGTGATTTCAGTGATGAAATGGGTAATTATAGACCTGTATGTTTAACCTCTATGGCATGGAAAAATTAAAGGATTCATGATTAAAGATATAATGCAGGAATATTTCAATAGAAATGGAATTATATGAGAAATGCTGCATGAGTTTATTAAAGAGAAATCTAATTAATCTGATAAATTGTTAAGGTTATCACAAAGGTTCAGTGCCAAGAATAATTTTGATAGTATATTTCTTACAATTAATACAAAAGCCTTCAATAAGGCTTTTGTATTAATTGCCAGCCTCTGCAACTAGTTTCTAAGATATCTCAAGTGTGGAATTCCCATGAAAATTTACACTCAATTTTTTCTTTGATGTTGCTTTGGCTTTTGATGATATTTTTATTCCACCATTATTATTTATACTTCAGGTTTGTTTTTTACAATAACAGCTTTGTTAGATTCTTACAAAAGACTGATCAAAAGCCCAGAATATAAAAAAATCAGTCTGATTTTTCCGGTGAGTTAAATATTATTTCTGCAAGTATTCCACAGGAGTGTTCTCTCTTCCCTGTACCCTTTTATTTCTCTACATGTCACTTTTAGTTATGCTGATGATATTATTGTCCTATATTTTATATAGCTATACAATTCAGTCCACCACCAGTCAATCAGAATCATATACAAGATGTTTTCCAACTCTCCCCACTGAACTGAGATTTCTTGAGTTTTAATAGAGAAACTTTAGAAGTGGGGGAGGGAAGGAATTAGATGATGTAATATTTTGTAGAGTCATTCATGATCAGTGCCAAGCAATGCTCTTCGGGATGACCTGAACAAACTTCAAAGATGGTCAGAGAAGTGGCAGCTATATTTTAATGCAACTAAATGCAAGGTTTTACACTTGGGGAATAGCAACCCCAAAATAAATTATACACTTAGAGTTGAATTAAAAAATCAGTGGAAGAAGAAAGGGATCTGGGAGTTATAGATACGGTCAGATATGAAGTTTTCTGAACATTGTAAACAAACAACCAGGAAAGCCCATGGTATCTCCTATAGATGATTTATCGAACATTATCCTGTAGAGATAGGGAGGTCATAATCCCAATGTAAGGCCATATTTGGAATATGGTGTTCAAGTATGGAGACCTCGTCTGAAAAAAAGACATTGAGCTTCTTGAAAGGATCCAGAGAAGGGCAACTGAAATGGCAAGATCGGCAAAAGGATTACAAGGAAAGACTGCGATTATGTGGGCTACAGAACTAGGCAACTAGGCACCTCAGAGGTTACTTGATTGAGGTTTATAAGAGGGGTTAGCAAAATGAATGAAGGTGGAATTTTCGCTGTTATAAAGAATTCCAGAAGTAGGGACCATAAATTCAAATTACAGGGGGTTGAGGTATAGATTAGATTGTATGAAGTTTTCTTTCAGCCAGCAATTCTTGATTGCTGGAATAAGTTGCCCGCACAGGTAGTTAAGACTGACAGTCTGAATAAATTCAAAAGGTTAATTGGATAGTCACCTGTATAAGGAGGGAATATCTGAACTGTCTTTTTCTTGTTGCTTGACATGCAGTTTAAAAATTTTGATTTTCATCTTAGGAGCCATAATGGCTAAACATTTTTTTTTTTTTTTTAACATATTAGGACACACAGAAATACATACTCTGGTTAGTAAACCTTCTGTTGTCTTCAGTGAGAACACTCCTGTATCCAGAATTACCTTTGTAAGTGTATATGATTGCAATAAACAGTTCATAATTTTCATTTAACTGTAGAGATACTTTCACTATGCTGACAGGCACCTCCGTAGCCAGGTGCAGCAGTGTGTAGCACATGCTTCTTGATTAGACCAGGGTTCGAGCCCGTGACTACCAAATACAGAGGATGCAGAAAGGTCAGGGAATGACCACCGCATATCCCCGGAGCAATATGGCCTTAGTTGCTAATGCTCCTGAAAACCAAATAACAACAACAACAGCTATGCTCACTGTGTTTTATTTTTCTTATAGCCAGAAATATATCTTTAGTTTTAAGAATTTAAATTTTATTTTCCTTAATTATTAAGGTAATAAATTCATTTAAAATTTTATTATCTAATACGAATACTTTATGTTAACAGGAAAAACTAGAAGTTGATGTTAGTCTTCCCAGAGATTATCCAGAAGCAGAACCAGAGGTGTATGCTCGCTCACCTGGCTTGACAAGGGACCAACAACACCAGCTAAATTCAGACATTAATGACTTCTTTTCAAAGCAGGGAAAGGGAGAATTGTGTATTGGTTCACTAATTCAGTGGTTACAGGACAGTGCCCAACCATACTTCGAAAAGTGTGCTGTAGACAAGAGTATTGGTTGTTGTCATCATGTATTTGATAATGATGGTGATGGTCCAGATTGCAGTGGCTTTGCAAGGTTTTGGATATACAGTCATCATATTTTTAATAAGAGCAAACGAAAAGCCATCTTAGAACTAGGTAATAGCTTTAATCTTACTGGATTTTGTCTTCCTGGAAAACCAGGATTTATTTGTGCTGAGGGCCTTGCTAATGATTGTAATACATTTTGGAAGAGAGTAAGATATATGAGCTGGAAGAAAATAATTTTGAAAAAAGCAGAAAATATAGACACAAATGATGTAAATGTTGATACCTTTAGAAAATTTCACTCCTTTGAAGAAATCAGTTTCCAGCCTCGACAGGGCCCAGGACGTGAGTATCACATGGATATGGGGAAGTTTTTTCAATATTTGGATTCTCATGAATGTAGCTATGCATTTAAAGAATACTTTGGAATTGATGGTAGGGTTGGAGAAGTTTCTCATTAGCTCTCTCTCTCCAAACAAAAAAAAAATTGTCTTTGCCGAAAGTTACCACCACTCTCAACAACATGCCAAATATAAATATCATATTTTATTAATAGAACTGCAGTGCATGCACAAGTTTTTGTGTTTGTGTACGTTTGTATATATATATGTATATCATAATAAAAATGCAGATTTTTGTATATATGTAAATTTTCTAATATAAATAAACCTTTATGTTTTTACTATTTAAAGAATTTCTGTTTTATATTTACAAGTTGTGTTTACTTCTGTCCTAGAGAGACTGTGCAAGGGTACAATCATGGGTACAATTTTACTCGGCATGGTCTGTGCTTGCTAATGAAAGACTTTTTACAAGGATGGGATACAGAAGGGATCATTTGGGCTCTCATCCTAGTCGCCACCCGAGCTTTTGCCCATATGTGACTAGTTCTCATTTGTGTATTGTGCCAGAAACCACTTTCAGTAGGTTAAGTTATTAATTGCACAAATAACTAAATCAACTCAAAAGCAAACAAAATTTAAATAGAAATGACCATTTGGCCTTACGGCAGGGACAGACACCATCACCCCACCACATGGAGGCAGGTCATCCTATTCAGCAATTGTATATCTTCTGATAAATACTTTTTTTAACAAATTCGGCAAAGAAGCCAAAAAATTGTGTATTCAAATAGAGCTTCACCAAAGTGGAGGGAGAAAAAGTGAGCATCCCTCACTCTAAAAGTCTTGCTAATTCGAAGGTCCAAATATTGTGGACACTGCAGCACAATGTGAAGGCCAGATTCTGGCTCTCCACAAGAGCACATATCTGAGGTGGCAATCCCCAACCAGAACAACCTCGTCCTGAAGCCATGTCCAGTCAGGACACAGTAGGTTGCCAAGCCAAACTGGAGCCATGGCAAATTAATTACGCAAATAACACAAAGACTAAATCAACTAAAAAACAAACAAAATTTAAATAGAAACAACCATTTGGCCTTGTGGCAAGGACAGACATCACCACCCACACTATGAGGAGGTAGGTGCCCTATTGGTATGGTCTCTGCTTGCTAATGAAAGACTTTTTACAGGGATGGGATAGAAG
Source organism: Mastigoproctus giganteus (assembly GCF_048544385.1). Lineage (NCBI taxonomy): Eukaryota > Metazoa > Arthropoda > Arachnida > Uropygi > Thelyphonidae > Mastigoproctus > Mastigoproctus giganteus. The sequence continues at coordinate 23,022,071 of NC_143583.1, forward strand.
GGGGTGCAAGAATATTTGCTGATGCTATTGAGTTCAGAAAACTGTTAGCTTGGGGGGGGTAACACATTAGCATTAGCAGGGCATATAATGCAAGCTTACATAGTATCAGCCAAAAAAAAAAAAAAAAAAACCCTTCCCATTTCACCCATCCATTCATTCCAAATGCTGGTCTAGTTCTGCCTTGAACTTCTTTAAGTTGCTAATCTCCACTCCAACAGATGGAAGTTTGTTCCAACTATCAACCACCTGCTGGCTAGGCTAAAGGCTTATTTCCACTCATCTATTCTACAATTGTCTTTCCTCAATTTGAATTTATGTCCCCTCAGGTGAGTAATCTGAGCAAGAGGAAGAATCCCATTAGCATTGATCTTGCTCAATCCATTTAAGGCCTTATACACCTCAATTAGATCATCTCACAGGTGCCTGGTCTCCAGAAGCTGCAATTTGCGGAACATAATGAACAGTGAAAATTATGAAAATTATTCTTGTGCTACTTCTATTGGGATATGCAGCAGCCTGGGAAGCAAGGTGTTAAGAATTACTAGGCTTGCTAGGAGTCATCATGGGACATTCAGATACATGGGCCATGTTAGAGTTACTAAGAGCAAAAACAGATGTGCACACATTTGCTCGTACACCAATTCTAGGAATATATGTATCTACATGAGTCTTATGTTGGATGACTCCTGGAAATTTGTTCAACTCTGGCGATACAGAACACTATAAAAAGGCCTGATTTAGTGTGTGTGTTTGCATAGTGTACATAAGTTATATTGCAAATGTCCCTGACCACCCAGCTACCAGAAGCAGTAAATCTAAGTGATCACAAGCTGCAAACTGGTCCCCATCTTTCCACGAGGAGGCAGGCTTCTACTGTAAAGTGCATGTCCTTGAAAACAAGGTAAAAAAAAAAAAGGTCCTGCACCCACTGGAAGAAATACAATACCCAGTGGGTATCAGGAAATCTGATGTCATTGGTGGTCCAAGCCAATGGCACCAGAAAAAAAATAAAATAAAATAAAAACAAATAAATAAATAAATAAAAGATCCAACATGGAAAAAAAAACAATGGAGGGAAATAGGTCATAGTAAGAAGCAAGAAAAGCAGAAGTTAGTCCACATCTCTACAAATATGTTAAAAAATTCTTAAACTTAGAGCAAATCCAGTGGGAAGAACTCAAACAGAAACTTCCATACTTAATGTAAAACTTTTTAAAAGCATAGTCTTGAAAAATGGTAACAAAAAAGTACAACTGTGGTACAAGGCACATAATCTTCATGATGGAAGGAGCATACAGCCATGGTAAAATAAATCACACACACAGTCTTTATGTAGTAGCTACAATAGAATACTCTAGTCCAAATTCTTAGCCCCTTGTCAAACCTAGATACTAAGTATGAAAATCTTTATGCAAGAGGTTCAGTATAGAAGATCACATTCAGGAAGAATGTTTGGACTCGAAGACAAATTGCAATAGCCAGTGTGACTCAGACATAAACTTGCAACCCTCTTCTGGCTGATTGTCAAGTCCACATCTAATGTGGACTTGACAATCAGCCAGAAGAGGGTTGCAAGTTTATGTCTGAGTCACAAAAATACCACTTATAATCTGACCAGTAGAATAATGAAATATATAATATCCAAGGCATGAAATATTCAAATATTAAATAACATCTATATATATATTTACATCGGAGTGACAGAAAAATGAGAAACCTTTACTCATATTAAAAAAAAAATAGTTATCCTAGCTGATCAATTACTTTGTGCTAATGACATTTGTGTTAATTGACTGCAATGTTCTTTGAGTGAAAACACTGGAAGCAAAGTAAGGTAAGGATTGGAAGGAATTTCAGCTGTCATGAAAACAGGTTTTGTTATCTGGAGCCATGTTAACAATTGAAGAGGAGAGAGAGAGTGGCTCTATCATTATAGTGAATGCAGTAAAAAAATAGTTTCTAGTCCTCAGTCTGTACACAAGTTCATGCTACAAAGGTCCCAAAACAAACAGTTTATCATTAATAGATAAACTATTTATAACACGTGTCCAGTGATCGCAAATGATGTGAACAAGCACACAGAAAATAGTCTTGTCTTTCTTGAAGAAAATATCTTCAGGAATAAAGCATCAAATCACTGAGCAAGTGAGAGAAGTGTCCCATCTCATCTGTAAGATGTTAGTCAATTCTTACCAACTGTCTTGGCAAATAACTTCATAGAAAAACCTGCAGTCCTAAGATATTTGGGTGTGCTCTCCGACTGAAGGGGATCAGAAGCACCCTTGAAGTCAACGAATATGCCAAGATCATGCTTAGAACAAGGGGACTTGATATTTTAAAATGAGGTTCGCAGCTGCATCTTCACAGGATCTGCCTCCACAACAAGCATATTGTCTTGGAGAAATCAGATCTTGAGTAACCATGTTTGGATTCTTACACAATTAGGTGTTTGAGGAGCTTACTACAATTGCCCAATAAGATTTGGCCTCAGAAGGTGGCTTATTAATAATTTTAACTAGAACTCGTTTTCTAGATGCTTGGAAAAAGAAAGACCTTCGTGGAGACATTTGTTCAATAGCAATAGCTGAAGTTTGTGAAATCGGATTAAATTATGTTTTCTAATAAATCAATACTTGGACATTTAGTAATATTGATATTTTTAATGACAACATTAAGTTCATCTCAACAGGTGAAGTATAATCATCAGTATAATATCTAAGATTAGCATTCTTGGTAGAAATAAGATCATCAGTATCACTGGTGAGATCACCAACTGGATAAAGTTGGTTAAGGTGATAATGTAATAGCATGTAATAATATTGACTGATTCAAACCATTGAGTTCTGTTAAAGAAATTCTTTGACTGAGTCTGGAATATAAGGAGTATGAATTAAACATTTTTCTTAAATCTAATGCCTAAGGTATGTTAATTGCTAATTTAATTTTAATCCTCTCTTCCCCACTTATATTAGTAGCATTAAACACACACTGATTTCATAATTCTCTTCAGTAAAGGTTGGCCTTAGCTCCTAAATAAATCATTGATCACGTTTTTAAAACATAATTAACTATTAATTAATGAAATATCTTGAGAGTTTGCCAAACATTCAATAAAATTTCTTTTCAAAAGCAGCCTTTACTTTATATATAGATTTGTACCTTTCTAACTATGTAAATACATTTTTCTGTTTTTAGTAGATATTCTTACTTTTATACATGACATCCATTTTGAAAAATCACAACATATTTTTAGGATATGAAAAATTGACTTTAACACCATCACTGACACCTTTTACTACTGATACGCAAAAAAGGATGTGTTTTCAGAGGAGGGGCAAATAGTGAACAAAGCCACTGTGCTTTATTGACTTGAAGAAATAATGTTTCAGCACGGCCAAGTTAAGTGTCATAGTCAACCAGATCATATTTCATGTGGGCGGACAGGTTTTTATAGTGTTGTTCCATATGCATGTATGGTTTTTTTCACTATGCACCTTTGCAGTAGTATAGATTCTCTACTCTGGAAACACATCCTTTTGTTGCCATCTCAAAATGATAACATTGTTGACTCTTTTACTACTGATATACCATGAGTAGCACCATAATGGTGTGACCTCAATAAAAAAATTCCAAAAGTCCAGATTGGAAACAACTTTTCCTTCTTTTGCTTTTCAGAATATTCTGAAAGAACTGACTTCTGTGGAAGTGGATTTTATTTTAAGGGAAACAATGTGATTTTCTACAAACACTTTAATCTGTATAAATTTATTTATTGCAAACAGTAAACACATTGTGAGGTAATCAATTAATTGAGACTAATTATCTCAACAATGGTGAACAGTCACACAGACCCACCTTTTCAATTAATTGAAAGTAAATACAGATTGCAATTTCGATTTATTAAATTCTGCATCCAAAGTAAAGTCTTCCATGGCAGCTTAGTTGGTATGTTATAATTTATGGCAACTTGTATGGAGAGTCCAGTTCCTATGTAAGACTGAAGGAATTCTTCAGGTCTCTTCACTCAGGACAGTAGGTGGATTTCAAATGGAAGGAACAAGATTTCTTCCCCAATGTGAGTTATTAGCATTAGCAGAGGCATATGATGCAAGAAAGCAAGCTTATGCAGCATCAGCCAAAAAAAAAAAAAAAAAAAAACCAATCCCATTTCACCCCTCAGTTCGTTCGAAATACCTGTCCAGCTGAGCCTTAAATTTATTTAGGCTATCAACTTCCACAACAAGGGATGGAAGTCTGTTCCAAAAACCAACTACCCGCTGGCTAAAGGCAAATTTCCACACATCTATCCTACATCTGTCTTTCCTCAATTTGAATTTATGCCCTCTCAGGTGATTATTCTGAGCAAGAGGCAGTATCCCATCAGCATTGAGCATGCTCAAACCATTCAAGGCTTTACACACCTCTATCAGATCACCTCGCCAGCGCCTAGTCTCCAGACTAATTTGCAAAACTTAAGCCTTTCTTCGTAAGAGCAACCCTTCGTTCCGTTCACTAACCTTGTTGCCCTTCGTACTCGATCCAGCAGCTCTACATCCTTCTTGAAATGAGGCCTCCAGACCTGTATACAGTACTCAAGGTGAGGCCCAACCATTGCCTTATACAAGGGAATAATCACCTCCCTATCCCTGCTAGAAATATTCCTGTATATCATTGATAAGACACCATGAGCTACTCTTGCAGTCCGTCTGCGCTGCTCAGAGAACTTCATATCTGCCTGCACAATTACCCCCAGGTCCTTTTCATTCTGTACCACTGTCAGTGTAGTACCACAGAGTTGATACGTTGCTCTGGGGTTACTGTTTCCCATATGTAGTACTTTACATTTGTCAATGGTAAACTTCATTTGCCACCTCTCAGCTCATCCTTTCCAGATCCTGTTGCAGCAGCATAGCATCCTTAACAACCCTACCAACCTTTGTATCGTCTTCCTACTTGGACATTAAGCTTGATATACCATCATCAATATTATTTATAAATACAGAAAACAACAATGGACCCAACACTGAACCCTGAGGGACTCCACTAATAACATTAGTCCACGATGAGCAGTGTCCATTAATTACCACTCTGTCTTCTGCCACTCAACCATCCCTTTATCCATAGCAACAATTTGCCACCAATGCCACACTGCTCCAATTTGTGCAGCAGTCTTCCATGTGCAACAGTATCAAAAGCCTTTCTAAGATCCAAATATATAATATCAAAGTTATTCCCTGCATCCAATTCTTTTGTGACTACATCATAGTATCCAATTAAATTGGTCAGGCAAGACCTTTCCTTAACAAAACCATGCTGTGTCTGAGCTATAACTGAATTCTTGCCAAGATGATCCTGCAGTGCTTCTTTAACCAGTGCTTCCATTAATTTTCCTGGAACAGAAGTTAAACTCACAGGTCTATAATTACTTGTGTCAGCCTTTGATCCTCCTTTGTGAATTGGGGTCACATTTGCACATCTCCAGTCTGTGGTTACCTCCCCTGAGTCCAAGGAAGCTCTCATAATTATGGCTAATGGATTGCTTACTTCCTTTGCTGCCTCCTTTAATATAACTGCATAGATCCCATCCACCCCAGGTGCCTTTCTTGTATTTATCTTCAACAATTTCTCCTCCACTTTACTCTCAATTATTACAAGATCATCTAGCTCACTGCCAGTGTTTATTTCATCTATGGCATTCCCCTTCCTGAATAACTCCTCATGTGTGAATGTAGATGCAAAATATTGATTTAGTTTGTTAGCTACCTGAGCAGGATCATCAACAGTTGAACCATCGATATCAAGTGGACCAATCTGATTCATCCTCTTCCTTCTAGAGTTTACATAAGTAAAGAACTCCTTGCTGTTTTTCTTTGCATCCCTTGCCAAAGATTTCTCATAATCTGCCTTCGCCTGCCTAACCTCCTTTGTAACTTGGTTACAGATCAACTTATATCTATCATAGGCTTCTGTGTCACATATTAATTTATATGTATCCCATGCATTTCTCTTCTCTGCCATATGTCTCATTAGTTCATTTGACATCCATTTAGGGCTGAACCTTGAACAATATTTCTTAGTTGGTATGTAAAGCCTAGTAGCTTCCAAGATAAGTTCCTTGAATGCTTCCCATTTTGAGTTTGCTGTTGGTAACATCATCAGTTGGTCCCACTGTATAGAATATAAATACTGTCTCAGACTATTGTAGTCGCCTTTATGAAAGCAATAACCCTTCCCTTTACCCCTAATGGTAGTTACCTCCTTGAGTAAATCCCACTTCAGCACACTGTGATCACTGCCACCTAGTGGTTCCTGTATCTGCAGCTTCTTAATGAATGAAGAATGACTACTGATAATCAAATCAAGTGTATTGCTCCCTCTAGTTGCCTCCTGAACATGCTGATTTAGAAAACAATCATCCAATAAATCCACAAAAGCCTTGCTAGTGTGTGAATGACCAACCCACAAATTCCAGTCAATATCTGGGAAATTAAAATCCCCCATTATAAGACTCTCTGATTTACTAGCCCACTCTATTTCCCTGTACAGTTTCTTATTATACTCATCAGAGTCATTAGGCCTATAGCACACTCCTACTCTCAATTTTGATCTCCCAATGCTTATGTCACACCAAACTGACTCGACACTGCACTGTCCAGCGATGTCAACTGGCTTCACTTCCTTGGATTTTATGTGTTTCTTAACTAATAGCATAACCCCTCCTCCCTTCCTGTCCTGTCTATCCTTTCTGTAGACGTACTCCCCAAATTCCAGTTCTGCATTACTTATATCTTATGCTGGATTTTCTGCCTGCACAAAATATAAATCAACTTGTGAACACAAGTTGATAGCCAAAAGACATATGGCCCATATTAGATTTAATTAATCAATATGTGAGGGGGGAGAAGGAAGGTAAAGTGAGAGATAACTATAAAAGGAAGAGAATGCTTCTTTATTCACAGCTACAGTTGTGAGGTAATTAAATAATGATATATAGGATAAGTAAAAAAAAATGGTGGAAATTTATAAATAAGTCAACAGTGACATGAGCAGTCTGTCAAGGGAGAAAGAATTAATTGGATTATTAATATTAAAAAATGTGATACACTCATGTATCACATGAAACAACAAAATCCTTCACAGCAGAAAGAGTAGCTATTGTTGGAAAAGGGAAATATATTTTGTAAAAAGAATAGGTGAAATATGATCAGGGTATATCTGATTACAGTGATTACAGATTAGGATTACAGTGCTTGCATTTAAGTTAGAATTTCTCCATAGCATGCTATTTTGTTTCCCAAACAGCGGCTCACTGGACCATGAAGGAATTCAAGGTGGGTTCCAAAAAATTTAAGATATGTTGAAAATATTTTAATGATTAAAACAGAAGGGCTTGTGAGAGATTTCTTGAAGTTTAAGTGACTGTTATTAAAAAGGCTGAGAATTATTTATTTAAATTACAATGACATATGTATTAAAAAAAAAAAAAAAAAACACCTTCAGTGAACCAACCCAAAGACATTCACAGGCATACAAGTAGCAAAGGAAAATCCTCAATTGAAATCTCTATGCATTTTATTTAAAGTTGCAAGAAAAATCAAACTAAATCTCCATGCATTCTGTATACCTTGTTCAATGTTGTAGTGTCATATAAAGAAGCTCTCTCACTTTTTTTTTAGTTTAATACAAAAAATAAAAATGTTTTTTTCCTTGACATGCAATCAGAAGTTTTATTTCAAAAGAGAATGTTTTAGTTGGTTTTATTCTGAAACCTCTTTTCAAGATAAGTTAATATGTAGGAGTGATGCTATTAAACATTCTGAAACCAAGCAGGTGAAATATATGTATTTTTGCAAATTGTCATGGGTTAGCCATCCAGTACAAAGCAGTTTTTAATACAGATTTAAAATCTTTCAGTCCTGCACTTTACTGTCATTTAATATAACTATGTAACACTAGTAGTAATAGTAGTGGCCAATGATGCAAGAAAGCAAGCTTATATAGCATCAGCAAAAAAAAAAATAATAATTTAAAAAATGCACACTTCACACATCGATACCTTTCAAGATTTGTGTACTTCTTCCTTGAATTTATTCAAACTATCCACTTCCACAATAGCAGATGGAAGCCTGTTCCAACAATCAAACATTGCTGGCTGAAGGCAAATTTTCGTACATCTATCCTGCAACCATTCTTCCTCAACTCGAATTTATGCTCCCTCGTGTGTAGTCTCAGCAAGAGAAAGAATGCCATTAACATTTAGCTTACTGAATCCATTCAAGGCTTTAAATGCCTCAATCAGATCTCTCTGCAGGTGAGTCTTGAGATTCTGCAATTTGCAGAAGTGAACCCCTTCTAGGTAAGAGCACCCTTTTGTTCTCTTCACAAATCTGGTTGCCGTTTTCTGCACCCATTCCAACTGATCTACACCCTTTCTAAAGGGAGGCCTACAGACCTGTATACAGTACTCATGATGCAGCCTAACCATGGCCTTATACAAAGGGATAATCACCACCTTATCCCTACTATCAAAGTTCCTATATATCGTTGACAAAACCCCATGAGCTGTCCTGGCAGCATGCCTGCACTGCTCAGAGAATTATCTCTGACTGCACAATTACCTCCAGGTCTTTTTCATTCTCCACTACCCTCAGTGTAGTACTACACAGTTGATAAATTATTCTGGGGTTACTGCTACCCATGTGCAGTACCTTGCATTTGTCAATGTTAAACTTCAATTGCCATTTCTCAGTCCAACCCCATTTTCCTACATCTTGTTGCAGTAGCTCACCCTGATGACTGTTGTTAACCACCCCACCAACCTTTATATCATCTGAAAACAGACATTAAGTCTGATATACCTTCATCAATATCACTGATTAATATTGAAAACAACAATGGACCCAGCACTGAACCCTGCAGACCTCCACTAATAACATTAGTCCACAAAGAGCAGTGCCCATTGATAACCACTCTGCCTTCTTCCACTTAACCACCCTTTATCCAGAGCAATAACTTGCTGCTAATGCCACACTGTGCCAGTTTGTACAGCAGTCTTTTATGCTCAACAGTATCAAAAGCATTCCTGAATTCCAAGTATATGATGTTAAAGTTATTTTTTGCATCCAGTTCCTTGGTCACTGCATCATAGTAACCTATCAGATTGGTTAGACTCATAGTGTTAGAAGTGGACAATGATGCAGCTAATGCATCAGTCAAAAAAAAAAAAAAAAAAAAAACTTTTCGATCACCTGTCCATCCCTCTCTAATAATTTATCTAATTCTTCTTTAAATTTATTCAAAATACCTACTTCCACAATGCCTGATGGTAGTTTAATTGTTGGAACAATCCACCCAGTCATTGAAAGAAATTTTCATACACCTATCCTGCAACTATCATTTTCAATTTAAATTTGTGTCTCCTTAAGTATGCTCTCTGAGAAATTGTAAGGATGCCATCAGCATTTAGTTTACACAGTCTGTTTAAGGCTTTACACACTTCATTCAGGTTCTCTCACAGGTGCTAATTTCCAAGAGCTGCAATTTGCAGAACTGAAGCCTTTCATATTAAGAGCAGCCTAGTATCTTTTGTTTCATTAACTAATAAAGTTGACCTTCTCTGCACTTGTTTCAAGAGATTCACATCATTCTTAAAATGAGCTTCCAGACACTGTTATGCAGTAAAAAAGATTTGGCCTAACCATTGCCTCACACAATGGGATAATCACTTCCTTGTCCCTGCTAGAAAAATCCCTGTATATCACTGACAAAACCCCATGAGTTGCCCTAGCAGCCTGTATGTGCTGCTCAGAGAACTTCTTGTCAGATTGTACAATTACTTCTCCCTTCCCCCCCCACTAGATCTCTTTTGTTCTCTGTGACCTGAAATATAGTACCAACTAAGTAGTGTGCTATTCCAGGATTACTACTCCATATCATCTGCAAGCTTAGAGAATAGTCTTGATATGCCTTCATCAATATGATTAATAAATACTATAAATAGCAAGGAGCCCATTAATGAACCCAGTAGTGCTCATTTATAGCCACCCTCTGCCACCACTCAATCATCCCTTTATCTATACCAGTAATTTTCCCCTGATGCCACACCACAATTTGTGAAGTGTCTTTCATGTGAGGAACTGCATCCAAACCTTACTGAAATCTAAATATGGTAAAAACTCCCTTAACAGACACCTCTTATATTGTGGACACTTAAGTGCCAGAAGAATCAGAACTTACATATTAATTGACCTCTCAAAAATGAACATGCTCTAATATGGATGCAGACACTTTAATAGGTATCCTTTTAGTATTTTAAACCTCCCTAGATGGGACACTTTCAATGGCATTTCACATACATATATTATCTTTGGTCAACAGGCATTTCCAGTGAAGGCAAGTGACAAACAAGGCACTTGGGGCGGATGGGATTTATTATTATCAGCTATATGGTGCAAGGAAGCCCAAGGCTTATGCTGCACCAGCAAAAAAAAAAATTCCCAAGTTACCCTGAGTGAGTGAGTGAGAGAGGAAGAAAGAAAGAGAGAGAGAGAGAGAGAGAGAGAGAATATATCCAGTTATATTAAAGGAGGCAACAAAGGAAGTAAGCAGGCCCTTAGCAATGATTACAAGGGCATCCTTGGACTCAGGACAGGTCTCCATGCACTGGAGATGTGCAAATGTATCCCCAATTCACAAAGGGGGATTGAAAGGTGACATGAGTAATTACAGACCTGTTAGTTTAACTTCTGTTCCAGGAAAAATAATGGAGTCACTGATTAAAGAAGCACTGCAGGATCATCTAGACAAGACTGCAGTTACAGCTCAGACACAGCTTGAGTTTAAGGGCAACTCTTGTCTGACCAATTTGATAGTATACTATGATGCAGCCACAAAGGAATTGGAGGCAAAAAATAATTATCGTATACTTGGATTTTAGGAAAGCTTTTGATACCTTTGCACACTCAAGAAGACTACTGTGGAAGTTGGAGCAGTATGGCATTAAGGGCAAGTTGCTGTTATGGATAAAGGGATGGTTGAGTGGGAGAAGACAGAGTGGTAATCAAGAGCACTGCTCTTTGTGCACTAATGTTATAAGTGAACCATGGGTCCATGTTGGACCCATTGTTGTTTTCTGTATTTATCAATGATATTGATGAAGGTATATCAGGCTTAATGCCGAAGTTTGCAGACTATACAAAAGTATAGTCTGCAAATATAACTAACATAACTAGACAGTTATATTATGTTACTTTTGGTTTTTAGGAGCATTAGCAACTAAGGCCATATTGCTCCGGGGATATGCTGTGGTCATTCCCTGACCTTTCTGCATCCTCTGTATTTGGTGGTCATGGGCTCGAACCCTGGTCTAATCAAGAAGCGCGTGCTACGCACTGCTGCTCCTTCCCACCTAGCTATGGAGGTGCCACGTTAATGACAGTAAGCTACTGCAACAGAATCTAGTAAAGTTGAGCAGATGGGCTGAGAGGTGGCAACTGAAGTTTAACATTGACAAATGCAAAGTACTGCATATTGGTACCAGTAATTCCAGAGTAACACACCAACTGTGTGGTACTACACTCAGGGTAGTGGTGAATGAGAAGACCTGGGGGTAATTGTGCAGTCAGATATGAAGTTTTCTCAGCAGTGCAGACAAGCTGCAAGAGTAGCTCATGGGGTCTTGTCAATGTTATATAGAAATTTTGCTAGTAGGGATGAGGAGGTGATTATACACTTTTATAAGGCAATGGTCAGGCCACACCTTGAGTACTACATTCAGGTCTGGAGGCCTCATTTTCAGAAAGATGTAGAGCTGCTAGAATGAGTACAGAGAAAAGCAACAAGATGAGTGAGTGGAACAAAGAATTTCTGTAACCAAGAAGGGCTTAAGTTCTGCAAATTGCAGACTCTGGAGACTAGGCACCTGCGAGGCAATCTGATTGAGGTGTATAAGGTCTTGAATGGTTTGAGCAAGCTCAATGCTGATGGGATTCTTTCTCTTGCTCAGATTCCACACCTGAGGGGACATAAATTCAAATTGAGGAAGGACAGTTCCAGAATAGATGACCATAAATTTGCCTTTAGTGAGCGGGTTGTTGATTGCTGGAACAAACTACCCCAGGGGCTCACATCTGGTGAGTATGGGCTTGGCACACCCAGGGTCCTGAGCCGGATATCATCATTCTTCTCTTTCTTGGTGATTCCCTTCTACTTCTCTCTCTCTCATTGTAACTCAGAATTTTTTTTTTTTTTGGCTGGTGCAGCATAAGTTTCAGGCTTCCTTGCACCATATGGCTAATAATAATAAGAATAATAAGTTGACAGCTTAAATAAATTCAAGGTTGAACTAGACAAGCTTTTGGAGTGAATGGATGGGTGAAACGGGAAGGGGTTTTTTTTTTTTTTTTGGCTGATGCTATATAAGCTTGCTTTCTTGCAAAATCACCAAATGAGAGATACTGTTTCATTAATAAAAAAGTACTGTAGCAAGACTGTACACAGAATCCAGTTTGTGAGATGTATATACAGAAAATAACTATACCAATGGATTGCAAAACTTCTTTACAAAACTAAAATATGATTGTGTAAACAGGGTATATGATATTAATCTAAAATTACTTCCAGGTGAAAGTGGATATCATCAAATTTTTATTCACCAACTGGAAAAAATATGCTCTGCAGTAGATGGCAGCATAATCAGAAAAGTGCAATCATTGTGGAATTTACCATTCCTGATAATGGCACTGGTAAATTCTGCATTGATTACACTTTTTTATGAGCTGCAAATCTGACTCCACTGTTATGCATAAATTTCAAACATGGTTTAAAAAACAGTGACAAAGTAATCTACAATTCTGCAATGGAAAATTCATAAAGGATGTCTGTTTGTGCAATCATCTTGGTGGATGGTGTGGCTGAACAAAATTACAGGTGTAGTGGAGCTGGTTTGAAGAAGTTTTATATGAAGTCCAGAGAATTTCATATATGATGTGGCAGTTGTGAACTTAACATGCCAAGGTCAACGGCATGTAACATGTTATGTCACTATTTTAGGATGAAACCATATAAATTACAGCTCATAAATGGAAGCCACTGATTGACAGCAAACCAAGAGGATGGAATTTTGTTGGTAAATTTCTTCATTGTTGCAGTTTTGCAATTAGCTGCTAGATACTGGGAATTTTTTGACAGGTAAATAAATACTTGATGATATTCTCAATCAACTTGGTTTCTTGGTTGTTGTAGAGTTTTAGGTGCATCAGCAACTTAGACCATATTGCACTGTATATATTAGGTTTGTAAATCGCATGTGTTCTGTGGTCAATATTCTGTTTACAGGAGGAAAAACCATGCTACCCTTGCCTCAGGCTTACTAACTCAGCCACATTGTCTTTTAGACAAACTCAGGTCTTTTCCACCTGGTGTGGGGAGGATGGTAATACAACTGTGCTACTCACGAGAGCCACCTCAAAGTAGTTTGATTTGTTTCATGAACCTTATTCATGCAATAATGTTTTAGTTTTGTAAAGGCGGTTTGTGGACACCCTATACCAGTGGTTTTCAACCGGGGTGCTGCTGCACCTTAGGGTGCCGCAACAACATTCCAGGAGTCCCACGTAATTTGGGTTTAAGTTATTTAAACTTATGTTTTTTAAAATTTATATATTAATTTCATTATAAAAAGGTACGGTATCTTTTTAATTTTGTGGTGATATATAATTGATGTTCATTTAGTACCTATGAATAATAAAATTATTATATATATACAGTATATATAATTATAATTTGTATCATGAATTGTGTAATTTTATAGCTATATTATTGTAATAACTATCATATAAAATTTTTTAATATTAGTTTTTCTACAAAAAATATAGAGGTACTGTATACGGAGTAAGGTATATGGAGTAAGTGCATTTCGACAGGATAGGTACACCTGTCAAAACGCACTGGTCGATATCTAATCAGGAAATGACCTATATAATTATTTACCTGTGCATTTGTAGTGTGTGGCATTCTCAAGGTCAAATAAATATCACTGTAAAACTCTAGAATGGCATACACCCTCCAATGTGGCGGCAAGCAAAACAGTGAGAAAGCAGTGATTGACAAGTTGTGATGGACAGGAACAAAGCAGTGATTGGCAAATGCCACTGCTTTCCATGGCCATCCTAGGTTGATATGCCTAGGGTGTTTTTCCCCACATTTGCCGCTGTTTTTAAATCGGAAACTCGTTTTCCCATTTTAAAACAGCAGGATGGAGGGATAAACACCCTACCTAAGCTAAGCCCCTGCTCCTTGACTACACAAAACAATCACAAAAGAGAGGTGCCTTCATCTGTCAATTATCGGTGTCTTCCTCGCTTTCATTGAACTACCTGCTGGTGTATACTATCCTGAACTTCAGCCAATATCACTATGTAACTATTTACCTGCATTTACATAGGACACTTAGGCAAAGGCCTTTTGCTTTGGGTTCCATAATACATGAGGAATATTATTGCATTCGAAAGAGCAGGACTAAAATATTTCACTGAAATATTTACAAACTATACAAATATTTACAAAATACTAAACCACAGTATTTAAAAATATACAATATTCATTAATATACAAAAAATGTTAGACAGAGAATCATGTGCACGAGGTTGGTGAATGTTATGGAGGTAGTTGTCAATAATTAATTGCATTTGTAGTGACATAATTGCCTTGCCTCTTCTCCAATTGGCTTGAATAAATATCACTAGGATGAAAACTTTTTTAATATACACACACACAGAGAATCAGGCGTAACAGGCAGAAAATTGAGTTGAGGTGCCACAAAATAAAATAAATTACTTAGGGGTGCTGTTATTTAAAAAAAGGTTGAAAACCACTGCCCTATACATTTGATATTTCTGTATGTTCAGGGCTCACATCTGGTGAGTATGGGCTTGGCACACCCAGGGTCCTGAGCTGGATATCATCATTCTTCTCTTTCTTGGTGATTCCCTTCTATTTCTGCCCCCCCCCCTTCTCTCTCTTTCAGGGGTAACTCAGAATTTTTTTTTTTTTCTTGGATGGTGCAGCAAAAGCCTCAGGCTTCCTTGCACCATATGGCTAATTATTATAATAATAATAATAAAAACACGTGTGTTTTTATTGAACATATGTGGTGCATGGCTTACTTTCATAAGCTGCTTTAACAACAGTGATTTTGAACTTTTGGAATGAGGAACAATGACAATTTTCCCTTGCCATCACATACTACTTTTACTTGACAGAGAAAGTGGTTGTTTAAGTACCTACATACAAAGTTTGTTCATGTATGCAGATTTCCCCCTTAGAATACTGGTTAAAATTTGCATAGGCATTACAGTGCTATTACTTTAGGAAATGAAATTTCTTGCTGTGTGCAACAGGGCTGTATGTAGAAATTTAAAAAGGGAGGAGGTTTGACCTATTAAAAGGGGTATATTTTATTACATTAAAAAAATTCTGAAGAACAGGATCAACATATTACTGTTGAATGAGCTATAAATAACATTCTTAATTGTTTATTGTTTGCAATATATATATATATATATATATATATAATAAACAAACTATATATATAAAAAGATAAAGATGGAATGAAAGTCTTATCAAACAGGAATGGGCTATAAGAGTTTATGCATCCAGGAACTACGGTAGATGCAGAAAGGACTGGCAACCATAATGAATAATAGACAAAAAGGTAAAAATCAGTATATTTGTGTATATGGTAGGGGAGTTGAGCTATAAGGTGTAGTAACCAGGGAAGAATAGGGAGAACCTGTAAGTAAACAATCAATTTACCTGAAATAAATATAAAATGCAATTAATAAGGGCATAATAATTGTAAGAAGCAAAAGCTGTGGGTTCTAGGACTTTAACTACTTCTTCAAGAGGGTTGACCTGGACTACTGCTGTGGCTCCTATGATTTTCGCTGCCGACCCTCTTGAAGAAGTAGTTAAAGTCCTAGGACCCACAGCTTTTGCTTCTTACAATTATTATGCTCTTGTTAATTGCATTTTATATTTATTTCAGGTAAATTGATTTTTTACTTACAGGTTCTTCCTATTCTTCCATGGTTACTACACTTTATAGCTCAACTCCCCTACCATATACACAAATATATATACATATAGTTTGTTTATTATATTAAAACTAGTAAGTCATTTAATTATCCATAACAAAAATTGAACTGCTAAAATGAAATGTCTAAACGAAGCAATTTAACCCCTGGGGCTCACATCTGGTGAGTATGGGCTTGGCACACCCAGGGTTCTGAGCTGGATATTATCATTCTTCTCTTCTTGGTGACTCCTTTCTACCTCTAACTCTCTCTCTCTTTCTCTCTGTCTCTCAGGGTAACTTGGAAAATTTTTTTTTTGGCTGGTACAACATAAGCCTCAGGCTTCCTTGCTCCGTATGGCTGATAATAATAATAATATTTCATTTTCATTAAAAGTAAATTATGTGTTTACTTAAAAGTTACATTATTCATTAAAAATTTAATTAATTGAGACATATGTACAATGATTTTTTTGCATTCCAGTTTCTTTGTTACTGCACTGTAGTAGCTAATCAGGTTGTTCAGAGATCCCCCCCCCCACTTTAATTCATGCTGTAATTTCCATACAACTCCATCCCTATCAAGATAATCCTGCAATAATTTTTTAACCACTGACTCCATTTTATTTAATTTTCTTTCTCTTTCTAATATGTTCGTATAATTTATAATCATACAAATATTTCTTCCTTGTAATTGTATTTTTTTATTTTTTACAATTAATAATTTCTATTTTCATTATACTCTATGCACCTGTTGCCTCTGTAAGTCCCTGGCATACTGATCTTGAGAGGGCCTTTGCAACAAAACTCTTGTATATGCTTACAATTTAATGTTTGCAATATTCTCTCTCTCTCTCTCTCTCCCCCCCCTTTCTCTTTGAGGTATACAAATAATGAAAACTATAATTTATGACTTGTTTTGCTCTTTGTTAAATTTTCAGCTATAAGAGAAGTTGTTTATTTATTTTTCTAAAATTTTCCTAAAGTTTTTTTATTATCATTATAACTGTCTTAAAGACAAAGTTTATGCAGTTTAATAAATGTAAGCTCATTAGAGCAGTTATCTATTTTATTACCTTACATTTTATTTTTATATTCTACACGTATGTACTGATTCCCTGAAAATTTTTACCTGCATGTCTTTAATGCCCTTAAACACATTACAATATAGAAAATATGACAGTTGTACCAGTAATCATTTCAGGAGTTCTGGAAATATTTCCAACAGTGACAATGCCATTTAAAGAGTACAGCTTTACAAGTAGACACTGAAGGTGATCAACTTCATTAATGAATAATAACAAACATATTCTTATAAAATTGGTCTTATTATTTTATGGCTGCATTTTATATTTTAAATGTAACAAAATTACTATTATCATAAACAAATGTTACCATAAAGACTAAGGATCAAATAGCACACCTGGAGAATATAACTAAGATATATCAAGAAAGAATTTTTTCTGACTTCTTTTTTAAAATCTACTCCAGAAACTCCTTTTCGAGGAGAATGGTGAATGAGATAACACTTTTTCTGAAGTAAAATGTAAACAGAAGAACAGGATCAACATATCACTGTTGAATGAGCTATAAATAAAATTCTTAATTGTTTATTATATGCAATATATATATAGTTAATTTATTATATGCATTATATGCAAAAAAAAAAAAAAAATATATATATATAGTTTGTTTATTATATGCTTGGCACATTAATTGTTTATTACAGTATATGCTTTTCTAAAATCATATGGGACAGTATTTTCTACCTTCTCATATAGATAGTATTTGCTGTTTTTTCTTTTACCATTCTTCTAATTATAAAATAATTGTAAATAATATTAATAAAATAAACTGCATGAACTATGTTTTTTTATAATCACAATGTTAAAATATATTTCTCATGATCAGCATAAGTGAATTAAAATTTATTTTTAAATGGATTGCCTCCTATAAACTTAAAAGATGGTTTGAGAATTTTTGTGAGTGCAGCATATGCCTGTGATGATGTAACAGAAGCAAAACGTATAACACAGCCACATACAATTTGTTCATATGGGTCATGATAATAAGGGCTAGCAGCAAATATGACATCTTTATTCGGTATTTGCTGATAGTCATACCTTGCATTCAAATCTTCAAGTATATTTTGGGCAAGCTCAAGAACATGAGGACCAATGAGAATACAGACACCAGTCACATTAAAGATTCCCATTGCAGTTTTCTTAGAAAGAACTGGAGTATCTTTCAAGTGAACTGCCTCTTGAAGTGTTAGCTTATTGTCTACATACACTGTTATTACACTTTTAAGACTTGCAAATTTCCACCTTTCATTACTTTCATATCTTCCAGAAGTGTACCAATCTAAAAATATTATGCTGCTCTCTTTCAGCAAGTGTAGCTGCTGAGTTTGAACATATGAGGCATCTTTAAAACACACAACTGGATCAGGCAGTACACAGAGCAAACTTCTGGCAGAGGCAGTCCACTTTAGAGTTTGTGAGCATTCTAAGCCTCTTTCACACTTGTATATCTTTGTATAAGATTGAGATGTCCAGAGTATGCAACAGTCCTCTTTAATAACAATTTCTATAACAATACTATCTCCTTCAAGCATTCCACCACCAAAACATATAGGATATATCCATTTGCAATAACCATTTCCTGCATGTTCTGGCATTAGGATCTTCAGTGGATAATTATATATAGATGTGGTAGCTTCACAATGAAGAAATGGGAATTTTTCCTCTGTATCACAATAGGATCTTCCCTGTTTGCATGGAATGGCTTCAAATATTAACTGACAATATGCTTTCTTTGGGCTGTGCAATGTGTGAGTCATTTTCATTTATGAAAACAATCAACAGTGCTACAAATTCTGAAATTCACTTTGAGAATAAATATTTAATCAAAAGGTAGTTTTAATTTTAATTAAAATTATTTTTAATTAAAATAGCCGGCAGCCGTTGTTATTTAATTTTCTTTGTTCGCTGATGCAATATTTTCATTAACCTTGCAATTTCATGTCCTTATTTAATTTTCTCAATGAAAAGAACGTTGGGATCAAGTTCACTAATGAAAATAATTTATCCAATTTGAGTCGATAACTACTCATGTTACTATCAGTTAATATTTACCAATGTTGCTAATCAGTCCTCTATAAATCATCTCATTCTTGTGGCTAAATAACAACATGAAATACCATACTGCACATTACAAAGCTTATTTTGAGCTCTGGTATGAATAAAATAAATCGATTTAAACAGAATATAGGAGCGCGATCAAATTAAACTCAATAAAACTACTACACAATCACAAGAGCTTTCACATGATGCACATATCTGTACTATTTAAACATCATAATGAAGTGTACCTTGTGCTACTGAATTAAATTTATTTATGGCCTGTTTTATTTCCTGCTTTCAACACTGTATTGTTTATAGTAGGGGGCGCTGTTAACTGTACATGTGAGAGATTCTGCGAAAATGCTGGCCGCTAGTCTTCGTTTCTTTATTTACTTCGTGTTGCAAATATTTTAAGTCATGCCTGTAACTTGTGCTAAGTGCAACTCTAAATCAGCCAGTTTGAAAAGGCCAAAGACGGTAATTTATATATAATATTACCATATATTGTTATTACTAAGTGAATACTTTAATAATATATCTCTGTGATGCTGTCATAAAGCAGGAATGCACGATTTGTGTGGCATTGATTTCTCCGTGAGCGATGAACTAAAATTTAAAAAATAAAAAAAAAAAGGAAAAGGGACGAAAACGAGAATTTTTATAATCAATTACTTTTATACCCGATAACCATCCGCAGCCACCTTATGTTAGCAAATATACCAGTGCCACAGTTAACAATGGATGTCATATATAATATATATATATATTTTTTTTTTTTTTTTTTTTTTTTTTATGCATATAAGCGAGATAGCGAATGCGCTCACTGGTAATGATCGCATACGCTGCCCAAGGACCACAACTGACGAATTTTAAGTATTCTCTAAATTTGGTGTAGTTTGTAAAAATTGCTACCACGAGGGAGGATTTAAAATTTTCACTTTTGTTTTTCTCCATATTGAACAGAAAAATTGTATGGTACCAATGACATAGTATAATTATACAAGTATAATTGAATGAATAGCTATAATTGAAATAATCAATTATGACCTCTTGATTACGCTCAGCACTAATTGTAACTGGTTCAGAGAATAATTTGTAATATGAATTGAAAATTCAGTTGATGGCTGAATTAAAAAAAAAAAACCACATTCAATTCAACAGTACCAGAACTGTGCTGTTCTTATTGTTATTGTTATTTGGTTTTTAGGAGCATTAGCAACTAAGGCCATATTGCTCCAGGATATGCGGTGATCATTCCCTGACCTTTCCGCATCCTCCGTATTTGGTGGCGACGGGCTCGAACCCCGGTCTAATCAAGAAGAGTGTGCTACGCACTGCTGCTCCTTCCCACCTGGCTATGGAGGCACTGCGTTGTTCTATTACATATCTTAATTGGCACCACTTACAATATTTACCCATATGTTTCTGCTATTTTTAGTATATTTTGAACTTTCCTTCTCTCTCTCTCTCTCTCTCTTTTTTATTTAAGAGTATTACACGTTTTTTGAAGAACCTTGAAGTATATATATAATTTTTTGTTTTAATAAATGCAAAATTAATGGCAGGTAATCTTTTAAATTTTGTTGTTAAAATGATCAACCAATACCTTATGATCAAGGAATGGATGTGTGAAAATGTTTTTTTTTGGCTGATGCTACATATGCTTGTTTTCTTGCATCACATGCCTCCATTACTATTATATATATATTTCATCCCACAAGAGAAAGGTAAACTATCTCTGACCTGTGAGCACATATGCTGAGGTAAATTCCCAGTGAATCTTGAAAGCAGTAAACTTCAAACGTCACATACTTCTCCAGTCTATAAGCACCTTCCAAGAACATTTCCATCTGTAACAGGGGTGAGGAGACTTCTTGAATTGATGTAAGAACTTATATGTAAACACATTTGTTTAGTGCTTAGATAAAATTTACCTGATGTATATTAAACTAAGGTTGTGCTTGCAAATGATTTCCAAAGTGCATCCTGACTATAAATCTAAATTTGATTACTGTAAATTAATTCTTTTAATTTAAAAAAAAAAAACTTGAAAAACCTTTTTTGTGATATAATGCCTCTTATGTACATCTAAATTTAATATTTATCTGTATTTTAAAAGCCCCTCAAAATTTGTTGTTTACCTTTTAGTATGTATATTTTGTGATTTATGGCTTCCTAGCTTAATGGTAAATACATTTATGTGTTGGGTAGTTTATGTCCCATGCATGGGCCATAAAATCCCAATTTTTTGTGTGTATACACTGATTGGTTACATTTTATTATTTTTTTTATGTAAACCCCCAACACGAGAGGTATTAGAACCTATAGTACTTAGTACCGTGCTTGGGTTGGAGGTTGAGAAGATGAAAGAAGATATTTGTTGATATTGGACTTGAACTTCTGTAGACTGTAATTTTCAGGAAATACGTATGAAGGAAGGTTGTTCCAGAAAACGGCAGTTGAATGAATAAATGAGGTTGGACAGTAAATGGATGTTGGCTGGTGGCGGCATGTGTTCGGACTGTTTTGAAAGAGAGAGCGGGAATTATAGAAGCCAATTCAGAAGAACAATGCCCATGGAAATATCTGTAGAAGAGGCATGCAGCAGAAACAGTACGTCCATGAGACAGCGAGTGTAGAGACTCTGTTAGAGATGAATCATTAATTAACCTAACTGCCCTCTTCTGAATGGAATCAAGAAACCCGAGAGCAAAAGAGAAAACCAAGTTTTTTAGATGCAGAGGAAGCAATATTTGTAAGGTGCTTGTGCCAAGAGAGATTAGAAGTCAAGGTAATCCCCAAAAGAGATATATTATTTTGCCTACAAATTGGAGTGTCACCAAAGATAAGCATAGGAGGAGAAGAATCCTTTTTGCGAGACATAAGACAAGACTGAGTTTAGAAGGATTGAAATCAAAGTTGTCTTTGCCTCACTGGAGAATAACCTGGAGATCGCCATTTAAGGAATTGGTAGCAGATTTTCAAAAAGTTGAAGCTGATTGAGTAGGGCAAGGTTTCTCAAAACAGAAAGTGGAATGCAATGTGCTATCATCGGCAAAACTATGGATAGGATTTCCAGTCAATGGAAGAAGGTCATTAATATACAAGAGGAAAAGAGTGGGGGAAAGAACTGAACCTTGGGGGACACCGGCATTACTGGAGAAGTTAGAAGACGGAGAGCCATCTACTATCACCCTCAGTGATTGATCAGAGAGAAAACTAGATAACCAATTACAAAAAACAGTTGGCAAACCATAAGATGGAAGCTTGTTTAGAAGACCTTTATGCCAAACACGATCATAAGCCTTTGAGATGTCAAGAGCAACTTCTTGTGTTTCACAAAACTTTTCCATTGAATTAGTCCATAAATGGGTAACATAAGTCACAATATCACCAGCGGATCAACACTGATGGAATCCATACTGTCGAACGTAGATCAGACCGAAGGTGTCTAGATTTCTCCATTACTTTAGAAAGAGTAGAAGCAATTGCAATGGGACGATAATTGGATGGGAGGGTTTTGTCACCCTTTTTAGGAACTGGCTGGATATGAGCAAATTTCCATGCAGAAGGAAAAACACCTTTAGCATTAGTAGAGGCATTTGATGCAAGAAAGCAAGCTTATGCATCAGCCAAAAAAAAAAAAAAAAACCCACTTCCACTTCACCCCTCTGTTCGTTCAAAATACCTGTCCAGCTGAGCCTTAAACTTATTTAGGCTATCAACCTCCACCACAAGGGATGGAAGTCTGTTCCACCAACCAACCAACCACCCGCTGGCTAAAGGCAAATTTCCGCACGTCTATCCTACATCTGTCTTTGCTCAATTTGAATTTATGCCCTCTCAGGTGATTTTTCTGAGCTAGAGGAAGAATCCCATCAGCATTGAGCATGCTTAAACCATTCAAGGCTTTATACACCTCTATCAGATCACCTCGCTGGTGCCTAGTCTCCAGACACTGTAATTTGCAAAACTTAAGCATTTCTTCGTAAATGCACCCCTTTGTTCCATTCACTAATCTTGTTGCCCTTCTCTGTACTCGTTCCAGCAGCTCTACATCCTTCTTGAAATGAGGCCTCCAGACCTGTATACAGTACTCTAGGTGTGGCCTGACCATCGCCTTATACAATGGAATAATCACCTCCTTATCCCTGCTGGAAAAATTCCTGTATATCATTGACAATACTCCATGAGCTACTCTTGCAGCCCGTCTGCACTGCACAGAGAACTTGATATCTGCCTGTACAACCACCCCCAAGTCCCTTTCATTCTCTACCACTGTCAGTGTAGTACCACAGAGTTGATACGTTGCTCTGGGGTTGCTGTTTCCCATGTGTAGTACTTTACATTTGTCAATGTTAAACTTCATTTGCCACCTCTCAGCCCATCTGCTCAACCTTTCCAGATCCTGTTGCAGCAGCATAGTGTCAGTAGTGTCCTTGACAACCCTGCCAACCTTTGTATCATCTGCACACTTGGACATTAAGCCCGATATACCATCATCAATATCATTTATAAATACAGAAAATAATAATGGACCCAACACTGAGCCCTGAGGGACTCCACTAATAACATCAGTCCACGATGAGCAGTGTCCATTGATTACCACTCTCTGTCTTCTCCCCCTCAACCACCCCTTTATCCATAGCAGCAATTTGCCTCCAATGTCACACTGCTCCAATTTGTGTAGCAGTCTTCCATGTGCAACAGTATCAAAAGCCTTTCTCAGATCCAAGTATATAATATCAAAGCTATTCCCTGCATCCAGTTCTTTTGTGACTGCATCATAGTATCCAATCAAATTGGTCAGGCAAGACTTCCCCTTAACAAAACCATGCTGTGTCTGAGCTATAACTGAAGTCTTGTCTAAATGATCCTGCAGTGCTTCTTTAACCAGTGCCTCCATTAATTTTCCTGGAACAGAAGTTAAGCTCACAGGTCTATAATTACTTGTGTCAGCCTTTGATCCTCCTTTGGGAATTGGGGTCACATTTGCACATTTCCAGTCTATGGGTACCTCCCCTGAGTCCAAGGAAGCTCTCATAATTATGGCTAAGTGTTTGCTTACTTCCTTTGCTGCCTCCTTTAATATAACTGGATAGATCCCATCCACCCCGGGTGCCTTTCTTGTGTTTATCTTCAACAGTTTCTCCTCCACTTTACTCCCATTTATTTCAAGATTCTCTAGCTTACTGCTAGAGTTGAATACACTTCTGGCATTCCCCTCGCTGAATAACTCCTCATGTGTGAATGTCGATGCAAAATATTCATTTAGTTTGTTAGCTACCTGAGCAGGATCATCAACAGTTGACCCATCAATATCAAGTGGACCAATCTGATTCATCCCCTTCCTTCTAGAGTTTACATAAGTAAAGAACTCTTTGCTGTTTTTCTTTGCATCCCTTGCCAAGGATTTCTCGTAATCTGCCTTCGCCTGCCTAACCTCCTTTGTAACTTGGTTGCATATCAACTTGTATCTATCATAGGCTTCTGTGTCGTGTTAATTTGTATGTATCCCATGCATTTTTCTTCTCTGCCATATGCCTCATTAGTTCATCTGACATCCATTTTGGCCTAAACCTTGAACAATATTTCTTAGTTGGTATGTAAAGCCTAGTAGCTTCCAAGATAAGTTCTTTGAATGCTTCCCATTTTGAATTTGCTGTTGGACCAACTGATGTAACATCATCAGTTGGTCCCACTGTATAGAATTTAAATACTGTCTCAGTCCATCGTAGTCGCCTTTACGGAAGCAATAACCCTTCCCTTTACCCCTAATGGTAGTTACCTCTTTGAGTAAATCCCACTTCAGCACACTGTGATCACTGCCACCTAGTGGTTCATTTATCTGCAGATTCTTAATGCATGAAGAATCACTGCTGATAATCAAATCAAGAGTATTACTCCCTCTAGTTGCCTCCCGAACATGCTGATGTAGAAAACAATCATCCAATAAATCCACAAAAGCCCTGCTACTGTGTGAGTGACCAGCCCCCAAATTCCAGTCAATATCTGGGAAATTAAAATCTCTCATTATAAGACTCTCTGATTTACTGGCCCACTCTATTTCCCTGTACAGTTCCTTATTATACTCATCAGAATCATTAGGCCTATAGCACACTTCTACTCTCAATTTTGATCTCCCAATGTTTATGTCACACCAAACTGACTCAACACTGCACTGTCCAGCGATGTCGACTGGCTTCACTTCCTTGGTTTTTATGTGTTTCTTAACTAATAGCATAACCCCTCCCCCCTTCCTATCCTGTCTATCCTTTCTGTAGACGTTGTACTCCCCAAATTGCAGTTCTGCATCCCTTATATCTGTGTGACACCACGTCTCTGATATCCCAACAATATCTGCCTTCGATGTTTTGAGCAATACCTCAAATTCATCAAATTTATTTACTAAACTCCTAGCATTGGTGTACGCGCAAGTATACCTGCACCTGTTTCTATTCTTAGCTACCCTAACACAACCCATGTGTTTACTTGTACCGCAATGGATCCCAGCAGTCTCTGAAATACCATGCATCTTGTTTTTCAGGCTTCTGCTCATTCTAATAGAAGCAGTGCAAGAATCTCTTTCACCTCTGCCAGTGGCTACTGTCAATCTATTGGTCTTTGTCTCCCCCCAAGCTAGCAGTTTTCCGACCCACCTAACACTGCCTCGATAGCATCAGCAAATATTCTTGCACCCTTTCTATTTACATGTATCCCATCCCTGTAGAAGCAATCTCTCCTGTTAACAAGTACAGTCCAGGCTGAAAAAAATTCTACCCCTTGAGCCTTGCACAATCTTTCCAGGGCCGAATTGATCGACAAGGCCCTCATCATATACTCCCTCCTATCGTGTCTGGGCAGAATTGCAGACACTTTCAAATTCAACCCTAATTCTCGGCTTTTGTTCAACAGTGACCTGTACTTGTTAAGTAATTCTGCCGGTCTCCTACTCTTAATATTATTAGCGCCAACGTGTACAACTATATCACCTTTTGTGCCCTTAAAAGATGATATTCGCTCTACAACGTCATCAACCTTTGCCCCTGGCAGACATACCCTGGTCCTGTTCCACCTATCTTTTTTACAAAGCATGTTCCCCGGCATTCCTCCATGTGGTGTGGTGCCACACCTCGACCCCTGCTTACGTTGGTTCACAACTGGGTGGTCACCCACCGTGTGCTTGTGCATTGATGTTATACCCAGGATTACTAACAGTCTCACCATCGTAAAGGTGCAAGCAGAGGATTTGGCTGACACGGACTGTCCGGACTTTGCCGAAATTGGGTCCACTTGACTTGAGTGTCACCTGAATATCAGTTCCATCATAGTTTTAGACTCCCAGGTAGCAAGTACAGCTTGTCTGGCATATCTGAGAGAATGTCTGTGACAATCTCAAGGACCAAAATACACATGCTATGTACAAACATGAGCCACATGCCTATGGTAGATACGGTTAGATGGTACATCATGGACTTGAGCTGCTGCTGCGCCTTAAAACCTCCAACAACAACAAGGTTAGCAACTTCATTCAATCTCCAAGAGTCATGATTCTGTTGGAATTGGGATTTACTGCTAATGTAACCAGCCCTCATCATTTACTAATTGATAACACAGCGATCAATATTAAATGAGTTTTACTTTCAATTTAAAGAGCAGTAAAATTACATTTTTTACTTTGTGAATGATAAATGCAATTTATATATTCTTTTAAAAATGTTTTCAGAGTGATGCTCTTTGTAAAGAGTGCTTCTATTTTGCCTTTGAAACAGAAATCCATGAAACCATCACAAGGAGTAATATGTTTCAAAAAGGAGATTATGTTGCTATTGCTGCCTCTGGTGGAAAAGGTAAAACAGAACATAGTCATTCCATTTTGGTTTAATTGTGAATTCAATACCATTAAAATGAATACTAGTATAATTTAATTTATTAATTTAATTTTTAATTAGAAGAGCTTATCTTTGCAATGCTATGAGCTTATCTGCAATGTGCTCTGGACCATTACATGTTAATTACCATTACCTGCTCATCTGCATGGTGCAGTTTTTTTTTACGAAAACCACAAACACGAAAGGTATCAAAACCTATAGTACTTAGTACTGTGCATGGGTTGAAAGAGATGGGGAGGGAGGGGATGCCAGAAACTTTGCTCTGGTGTTCTTATTGGAGGCTTGAAGAGGGTATCACCACTTCAAGGGCGCCTCCTTACCCCAGGTGAGTAGGAGCAGCAGTGCATAGCACATGCTTCTTGATTAGATCGGGGTTCAAGCCCATGACCACCAAATATGGAGGATGTGGAAAGATCAGGGAATGACCACCGCATATCCCTGGATCAATATGGCCTTACTTGCTAATGCTCCTAAAAACCAAAAAAAACAAACAACCACTTCAAGACTCCAATAAGCAAAGTGGTGATATTGCACCAGTTGACGAGAGTCATCTACTATCTAGTGTTTGTATTAGTTGGAAATGAGGTACATTGGACTCACTAACCTATTTCTTTATCCACTATCCAATGGCACTTCTCCATTCCAACCATAGGTGTATTTGCTTATGACAGGTTGTACCCAGGGGTACTCATGTAGACCGTTGATTATAGTAGTCCAACCATGCTGTTATACGATGTATTCTCCACATTGAAATGACTTGTGCCCTCCAGTGTTATATTATGTGGTCAGTTATTCCACTGTGGTACTGTTTTTTTCCTGCTGAACAATATTTTGGATTCTCCTCTGGCCAACATATGGCTGGCTTGCATGTGACCTGTGCCTCATAATTCTTCTATATTTGTTCCACTCTTGATACACACAAGACATGGCAATAACTGAATAGTGGATGAAGGTGTATGTATCTGAGGTTCTTGTCCACACTAATCTGGCACCAACAGTCATCTCCCATTGAAACTCAAATCGTGTATCTGATCCATTCTGCATATAGAGCAGTGGTATTCTGAATACTGTGGTGCCAAGCTCTGGCCTTGTATAGAGACAGTACTCTGCATGGTAGTGGTAGCAGCAGATAGCCCACATGAAGTCAGTTTTAGGAACTGTTTTAATGCAGATCTAACTCAGTATACATATACTCAAATAAACTGAGCTTTATTCTTCATTATTGGGGTATAGGCTTCATTTGATATTTTCAACATTAAGTAACTGATTGTTTTCTTAAGTGGTCTAATCTGCTTTTGTATATCAGATGGAATATTTTTAAACAGAGTTAGAAGACAGATAAATAACTATGTGAGAGTTGTGTGGTGTGCATATTTTGTCCTTTCATATTTGTGACTTTTGTGAAAGATAAGTTCCCAGCTGCCAGAATTTTTTATCCTTTATACATACAGTTAAACCATTAAACATTTATAAACATATGTGACAAACAGGCTGTTTCTCCACATAAATCCTATTAGCTGCAGTTTGCTCTTGCTAGCATTTAACCAGTTGTTATATGATTACTGGCTTTGTAAAACTGATGTAACAGTGGAGGCATATGCATCACAATAGTAAAGGTTATGATGTTTTTTTTATCAACACAGTCATCAAAATATCCGAAAATTGTGCACAGTTTTCTGTAAATTTTTTGGAGATGTTTAGTTTTTCTGGTGAGAGTAGTTGATTTTTGGCCATCAAGGCTGGGGTTTATGCTCACATTAAAGAGCATAAATACAGTCGTCCACATTAAATGACATCTCTAAAAGTTGAATCTGTTATTTGTCTAAAACTCAGAGTACTGTAATAATAGCTACTTAAAGACTTACTATTCTCTCATCAGATCAGATGAGAGAACAGTAAATTATCTTTCTTCCATCACCACTTGGATTCAATACATCTTTCACAGATTGGCTTATATTCACTAATAGAGGTGCATTGCCTCTATTAGTGAACATAAGCCAGTCTGTGAAAGATGTATTTTATTGAATCCAATTGGTGTATGGAAGAAAAACTTTTAACTAAACCTATAATAGAAGATATGTGTATCTTTAACTAGTAGTACTGGGTTATATTTTACTGCAGCCATTGAATGAATTTTAAAACTGTATTCATTCAATTTCTGTATTTAGTGGTCTTTGGTTCCTCCAGTCATGGCAGCCAATGATAAGTCCTTACTAAAGCTGTGATGAAGTTGACTTCTGTTTTCAGTAAATGGTAGCATCATCTTTTACTGATGCAGTTTGTGTAAAATGATATTAATGATTTAGATCAACCTTCGGATAACTGTTATCTCTAACATTCACTGCTCTCACAAGGGACCAAAGCATCCCTAAAGATGAAATTGAACTTGTGGATGCATACAATTTTCAAATAATTTCGATGTCTACATATAAATATAGTACAACCTCGATATAATGCACCTCTTCATATACAGTTTTGGATATGCTGCGGGTACGATTATGTCTCCTGAAACGAATTTTGAAAAAACATAGTGTGTTCAAAGAACTAGCAGTTTCAAACTGGAAACTGGAAAAAGTTAACATTACGTATATTTTTATCAACTGTACATCCTTCTACCATGTTTCCAAGAGGGGAAATTAACTAAAAATTGGCTGTATATTCGCTTTGATATATTCAGTTGCAGAGTAATTTTTGTAAAGGACAGGACTCATCAGAGACTAATTACTGTAGACACCCAGTTTTTCCCCTCAGCTAGAGGTGCAATAAAAAAGTATATCAGTGGGATGTTAATTACAAACAGCTACCTCTAGAGGGGAATGCTGGTGCCGTTCATCAAGTCTGTTAGATTAGTTACAAAGTAAATTTTTGTAAACAACAGCACGTAACACCCTTTCTTCGACTAGAAGTTATGCCTAGAAAAGCAAAAACTGCTAAGGGCTAAACTAGACAAAAATATACATGAACTGACATGGTGATTTATGGAGAAATCATGTGACTTCACTTCAACACTTTGTTGAGCTGGTTAGTTTGTTTTGATTTAGTTTTCTCAAAACATGATAAATCAGAAATAAATACTTGCCAAAATTAGTAAATCAGTAAGCCTAGAGTAATGGCCACCAAAAGAAAAAATTATACGGTTGTAGAAAAGATAAAGATTATCGAAAGAGTTAAGGATGGCAAAACAAATTGCAGTATATTTCACGAGTGTGGAATTCCAGAAGAAACAATCTGCAGTTGGATAAAACAGGAAGAAAAATTGCATTCATCTGTAGACTCTGTAGAAGATAAAGTAGGCCTACAAAGAAAGAAAACTAGACTTTGTGAAAACAGTAATGTGGACTAATGAAGTAAATGAAATAATTTTGAAAACACATGCACTTTAATTTCATAAGCTATTTGGTGGAGATGATGATACATTTGAAGATTCAGTAGGGTAGCTTTGGAGATAGAGGACTCACCATGGGATATCCCAGGTTTGTTTGTAGGCAAATTTATATTTGGTGACATTACAGCAGCAGAAGTGTTTCTGAATTTCTGCATAATCTTATCGAAGGTGGGGAATTCACAGATGAACAGTTGTACAACTATGGCAAAACAGCACTGTACTATAAACTTCTCCCCAACAAGTCACTGGGTATTAAAAGGGCACCCAAAGCAGGCATGAAACTAACAAAGAGAGAATTACTGTGTTATGTATGTAAACAAGATTGAAATTACAAGCTAAAGCCATTGTGCATTGGTAAAAGTCAAAGTCCCTGATGTTTTAACCACATCAACATGAAATCTGTAACTGTGATTTATAAAAATAAATCCAAATTTCCAGTGCATGGATGAAGAGTGATATTTTTCTTCACGGTTTGAATGTGAGTTTGTTCCATCGGTTAGATGCCACTTATTTCCAAAAAAAACTTGAAGAAAAGGCTCTGTTACTATTGGTTCACTGCCCAGTTCATACTTCTGCTGACATCAAAAGATGGCAAGGTCACAGTCACATTTCTGCCAAGGAACATAACTGCACTAATCAATCCCATGGATCAGGACATTATTCGAGCCTTCAAAGACTACTATCATGGTGAGCTACTTTGCTGGTGTTATGAAATACATGCCTTTCAGTGTTAATGCTTTCATAAATTCAAATTCAATAATTTCTGAAAGCATTAGCATTAGTAGAGGCATATGATGCAAGAAAGCAAGCTTATTGCAGCATCAGCCAAAAAAAATGCTCCCATTTCACCCCTCCATTCTTTCCAAATACCTGTCCAGCTCAGCCTTAAATTTATTTAGGCTATCAACTTCCACAACAAAGGATGGAAGTCTGTTCCACCAATCAATTACCTGCTGCTAAATGCAAACTTTCGCACATCTGTCCTACATCTGTCTTTCCTCAATTTGAATTTATGCCCTCTCAGGTGATTATTCTGAGCAAGAAGAAGAATCCCATCAGCATTGAGCATGCTCAAACCATTCAAGGCTTTATACACCTCAATCATATCACCTCACAGGTGCCTAGTCTCCAGACACTGTAATTTGCAAAACTTAAGCCTTTCTTCGTAAGAGCAATACTTTGTTCCATTCACTAATTTGCTCTTCTCTGTACTCATTCCAACAGCCCTACATCCTTCTTAAAATGAGGCCTCCAGACCTGTATACAGTACTCAAGGTGTGGCCTGACCATTGCCTTATATAAGGGGATAATCACCTCCTTATCCCTGCTAGAAAAATTCCTGTATAACATTGACAAGACACCATGAGCTACTCTTGCAGACCATCTGCACTGCTCAGAAAACTTCATATCTGCCTGCACAATTACCCCAGGTCCTTTTTGTTCTCTACCACTGTCAGTGTAGTACCACAGAGTTGATATGTTACTCTGGGGTTACTGCTTCCCATATGTAGTACTTTACATTTGTCAATGTTAAACTTCATTTGCCACCTCTCAGACCATCTGCTCAACTTTTCTAGATCCTGTTGCAGCAGCGTACTGTCATTAATGTCCTTAACAATCCTGCCAATCTTTGTGTCATCTGCAAACTTGGACCTGGCTACTTGGACTAAGTTGGATGCAGAAGCTCCAGTTGTAATGCTTCCTGAGCGAAAAAGAAATCACAGCCTTGGTGAACAGTGGGAAACAATCAACAAACAGAAAGCTGTGACACTGGGAGTGACTCAGAAGATAATGTGGATAGCTTGTGTAAGGAAAAAGAACCAGAAATTAAAAAAGTGCTTGAAAACATTAATGAGGTGATGGCATGGTTAGAATGTCAGAGTGATGGTGAACATCTTCATTTATTGCATCTGACCACTATTAAGACCTATTTACTGAAAAAACACTGTCATCAGTTCCAGCAAAATAAATTACACGAGTGTTTCATGTAATGCGTCAAATGGAAGTTCATAAGAAGGATTTAAATTGGGAGCCCATCAAGCTCTCAACTGTCCACATCAATGCCAGGGCTAGCACTTGATCATTAACACAGTGGCAATCCTAAAGGCAGAATGCACTGGCCCACAGGTAATAGTTGTTATTGTGACTCTATTGTCAGGGAAATGGGGAATAGAGTCACCGACAACAACTAGTTCCTGTAGGACCAATGCAATCTGCCTTTGGGATTGCCACTATGCAAAAAAGGATAGGTGGAACAGGACTGGGGTATGTCTGCCATGAGCAAAAGTTGATGACTTTGTAGAGTGGATATCATCTTTTAAGGGGACAAAAGGTAATATTGTTGTACACGTTGGCACTAATGACATTAAGGGTAGGAGAACTGCATACTTGACAAGTATAGGTCAGTGTTGAAAAAAAGTTGAGTTAGGGTCGAATTTAAAAATGCCCACAATTCTGCCCAGACGTGATAGGAAGGAATATCTGATGACAGCCTTGTCAATCAATTTGGTACTGGAGAGATTGTGCAAGGCTCATGGAGTAGAATTTTTCTCAGTGTGATCTGTGCTTGTTAACAGGAGAGACTGCTTATACAGGTGTGGGATACACTTAAATAGAAAGGATGCAAAAATATTTGCTGATACTATTTAGGCAGTGTTAGATGGGTCAGAAAACTGCTAGCTTGGGGGGGGGGATACACAGGCTAATAGATTAACAGTAGCCACTGGCAGAGGTGAAGGTGATTCTTGCACTGCTTCTATTGTAATGTGCAGCAGCCTGGAAAACAAGTTACTGGTGATTTCACGGACTGCTGGGAGTCATCGCAGAACACATAAATACATGGGCTGTGTTAGAGTAACTAAGAATAAGAACAGGTGCATGTACACCAATGCTAGGAGTTTAGTAAATAAGCGTAATGAATTTGAGGTGCTAGTCGAAACGTCAAAGGCAGATATTGTTAGGATATCAGAGATGTGGTGTCACATAGATATAAGGAATGCAGGATTGGAATTTGGTGACTAAAATGTGTACAGAAAGGATAGACAGGATTTACTTATGCATTTAAGTAAATTCTGTTAGACATTTACTTATGCTGTTAGTTAAGAAACATAAAATTGAAGGACGTGACATGGGTGGACAGTGCAATGTTGAGTTACATAAGCACTGGGAAAGCAAAATTGAGAGTAGGAATGTGAAAGTGGCCTAATGACTCTAATGAGTACAATGAACAACTGTACAGAGAAACACAGTGGGCCAGTAAACCAAATTGTCTTATAATGGGAGATTTTAACTTCCCAGATATTGACTGGAACTTGTTGGTTGGTCACTCGCACACTAGCAAGATTTTGTGGATTTATTGGATGATTGTTCTCCACAGCATCATGTTTCTTTATGCATTAAGAATCTGCAGCTTCTTCAGCAGTGATTCTTGATGCATTAAAAATCTGCAGACAAATGAACCATTAGGTGGCCGTGATCACAGTGTACTGTTGTGGAATTTACTCAATGATGTAATACTGTCGGGAGTAAAGGGAAGAGTTTTTGCTTTTGAAAATGTGAGTACGGTGGTCTGAGACAGTTTTTAAATTCTATAAAGTGGGACCAACTATTGATGTTACCAACAGTAAATTCTAAATGGGAAGCATTCAAAGAATTAATCTTGAAGCTACTGGGCTTATCATGCCAAATAAGTAATATTGTTCAAGATTTGGGTCTAAATGGATGTCTGATGAACTATTAAGACTCATTGCAGAGAAGAAAAATGCATGTGATGCATATAAATTATCAGGTGACACAGAAGCCTATGGTAGATATAAGCTGGTCTTTAATCAAATTACAAAGGACGTTAGGCAAGCGAAGGCAGATTTCAAAAAATCTTTTGACAAAAGATGCAAAGAAAAACAGCAAAGACTTATTTACTTATGTAAACTCTAGAAGGAAGGGGATGATTGTTGGTTTGACTGTTAGTTGATTATCCTGCTCAGGTAGCTGACAAACTGAATGGGTATTTTGCATATACATTCACACATGAGGAATTCTGTAGGGAAGTGGAGGATAGAAGCATATTAAACTCTAACAGGGAGCTAAATGATTTTGTAATTACTGAGAGCAAAGTGGAGGAGAATTGTTGAAGCTAAACATAACAAAGGCACCTGGGGTGAATGGGATCTATCCAGTTATATTAACAGAAACAGGAAAGGAAGTAAGCAGGCCCTTAGCAATGATTACGAGGGCATCCTTGGACTCAGGGGAGGTTCTCATGGACTGGAGATGTGCAAATGTGTCTTCAATTACAAAGGGTGACACGAGTAATTACAGACCTGTTAGTTTAACTTCTACTCCGGGGAAATTAATGGAGGCATTGGTTAAAGAAGCAGTGGAGGATCATCTCGACAAGACTGCATTTATAGTTCAGACACAGCATGGGTTTGTTAAGGGGGAAGTCTTGTCTAATCAATTTGATCGCATACTGTGATGTGGTCAAAAAGGAACTAGACACAAAAAATAATTTTGATATCATATACTTGGATTTTAAGAAAGCTTTTGATACTGTTGCACATGGACTTATTGTTGTTTTTGTATTTATCAATGATATTGATGATGGTATCTCAGTCTTAATGTCCAAGGTGATACGAAGGTTGGCAGGGTTGTTAATGACAGTAATGCAACAGGATCTTAAAGTTGAGCAGTGGGCTGAGAGGTGGCAACTAAGTTTAATATTGGCAAATGTAAAGTACTGCATATGCATAGCAGTAACTCCAGAGTAATGTATCAACTGTGTGGTACTACACTCAGGATAGTGGAGAATGGAAAATACCTGGGGGTATTGTGTAGTCAGATATAGAGTTTTCTTAGCGGTGCAGACAGTCTGCAAGAGTAACTCATGGTGTCTTGTCAATGATATACAAGAATTTTTCTAGCAGGGATATGGAGGTGATTATCCCCTTGTATAAGGCAATGGTCAGGCCACACTTTGAGTACTGTATACAGGTCTGGAGGCCTCATTTTAGGAAGGAAGTAGAGCTGATGGAACGAGTACAGAGGACGACAACAAGATTAGTGAATGGACCAAAGGGTTGCTCTTAAGAAGAAAGGCTTAAGTTCTGCAAATTGCAGAATCTGGAGACTAGGCACCTGTGAGTTAAAATAGAATAGAAATAAAATAGAATAAATAATATAATTATATAATATATAATAAAATAATAACTAGAACAAAATAGATAATAAAAGATAAAGTTTGTTGGGCTTCTTAGTGCATACTTAAAGTTTTATTGCTTCTTACAATTTATGGTATTGAAAGTATGGATAATTTATAATTTTTGATATACAGTATATTGTAAATTCTGAATGAGCTTTTTTACATCTTACGTTCTTGAATGTTGTTTAATTATTTTTAGATTCAACAGTGCTTGCATATATAATGAAATTATTAAACGAGAGATATAATTATGGTTTGAAATTGGTTTTGCTGTCAGTGGATGAAGGAATTACTGGATACAGAGATGACTCTTTAGAGGCGAGTTATTTTTCTATGTCACATTTTTTATTTTTATTTAAGTTAGTTTTTTATTATTTATTTGATTTTTTTTATTTATAAATGCATATGAAATTAAAGTTTATATATTAAAAATAATGTTAAGAATAATGGACTGATTGCAGACTGTAAAGAGAAACCAAGAGCAGTATGGAATACCATTGAAAATTTTGTCCTATGAGGTAAGGTTTATAATTTTTTTTTATTTAACCTTTAATTAAATTAAAATTTACTAAACTGGTTTGTATCAAAAAATTACTGCATTTATCCATTGAAGACTTTTTTATATTGTGTTAGTGGGAAAAAAGGCAGTGTTGTCTTAAATTTCCCATTGTCAGTTATATTTGCAGTTTTGACAGCTAGTGATGATAAGGAGGTCAGCTTATGATCTGAGTTATTACTGAAATATAGAAAACAGTGCATCATGCAATTCATTGTGTGATGACATCACATAGTGCTTTGATTTTAGTATTGAGTGGACACAATAGACTTTGTGCTGGAGTGAGGTACTTGAATGTGGGCATGCACATTACAAAGCATGCAATTAATCTAACTGGATTAGTCTTTTGACATGTATTATCACTTGTGCAAAGATAATACATGAGAAAACTGTGTAAATTGGAGAACCATAAGAGCTGGAGCATTGTGGCCTTTGTGTCTGATGTAGAAGAATTAAAATTTTTTCTAAAGATTCTATTTAAATGATAAAATCCATTAGATCTTGCAATTTTGATGCCTGGTTTTGTAAATTGCACTATACTTGTTAATACTATACTTCTCTACCATTCCCCTTGAGAAAAGGTCCTGGAAGCTAGTATTGCATAATTGAATAAAATGAAAAAAAAATTAAATGCATTTCAAATAGAGATGAAACAAATGCTTTGAAATATGGCTCATTGCATTTCGTGATGATGCGTGATATGGATTAATTATTATTAATTTGGAAGTAATATTCTGGAAAATTGTTCTGGCACATCCTAGGCAGTAAGGCAGTTGTGTATTAAGAGTTTATAAATTTTATTTCTAAAAAATGGCAACTATTGATTTGTAATAGCTAAAGCAACGACAGCTATTCAGAGGAAAAATAATGCTAGGAATGAAACAGACATTATAGATTCTATGCATATTATTATAGTATATAGGCTTAAACTAATTTTAATTAATGAAATGAAATGAATTTTTTATTTGGACCACCAGAGCTACAGAATCATATATTTTTAGTGTGCTTTCTTAGTAAATAAATAAATAAATCTTTATTGTGAAGTAGAGTTACAGCACAATATCCCATCACGGCAACGAGCGCCAGGGGTTCACATATAGCAGTTAGGAAAAAGATAAGTACGGCGTACAAATACAAAAGGCTACAAAATACAGTGAACACATACAAAAGGCTACAAAATACAGCGAACACATACAAAAGGCTACAAAATACAGCGAACACATACAAAAGGCTACAAAATACAGCAAACACATACAAAAGGCTACAAAATACAGCAAACACATACAAAAGGCTACAAAATACTGATCACAAATGCAAAAGAAATACAAATACAGAGTATAAAAACACAGACCTAGACACAAATACAGAAATAAATACAACTTGGCAATATATCAGGGTTCAAGGTATCAGGTACACTTTCTTGGTGCCACATTCTAGCTAAGGCTTCTGAATCCTAGTCTTGACTTAAATACAAGTGTACTCAAAAAAAAAATACATTTGTCTGCAAAATGCGACATACACTCACAAAAGAACATGTCACATATATATATATATATATTGTAATATTAAGTCACATATACACTGCCCTGCCATTAATATCCGGACACCTGCCTTTAGACAAAAAAAGAGCTTTTATTGTGTCATTTAATATTTTGTGCTGAAACCTTTTGCTTTTATGATGGCCTTCAATCTTCGCAGAATACTCCCAAGCAGCTTTTTATAAATGTGTCAGGTGATATGTTCCTCCACTTGGCCTTTAACGCAGCCACCAGTTCGGCCTTGTTCTTTGGGTGATCTCAACGTGCATGTACCCGACGATCCAATGCATCCAAAAGATGCTCGATAGGATTTAGATCAGAACTCTGGGCTGGCAAATCCAACTTTTCCACAACTATGTCTCAAACCATTCTGTTACGACCCAAGCAGTATGACATGGCACATCATCTTGCTGATACAGGTATGGGCCTTCCCCAAAGTATTGCCATAATGTTGGAAGTGCATAATTGTTCAAGTTGTCCTGGTATCGGACAGCATTCATGGTTTTGTTGATAATGACTAATGGGCCCAAGCCAAACCATGAAAGGAGCCCCATACCATGACACTGCCTCTACCAAACTTCATTGTTGGGAGGATACAATCAGGAAGGAACTGTTACCCTGGCATTGGCCACATCAGACTGGTAGAGTGCAAACCTCGACTCGTCTGTCCATAGGAGTGTTTTCCACTGCTCTACAGTCCAGGATTCACGCTCCTTATACCATTTTAATCGGCGTCTAGCATTTGTTTGAGGTGATCAGTAACTTGTGAACAGCTGAACGACCATTATAACCCATATCATGAAGTGTCTTTTATTGTACTAAATTGAAGTGTCATGGTATGGAGCCCCATACCATGACACTGCCTCTACCAAACTTCATTGTTGGGAGGATACAATCAGGAAGGAACTGTTACCCTGGCATTGGCCACATCAGACTGGTAGAGTGCAAACCTCGACTCGTCTGTCCATAGGAGTGTTTTCCACTGCTCTACAGTCCAGGATTCACGCTCCTTATACCATTTTAATCGGCGTCTAGCATTTGTTTGAGGTGATCAGTAACTTGTGAACAGCTGAACGACCATTATAACCCATATCATGAAGTGTCCTTTATTGTACTATTGCTGACATTAGTCTCAATAACAGCAATAGTACAATAAAGGACACTTGACTTGAGACAATGGCAAATTATGATTTGCATGCACAGTTCTTTGCAGAATTTCTTGTCGTGTTCTGTTAGT
The DNA here is from genome assembly GCF_048544385.1 of Mastigoproctus giganteus. Lineage (NCBI taxonomy): Eukaryota > Metazoa > Arthropoda > Arachnida > Uropygi > Thelyphonidae > Mastigoproctus > Mastigoproctus giganteus. The sequence continues at coordinate 23,061,073 of NC_143583.1, forward strand.
TTTCGGGGTTTACCAGGGCATTTTTTGGCAGATTCAGTCTCATTCCTGTTTCATTTGCATATGATGTCACTATTTGTTGACCTAGGGATCCCGAGTGACTGCGATGTCTCATACAGAACACTTCTTTGTGTGGCATCGTACTCTCATTCCACGTTGGAAGTCTGTTAATTCTGTTGAACGTGTCATCTTGCATGCCCACTTTTGCAATTGTCTGTTCGAAGCCCAGTGTGCATATTTATAGCAGGTTCTGTGACGTGCTGCATGCATAGGACCTGTTTCCCAATCCATGGAGGTGGTGTCCGGATATTAATGGTAGGGCAGTGTATATTTATGTATATAGTCAGGAGCGGGAGTGCAGTAGCACACGCTCTTTGAGTAGACGGGGGTTCAAGCCCCTGACTGCTAAAAATGGTCGATCTGCCAACCTGCACTGGACCAGCGTGGCAGATTATGGTTTATTTTCCCTCAGCATGAATTGTTGAGTTGGCTTCCATCCTGCAGTGGGTTGATAATGGCTGCAGTTTACCTTTTTTTTTTTTTATATTAGTAGAAAGATTGTATTTTTACTGAAAAATAATTTGTGTAATTTAAATCTTGACTTCATGTTCATATTAGCATTATATTTATTTGATGTTATTTATAAAATTTAAATGAATTATTTTGATTTTTTTTTGTTGTTTACAGTAATACCCCGACTTACGCTACCCCGACTTACGCGAACTCGGAGTTACGCGGTTCTTGATTTTTTTCGTTTGGCAACGCTGCCGCCCACTATCTTCAAGGTCGTTTTTCATATGTTATCGATATACGGTGCGACGGCGGAGAATGAGAGCGAAAGATGAACAAAATTCAACTTTGTTGCTTTTATGTTTTTTATATCAGTGAAGGGGAAACACATTTCACCATAATAACGTAAAAACCAACACAATTCCAGCTATCGGTATAATCGCAAATGAAATTAGATCGAGTTTACTACCAGTTTATAACAGATTTCACTAGCAGAAACGCAACTGGATTTTTATTGTTTTATGGTAGTAACCCCTAGAAATGTGAGGTGTTAATAGGGTATCTCTGCCTTTATGGTGTTGTTTATTCAGTTGCTACATGCGCGCAGCTTTGTTTATGCGTATCAAGCGTGCCTCCTCGTTTTGTAACTGTGCTTTATTCCCTAAAAATACTTAATTAAAAGGTGTGAAAAGGAAGCGTCCTGGCGAAGACACTGCAGATTCAGAGAGAAAAAGAAAAGCAATTATCGATAAACAGAGGCGGACTGGGTCAAAAATTCTTACCCGGGAAAATTTATAGTGGCCTCATACTATGGTTTATGGCCAAAATCACACTGGCCCACCGGGGTTTCCCCGTTAAGGCTTATGGCCAGTCCGCCTCTGTCGATAGAGAAAAAATATGAAATTGTGAAACGCTTTGAGCGAGATGAAAGACCATGTGATGCACGTGCTACAGGCCTAAATGAAGCAACGGCGAAAAGCACATGACAATTGCAAACTTGACAGGTTGAAAATTGAAAAGGGCTCAATTGTAAAGGGCTTAAAAATTTTCGAAAACATAGACTCCAACGAAGAACGCGTTATAGCTACAAAGCAAGGAATAAAAAAAATTATTAGCTTGCTACGAAGAAATTCTGCGTGAAAAAAAGAAGGCGCTGTGTCGTCAGACGAATTTGTTAGATTTTATGAAGCCATCGACATCGAAATAACTGTTTTTACGTAAGTCATTTGTTTTTTTTAATACATATTTTGTATTAATATGTATAAAGAACTGCAATTTTATTAATATTTTTCTTCTAAACTAGTGTTTTTGTTAGTCCTTGGTCCCAATTAAGCAAAATTTATATGTATTTATATGCAAAGTTGTACCCCGACTTACGCGATTTTCGTCGGACCCACCTATCGCGTAACTTCGGGGTATTACTGTATTTACTTCTCAGTAAACTGGCACGGAGCTCACCCTGTGTTGATAATTTTCATTGTTCTCTTTGATTCTTAAATGGCATTGATTTTTATCTTTTGAACATAGCTTATTTATTATGTTTTCAATCCTAATTCGTAATTGTGATATATAATCTTATAATTTTCACTGTAGGAATTATATGGCTGGACTATGGATGCTATTGTGCAGAAAATAGGCCAAAAAAATAATTGTGAGTATGCATGGTGGACTTTACATATATAGAAACAGTAGCATGATAATATTGAGGAATGATACAACAAAAATCTTTAATTTAGACTTAGTATGCCATTTATGGTCAGCTGAAACTCATATCTATATTTATTTAAAGTAAAAATCATAAAGTTGACTTGGTCAGACTTATCAATCCCATCTTGTCATCATTTAACATTAATCCATTTTAATAATTATATGCTGCAGTTTTGGATCACAACACAGATTCATAGAAAACAATGAGTGGAAAATAAGTATGTACATAAGTTTATGTTGTCTGAGTGGCTTAAGTGTAAGTCTTTTTAATTAACCATGAAAAGTTAACGATATTATATGAATTCACTTAGTGAGAATTAAAAGACCAATTTTCATTGAAAATTGGTTAAAGATTATTACACTGACATGCTTTTGGGCTGAAACTCCACCTGCAGTCAGCTGAAACTAATATCTATGTTTAGTTAAAGTAAACATCATAAAAATTGACTTGGCCAGACTTCTTTCTTATGATGATTATAAGATATTAATCCATCTTATAATCATCAAGCTAAATTCACTTCTATCTTATTTAAGATAGATGTAAAAGAAGTAAAATAGAAAACCTTCTATAATTTTAAGTTAGTTTGCATCATCATCATGCCAATAATGAATTTGTGATTCTTCCTCCAGTATATTAATTCTTTGTCACCATTCACCATGGAAATGGAGGTGAATGGTACCTTTCCTTTTTTTGGACGTTTTGGTTTGCTGTACTGGGTCTCATTTGTTAACCTCAGTTTATAGAAAACCTGTGTGCAGGGGTCAATATAAAAACTTTAAATCTTCACATACCTCAGGGCATTTATACAGTACAGCTAGAACATTATATAATCGAATGCATCACACTGTAGTGACCTGTAGAAAGGTTGGCTGAGTTTGTCAGAATCAGGACTGACATATCTAAATGTGGTTACCTCATGTTCTGGACAGACTCCAGATATTTGACAATGAATCTATTTGTCATGTTAATCAGGGTAACAATCTGGTTGCCACTGTCTGGGTGTGTCTGCATGCATTGCCAGGGTGCTGCACCAATACCATGTCATAAAATTGCAATCAGTTTTATCCAAGGTTAAACCGGCTATTCCACTTTCGCATACTGTGAACGTTGTATATTGAATTACTTGCCCGGATTGTAGGGTGTGTTATGGCGGTCAAACCGAATGCAGATTGGGCTGTCATATTATTGAACATTAGGGGCTATTCGTTATTCTGATTTTGACAGCTCAGCCATCTCTGAGAATTACTGGTGTGAGCAACATTTCAACTATAATCCCTGTTCCAGTGTTGAAATAACAGATCGGGCTAATAATTCTCACCATCTCTCGTGGTTAGAGGCCCTACATATAGCTGTGGTGGGTTCTACCATCAATCATAATGCTGGAACCTTCATATATCCTATTATGGAGGCTGTCATTTTACAACATGATGAGAGATGGCAACCTAATAACTTGCCTAATGTATGTCACAACAACAATGTTGAGTCTAGTAGTTAATATCCTCTTCCATTGTTCCTGCCCTCCCTTCTTTCTTTTTTTTTCTTTACTTCTTTCTTTTCTTTACTTTTCCAAGCGAAGCAATATGGCCTTAGTTGCTAATGCTCCTAAAAACCAAATAACAACAACTTCGCCAATCACGGTCCACATCTGAGTATCAGTATGCATACGAAAGGCTACCTTTCTGTATTACAGTTGACCTGCTGTCGTAGGCTTCAGTAAGTTGACAAAGAGGCTCTGCTTCAAAAGTTACTTGCCATATTTGCTTGATTTCTTGTTTTTAATCTTTGTATTTTAATGATTTTAATTAATTTGTTTTATTTTTAATGCAGTATAATTTTTAATTATATCTTTTTAATTTTTAATTATATATATATATTTTTTCAATAAACTATTGGTTTTTATCAGTTGTTGGTTGAGGCAATATTGTTTTTGTGTTTTTAACTCCGACACTTGAGGCCTTTTCTCTAATTTATGATTCTGCAGAATTTTAAACAACTTTAGTGGAAGCTGTAAAGAGGTATGTGGGAAGGTCTATAAATACAGAAAGTTCAGAATGACATGATGGACCAAAGAAGTTAGAGAGAAGAAAAAATACTATAAAAAATTTTTGGCAAATAAAACTACTAATTCATATAGGAATTTAAAGAGAAGTATAAGAGGACTAAGATATTTTAAATATAGATGAAAGAAAAATCTTAAAAGATTGTGGAAAAGGCACTGAAAACAGTATCAGGAAGATGTAAAAGCATTTTGGCATTTAGTTAAAAATCTTTAATAGAGGGAAAAGCCATAATGAATGTTATCAAAAATTAGAAGAGTAAAGACAGAAGAAAAAGACATTTTACAAATATGGTATAATTTGAATTCCTAAACCAGAACATCACTAAAGAAGAAAAGATTGAAATAGAGGAAAATTTGGATACTATCCCTATCATTGAAGTAGATTAGACCTGAAATGCTGAAAGCTATAAGGAAATAGTGTTGTGTTGTTTTCATCACATTATCTGGAAGTTGTTTTCCAAAGGACCTCCAGAAGATGGAACAAGGCATTGTGGCAATATATTAAAAGGTGAAATAAAGCTGAATATGGAAATTAAGAGGAATTTCATTCTTTAGTTATTGGATAAAATCTCTGTAAGAGGATTGGAAGAATTGAATATACCTTGGGGTAAAGAACAGGTTTCTGGTCAAACAGGAAATACTAGGATCAACTATGTGCACAAAGACAAATTACAACATTAACATTAGTAGAGGCATATGATGCAAGCTTATACAGCATCAGCCAAAAAAAAAAAAAAAAACCCTTCTCATTTCATCCATCCATTCGCTCCAGATGTTTGTCCAGTTCTGCCTTGAATTTATTTAAGCTGTTGACTTCTACAACAACAGATAGAAGTTTCTTCCAGCAATTAACCACTTGCTGGCTAAAGGCAAATTTCCACACATCTGTTCTACAACTGTCTTTCCTCAATTTGAATATATGTCCCCTCAGGTGATTAATTTGGGCAAGAGGAAGAATCCCATCAGCATTCAGTTTGCAAAGAACCATTCAAGGTCTTATACACCTCAATCAGATCACCTCGCAGGTGCCTAGTCTCCAGACACTGTAATTTGCAGAACTTAAGCCTTTATTTGTAAGACCAACCCTTTGTTCCATTTATAAATCTTGTTGTTGTTGTTGGTTTAGGGATTTATTAGGTGTGCATCGGCAACCATGGCCATAGTGCACCATCACTAATCTTGTTTCCCTTCTCTGTACTCATTCCAGCAGCTCTACATCCTTCCTAAAATGAGGCCTCCAGACCTGTTTACAGTACTCAAGGTGTGGCCCTGACCATTGCCATATACAAGGGGATAATCATCTCCTTATCCCTGCTTGAAAAATTCCTGTATGTCATTGACAAGACACCATGAGCTACTCTTGCAGACTGCGTGCACTGCTGAGAAAACTTCATATCTGACTGCACAATTACCCCCAAGTCCTGTCATTCTCTACCACCCAGAGTGTGGTACCACACAATTGATACGTTATGCTGAGGTTACTGTTACCCATGTGCAGTAGTTTACATTTGTCAATGTTAAACTTCAGCTGCCACCTCTCAGCCTATCTGCTCAACTTTTCTAGATGCTGTTGCAGTGGAGTACTGTCATTCGTGTCATTAACAACCTGCCAACCTTCATATTGTCTGAAAATTTAGACATTAAGCCTGATATACCTTAATCAATATTAATAAATACAGAAAACAACAATGGACCCAACACTGAACCCTGGGGTACACCACTAATAACATTAGTCCATGAAGAGCAGTGTCCATTGATTACCACTCTATCCTCTCCCACTCAGCCATCCCTTTATCCAAAGTAGCAATTTGCCCTTAATGCCATACTGCTCCAATTTGTAGAGTAGTCTTCCATGTACAACAGTATCAGAAGCTTTCCTAAGATCCAAGTATATGATATCAAAATTTTTTGTATCCAGTTCCTTTGTCATCACATCATAGTATCCAATCAAATTGGTCAGAGATTTCCCCTTAACAAACCCATGCTTTGTCCGAACTATAAATGAAGTCTTGTCTAGATAATCCAGTGCTTCTTTAACCAGTGCCTCCATTAATTTCCCTGCAACAGAAGTTAAACTAACAGGTCTGTAATTACTTGTGTCACTCTTTCATCCTCCTTTGTGAATTGGGGTCACACTTTCACATCTCCATTCCATGGGTACCTCCCCTGAGTCCAAGGAAGCTCTCATAATTTTGGCCAAGGGTTTGCTTACTTTCTTTGCTACCTCCTTCAATATAACTGGATAGATCCCATCCAACCTGGGTGCCTTCCTTATGTTTAACTTCAACGATTTCTCCTCTACTTTGATCTCAGTTATTACAAAATCATTTAGCTCAATGCCAGAGTTTGTCATAGGAACAGAACAAAAACTTGCATTTTTGTTGACCTTGGAAAAGTATATGACAAAGTACCCAGAGATCTGGCATTTTCAAAATTTATAGAAATATGCCATCAGGGATTATCTGTTAAGGGGAAGAAAATATTTGTTTAATAATAGCAGAGCCTAGGATTGAAGAAGCACTGGAAAATGGTTTAAAGTTAAACTTGATGTAAGGCAGGGCTGTACATACCATATAATAACTTATCTTTAAAATTTTCATACACCATTTAATAAAGGAATATAAGTTACCAGCAATGTTTTAATGTCAGAGATTTAAAAATTGGATCATCGTTATATGCAGATAATACTGTGCTGTTAAAAATGTGATTGTTAGACTTGTCCATTTTTTAGATGTGCCAATGTTTGGTGTACTTGGCTTGACTGTTCACAAGTTACCCTGAGTTTTGTTTTTAATTTAATGTATTTCATTTAGAAAACAGTTGTTCACTTTTATAGTTACTCCTCATTAGAGATGTTTTAAAGATGGATTCGGAAGATTACATGAAAGGATATGATCCATCTCCCAAATTCAACAGAAAAACAGAATAAAACTTAATAAATCCCAACAGAAAAACAAAATAAAACTTTCTGAGTGTCTCTCATATGGCATGTGGGTCACAAGGAATTAAAATTTTATTGTGGAAATAGAATTTTAAAGGCTTAAAACCAATTTTTTCTGCATGTAGCTGGGAAACACATGAAAAGGGCCCATGAACCATAGGTTTCCCGTTCCTTTTATAGGGGTAACACAATACTATATAAACTTTGCCCACCTTGTGTCACTTTGCTAATTGTTTTTGAGAAATTCCAACTGACATCGTTGCATTAGATAACCTAAGGTAAATTATCCATAATTTTGGATAACTTACCTAAGTAAATGTAACACCATATTTGGGAGACTGTGTTCAAGTATGGAGAGACCTCACCTGAAAAAAGACATTGAGCTTCTTGAAAGGGTCTAAAGATGGGCAACTCTCATGGTAAGATGGGCAAAAGGGTGACCATATGAGGAAAAACTCCGTACGTGGGCTATAGAGCTTGGCAACCAAGCACCTCAGAGGTGACCTGATTGAGGTTTATAAGGCTCTGAGAGGGGTTAGTAAAATGAACAAAAGCAGAATTTTGAATTTGTTATAAAGAATTTCAGAACTGGGCATAAATTAAAATTTCAGGGAAAAGAGGTTTAGACTAGATTGTAGGAAGTTTCTTTTAGCCAGTGAGTTGTAATTGCTGGAATGGGTTGCCTTCACAGATAATTGAGGCTGACAGTTTGAATAAATTCAATGGTCAACTGGATAGTTACCTATGTGAGGAGGGAAGCAAATAATATGAATTTTTTTACCTTCCTGCTCTTTCCCCCCCGTCAGTGTTGTTGTTGTTTGTTATTTGGTTTTTTAGGAGCATTAGCAACTAAGGCCATATTGCTCCTGGAATATGCGGTGATCATTCCCTGACCTTTTCGCATCCTCCGTATTTGGTCAGTGCAACAAAAGCCTGTGGCTTCCTTGCACTATATGGCTCTTATCACTATAAATAGGAAAATTAGCTGGCCTTTAGCATTTAACAGCAACAATAATAAGTATTACACATCCTTTTACAAAAAGTTAATATTCCTTTTTCTTTCATAAAATAGCACTTTCAAATTGATAATTGATTTTTTCCTCATAGGTACATTTTGTGGTGTGTTTAGACGGCAAGCATTGGATAGAGGTGCAGTTATGCTGGGTGTTGATAAGATTGTTACAGGTAATGTTGCTTAATGTGGTTTAAAAATTAATTTAAAGTTACTCCCAATATTACACGTGAATATGTATATTTTTAATACAACAAATGTTTTTGAGTTATTTATTTTCTTTCTTGCGTAATATGAGACATTCCCAATTAAGAATATTTATGAAAAGAATATTATTTATTTACTTTCATTCATAGTTGCAAAGGCCTGATATTTTCTAAAATTTTGAAAATAATGCTTGAAAAATATAATTACTACATTGTATCTTGTAACACTATAAACCTATGTAATAAATTCAGTAAAGTAGAGTAATTCAGTAAAGTTGTTGTTTGGTTTTTAGGAGCATTAGCAGCCAAGGCCATATTGCTCCGGGAATATGCGGTGGTCATTCCCTGACCTTTCCGCATCCTCCGTATTTGGTGGTCACAGGCTCGAACCCTGGGCTAATCAAGAAATGTGTGCTATGCACTGCTGCTCCTGCTCACCTGGCTACGGAGGCGCCAATTCAGTTCAGTAAAGTAATAAATTTGCAAAAGGTTCACATGCAGTTTTGTCAGATTATGTTAAGATCAAAATATCATTCCTTTGCCTCTTTTGACTTTAACTAAATAAAAGGTGTTTATAAAACTGCACTTACTAGACAGATTTTGGTTCCTCCATAAAATTATGCAAGTCAAGATATCTAAGTAATATCTCTTTCATTTCCTACTATGTACATTCAAAGTAAGATAACTTGTTTAAACGATGAAATTATATCCATTCCAGAATACAGATTATATAAGATTAGAATACATACTGATAACAGATTAAATAATACTGTATACAGTTTTGTTTCCATTTGAATAAATAGATTAAACGAACAGTGGCTACCAAACTAAGCTTGCAGTTCATTTGAAATTAAATTAACAATTGGACATATTTTTAATTCACTTCAGAAAAATAAATAGCAGCATGGTTGAAAATGTTTGAATATTAGCTACAACTTTTAAAATAAATTATTTTTATGTTGATTAACTTCAAAACCAAAATATCTTGCAATAGTCAATTTAAGAGCACAAAAGGTGATATAGTTGTACACGTTGCCACTAATGATATTAAGAGTAGGAGACCGGCAGAATTACTTAACAAGTACAGGTCACTGTTGAACAAAAGCCGAGAATTAGGGTTGAATTTGAAAGTGTCTGCAATTCTGCCCAGACACGATAGGAGGGAGTATATGATGAGAGCCTTGTCGATCAATTCGGCCCTGGAAAGATTGTGCAAGGCTCAAGGGGTAGAATTTTTTTCAGACTGGACTGTACTTGTTAACAGGAGAGATTGCTTCTACAGGGATGGGATACACTTAAATAGAAAGGGTGCAAGAATATTTGCTGATGCTATCGAGGCAGTGTTAGGTGGGTCGGAAAACTGCTAGCTTGGGGGGAGACAAAGACCAATAGATTGACAGTAGCCACTGGCAGAGGTGAAAGAGATTCTTGCACTGCTTCTATTAGAATGAGCAGAAGCCTGAAAAACAAGATGCATGATATTTCAGAGACTGCTGGGAGCCATTGCGGTACAAGTAAACACGTGGGTTGTGTTAGGGTAGCTAAGAATAGAAACAGGTGCAGGTATACTTGCGTGTACACCAATGCTAGGAGTTTAGTAAATAAATTTGATGAATTTGAGGTATTGCTCAAAACATCAAAGGCAGATATTGTTGGGATATCAGAGACGTGGTGTCACACAGATATAAGGGATGCAGAACTGGAATTTGGGGAGTACAACGTCTACAGAAAGGATAGGCAGGATAGGAAGGGGGGAGGGGTTATGCTATTAGTTAAGAAACACATAAAAACCAAGGAAGTGAAGCCAGTCGACATCGCTGGACAGTGCAGTGTTGAGTCAGTTTGGTGTGACATAAGCATTGGGAGATCAAAATTGAGAGTAGGAGTGTGCTATAGGCCTAATGACTCTGATGAGTATAATAAGAAACTGTACAGGGAAATAGAGTGGGCCAGTAAATCAGAGAGTCTTATAATGGAAGATTTTAATTTCCCAGATATTGACTGGAATTTGGGGGCTGGTCACTCACACAGTAGCAAGCCTTTTGTGGATTTATTGGATGATTGTTTTCTACATCAGCATGTTCGGGAGGCAACTAGAGGGAGTAATACTCTTGATTTGATTATCTGCAGATAAATGAACCACTAGGTGGCAGTGATCACAGTGTGCTGAAGTGGGATTTACTCAAAGAGGTAACTACCATTAGGGGTAAAGGGAAGGGTTATTGCTTCCGTAAAGGCGACTACGATGGACTGAGACAGTATTTAAATTCTATACAGTGGGACCAATTGATGATGTTACCAACAGCAAATTCAAAATGGGAAGCATTCAAAGAACTTATCTTGGAAGCTACTAGGCTTTACATACCAACTAAGAAATATTGTTCAAGGTTTAGGCCAAAATGGATGTCAGATGAACTAATGAGGCATATGGCAGAGAAGAAAAATGCATGGGATACTTACAAATTAACACATGACACAGAAACCTATGATAGATACAAGTTGATATGCAACCAAGTTACAAAGGAGGTTAGGCAGGCGAAGGCAGATTACGAGAAATCCTTGGCAAGTGATGCAAAGAAAAACAGCAAAGAGTTCTTTACTTATGTAAACTCTAGAAGAAAGGGGATGAATCAGATTGGTCCACTTGATATTGATGGGTCAACTGTTGATGATCCTGCTCAGGTAGCTAACAAACTAAATGAATATTTTGCATCGACATTCACACATGAGGAGTTGTTCAGCGAGGGGAATGCCAGAGGTGTATTCAACTCTAGCAGTAAGCTACAGAATCTTGAAATAATTGGGAGTAAAGTGGAGGAGAAACTGTTGAAGATAAACACAAGAAAGGCACTCGTGGTGGGTGGGATCTATCCAGTTATATTAAAGGAGGCAGCAAAGGAAGTAAGCAAACCCTTAGCCATAATTATGAGAGCTTCCTTGGACTCAGGGGAGGTACCCATAGACTGGAAATGTGTAAATGTGACCCCAATTCACAAAGGAGGATCAAAGGCTGACACAAGTAATTATAGACCTGTGAGCTTAACTTCTGTTCCAGGAAAATTAATGGAGGCACTGGTTAAAGAAGCACTGCAGGATCATTTAGACAAGACTTCAGTTATAGCTCAGACACAGCATGGTTTTGTTAAGGGGAAGTCTTGCCTGACCAATTTGATTGGATACTATGATGCAGTCACAAAAGAACTGGATGCAGGGAATAGCTTTGATATTATATACTTGGATCTTAGAAAGGCTTTTGATACTGTTGCACATGGAAGACTGCTACACAAATTGGAGCAGTGTGACATTGGAGGCAAATTGCTGCTATGGATAAAGGGGTGGTTGAGGGGGAGAAGACAGAGAGTGGTAATCAATGGACACTGCTCATCGTGGACTAATGTTATTAGTGGAGTCCCTCAGGGCTCAGTGTTGGGTCCATTATTGTTTTCTGTATTTATAAATGATATTGATGATGGTATATCAAGCTTAATGTCCAAGTTTGCAGACGATACAAAGGTTGGCAGGGTTGTCAAGGACACTACTGACACTATGCTGCTGCAACAGGATCTGGAAAGGTTGAGCAGATGGGCTGAGAGGTGGCAAATGAAGTTTAACATTGACAAATGTAAAGTACTACACATGGGAAACAGCAACCCCAGAGCAACGTATGAACTCTGTGGTACTACACTGACAGTGGTAGAGAATGAAAGGGACTTGGGGGTGGTTGTGCAGGCAGATATGAAGTTCTCTGAGCAGTGCAGACGGGCTGCAAGAGTAGCTCATGGAGTATTGTCAATGATATACAGGAATTTTTCCAGCAGGGATAAGGAGGTGATTATTCCCTTGTATAAGGCAATGGTCAGGCCACACTTAGAGTACTGTATACAGGTCTGGAGGCCTCATTTCAAGAAGGATGTAGAGCTGCTGGAACGAGTACAGAGAAGGGCAACAAGATTAGTGAATGGAACAAAGGGGTGCTCTTACGAAGAAAGGCTTAAGTTTTGCAAATTACAGTGTCTGGAGACTAGGCACCTGTGAGGTGATATGATTGAGGTGTATAAAGCCTTGAATGGTTTGAGCATGCTCAATGCTGATGGGATTCTTGTTCTTGCTCAGAATAATCACCTGAGAGGGCATAAATTCAAATTGAGGAAAGACAGATGTAGGATAGACGTGCAGAAATTTGCCTTTAGCCAGCGGGTGGTTGGTTGGTGGAACAGACTTCCATCCCTTGTGGTGGAGGTTGATAGCCTAAATAAGTTTAAGGCTCAGCTGGACAGGTATTTTGAACGAACAGAGGGGTGAAGTGGAAGTGGGTTTTTTTTTTGACTGATGCTGCATAAGCTTGCTTTCTTCCATCAAATGCCTCTACTAATGCTAATGCTAAAATATTTTTCACTCATTTCATTTTGAGCCTCCAAAGTGCATTTCTGCACTTATAAAATGGGGCAATAAAAATCATACATGTATATATATATATATATTTTATCTATATATTTAATACAGAGAGCGTTTTATTTCAACAGTCAGTGTGAATGATAGGCTTAACCGATCAGGATGAAAGTGGTCTCAAATTAAAGCTATTTCTTCCTAGGTGTGCACAAAGTTTTTAAAAATTCCAAATAATTTTATTTTACGGAACGGGCTAGATTTGTAGTACAAATGAAAATAGTTCAACATTCACGTCATAGAGGGAGCCACAGGAAGATGTTAACTGTTAAACAAACAGTTTTTTTTTTTTTTTTTTTTATGTAAACCCCAAACACGAGAGGTTTTAGAACCTATAGTACTTAGTACTACTTAGTACCGTGCTTCAGTTGGAGGTTGAGAAGACAAAAGAACATATTTGTTGACATTGGACTTGAACTTCTGTACACTGTAATTTTCAGGAAATACGTATGAAGGAAGGTTGTTCCAGAAAACGGCAGTTGAATGAATGAACGAGGAAGATGAAAAGTTGGTTCTGTGAGTTCGAAGTTGGACAGTAAATGGATGTTGGCTGGTGGCAACACATGTTCGGACAGTTTTAAAAGAGAGAGCGGGAATTATAGAAGCCAATTCAGAAGAACAGTACCCATGGAAGTATCTGTAGAAGAGGCATGCAGCAGAAACAGTACATCTATGAGACAGTGAGTGGAGAGACTCTGTTAGAGATGAATCATTAATTAACCTAACTGCCCTCTTCTGAATGGAATCAAGAAGCTTGAGAGAGGTTTGGGGGGCACTACCCCAGATGTGGGAACAATATTCCATGGCAGGGTGGATTTGCGATTTATACAGAATGAGCAGCTGTTTGGAAGAAAAGTAACGCCAAGAGCGAAAGAGAAAACCAAGTTTTTAGATGCAGAGGAAGCAATATTTGTAATGTGCTTGTGCCAAGAGAGATTAGAAGTCAGGGGACTTCTAATAAGAGATATATCATTTTGCCTAGAAATCGGAGTGTCACTAAAGATAAGCATAGGAGCAGAAGAATCCTTTTTGCGAGATATAAGACAAGACTGAGCTTTAGAAGGGTTGAAATCAACTAAGTTGTCTTTGCCCCACTGGAGAATTGCCTGAAGATCGGCATTTAAGGAATTGGTAGCAGATTTTCGAGAAGTTGAAGCTGATTGAGCAGGACAAGGAATGCTTCTCAAAATGGAAAGTGGAATGCAATGTGCTATCATTGGCAAAACTATGGATAGGATTTCCAGTCAATGGAAGAATGTCATTAATATATAAGAGGAAAAGAACTGAGCCTTGGGGGACACCAACATTAGTGAAGAAGTTAGAAGACAGAGAGCCATCTACCATCACCCTCAGTGAGCGATCAGAGAGAAAACTGGATAACCAATTACTTGGTTATCCAGTTTTCTTTCAATGGAAAGGTTTCGGAGCAACTACTTGTGTTTCACCGAACCTTTCCATTGAATTAGTCCATAAATGGGTAACATAAGCCAGAATATCACCAGTGGATCGACTCTGACGGAATCCATACTTGCGATTGTTGATCAGACGGAAGGTTTCTAGGTAGTTTAAGAGTTGGCGGTTAATTGATTTCTCCATTACTTTAGAAAGAGTAGAAGTAATTGCAATGGGACGATAATTGGATGGGAGGGATTTGTCACCCTTTTTAGGAACTGGCTGGATATGAGCAAATTTCCAAGCAGAAGGAAAAACACCTTTGAATAAGAAAGTGAAAAAAGGCGGCAAAGAATAGGAGTGAGTTCAGGAGCACAGGTTTTGAGAACAAGTGGAGAAATACCATCGGGACCTGGAGCTTTCTTAGCATCAAGATTCATCAAAATCCTTCTGACATCCTTTTGACAGAAGACCACAGGAGGCATTGAATGGAGCGTGTTGGGAATGGTGGGAGGTGTTTTACCAAGATCATTAATACATGAGTTGGAAGAAAAATGGGATGCTAGCAGGTCAGCTTTATCCTTAGCTGAAGTGACAACAGAACCGTCTGGTTTGGACAGCTGTGGGAGCAGAGATGGGCAAAAGTTGCGGCCAATAGCTTTGGCATGAGACCAGAATGCTTGGCTACCATTAGGGCAAGAAGCAAGTTTTCTACTCTTAGCCTGTTCAAACTCTAGTTTTGACTGATTAATAACTGCTTTACAATAGTTGCAAGCTTTGGTGTAGGCACAAAATGAAACTGGAGAATTAGAAACAAGTCAATTACGATATGCAACATTCTTCTCTTGAACAGCCTTGGTACATTTATTGGAAAACCACGGTTTAGATAAAGGACGAGATTTTAAAGTGGAGTGTGGGATAAAGGATTCCATTCCTGCAAGAATAATTTCACTGACACGATCTGAGCAAACGTTGACATCACAAGTTTTGAAACAGTAATCCAACCAAGGAAAAGAAGAAAGGAAGTCTCGCAGGTCATCCCATTTTGCATTCTTGTAATGGCAAACAACACGAGGTTGGGAATAGCCATGAGATAAAGGTTCCATTGGAGAAGAGACATCCACCAAGTTGTGATCTGAAGTGCCTAAAGGACCTCTCACTTTGACCATGGACTTAGAAGGGTTGTTTGTGAGAAAAAGATCAAGCGTATTGGCTGTATGATTAGGATTGTCCGATATTCTTGTAGGTAAAAGAACAATCTATGCAAGGTCATTAGTAATTGCAAAAGCCTCAGCATCTCGACGGCGCCTCCGTAGCCAGGTGGGAAGGAGCAGCAGTGCGTAGCACATGTTTCTTGATTAGACCGGGGTTCGAGCCCGTCACCACCAAATACGGAGGATGCGGAAAGATCAGGGAATGACCACCGCATATCCCGGAGCAATATGGCCTTAGTTGCTAATGCTCCTAAAAACCAAATAACAAAGAACAAACAATCAGCATCTCGACCAGCTGGGTCGGTGTGACTAGAAAATGGAAGCCAGCTGGAGTTGTGAACATTAAAATCACCAAGGAAACTTACCTCACTGTTAGGAAAGTTGGACTGGAGAAAGTCAAGTTGCAAAGAGAGGAAGTCAAAGAGCTCCAAGTGATTAGTGGAGTCGCCAGAACGGTAGAGACAACAGATGAATTTGACACAATGAGGTAGAGAGATTTTAAGCCAGAGAAGCTCAAAGAATGTCTATGTTGATAAGGCGTTTGCAATTTCACACAATTGTCTTTTGTTCCGGGAAAAAAAAAAATATAACAATAATAATAAAACTCTGCTGCCTACTTTAAAAGAAAGAACTAATCGTTAGGGTTCCATTGCACTGCTTACTCACTATATGTCCCCATGTTGAGCACGCGAGCTCATACACTCATTGCCATTCGTTACATTTAAAATATTCAGAACTCATCATTTTATTATTATCGTTATCAACTTCGAGTTTATTTGTTTTTTAAGGTGAGTAATAATTTAAGGATTTAGAATTATGTCACAGTCAGCAAGACGTTTCCACTGCCATGCTACTATGATTGGTTGTGTTGAATGTACCTTGCTGCGAAGAAGATACACGCCCTTTCGTGTTTCTGCGAGTGTATTTAGGATCGGTCTGAAATGGTGAAATCAAAGAAAATTTATAAGTTTCTTCAGATACAAGAAATGACAAAGGATTTAGCATATACTGGCTTACTTCCTTACAACAAAACAAGTGCTACATTTCTTTAGAATAGCTAGAGAAACTTTAAATTCGCATATTAATGAGGGAATGAAATTCAGGTATGCATTAGTTCCATGTCTGTGGTTTAGAATTTTTTAGAGAACAATAAAGATCCAGACTACAGTTGAAAATATGTTCAACTTCAAGAAGTTTGGCCGCAACATGATTGTCATGGTACACTTTTGAAAGTGTAAGTGAAGAACAGGGTGAGAGGTTTAAATAGGACATTAAACACATGGAGATGAGGTAACAGAGGAGTTATAATGTCAACATCAGGGCTGATATTTGCTGGATACCGAAGAGGTACTGTTCATCTGCAAGAAAATGAAAGAAAAACAAAACACCAATAATGAAAGTTTGACCGAGTTTTTAAAGTGAAAGGTGAGTTTTTAGTGTACAGTCAGTCCTCGTATAGCGCGATAGTTGTGTTCCCAGAAACCCTCATGCATTGCAAAATCGTGCAATATAAACAACAGGCCCTATGGGAAAAATAGGGTTAGGTGCCGACCACCCAAGAATGAACACATATTTGTAACGAAAACATTACCAAACACAATAAATAATTGTAATAAAATACTTAAGTATTTTATTACGACTATTACGTAATAAAATATTGCTAATGCTTTTGCTTCTATCATAAGCAAACTTGTTTTTTGTTTGATTTTCTATCCAAACAGATGACAGCCGTTCCATCTCTTCCAATTCTTTGTGTCTTAATCTAATGGATTTTAATTACACTTTGAGTTGTTCCTGCTATGAAAGTTTTTTTTTTTTTTTTTTTTGTATTTTTTCTCTATCGACAGAGGCGGACTGGCCATAATCCTTACCGGGGAAACCCCGGTGAGCCGGAGGCCGGTGTGATTTTGGCCATAAACCATAGTATGAGGCCACTATAAATTTTCCCGGGTAAGAATTTTTGATCCAGTCCGCCTCTGTTTATCGATATTGCTTTTATTTTTCTCTCTGAATCTGCAGCGTCTTCACCAGGATGCTTCCTTTTCACACCTTTTAAGTATTTTACTAATTTTTAGGGAATAAAGCACAATTACAAAACGAGGAGGCACGCTTGATACGCATAAACAAAGCCGCACGCATGTAGCAACTGAATAAACAACACCGTAAAAGCAGAGATACACTCACATTTTACTAAAGCACATTTCTGGGGGTTACTACCATAAAACAATAAAAACAATTTCCAGTTGCGTTTCTGCTAGTAGAACTGGCAGTAAACTCAATCTAATTGCATTTGCGATTATGCCGATAGCTGGAATTGTGTTGGTTTTTACGTTATTATGGTGAAATGTGTTTCCCCTTCACTGATATAAAAAAGATAAATACATTTTCAGAATCTTCCCTTCATTCCTATCGTGTTGCGTTCAGTTGGGGGTGATTCTGCGTTCAACTGCCATTTCTTGTA
The DNA here is from genome assembly GCF_048544385.1 of Mastigoproctus giganteus. Lineage (NCBI taxonomy): Eukaryota > Metazoa > Arthropoda > Arachnida > Uropygi > Thelyphonidae > Mastigoproctus > Mastigoproctus giganteus. Next base: position 23,079,019 of record NC_143583.1, read on the forward strand.
AACACAAATGCGAATCGTGCATAAGCGAATTCGGTTTGTGTTATATAAGATATCATTCCCCTATTTATAAATCGTGTACGATCGAATTCGTGTAGTGTAAACACATGTTATACGAGGACTGACTGTACTTTTTAATATTCTGCCCTTTTCAGTATTATTTTATAGAGATGACGATGAATTGTTCAAAACGTTTTTCTGGAAAATATCAGGCAATAAAAACTGCTACCAATTTCAAAATTTTACCAAATACTCTAAGGCTGCCTACCTTAGGCAGCCTTACCGCTTGTAGATTTGACTCCATCTGATTCGACTTTGCCATTCTCATTTAAGAGACGGCAATTTCCTATTCGGCTGGCTATAAATAAAAGTCAAGGGCAAATGTTTGATAGAGTCGGAATTTCACTTACTAACCCTGTATTTTTGTCATGGCCAATTGTATATAGAAATGTCTCGGGTCAGATCATTCCAGCATGTTAAGATAGAGTTACCAGAAAGGCACAAGAATATAAAAAAGAAGATTTTATAGAGACTCAAAGAAGTATTATAGAGACTACTACATTTTGTACGTGTGAAATTGTTACGCAACGTGCACATTTTGAATAATTGGAAAGATGTTGAAATGAAAGAAAATTTATAAGTTTCCTCTGATACAAGAAATGAGAAAGGATTCTATGCATACCAGCTTACATGCTCATGACAAAACACGGACTGCATTTCTTTAGGACAGCTGGAGAAAAATTGTGATACCAATTGCAAAATTTTTGCAATGGATACTGTTGATTTTATTTTATTGTATTATTAAGTTGTTTTTTTTTTGTTCTAACTGAGCCTAATTAATGCAAAATCCAGCAATCACATACTAACATTAATCAGTTATCAACCTATTTAGATACTGTACACATTATTAAAATAAGAATATAACTAAATAATAAAAATAAAATACTAAATAAGGATATACTATAACTATTACTAAATGAGCAAATATCCATTCACATGAACATTGATCCACAATGATCCATTCAGGGGCTTTGAATGAATCAGTATTCAAAACAAAATGAATGAAATATATGATGCATATATGTCCTGTTCTCCTTATCCAGTATTACACATTAGATTTCCATTGTAGTTTAGATGTTTGCTTTTGATGCTTAATTTAATAGTGCCTTGTAATTATATAGCCAGTTTTGTGCCTGCTGTATCATTAATAACCATGCTACCATATACTGGGCTAAGGAAACAAAGCCCTGCATATATGCATAGTTATGTTACGTAAATGTTTTAACCCATTTATTCTGAACTTTACTCCAACCAGTTTCGGCAACAAAAGACCATCGTTCCAACCATTCTCTGCAAAAAAACAACATCTTTCCAACTGTTTCCACAACAAAAGAATGATGGCATCCACAAATATACACTTGTACAGATGTAATAAGGCCCATAGGAATTTTAGCATTATAACCAAAGTAGTTTTTGTATGAAACAACAACTACAACCAGTCAGCCTAAGTCAAGAGTCTATTGCAACAGCTCTAAATATCTATTCATTATGTTGTTTATAATTTTCTTCTCATTGTTTTATTTATTATATTACGCACATTAGAATGTGGATGAAATCATATATATGACACAAGCATTCCTAATCTAAAACACAGAGTATATATTAGTATTGATGCAAGAAAGCAAGCTTATACAGCATCAGCCAAAAAAATAAATAAATAAATAAAAAATACAAATGACATCTCCCATTTCACTTATTCATTCCCTCCAATAGTTTTTCTATTTCTTCCTTAAATTTGTTTAAACTATCAACTTCCACAACAACAGATGGAAGTTTGTTCCAACAATCAACCACCTGTTGACTAAAGGCAAACTTCCTCACATTTGTTCTGCAACCATCTTTCCTCAATTTGAATTTTGCTCCCTCATGTATGTGGTCTAAGCAAGAGGAAGAATCCCATTAACATTGAGCTTGCTCAATCCATTCAAAGCCTTAAACACTTCAATCAGATCCCTTCGCAGGTGCCTAATCTCCAGACTCTGCAATTTGCAGGACTGAAGCCTTTCTTGGTAAGAGCACCCCTTTGTTTCACTCACCAATCTCATTGCCCTTCTCTGTACTTGTTCAAGCAGCTCCACATCCTTCCTAAAACAAGTCCTCAAGTCCTGTATGCAGTACTCAAGATTTGGCCTGACCACTGCCTTATACAATGTGATAATCGCCTCCTTATTTCTGCTAACAAAATTCCTGTATATCATTGATAAAACTCCAGAACTGTTCTGGCAGCCTGTTTGCATTGCTCAGAGAACTTCATATCTGATTACCCCCAGGTCATTTCATTTCCCACTACCCCAGGCGTAGTGCCACACATTTGGTATGTTACTCTGGAGTTACTGCAACCCATATGCAGTACTTTGCATTTATCAATATTGGTCATACTTTTCAAATGATTTGATATAACTTGAGAATTATAGTTGCTGTTGTATTTCTACAGTATAATATGTTTCTTAAATACAAAAAAATATATATTCATTTATTAACATTAATTTTATTGTTCTTTCAGGACACAATGCTGATGATATAGCAGAGACAGTTCTAATGAATGGTGAGAGCATTTATTTATGTATGCTCTTTATGCTAGGTTCCTTTGTAATAGTAGTTTGCAGCCAGTGAGCCATAAAGTGGTTTCAGGTGGGCTACCAAAAGTGACAAACTAATTTTCCTTGAACTTTCAACTCACCTGATATTAAAATGAAAATTTACAAAATCTGTAACAGCAACAAGTTTTTGGAAAAGTTAAAAATAGACACCTTTCAATAGGACCTACAAAGAAATCAGAAGTTATTTAATTTGCACTATATTATACCATTCTTTATTTTAATTTTGTAATGGATACAAGTACAATTTAATTTTTTTTTTTTTTTTTTCATTGCAATAGCTCGCCAACAGCAACAAAATGTTTTTAAGTCTTATATAGTTAGGGAAAGACGCTACATGGTTGTTTTCCATTAAGGTATTATTATATCAAAACCACTCTTATACCACGTGAAAATTAATAATATAGCTTATTAGACTGTTCGCCTAAATTACTATACATTAAGGTGACATTTTATCTTACCAATACCCATCATCAGACCTGGGTTAGGCATCTCCGTAGCCAGGTGGGAAGGAGCAGCAGTGCGTAACTCACACTTCTTGATTAGACCGGGGTTCGATCCCGTCACCACCAAATACGGAGGATGCGAAAAGGTCAAGGGAATGACCACCGAATATTCCCGGAGCAATATGGCCATAGTTGCTAATGCTCCTAAAAACCAAATAACAAACAAACAAACATCATCAGACCAAGGTATGTACATCCAGTTTCTGGGAGTATCAGCAAGAGGAGTCTGTCAGCAGCTTGGTCTGATGATGTAAGATACCCAAAACATCACCTTAATGTATAGTAATGTAGGTGCACAGCCTAATAAACTATATTATTAATTTTCACTTGGTATAAGAGTGGTTTTAATATAATAATAACCATAATTTTTTAGTCCTATTTTGCACTTTCAACTGACCAATGGTACAAATTAAAAGTAATACCAAAACTAAAGGCGTACTTACTTTGTGATGTGAATAAACATTTATCTACACCATTATTATTTATTTTTTTTTGTTGCACATATTAACCAGAAATATGTTTTTAAAACACATGAGCATGCATATGGTACATTAAATTACGTGTGGTTTAGTAGAATTGTGTGCATGTAAATTGAAATGAGAAACAGTAAAAATTTAATTTGTTTCAACTTCCTGCAATAGAAATCAATTCAATCGAATTCTACTCTAGGCAATCGAATAGAGCAGATGTATTTTTAAGTTAGCTCCAGTGGCTTAACTAAAAAAGATTAAAATCAGGTGTCTGGTAAACAAAATTTTTGTTTAAACTTAATTTGTGTAATTTTTTAATTTTGTTTCAGTAATTTTGCATAATTAATTTCTACAATATTTCCTAAATTTAATTCTTAACTTTTCTAAAGTATTCCTATTTAAATTCTTTCTTATTACTTCAGTAGCTTGATTTGAACTTCTTTAGTAGATAGTTTGGTAACAGTTTAATTTCTGTAATACTTTGTTAATTTAAATTCTGTAATACATTGTAAATTTAAATTTTGTAATTTTTCTTAAATTCAGATTTTATCTAAATAATGGTTATTACAAGATCTGCTTTCAGTTCATCATCCAAGAACACCATCATTCAGACTGAACCAACCACCTGTGGGCATTTCTGGTGTGAGTCATAAGTTCATTGCCTATATGGCTGCGACATAAGAAATTAGTGATTTCAAAATTGCAATGCACATTATAGCCAATAAAACCCAAAACAACATTGAAATTACAGGTGACTATTTATTAAAAAAGCTTTGAAGCCTAAAGACAAGTAAGGTTCCTGGAGTTGTAGCATATACCCAGTAATTTTGAGGGAGGTGGCTAGAGAGTGTACTGAACCATTGAAGTTAATTATGACAGCATCATTACGCTCAGGAGAAATTCCTTTAGATTGGCAGTGTGCCAACATATTGCCAATATATAAAGGTGACTCTAAGACTGAAATCAATATTTGCAGACTGTTTAGTCTGACTTCAGTGGTACAGAAGAGCTTGGAGACAATGATTAAGAGTGCAGTCCAGGAACATTTAGATATAAATAGTATTCTGAAGGACGTACAGCATGGTTTTAAGGGAAAAGCATGTTTAACTAACTTCATATGCAATTTTTGCGCAGTTGCTCATTAACTGGCTGAAGGGAACAATTGAAACTTAGTTTATTTGGATTTTAGAAAGTCATTTAACTCAATCCCTCACGAGAAGTTACTGTATAAACTAGAACATGCTGGGATTACTGGAAAGATTTTATGGATGGATTGTAGGATGACTGCAGGGCAGAAGGTTGTGATTAATGAATATTCTTCAGGTTAATGTAGCATCAAAAGTAGAGTCCCCAAAGGGTCAGTTCTTGGACTGCTGTTTGTAATTTTCTTAAATGACATCATTTAAGAAATAGAGGGCATATGGTGAAAATATGCAGACAGTGTAAAGAATGGTCAGAAAAGTGGCAGCTATGTTTTAATGCAGCAAAATGCAGTGTCTTACACTTGGGTAATAGCACCTCCAAAATAACTTATACACTTGGCAGGATGAATTAAAAACAGTAGAGGAAGAAAAGGATCTGAGTGTTATGATACAGGCAGATATGAAGTTCTGTGAGTGGTGTAAACAGGCAGCCTGGAAGCCTGGAGTCCAATTAATGATTTATCAAACAATATTCTGTAGAGATAGAGAGGTCATAATCCCATTGTATGAGGCAGTTGTAAGACTGCATCTGGAATACAGTAGACATGTATAGTATCTTATGTAGGGGGCTCCCAAACACTAATTCAACTCCACCCCCAAGTATGGAGATCTCATCTAAAAAAGACATTGAACTTTTGAAAGAGTCCACAGATGGGCAGCTCACATGGTGCCATTGGCAAAAGAGTAGCCATACAAGTTAAAAGTTTGATTATGTGGGCTACATAGCTTGGTAATCAGACATCTTAGATTCGACATGATTGAGGTTTATAAGGCTTCGAGAGAGGTTAGTAAATGATTGAAGGCAGAACATTGCTATAAATAATTCAAGACTAGGGGCCATAAATCACCTCTGAAGGTGGTTGAGGCCGACGGTTTGAAGAAATTCAAAGCTCACCTATGTGAGCTAGGGAGTGCATAATTTGTAATTTCTTATCTACTTTTTGTTTTGGTTGGTGCAGGAAAAGTTTGTAGCTTGTTGCACTGTATGGCAAATATAATCACATTAAACCTGCATAGAGTACATAACTGCTAAATACTGTAAATACATACATTGGTTTATGTTTGTTTTTAATTTTTATCTACAATATAGTACTGTACTACTTTACTTAAGATATAATCAGTTTTATATTATGTTCTGGGTTATTTATGTGAAAATAATGCAGATAACTGCATAGATATCAGTAACCTAACCTTAATTTATAATGTTATTCTTATTGGGAAAATGGGAAACATGCTTTTCCCTTACTTTTCAGTTATTCAGAAATTCATTATTTGATACCTAATGGAGGAATTGTGTCTGATAACTGAGGAATGGCTAACAGTAATTTTCTTTATGCAACATGTTTCTGATAACATCTGATGTAATGGTTACAATCTTGATAAGAAAATGGATAAAATATAATATATTTGGAAAGATATATTTAGATTTATGGGAATTGCTTCTTCATTTAGGAATGTAATTATTTTCATGCCCAGTAATCATTTTAATCTTTTTATTTTGACAGTTTTACGTGGTGATATTGCAAGACTTCAGAGGTGCACAGCTATTACAACAGTGAGTCTTTTTTTTTTTTTTTTTTTTACATAAACAAGTTGTAATATCAGAGCATTGTGCATATCTATTGCTAATCAAAAACAGAATTTGAAGAGAACAGATAGTTGAAGAGCATAAGCATATTTCATGTCATACAGATTGAATGTTTACTGCCATTCTCTGATCTGAAAAGATGTCCAACAGGTGTTAGTTGGACATCTTATCATATCATTACTAGAATGATATGATAAGGAAATATTGCTTCTTCTGACTTCAGTTTATTAAAATAAACAATGATACAAAACTAGAAATTGAAAATATAAATAAATATATACAAGAATTTAAAATTACTGACTGTGTAAAATAAAGTAAAACAGGATTATATATATATAATTAAAATATAAAATAAGACAACTAAATAAGTGCTAAAACAAGAAGCTTTTAAGGTGGTTGGCTTCTTCTTCAGCTTGATAAGATCAATGACAGTGAACCAAATATATATATTGCAAAGGAAAATCCCATGCATGCACAAAAAATCCATACCTGTGCATTGAGTGTAGTGGGAGAAAAGGAAAGGAAAAAAGAGGGAGAGGGAGGGGGACTAAGAGATAGAAGACATTAATCATCAGAGTCTGTGTTACTGTTGTAATGTCTAGCAGCTCTATTATTAACTTGCCACCTCCATAATGAAGTGAGTGTGGGTCCCAGCATTATGATTAATGATGTGACCCGCTGTTTTTTTTTTTTTTTTTATGAAAACCCAAAACACGAAAGATATCAAAACCTATAGTACTTAGTACCGTGCATGGGTTTGAAGGAGAAGTATGGGGAGAGGGGGATGCCGGAAACTTTGCTCTAGAGACTAAACATGGGTTTCACCACTTCAAGCCTCCAATAAGCAAAGAGGTGGTATTTCACCGGTTGATGAAAGTCATCTACCACTTGCTACATGGAAGGCTTCTAACCATGGGAGATGGCATGTATCACAAGCATAATCCAGAATTTAAACGTTAGACCAGAATTCTATTATTCTAGAATAATAAGTGATCCTGTGTTGTATAAAACCTTGTCTTTCAGGGTTTAAAAATAAAATGTAAAGATAGAAAAAGATATCCCAGGGGAGAATCTGGCACACTTCTATTACCAGTTCCTCTCAAATATATTTGATATATAATGATGTGTATTCACATCAGATAACTTAAAAGCATATGGATAAGATATGCATATACATATAATTTTTCTTTATCTAAAAGTTAATTGAGTTGTTAGGTTAAATATAAATAATGTTCTTTTACAATCCATCTCTGCAATTAAGCTTCTCAGTCATTCTAGAATCTAAGTGAACATGTGCATTTAATGTTCATACAGTGTTAAGTGTTAAAAATGTATTGGATTTTAAAAACTGATTTGTTATATATTCATAATAGGAATATTATCATAAAGTGTTACACTTACTGGCCACTTTATTAGAGGGCAGTGAGCTAATAATGGGTTGGATCACCATTGGCCTGAATCACTGCTCCAACACAACATGATGTGGAGAATATTGGATTTATATAACAAAACTGTTCTAAATTCCTGGAATGACACTGGCTGATGAGTGTATTAAACTTACTTTCCAGTTTATTCCAAAAGTGCTCAATGGGATTGAGATGGATGATTGGGCTGGCAAGAGAAGATGCTTGAAATCTTCCTCATGAATCTCAGGTATTCTTTTACAATCTGGGACAGTGGATAGTTATACTTTCATCTTGAAAGTACAATATCTACATTTCTGGGTGTACCTTATCTGTAATTAAGTTCAGGTATCTTCTGGTGGTGCTCTTCAGAGGGATCAGATGCCAAGAGTATGCCAGGAAACATTCCCTGCACTGTCAGTACATGACAGGATGGTTCCAGTGCCTTGTGGTTTCCTCCATATGTGCACTCTCCATCAGCGTCAAAAAAGCATAAATCAAAACTCATCACACCACTTGACTTTCCTACAGTTCTCTGAATTCCTGGTTAACACAGCCATAAGACCACCATGAGGGTCTCCTGCTTCCATAGTGTTTTGTTTGTAGAGTTCTTCAGTTTTGTGGATACTGATGCCCTGTGATGTTTTACACCAAATGCAGAGATCAATTGTTCCATCATTTGGCAGCAATTACACTTGATAACCTGCTTCAGATGTTGGACACTTCACTCTATCAATTTATATTTCCAGCCATATTTTCCATATGGTAAAGACTTGAAGAACTTAACAAGTGTAGCTGTCCTTTTTTTTTGTAGTGCTGCTAAATGTGTACACCAGTGCAGTGGTCATTCTGTTTGGAAGACTATAAGATTCTGTGTATTCTCCATTGCAGTAAGTGAAGTGATTTGGGCATTTGTTGAGTGACATGGCTTTATAGCGCTTTGCTGTACATATTTTTACACATAACTCAAATCTCCACGGTCCTAATAATGACTAAGCTGCTACTGACAACACATATAGGTTATACACTGTGAGCCGACCGGGCTAGCCGGGTGGGTAAAGTGCTTGCCTGGCAACCCAAAGGTCGCGGGTTCGAATCCCGCCTCGGGCTTGGATCAAAGTACTGCAAAAACCTTGGAAGGTGCATTATGGCCACAGAAGCTGATGCGCCACTGTCTGGTGTATAGGTTTTGCCTTAGTATGCCTATGTCTGGTATTGTATTTTGTGTTTTTAGGCAAATAAATGAATTCATTAATAATAGTAATAATAATGTGTACATATTTTAGGGCACAGAGGGAGCAATTCCAAGATCAAAACCCTTCAAATATACTTATGAAAAGGAAATTGTTATGTAAGTGTACTTTTGTTCTATGAAAAAAAAAAGAAAAAAAGCTTATCGTATTTGTTTTAGAAATGTATTAAATTCTCAGTATGCATATTTTTCCTTATATTTAATATTTATTAGACACCACATACAGATACCTAATCACGAGTTTAAATAAGTCATTATTTTCTCGGTTATTTCCATTAAGAAATAACTACAATTTAAGCCATTACCCTATAATAATTGCCTTTGTAAATAGCATCATGTTCCAGAACATATACCATCCCCTCGATCACATGCACAGCTGCTCTCAGTGGTGAGAATGTCCAGGCAAGTAAGAGAAGAAAGGTGACATCATAAGAGAGAAATTAACCCCCAGTTGGTCAGTCAGCGAGCCCAGCAACCCATTCTGCCCTCAAAACATCAGTTCTCTTGTTATTATGTACATTGATTTTAAACTCAGAGCAACCAAAAAATGAAAAAACATAAAAGAATTTTTTATTATAAATAAATTATATTCTATTTCTGAATAGATGCATCCATAATGCATTTATATTCCTCCCTATATTCCTATTTATTATCTCCCCTCCCCCGAGATAATTTCAAAATTTTTTACATTAAAAGCTTGGGAGCATTTTCATAGGTGTTCTCTGCATGTTTAAGGGGGACAGTGTAGTTCCGCAAACATGTAGACCTGACAACAGTTGACTTGGCTCAAACCGAGGAATTAAAAAACAGGTCACACTTCAAAATTTTAAATTCCTTTGCTCGAAATGAAACTATAGCAAATTCTCCAGTAATTAAAAGTTTGCCATTGCTATTGATGATCATAATAAACTGAAACAACAAAAATCCATTAGTGCCTTAGTACTAATGGATTTTTGTTGGGGGGGGGGGGGGATAAACAAGAATTATGATATTGTTGGTTGAACTGAACTGACATTTCACCACACAACTTCCAAGTGGTGAAGAAGTTGCTGTTATTTTAATGTGGAAGTTTCTTCTTTAATGAGAATGTTGACAGTACCTCTTGTCTTATTTACTCTGTTGATGTTTAAGATAGAAAAATTACATGCCAAGAGTAAGGGAGATAGGTCATGTGAACCATTTGATTTTAACATAAAAATTCTGAGGCAGCAACAGTTTGATGGTCAGTTGTAGAAGTTAATGAAATAAGTTATCTAGTTTGTTTTTAAAGCTATGGGCATTCTGATAGGATAAGGGAAAACCTTATGAATTATGAGTTATTTAAGATAGCAATATTGTGAGTGGCACATTGCAGAAGCTCAGGTGATTAAGATTACTTCTGCGATTGTAAGTAAAATCCTCTGTTGTGGAGAGGTGACAGACCTAAGCAACACTTATGTTCGTTTGTACTCCACAATGGTCATAAAAGTGAGCTTAGGAGAAAGTTCCGTTGAATTTTAACAAGTGTTGTCATGTTTAACGCAAAATAGAGCAGTAATATTTATTTTCATAAAGCATAAAATGATGTGTGTGTTGAGACTTTGTTCCTGCTTTCTCCCTTTAAGCCTTTATGTAATGTGTAACTCCTTCAAATGATGGAAAAAATGGTTCAGTAAACCTGTTTAACTGACTATATGCAGAAAGGCCAGTCTGCTAAATCCATTAAACTCCAAAGAAACACATGTAGTTGTTGAACTTGCTAAATGTTATGAAAAGTAATATGAAATGTTTATCACTATGGAATGATAAACATTAAAGCCACGATGCTGTAATTTACTGTGCTAACCAGTTGTGTTAAGTAGAAGTGGTTTAATTTTTGCCATGTTATATATTGTTAATGAAAACTGGCTGAAGCTCATACAGAATGTGAAGAACTCATGCATACCCTTTCTGCAAGTTCAGAAAAGATACTCAAATGTGACTCCTACTGATGTCTGATACATTTGGCAGCCTTATAGAAGGTGATGATTAGGAAAGTCTTGGCATGCTTGCTTTCTGTACAATGTAAATTTTGTAAAGGGTGCAGAACACATGATTTTTCTTATTTTTTTCATAACAGCAGGGACTGTAAACACAACTTGGTACATTTCAACAAGTTATTTTATTAGTCATAAAAGAGAGCAAAAATGCATACAGTATTTTGGTTTTTTTTTTTTTTTATCTGATTATGTGATACTGTATTAATAAATAAAAGCATTCCTTGTCAGCCATGAGTTAAATTCCCTTTATTGTTAATTAAAATGCTAAACTGATCATAAATACCATCACACTGAGGCAATTACTTCATTAGGTTACCTTATAACCAAAAAGGGCGCCTCTGTAGCCAGGTGGGCAGGAGCAGCAGTGCGTAGCACACGCTTCTTGATTAGACCTGGGTTCGAGGCCGTCACCACCAAATACGGAGGATGCGGAAAGGTCAGGGAATGACCACCGCATATTCCCGGAGCAATATGGCCTTAGTTGCTAATGCTCCTAAAAACCAAAATAACAAATAACAACAACAGCCTCCTTTAATATAACTGAATAGATCCCGTCCACCCCAGGTGCCTTGGATCAATTTTAAGTAAGAGAACACATGCTTTAGAGAATTATGCTTTAAGAGATCACAAAATAGAAAAATCATGAAAAACATTGCAAAACATAGGAGTAGTACTGAGAAATGCAACTATAAAGTCTAGCACCACCTCAATATATATAAAAAATTTTTCTCCTGATTTTGGTGGATAATTCTTGAGAATAGTCATTTGCAGAATACAGTAGGACACTCACTGTTCATGAGTGTTACATTCTCAAAGATGTTCAAAATAGCAAATAGGTGTACCTTTACGCATAGATGCTGAAAGGAAGATTAGATTCTCAGCTTGCAAGATATTTTCATATGAAATATATTTTAATATTGTATTAATATATTTTATAGCCTAAATATTGATTGGCCATTTGTCTTGCCAAGTGTACTGTGAGTAGAAATCTAGTTATCTGATTGCAGTGTTTGTGGTATAAATTAACATGTCAGACACCATGCTCATTTGGCAGCAGGAAAACTAGACACTATGTTTCTAATTTTCAACACAGCCCAAGGCAAATCCACATATAGGAATAAAAGTTAACTATGTAAAGAAAACTAAAATGCTTTTCCGAACATGTATGGAGGATATTCTCTTGGACCATTCACAGCTGGAAAATTATGACTTTATATCATAATTTGTCAGCTCTGAATTTCCATTTTCTGTTGGCAGGATGGTCATTCAGCCATCTACAGCTTTTGATTTTAGATGCTAAAGAACAGAGTGCCTGATAGAAAATAAAATTTAGTTTCAGTATTTTACATGTTCATCACCAGTGACATTCATTAACCAGGCATGCAACATTAAATTTATCATTAGATATTGTAATAAACATATAAGATTAAGCATGGAACTAATGCTTGACAGGCATTTCCAGGCCAGTGAAAAAATACTTATGGCAAAGTTAGATTCAGTAATTTATCAAACAACTGACCAGTGGTAGGCAGAGTATGTATCAAAGTGCAAACCACAAGTACTCAAAGCAGCTGCCTGTGATCCAAACAGAGGTCCAAACACTTAACTACAAATAGTCATGGCTTGAAGACACAAGGTTCGCTGGTAATATCCACTCACATATTACTCCTGATTGTGTATATTTTCTAAACTGAGAAAATGGCAGACTTTTTGAATCTTTGTCATTTGATAGCTCTCATTTTGAACAGCACAGCTGTTTATGAACTTGATTGGATCACTCCATGTTTAGGTTTTCTTTACAAAGTTATATACATAACCGCAGTGTAGTTATTAATTGAAGGAAGGGGATGATACTTTCTATTTCTAATGCTTCACATAGTGATCTAATTTTGTTCTGTCTGTATTTCATCTGTTCAATTCAACATGTCTTTTATAATCATAATTACTTATGTAAATGTTATATTAAAAAAAACCTAATTTTTATTTTCAGGTATGCATATTTTAATAAACTGGACTATTTTTCCACTGAGTGTATATATTCCCCCTATGCATACAGGTAATGATACTTCTTTGTGTGTGTGTGTGTGTGTGCGCGCGCGCGCGCGCGCGCGTGCGTGCGTGCGTGCGTGCGTGCGTGCGTGCGTGCGTGCGTGTGTGTGTGTGTGTGTGTGTGCACGCGCATGCACACTTTCTTGTGATTATGTTTTTTCATGTGCTTAAGCTACTAAATTTAATTCACGTGTTTAGAGGTTAAGTAGTTAGGATATGAACAAGCCCACAAATGCAAGAACAAGGGAACAGAAATGTAAAATTTTGGGAAGCAATAGAATATTAGATCTCATAAAGTATATTTCTGGGCAGTGTGTTATTGATCATGAGAATAAGTTGCCTTCCAAGGTAGATGAGGTAAACAGTCAAAAATGAGAAAATTATGATTGGCTCAGGGTGTTGACTCAGATTATTTTTATGGTGAAGAATAAGTTTGCTTCTTTGCATCATTTGGCCTGATTAATACTAATATCACCAGTGAATTAATACTGTCAGAATCTATATTGTCAGTTGTTAACAGGATAGAAGGTTTCAAGATAGTGTATGAGTCAGGAAGTGAAGGATTTTTCCATCACTTTAGAAAGATATAAGGTAACTGTAATGGAATGATAATCAAAAGGGAGGGATTTATTACTCTGTTTTTGGAATTGGTTGGATATAAGCAGATTTACATGCAGTAGTTAGCTGGTGTTAAAAAACACCAGTGGGATAATAAAGTGTAAAAGGATAACAAAAAATAGGAGTTAACTGCCATGTATAGGTTTTAAGAACAAATGGAGAAATGTTATCAGGATCTGACTTCTTGGCATCAATATGATTTTTCTGATTATTTTTTTCAATAAACTAAGAGAAGCATTGAATGAAATGAGTTCGATATGGTATTAGTATTAGCTTTATAATGCAAAGAAGCCATAGACTTTTGCTGCACTGGCCAAAAAGAAAATAAATAACCAAATCAAAATAAAAAATACTAAAATAAATAATAAAAATTAATAATTAAAACAAAAAAAAAAACAACCTTTGTGTCTCCCTTTTCACATAGTCTCCCTTATCTGATCTAAATGGTAGGAGGAGAAGGAGATTTACCATACTCATTGATGCAAGAATTAGTTCACTTAAATAATGACTTTCTTTTTGCTTTGCTATCACATTTCTTGAAATGTAACTCCAACAGTCATATGACACGGTATTAATACTGATAATTTTAATATTTCAGAGGCCATGCTAGAACTTACTTAAAAGACTTGGAAGCAATCAGGCCAAGTACCATATTGGGTAAGTAGATTATCTTAAAAAAAGATTCTTTATTTTAATTTGGAATTTTGCAGGGGTTTTCTCACAAGCAGTGCATAGCTGTGTTGCAGATGTCATTTATTTTATAAAGTGAACTTGCAGTTCTTCAATAGAATCACTTCTCTTTATTAATAGCTTTTTCAATTATTAGTAGGTCCGTCATTCCTGTGTAGCTGGAATGGAAACATACCAAGTTTCATTTTTGAAGGCCTCTTTCTTTCTTATTTAATATACACAAGGGAACATAGATTTGAATTGAGAAAAGATAATTGCTGAATAGATGTAAGAAAATTTGCTTTTAGCTAAGAAAAGTTTAATCCATCTGACTGTTGGAATAAACTCTCATCTATCTCATGGAGAGGAAACTTATCTAAAGGTTAAAGATTGAATTGGAGAAATAGAAGAAATAGGATAATAGTTAAATAATCCTTGATTTAACACTTAAACTCATATTGAGAAATCTGGGTTTTAATCTTGTGAATGACTGCAGGATCCATAAAGGCCTCTTCAATTGTGATTGTAGTGATAAGTGTGCAGACATAAAACAAAACAAAACATATGGAGTAGAGTGCCATAAGAACTAGCACACTGTGGCCTGAGTAGCTAATACACCATGACTGATGAGGCACTTTTAGTTATGAAGAAAATATTTCTTAATTTATTAATGTTTTCATTCCAAGAAATATGCTGAAAATGTTTTCTATTAGAATGTGCAAAAATTGTTATAGTTTTAAAGTGGAAATAATCGTTTACAAAGTAATTCTGCAGTAAAATATTAACATTATATACAATTATATAAGTAATATTTAATAATTGATCATCTCTGTACCTGTAGATATTATTCATTCTGGAGAATGCATGGCAGTGAAAGAAACCATTAAGCTGCCTACTCAAGGTATGTTTTCAAACAAATAATGGCTGACTATCTTAAGTATATGGATATTCAATATATAATTCATTAAAGATTTTAATATATTCATGTGCCATTTATAATAGTTCAGTTACCACAGTAGATGCAAGCATGAATTCATTCTTAGTAAAACATTAACATTACATATTTAAGTAATATTTAATGTAAACCCAATTCAAGGAACCTGTCATGCACTAATTTATCCTTTTTTTTTTTACTTAAAAATCATTGCATTTTTTTTTTAAAGTTAAATTAATCTGTTTATTTTTATTAATACATATTGTTTTCTCTTCATTTTCATTTAATTAAAGCCCATAGTTACTCTGTATAATACTTCTGGCAAGGTGACAATTCTGTCACTTGTCAGCCCTTTGCTTAGTGCCATCAAGGGTTTTGTTAAGTCCTGTGGTTATCTCTGTACCTTATAATAATGATCATTTATTTGTTTTTCAAATTCAGACATAGACTGAATAAATTGACAGAATTTTGCTTATATTCACACTTTTGTTTTTATGGCTCTGTACTGATTCAATACTAACCACCAGTTAATAGATTTATCACTGCAGGATGAGTTAGTACCAGTCAGGGGAGTGCATTTTCCTACTGGGAATTGGGATTTTCAATACACAACCGATACAAGCTGACCATAAAAAGTCCACACAATTTGCAGACAGAATGCATGTACACCCATGTCTTTTCTAGTGTAGTTGAGCTTGTAGGTAGTACAGTGTAGGATTCATAAAGGCCTCTTCAGTCACTATCCTTCCCACACCATTAGCATTTGTAGAGGCATATGATGCAAGAAAGCAAGCTTATACAGCATCAGCCAAAAAAAACAAAAAAAACCCCTTCCCATTTCACCCTATACATTCGTTCCAAACGTTTGTCTAGTTCTGCCTTGAATTTATTTAAGCTATCAACTTCCAAAACGACAGATGGAAGTTTGTTCCAGCAATCAACTACCCACTGGCTAAAGGAAAATTTCTGCACGTCTATTTGATAACTGGCCTTCCCAATTTCAGTTTATTCCCCCTTAGGTTTGTAATCTGAGTAAGAGTAAGAATCCCATCAGCATTGAGCCTGCTCAATCCATTCAAGGCCTTTTACATCTCAATCAGACTGCCTCGTAGGTGCCTAGTCTCCAGGTACTGCAATTTGCAGAGTATAAGCCTTTGTTCCTATAACCAGTCTTGTTGCTCTTCTCTGTACTCATTCTAGCAATTCTGCATCCTTCCTAAAATGAGGCTTCCAGACCTGTACACAGTATTCATGGTGTGGCCTGACCATTGCCTTATACAAGGGGATAATCACCTCCTTACCCCTGTTTGCAAAATTCTGGTATATTATTGACAAGACCCCATGACCTACTCTGGCAGCCTGTCTGCACTGCTCAGAAAATTTCATATCTGACTGCACAATTACCCCCAAGACTTTTTCATTCTCCACTATCCTGAGTGTAACACCACTCAGTTGGTACATTTCTCTGGGGTTACTGCTACCCATGTGCAGTACCTTGCATTTGTCAGTGTTAAACTTCAGTTGCCACTTCTCATGTAGACAAGGCCTATATTTAAATCTCATCATTGATGTGAGGAATTTTTATGGGCTTTTTTCAATACATGCCTGAATTGGTCAGTCTCAGGCAAGGATTGCTTGGCTTTTTTTCTCTTGAAAACAGGTTTTTTTTATCCAGAAAAAAAGAAAAATCAACCACAGATTATATGCAATTTACAGTCACATTATAGCGATACCTCATAGCTGCTTTTGTTAACATAAATGAACAACAAACTGGTGTAGTCTTAGTTGCTACCATTCTGAATACCAGAGTAAAAATTCATATTACATCACAGGCAATATATTTAACCTTGAAGTATGACACTCTAAGAGTTTTATTATGGAAACATGGTTCCTACTTCTTGCATTTCCCCTAAACAATTAACCTTTTGAATGTATAATAGTACTATTATAATGAAAGTTCTTTTGATATAGAAATTAATTTGATTGTTTGCAAATATAAAGACAAACACTGCTGTTAAATAAATGAATGTTTAATCAAGACTACTACAATTTTAAGGAACAGTAGCACAAACTATGCTGCATATACAAGATGGATACATATTTTCAAATGTTTCAAATCACACAAATTTTAAAAACAATGACATAGCAGAACCACATGCATCCCTAATGGTTAAAGTAACTTAACATATTTAAAGTTAAAGTAATTTGAACTCAATTCAGTCTCTAGAGAAATCAGAAATATGTACTTGTTCTTTGCATGAGGTGACTGGAAGTAATAGCGGTGACTGTTATCCAGCATGATATTTTCATGGAAAAATTTGCCAGTTTGAGAATGAGAAATGATAATAGTACTAGAAACACCATAAGGCAATCTACAAAGGTATGGAAAGTCCATAGGAAATTTCCTTTTTTAAAACGCATGTTATTTTGAGAAAATCGTTGGAAGCTCCACAATTTGAGTGCTGTTATAAACAGCACTCAAATTGTGGTATAGTTGCCTGATGGTCTTGGAGGAGACATTTCTGGCACCTTCTTCGTTGAAGTCAGCAGTGATTTTGCCAGTCACTCTCCAGTTGGCTGAAACAGTGTGAGACAGACGTCGATGGTCACGTTCATCCACCACCTTTCTCTGCCCAGAGTGCTGTTCACGGTGAGATGTTATTCCAGAAATGGCATATTCCAGATATGCTCTTGATACTGTCCAACAGGGATAGTGCAATTTATGTATCACCTCTGCAATAGAGTGACCCCATGCATCGGGCACCCGCTATCATCCCTCTTTCAAAGTTGGTTAACTCATGACTTTTTTCCATACTGATCTCGAATTACCATCTTTGTGAATGCAGTGATGTCGTTTACTTATATACCTGCCGAGTGGTGGGTTGATACACTAGTGAGAGGGGTGACAGTGTCACGATGCCCAGAAATCAGGTATCCTGTGAATTCTGTCCTTTTAGTGTATATCGCACAAGTAACAACATTTTTGTTCACTAGTGTCACCTTCTGCATGAAGCCAACATTGCTCGCATTGTCCTAACTAATATCACCCCCTTATTCTGTAGCTTGTACAATAGCTAAAGAAATACACACAGCCAACCAATTTCATTGGCAATCAGAGTCAAGAACATTGTAGATTTACCAAGCTGTCTAATCACGATGAATAGATCGCGCTTAGTAACCCCAGTAATAGGTCGAGTTTGGAACCGTACTTAGGAAGAAGAAATTATTTTTGATACATCTGCTAATGTATTCAAAATTAATATTTTGATACATCTGTTAATGTATTCTTTGGACTGAACTTGCTCATGGATCAGTTTTGTATCTTTACCTAAGTATCATCTGTAAACATAGACCTTTTGCCTGATATGCCTTCATCAGTAAATCTTGAAAACAGCGATGGGCTCAGCACTTGAGGGCTCCACTAATAACAGTCTTCTCCCACTCAATTATCCATAGTAGTAACTTGCCCTTAATGGAACCCTGCTCTAATTTTTAAAGCAATCTTTCATTTCATGTGGAATAGTATCAAAGGCAAATGCATTCAGTGTTGAAGCTCCACACATTGAGTGCTATTGCTTTGTCTATTGTAAATTATATGATAATGAAGAAACTTTATTTTTTGAAGTAATGTTTCCTAATAGGAATTAAACTCCTTGAACCCCACGTTTTTTTGGTTGTACTTATATATATATATATATATATATATATATATATATAATTATACATATATTTGAATAACCTTTAAAAAAGTTGGAAACTGAATCTTTCATAATAAAAATAAAATAAAAAGGTACAGCAACCATCAGAGGCAGCAAAAAGCATATTTCTCTACATGATGCTTGAAATATAACCATAAAAATAATTTAGAATAAAACATAAAAATAATGCCAGCAGCATGGCAAGACAAGAGCGAAAATAGTCAAAATTACACATAACGATCAAACAAACCGGGAGGGAAGAGAGGGGTAACAAGAGTAAAAATATTTCAGCAGAAACTCTAAGATGATTTAGAACATCTAAATGTAAGTATAATAAAATAATAATTCATTAAATTTCGAAAGCCAATTAAATAGAAATTTAACGGCGCCCCCTCTGACGGGCACCAGGTCCAAATTTATGTGAAATATCACCAACAGAGATGTAGACCTCTACAAAAAATAAAACAAAAATAAACCAGAAAATGACCATTACGCCCCATCTCAACAGAGGACCACAAGGCCAATAATGGTCAGGGAATTGCTGCATTTCAGTTGCTAGACAAATCGCCGCAAAGGCGAGTCGATTGAAAGATCAGTCTGCCACTCGATCCCCAGATCGATCCGCCAATGCAGAGGACAGCGAAAATTAAAAAATTAACAGATACGAGCACTCAAATGCAAAGCCACAATACTGACAAAAGTAATCTTAACCAGATTATATGGACGAATAATGAACTGTGGATGGCAGCACAGGCGCAGCGTTAGCAATTCGCCCACTACTGTCATGTGATATAATTATACATATATTTGAATAAAGTTTAAAATAGTTGGAAACTGAATCTTTCATAATAAAAATAAAATAAAAAGGTACAGCAACCATTAGAGGCAGCAAAAAGCATATTCCTCTACATGATGCTTGAAATATAACCATAAAAATAAATTAGAATAAAAATTAAAAATAAAAATAATGCCAACAGCATGGCAGGACAAATAATGATGCTCTTGTCATTATTTTGATGCTGCTGCTTTTTAATGCCAGCAGCATTAAAAATAATGCTGTTGGCATTATTTTTATTTTAAATTTTTATTCTAATTTATTTTTATGGTTATATATATATATATATATATATATATATATATATATATATTTATATTTTTGTGTACATGTGTTTTGTGGTTATAGGCAATTGTATAGCATTTAGCTAATATAGCAATAGCTAAAATGATTTAGCACACACACACACATATACTGGTGTGTGTGTGTGTGTGTGTGTGTGTGTGTGTGTGTGTGTGTGTGTGTGTGTGTGTGTGTGTGTGTGTGTGTGTGTGTGTGTGTGTGTGTGGTTGATTTTATATTGTAGTTTCTTATTTATATTTCACTTTCCAGTTAGCAGTTTGGTTTTGCATTGTGAGGGTAGCTATCTTGGTTGGAGGGAAAGAGAAAATCAACGCATTGATTTGTGTGATGTTCAGAATGCAGTGATTCTATGGCTATTGTTGTCCTGTGGCCTTCCAACAAGATGGGACTCAATGGTCATACCGTTTTTAATTTTAAGTTGTTTCATTTATTTTTGTGTTGCTGTGGTTGGTTTTCACTATCAAAGTTGTGATATTTCACATTATTTGGCTTCTGTGTTTTCATGGAAGTGGTCTAAATTTGTTTATAATTGGCTCATAAATTATGCTGTATTGGCTTTCTGTTTAAAGTATTTAGTATTTGGGAAGGAAGGGTCTACATCCTTCCTTCCTAAAATGAGGCTTCCACACCTCTATGTATGGAAGCCTCATTAGGCCTCAAGATGTGGCCTAATGATTTCCTTATACAATGGGATAATCATCTTGTTCTCACTGGCAAAATTTCTGCATATCACTAACAAAACCCAACGAGCTGTTCTAGCAGCCTGTTTGCATTGCTCAGAGAACTTCATGTCATCATATTCTAAGCATAAATAACATCTTTTTAAAAAATTTAAAAATTTTTCCTAATTAATTAATGATACTAAAATGTTATGCTGTCTTAATGCATCAATTGTCTATAACTGTTTTCATATTAAAATATATATTTTAGATATTCTAATATACTTATGTACAGGTATCTGCCAGTCTTGTGGCTATATTTCCAGCCAGCAGATATGTAAAGCCTGTGTGATGTTGGAAGGATTAAATAAAGGTTTGCCCAAGTAAGTAAATCTATAATATTATTTATTTACAATTCAATATTTATTGTTCTTTGGTGTAAAATTCAACTATTTTTTTTCTTAATATTAAGTTTTAACTATATTTTTATATAAAGTAACAAAAAATGAAATTAAAAAAAAATTAAAAATAGTAATAAATAAAAATATCAAGCTATAAAATAAAATAACATAAGAAATATAAACAAAAGATAAAAGTCCTTTTTTTTTTTCCTTCATGAAAATCCCTGACATAAAAGTTATTGGAACCTATAGTACTGAGTATTATAAGTTCTAATAATCTGTAGCAGAGAAGACAGAATATTTGGGGGGATTCACAGACTAAAAGGTTAAAAGTAGCTGCAGGCAGAGGTGAAGGTGATTCTTGCACTACTTCTATTAGAATAAGCAACAGCGTGGAGCGAGGGGTGTTGGGGGTTTCAGGGACTGATGGCAGCCATCGTGAAACAGGTGGGTATATGGGATGTGTCAGGGTAACTAGGAATAAGAATAGGTGCATGTATGCTTGCATGTATACCAATGCTAGAAGTATAGTAAATAAATTCAATGAATTTGAAGTGTTGGTCAAGACATCAAAGGCAGATATTGTTGGGATAGCAGAGACGTGGTGTCACGCAGTTATAAGGAATGTAGAACTGGAATTTGGTGAGTACAATGTGTACAGAAAGGATAGACAGGATAGGAAGGTTGTTGTTGTTTTGGTTTTTAGGAGCATTAACAACTAAGGCCATGTTGCTCCGGGATATGTGGTGGTCATTCCCTGACCTTTCTGCATCTTCCGTATTTGGTGGTGATGGGCTCGAAGTGTGATATGCACTACTGCTCCTTCCCACCTGGCTACGGAGGTGCCCAGGATAGGAAGGGAGGCGGTGTTATGCTGTTAATTAAGAAAAACATAAAATCAGAAGAAGTGCATCCAGTTGATATAGATGAACAGTGCACTGTTGAGTCAGTTTGGTGTGACTTAAGCACTGTGAAAGCAAAAATAAGAGTAGGAGTGTGTTATAGGCCTAATGACTCGAATGAGCACAATGAACAATTATACAGAGAAATAGAGTGGGCTAGTAAATCAGAATGTCTTATTACAGGGGATATTAACTTCCCAGATATTGACTGTAACTCTTGTGTTGGTCACTCACACACTAGTAAGACTTTTGTGGATTTATTGGATGATTGTTTTCTGCAGCAGCATGTTCGAGAGGCAACCAGAGAGGGTAATACTCTTGATCTGGTTATCAGCAGTGATCATTCGTGTATTAAGAATTTGCAGATAAAGGAACCACTAGGTGACAGTGATCACAGTGTACTGATGTGGGATTTACTTAAAGATATAATTACCATCAGGGGTAAAGGAAAGGGTTTTTGCTTCCGTAAAGGTGAGTACAGTGGTCTCAGACAGTTTTTAAATTCTGTACAGTGGGATCAACTGACGATGTTACCAACCGTCAATTCTAAGTGGGAAGCATTCAAGGAATTAATCGTGGATGCTACTAAAAGTTT
Organism: Mastigoproctus giganteus; assembly: GCF_048544385.1. Lineage (NCBI taxonomy): Eukaryota > Metazoa > Arthropoda > Arachnida > Uropygi > Thelyphonidae > Mastigoproctus > Mastigoproctus giganteus. The sequence goes on from NC_143583.1 coordinate 23,101,775, forward strand.
CATACCTATTAAGAAATATTGTTCAAGGTTTAGGCCTAAATGGTTATCAAATGAACTAATGAGACTCGTGACAGAGAAGAAAAATGCATGGGATGCATATAAATTATCAAGCAACTCAGAAGCCTATGGCAGATATAAGCTAGTCTGTAATCAGGTCACAAAGGAGGTTAGGCAGGTGAAGGCAGATTACGAGAAATATTTGGCAAAAGATGCTAAGAAAAATAGCAAGGATTTCTTTACTTATATAAACGCTAAAAAGAAGGGGATGAATCTGATTGGTCCACTTGATATCGATGGTTCGACTGTTGATGATCCTGCTCAGATAGCAAACAAACTGAATGAGTATTTTGCATCTACATTCACACATGAGGAGTTATTAAGGTTTGAAAATGGCAGAAGGTTATCAAATTGTAGCAGGGTGCTTAATGATTTTGTAATAACTGAGAGCAAAGTGGAGGAGAAATAGTTGAAGTTAAACATAAGAAAGGCACCTGGGGTGGATGGGATCTATCCAGTTATATTAAAGGAGGCGGCAAAGCAAATCCTTAGCCATAATTATGAGAGCATCCTTGGACTCAGGGAAAGTCCCCACGGATTGGAGATGTGCAAATGTATCCCCAATTCACAAAGGGAGATCGAAGGGTGACACGAGTAATTACAGACCAGTTAGTTTAACTTCTGTTCTGGGTAAAATAATGGAGTCACTGGTTAAAGATGCATTGCAGGATCATCTAGACAAGACTGCAACAATAATTCAGACACAGCATGGGTTTGTTAAGGGAAAGTCTTGTCTGACAAATTTGATAGGATATTATGATGTGGTTACAAAGGAACTGGATGCAAAAAATAATTTTGATATCATATATTTGGATTTCAGGAAAGCTTTTGAGACTGTTGCACATGGAAGACTATTGTACAAATTGGAGCAGAATGGTATTAAGGGTAAGTTGCTACAATGGATAAAAGGATGATTGGGTGGGAGAAGACAGAGGGTGGTAATTAATGCGTGCTGCTCTTCGTGGACTAATGTTATTAGTGGAGTCCCACAGGGTTCGGTGTTGAGTCCTCTGTTGTTTTGTATATTTATCAATGATATTGATGAAGGTATATCAGGCTTAGTGTCGAAGTTTGCAGATGATACAAAGGTTGGCAGGGTTGTTAATGACAGTAATGACAGTGTGCTACTGCAACAAGATCAAGATAATTTGGGCAGATGGGCTAAGAAGTGGCAACTGAAGTTTAACCTTGACAAATGCAAAGTACTGCATATGGGTAGAAGTAACCCCAGAGAAACGTACCAACTGTGTGGTACTGCACTTAAAGTGGTAGAAAATGAAAAAGATCTGGGGGTAATTGTGCAGTCAGATATGAAGTTTTCTGAGCAATGCAGACAGGCTGCCAGGGCAGGTCATGGGGTTTTGTCAATGATATATAGGAATTTTGCTAGCAGGGAAAAGGAGGTGATTGTCCCTCTGTATAAGGCAATGGCCTTGAGTACTGCATACAGGTCTGGAGGCCTCATGTTAGGAAGGATGTAGATTTGCTTCATCGTGTACAGAGAAGGGCAACAAGATTGGTGAGGGGAATGAAGGGATCCTCTTACCAAGAGAGGCTTATGTTCTGAAAATTTCAGTGGCTGGAGACTAGGCACCTGCATGGTGATCTGATTGAAGTGTATAAGCCCTTGAATGGCTTGAGCATGCTGAATTCTGATGGGATCCTTCCACTTGTTCAGATTACGAACCTAAGGGGGCATAAATTCAAATTAAGAAAAGACAGATGTAGAATAGATGTGCGAAAATTTGCCTTTAGCCAGCGGGTGATTAATTGTTGGAACAAACTTCCATCTGTAATTGTGGAAGTTGATAAGTTAAATAAATTTAAGGAGAAACTGGACAGGCATTTGGAGGGAATGGTGTGATTTTTTTTTTTTTTTTTTTTTGGCTGAAGCTCATACTCATAAGCTCATATCTTGCATCACATGCCACTACTACTACTACTTGTTGACATTAGCCTTCAATTTCTGCAGATTGTGATTTTTAGGAATTACATGTCAAGGAAAGCTGTTTCATTAAACATAACTAGAAGAGATAAGTGAGGAAAAGATGGTCCTGTGAGCTTGGAGTTGGACAGTAAGTAGATGCTGACTGTATTGTGGCACAGTTTTGTGGTTTGAAAAAGAGTGGGATAATTACAGTTGCCAATTCAGAAAAACAGTGCCTGTAGAAGTAGGCATTGTAAAGGCATGACCCAGAAAATGAACGTTGTGAGACAGAGTGAAGAGATTTTGTAAGAGATGGGTCATTCATTAACCTGTCTTCTTTTGAATAGAGCTTAGATGCTTGAGATAGGTTTTGGGGCATCATCACAGATGTGGGAACAATATTTCATGGCAGGGCAGATTTGAGATTTGTACAAAGTGAGTAGCAAAAATTCCAGATAGTATTAGAATGTATAGTACTTAGTACCATGCATTGATTGAAGACTCAGAAGATAGAAGATATTTGTTGACATTAGACTTTAATTTTTGTAGATTAGAAATTTTTTATAAATACATGGCCTGGACGGTTGTGAAAGGAAAGAAAAATTGAAGGGAACGGGACACGTGAGGAGGAAAAGTGATTCTGCATGTTTGGAGGTGTACAGTGAATGGATGCTGACCATTTTCAGCACGTGTTTGGACTGGTTTGGAAGAGGGAGGCAATAGAAGCCAATTCAGAAGAGCAGTGCCCATTAAAGTCTATAGAAAAGGCATGCAACAGAAACTGAACATCTATTAGACAGAGAGTGGAGAGACTTTGCAAGAGACAGGTTATTAATTGACCCGACTGCCCTTTTTTGAATGGAGCCTAAAAGCTTAAGAGGTTTTGGGGACAATACTCCAGATGGGGGATCAATATTCCATGGTAGGACAGATTTCTGATTTGTACAGAGTGTGTAGTTATTTAGAAGAAGTAACACCAAGAGTGAAAAAGAAAACCCACTTTTTTGAAAGAAATATTTGTGATATGCTTATGTCAAGAGATGTGATCTTATCTAGAAATCTGAATGTCATCAAAGATAAGCATAGGAGTAGACTTTTTTATGAGAAATAACATAGGACTAAGTTTTAGAAATATTTAAGTTACCTGGTTTTTTTTTTTTTTTTTTTTGCCACATTGGAGAATTACCTAGAGATCACCAGTTAAGGAATTAAATGCCGATTTCCAGGTGATCACCATTAGGCACTGGATAATTGAGAAGTTTGTGCTGGACAAGATTTCTCAAACTGGAAGGTGGAATGTAGTGTGCTATCATCAACACCACTATGGATAGGATTTCTAGTCAGTAGAAGAAGGTCCCTCATTAATAAACAAGGGAAAAAGAATGGAACAAAGAAAGAACTGTACCTTGGGGAACAGCAGCATTAATGGAGACGTTAGAAGATACAGTACCATCTACCATCACTCACAGTGATCATTCAGATAAAAAACTGGATACCAAATTGCAAAAAAAAACACTCAGCACTCCATAAGTTGGGACCTTGTTTAGAAGTCCTTTATTCCAGACATGATCAAAAGCCTTAGAAATGTCAAGAGAAACTGAGTTTCTCTTGACATTTCTAATTTCTAATTCACCAAATTTATCCATTGGATTTGTCCAAAGATGAGTAAAAATATGCCAGTATACCACCACTGGATTGGCACTGATGGAATTCATATTGGCAATCATTGAATAGGTGGAATAGTTTAAATGTGGTTGACAGATTTCTCCATTACTTTTTAAAGAGCAGAGCTAAGTGTAATTGGGATGATAATTGGAAGGAATTTGAAGGGGTTTGTCACTTTTTTCAGGAACTGGCTGGACATGAGCAAATTTCCAAACAGAGGGAAAGACACCAGTGGAATGAGATAATGTAAAAGAGCAACATAGAAAGGAACAAGCTCAAGAATACACATTTTGAGAACAAGTAGAAAAATGCCATCAGGAATTGGAGCTTTCTTGGCTTCTAGATTGCCCATAATTTTTCTAACATTCTTTTGTTGAAGACTATGAATGGCATTGAGTTGAGTGTATTGGGTATGATGGGAGGGGATTTACAAAAATTATCCATAAAAGAATGAAAAGAAGAATAGGAATGTTAGTAAGTCTGCTTTGTTTTTAGCTGAGGGTGCAATAGAATCATTAGGTTGTTACAGAGATAAGAGTATCAATGGACAGAAGCCAATAGCTTTTGGCAAGAAACTGGAGAGCTTAACTGCCATGTGTACAAGATAAAAGTTTTCTACACTTTGACTGTTCAAAATCAAGTTTGAATTGATTAATAACCATTTTACAATTGTTGCAAGCTCTAGTATAAACAGAAAATGAAGCTGGAGAGTTGGATGCAAGCAAATTTCAATAAGTAACATTCTTTTCTTGAACAGCCTTAGCACTTTTATTGGAAACCCATGAAATGGACAAGATTTTACAATGCAATAAAGGGTTTTCTCATACAAGAACAGTGATCTCCCCAGAAAGTTTTGCCAGCCAGGTGGCATTATGAAGTAACCAAGTGGGGAAGTGTAATACTTTACAATATTATTAAATTTTCTGTTATTTTTAAATGTGACTTAAGCGATTCAGAGCAAAAATTAATTGTGTAATTTAACATATTTATTTAATAATAATTTATGCAACAAACATTTAAAAAATTTAATATTGGCTAGTGTTGTACTTTTTAACTGAAAAATGAAAATTCCAACACATATACATAAACACACTAAATTTAACAAATAAGGTACTTTTCATTTAAAAAGTATAGTTTTAATAAAATTAAAAAAAACACAGTTTTATTAGAATTCGATGTAAAAAAATAATAATGAAAAATGTTTAAATTTAAATGTTTTCTGATTTAACTTCTTACTCATTATGGGTTCTTATTTTGTTTTATTTTATTGCAATATATATATTATTATATTTGTGCTCCTGTACGAAGACCAAGACAAACAATACATATAATAGTTCACAGAATTTAACATGCTGTACTAGCTTGTGGAATTATAATACTTAGCTTGCCATAGAGATGGCTGCAGAGTGAGTGAGTTGATACACTGAGCTGACTCAGAAAGTGTCTGAAAGATTTGAATAACAAAAGTGAATCTGAGTCGACTCAGTGAATCGCAGAATTCAACCAACATATCGACGCCATCAACCGACTGGCATCTGATAGCTCAACATAAAGCACGCAACAGTATTCTTGGTAATCTGGATTCACAGCGTCGAATTATGTGATGGCTGCATGAGGTCAGCACAATGGTCGAATAGTGGGAGGTCTTAAACTGCATAGGTAGGTTATGTACTGGAAAGCTGAGTTCTACTGATCTTTCGGCATCCAATCACAATTCCAGCTGGATTGCCATCTGCTCCTGTTGCATTGACCTCGATTGCATAGTGTTTGAATTACTATTCATCAAGATCAGTACCATACGGTACAAGAATCTCTTAAATTTTAGACCGGCAGTCAGTTAAATTCACCGGGCGGTGTGCCCATTCAATAGGTCCTGGGGAGAACACTGAAGAATAATTTCAATGACACAATCTAAGCAAACATTGGCATCGGAAGATTTAAAGCAGTAATCCAAACAAGGAAACGAATAATAGAAATCTTGGATCATCCCATTTCACATTGCTTTAATGGCAAGCAGTATGAGCAGAGAATGTCCATGAGAGAGAGAGAGAGAGGTTCGATTGGAGAAGAGAACATCACCAACTTGTGATTTGAAGTGCCTAGAGGACCACTAGCATATACCATCTACTTTGAAGGATTGTTGGCGAGAATATGATTAAGCATGTTGGGTGTGTGATTAGGTCTGTGTGAGGTCATTAGTAATTGCAAAATCCTCAGTATTTAGATAAGCTAGGTCTGTGTAACTAGAAAACTGAAGCCATCTGGACTTGTGAACATTAAAATTACCAAGCTAAATTAGCTCACTGTTAGGGAAGTTAAACTGGAGAAAATAATTTCAAAGAAAGAAATTCAGAGTTCTGTGTGATTAGTGGAGTTGGGGTAATGATAGAGGCAACAATTGAAATTGACAGCATGGGACAGAGATTTTCAGTCAGCAGAGATTCTTTCAAATTAGAAAATTTCTGAGAAGGAATATCAGCACAAACATATGCAAAAGTACCACATTTGAAGTGAAAGGAAATAGAGTGAATGTTACTGTTAGGTCAACAGTGAAAAGTAGTAGTTGAGGCAACTAATAATTGTCAGAAAAAGTAAGTGAAACTTGGCAGATTGTATGTGGAAAAGATCAACATTGATATTATAAGTGAAATTAATGAGGATGTCTAGGTGTTTTAGATCTTTTTGCAGATAAGTTTGTTCTATTAGTTTTAATATTTAGGATGTATTCAGAAGATAAAGTAAAAGTGATGGGAGGTAACATGTTGTAAGAACAGAACTTACCCAGCTCCTTGACATAACGAGGCCTTGACAATTATCTGGTAACGCACAAGGGCGACAATTCCCTGTATGATGTGTATTTTGATATAGAAGAAGCAATATTTGTGATATGCCAAGGGAGAAATTAGAAGTCACTGTAATCTCTTACAAAGGTATATAGTCCAACTAGAAATCTGAATATCATCAAAGATAAGAATTAACTCTTTTTTTTTTGTGAGAAATAAGACAGGACTAAGATTTAGAAGAATTGTAGTTAACTAAATTTTCTTTGCCACATTGGAGAATTATCTGGAGATTAGTATTTAAGGAATTGGTGATAGGTATTTGAGATGTGTTGAGGCTGTTTTTACAGGGTAAGTTTTTTTCAAAGTGGAAGGCAGAATGTAGTGCATTATTGTCAGCACAAGTATGGATGGGTTTGCCAGTTGCTGGAAGGTCATTTATAGACAAGAGGAAAAGAGTGGGAGAAAGGATTGAATGTTGGTAAACAGCAGCAGCACTAGTGGAGAAGTAAGAAGATAAGCATGTCATCTACCAGCACCTACAGAGCTTTCAGAGAGAAAAATGGATACACCATTGCAAAAAAATTACCCCATTTCATCAGTTATGTCTGAAGATGAGTAGGATAAGCCGGTATGTTGTCAGTATTGATGAAATTCATTATGGTTCCTGGCATAGATGCAACATACACTTTGTCTTTTGTGAATTCTGGAGTAAAATCTAAAGGAGTCAGATCAGGGATTGTCACGGTTACAAAATTGATCCATCTCTTCTAGTCCACTTCCCAGGAAACATTGCTCAGTTACACAAGAGGTTTTTTTTATGGTAATGTGGCAGAGCTCCATCTTGTAGGAAAATCATATTACCATTATTGCTATCCTGCAGTTTGTGCAAAATAAAATTCTGTAACATGTCCAGATATGTGATACCTGCGATGATAGCTTCTCCAAAGAAGGTCCCCACACTTTGTGACAACTTATCGTGAAAATGGCAATCTTCTTGCCATTGGTAAATTCTGCCACGATTACAGTTTTGTGATTATGCTGCCATCTACTGAAGCATGTACATTTTCCAATTTGTGAATGAAAACTTGGAGATATCCTCTATTTCTGGAAGTGATTTTAGGTTTGTATCATGTACTATTCACATAACAGTTTGGTATTGTAAAGGTGGTTTAAAGGCAGTCTATATATGATTTAATTGGTGAGTAATTTTATAGCATTCTTGTTTTTCCAGTACTCTCATATTTTAACAGGAAAATCTCATACCTCAAGTGTTAGTACTGGCAAATGATACAAAAGAAGCAAGCTTATATATCATCAGAAAAAAAAATAAAATTCTTGTATCATCTGTTGATCCCTCTAATAATTTGTCTTTCTTAAATTTATTCAAACTACCCACTTCCACAACACCAGATGAGACCACTGTGACAAATCATATAATAAATGATAACCAGATACACTCAACTTGGAATGGTTAATCTGTTGAAGATGAAAAGAAACAGAATTATGTAATGATGAATAGTAGATGTGCAAGACAAGTTAGCTTAATCCTCTTATAACTTTTGGGAAAATAAGAAAAACAGCTGATAGAAAAAGTTACAAGGTTAACTTACAATATGCTAGCTAACTGTGTAGATTTTTGTGAAAATTCTCAACCCACATTATTGTAATTAAAATTTTGAATATAACTTGTTTTGAAGAGATTTAATATTGGATTATACTTGCTTTGCATAACATCGGAATGAAGTCTATTTGAACATTTTTATATTTGTAAATTATATCTTTTACTAACTGGGTATTAGTCCCTAAAGTATTGGTCCTTGGGAATATCCCCAGTGAATTACATGCCCTAATCACAAATCTGAAAATTGAATCTCTGGAATCTTAAATTTCACCAGTTTAAACAGTTAAAAATTAGTAAATGAAACAAATAATCAATAAATAAAGTAATACATGCAACCAACTTACTCACTTTCTCCACATCCATTCCTGGCCTTTTAGAACAAGTAAGCAATGTTGAATTGAAGTTTCAGATTAGTCTAGGAAAAAAAAAAAAAGAATAAGAGGAACAGTGAACTGCATGATGAGGATCTTTCGAGTTCGCGATTAGGCAGTGATATAACTCACATACACCTGGAACCCTTAGTGTTATCTAATCTGCTGAAAAACTCATTGCTTAGTTGTTGAGGCAAGAAGCATATAAAAATATCAGGTTGTTCCAAGTATTACTTTATTTATTTATTTTTCCTGTTTCTGTGATTTTAATGATTGATATCCGTTCAAAGCAATTAGAAATTTCAATTCAATTAGAAAATACAATTCTTGTAACCCCTCTGTTATTGGATTGAAACCATTTATTGGTGAGTGAAGGGAGATAAGTTGAGTGTGTGCACTTCGGAAACTGGTTTCATTTTCATATATCATAAATTTCATCATGTTACTCTGTTCGATACAGAAAGCACACCAAATCAAAAAATAAGACCTAACAAATGTCTTCAGTCAAGTAAAAGAATGGCAGAATATTTCACTGATGATTACATCTTCCAGCACAGTGAAAAGGAAAAGAAGAATGTTATTTATCTTTAATATGGCTTAGTCTCTCATCATGGCTGCTTGGGACTTGTGCAACAGTCATCAAAGAGACAATGGTGATATTTTGAAATCAAATAGCATAGTGATAAACACAAATGTAATATGTTTTGGATTTTGTTTATCCTCCATTTGCTCCATTTATGGAGCAAATAGAGGAGAAAATAGATCCCAACCAAAGCGTAAATTTCTTTATCACAAAGTATCAAATGAAATATTGAATTTCAATAATATAGGGGCTGTTTCTGTCATACTCATTTACCAGAATTGAATACATATTCAATTCTGAAAAGAATTGCTGCTAAAACTTGACAAGCTCTTCTGTTTTCATTATCAGAATTGGTCAACTCTAAAGAATACCAAAATTTCAAAGATGCATAATTCTTGCTGTTCAGGGCTGGAGAGAAAACAATAGGAAGGACCAACAGGACATGGAGGTGAATGTCCCACTATATAAGTACTGCATACAGGTGGGGAAGCCTACTTTTTTATGAAGGATGCAGATCTATTGGATGAGATGCAGAGAAGAGCAACATGATTAGTCAGGGGCACAAAAGGGTATTATTACCAAGAAAGACTTCAGTTGTGCATATTGCAGCATCTGGAAACTAGGTCTGTGAGGCAACCTGATTGAAGTTCTTAAAATTTGAATGAATTGAGTAAACTAAATTCTGATAGCATTTTTACTCTTTCCCAGACAAACAAAGAAGAGATATAAATTTAAATTGAAAATGGATGGTTTTCAGAATAGATTTGTGAAAATTTGCTTTCATCTAGAAAGTAATTGATGTTAAAACAAACTTCTGTCTGGTATTGTGGAAGTGTGTTGTGGGCGTTGAATAAATTTAAGGAAGGATTAAATTCTTAAATTGTTAGAGGGGATGGGCAAGTGATGTTAATTTTTTTTCTCATGATGCTTGGTGCATGGCAAGGAAGCAAGCAGTATGAGCTTGCTTCCTTGCCATGCATCATTTGCCATTACTAATACTATGATCAACCTGTAATTTGGTTAATCTGATTTGTTAAGCAAAAAATCACTGCAGATTGACAAATCATTTTAACCAAGAATTCCAGCTTGATTTTGAAGGGAACCAACACCTGCCACCCTAAATTACATATCCCATTACTATGATACCAGTTTCTCAGTTATCAAGGCTAGTGCTCAGGTGCAACTTGGGTAGTAAGGTGTAAGAGATTAGGAAGTAGGAATTAGGACATCCGAGACTAATTTGGTTTGAATGTCATTATTTTTTATTTATGGAACATTCCAGGAAGCATTTGGTGAGAAACGCCTTTTAAAAGTTCCCATGTAATTTGCTTGATTCATGGAAATGGTCACTGATTGATTTGGATTCTCAGTGATATCCACATTGGAGAGAACGGAAAGCTGGATCTGACTTATCTGTTCTTCTATACTTTATATCTTTCGGATGCTTCTAAAGAAGGAAACCTTCTTTATGAGTCACTTGCATAAATGCTATCACAATTGTACCTAATAGTTAAATATGACGTGTGGGGTGTTGCAGATGTATTCTTTGTTATTTGATGGCATATGCCTACTAATTTTGAGGTAGGCAGCCACACAGTGTGTATTGAACCATTGTGATTAATTATGAGGGTGTCATTGGACTCTGGAGAGATGCCTTTGAATTGGAGAAGTGCCAACGTATCACCAATACAGTACAAAGGCAGTTATAAGAGAGAAGTTGCTAACTACAGACCAGGTTGTCTGACTTCAGTGGTAGGGAATATCTTGGAGGCAATGATTAAGAGTGCAATCCAAGGACATTTGAATAGCAGTAGTATTCTGAAGGACATACAACTTGATTTTAAGGAAAAAATCATGTTTAACTTACCTGATAAGCTATTTTAACAGTTTTTCATGAGCTGGCTGTAGGGAATAGTTTTGACATAGTTTATTTGAATTTTAACAAGGCATGTGACTTAGTTTCTCATGAGAGATTATTGTATAAGCTGGAACATATTGGAATTACTGGAAAGATTTTAAAATGGATCATAGGATGGCTGCATGGTAGAAGATAAAGAGAGTTGTGACTAATGGATATTCTTCAGATTGGTGTAACATCAGAAGTGGGGCCCCCAAGAATCGGTTCTTGGACTAGTAATAGTAATCGTGGCATGTGATGCAAGGAAGCAAGCGTATGAGCTTATGTAGCATCAGCCAAAAAAAAAAAAAAAAAAAATTCACACAACCATTCCCTCTAAATGTTTGTCCAGTTCCCCCTTAAAGTTATTTAACCTATCAACTTGCACAATGACAGATGGAAGTTTGTTCCAGCAATTAACCACCCGCTGGCTAAAGGCAAATTTCCGCACATCTATTCTACAGCTTGAAAATCAAAAGTGTTGCTTTTGATTTTCATAAGTGACATTGACGAAGGAATAGAGGGCGTGATGTCAAAATTTGCAAAGATTGGGAGAGTTATTAATGATCAGTGCCAAGCTGCACTCTTTCAGGATGACTTGAACAGGCATAAAAAATGGTCAGAAAACTGGAAACTGTTTTAATGCAGCAAAATTCAAAGTCTTACACTTGGAGAATAGCAACACCGAAACCCCGAAATAACATACACTTGGTGGGATTGAACTGAAAACAGTAGAGCAAGAAGGGTATCTGGGTGTTACAATGCAAGTGTTACAATACCCAGAACTTCAGATGTGAATTCTCCGAGCAGTGTAAACAGGCAGCAAGGAAAGCCCATGATGTCCTATCAATGATATTTCAGACAATATCCTGTAGAGATAGGAAGGTCATAATTGCATTGTACAATAGACTGCCGAAATAATGGCACCCAAATAGCGGAACATTCGAACTAATGGCACATTGAGATTAGGTGTTTACAGTGCAGCTGTCTTGCAGTGCCGAAAAAAGAAAATGATAAATCATGTGATTACTATACAGTGAAACTTCTCCTAACGGACACCTCTCTTTAACGGACATCTCTCTACAACGGACATTTTCAAATTCCCCAACTCACCTCTATTGGTTTTAACGTGTTTTCAGCTTCTGTCTAGCGGACATTCTCTGTAACGGACGCGGACAGGCAATCTGCACTGTTTCGTTTAGATTAGCACTTAATTTGATCTCCCCATAATGGACTGCGGGAGAGCTCACAGCCCTTTTTCTAGGAACGTTTCTTCCACGTATTGCCTCAATCGTGTGTTTATTTTCTATTTCCGATTTTCTGAATTTTATCAAGGCTTAGGTCGCGGTTCTAAACCCTTTTTCAAGAATTTTAGAGCACGTGTAAAACTTCTGATGAATTCGGTGTGCAGGGGGGGTGGAATTTGGTCGGCCTTTCGTCTTTTCAATTTCAGTTTTCAGTTTTGTTCAGTGTCGTGTGAAGTGCACAATGTCTTCTCGTAAACATTTAACTTTAAAAGATAAAGTCGAACTCATTAATGCGTATGATTGGCAAAAAAATAGTGTTCGCAATCTCGCTGCAAAATTCAAAATCGGGAAAACGCAGGTAAGCGACATCCTAAAGAAAAAAAAATGAACTGCTCAAACAATTTTGGCAACACGGAAATGATCAGGTTCAAAAATCATTCCCGAAAACTGTTAGACTTCAAATTGACAATGTTACGTATGAGTGGTTTTGTCGCGCACGTGCTAAAAAAATTCCCATTAATGGCTCTATTATTAGGGAAAAGGCTTCGGAGGTTGCGAAATCTATGGGAGTAAATGAGTTCAAAGCTTCTGTGGGATGGCTAGACAAGTTCAAAACTCGGCATAAAATTTCTTGGAAAACCGTAAGTGGTGAAGGTGGATCTGTTGATACTGGGGTTGTAACAGAGTGGACCATCAAATTGGAAGATTTATGTCGTGATTTTGAAGCTAAGGATATTTACAACTGTGACGAAACAGGGTTGTTTTTTAAAGCTCTTCCTGAAAAAACAGTCTAAAAAACGAAAAGTGCCAGGGCGGAAAAATTTGTAAGGAACGCTTGACTGTACTATTGTGTACAAATATGCTGGGAGACTTTGAACAACCTCTTGTTATAGGAAAACCACAAAATCCTCGTTGTTTCAAGGGCATAAAGTTGAATCTTTTGAATGTTGACTGGAAGTCTAATAAAAAAGCGTGGATGACACGAGATATCATGAGCGAATGGATAAGTCACTTTAACCAAAACATGATTAGTCAAAACAGAAAAATTATTCTTTTCATGGATAATGCTGCATCTCACCCGCACATTGAATTGTCCAACATTCAAATCGTTTTTCTGCCACCAAACACATCTGCAGAATGTCAGCCCTTGGATCTAGGGATAATAAAAAAAATTAAACTTCACTACAGAAAACGTGTTTTAAGACATCTCATTGCAAACATGAGCGAGTGACCTTGAAAAGAAACTCAGCATCCTAGATGCGATTCAATGGATTTCCTCTTCAGTAAACACAATTAGAAAACAAACTGTCGTGAACTGTTTTGTAAAGTCTAGCTTCTCAAACGCAAAAATTGAAGTTGTGAACAGCAATGTGGAGCACCAAGAAGAACAAGAACTTCAACATGTTGAAGTTCTTGTTCTTGTTCAGATAGATGTTGAAGTTCTTGTTCTTCTACATCTATTGACAATGTACGATACTTCAGCTACAAGTGACCCTGGCTACAAAGATATAGACTCGAACCTCACTACAGAAGATGGTGCTGTAGATATCAATGACATTATCATCGATATTTTTCAAGAAGTTCCTCATGAGGATGAAGAAATGGAAGGAGGTCATTCTGTCGAAGAACATATTAACGACGAACCACCGATGAAAATAGAAGCGCTCATACAAATTAATCGTTTAAAAATGTTTTTCGCCGCTGAAGAAGATACTGAAGGACTTTCGATGGTTTCTTCGCTCCAAACAAATGTTGAAAACAAAATTATCAGCCGGAAGAAGGTGCAGAAGAAAATAAGTGATTACTGTATGTATTTTTCTTAGGATAAAGTCATAATATGCATAGCATAATTGTATGTATATTATTTACAAAAATATTGTGCAAAATCTGTATATAATTTAATTTAATTTTACATTAAACGTTTAACGATTTTTCTTTATCTCTTGTGTATGTAATTGTATATTATTTACAAAAATATTGTTCAAAATTTGTATATATTTTAATTTAATTTTACATTAAACGTTTAACGATTTTTTTCTTTCTTTCTTTTTTTTTTTTCTCCCTCAGACTTCTTGTTAGCGGACACTTCTCTCTAACGGACAAATTTTCGTTCCCCATGGCTGTCCGTTAAAGGGAAGTTTCACTGTATTTGTTTACGTTCACTATTTTGAAAGTGAATTCTGTACTGATATCATGCATTATACCACTGTTGTTTTACATTTATTTTAAATTAAAAACCCCTCACTATGGCTCCTAAAGTTAATAAACCTCATGCAGAGAAGAAAAGAAGAACAACATTAAAGCTTAATGACAAATTTGTTATAATCGAACTACAGGTAACTCTCGGTTTAGAACGTTCGATTTACGAACATTCACTATAACAAACGTCACAATTCATTCAAAATTTCTTAAAGTCGCCAATAGATACAGTTCCTTATAAAACGAAATGCCAAATATATAGTGAACATAATTGTAAGATTTAAATAAATAAACTTTTTAAAAATTTATTTATTGCAATAATTATCAGAAAATTATTTGATAATTAAACTAAGGCATACAACATTTATAATACATTGCAAAACATTGCTGGTGCCTGGGGGCGATGTGAAGGAAACAAACTTAAGTGGTGTGTGTGGAAAAATTTGTGTCCACAGTTTGTGCATAATTTAAAATGATTTTGAGGAGCCAATAGAACCTGTGACTGAAGAAATTGTTTAATTGGGAAATAAAATGGACCTTGACCTTGATCTGACTGATGTGAGAGGGCTTTTGGACTCGCATTTTGAGGAATTAATAACCAGTGAAATAATTGAAATAGAGACACATCTAAATTCTGAAGTAACAGAAGAACCTGATATTTCACACCCTCCCCGAACATTTACAAGGCAGAAAATGGCTGCAGCTTTTTAATCAATTTCTGAGGGGTTGGCAATCTTTGAAGAAGAAGATGCAAATATGGAAAGAATTGCAAAAGTGAAAAGAGGCATTTATGACTGTCTAGCATGCTACAGTGAGATTTCTGAAGAAAAAATGAAACTAACTGTGCAATCTTCTATAAAAACATATTTTAAAAAAGCAGAAAATCCAGCTGTTTCTTCATTATCAGATGCCCTTCCATCTACCTCATCTGCACCTAGTGTCACTTATGTGGAAAATATTGAACTCTGATGAAGATATTGATGAGTAAAAATTGAATACATATGTTCAGTACATAATTATGTTAGTACTCATTTTCGTTATTTCTATGTTGTAACTCTTTGTTTTTAATTAAAATTAACAAGTACGATATCATGTTTTTTTATTCTTTTCTTATTTTATTTTACATTATGTATTGTATACGATAAACCATAATACTTACATGCATTATAATAAAACATATTGTATAGACCATTCAGTGTTTAGTACATGGTTTTAATGCTTTAAAATGGCTGCTAACGTACATGATATGTACAGTAATACCCCGACTTACGCTACCCCGACTTACGCGAACTCGGAGTTACGCGGTTCTTGATTTTTTTCGTTTGGCAACGCTGCCGCCCACTATCTTCAAGGTCATTTTTCATATGTTATCGATATACGGTGCGACGGCAGAGAATGAGAGCGAAAGATGAACAAAATTCAACTTTGCTGCTTTTATGTTTTTTATATCAGTGAAGGGGAAACACATTTCACCATAATAACGTAAAAACCAACACAATTCCAGCTATCGGTATAATCGCAAATGCAATTAGATCGAGTTTACTACCAGTTTATAACAGATTTCACTAGCAGAAACGCAACTGGACTTTTATTGTCTTATGGTAGTAACCCCTAGAAATGTGAGGTGTTAATAGTGTATCTCTGCCTCTATGGTGTTGTTTATTCAGTTGCTACATGCGCGCAGCTTTGTTTATGCGTATCAAGCGTGCCTCCTCGTTTTGTAATTGTGCTTTATTCCCTAAAAATGAGTAAAATACTTAATTAAAAGGTGTGAAAAGGAAGCGTCCTGGTGAAGACACTGCAGATTCAGAGAGAAAAAGAAAAGCAATTATCGATAAACAGGCGGACTGGGTCAAAAATTCTTACCCGGGAAAATTTATAGTGGCGTCATACTATGGTTTATGGCCAAAATCACACTGGCCCACCGGGGTTTCCCCGGTAAGGCTTATGGCCAGTCCACTTCTGTCGATAGAGAAAAAATATGAAATTGTGAAACGCTTTGAGCGAAATGAAAGACCATGTGATATTGCACGTGCTACAGGCCTAAACGAAGCAAAGGCGAAAAGCACATGACAATTGCAAACTTGACAGGTTGAAAATTGAAAAGGGCTCAATTGTAAAGGGCTTAAAAATTTTAGAAAACATAGACTCCAACGAAGGACGCGTTATAGCTACAAAGCAAGGAATAAAAAAATTATTAGCTTGCTACGAAGAAATTCTGCGTGAAAAAAAGAACGCGCTGTGTCGTCAGACGAATTTGTTAGATTTTATGAAGCCATCGACATCGAAATAACTTTTTTACGTAACTCATTTGTTTTTTTTTAATACATATTTTGTATTAATATGTATAAAGAACTGCAATTTTATTAATATTTTTCTTCTAAACTAGTGTTTTTGTTAGTCCTTGGTCCCAATTAAGCAAAATTTATATGTATTTATATGCAAAGTTGTACCCCGACTTACGCGAATTCGACTTACGCGATTTTCGTCGGACCCACCTATCGCGTAACTTCGTGGTATTACTGTATTATAAAAGCGTAACAATGCAAAATACACATAACGAATAAAATGTATAACGAACAGCGTCTTGGAGCGGAACTCTTTCATAAACCGAGAGTTGCCTGTATTATATTACGGTTAGCCGGAAAGTTAATTCATATATCCATGTGTATTGTGTCTATAAATCGTGCATGTTCTCTGGTCGATTTACCTCTTTTGCTGGACAAAAAACCTCAGTTTCCTGAGGAAAACACCTTGCTATCTACGCCGAGACTGACTAACTCAGCCACCGAGTGAAAAAAGCTGATAAAAGTTCGTCATGTCATTGACAGGTTTCAAATGTCACTGTCCTCCCCACACTGGGTGGAAAAACCCAGTGTGGGGAGGACAGTGACGTAACCACTGTGCTACCCGCACAGACTAAACTTGATATAATAAATAAAATAGAATGGGGTGTAAGTAGTAGTGTATTAATGGCAGAATATGACATTGAATCATCAACATGTTTATGATTTTTTTACGTGCAGTTAATAAAATTGCATTCTTAAGCTATTTCTTATTTAGCGTCATTATTTCTACATTAAATATATTAAAAATAAAACTTTCTAGATAATGTAAAAATTGAAATAACGGTACCTTGAATCCCAGAAGGTGCAGTTATTCTGAAAGTCTACTGTATAATGCAATTGTATGACTGCATATGGAATATTGTGTCCACATATTGAGACCTCATCTGATAAAAGACATAGAGCTTCTCAAAAGGGTCCAAAGACAGGCAGCTCTCATGATGAAATTGGCAAAAGGGCCACTGTATGAGGTAAGACTATGAAGTATGAAGGCAAAATTCTCGCTGTTATAAAGAATTCAGAACTAGGGGCCAAAATTCAAATTATAGAGGAAAAGGTTTAGACTAGATTGTAGGAAGGTTTCTTTCAGCCAGCGAGTTGCTGATTACTGGAACAAGTTTCCTCCACAGGTGGTTGCAGCCAACATTTTAAAGAAATTCAAAAAGTCAACTGGATAGGTACTTGTGGGTGAAGCATGTGATTTGTATTTTCTTATTTACTTTTTTTCTCTTTTTTTTTTTTTGTTTTGCTGGTGCAGCCAAAGCCTGTGGCAAATACTTAATCCTTAATATGCCTATTTTTATGGAGTGGGAAGCAACAGTATTACCCTTCATATACATGGAAATCGTAATTCATTACTGTAATTCCATACCAATTAAATTATATTGATGTATTCTATGTTAATGTTATTTACATAAAAAAATTAGTTGCAAATTTCTCTGATTATTCAGCTGATACTACGTCAAAATCCAAGTTCTTCCTTAATTTAATTTAGATTTCCCAGTTTTTGTCCTGATAATAACTTCAGGGACTCACATCTGGCTGGTGAGTATGGGCTTGGGACACCCATGGTCCTGAGCTGGATATCATCATTCTTGTTTTTCTTGGTGATTCCCTTCTACTTATCTCTCTCTCTCTCTCTCTCTCTCTCTCTCTCTCTCTCTCTCTCTCTCTCTCTCTCTCTCTCTCTCTCTCTGTCTCTCTCTCTCTCTCTCTCTCTCTCGGGATAATTCAGAAATTTTTTTTTTTTTTTTTTTGGCTGGTGCAGCATAAACTTCAGGCTTCCTTGAACCATATGGCTAATAATAATAATACAATTCCACAGGGATAATTCAGAAATGTTGCCATGATAAGTTACTGAACTGTCATGGGTTTTTAAATTGTCAAAATTTGGTCTATTTTTAATATGTTAAGACTAATGAAGTAATCTTTCATTTTAAGTCTTACTATTTCCTTTAACTTAAATGTTGGTCAATAATGCCCTTTTGAACTAAGTATTTATATTTCAAATATAAATAATTAGAAAAAGCACTGTATTTTATAATTCATCATATTTAGTTACTAATGTTTTCAATAGATGGCGCCAGTTAGCACTGGTCATGGCCATGTTGTAAGAAAGCAAACTTATACAGCAAAAAAAAAATAAAAAATATTATTATTATTAATAGCCATATGGTGCAAGGAAGCCTTATGCTGCACCAGGAAAAAAAAAGTTCCCGAGTTACCCTGAGACCCTGTAAATAATTTCTTTTTTTACTTTCATTTGGTCCCTTTTAGCACATTCAGGGAAATTATTGCAGGTTTTTTATTTTTATATATTTATTATTATTAATTTTTTAAATATGGGAATTATTCCAATTCCAAGTTTTTTTTTTTTCCCCTACAATATAGTTCTTTCTGATGAAGTTTCATTCCAACATTTGTAATGAAATTTCCATCAAGACAGCACTATCTGGGGGCATTTATTGATTTGTTTCAAAGCTTTGTTTCTTAAGTTCTTATTGGTAAATACTTCATGATTGACATTGTCATAGCAGAAAACCACAGCCTCCTCACCCAGCTCCATGGCATGGTTTAGTATTTATTGAAATGTTCTGTCTTTTGTTTTTTTCATTTATTGAGGCCAAGTTCCTGAAAACATTATATCCTGGCAAATGAAGTCCTTCTTTATGCAATTTTTTTGAAGGAGTTTATGTTTTGGCATTTAGTTTTATTAGGTTTTGGCTTTTGCTCTAACAAAGGTTTTCTGAAAAGATTTTCTGACAAGAGAGATGGTAACAGTCTTGGCAAATTATCTTCTGTTAGTGACTTTTCATTTTATTTTAATTTTTTATTTCACAAATTTTTGCTCTCTTTTACTGCACTTGCCGCAGAGGGGACAAGATGATCCCAGCATGCATATTTATCTTTTTTTGTGATTGCTTTCCAAATATTGTTTAAAAGTGAATGCTGTGTAGTGTTAAAATGCATGTTCTCAAAATGTTAAATTTCAACCACTGCATCTCAATCCCCAGTAGGTCTCAAAGGATATCCTGGAAGGTTGTAGCATACCATAATAAATTAAGAACTTGTATAAACATAATATTTGAACAAAGAATTGAATTAATCTGTGGCCAGTAAGGTCAATCCTGGCAGAACAATTCCGGATTTTATTATACTGAAAATGAGTTGCCAGAAGTAGTTGGGTGAAAAACACTGAATATACTGTGGATTAAGAGGACTATCATTGCATTATTAGAAATATGGATTCGCAGGTACTAAATTAAATAAATTCAGTGTATGGAAAAGTAAGAATGTCTAGTTAATTGAGATTTAAATGATATTAAGGAGTGTTTGCAGGGATACATATTTACTTTATTAGAAATTTGCATTTTTTTATAAAAGCCATCCTAATTTTTATTTTTATCATACATTTTCATTTTCAGCTTTAAAGTAGAAATATTTTTTTTTAATTTCAGGTTGGGAATTGGGAAAAGCAGCAAAGTGAAGGAAAAGGTAAGCCAAACTATTCAGACATTAGTGCTTTATGATGTATATATGTGCGTGTACACATGCACCACATAAATTGTCTAAGGTAAATAAAACTAATCCACCATGGACTGCAAAAATAATTTGTTAATACAAAATGTTGTTTTTAGTCTCATTTCATGCTAAAAATATGTGAATAGGTAATAACTTTTTTTTAATGAAACAGAGACATTAAAAAATCATAAGTTCCACGATTAGCAAGCATAGAGAATGAGTAAAATATCACTATAAAGTTGCATACCTTGATGCAGTTAAATAAATAAGTAAATATATAAATTTTCATTCATTCTTTATGTGGTTAAGGCCAGAAGAGTTTATATATTTATTTTGACTGCAAACATACTGAATTAATTTTTAAGGGCAATCAGGTTTTTGGTGCCACAGTTCACAATGGATTGTTCATTTTTTGTGGCAGTGAATGGGCTCAACCCTTTACTTGTGACGTGCATGTTCGCCACTAGACCATGGCAAACCCTGTAATAAAATGAGATTAAATAAGGAATTCCCTCCATTTACAGTCATAAACATATCTTTATATTCTTCAACATTGTCATTCAAACTGTCAAACTATCAGTGGTAACACCCCCAACTTGACTTACAACTGCTGAACTTAATAATTTCCCACATTTAAAATGATGCTTTTCATTGCGAGACAGCCCTTAACTTCTCTGCAGCTTATGTTTTAATCTAATGCATTAAACTTTGAGTGTGTGTGTAGGCACTTCTTGAAAGTCACACACGATAGATTTTAGCAGAGGCAAAAAACTTCACACCTTGGTTTTCAAATGCAGTCAGATATTGCTTGTTTAATGGTGTTTCATCCACTGTGGTAATCACTTTCATTGTCCACATTTATGTGGCAGCCTCGGGGTTTAAGCAAGCCATACATGCTTTCACAACAATCAGGCTCAAGCAAGTGTATTGTAATTGCTTGAGCATATACAACAAGATTCGGTACATGATTTCTCTGACCCATAACTGGAAACAGAAATGCATGTCAGCTGGACTTGGCCCTGCAGTTTCACCTTGAACTGCATGCATCTCTGCCACTTCACTGTACAGGAGTAGTTTATTTTTGTGCAAGTTTTTTGTGTGTTTTTATGTATTTTTACTGTTAGACATGTCTGTGAACAGGAAAAACGATGCACAGAGTGCAAAATTAACTAAGACCTGAAATGCCCTTACATTAGAAATTTAATATGACAGTTTATGAACTGTCTAATAAATCTGAGTTGTTTCATCCAACTGTGAGAATGATTTTGAAAGACAGATTTTAATATTTAAATATTTAGATGAATAAACTTTTAATTTTGTGGATAAATGATCAGACAATATATGAAGCAATGATTTGGTTAAGGAAGAATCTTTTTCAGGCACTTCAGAATAAACATGGAGAAACATTCAAGAACAATTCTTTTAACACTAGCAAGAGTTTATTGTGGTGCATCATGTCCCTAGCATGCCTTGTTGGGTTGATTTTCAGACTGGTGCATATACCATTGGAAGCAGCTTAAGTATCAATTTTGCCTCTACTTGCAGCCTTAGCCTTCTATTAAACTAATAGTCTTCCCAAACTGTCAGTTTTCCCAATACACTTAACACTTCCAAAAGTGCATAATGTATTCTCTCAAATATATCAGAACCTGTACCATAATCACTAAATTAACCATTTATATCATGGAATATTAAAAGTCTCGTCAGTTGCTGCAATATTTATTTTAACATGGAATATTAAAATTTGCATTTTTGGTCTTTCTTTGTCGTACACCAAATCCTTTTATGGAATTCACTGAATTGTCATACTCACCAAGTTGTACTGCAGATTGTCCTTTCATGAAATTGTCGAATACAGCAAATTGCCACAAACTCAATTGTCTTGCACTTAATTGTTATACAATGAATTGCTCAATTGCCTTTCACTGAATTTAACTTGAATTTTATATAAAGTCTCAATATTTACTTACTAATAAATACCATTTCTTAATTTTGAAGATTTTATTTGAATGTTTAACTAAGTGAAAGTTCAAAATATAATAAGGTTTACCTTATTTGCCGTTACGGGCAATTTCACTTGTGGTCCACCTTTAAAACTAAACTTCATTTTATTTTATTGAGTTTCTCAAATTATCTTAAGTTCTTAGCTTACTGCAAAAAAATTTTATCAGTTTTCAAATTAATTGTTAACATGCTAGTTGCCTGTTGATAAGAGTTCATAGTAAATCCAGAAATGTTACTGCTTCAGTGAGAATATACATTTAAAGATATTCTTTGTGTGCTATATAAATTGTGTATGGTTTGTTATTTAAAGGCAGCTTACTAATAATGATTTTAATTATGTTAATTAACGTCATTAAGGCACCCCCGTAGCCAGGTGGGAAGGAGCAGCAGTGCGTAGCGCACGCACGCTTCTTGATTAGACCGGGGTTTGAGCCCGTCACCACTAAATATGGAGGATGCGGAAAGGTCAGGGAATGACCACCACATATTCCCAAAGCAATATGGCCTTAATTGCTAATGCTCCTAAAAACCAAATAACAATAACATTAATGTCATTATTAGCAAACTAAATTTAAATAACAAACTGTGCAGAGTATAAGTGTGCTATTCACTATTCATTATATTTTTTCTAAATATGTATTGTAAATGTGAGATTTTCAGTAAAGCGAGTTGCCAGTTTGTTTACATTCATTCAGCAACATCTGGTCAGTATTTATAGTATTGTAAAAAGAAATTTGGCACTGTTACATTATTTTGTGCATTTTACAAAATTTGCCTAAGATCTGAAAAATAGTGTGAAACCTCACTAAAAATTAATGCAGAAAAATTATTGCTGAAGCTGAATAATTCTGAGCATTTTGAGGTAGATGGGAATGTGCTTCTGTTGTGTTTGTATTTTCTTTGTAGCACTTGATGGTTACAACAGTCTGAAGAGACTATTTTAATTGATGAGTGTATAACAATTTATAGAAACTGATGCATCTGTATACAGTCAGGTATGCTACAATGAACAAATGCTACAACAAACAGTTTTTATCAGTAAAATCAGGATGCTACAATGAATGCGGAGGAATACTATTGGCCGACTTAGCACACGCATGTGCATGACGTGTTGATTAGACCGCTTCCTGCTCTAATTTCCCACTTTGATTAGAGCGTCGGTTATCATCTTTGTTATCGTTTGTAGGGTTCAGTTATCTGCTTATTTGCCCTTTAGCAGTAAAAATATATTTTTTTAATTATTCTGCTATATAATTTTAGCCATGAGCCAGCAAAATAGAATGAGAAAGCCAATTAACTTAGAGATTAAGAAAGAAATAATTTCCAAGCAAGAAAGTGGAAAAAGTGTAGGATATCTAAGTGCTGAATATGGTATGGCTAAATCAACAATCAGTACAATTTTAAAAAACAAGGAAGAAATAAAAAGTGCACAGGTTGCAAATCTCTAGATTTTATGATTTTTTATTAGGGAAAGTTTGTTTATATTTTTATTGGGGGAATATTGTTTATGCTTTTCAAATTTTATGTACAGTGTATAAAAGTTAGATAAATTCATTTTATATTATTTTTACACTTATATTTTTCATTTCGTATTATATTTTTCCTGTTTAAATCATTGTATTGGATGATAACTTTGCTCTAGACTGCGGGCCTGGATTATCCCTAAATACATATATTTCAATGTATGCTAGAACGAGCAAATGCTATAATGAATGAGGTTCTAGAACCAATTACATTCATTCTAGCATACTCCACTATATTTATTTATTAAATAAATGTCTTCCTAGAACATATCTCAAGTTGTAACATCAGGTATGTGAAAAAATATGTTCCACATTGTAATTGTCTATGCCATTCTTGATTTTTGAGAGCATCATAAATGCAAGGCAGGGACTGCCTTGAGTCTTCCTTTCATTCTATAAATTAAATGCATAGAAATATATTTAGAATTTTGTTGTAACTAAGGAGAGGTTATTATTGAAATTGGCAGTTCGGCTTAATCAAAGAGTAGTCTTCACCATTGTTAGCCATATTACTTTGTGAAAATGGCATGCTAGTTCCTGAAAATAAAATTTAAATTATTACATTTTTAATAAAAGTTAATTTTTAATGAGTTGCATGTATTATATTTTAAAACAGTGCTCTTATTGTAATATAGTAGTGTTTTTATGCTGAATGTATTCATCTTATTAAATTTTTATCTAGATGAAGAGGATAGCACAAATTGGAGAAACAACAGCTGAAATTGGTAGTAACATGCATACACTCACATTTTAAATATGTATTTCTTAATTACAAATCAAAAATTTTGTACATTTTTGTAAATAAACATTTACAGTGTTATGGGCAATGAGTATTCTTTCACCAAGTAGTTATTCATGTTTTTATAATCTCAGTATATGACAAGGTATCAAAAAGTTTGTACCCTGAGCTAGATAAAACATCATGAGGAAGATGCCATTTTTAATATAAGTTGTCTACATATTCAATAACTAACATGTGAAATTTCATTCCCATAGGTGATCTACGCCAGAGGTGGAGCCCAGAATCTGAGGAAGGTTGCTGGTTGACAAAGTGGAGTATCAAGCAGTGAACAAGTTCCTGCATTTTTGCAGGGCAAGAAAGCTCAGGAAATTGGCAAAGAAATGAAAGCTGTGTATGAGCAGAATTTTCCATCCTATGACTGTAAAAAAGTGGAAATGGGAGTGCCAGTGCAGTTGTACAAGTGTCTTTGACGAGCCAAGGGAAGGAAGGCCAACAACATCTGCAGACGGTGAGATGGTTGCAAAGGTTGAGCAGCTGGTGCTGAGTGACAGACATGTGACAATTCATTTCATTGCAAATGCAGTGGGAATTAGTTATGGGTCTGCCCACAGCATTTTACATGACCTAAGGTCTCTGCACAATGAGTTCCAAGATTGCTGACGTCTTTGCAGAAGCAATGTCGAATGCAAATGTTCTCGCCAACTGTTGGATTTGTGTAATGCGAATGTTGAAAACTTTTTTGATTGGTTGGTGACAAATGACCAATGCTGGGTGTATTAGTATGATCAGAGACTAAAGATGTGTCAAAGCAGTGGAAGCGCACCTCCTAAAAAGGCAAAGACCACTCAATCTGTGAAGAAGGTGATATTGTCCTTGTTTTGGGACAAAAAAGGGATTATCCTGACAGATTACCTACATCATGGTTCCACGCTTATCGGAGAATACTACAGAAATCTTTTGAAAAAGTTACATGTTGCTTTGAAAGTGAAAAGGCGTGGAATGTTAACCAGGGGTGTTTGTCTTCTGTCAGACAATGCACCAGCTCACACGGCCATTCCCACCACCAACTTTGTTGCCCAGTGCAGCATCGAACTACTGCAGCACCCACCCTATTCTGACCTAGCACCATCACACTTCTTGTTTCGAGAAATGAAGAAACCATTGTGTAGATACTGCTATGATTTATCTCAGGAAGCCATCAGTGAAATAGAATCATGGTTTCAGGCTTAAAAGTGCAGACTTCTATGATCAAGGCATTAAACAACTGATCCATAGATGGGAGAAATGTGTTTCTATATGTGGAGAGTACATAGAAAAGGATTAAAGTTCCTGTGAAGTTTCACCTTTCTGGGGCTATTATTTCTAGGTAAGAATACAAACATTTTGATACCCCTCATACATAATCTACTGAATTGATCGTTGAGCCCTGAGATCTTCATTTTGCTATTTAAGCTGCTCAAATTTGTTACTATTCTGTTTGAGGGAGCACTTTATTTTTTCAATTTGCTACTGACATTTACAATTGCAGATATATTTCAGAACTGTGTTTGTTTATTATAAAATTATAAATACACAAAAATACATCATTATGCATATATTTCTGCATCATTATATTTCTACTTAGAAAATACATTAGTACAGGAGAGCATAAATTCAAACAACCCATATCTTTGATTAAACCAGCACAGAAGAAACCACACAAGTTGTGCGATTTTGTAACAGACTCGTGAGAGCCATCTTTCAACAGATGAAGTTTGTTTGGTTTTTTTTGTTTTTTTAGGAGCATTAGCAACTAAGGCCATATTGTTCCGGGGATATGTGATGGTCATTCCCTGACCTTTGTGCATCCTCCGTATTTGGTGGTCACGGGCTCGAACCCCAGTCTAATCAAGAAGCGTGTGCTACGCACTGCTGCTCCTGCTCACCTGGATACAGAGGCGCCTAACAGATGAAGTACAAACATGCATTTCTTGCAAGTGCAATGAATATTCATTGTCAAACTATGTGGTGTTTCATTCTTATTTAACTTGCTAGAATGAATTTTTTATTGCATTTCCCAGATCTCCTGTGCCATATAAATTGATGGTATCTCATCTAGTGGGATGGTTCCATGACACGACATGGGAAGTGTGCAGGACAAAACATTCTGTTCGGCCATCAGTGAAATGGTGTCAGCAATATTTGTCAGATTTATCTTGACAAATATCTCCACAAAAATCCCTAAGAAAACTTGCAACAGTGAATAATCTTATGAACATGTATGTTAGGCTACAAAGATTTTAAAACTCCATCTGTATCATGTACACGTCATGCAGGAACTCAAGGAATCCGACAGAGAAAAACATTCGATACTATAGGTGGTTTACATGCTTCATTTGAGAGTATATTAACATTTTAGACGAAGTTTTCTATACTGATGAAGTGGGTTTTCAACTATATAGATATGTTAATACTCAAATGAGTAGAATATGGAGTGTGGAAAATCCACATCTTTCACAAAAGACTACACTCCTTGAACGTATGGTGTTCTGTCTCTTGATGGAAAATTATTGGTCTCATTTTCTTTAGTGATATAGTAACTGCTGAACGTTACCAGGAAATAGTGCATTTCGTATACTTATTAGAAAGATGAACAACTGTTTTCAACATGTAGCTATGGGTCATAGCAAATTCAAATATGCAAATGTTTCCCTAATTCTTTGGTGATCGCATTTTCTCGAAATGATTTGATATATATAATATGTATGTAATTTATAAATTATTTTTTAATGTTGTTAATTTTATAAGAAATGATTGATGTTGCATGAAATAAGGTTATTACAAAGTGCTGTAGAACGATTAAAGGTTGTCTACTTGATAAAGTAAAAGTTCATCTGATAGAATGAAAGTAATCTTATTTACTTTACAGTTATGCCTTCTTGGGTAGCACAGTAGAATTGCTGTACCCCCCCCCCCCCAACATTAGGTGGAAAAGACCCGAGTTTGAGTCCCGTTGACACGAGTTTTTATGTGCCTTTTTCACAGCTGAGTTAGTTGGTCTCAGGGAATAGCATGTTTTTCTCCCAGGAACTCTGGATTTTTATTCAGCAAACAGCAAATAACTACAGAACACAATTTACAGGCATATTACATATTAGTACAGGCATAATATGGCCCAAGTTGCTGATGTGCCTAAAACCTGATAGCAAACAATAAGCTGATAAACTTATTATTATCAGGATGAGTATTTTGCATCTACATTCACACATGAGAAGTTATTCAATGAGGGGAGTGCCAGAAGTTTATCAAACTAACAGGGAGCGATGTTTTCTTGCTGCTTATATATAGGCAGCACGAGAACATCATTACATACAAGAATCCAAAAACATAAAAGCGGTTTAAAAGTAGCCATAAATAACAAAGAAAAAACAGACTGAACAGAAAAAAAATAATAGTTCCAAATTGGTAGCTCACCACCAATTTGGAACTATTATTCACCAGGACATTACCCCTCCTTCAAAAACGCGATAATAATTGACAAACGACACAAATTTTAAATTAGAAACCAGTAAGACACTAGCAGTGAGATCAACAGATCAATAAACGTGCACAGACCAATAATAATTCTGAAGAATGGGACCTAAAACAAATATCCTATAAGTTCAACTTTAACAACAGAACATTACACCCCCCCCCCAAAAAATCCAAGACCTCTACTAACGGGGACGGGTATTCACGTACCCGGATTTCCGAGTGAAACCCCTTTCTTTCCCTTTCCTACCTTTTTTTTTGCCAAAAAAACATCTACAATTTCCAAATTCCCAAACTATGTGTAATACGGTGAGGCAGGAAATTTTTCCTTTCCCCACCCTACTTCACCCTTTTTAGACTACTCAGCACCTCTCCCCCCAACCACCACACTCTTGAAATACAGCAATGGAATGTGCCCGGGCTATAAAAGACGGCCTCAACACATATTCACCCTCCTTTGAAGATGGTATTAATGAAAAGCCCCCCCATCAGGCTATGTGTAATACGGTGAGGCAGGAAATTTTTCCTTTCCCCACCCTACTTCACCCTTTTTAGACTACTCAGCATCTCTCCCCCCGACCACCACACTCTTGAAATACAGCAATGGAATGTGCCCGGGCTATAAAAGACGGCCTCAACACATATTCACCCTCCTTTGAAGATGGTATTAATGAAAAGCCCCCATCAGGCTTCAGGACATCATCTCCCTTTATGCCTACAATTACTCCTCATGCAAGGACTTAGTACAAAAGCTGGCTTTTTCCTTTGTCCTCCCATATAATTGCAATTTCAACACCTGAATTACACCTCACCCGGATGCAGCTGTCCCTGAAGAAAACCCCAGGTAAGAGTATATTCTTCTGCCTTAAAATAAAATATATATTCCTTTAAAATTTCCAAAAATAGCATATACTACCCTTTTCAAAAAACCCACAAAGTTTATTTTAAAATCCATAATGAGATCGCAGATCCTCTACAAGGAAAAATTACCATAAATTATTAGCATTTGTCCGATTTTACAAAAATTAGCTGGTCTTGACTACTCAAGTTGTCTGTCTAATAAAGTTTCGAGACTTTGACCTCCACATATTTTTTTATGCTAACAGGGAGGTAAGCGATTTTGTAATAACTGAGAGCAAAGTGGAGAAGAAATTGTTCAAGTTAAACATAAAAAAGCCATCTGGGGTGGACTGGATCTATACGGCATTAAGGGTAAGTTGCTACAACGGATAAAGGGATGGTTGAGTGGGAGACGACAGTGGTAATCAATGGACACTGCTCCTCATGGACAAATGTCGTTAGTGGAGTTCCCCAGGGTTTGGTGTTGGGCTCATTGTTATTTTATATATTTATCAATGATATTGATGAATATATATCAGATTTAATGTCCAAGTTTGCAGATGATACAAAGGTTGTTAACAAGTAAAGCCAGTATGCTACTCCAACTGGATCTAGATAAGTTGGGAAAATGGGTTGAGAAGTGGCAACTGAAGTTTAACATTGACAAATGCAAAGTACTGCATGTGGGTAGCGATAACTGAAGAGAAACGTACCAACTGTGTGGTACTACACTCAGGGAAGTGAAAAACACCTGGGGGATAATTGTGCAGTCAAATATGAAGTTCGCTGAGCAGTTCAGACAAGCTTCCAGGGTAGGTGATGGACTCTCGTCAATGATATATAGGAAATTTTCTAGCAGGGACAGGGAGGTGATTATCCTGTTATACAAGACAATGGTCAGGCCACACCTAGAGTACTGTGTACAGGTCTGGAGGCCTCATTTTAGGTAGAGTTGCTAGAACGAGTACAAAGAAGGGCAACAAGGTTGTTGAGGGGAACAAAGGGGTGCTCTTACCAAGAAAGGCTTAAGTTCTGCAAATTGCAGTGCCTGGAGAGCAGACACCTAAAGGTGATCTGATTGAGGTGCTTAAAGCCTTGAATGGGATGAACAAGCTGAATGCTGATGGGATTCTTCCTCTTGCTCAGATTAAGAACTTGAGGGAGCATAAATTCAAGTTGAGGAAGACAGTTGTAGAATAGATGTGCGGAAATTTGCCTTTAGCCAGCGGGTAGTTGATTGGCAGAACAGACTTCCATCTTTTGTTGTGGAAGTTGATAGCCTAAATAAATTTAAGGCTAAGCTGGACATGCAGTTGGAACGAATGGAGGGGTGAAATGGGAGATTTTTTTTTTTTCTGGCTGATGCTGCATAAGCTTGCTTTCTTGCATCGTATACCTCTACTAATGCTAAATACTATAATCAAAATCATCAACCTATCTTTCCTAAATATGAGGTTTGATCATTTAATTCGCGGACTGGCGCAAGATCTTAAATGTCATATGTATTTTCCGTGGAGTTCTCGAAAAAGGCCGCCATAGCCTAGTGGTCAGGCACGTGGATGCATAAGTACACGTGCTTTGAGTGACCGGGGTTGAAGCCCGTGACTGCTGAATACGGTGCTGTTTCTTGTATTCTGTCTGTGTATCTTGTGAACTCTGACTGTTTGGTCGTACCGGAGTATAAACAGAAAATTTATTTATTTAAATACTCTCCCTTGAAATTTACATATTAAATGCTTCTTGCAAGCCATTTTTTGAAAACCTACAAATTTCTTCCAATGTGGCTCTGCGATCATCGTTGTGTCGGACGAGAACTGCTTGCCTTTCAGAGCTTTCTTCAGACGTGAAAACGAAAAAATCGCACAGGATTAAGTCCGCTGAATAAGGAGGATGTGGAAGATCTTTGGCACCTATGGCCAGGGCCACTGTAAGTGGGTAGGCGAGGTAAGCGTCACTTACGGGCCGGCAGTTGAGGAGGGTGCCAAATTTTATTTTGACACCTGTTTAACGAACTTCTTTATGGCGAAATTTTCTATTTGACGATATTTTTTGAATTCCCATTGGTAATTACATTTAAAATAGTTTCTGTATAACAAAGAAAATTTCCATATAACGAACAGATTACGAGAGACAACTGGGAATGCATTGTTAGCACCTCTGGTCTTCAGACAATTGAGGCAATTAGTTTGGCGCTTAATTCGTGCTACTAAGCAAGAATTAGAAGAAATGAAGAAGAAAACGGCATTTTTTTTAAACAGCTGACAAAAATTAACACCGCATGCAACCACTGATTCTTCTCTATACATTACTAGACGATTTCATTTGCATTAACAAAAGAATTGCTCATGCACGTTAACAGAAATGCTCCTTTTCTTTCTTTCTTTTTTTGTTTAGGGGATTGCTGTCCGCACCCCTGCTAATATCAAGAGAACATGATACTAACAACTCATACAATTACTGCAAAAAACATCAAATCGTTAAGAAACAACTTGAAAACAAACAAAAAGAATAATAATAACTTAACCTGAACAGCCCTCGCATGCGGCTGATGAGGTTAGGTTATTATTCATTAAACATCCACACTTTAAACACTTGTATTCCCAAGTTATTAGATTCGTGTCACGAATTAACTCAGCAATACTCACGTGTTGCTGAGTTATTTATTACTGTTATTTTCAAGGTCACAGTCATTCTACCGAGTCAGCCATTTTCATGAGATAAAGAACTACAGCAGTGCCACCTGCTTGTTCAGTGGGATTAGAAATTCGGCATAAATTGCGTAAAATTATTAAATTGCGACGCCACAATTGTATAAGAGCTACCACTTCTATATAGCTGCGTAAGGCTTGGCAGATCGGCAGCTTAAATCCCTAGCCCGGATAAATGGGGAGGATTGACGTCAGGAAGGGCATCCGGTCGTAAAAACTGCCAAACAAAAGGTGATTGATGGAAAGTAGACGTGTCAGGGCTACCGAACAAAGGACGGGTCCGGTTAAAGAGGTTAGTGCAGCTAGAAATGAAGGAGGAGTTGAAAAGTGTTAGAATAGGAACATTGAACATTGGGACGATGAATGGAAACAGCAGAGAGATTGTGGATTTGATGCAAAGAAGAAGAGTGAAGATCCTATGCCTACAAGAGACTAGGTGGAGGGGAAATAAAGCAAAACCCCATATGAACGTGGGAAGAAGGCGAGGATAAAGAGCAAGATTCCGAAGCTATTAGATTCACACTCACACCATTCAATTGCACTCTTACATCCATCCTTTTGCAAACGAAATAACACGCAATAACCGAGGTAGCGGAGCAGCACGACGACGACTAAACAACAGCACGATAATTTCGCATTTTACGCTAAAATCAGAAGCGAATTTGCATCCAATAAAGCAATGAGAAACGCAAAATGAGGTAAATTACGCATTTCCAGTAATAAGCCAATCACAGTACTCGACCAAACAATCACTCCATTCTTCTGTCACGCCCGCAACGGAGATACCATGTTTTGTAGTTCAGCCAGAATAAGGTACAGTGTATACAAAGGGTACTAGGAAAGTTTTGCAATACAGCTTTGTTTATTTAATTTTTTCAAAGTAATTTCCTCTACATTCAATACACCTCTCCATCCTCCGAAACCAATCTTTAAACCAGTTCTGCCAAGTTTCACTAGGGAGTAAAGTACACTCGTTGTCCCAAGCCCGTAGAAAGTCCTCATCACTGGAAAACCGCCTCCCTTTTAGCTTCATTTTCACATGCGGGAACAGTGCAAAGTCGCAGGGAGCAAGGTCTGGCCTGTAGGGAGGGTGCTCGAGAAGTTTCAGTCCTGTCGTGGTCAAATATTCGGTGCAGGCTTTGGCGCGGTGAGCTCGAGCATTATCGTGATGGCGGTACCAGGTGTCCATTCTTGACTTTGGCCGCAGGTTCTTCATAGATCCAATGACTTTAGGCAGGCATTGTTCAGTATACCACTTAGCTGTGACTGTCTTCTGCGTGTCCAAAACGACACGTTCCACAATTCCACTCGATTTGAAAAATACAGCTATCATTTTCTTCTTTACAGATCGGGATTTTCTGACAATTACGGGTGTGTCGTCATCATCAAAGACCCAAACTTTGTTTTGAGCCTTGGTCGGCAGATCGTAATAGTACAGCCAAGTCTCGTCACCTGTCACGATGTTGTTCACATACCGAGATTGTCCCTTATCAAACTTTTTTAACATCTCCCGGCACCAAGTCACACGTCGTGTCATCTGCTCTTCAGTCAGTTGATGCGGCACCCAGAGAGAACAAAGTTTCTTCACGTGCAAATGATCTTGCAGAATCGAACGAATTGCTGGTGCATTTAGGCCCAAAGTATCCTCTATCTGTTGGTAGGTCACTCGCCTGTTTTCGTCAAGCATTTTCCTCACAGCAGTAACGTTTTCCTCCGTAACTGACGTTCGTGGCCTTCCCGGCCTCTCAGAATCCTCCAGAGTGAAATTTCCCCTTTGGAATTCTCTATACCACCTGAATATCGTTGTAGGATGTGGACAATCATCATCATCTAGTGCAAGAGTCATTTCTTCTAAGCACTGGTCTATGGTTAAACCACGCACGAAATTATACCGCAAAACTGTCCTTATCTCATTTCGTGACCACGATGCCATCGCAAGCACTTTACACTCTCACTACTAATGAATAACTGAGCCCATCGACTTGGCGCGGCGGCTACTATGCACGTACGAACATGTCTCAACATGCAGCAACAAGCAGCTTCCTGTGATTCATTGTTGCGTCATATTGCAAAACTTTCCTAGTACCCTTTGTATGATACTTTTGTTTAGCAAGGCAATGTACAGCGTTTAGGGGATCTTCAAAAGAATTATATGAAAACGAAAATGGTACTGAAACAATTACTAAATTTGATTAAGTTATGGCAGAACATATTCGCCGTATTCAGAAATCTGAATCGAAAAATATCGTGCGTTATTTGGGTGATCAAATACAAAATGACATTATTGAAATAATTACACAAAATATTACAGATAAAATACTAGAAATGACTAGAGGTTATTGTACTTGTGATTGTACTACAATCACTGAAGACGAAAATAAAGATATGAATACAATCGTTCTAAATCAATAGCCTTAAAAATAACATCTTATAAGTTTCTTTGTTCAATTATAATTTGGCACAATACTTTAAGTAAAATTAATCTGGTAAGCAAGATGCTCAAAAAAAAAAAAAAAAAAAAGGATTCTGATATATATATATATATATATATATATATATGAAGCTCTTTAATGTATACAAAATATCACTGAATATTATAAAGAAAATAGGATAGAGGAAGCAATCCAAACAATTCTCGATTCGGCTAATAACATGGCTACTATCATTGACACTGAAGCTTCGTTTCCAGAAGTAAGCACTGTAAGAAAAGGATTGAAAAAACGTCATTTTGATTATGAAAGTAGACATGAAGCTATTCAGAATCCGCTATAAAATTTCAAAATTAATGGACACAATAATTTTCTCGCTTACATATATGAAATAACATGTAGAAAAATTTAAAATGTTTTAAACCATTTCTGAATTTAAAAAAAATGGTCAGATGACGATTTATTAAATCATTGCAAAGATTTACGTATTAAGTTAAGTGACATTGATCGTAATGAATCCGATATTGACGGTTTAGCATTATATGAAGAACTTAGAGTACTTGAAATTTATATTAAAGACAATGTTTCTCCATTTGAAGTTTTACAATATATTTTTAACCCTTAAAAATAATTTTTACTGATACTTTTCCAAATGTAGTAGATGCATATGATACTGAAACTAGTAAATAAACAAAAATTCTTAAAGAATTTTTCTAACTTTACCAGTTTCAGTTGCCTCAGGTGAACGGAGTTTTTCAAATTTAAAATTAATCAAAAATTCTTTACAATCGAAAACGTCTCATCAACGAGTCTCTAATTTCGCAATAATTTCAATAGAAAATGATCTTTTGGAACAAATAAACATAAATATAATAATTAATAAATTCGCACATCTTGAAGCAAGTAAACAAATTTGTATAAGTTTTTAGCATTATAATTTTCTTTTTGTTTTATTAATGTGGATACGATTAACTGTGATTTAGAATTTAATGATTTTTTTATATTTGTTTGTTGTTTGATTATACTGCATATGAGATATGTTGTAATACTTTTCTTTTCAAGAAATTAATAATAATTATTTACGCCTTTTTTATTTTTAATCCAAATATTCTGGGGCGGCAAATTTAACCCCAGGGGTTAAATTTGCCGCCCCTGGGTGTGCCAAGCCCATACTCACCCGATCAAGCCCATACTCACATCTGGTGAGTATGGGCTTGGCACACCCAGGGTCCTGAGCTGGATGTCATCATTCTTGTCTTTCTTGGTGATTTCCTTTTGATTCCTCCTCCTGCTCTTCTTCTTCCTCTCTCTCTCTCTCTCTCTCTCTCTCTCTCTCTCTCTCTCTCTCTCTCTCTCTCTCAGGGTAATTAAGAATTTTTTTTTAGCTGGTGCAGCCACATGTTTTACTGGGACTGGCCCACTTTCCCGTGGTGTGGACGACTTCCCAGAGTGATCTCTCCAGGTGATTGATGCTTCTGGGTAGCCAAGCGGCCAGAATATAATAGAATATGCACACTACTCATACAAACCTACACCAATCACATTTATAGCCATTTTGCAGTGATTCTGTCCCCAGTGACGTAAGGCTTAGTTGAACAGACGTTCCAGGTGCCGCCCTTTACATATAAACATGTCCGTTCTATTATGTCAGCATTAGTAGTCTGAACTAGGAGTTAGGACTACTAATGCTGTATTTATTGACAACAGTCCTGACATTACTGTAGACACAGTTAAGACAAACTATTCGTGTAAAGTTTATCACCCTGACACAGCCCTTTGATGAGCATTCCAGACAGAGAAAGCCTGTTCTGAAATCTGTTGGGATTAACTACCAATAATTTGTTTTTGATTCTGCATACCTTTGTGAATGTTATGGATAAATACAAATACGGGAATCAAATGTACTCTCTGGATAGCACAGTTGGTATAACCACAGTCCTCTTCACACTGGGTGAAAAAGACCGTCGAATCCCGTCCGCGATGGGAGGAATTTTTATTGCTCGTTTTCATAATGTAACAAAATAGTAGGTCTCTGGAGAATTTTGCATGTTTTTTTTTTTTTCCTCCCCTGAAACAAACTTGAGTTTTTCGTTCAATAGACATCAAATCGACCACAGAACACACGCAATTTACAGACATATGGCACAATATGGCCTAAGTTGCTAATGCACCTAAAACCCTATAACAACAGAATCAAATGGCAAATAATTAATGGAATAAGCATTTTTATTCTTATTATGATTACCTAATATATAGTTATATAAAATTGGCAGAACTAATTTGCAATTTTTCCTTTATTCTTATGTTATTTGTACAGAACTGGAATTAATCTGTTATAAATTATGTATTCGACCATTACTCAGTTGCGTGACCAGCATTACATCAAATTTGCATAAAATGTTCCTGAGATTAATCGCAGATGAGGGTAGTACTTTGAGGTGGTAAACAATTTTTAACCACGAAACCCATTACGCATTCGTCGAAATCTCATTTAAACGCAAAACGATTTCGGAAATTTTTCCTGCCTTCAAACTCGATAACGTGTCGATTTATCAAACATTAGTGTTTGCGAACTACTCTTTTATCAACTGCTTACGAGAAGTGCTTTACTCTTACCGATGTTTAGAGAACAAGTTAATCACAGGAAGATGGTGTGGTTGCATTTGTAAGTGGATACTGAAATAGCAATGTTTTCAGTATTATAGTACTATTAATCTGAAATGCGGAATAAGAAATACTTTTGATTTCCATTTTTTGAATAATTTATGATGAATATAGTGAATTAAAAATTTCAATAAACTAACCTACTGCTATTCAATATGCTGTATTCTTTCTACACTTTCTAATTTCATTGATGGTTTTTTTTTTTTTTTTTGTTGCATGGAATTTTCTTATATACGTCATCATCATCAGCCATTTTCAGTCCACTGCAGGATGAAGGCCTCTCCAGCAACTTTCCAGTTTCTTCTGTTTTGTGCAGTGGCCATCCATTTACTACCCACAAACTGATGAATCCATTCATTTAATGCCATCCATTTACTTCCCCAGAACACCATTTACTACCCCTGAACTCGTGAATTTCATCTGTCCATCTCCGTTGTTGTCTTCTAGGTTTTCTTTTAGCTCCCTTTGAGTACCAATCTGTTATTTTCTTAGTCCATCTGTCATCATGTCTTCGAGCTAGGTATCCTGCCTAAGACAATTTCAGCTCTTTAGTTTTGATAAGAATGTCCTTTTTTTGTGTTCCCTGCCTAATCCACATGTTTCTCTTCTTATCCAACAGTCTGATTCCTAATATAATTTGTTCCATTCTTCACTGTGTAGTTTTCAGCTTTTCTTCCATTTTGTTGGTCAGTACCCAAGTTTCACTTCCATAAGTCATGGTGGGCAGTATACATTGGTTCATTATTTTACGTTTCTGACAAATTGGAATATTGCTCATCAGTATGTGACTAAACTGGATGTTGGTTGCTCTATAAACAGAAGTCTTTGCTGCTTTTGTTGGCATTTTTAGCCAGAGAGTGCTCATAATCTACCTAAACTTGCCTAACCTCTTTGACCTGATTATAGACTAATTTATATCCACCATGGGCTTCTGTATCACCTAATAATTTATATGGATCCCATGCACCTTTCTTCTTTGCCACGTGTCTCAATAGTTCATCTGATATCCATTTGGGCCTAAACCTTGAACAGTATTGTCTTAGTTGGTATGAAAATATATTAACTCTATGATTACTTCCCTGAACGTTTCCCATTTAGAATTTGTTGTTGGTAACATCATCAGTTGGTCCCACTGCATAGAATTTAATTCTACAAGGAAATAGATTTCAAATTAAACATGAAACACATATCTAAGCCTCATTTTAACCGTTCAATGATTTCGTTTTTGATTGTAGTTTTATTTGTAGGTCATCTCTTGCTTTTTGGAAATAAGTATTATATGATAGGGTGCAATCATTTTAAACTTCGCAAAAACGGTTGCTTCCGATTTCACATTACATTTTCAAATTCCAAGAAAGGGAGTTTAAATTTTAAATATTTTGGTTTTCTTCATGTTATCATTACCATTAGCATTAGTAGAGGCATTTGATGCAAGAAAGCAAGCTTATGCAGCATCAGCCAAAAAAAAAAAAAAAAAAAAAAACCACTTCCACTTCACCCCTCTGTTCGTTCAAAATATCTGTCCAGCTGAGCCTTAAACTTATTTAGGCTATCAACTTCCACGACAAGGGATGGAAGTCTGTTCCACCTACCAACCACCCGCTGGCTAAAGGCAAATTTCCGCACGTCTATCCTACATCTGTCTTTCCTCAATTTGAATTTATGCCCTCTCAGGTGATTTTTCTGAGCTAGAGGAAGAATCCCATCAGCATTGAGCATGCTCAAACCATTCAAGGCTTTATACACCTCTATCAGATCACCTCGCTGGTGCCTAGTCTCCAGACACTGTAATTTGCAAAACTTAAGCCTTTCTTCGTAAGAGCACCCCTTTGTTCCATTCACTAATCTTGTTGCCCTTCTCTGTACTCGTTCCAGCAGCTCTACATCCTTCTTGAAATGAGGCCTCCAGACCTGTATACAGTACTCTAGGTGTGGCCTGACCATTTCCTTATACAAGGGAATAATCACCTCCTTATCCCTGCTAGAAAAATTCCTATATATCATTGACAATCCACCATGAGCTACTCTTGCAGCCCGTCTGCACTGCTCAGAGAACTTCATATTTGCCTGCACAACCACCCCCAGGTCCCTTTCATTCTCTACCACTGTCAGTGTAGTACCACGGAGTTGATACGTTGCTCTGGGATTGCTGTTTCCCATGTGTAGTACTTTACATTTGTCAATGTTAAACTTCATTTGCCACCTCTCAGCCCATCTGCTCAACCTCTCCACATCCTGTTGCAGCAGCATAGTGTCAGTAGTGTCCTTGACAACCCTGCCTACCTTTGTATCATCTGCAAACTTCGACAATAAGCTTGATATACCCTCATCAATATCATTTATGAATACAGAAAACAATAATGGACCCAACACTGAGCCCTGAGGGACTCCACTAATAACATTAGTCCACGACGAGCAGTGTCCATTGATTACCATTCTCTGTCTTCTCCCCCTCAGCCACCCCTTTATCCACAGCAACAATTTGCCTCCAATGCCACACTGCTCCAATTTGTGCAGCAGTCTTCCATGTGCAACAGTATCAAAAGCCTTTCTAAGATCCAAGTATATAATATCAACGTTATTCCCTGCATCCAGTTCCTTTGTGACTGCATCATAGTATCCAACCAAATTGGTCAGGCAAGACTTCCCCTTAACAAAACCATGCTGTGTCCGAGCTATAGCTGAAGTCTTGTCTAAATGATCTTGCAGTGCTTCTTTAACCAGTGCCTCCATTACGTTTTCTGGAACAGAAGTTAAACTCACAGGTCTATAATTACTTGTGTCGGCCTTTGATCCTCCTTTGTGAATTGGGGTCACATTTGCACATCTTCAGTCTGTGGGTACCTCCCCTGAGTCCAAAGAAGCTCTCATAATTATGGCTAAGGGTTTGCTTACTTCCTTTGCTGCCTCCTTTAATATAACTGGATAGATCCCATCCACCCCGGGTGCCTTTCTTGTGTTTATCTTCAACAATTTCTCCTCCACTTTACTCTCAGTTATTACAAGATTCTCTAGCTTACTGCTAGAGTTGAATACACCTCTGGCTTTCCCCTTGCTAAATAACTCCTCATGTGTGAATGTCGATTCAAAATATTCATTTAGTTTGTTAGCTACCTGAGCAGGATCATCAACAGTTGACCCATCGATATCAAGTTATGTTAGTTTTAGTCAAAGCCGTATAATGTAAGGAAGTGACAGGCTTTTACTATGCCAGCAAAAAATAATAATAAAAAATAAATCAAATAGATAAAAATAATAATAGCAATTAATTGTTGTTGTAGTAAGGTTGTAGGAACATCAACCATAGTGCCCCATGTATAATATGCCTAAATTGCGAGAATGTGGTCGAATTTCTGTTCCTGACGAAAAACCGAGTTTCCGGGAGAAAAAACATGCTACTTTCGCCTGAGACCGACTACCTCAGCCACATTGTGAAAGAGGCCCATAAAAATTCCTCGTTTCGTCGACGCAACCCTAACTGTAGTCTTTACCATCCGGTGTGGGGAGGACAGCGATTCTACCAACTGTGCTATCCATGAGGGCATGTGTTTTACATGTACGTGTGTTATTTCGCCGTCAAAACTCTAAAACAGAACAAAGATGTCAACGTCAAATGTTGGGGAAACAAAACAAAATCATGCATATATAAAATGCTACAAACAGTTTATGGAGATGAAACCCTGTCGTTTGCACAAATATCAATCAAATTATGTTAAGCTTTCCCGTAATTTACTACATAAAACCCGTATTTGTGTCTGAAAATTGCGGGAATTCTCTAGTCGAATTGCCTGTTTTGCTGGACAAAAAAAACCTCAAGTTCTAGGGAGAAACCTTGCTATCTACGTCTGAGACCGACTAACTCAGCCACGGAGTGAAAAAAGCGCATTAACGTTCCTCGCGTCATCGACGGGATTCGAACCCGTGCTTTTTACACCCGATGCGGGGAAGTTGGTGACGATATCACTGTGCTACACGCGCAGACCCTGTCGTTAACACATGTGGATATGTACACATGTATATTATCTTGTGTAGGATGGCACCTGAACGTCAGTTCATCTCCTCTTTGGTACACTGTGATGAATACAGAACTCTGTAAAAGGCCAGAAATGTGTGTTTGTGCAGTGTGTGTGTGTGTTTAGTTGTTTCTGGAATCTTTGTCACCAAACAGTCGATCACCTGGAACGCCTGCCCAATGTCCGTCTACACCACGGGGAGGTTGGCCACAACTGCGCATGTGCTGTGGCAGACCTCGACTTACTCGTGAGTCTATTATTCCCTGTGTGTGCTGTATTGCACAAATGCCGCACCCACCGGAGGAAGTGCTATACCCTGGGTGCCAACAATTCCCCCAGGTTGCCCAAACTTGGAGCCAGCAAAAAAAATAAACAAATAAAATAAAAAAATAATACAAAAATAATAAATAAATAAATAAAAACACAAGCATTTCGATGGTTTTAAAGAAGGCAGAGAGGATGTAGAGGATGCACGCTCTATGGACATTGAAAA
The DNA here is from genome assembly GCF_048544385.1 of Mastigoproctus giganteus. Lineage (NCBI taxonomy): Eukaryota > Metazoa > Arthropoda > Arachnida > Uropygi > Thelyphonidae > Mastigoproctus > Mastigoproctus giganteus. The sequence continues at coordinate 23,142,918 of NC_143583.1, forward strand.
CGACTTCCGCCCAAGAAATGGCGGAAAAAGTGAGCAATGTGCTTGAAGAGACGATCAGTTGACACTTGGAATGATGACAAGTGAACTAAATGCGAATAATGAATCGATATGCTCCATAATTACCATAAACTTGGGTGATATAAAATTTTGTGCCAAGTTTGTGTCCCACACTTTGCGTGATAGAAAAATTTAAACTTACAATGATTCTGCAAAGATTTTGATCTTTATCTAACAGCAAACCTGGCTTTCTGAATGGATGGCTTTACTGAGAAAGAGTCATGGTGTTTCAAGCACAATTCTGAGATGAAAACAGAGCGCAGAATGGAGATCACCCAGCTCGCAAAGACCAAAAAAGTTCGTTTTTACAATTTATTGATCAAAACCATGCTAACCACATTAAGTGATCCTTAGATATCGCTATTTTATTTTCATTTGTCTCTTTACTTTCTTGCATCACTCTATACACACTGATTAGCCACTTTATTAGGTACATCTACCTAATAGTGAGTAGATCCGCTTCCCCTTAGCCCCTCAAAAAAGCCGATTTTCTTCATGGCACAGACTCAAATAGGTGTCGGAAGCTTGCCAAAAGGTATTATGGTCTATCTTGTTGTAGAGTTTTAGGCGCATCAGCAACTTAGGTTATATTGCGCCTTATATAATAGTTTGTAAGTTGCGTGTGTTCTGTGGTCGATTTATTGTTTGCTGGACGAAAAATCCGAGTTTTTGAGAGGAAAAACCATGTAACCTCGCCTGAGATCGACTAACTCAGCAAAGTTGTTAAAATCACTCATAAAAATTCATCACGTTATCAACGGGATTCGAACTCAGGTTTTTTTCCACCCGGTGTGGACAGGATGGTGATTATACCAACTGTGCTACGTACGCGGGCTTGGTCCATGTTCACTCAACTACTTTCCACAGTTGTTGCAAATTGTATGGCCACAATCTCTACTCCGATGAGCCTGTTCCACCTCATTCCACAGGTGCTCAGTTGAATTGAGATCTAATGACTGGGGAAGCCATTCGCCGCAGTAGGCTGAATTCATGAATTCACTCTCGGGTACTTTGGACCAATTTTATACAATTCTGACCCTCTGACATGGGGCGTTATTCTGTTGGAAGAACCCATTAGCAAATGGACCAAAAAAATTTCCAGATAACCTGCATTATTGCAGGATTGATCCACGAACGTATTTTATTTATTTGCCATATTTCGTCACCACAAAACAGAAAGAACTGAAATTTGTCAGACCGGGCAACATTTTTCCAGTCCTCTGCTGTCCCGTGTTGGTGTTCCTGTGCCTACTGTAAGGTCCCTTCTTGACTTTTGTTGACAGGAGCGGAAGCCGATTCGGTCGTCGATTATGAAATGCCAAGAAACAACCAGTTGTGGTTGCCAGATCCTAGAGATCAAACATATAGATCTGCATGCCACGAATAACAAACCTTCACTGCAGAATTCCGAGAATTTGTACTCTGCTTAAGATAGTTTCAATACATTATAACTATAGTCAGTTGTGTTGTAATTAGTTATACGTCTTTTTCGATGCTCCTGAAACTGTAATCAGAAGCTTTCTTAAATATATTACAAGGTTTTTTAGAAGAAATTGTTTGTTCCGTTAAGAAGTTTGTTACAGCCATAACAAAGGACAAATGCACCTTTCTGTAGATGCAATGAGTATGTCAAAGCCCTTCAAGTATCAAAAGATAAAGCTGTTCAGACCAGGTAACAACACTTGGCGGTTGCTAAATATAGACTATTGCTTTATTATATTTTCGTTTGCCGTCAATTGAACGATAAACCTTTCGAAAGACACCCCAAAAATTCTGATATTCACTTAATGATCTTGTGATTCTTACAAATAACTACCTACAAGCACGACAAAATGACGTCTAATTCACGTCAAAGGTGATGAACAATAGGGCTGTGTTCGCAAATCGTACTGCTGAAAGATTATGCACTGATTACTGGGGTCACCTTGTGCATGTGTGATTCATTCACTGGAGTAAAGAGGGTACCTGAACGTGCCTAGTATTCGTACGTTAGTTATATAAAATTATTGAGGCACACTGTTTCGCAACAACAACAAAAAAAAATCACCAAATTTCTCATAATAAAAGCAAACTGCAAAATAAATCATGCACTTGAAGGTTTCTTATTAAAAACGATTTTAATCAACTGATCCTCAGTCATCTTATTTCGATGAACATTACAGTGGATTGTGGATACCAATCCGTGTTAAGCACCAATGTAACTAAGGCTATAAGGCGTCAGTATATCGTGTTTGTAAATTGCAAGAGAAAAAAACCATGCCCTCGCTTGAGACCAACTAACTCAACCACGCTGTGAGAAAAACCATTAAAAATTCCTCGCGTCATTGACGGGATTCGAATTCAGATCTTTTCCATCCGGTGTGGGCAGGACAACGATTACATCAAGTATGCTACCTCGAGGAAGAAATGGTATGAATTATCAATGTTTATACAGCCGGCCTACCAAAAGGAAAAACAGCAGTTATTTACAATGTTTAAGAATACTGGTTTTACAGTGATTTATATTTTAGATTAAACAAAATCTGATGAAAGTGTTATTACACATTGTATGTGTAAGAACCCAAAAAATAGATGTTCGTGGATGCTATATGTAGTAGCTCAGGTGTGATGGAACAGGTTACAGCCTTGTATATGGTGAATGAGAGCTTTCACTTTGATCATATTCATCGATCTCGTAATACAATACTCGAGTGCGAGAACTTTATTTAATGCTGGATGTATCTTGTTTTGTTTCTATGTTGAGTAGACCCACCGGCTCTTTTCGCCTTGCGTCGTACCTTGCTGGTCCCTTTGTTCGAAAAGGCCTAACTTAAAATCCCTTCAATGACACGAGGAATTTTTATGGACTTTTTCGCAACGTGGCTGAGTTATTCTGTCTCAAGCGGGACTGCATGATTTGTTTCCAGTAAACTCTGGTTTTCAGTTTCAGTTCAGCAAAGAGTGAACCGACCGGAGAATACCTCGTGGACAGTAGTTTGTAAAATCGCTATCTTCCCCACACAGGGGTGGAAAAGACCTGAGTTTGAATCCCGTCAATGACGGGTGGAATTTTTGTGGGTCTTTGCCACAACGTGGCTGAGTTAGTCGATCTCAGGCGAGGATAGGATGGTTTTTTCTCCCGGAAATTTGGGTTTTTCGTCCAGAAAAGAGAAAATTGCCCCAGAACACACGCAATATATCCACTCCCTCCAAAAGTTTGTCTAGTTCTTCCTTCCCTCCAAAAGTTTGTCTAGTTCTTCCTTCCCTCCAAAAGTTTGTCTAGTTCTTCCTTCCCTCCAAACGTTTGTCTAGTTCTTCCTTGAATTTATTTAAGCTATCAACTTTCACAACAACAGATTTTGTTCCAGCAATCACCCACTCGCTGACTAAAGGCAAATTCCTGCACATCTATTCTACAACCATCTTTCCTCAGTTTGAATTTATGTCCCCTCAAATGCTTAATAGCATTGAGCAAACACAATGTTGATGGGATTCACATTCAACTACGTTGGTTCACATTAGGCTGTTTATAGCCGTTCTTTCAAACAGTTGAACCTCCATCCTCCAAGCCTTATAATGAAATTAGGCACAATTTTGAAACGTTATCGACATATTTTAAGTGCAGGTATAGTGATGGTTATTTTATAATTGTGTTCACAGATAATTTTTAACTTTCGTTATGCGATGAGGCATGATCATCCAAGAGGATTGTCGCTCCTTAGTTTTTTTTTTTAATTTTTAGAATTATGAAGAATATTGCATTTTATGGTCATTTCCGATGAAAAAACTCTTACTCTGGATGATAATGTGTTATAAAAAACATTGAGAATAAATACAATGAAAATAAAAAAAAAGATCGAAATTCCCTCTTGATGTTGATTAATATACACAGGCCGATCATTCGATTCGCGGGATGTCAGCGCCCCCCATACAACCATTCAAATTTCAAATTTTAGGGAATTGCTGGTAGATGGCAAATGTCCGAGAATATGCTAACACGACTGCGAGTTCTGGAACAATTTCTATTAGCTAAAAAGTAACATTAAGTTAAGTGCTGTTAGTACAAACAATTTTGTGAACTCATAATAAAGGAGTTTGATAAACTTCTGGCCTCCACTTCCCTAGAGAATTCCTCATGTGTGATTGTGGATGCAAAATATTCATTCAGTTTGTCAGCTACTTGAGCAGGATCATCAACAGTGGTGGAACCAGCGACGTCAACTGGACTAACCTGATTCATTCCCTTCCTTCCAGAGTTCACATAAGTAAAGGAGTCTTTGTTGTTTTTCTTTGCATCCTTTGCCAAAGTTTTCTCGTGGCTAACCTCCTTTGTATATATCTACCATAGGCTTCTGTGTAGCATGATAATCTGTATGCTTCCCATGCATTTTTCCTCCGCCAAGAGTCTCATTAGTTCATCCTGATATCAATTTAGGCCTAAATCTTGAATAGTATTTCTTAGATGGGATAAAAAGCGTAGTAGCTCCCAAGGTTACTTCCTTGAATGCTTCCTATTTAGAATTTATTTGTTGGTAACATCGTCAGTTGGTTCCATCGTATAGAATTTAAAAACTGTCTGAGACCACTGAAGTCACCTTTACGAAAGCAAAAACTTTCCCTTTTACCCCTGATGGTAGTTATATCTTTAAGTAAATCCCACATCAATATACTGTGATCGCTGCCACCTAGTGGTTCCTTTATCTGCAGATTCTTAATGCCCAAATAATCACTGCTAATGACCAGATCAAGAGTTTACTCCATCTGGTTCCCTCTCGAACATGCTGCTGTAGAAAACGATCATCCAATAAATCCACAAAAGCCTTGCTAGTGTGTGAGTGACCAACCCACAAGTTCCAATCAATATCTGGGAAGTTAAAATCCTCTATTATAAGACACTCTGATTTACTAGCTCACTCTATTTCTCTGTACAGTTGTTCATTGTTATCGTCAGAAGCATTAGGTCTATAACACGCTCCTACTCTCATTTTTGCTTTCCCAATGCTTAATCACCAAACCGACTCAACATTGCACTGGCCATCCATGTCAACTGAATCAACTGCCCTAGATTTTATGTGTTTCTTAAGGAGGGGCTATGCTGTTAGTTAACTAACAGCATAACTCCTCCTTTCTTATAATGTCTGACCTTTCTGTACAATCTGAGCGGATAGCACAGTGGTATCGTCACCATCCTCCCCACACCAGGCGAAAAAGGCCCGTGTTCGAATCTCATTATGGGCTTTATTCACTCGGTGGCTGAGTTAGTTGGTCTCAGGCGAAGGTAGCAAGGTTTCCCCTCCAAAAACTGAGGTTTTTCATCTAGCAAAGTAGGAACACACGCTATTTACAGACACAATACACACGGGCAGTTGAAATTACATTTCAGAGGACCCTATAAAATAGTTTTTTGTTCTTTCCGTACACATTGTAACACCATATTCAATTTTTTTCATTCCTTATGTCTGTGTGACACCTCGTCTCAGATGTTCCAACATTGTCCGCACTTGATATCGTGATCAGCACTTCAAATTTATGAAATATATTTGATGAATTTGAAGTGCTGGTCATTAAATACTATTATTTACTATACTCCTAGCATTAGTGTACATACACCTGTTCTTAGTCTTAGTTACTCTAACACAGCCCATGTATTTTCTTGTTCCATGATGACTCCCAGCAGTCCTTGAAATCCCTCCACCTGTTTTACAGGTTGCTGCTCGTTCCAATAGAAGCAGTGCAAGAATCACTTTCGCTTCTGCCTATTGCTATTGTTGATCTAAGTCTGTGATTCCCCCCAGGCTTGCAGTTTTCGACCCACCTAACATTGCCTGACAGGATCAACAAATATTCTTGCACCGTTTCTATCCATCACCGTAGAAGCAGTCACTCATGTTAACAAGCAGAGACCAGGCTGAGAAAAATTGTACCACATGAGCTTTGCACAATCGCTTCAGTGCCGAATTGATTGTCAAGGCTCTCATCATACACTCCCTCCTATCGTGTCTGGGCAGAAGTGCAGACACTTTCAAATTTAGCATTAACTCGCAACTTTTTTTCGACATTGACCTGTAAGTCGCAGATGTCATTAGTGCTCTTAATGTAATTAGTGCCAACGTGTACAACAATATCACCTCTTGTACCCTTAAAAGATGATATCTGCTCTACATCATCCACCATTCCATCAACTTTTGTCCTTGAAAGTCATTCCCTGGTCCTGTTCCACTTATTATTTTTGCACAATATATTTCCCGTTTCCCTGACAATAGTCACCGACAACAACTAGCTCCTGTGGGACCATAACATTCTACCTTGTGGGTTGTCTTATATTACCTGATGATCAAGGGATCCCAGATTTGCTAATGGTGAGCTGTTCAGAATCAAAAAAAAAAAAAAAAAATGATGAAGAAAACAGTTTTTGATGTGAAAAAATCTATGGCGGCACCTACTACATTTTCGGACCGAATCAAAACCACTTGGTTTTGCTTCAGTCCGATAGATGTTTTCACATCAAAAATTTATCTTTCTTTTACAACTACTTCTGGGTGAAAACAAATATTTTTTGAATAACCCTCGTACCATAAGAACCTGGAGCGTTTTCTGCATCAAGATCGTTAAAAATTCTTCTGACATTCTTTTGATGGAAAAACCACAGTCGCCATTGAGTGTAATGTACTAGGAATGGTTGTGGGGGGTTACCAAGATGATCAATATAATAGTTAAAAGAGAAGTTGGATGCTAGCAATTTGGCTTTATCTTTATAGCTGAGGTGACAACAAAACCATCATGTTTTCAAAGAGGTAAGTGTAGAGAGGAGCAAAAGTTGTGCGGCCAATAACATTGGCAGAGGAGACCAGAATACTCGACTACCGTTTGAATAAGAAGCAAATTTTCTACTCCCAATATGTTCAAAATCTAGTTTGGACTGATTAATAACTGCTTTACAATTGTTTCGAGCTTTGGTGTAGGCATAAAATGAACCTGGAGATTTAAATGCAACCCAATTACGATATGCAACATTCTTATCTTGAACAGCCTTAGCATATTTATTGGAAAACCAAGGTTTAGATAAAGGCCGCGATTTTAAGATGGAATAAAGGATTTTATCCTTACAAGAATAATTTCACTGACACAATCTGAGCAAACATTGACATCAAAAGATTTAAAACAGTAACCCAACCAAGGAAAAGAACAATAGAAATCTCCCAGATCATCCTATTTCGCATTCTTGTAATGTCAGACAACGTGAGGCTGAGATTAGCCACACTGGAAAAGCTTCATTGGAGAAGAGAACATCACCCAGTTGTGAATTGAAGTGCCTAGAGGACAACCTAACTCGACTGTATACTTGGAAAGGTTGTTTGTGAGAAAAAGATCAAGAATAGTGGCTGTGATGTTAGGACTGTCTGGTATTTTGGTAGGTAAAACAATCTGTGCGAGGTCATTAGTAATTGCAAAAGCCTCAGCATCTCGACCAGCTGAGTCTGTGTGATTAGAAAACTGAAACCAGCTGGCTGGTGTTGCTAAAATTGAAATTGCTAGGAAAAAAACTTCACTATTAAGAAAGTTAGATTGTAAAAAGTTTAGTTGCAAAGAAACAATGTGAAAGAGTTCCAAGTGATTAGTGGAGTTGAGAGAACGATATAGGCAACAGATGAATTTGACAGAATGCGACAGAGAGATTTAAGCCAAAGAAGATCGAAAAAGAGGAGATTCCAAATTACTGTTTTTCTGACCGGGAATAATCAGAGTTGACATATACATAAATACCACATTTGAAGCGAAAGGAATCGTACAGAGAATGATTAGGACAACTGAGATGAGCGATGGTTTAATCAACCGATAATTGGAATTCTATCAGAAAAAGGAAATTAGGCTTGTCAGACTGTAAGTAGAAATGATTATCATTGAGATTGGAACTGAGGCAGCTATTCTTATGAAACAAACGAAGAATAAACACTGAGTGATCACTGAATTATGACCATCCCTACGAAAACTGAATGCGACCCTTTGACCACGTGAGGTACGAGAGTGGGCAGTCAGTCGATCTATAGCATAAATAAGGTGTCAGTGGTTCTGTAGTTAGTAAAATTCCGAGCGTGATGGGAAAAAGGAAGGATTTATCGGATTTTGTTAAAGGACAGATTGTGGGTGCTCGACGAGCTATTGTCTCGATTTCCCAAATGACTGAACTGGTGGGGTGTTCGAGAGCCGCCGCCTTAGTTAAAGTATGCCAGAACTGGCGTCAAAATGGTCAAGCAACGACCCGACGGCAAAACTGCAAAGGTCAGCGAAAGGTTGATGTTATAGGTGAGCGCCGGGTCCGACGACTCGTACAGGCGAACAGCCGCAGCACTGTTGAAGAGTTCACTACCCAATACGGGTCAGAAATCTGGGCGTCGGCAACGAAAACCACGCTAAAAACCATCGCATCTGATGAGTACTGGCTTATTCGGTGGGTCCTCTTCAAGCATAAACTGCCACCACTTATACATACTTCAGATATCACCCAACTTCTAAATTACAGAAAAGTCTCCAAACGGATATTTGCCCTCCGCTTGCTTGTGACAATTAAAATGATAGCGGGTGAAGTCAATACGCCAAATTTCTGGCAGATGTGCAATTGGAGGATCCCACAAAAACCCTTAAGAGCCCTCCCCTCTCTGCAGGCTGTGGCGTGGAGGCTCAGAATAGGGGATAGATTCCTGCCCATGGAGATGCTCCACAATGTCCAGGAGATGGATGTGGACTACAAAAAGTTCATAGAGGACAAACCGTACAGAAGACGCATCATCAGCGACCAGCTTTCGTCTTCAACCGAGTGACTGTCATCGTCCTTTCATGTGTCTTCATTTCACATGTTAATATTAATTTTATATGTAAAATATGTAATTATACGTTTTATGTCCTAATACATGTTTTAAGTAATTTTTCCTGTATAAGTTATTTAATGTTAAACCCCTAGCATTGTCGCTGTTGTGGGTATTATTGCATCAGGCAATCATGTAACCAATCACTGCCTGCAATAAAGATATATATATACAACATGGGCCAAACCCGAACAATATCTGGCATGACCATGCGTCGCACGCTCGCACTTATGGGCTATACCAGCAGACGACCCCTACAGCATCCTCTACTAACCAAGGTTCATCGGCGTAAAAGACTCGCCTGGTGCAAAGAGCATGCACGTCGGATGTTAAAAGACTGGAAGAAGGTGTGCTGGTCGAATCAGTCACGATATTTACTCCACACCTTGGATGGTCGTGTACGGATTTGGCGTCAACAACATGAGGCTCTTCATCCATCATGCATGGTATCAAAAGTGCTGGCCGGTGGAGGCGGTTGTATGGTGTGGGGCATGTTTTACTGGCAGGAAATTGAACCCCTGGTGGCTGTGGAACAACGTATCACTGGTATCCGCTAGTCTGCGTACATCCCGCTATGTTACACTTTTTCCCGAATGGCGATGGTGACTTCCAAGATGACAATGCACCGAGCCATAGGGTACTTATTGTGCAAGAATGGTTTGAGGAACACAGTTCTGATTTCCAGCATATCGATTGGCCTCCGAACTCCGCCGATATCAATCCCATAGAGCACTTGGGAAACTATGGAAAGGCATATCAGGCATCTGGATACACCAATCACCTCCATACCTGCATTGCTGACCGCATTACACACAGCTTGGTTGGCCATACCTCCCGAACACTTCCAACATCTTGTTGAATCAATGCCACGTCGGATAGCTGATGTGCTGAGGGCAAAATGAGGACCTACGAAGTATTAGGTAGGTGGTTATAATTCAGTGATCGCTCAGTGTATAATCATGCTCCTTGACAATGCCACTCGCATAGACACACTACTCTGACTTCCTCCAGTTACTATCTTGCAGAATAGAGTAAAGGCACGAGATGATATACTAGCTAATTCAGAAGCCTCCTTAAGGGTTGCCAATAAGTTCGTTTCGGTGGATGTCTAGATGCCGACTTGCAAACGCCGTTTTAGATCTATACCTTCGAAATGTAAAGAAGATTGGATCTCGCCGTGATGCCCACCATTATTTCATTATACGTCAATCATGCTGCATGCTGGAACTTTGCTCTGGAGAGTAAACATGGGGTTAACCATTTCACCAATAAGCAAAGTGATGGTATTTCCCCGGTTGATGACAGTCATATCCCACCTAGTATTGCCTGGTAACACACGGGTGCAGCAGTCTTCTGTGTGGTGCGGATGCCACACATTGAACCTGCTTATGTTGGTTCACATTACGCTGTTCCTTCAAACAGTTGAACCTCCATCCTCCAAGTCTTATAATGAAATTACTCACAATTTTTAAACATTATCTACATGTTTTAGTACAGGTATAGTGATGGTTATTTATAATTGTGTCCACAGATAGTTTTTCACATTCCTTATGGGATGAGGCGTGAACATCCACGAGGAGTATCGCTCCTTAGTTTTTTTTATTAAATTTTTTATTTTACATAATAAAAGGTATGACATTATGCAGCTCACAAAACGTTACCTGTTCACTACAAGCATCGATAATATCACATAAGTATTTTAATAATAAAAATAATGCATTTTATTAAAGATAATTCCATTTCGATCCCAATCTTGAAGCTAAAAATGACAAGTATTTTAACGCATATCTATCCCTCTTGCTGTTCATCCCCTCTTACTCCAGTAAGAGGGGATGTACAGCAAGAAACACCTTTGTACTAAGTCGTCAAGAGCAAACAAATATTAAATACTGATAAAGAAGCAAACCTTCACCTATTGCTAAAACATTGTTTGAATAACCTCTTGGCCTCCCTATGGCGGTTTTTGGAAAAAAAAGAGGAAATAAACGATAAGACCACCTTACGACCTGTACTTGGCTACCTGTGCTAGATTTGAAATCGCACGTGTAGGATGATTAGATTTAAAAACAGCTAAAAATTATTTTTGAATATTTGCAACGATTATCTAATCATAACAATATATGAAAAATACCAGTGGGTAAACTTAATCAAGAAAACCTACAACAGCCATTTTGATGGATGGTAAATCAACCCTTAAGGACTAATCCATGAGTATTAGGATTTGTGGATTAGTTCCTACCTCGGACGATGTTGCACAAGGTAATTTAGAACTTAATACACAAGGAGTCATCCTTGAGTTTTAGAAAATATATAGGTGCATTGTAGAGTGCAAAGCACAGCACTCATGATTGTCTACAAGATTTGACAATTCAATTCCTTAATTCTGCTGAGTTAAGCCATGAATATTTCTACAAAATTCTACAAATCAAAAGTTATTTTCAAATAGATAAACTTGTAGACAATCATGAGTTTCGTTTTCTCCTTCTGTAATACTTTCAGATTTTTTAGTTTATATTTTATTTTAATATGATAGTTATTTTCATATCCCTATCTTAATTGGTTCATTTAAATTTTCCCAAGGTACACATCATGTAGTAAGACTCCCTCCCAGAGAGGGTCACCGCTGAGATAACCTTGAACTCATATAAACACTTAACTTACAGCAGTAGAGTGTTAACGTTTAATCATAAAAACTCTATACCTGCTCTTGGAATGGCTAACTACAACCCAGAGGGGGGAAAAAACACAAAGTATTTCGAGAATTACTTTATAGAGTATATTCCTTTATATACTGATGGCGCATCCATCGAAATCATTAATAAAATCCATTTTACTGGCATATCTATGCTCAATAGCCAACTTTATTTTATTTTTTACCCTGCCATAGATATGGCAGGGTAAAAAATAAAATAAATAAAGTAAAAATTTCTGAAAAGTGACATAAAAAAATTGTCTGATAGACATGTCTGCTGATAAATCTTGTTTAATAAGTGTGATTAAATTACAATATTGAATCGGCTGTTGGGGATAGACAGTACAGATGAATACCCTTTTATGTTCACACTTAATACTGGTGTTCAAAGAAAGTGCAACACCCCTTAAAATTGTAATTGTCATCCGAAAAACGTACGTATATGGCAATATTTCTTACAGATTGCATCAGATAAGATTGACACGAGTAAGTGATGACGTAATATTGCATCAGCTGTTACTTTCAGCTATATAAGCACGCTCTGCAAGAGTTGCAGTCATTCCTTGCTTGTGTCAGGATGGCGAGTTACGTGCAGTTGACACCACGAAGAAAGAGTCTCTTATTGCTTTACGTGAGGAAGGATGTTCTTCCCATCATATTGCTTATAGTGTCTTGTAATCAGTCGACAGTGAGTAGATTTCTTTCCAAACTCAAGAATATGGGTTCTGCCAAAACATCTAAGGCTATGATGCATCGGTGTATTCTGTCTGTAAATTGATTGTATTGTATGGTGGGCTTGTCTTTTTGCGATAAAAAACCAAGATGCTGCAAGAAACCTAGTGCAACACTGATACAAAACTGATTAACTCGGCCACGGTATTAAAAACAAAAGTCTCTAAAAACTCCTCTTGCCTTAATGGGACTCGAGCCCAGGCCTTTGTTTCACATGGCTTGGAAAAACAGCAATCTTAAAACAGTAAAATCACTGCTGTCCATAAGGGGTAGGAGGTACAAAAGCATATCAAGGAGGAGCAGGGGCAATTATCCCATTTACTCCCCCCTCCCCACCAACTTATTCTACAATCCTTCTGGAATGGTTTCGTATGTTCTGCTTCTGTATTATCTATAAAAAGAACAAATTTCCTATGCTATTCCCCCCCCCCTTTTCCCCAAAGACTGGATCTGACCTTGTTTTTCGCCTTGCATGTCTAACTAGCTCCAACTGAAGAGGTGCTACGAAAGTTAAGGTCATGAGAAAGAGTATTGATATTAGGCGCATCGACAACTCAGACAGTATTGCGCCGTTTACATTATGTCTGTAAATTGTGTGTGTTCTGCGGTCGGTTTGCCAATTTGCTGTACGAAAACCTGAGATTTCGGGAAAAAAACTATGCTACCCTCATCTGAGACCAACTAACAGCCACGTTGTAAAAAGTCCCATAAAAATTCCTCACGTTATTCCTCAGTGGCGTAGCTTCTCCATGGCACCTAAGTGGTCGGTGCCTCGAAACAACGCAGTATTGTTTGTCCAGGGCCTACGCTACCTTATTTTTAGAGCCTCTAAAATATGAGCACCAGGGCTTCATACTACCTAACCCCGGTGTCGATCTATGGTCGGATTTCCTGCTTGCTTTATGAAAATCCGAGTTTCTGGAAGATGAACGCACTTTAACCTTCATAAAGACCGAAAACCTGGTCATAGTGTGGTAAAAACCAAACTTAGAAACATTCCTTCTGTAAAAACAGGATTCCAATCTTTTCAAAATAGTATGGAAAGAAGCGATTATAACTGCCGTACTGGTAGAATGCAAAAAAAAAAAAAAAAAAAAAAAAAACACAGAAATAAAAATCCTTTGTTGTGCTTATTTCCGTATACACTACAGCACCAAAAGTATTCTGACATCCCCTCCCAATAGCGAACGATATGTAAACAAAGCAGATTCGGTTTAAAGTGTATGAGCAATAGAAGATAGGTTTGCTGCTCATGCTTTAGGTGTATTTGTATCCATTTGTTACAATTGTATAACCATTAGCCAATGGGTGTATATATACAGTATATATACACTGAGTGATCAATGAATTATGATCACCTACCTAATACTTCGTAGGTCCTCCTTTTGCCCTCAGTACACCAAGCGTGTACTGAGGGCTGTGTGCAATGCGGTCAACAATGTAGGTGTGGAGGTGATTGGTGTATCCAGACGCCTTAAAATGCCTTTCCATAGTGTCCCACAAGTGCTCTACGGGATTGATATCGAGGGAGTTCGGAGGCCAATCGCTATGCTGGAAGTCAGAACTGTGTTCCTCAAACCATTCCTGCACAACAAGTGCCTGATGGCTCGGCGCATTGTCATCTTGAAAGACACCATCGCCATTCGGGAAAAAGAGTAACATAGCGGGGTGTACACAGTCAGCAAGCAGTTGACGATAGCGGAGACCACTGATACGTTGTTCCACATGCACCAGGAGTCCAAGTTCCTGCCAGTGAAACATGCCCCACACCATACAACCGCTTTCACCAGCCTGCACTTTTGATACCATGCATGATGAATCGAGAGCCTGATGTTGTTGACGCCAAATCCGTACACGACCATCCACGGTGTGGAGTAAATAACGTGACTGATCCGACCACCACACCTTCTTCCAGTCTTCTAACGTCCAACTTGCATGCTCTTTGCACCAGGCGGCCTTTTACGTCGATGAACCTTGGTTTGGAGAGGATGTCGTTGGGATCGTCTGCTGGTATAGCCCATACGTGTGAACGGGGGACACATGATCATGCCAGATATTGTTCCGAGTTGGCCCATGTTGTATTAGGTAGTCAACTCTTCAACATTGCTGCGCCTGTTCCCCTGTACGAATCGTCGGCACCGGGCTGACCTCTAACGTCAACGTTTCGCTGACCTTTGAATTTTTGCCGTCAAGTTGTTGTTTGACTATTTTGACGCCAGTCCTGGTAGACTTTAACAACGGCGGCTCTTGAATACCCCACCAATTCAATCGTTTGGGAAATCGAGGCACCAGCTCGTCGAGCACCCACAATCTGTCCTTTATCAAAGTCCGATAAATCTTTTTACCCATCACGCTCGGAATTTTACTGCCTACTGAACCACTGACACCTTATCTATGCTACGTAGGTCGACTAACTGCGCACTCTTGTACCTCACGTGTTCAATGGGTCGCATTCAGTTTTCAGAGGGGTGTTCATAATTCAGTGATCACTCAGTGTATATTCTAAGTGATCACTTAATTGGGACCACCTCATTTGTAATAGACTTCTAATCGAAAGCCTTCTGTTTCCCTTCGTCGATGTCATTTATGAAAATGAGAAACAACAGTGGTCCAAGAACTGATCCTTGAGGGAATCGGTTCTTTTGAGCAGCAGCTCTGCTATGAAAACATGGCAGAGCTGCTGCCCACAAACCCACATCATTTCCAAAGAATGTTATATGGAGCGATGGGTTACTTTAGTGTGCCAACAAAAATATTCGAAATGGTGAGGAAGTTGTGTGGAACTACTTCTCTTTATGCAAATACAAATTGTTTAATTCCAAATATAATTCCAAAAAATATCAATGTAGGCTTCTACACTGACATCTTGGACAATCCCATGGTGCCCACAGTCTGCCAGTTATATGGAACTGGATCCAGCATCTTCCAGTTCTTGCTGTGTGGGATAATGTTTCATCCCATAGGGCAAACAGTGTAGGAATTCGCTTTGAGGACCTAATTGCGATTGAACACCTATGGGGCGAACTGCAAAGCTAGATCAGGACGCATCCGTTCTTTAACTCTTCTACAGCGAAACTGGAGATGAAATGTAAGAATGAATTGTTGTAAATTCTGGCTGATTGCTATAAGCAGCTAGCTGAAGGTGTTCCTAGAAGGATCAATGCTGGTCAAAAAATAATGGTCTTTGATGGTCATTGACGGTCTTTTTTTGACCATCAATGTTGATTGTAAAAAAAAAGTGGATATACGCTTTATTAATTCGTTTATTAAAATCATCATCTCTTCAAACGTGTTAATTTTTATGAAAATTAAGGTTTCAGTTTATCAAATTAGTTTTTTGTTGGAAATCTGAAAACGCTTTCACATTTACATTTTTCGTATTTAGAATATTTATTTAATCTAATATTCTTTCCTTTTTACAGTAATTAATATTTCCCTCCTTAAATGAAACGATTTATCTTATAAATAAAGAATTAAGTAAAGTATTGCTAGATGAAGTCAAGAAATTCATCTAATCTTTGTCATTTGCTATTCAGGAAGACACCAGGATCTTACAAAATTACTAGTGGGTATTTCTGTTCCTTTAAAGGTATCAGTATTTCTCTTCCAAGGTCGAACCTCTCACTTCTCGTTTTCCGAGTTACTTCCGGGATTCATTATTATCCTGAAGCCATCAGTCTTTTTCCCAAATTATCGTGATACTGCGCTCATACTATTCTTGGAGTTCAACTTTGTAATCTTGATTTGTAAAGTTCCTGAAGGAAAGAGGGGAAGAGAGCGAATAACACGTGTGGAAGATGAGCAAGAGATGGAATATTTAACGATTTTATTAAGAAATAACTGGATTTAGCTGCTAGCGAGCAGAAATGATCTTGCAACCTCCAAACTCCTCGCTGCGGTTTGCTGCAATGACGTCATAGGGTGTCCTGTCGATATTACCATAGAAACAGCATCAATAAGTCGTTCATGTCCTAGTGCTCTATTTATAATCGTTTCGTCCTTGACCGACAACACTTTCTTCTTTTCGCGTTTATGTGCGTCAGAACTCAAAGAAAAGGTAGCAGAAACAGAGTAAGAAATTATTAACAGATACTTCGTGTAGGCATTAGGGAGATTCAAATGTGATTAATATCGTTCACTACGCTGCAACCCAACTCATAAATTTTTCCTATTTGGACTAAGTTGTGACAGCATTTCGATAAAAATACTTCTTCCATGGCTATTACTTTTCTAGAACTTAGGAATATTGAGACCATCACTTCAGAAAATAATAATATACATTTGCCAGAGAGCGATGCATATTTAAGTATCTACAATAATCTTGAAGAAATTGAATAAGACTCGTACAGAGTACTAGATTTTAATGAAGTCCTTAGAGTACGCTTAAAGCATAAAACGATTTATGTAAATACTTACAATGAGCTTTTTTATTTGTCAATATAATTTATTATATCTTGTAAAGTGATCATTATCAGTTCTTTACAGTTTCATTAATAATTAGCAACTGTTATTCCTTTACCTTCGTGGATAGCACAGTTGGTAGGACCACCGTCCTCCCCACACCGGGTGGAAAAGACTGAGTTCGAGTCCCATCGATGACGGAATGAATTTTTATGGGCCTTTTTCACAACGTGGCTGAGATAGTCGGTCTCAGTTTAGTGTAGCATGTTTTTCTCCCGGAAACTCAGTTTTTTCGTCCAGCATGCAGAAAATCGACCTCAGAACACACGTAATTTACAGACAATATACACGCAGCAATATGGCCTTAGTTGTTGATGCTCCTAAAACCCTACAACAACAACTTAATATTAAATAAATAAATAATAAAATAATTTGCCTAATTGACTAGTGTTAATAACATACACTACCCTCCAGAAAGTATCCAGACAGGGCTCTCGCCGGCAGCTCAATTGGTATAATCACCGTCCTTCCAGACCGGTGTAAGAGACCTGAGTTGGAATCCCGTTCATGATGAGAGGAATGTTTTATGGGATTTTTAAAAATGTGGCTGGGTTAGCAGTCTCAGGCGAGTGGAGCATGGCTTTTCTTCTGGAAACACGGATTTTTCGTCCAGCAAACGCAAATCGACCACAGAACACACGCAACTTTCAGACATAATACATGCGGTGCAACGTGGCTAAGTCGCTGATGGGCCTAAAACCCTATAGTAAACAAATAAACGACAAACCAGGTGGAAAAGGCCTGAGTTGAATCCCATCAATAACGCGAGAAATTTTTTTTTGTGGTCTTTTTTTTTACAACGTGGCTGAGTTGAGCGGTCTCAAGCGATGGTTGCATGGTTTTTCCTCCCGGAAAGTCGGGTGCTGTCTAGTAAACAGGCAAATCGACTACATTATACATGTAGTATACAGATGTTTGGAGAATAACAAAAGAAACGTTGGTTTTACGTGATGTCAATTCCCCCTTTTGGGGGAATTGACATCAACGCTGAGGCTGGCGTTTCACCAACGAATGATAGCTTACAGCGAGTACAGTCTCCATTCTTACAGCAGAACAATGTCCATTTTGGTTACTGTAGGACGTGTTTATCTGGCGTCACCCGACGTACGAGTTCATCCCTTATGTGTTCCATAGTTTTGAAATCGGTACTCTGCTCTGGTCATTCCAACTTTTATAGGGGGGAAACTACCTACATTCTTAGAAGTTCCATTAGAAACACCTCGTCAAATGTGGTTCATACATGATGGGGCCTCACTGCATTTTAGCCTCACTGCCGAGAATTTCTCAATAATAGTATTCTAGCCGTTGGATTTGTAGATGTGAACCAACAACCTGCATGCTCTGTCGTTCTAAATCCAAAGCTTTACTTTTTTTTTTTTGTTTACTCTCCCCGGTTCATAATGCACAAGTTCTCCAAGAATGGATTCCGGATAGTTGTCAAACAGTGCAAAACATTCGGAATAATTTCGAACATGTTCGACAATTATCGAAAAGACGGTTTGAGACAGTTATTGATGCGCAGTGATTGTTATAGGATTTTAGGTGCTTCAGCGATTTACATCATATTGCGCCGTGTATATTGTCTGTAAATTACGCGCCTGTTCTTTGCTCGATTTGCCTGTTTGCCGACGAAAAACTTAGGTTTCCGGGAGAGAAAAAACCATCCTACCCTTGCCTGAGACCGACTAACTCAAAAATTCCTCCTGTCGTTGACATGATTCGAACTCAGGTATTTTCCCGCCGGGTGGAAAAAACCTGAGTTTCGGGGGAATTCTCCAATTACACATCTGCCAAAAACTTGGCGTATTAATTTCATCCGCTATCATTTTAATGGTTACGAGTAAGCGGAAGGTGAAGATCCATTCTGAGGCGTTTATTTTTCTGTAGTTTAGAAGCTTGATAATTTCTGAGGTGTGTGAGAGGGATGGAAGTTTGTGCTTGAAGAGCACCCAACAAAGAAGCCAGTACTCATCAGATGAGTTGGTTTTCGCTGCCGACGCTCAGATTTCAGATCCGTATGTGATGACTGGCTCAAGAAACCAGTAAACATATTGAAGGGTGCACTAAGACTCTGTGACATGAATGAGGTGTTGTTTGGCACGCCATCTGGATTGGCAGACCTTGTTGTGAATATCTGCAACATGGGGTTTAAAGCTGTGTTTAGGGTCAAATATTACCCCGAGATCTCTGTGCTTGTTACTGGAGGGATGGAGTTCCATGGATTTTCAGGTTTAGTTGAGTTGAGTGTGATTTGAGTGAGAACACCATTTGTACAGATTTATTTGGATTAAGCTAAAGAGAGAACTGTGCTAAGTATGTAACAAGAGTTTTTAGGGCTGTCGATGATGGTTTAAGAAGCAGTCTCAGGTTGGTTGGTCTCATGGATACGATAGAGGAGCTTGAAATCATCTGCGTAGCTAAGAAAATCCGTTTGTTGGCACAGGAATGGATGGATGGCAGCAGGATCCCAGAAAGGACTCCGCCCTGGGGAACACCTACACTGACTTTCCTAGTGAAGGATTTTTTATTCACCGTCAAGTGAAGAACCCTGGCCGTAAGAAGAGACTTTAAGAATTGATCTGGTGTCCCACTTCACATAGCTGAAGGAGGGGCCGGACGTAAATGCAGTCGAAGGCGAACTGGATATTTAAATAACCAATTGCCATCTCCTCTCTGTCTTGTAGAGCCTCCAGAATGGTGTTAGTGGTTGCCAGCAGGTTGGTGATGGTGGACCTGCGTTTCAGTGCATAATGGATAAATGGTGAATTACATGGGAGAACCTGGTTAGTTGAGATGGGAAGAAGGCACTTCTCCATATCTTTGAGGATGCATGATGCTTTCATAATTGGCCTGAACTGTGATACCGAGGTGGCTCGATGTGTTTTTGGAATTGCCCGAACTATATATTGGTTCTAGGCTGTTGGGAAACTTTGAGTTATGAGAATTCCATTTAGAACTCCTAGAAGCTCATCTATGATGAAAACACTTACGCTCTTAAGGATAAATTGTGGGATCCCATCATATCTAGCGCATAACGTTGGTGGAATACTATTTATGGCCTGGATGAGCTCTCCTTTTGTAATGACGATGGATGCAAGGGTATGCAGTCAAGACATTCGATCAGATTAACTTGTTGAGGAAAATTATCATGTCCTACCTTAAACGGTGTCTTCCCTACCTTGAGTGTTTTATCAATGTAGGCTTTCATGGCTTTAGATTTGTTTATGTTAAACTGAGCACGGGTTGTTGAGTATGCTATCCTGTCTATTGGATCTGATATTGGCTTTCCATTTTGCATGAAGCCTTTGCTTATTCTGAATTTTGAGGGTGAGTTGTTGGTTCCACCATGCTTTGCTCTGGCGAGAGATTGACACAGTTTTTGACGCTGCAGATCGAGCAATGAAATTCAGCAAGCAGGTAAGAAATTGCAGCCCGAGCTGTGGGTGACATTGGTTCAGGGTATCCCAAGGAAAAATGGATGCTGTAAAGCAGCATTTCTGTGGATCGAGTAGTGAAGGGCTAATCACAGTTTTCTTAATTGGTATCTGGTGTTGCCATGGTGTCTTGGATGCAATTGGAAGAAAGAGGGTTACCGGTAAGTGGTCTGACATGAAGGCTGTTTCAGGCTGGCTGTCTAAGGTGAGGGTGTCTGTTGCATAGATTAAGTCTAACAGATTAATGCCCTTGGTAGGGGCAAAATCCTGGGGGATCAGTCCTATTGCAGCCAGATTAGAGGATAACAATCTGCGAAGACTGTGTTGGTCTGACCTAATAATGACGTCTCCACACACAAGTAAGGTTGCTTTGGTGGTAAATACGCTCCTAAAGTTTGACGAAACCTTTCAGAAACATCTTGTGTAATACCACCTCCAATTTATTGGAGGCTTTAAGTGGTGAAACCCATGTTTAGTCTCCAGAGCACAGTTTCTGGCATCGCCTCCCTTCCACCTCCATCTCCTTCTAACCTAATGTTAACCAATAGCACTTCTTGTTCTCGAGTTTTAGGGACATCGGCAACTAAGGCCATGTTGCTCCATGTATACTGTCTGTGAATTGCGTGTGTTCTGAGGTAGATTTTCTAATAGAATATAACACTAATAATATAATACTAATACTTATTATAATGTACATTTTAATAATCTAAAATATTTAAAAAAAGTTTAAAAAGTTGGTACATCAAAATAAGCGTGTTAATAATTTTAATCGTTATAATTAGGTTAATTAATAAATCAGTTTTCGTTTAAAAATTCACTTTCCTTGCATTTATGTTTACAAAATCATGAATTTAAAAAAAATGGACCTTAAGGAAGGTCCAATTTTTTTTCTAAAGAAAAAAACAGTTTTTCTAAGGTCCATTTCTCACTATACTAGTTAGATCAATAATAGTTTTGTCCTAGAGAATTTATTATTAATTCATTTATTAATTCACTAAATGACCTTTCGAAACTAGCCGCCATTACCGGAGTAATAAATAACGTATGGTGGCTTTCTACTACATAATAATAGTATCATTAATATTATTATTATTTGATATAGTTTTCTTTCTTAATATTTATAAAAAAAATATGGCACGGACCCCTGATACCTCTCTGTCTTCATGTACCCTTTGGCACCATCAAGCATTATTATATTACATTTTTGATACGAATAAATAATCATATTTTAATTAGCTACCATTACTTTTTTTTATATATAGAAATTCATTACCCAATGGGCTCACTCAAAGTGGATTCCTTGAGATTTTTATTGAGAGAAAGATGGTTTTACTAGTTACGTTTGTTTTCAAAACAAATTGCTGTAAATACAGTATTTATTTTCCTGAAAGAGTAATTGCAGTAAAGTTAAGTTTCAAATAATGTGGATGCAATTGTATTTAACAAAACTGACTAAGCAGTGCAAAATGAAAACTAAACTAAAATTATATAATTAAGCAATCTAATTCAGTGAACAGGGAACGATAATGCGATAAATGATAATTGCTTTACTGTAAAGCCAAATTCAAAATCACGAGACTGGAACAGTTCATTTTAGAAATGGTAGCTTTCAGTAGCAGTTCACAAATTAAAAACGGAAGCTAAAATTAAAGGGAGAAAAAAAGGTTAAATGGACTACCTAAATTTAAGCTGGAATAAAATAAAACTAAACTTAAATTATCTGGTTATATCTATAATTTAAAATATCAGAAAATAATAAATTTTACACGTTCATTAAATAGGATTTTTTTAAATTTCAACAATTGGTCCCAGTGATTGGTTGCTAAACACATTTCCTGCTCTTGCTATCTTTGAGTTTGTGTCATTTCCGGTTTTAGTTACAGCACTTTCCGTCCAGCCCGGTCTACGAACATTTCCCAATTAAAAAAAAAATTGAATCCGCGGCGAACAATTTACGTATGATATTTTACTATCGATCGTTGTCATAACGACGTCTCTATCAGAAATTTCGAACTGCGAATCGGGGTCAAGGGTTAGCCCACGTGTCTGTGACAAATAGTTATCGTCATTTTCTGCCGGAGAAATAAATAGACCAAGAAATAAGACGAAGTTGCCAGTGTTAGTAGCAGCGAGGAGAACGTATGTTTGGCGCAATGAAGTTGATACAGTTTAGTTGGTGTGTTATCCTATTTTCTCTGTGTACTGCTGATTTGTCAACGTTCCTACAGATACCCAAGCATGATGGGGTTCATAGGATACGTCGTCTGACTGCAGAAAATTATACCACCTTCGTGACAACATCAGAAGTAGCTGTAGTGTTTTTCATTAGCGGAACATCAGCCGAGCCCCAGTCATGCCCATCTTCTGGCGACCTCCTCCCGGAAGTAAGTGGAAGTCTTTTGCTAACTTGGCGCTCATTAATAATGCGGTAACTAAGCTACTTAAGTATTTTATCGGAGTGGGTTGGGCAACTTGAGCATAGGCGATCTTATTTTTTTTACTTCAAAGGTGGAATTAATTGGTATTGTCTAGGTAATTGAGTTTTCCATTAAGGGAGCATACTTTAATGTAATAGCTAGCTGAAAACTGCTTGTCAATGTGCAACATGAACAAGTTGCACTCTTTAATTCTTCCCTTTAGAAGGACTATTTACAATAACGCTATGAAGATTTAATCGTAATCTGAGGCTGAAAAATGATCTTCCAAATGCTTTTTTTTTTTTATAAGAGCTAGCTTGATTTGCATATTGCGATAGGTGGATGATCCGAAGTCGGGTTGATAGATAGCTATATCAGAATGATTTCAATGAAGCGATATTTTTGTTCTGGGTAATTTAAATATTACAAATAATTAACCTAAAAATATTTTCTTTAATAGGTCACTGCTCAAATACTACGAAAGAAAAACATTGCAGTGTGTGATGCCCTTCCTGGAGACTACCCCATAGCACAAGGATCGACAGGTGAGCCGTGTTTTGAAGGTACAGCAGTAAGTTCATTGGATTAAGCTCCAGAATATAGTAAGCCAGGACACTACTGGCTGCTTAGTAACTTTTTATTCCTTTTTAGGATAGTTATAATCTTTTTACTAATTTAAGGCTTAACGCGACATCACTACAACAGCTTGGGTATACTTCAAGCTGAATTCGTATTGAAGTTTATCTGCGCTAGATTTAAAAGCTAAAGTAACCTTTAGCATACAAATACGGGCTACGATTGCCATAAACACTTAACTGCTCTTGGCAAGCTGTCCAATCTGACTAACCGGAGCCCGTGGCAGCACAAGCTCTCCTACAGAGCTCCCTTTGATGATTGTTCGAGTTTACAGGGCTGGCGGGATGACAAGGAGGAACTCTTGCTAAAACTGACTTTATTTTAAACTAAATAGACTTTAGGATCTTTCAAGAAATATCCTAAGTATCTTGGTATTAACTCTGGTCAATCAAGAAGTTTAAAGCTTTTTTTTTATTCTGTAATTAATGTTACTTCCTTGATTACTAGCGCTAAACTACCCAGTTTTTTTGGATTATATCAGCAGAAATGAAACGTATGCTTTAACTATGCATACGTAATCATTTTGGTCATACGATTAAAATATCGTAACAGGATTGCTACATGGAAAAGGGGTAAACGGATAAGCTCCGTAAGGTTTCAGACGAGGCGGGGGTCAGTAGCTTAACCTGTGCACTGCATAATGTTCAATCTTGTCTGTTACTGACTTGACAACTACTGCCTGTCAAACGTCTCACTTCCACGATTTTCTTTTTGCTCGTTATAAGAAACTTAATTATTTTTACTTTAGGTAATCACAACTTTTAATTCTCGTCACCTGAAACGAACTAGTGCGTGAACTATTAAATTAAGTAATTCCTAAGTTTATTAGAGAACTAAGCCTTTGTTTAATAACATTAGTCTTTAATCCATCACGGGTAACCTAAATCTTGTTAGATTTGCAGTACTGACAAGCTATTAGTAGAAACGAACATCAGGTAGTGCGTGTCAAGCTATCGACCTATAGTATGGAACTTGCGGAAAGTTGCCGATAAAACGTGTTTCTCAGACATTTTAGGGTAATAAATGCTCTGTAGGGTGAAGTAATTAGACTACTCTTTTGCATGTCTAGTTGAATGAATATTACGACTTAAGTAAACAGATCCAAATGCAGTTACTCAAGCGAAGGTCCTGATGGTTCTCAGCTGAGACTTCTTGCCTAGATGCTGTCTTCCGTCCTAATTCGTTCATGTATGTCTTGTTCTAGGGGTACATGTTATCACTGAAGGGGGAAACATGACCGGTCAGTATCTAAAACTTAAGAACAAACTACCAATAACCCCAAGATAATGCAAAAACTACCACATTTCAATGTTAAGATGGTCAGTGAATTAAACTTCAGTTTAATTCAAGCACTCTTGCTATTAATACCAGTTCTTCACTAAGCGTACTGGTGCTACCACGAAGCTGACTTTCTTTCGTTTAGTAAAGAGACTTGCTTAAACGCTTTCAACGAACAAGTGTCTAAATACTAGTCTTGATCTTTCTGCATTAAGAATTCCTGATCAGAATGCATTCGGAGCACTTCTGAATGAATCTGGCATGATGTTCGACTAACGAAAATAACTGCGTTCAGAAACTGAACTACTCTTTACTTATTTATAACGTTGTCAAGGTCTAGGGCACTAAAAGTAGTAACAGCTAACTAAACGAAGCAGTTGGTTACTGCAAAATGGTACTATAAATGACTTCAAAGGTATTGAATTTGAACGTTTAGTACTTGATTCGCTAAAATCAGTAATGGCCTTGAATAACTTTCTCAAATCATTCCGTTAACTCTGCTTAAAAGTAGTCTTTAAGCCTTTCTATTAGAATTCCTGTTGAGGAATACTACTGCTATTCCCGATTTCACTGAATTTCTGCTTTTCAGTCCGTATATCTGGCAGAACTACTTATTGAAGACTTCATTATCCACGCACTATTGACTTAAATCTAACATTTAAAAAAATTAAATGTCTTCTAGGTATTACAGCGTGCAGAAACCTCATTCGAAATGATTGCAGGCTGGTGTCGCTAGGTTGTGAAACTTCAATTTCCGTCACTCGAGTGCTATGACCTTGTTTATACGAGGGGTTCAGAACTTCTATTAACGAAGTAATTGTGATAATTTGTTAATACCTTAATCTCTATAGCAGACAAATTTTGGTTTGTCTTTTGCAGCGCTTGAATGAATCAGTGTCACAATGAATGAAGTGGAATACATGGTGATTTCGGTTCTTTCTGCAAGGGAAAACAATCGAAATGTTTTCTTTATGGAAAAGCCTGCCCAATTTGTTGCTCAGAGTGAAAACATCTCCAAATGTGGAATCTCTGCATGACGAAGAAATCGTAGGATGGCAACTTCTACAGAAGAATTAAGCCAAGAATCCTGAAAGAGCACCGTAAAAAAGGTAAACTGCAGCCATTATCAACCCACTGCAGGATGGAAGCCTCAACAATTCATGCTGAGGGAAATGGACCATAATCTGCCACGTGCAGGTTGGCAGATCGACCGTATTCAGCAGTCAGGGGCTTGCACCCCAGTCTACTCAAAGAGCGTGTGCTGCTGCACTCCTGCTCATGACCACTCGGCTACGGATCACCGTATTACCATTAAATAACTAACTACAGTTCCAAATTAGTGGAGAATTGTTATGTATGAGTAGTGTTTGCTACATGGGTTTCTAGACTTTTCACCCCTTTCCAGAAGGGTGAAATGCGTTTAGATGAGCCAGAAAGTTTTTTTTTTTTTTTTTTTTTCTCAAGGCTAGTCACCATGGATGAGACTAGGATCCATCACTATGATCCTGAATTTTGACAAAGTCAAAACGGGAAGCATGCCCCACGAGCAGGCAACCAAATGCTAATTCTCGAAGTTTTCGATTCAGCATAGTGTAATTATGCTTTATTAAAAGATTACCCTGAAAAGGGCTGTAGTGTGAAGTATTATACGTTTTCAAGGTGTAGGGCACTAAAAGTAGTAACAGCGATCTCCTCAAACCTGCAGTCAGGTGTGGGCTCTTTCAGAATGTGGGTTTGAAATATAGCCACATGCTGTTTATACTCCTAACCTTGCACCCTTTTTCATGGGAAAACTTTGGCTGCAAATGTGATTTCTGTGCCGAGTCGTGGTTTGAAGGAATCTATTTCTACAAAACTGGCCTGCGAAAGTGTATTAAGAGGTAACAATTTCCGTCTATATTGGAAAAGTAATTGGTTTGTTCTACCTTCTATCGCAAATACTTCAGAATAAATCCTTTTGACCCCTCTTCTACTAATCCTCATTTGAATTAGACTGCATTCTTCACTAACGACTGCCACTAAGAACTAGCAATGTAAAATCCCTTTGCTTTAGAACGGAGTTTCTTTACATTTTGCACAATCCCCTTGTTCCACTTTCAAAACTTGTAATGAAATAGGCAAGTTTGGAAGACTCCTCAGATTCTAAAAGCGCTGCTACAAAATTGTCCTACGGTAAAGGAAAAATGTTTTGCTTTAAGTTCAATATCGCTTTAAATACTATATTATAGGTATTTGAGAGTAAGTGCCGGCGTGTATAATTTATCACCTTAAGTGATTCAGTTATGAGCTGCTTTTAACTGAAACGCTCCGTGTATGTAGAACTTTAAACAACATGCTTGATTAGTGTCAACTTCAGCCTCGAATCGCTTTTAATTTCATCTGGGAACCCCAAAATATTAGCAGAACTTTGTTAATTGCTGAAAACTCTTCCCCCTCCTATTTCAGCAATTAAGTTTCACTACAGGTAATAGTTCGCGATACAGGAAGCTTTTGACTTTCAGCAATGTTAATGAATCCAACTTCCAGAATTTGACGGGTAAGTTTATCTGCATAGTTGCGTAACTCTCGTAGAGCAATTACTATGGTGGTCCTAGCTTAAGAACTTGCTGCGAGATCATAAAAAGAGATCAGTCTTATGCCTAAAAGATACTTCAGTACTGTCCCAATCCAGCTGAAAATAAGATCTGTTTGCGACTTGAGCGCAGAATACCTGCTGCAAACAGCAACTTGCTGTTAAATTGTCCATCCTCACTAATGTTATTAGGTCTTGAATATTACCTAGTCTCATAAAATGAATGACTTGGGATAGTGCCTTATAATGTTATGAAAGGATACTGGCGTCTAATGGGAAAAGAAAGCATTCCTGAACTTTCTACTGAAACGGGACACCTGTGCAACCCTTCAATTTCACAAGCCTACTTGACCCAGAGAGACAAATATAAGGGAGTAATTTCTTTAACTGTCAATAGTCAATAAGGACTTTTCTTGGTCCTACTTGCATTACTAACAAGGTTCAAATAAATACCTGTAGCTAGTTTCAGGTAATGAAAATTTCAGTCCTTAGTAGAGTAACCCTCGCATTTAACTAATCTGCCATCCTTCTAGATTAAATATTTAAAATTGACACTAATTCAACACTACATTCCCTAGTTTTAAGGTGGCTTGCTTCTAGCAGACCTATTTTAACACAGGTCTTACTCTAGTATTAGCCTCAATTAACTTTATAGATGTCACTTGGGCTCCTGAACGAGCCCAATTTCAGTAAGTCTTGTATGCTTAAGCAGTTGTTTGGGGCAGATTAAGAAATTGTCGCATAAGCTACCAAATCGACTTTCAACCGCTCAAATTACTTTCAGTTTAGGCTGAAAGAAGTAACTCCTCCCTTCTGCGCAAGGGGAGAAAAAGTTCTCATTCGCTCCTAGAGAATTAAAATTGCAACATCCTTAGTTGCCTAGCATAGTATAATTGTGAACTGTCACTAAAGAAATGAATGTCAAATATTGGCGTAATTTACTTCCCTTTTTGATAAGGGTCACACATGAATGGCTTCAATTGGAATAATTTGGCATTAGAAGCTAGTTTCTACTACTGACCACTACATGTCAAACTTTAGATTAAGTTGAATGGTTGCTCTGTAATCTAATTGATTGGATCTCAGATTAATGCCGAGCCCTTTAATTTAAGCAACGTCCAGGCTCGGTATTTGATAATGGTAGTAAGAAAGTATGATAATTTGGCATACTCAAGTCTCTTGATGGGCTGAGAAAAATTGATTGAAGCTTCTCTGGATGAGCTAGGAAACTAGTTTCTCAGCCCATCCAGAGAAGCTTCAGTCAAGCTATAATATGGTAAAATCTGAGGTCTTACATTAGTAATCATCTTGGTAACGACTTGAATCTTCAACTAATTTGATAACGAAAAGAACCTAAGCAAATTCTGAGTATTTTGCTCTTTACTGTCTTCCAGTAGAAAACGACTGCTTTATAAGCCAAATTGTCTATTGGCATAAGAAAGCTCTCTTAGCAGCCAAGTCTGCATTGCATTATAGCACTTACAAACATTTTTAGTAAAAATGTTAAGGGTATGGGAAGATTTCCCTGTTTTAAAGGGAATTAATACGTGCCCTAGGAAACATCTCAAAGGTGATTTGATCGAAACGCTCTTGAATAAACTAAAAGGAGGCATCCTTTCCCTTGAATTTCAAGGGAAAAATTCCACAGCTAAAGGATGATAGAATATAAAAAACCGATTAAAGTCTGATTCACCTTGGTGAGAGGACATGCTATACTTAGCATGCCCTCAAGCTTAATCTAGAGGGCGAACATTTGACGTACTCTCACGAAGTGAATGTACCTACTTAATAAAGTAGACAAGTTTGCATTGTTTTTGCTCCTAAGTTAACTTCAATTAGATACAAGCTTAAGAGCTGCTTCAACTTAGTCCGAATAAAAATTGCTCCGTAGTATTTCAGTGCCCAATAATCGATACTGCATATTTGCTGTTTCAAGTCTTCTTGAATTAACATTTCTTTTCAGAAACTGCTCCTAAAGTTGGTGATATTTACGTCTACAAAGGTGGCCGCAGGTTTATTTACCAGGGCAAGAGGGCTGCCCCAGCACTACTCAGTTTCTTGCTAAAGGTAAGCTATTTTCTGCTTTATCACACTTTTGTTGAAGGAACCCCTAGTGCCTTTGTTCACTTTACTTATTTCATCAACTTTGACCATGAGAGCGCGTACTTTCAAATTCTAACCAACCATCTTAATTATGGAAACTAATTCATAATGTCTAGCAAAGTACTCTGCCATTCAACTCCAAGATTTCTGTTAACATTTCCGATTTATCTATTAGATCTGAGTGGAGCTGTGGTTTAGAATTAGCATTAGACAGAACTCTAATCTATCTGGTGAATCGCGCTTGAAAATTTCTTCCTGCAAATGCTCAGTAATCCAACTTCAGCGTAATTCATTGAACTACTATACCCTTGATCTTTTGTTGAAGCCCACATGCTAGTGGGCTTCAACAAAAGCTTAACTTGTTAAAGTGGCTTAGCCACTTTCAAGTTAAGTGGCTTTATACAGCCTCCTTCCTAGAATTTGGACTCGTGGTACTTGCAGGAAAGATCAGAAGTAAGTTTCCAAAAAAACTTGCTCCGTGATCAACAATCTATGCTTCTGAAAGCAGAATCTCTTGCCATGTGTGGTGCAAAAATTTCTCGATAGTATCGATACTGCTATTCCTGCAACTTCCGTTTTCTATCGTGTATTCTAACTTATAACGAACGTTCTTTTAAGTTTACCTAACACTAAACTAACTAGTTATTAATTTGCTCTATGGGAAACTAGAACTTCATTGTTCTTTTCAGGTGAACAGTACCCAAATAACGGTTATTACCGGAAAGATCGATAAAATTGCTTTCGATGCCGTCGCTCAGCCAAAGGTGGTTGGATTCTTTATGCAGGGAACTCCAGGTAAGTGGTTTTAATCTAGTCTAGCTATTTTCTTGCTTTCTCATTTTCTAAAGCATTCATTAGTCAAAAGAACTTACTTGCACTTTCATTACTTTAGTTCTACCCGCTACTCAGATTTGGATCCATGGGTAAAATTTATTTGGTTCCTTCAGCTTAATAAAAATAACCTAATAACTACTCAAACAATTGCTTGGATCTAATCTCTGTATATTGAAGCAACGTGTAGTGCTGATATTAAATATTCTGTCAAATCCAACCAACCAGAAAGCCCATTTCAATATAACTGGTTAGCAAGACTAACTTTGGCCTTCTGCTCAAATCGTCGTAAATTTTTCAAAAGAAAGCCACTACCTACATAGCGATCACTACTTTACAGTGTAATTGAGTGCTACTCCCTCTTCAATAAGTTGCAGCTTTTTTTTTTCCTGGGTAAAGAGCCCAATTTCTTAAGCTAGGAACAGTTGGTTGCTTAATGTCTTAAGTAGACAATGTTTTTGTTTAAACGCTTTCTGGTATGAGTAACTGCACTTTGCTCATTAATTAATGATCCCAGTCTAATTCCTTTGTCTTAAATGCTCCAGCAAGTCTCGATTTCGGCTCTCCATTATTAGGCTCCAGTAATAACGCAAACTTCGTTTTGCGTCATTACGGAGCCAAATTTACCTTAGTCTCCTTGGTATTGATTTGGTCCCATAAATTTTTGCACCTTAATTTTAGATCCAGCATGAGGTTGACTTAATTTTCCGAAATTAACGTATTTTCATTGGTTGAAACCGGAGAACTATTTGCCCTAGCTCTAGTTGCTGGTCTGGAAGCATGTGAAAGTGCTCGACTGAGGTTCAGAACAAAGTTTCTGAATGAAACGAGAATAACATCTCAAATACTGAACGGTGGTTTTTGCTGAAGATAGTTACTCCTGTGCAACCTTCAGCTGCTTTCCTTCCTCCCTAAGAATAAACTCCTGTCGCAATACTTATCTGACGTCATATTTTTATATGCAGACTATTGTTGCCCAATTGCAATACGATACGTTGGTCTGTTTTTAAATCTAGAGTAAACATGAAACTTGGTAGCCTATATATTATAGGCTTTCGTTTCTTTAACTACGTCTTACGCTATAACTATTTCCTTCCTGTCTCGTTTGGACCAGGATTTCTTTTCAAAACTGGTTTCTGAAGAAGTTTGGTTTCTGAGTAATCTGATTAATTTCGCTGTTCACTAATGCTCGTCAGCTAGCTGACTTTTTTAACGAATGTGAAAGATGATAAAAGCAGTCGGATGCAACTTCACTTGCCATGCAGAGGTTGCAAGAAGACACCGAAGAGAAATCGCACTATCTGCCTTTCTAATAGGCATTTCTATTATTAGCCACTACATTTGCTAAATGGTGCAAAGACATTTGCCAACTTCCTATTAACGTCGCCGAAAGTGGCATCCTATTCCACTTTGATCTTTTGAATCTCTATATTCACCACTGCCTTAAATCATTCCAATTGTCTAGTATTCACTACCCAAAATTGTTCCCTGGCATGTATAGTTGCTTTGCATTCTGCATCTCAAGCCATTCTTCACATGAACATAGGTTATCGTCCCTTGTTAATGTTTCCCTTTAGCCACCACTTTTAGAAGTGGCACCTTCGCGCATTAGCCTTAGTTTAATGTGCCAAACTCCATCCAAGTGGAGCCTGCAAAACTGCAAGAAACATTCTAAATACAGTCTCCATTCCCTACGCCTGTGATTCTCAACTAGGGGTACTTGGGGCGTTGCATCCAAAATGGCAGACTTTAATGCACTTCGTTTTTGATAGGATATTTATCAGCTAATTGCAAACTCTTACTGATCTTTACGGTGTATCTCTAATGATCTAGAATCATTCGTGAATGGAAACTAAATCAAAAACCGAACTGTCCGGCTTATAATGCCGAAGTGAACTTACGTGATTTATCTGTAAATCATCATTGTCACAATGTATATTTGCTTAGTTTATCGCTTAGCAGTTTTCGCTGTCCTTATTGCTAGTAGTAGCAAGCTTATATAGCATAAGGCAAATTCGCCCATCCATACCCCAAAGAATGTCCAATTATTTGAATTATTCAAACCTAGTTTCACAACAATTAACCACCCGCTGATTGAAGGCAAACTTCCCCACATCTGTCCTGCAACCATTCTTCCTCAGCTTGTCCCCTTCATGTGTGTAGTCTCAGCAAGAGGAATGCCAATCAGTTTAATCAGGCCATTGCCTTAAACACCTGATTACCCTGCAGGTGCCTAGTCTCCACAGCTGCTGCAACTTTCAGAACTGCTCATTTTCTGGTAAGAACACACTTTTGTTCCCTTCGCCAACCTAGTTGCTTTTCTTGGCCTGTTCCAGCAGATCTACATCCCTTCTTGAAGTGAGGCCTCCAGGCCTGTATTCAAGATGCAGAGTAGCTAAATATCATTGACAATGCCAAGAGCTCTCCTGGCAACATGTCTGCACAATTACCGTCAGGTCTTCATTTTCCAATCCCTTTTCAGGCGTTACAGGAATATAAGGCAGTACTCTTCCAGTTCATGGAGTCTCTGTACACAGCAGCGAAAACTTAGCTGTGAAAAACATTCCTGTAATTAAATTGTACTATAGTACCAATGATGTGAAATCTAGTAGCTTAAACACTAGGCTTTTCCGGCCGATTTGAGACTAAATTGGCAGCAACTATGACTACTTGCTCTTTTTACACCGAAGCACGTTGGTAGAGTCGAAGTAAAGTGCTGATTCTCTGAATTACGTTCTTACTTCTCGTAAAGTTGAAGCCGCGAAAAAACTAGAGAAATTGCAGATTAAGACTTTAGTGATTACCCCAGGGATTGCAAACCTTTTTCCGTATCTTCCAAACGGAACGTACTGAGTCTTTACTGCATGGTAAACACTACACTTTCATGGCTAATGATAAAAGCTCATCATTCAGTCCTTGGGATTGTCACATTCTCTCAGATATGCCAGACAAGCTGTACTTGCTACCTGGGAGTCTAAAACGCTGATGGAACTCATATTCGGGTGACAAGTCAAGTAGACCCAATTTCGGCAAAGTAAGGACGGTCTGGCCAAATGCTCTGCTTGCACTTCACGATGGTGGGACTGTTAGTAATCTTACGTATAACCTCCATGCACAAGTACATGGTCGGTGACTACCCACCATGTACTTGTGCATTTAGGCCTGACGTAGCCCAGTGGTCAGGAGCGAGAGTGCATAGCACCCGTTCCT
Organism: Mastigoproctus giganteus; assembly: GCF_048544385.1. Lineage (NCBI taxonomy): Eukaryota > Metazoa > Arthropoda > Arachnida > Uropygi > Thelyphonidae > Mastigoproctus > Mastigoproctus giganteus. The sequence goes on from NC_143583.1 coordinate 23,176,184, forward strand.
TGAGTGGACCGGGGTTCAAGCCCGTGACTAGTAAATACAATAAATATTTGTATTGACGATTTATTGTAAACTACTGACTTCGTTGTCGTGCCGGAGTATAAACAAAAACTATTTTATTTACCCAGGTGTGAACCAACGTAAGCAGGGGTCGAGGTGTGGCCTCCACCCCATGAAGGAATGCCGCCCCTGTTACCAGGCAGTACTAGGTGGTAGATGACTCGTCAACCGGTGCAATACCACCACTTTGCTTATTGGAGGCTTGAAGTGGTGGAACCCATGTTTAGTCTCTAGAACTAAGTTCCAGTCAACTCTTCCATCATGCAGATGGAAGAGTTGACATGATTGACTTGAGGTTATGATGAACATCGTGGCGAGATCCAATATTCCTTACATTTCGAGGATACAGCTCTAAAACGATGTTCGCAGGCCGGCCGCTAGTTAGTACACCGGACCGAACAGGCCGGCCGCTAGTTAGGAGGCCGGCCTGTACTAGTACTAACTAGGAGGCTTCTGGATCAACTAGTGTATAATCTTGCTACCTCTACTCTGCCAGATAGTGACTGGAGTCAGAGTAGTGTGTATGCAGGGAGCATTGTCCAGGCCACGTATGTCAAGGATCTGGGTATATTCTTACCGTGTGTATGCCATATCCAAAAATTTCATTACAGCATGTCCCACCCACTTTTTCTTGCTATTGAATTGTCAAACTAACAGCAAGCTTATCTGCGAAAAGATCTAAACCTCCCAAGCACTTCCTAATTCATTTCACAAATATACGTGGTCTCAATTCTAATCTCAACGATTTACACTTGCCGTCTGCCAAACCCCATGTACTTTTTCTGACAATCTCAGTTATCGGTTGATTCAACTACTGCTCATCTCGAATGCCCAAATTATTCGCCTTATGATTCCTTTCGCCTCAAAGGTGGTACTTGTGCATATGTCCGTTCTGATATTCCCTGTCAGACTTGGTAATATGGAATCTCCTCTTTTAGATCTTCTTTGGCTTAAAATCTCTCTACCTCATTGTCGAATCATCTGTCTCTACCGTTCTCCCAACTCCACAATTCACTTGGAGCTGACTTCCTCTTTGCAACTTTACTTTCTCCAGTCCAACTTTCCCTAACAGTGAGGTAATTTTCCTTGGTGATTTTAATGTTCACAACTCCAGCTGGCTTCCATTTTCTAGTCACACCGATCCTGCTGATCGAGATGCTGAGGCTTTTGCAATTACTAATGACCTTGCACAGATTGTTCATTTACCTATAAGAATACCGGACAATCCTAATCATACAGCCAACACGCTTGATTTTTTTCTCACAAACAACCCTTCTACGTACACGGTTGAAGTGATCTTTCAGGCAAGTCAGTTCACAACTTGGTGATTCTCTTCTCCAATGGAGCCTTTGTCTCATGGCTATTCCCAATCTCGTATTGTTTGGTATTAAAAGAATGCAAAATGGGATGACCTGCAAGATTTCTTTTCCTTGGTCTGATTACTGTTTCAAAATTTCTGATGTCAACGCTTGCACAGATCGTGTCAGTGAAATTATTCTTGCAGGAATGGAATCCTTTATCCCACACTCCACTTTAAAATCTCGCCCTTTAAATAAACCTTGGTTTTCCAATAAATGTGCTAAGGCTGTTCAAGAGAACGTTGCATATTGTAATTGGCTTATTTCTAATTGTCCAGTTTCATTTTCTGCCTACACCAAAGCTCGCAACAATTGTAAAGCGGTTATTAATCGGTCCAAACTAGTTTGAACAGGCTAAGAGTAGAAAACTTGCTGCTTGTCCTAATGGTAGCCGAGCATTCTGGTCTCTTGCCAAAGCTATTTGGCCGCAACTTTTGCCCATCTCTGCTCCCGCCTGTCCAAACCAGATGGTTCTGTTGTCACTTCAGCCAAGGATAAAGCTGACCTGCTAGCATCCCATTTTTCTTCCAACACGTGTATTAATGATCTTGATAAAACACCTCCCTCCATTCCCAACACATTCCATTCAATGCCTCCTGTGGTCTTCCGTCAAAACAATGTCAAGATTTTGAGGAATCTTGATGCTAAGAAAGTTCCAGATCCCTATGGTATTTCTTCACGTGTTATCAAAACATGGGCACCTGAACTAATTTTTGCCGCCTTTTTCACTTTCTTATTCCGAAGGTGTTTTTCCTTCTGCTTGGAAACTTGCTCATATCCAGCCAGTTCCTAAAAAGGATGACAAATCACTCCCATCCAATTATCGTCCCATTGCAATTACTTCTACTCTTTCTAAAGTATTGGAGAAATCAATTAACCGCCAACTCTTAAACTACCTAGAAACCTTCCGTCTGATCAACGATCGCCAGTATGGATTCCGTCAGTGTCGATCCACTGGTGATATTCTGGCCATGTCATTTATGGACATACCCATTTATGGACTATTTCAATGGAAATGTTCGGTGAAACAAGTAATTGCTCTAGCCTATCTCAAAGGCTTTCGATCGTCTTTGGCATAAAGGTCTTCTAAACAAGCTTCCATCTTATGGTTTGCCAACTGTTTTTAGTAATTGGTTATCCAGTTTTCTGTGATCGCTCACTGAGGGTGATGGTAGATGGCTCTGTCTTTAACTTCTCCACTAATGCCGGTGTCCCCCAAGGTTCAGTTCTTTCCCCCACTCTTTTCCTCTTGTATATTAATGACCTTCTTCCATTGACTGGAAATCCTATCCATAGTTTTGCCGATGATAGCACATTGCATTCAACTTTCCATTTTGAGAAACCTTGTCCTGCTCAATCAACTTCTCGAAAATCTGCTACCAATTCCTTAAATACCGATCTTCAGGTAATTCTCCAGTGGGGCAAAGACAACTTAGTTGATTTCAACCCTTCTAAAACTCAGTCTTGTCTTATATCTCGCTAAAAGGATTCTTCTGCTCCTATGCTTATCTTTAGTGACACTCGGATTTCTAGGCAAGATATCTCTTTTCGGGATTACCCTGACTCCTAATCTCTCTTGGGCACAAGCACAATTACAAATATTGCTTCCTCTGCATCTAAAAAAACGTCTTCTCTTTTCGCTCTCGGCGTTACTTTTCTTCCAAACAGCTGTTCACTCTGCATAAATCGCAAATCCGCCCTGCCATGGTATATTGTTACCACATCTGGGTGGTGCCCCCAAAACCTCTCAGGCTTGATTCATTTCTAACAGTCTCTCCACTCGCTGTTTCATAGACTGTTTCTGCTGCATGCCTTTTCTACTTCCATGGGCACTTATTCTAAATTGGCTTCTATAATTTCCGCTCTTTCAAAACAGTCCGAACATGTGCCGCAAACATCCATTTACTGTCCAACTTCAAACTCAGAACCAACTTCATCTTCCTCGTTTTCTGGAACAACCTTCCTTCATACGTATTTCCTGAAAATTAGTCTACAGAAGTCAAATGTCTTCTCCAACCCAAGCACAGTAATGTAGGTTCTAATACCTCATGTTTGGAGTTTACATAAATGATTCAGTTCTTAGAAAGAGCTGAAGCAGGACAAAATGATACTTTTACACGTCTTATTAATATCTGCAAAGTCAGACTTGCAAAAAGCAATTTATCGCCTCAGTTGACTAACTCGTGAGGAATATATTCCTGACAACACACTGAAAGTCATGGCTGGCTAACCCATTTAGAAACCCCCATCTCTCCTATCCACAAAAGAACGAGTATCTCTTCTGACACTTCAGTCAAAAGGAAGTTTTACGCGTCCACTGTCTTCGTTCCGGGATAGTTTGGACTCTTCCCTAATATTACACAACGCCGTTCGCAGAATTCTTCCATATTTGTGGCGACTTATGTGGAAGTGGGTTCCAAATACTTTGACACAATCAACTGTTCTTCAGCAGAAATTCCCTGAATCTATCGCAGCTAGTCATTAGATTCGCTGACTAAATTTTTTAATTTAGTCTTACTTTAAAATTAAGACTTTGTACACAACCGAGAAACTCCTTTCTTAGCATTCTATGCTAACGATGTTCATGGGATACTTGAACTTCCAGGGATATCCTGGCCGAAAGGTTGAGTCACTGCCTTACGCAATGACTTTCTTCCTACTTGAAGGTCCTATATGCCATCATCCTATCCACTTGTTTTACACTGGATGGAATAGTTAGTCTGTCAACCATAACTCCTTGCATCTTTACTGTGCACAGGTCACTGATTCTATCAAATCATCTTGATAGAAGTAAGTTACATTGCTAATGGGTGAAACAATTTCTGGATTGTTAAATGTTCGTGTCAACTATTCATTTGACTAGGATAGCCAAATGAAATGGGGTAGTGTCTTTGCTGCATAAGCACGTTTTGCCACTGATTCTAATTCTTTCCATTTCAGCAAAAAACAAGGTACCTGACTGAAAGATGTAATACAGAAAAGTTTAAGTTCATTAGGCATAAAGGAAAACTTATCCCCTCCAAAGATCGATTAAGCTCTGCCGTGGCTCTACTTAGGCAAATTGTTATCCACTGTTCACTAAGTTGCTAATATAATTAAATACTATAGCATTATCCAATAGGCGGATCAGCTAGTCATTTAAAAAACTGACTGCACCAGGACAGCTATTTAGAAGCTTGTCTTATCGACCGATGGGTGGACCATTGGTGAACCTACACCAAACAAGTGTTCACTTACATTAGTTTAAGTGAACATCCAAGCGGTTTAAAAAACTTCTCAAACACTGCATTCCTCTAACTGGGTCGTGTTATGCAATATAGGATTGCAGGAGATATCGACGCAAATTTAATACATCTCTTTTTAATAGGCATGTTTTTAATCAAAGCTGAGGCTGGTAAGATGAACTGCAGTCTTAGTGGAGTCTCAGATTTAAATCTATAGCGAATTTGCCTATTGGATGATTCTGATTTAGAGCTTGGAAACTTTAGCTGAACCGTGGATAACGGTATTTAAGCTTAATCGATATTTGGAGGCAATGAAACGTTCCATGTGGTCGACCTGGCCTAATGTGCTTTGAAATGTCTGTATTCAAGTTCTACTTCATATCCCCCGCAATCCTATATGCCAAAGTGTTTTTTATACTTTGGCCAAATCATGCCATAACAGTGGCAAGGAAATTGTTAGTTGGAGCATGGCATTTTGCCGAACTTCTACAGTTCGGTCTTCATACTCAGCTGAATCTCAATCAGTCAGCGGTTTAAGTTTCTGAAAGAGAAATGATCCTTGGCAGACAGTGGTATGTTGTAATTTGTTTAATCTGTAGACTAAGTTCAGTTCAGAACTAATCAATAAAACTTCTGTTTGGACAGCGAGGGGTGTAATGATACCTGTTATTTTGACTTTCATTATCATTGAAACAGCTCTTAATATAATATCCGAACTTTTCAGATCATTTGGCTTTCGAAGAGGCTGCAGCTCTGTTTAGCCCTGTGATTCCTTTCTATGTAGTCTACGACCGAATGGTGAGTCCTGCTGGCACTTATTTCCCATTTTTCTAAATTCCTTTAATATTTAACTGAATTTCCATCTGACTGTTTCTTATTTCAGGTTGCCAAGCATCTGAAGCTGACAACAGTGGGACAAATATTTCTAATCAGGCCACATGAGAAACTTCCTGTCGTATGTCCAGTAAACGTAAGTACTACTGTTATACCATTCCGCACTACGGCGCTTTGTTGCCATTGAACAACCGGTAATTCAATTCATGCAAAGTTCTGGTCTGAAAACTCAATAGTGCTGTTTTTTTTTTTTAACCTTTAAGTCTAGTACTACTTAAATTCGGCATCATGACATGATGCCCATCCCAAAGTATGGCTTCCGTGAATTGCAATACAAGGTGGCCGAATGTGCCAAGGAGTCAAAGGGGTAACATTAATCTTTAATGTTGATTCTCTCAAACGTGGTAGAACCAGTCCGGTGAATGTCCTGTTACATCTATGGGTTGATGGCCAAGGAAGTATGATCAATGTCTGGACGTCAGCTGTAGTCTCCAATTGGAGACTGCTTCTAAACGGAGCAGAAATATAGGCAAGAAGCCATCTTGCCGTCATAGTAGTACTTTAGAAGAATCAGTTAAGCAATTTTTGTCGGTGCAAAGAAGCTGCAGGCTCTTGCTGCACCACTGGCAAAAGTGTGAAAATACGGATTATGCTCTTCACTCCTGGCATAGTTAACTATCTAGTCGACCTAAATTCCTTCAAACAGTAAGCCTCAACTATGTGCAAAGGAACTTGTTAACAATCAACTCGCTGGCCAAACTTCCTACTTTAAACCTCTTCCCACCCCTCTAATTTGAACTTATTGTCACTAGTTCTGGAAATCTTAAAACAGTGAATTCTGCCTACATTTTATTAACCCTCTTAGCCTCAACTCCAATTAGCCCCTCCGAAGGTGCTGGTTGTTAAGCTGTAGCCCTCAACTTCGCAATGCCACCCTTCTGATCTCATCCAAGTTGGACACTTTCAAGAAGTTTTTCAGATGGAAGTCTCCACATTTCGACAGTATTCCAAGTCCAGTCTTAACGCCTGAATATATCCCACTTTCTACAGGATTGTTCGATAAATCAATTTTACAACGTCCTGTAGAACACCATAGTTTTCTTGGCTGCCCGTCAACACTGCTAAGAACTTCATATCTGCCCGCGTTGTAACTCCCAAATCCATTTCTTCCTTTGTTTTAAGTCTTTTTGGGGTTGCAGTGTATATTGCACGGGATGTATAAGTCGCATGTGTTCTGAGGTCTTTCTTTTTGCTGGAAGAAAACGTGCTGCCCTCGGCTGAGACTTAATGCAGCCACATTGTGAAAAAAGCATAATTGCAGCGTCATTTACGCGATTTGAACTTTGGTCCTTTTCACCTGGTAAGGAGGCTTTGCTAGCGGCGAGGGCTGCCCTCAATATGCAATCAACGGTGACTGGTTCCTAATTTTGAATGTTGGCTTATGCCACCCAGTGAATGGCTTACTACGTGCACTGAGTAAGCTTTTACTAAAGCTACCATGCTTGCCCTAGAGTAGTTGCTTCCCAATACTCAGTCAGGTAATGGGCAGTGAGAAAGCAGCCACCTCTACCAGTAGAGGTAAAAACAAGTGTTGGTCCTCATGGGTAGCGAATTTTAGTTACTTTCTTTCACACTTGGTGACAGACTTTGTTCAAATCCAATCGACGACCCAAGAAATTAAGGACATCAGATGAGTGAATTTTCTTAACTGTTTCATCCAACAGACAAAACATTGTACTTCCTGTTCAGTCCTAGCCTTAGTTGCCTGGTGCCCTTAAGGCGTATCACGATTGAGTGTAGATGTTGAACTTGACGTCTATCGGTCAGTGGATTTGTCACCACCTGTAGCCTGACATTCCTAACGTCGGGACCTGTCGTTAGCAACTGCATGCAACCATTTGTATCACGAATTGCCATTTGACTGACACTCAGCCGCTGACTACCTGCGATGTGAAACTTCTAAAGTACGTGGGCTGTATATAAACGTGTCTCGTGCATTGCACGCTCTTATAGGATCCTTAGGTCTAGTTTGTAGCCTCTACTAATCAGGGAGGAAAAACGCTACTGGAAATCTTACTATGATGATCACTTGACATGCTAATCGTTGATGTCAATATACGTTAGTTATGCACGTGAGTTTTCTGACAACTCGTTCTTTCTAGGGGAGTCTGTTTCAATGACTCGATATGTTACAATACTTAACATTTTATAAAACCTATCAACTTGCAGAAGCGAAGTCTAGAGCTTAACATTCGGTCATGTCTCATTCCAAGTCTTCAGGTATCAGAATACCACTTATGCACGCTACTTTTGGTAGTTATTCAACTGAATAGCAATAAGGATTCATCAATGTCCTTAAAATCCTGCTCGCAATTTGCACTGTTAGCTGCAGCATTTGCCTTTCTGACAAATGCAGATTCCATCTTAATGGAAAGAAACCATTTAGTTATGGCACTGATTTAACTGAATCATAAGGAAACTCAAATTATTTAACTAGCTAATTAAATCACTACTATAAACCCAATGAGTCAATATTTCTAGTTTACACTACTAGAACACGCAAGTTTCTGTACTTGTTTCCAACAGGATGGAATTAGCCCATCTCTTTATAGAAATCTGCAAAAGACTAAATTGGTTGTTTATTTGAGGAAGCTCTAGAGCAAACTGCTGACGGGTGCAGTCATTTGGTTGTGTAATCCCAACCGACCTAAAGTTTATGGGTGCAAGAATCTTATATCGGGATATCCTGTCTTACTTCTGACCCATTTATGCTTTTCAATCACGTTCGCAGCTGCTTCGTAAAGACTGTCCCTGGATTAAAAAAACCCAAGTTCTGTGCAATACAAACTTGTTCTTTCCTCATCCGATACTCCTAAACCTACTCAACTTGTTTTAACTATGCCTGTAGGAGTCATACTAAAGTTTATTTCTGATACTTCTACAGAGCTTCTTTAAAGAAGCTTAACTTTCTATTTTAATCTTCGGAAGTGCTAACATGTTTTCTCTTCCATAGCCCGCTACTGCTCTCCAGATAGAAGCTTTCTTGAACATAAACAAAGGAGTAGTCCTAACAAAACTAACGGAACACAACATGCATGATCCCCAGGTAAGTTTCGTCAATATTATGAAGTGAATGTTTCAATACAAAATTCGTTCTTTAATAATCTGCTCTTTCTAGCTCCTCGATCCAAACCGTGTGACTCTCCTGGCAATTGGCGAGCAGTCTTCCTCTTTGGGTGGTTACTTCTTTCATCTTCTCACGAAGCTGATTAGAAATCAAACCAACAACACTGAATTCCAGAAGCTTAACATAATTTGGATTGAACCAGAGATATTCCCTACAGTCCATATTGTGAGTATCTAGTTTTTTAGTTAATGTTTGCTATAGCTACATGCTGACCAGTTAATCGTACCGTAAGCAGTTTTATACTGCTTGCTTCATTTTTTCTACTAGTAAACACTTATTGAAATCTGTTTTCCAGATGATGGATGAGCTCGAAACAACACTGGGAATCCCCAATCAGCTTCCTGCATTTGGAATGGTCAATGTCACTAGCGTAAGTAACATCTAGCCTATTCTTCTCCAGTGTCCAACCTTAAACTAGAACATAACCGGTTCTAACCACTTCAGTATGTGAATACAGCATTTCAGTGATTAATGTAGCAACTGAAGCTACCGCTGGTTGCTAGGCTACGCGCAGGTGGCTCGCTGACGTAAACGGTGACATTTGGAGTTTAGCCGTTCAATATTGAACTCCTCTTAGTAAGCAGTTTTGTTGAGCAGCTACGGTAACATCTGTTTGCATGTTCCTTGCCTTATTGGCAAAACTAGGCACTGAAGTGCTTAGTGACAGCGAAAACTACTCCAACCCTAGTGTAGGTGGAAATCTTACACAATACTACATTTGTATCTCTTCTATTCAGTTCTCATATCCCTTGTCTATTGCCAATCGCATAAGCTATCTGAACTCATAGTTATATGAAATACTACCTAATTTTGGCTAGCTGCTACGATAGCTCTCCTAAATGCAAAAATGCGTTTCACGGGATGAAAAGCCACCTACTCGCAATAAATAATTATTGCGGTTAGATTTCATTGTACCTTGCTCCAAAAATAACGTTATCCTAGCTTTAAAGCTATTCAGCTGTAATGTTGCAGTCATTAGGAAAAATCACATTCGTAGTTCGAATAACTTAACTACGTAGTAAAGTAAATTTTAAGTCTTAACCTCTTAATGAGGTTTCGATGCTTTTTAGTATATTCATTTACGTAATGTTGCAGGACCCTAACTTTTCTTGCACGCAAGAGTCCTAAAATTTACGTATAATCTGTACCAAGAAGTGGTGGGTAGTATTATTAGTTTGGGTTTCTGAATCGAGCTGAAAAACTATGTAGCAAAGTACAGTTTCGGGACACTACCCCCCAAATAGGAGTAACTTTAACTTTTCTCTCCCTGAGAACCCCTCTCATTAGACCAGTTCTAAAAACTTACATTAATCACTTTACATTTAGTTCATCAGTTCCTTAGTCTTTTTCTTGTTTCTCCAGAAACAAAGCGCCTGGTTCAACACTGGCCTCCTAAATACCACCGCTGACAGATTGGCTGACGAAATGAACAGACAGCTACTCCTGAGCTGGATGACATCTGTGCTAAATAGAAATATAACTGCTCTAAAAATGGGTAAGTACTAACAGTTCTGCAAGCTATTAAAGACCAAAGAAAATATTCTTTACGCAAATCTAGAACGCGAACACTACAGTTAGAGTATTGTCCAAACATGTGGCATGAACTTTGTCCCAACGTTACTTTAGAAGTACGGAAGCTTAACAACCTCGTGCTCTAAAATCGTTAGCCTGGCAGTGATTATGGCAACTGCATTGTCCAAGTGTGGTTCGACCAGAGTTAATGCAAATGTGGCTTCTTATAGTTGCTCTGCCGACTACGATTGCACGGAGCTTTTCAATAAACGCTGTTTCGTGCAACGAGCAGACAATATTCTATTGTCTGTTCGTTGCGCGAAATAACTTACACAATGTGTAGGTTCTTAAATCAGTTGGCTTGACCTAATATTTTGGCAGTAAGTAATACTAGAAAGTGGTAGATCACTCTCCCGTTAGTGAATCTTGATGATTCCTTACCCGTAGTTTATACTTCTATACAACTTATTTCGTTTGGCTTACTTTTGTAAGCCTGAACTCTAGTAAATTTTGTAATTCTAATCTCATGTAAATCGACGAAAATGTAGCAAATTGCCCATCCATAAAGCTTTTCTTTTTTTTTTTTTTATGGAACTTACAGGTGTCCAGTCCTTCATCAGATCTCCAGCGTCTGTAATTGTTGCTGAGGGTGCAGATGTGACACTAGAATGCGTAATTGAACATCCTGTTGGAGACTGCTTGTGGTTGAAAGATGGCCGAAATATTGGATTCAACTTAGCTCGCTATCCTAATCTCTCATGGAGGGGAGACGCCCTTGCCGGCGATTGTAGTCTTAAGATGACCATGGTTCAGAAAGGTCGAGATGATGGCCAATGGGTGTGCGAAATGACAGGAGACCAAGAGAATCCTACTATAACATCTCTACCGGCCACCATTATGATTGGTAAGCTGAAATTTACAAAAAATGTAGTTGGTTTTATTTCTTTAGCATCGGTAACTAAATTTTAGTTCTTTAAACTAAGATCTTCCTTTTCTTTCTCTTCATACAGCTGTCCCTCCAACTCAGACTCCACCCGTTAAAGTTGAATTGTGAGATGTCTTCTTGGAATATCGTTTGTCTGCCAGATTAACTCAGTTAATTGGAACTAATACATTGTTCATGTTTTGTTGAACCGTTTTTGTAACTCCGTTTATAAATAAACCGTTGTATCTTTTTATTTGTATGTATTTAATCTGCACAATATTTAAGAAAATAAACTTAATTACTACAAGACACTTCTATTAAACTTCGTTTGAAAGGGATTAGAATTGAAGCGAAGCAAACCAATCGAACTGATGCCACAATCTTTAATTAAAACTAAACTGAGCCGACTTAAACTAAAAATCTCATTAAATTTCTGAAACTTCAGATGAGCTTCGTCAAGCTGGACTTGTGTCCAACACCACCCGAGCCAGCTTTAACTCCTTTCCGAGATGTTTACTGGAAATTACAGCTGCAATCTAATTCCTATTCAAGACTTATAATGAGTCGTTTTTTACTTGAGCAGATAAATCAGCCTTACAGGACAAGTAACTGTCCTTCCCAAGACAACTGAGCTGCAAGCCATCCAGTTTACTTGTACTCCTTCGCCGCAGTCTAATTGGAATAGACTAAAATTATTTAATAAGATAAACTAAATCGAATGGTATGGAAAAGCAAATGAAGTAGAATCTTTTATTCTTTGCACTTATTTTACAGAGCTAAATTCAACCATTGGGCTCTTTAGAATATTGACCCTCCAGTTATTTCAATCCAGCACCTGCTGATATTTGCGTACATTCTTGCACGAATTCTTTTCAGAGGCAAAGATTCCTCTTGCATGAATTCCTTTCATATACGGGTGAAAGGAATTCATGCAAGATCTAGCTCTGCCTTACATGTAGTAAGGGCAAGGCTAGATCGCTATTTGGTTGGCTCTAATCCATAAATAGGAGACCACACGTAATAAATCCTTAGATTGCGAACTTAAGGAAAATTGTTTTAAGGTTCTTATAAGTCTTTACTTTTATTCAAATTTAATTGTATTAAATGAGACTTAATACATCAGCTAAGCACTAACTTGCTGAAATATTTATCACAACTTGATTCCATTTGTAGTCCGGACGACGTAAGTTCAAGCTTCAAAATCTGCTAAAAGAACATGACCATATTTACCGGTCAATTTGGTGTCAATACAGCTATACTGTTCAGTTATCAAGCTAGAAATTTCTCTCCCAACGTTTTCAGAATCTGGAACCTGCCATCAGTTGAGGGTGAGGACTTTAACGTATTTTAGCCAAAGTGGTTTATTTATATACATGTTTCTCGCGCAGACCCTAAATAATGGTTCTAAGTTTATTGCTGTCAGAATCGGTAAAACCATGCATGCACTACAATTTAAGCGTGCGCATCGATCAAGCGATGTACTTCTAAAATGATGTCAATATGAAACCTAGCAGATTAGGACATGTCCTGTTAACAGTACCTTTTGCAAGTGAAGGATATCCTGGTTGTGTATCTAACGCCATGGTGAGACATCTAGAGTACTCGGGTATCGAAGCAGGGCGGGATTTAGACACTAGGTCATAAGCAACAATATGTAGAGGCCTTTACCTAGGCTTAAATACGGTCATGCCTGTGGGTACACCTGAAGACAATCTAGATACCTCAAAAGGTTTAACCACATTTAAGAGTAGTAGCGATCTTCATAAGAACGGCTTAGAATGTGCTAACTGCAACGTTTTTGTAAACTAGACATCTTGGGTTGAGTGAGGTATAAGGCTTTCGTGGAAGGAGAGATGTGTATATTTTCAGTGGTGGAAGCAAAAACCTGCTGCGATTAACAAAATTTCAAGAAGCTGTTCTCCACGTATTCCCTACATAGAGAATTAGATTACCAACATGAAGCTCAAAGCGAAATTCGGTGATCATTATTGGCGGTGGGGAGACTTTGCTTGGCATATGCAGAGAAATCGGTTTCCTTGCCTCATTTAGCCTTTCTAAGAATTATAAAGAAAACTTCATTTCTGAAGTAATGAGGAAATTAACTAAAAATACTGAAATGAAGCGCCACTAGGGGACGGCGCTGAGCAGAGACGAATGGTGTAGTAATGAAATGCTAATCATTTATTTCCGGAATGAAATTCCGGAAATAATCACGGCCCTGGATATTTGCAAGTGGATTAAGGAAACGGTCCTTCCAATGTACGTGCACTTAATTGACAGTTTGAGCTGAAGACTGCCTATCAGGATATTAGTGGTTTAACATCTGCAATCGATTTGAGATGGCAATGTAATTTAATAAGCAGCGAAATGAATTTTGAGTAAAATTATTTTCAGGAATGGTCCACATTAATCATTCACCCGATTTTTAAGAAGGTTATAAGGAGAGGGATGTACCATACCGAAAAGTGTTTTGAAAATAAATTTCAGCTCATTTTGAATTTGCGAATACAACGCAAATTCAAAATTTCACGAAATAAATGGAGCATCTACGCCTACAAACTGGTGTTCTGTAATTCATTTTGTGAGATGTTAATCACAAAAAAAGTTGACTTGCACACGGATTTCTTAAAAAAAATGGATTTGTAGTACTTAACTGACCATTTACTAACACTTTTTTCAAATATTTGGAAGTCAAATTTTAGGACCAGATTTAAAGTAATCAGTTTAGTGGTTAGTTTAATCAAACTTCCTTCCTGGTGATATTTTTCATTATATCCCACGAATTTTCTGTCAAAGGAATCAAGGTAAAGGAAACACTTATCCATTCCGCTAATGGTCCAAATGGTTTCGTTATGCTTATAGTATCCTGATGGACAATGTCAATCTTTTGACCGAATGTTTATTTTAAAAAAAAAACTTTTCAAAAGATATGATCCATCTTTGCAGATGGAAAGTTGAAGCCAATATCCAGAACAAACATATTGAAGTTTTGATAACGTGAAATGAGATTTAAAGTTCCAATACTGGCCATTAGGCTGTTGCCTAGGAGCGCATTCCAACAAAAATTCTTTATAAATAGACTGCAAGAGGTGAGGCGGGAGGATGGATGGTACAGAATACAACTGGGGAGCAAATTTTAAGTCCCGCCCAGGGCGCATAAAACCCTTGCGCCTACTCTGGCCATGGCACCAGCGCTTCTGTGCTGGTACCAAGTTTTACTTTCGAACAGTTGATCATAGAAAAACGGATGCTTCATAAATCTGTAGTTAATCTTCCATAAACAGCGACTTACTGACACGTACAAAGAACATTTAATTCCACACAATCCAAGGTTTTTGTCATCATTAACTAGTCCACAGCTGCGTGACATTATGGTGACAGCAGAAATGAAAAATAGCGATCTTTACTACGAGCATGAAATTATTCTTTAATAGTACATATTAAAATGTCATGTAAATCGAATATTACACATTTATTGGCCAGTATTTGCTGGTTCCTTTTTCCGCTTTGAAATTATCATTGATAGTTTTACCGGAAATGTATTTAAAATTGATAGGTCGTCCCTCTTTTAGTAATTTCAGTCTCTTAAATATGAGAGGGGAGGAGGTCAATGTATAATAACCCCTCAAAATTCGCTTTTTTTTATTGGTTGTCTCTACGAATCAAATTTTGCTTTTTTTTTTTTTTTGCTAGTTAATTCAAATGAGATGCAGATTAGTCCCCGGAAGTAGAGGACTCTGAAAATCAAAAACCTGTATGTGTTTGGAAAGAAAAGCTGAAACTAGACAGACATGAACTTTAATGTTAAAGGTATAATTTGGTCTCGACTAAACACATCAGTTATCAGTGTTTGAAGATTATTTCACGCATTCATTTTGCCAAGTAGAGCAAATTTTTCTTCTTATATCCTTCATTAATATCAGAACACACACGCTCTCCAGGAAGTCATTAGGAGAAAATGTTTGATGTTTCCTCTCAGTAGGATTATGCGCAGCCTAAGTGAAATGAATATTTTTATTTTCGATTACCTGTATCAAACCTATTTCATTTAATAGAGAAGGAAATATTAAAGACAATCGAAAGGTTTGTTGCTTTATCAGATATTTGAAATAGTTTTTTTTTTTTTTTTTTTATTAAGACTACCTTGGTACCATTTTGAGCTAGACAATAGCTTTTTTTTTTTTTTTCTTCCAAAGGGCTGGTTTTGTAATGCTTTATTTCACATGAGTCATATTTGTTCGACCATGACTGCAATTGCCTTTAAAATCGTTCTTTTAGAAAAAATAATCTCAAAAGTGATCTCTAAAGGGGATTCTATCCCTAACTATTCCAGTTAGGCGGATTTTAACTTCGAAAATCAGTTTCTAAAGTGCTCAGAATAAAATTCGTAACAAAGATGCACGTTGTAAATATAAAATATTAAAGAATTTATGGAATATTTTTGTTTTGATTCATGCAAAATAGGGAATTGCCTTTAACATTGTATTGACAGCTTCTATAAAATGAGATATAATTTGATAAATTTCTTTAAACAATACTTCGATAAACAAGATGGATAATTAACATTATTATTTAAACGTTTGGCACAAATATGATGATCATTAGATTCTACAGAGAATCATTCAATGCGAGCACTTGTACCTTGGACGTTTGTCCAAGAAGTGCTTACAATGACTGAAGCATTCTCGAGTAAATTTTTCACGTAAATGGACGCCTCCCAGTCAAGTATTGTGTGGTGTCGATGATAAAGACATAGCGCATCCCCCCTCCAACCCACAAAGATGCTCTATTCTGCTATATGCCTTTTCTATAGATACTTTCATGGACGTTGTTCTTCTGAATTGGCTTATTAATGGACATAATGAACGCAAGTAGATGAGTTTGTTCTCTGGTAACCCTAATATGAAACTTTATTTTATATTGCTGTAAACTCATCCTTATGGGTAACTTCGCCTTTATACAATAATATTGAAATACGGCGAGATTTCTGCTAAAATATACTAAAATCAGTGATTTCGTTGTAAATGAAGGACCTTGAAGTTTGTGCAAATAATTTGATATTGTCTAGCTAACACTTCCTCTAAATCAGGGGTTCCCAACATGATTTTACCTGCCGATCCCCTGCTATCCATTCCTGAGAGTGGAATCAGGAGTGGATAGCAAGGTTTTACCCCCAGAAACTCGGATTTTTTTGTTCATCAAAACAGATAAATCAAGAGAACACACGCGATTTATGGATATAATACATGCTAGCATATGAGAGAATTTTCATTAGTCCTATTCTGATGGTGTTTTTTTTGTTTTATAAAATTGGATAATCAGTTTTTTGTCCCTGCTGGCAAATTTCCTGAGATGTTCTAGCAGCCTGTGTGCAGCGCATCGAGCTCTTCATATCGGGATGTACAATTAATCTTGTGTCCTTGTGGGTAGCATAGTTGGTAGAATCGCTGTCCTCATACCCAGTATAAAAGAATTGAGATCGAATCCCGTTAATGAAGCGAGGAATTTTTATGGACTTTTTTCACAACGTGTCTGAGTTAATCGGTCTCAGGCGAACATGTAGCATGGCTTTTCGTCCAGAAAATAGCTAATCGACCACAGAACACGCAATTTACAAATATTTACAAATATAAACGGATTTGTTGATGCGCTTAAAAAGGCCGTACAGAAATCAATAAGTCCTTTTAGTTCTCCACTACCTTGAGCGCGATACCGTTCAATCGGTATTTTATTCAGTGACTACTGCTATCTAGGTGTAGCATTTTGCATTTACCGTTGCTTAACATAAATAATGCAAGCAGAACAAGCTTTGCTATTACCACGAGTGGCACTATACTGCACTATTTTCAAAAAATTACATCAAACAATTTTTTTTTTTTTATTTACTATCAGTTTATTAACACAAGGTTCACCCCCTGTAGAGCAAGTGGGCTAGAAGGGTATACAGAAATTATAAAATATACATTATACACTTTTGTACAAATTTTCAGCTCTTTACAATATAATTATTGTATAATAAAAACTATTAAATATATATATAAATTTACTAAATGTATTCCCTTTGAATTAACATAGATCTTGATAATTGAAGAGTTAAATATATAGGTTGACTTCTTTATCAGTAACTAACATAACAGATTTATTTATTCATTACATTATTGCATTTTATTTGGTCATTTCATCAAATTTCTAATAAAAACTGCTCAATTTTCACAGCAATCCTGGTGATTTAGTCCAGATTTGGTCTATAATTTGGCTTCTGTAGGTTTTGTTGACTTCAAACTTTACCGGATCAATGGAGAAGGTGTTGAAGTATTCAATGGTGTTACATGGGAACATTCCTTTTAGGGAGCCCAAGTTTGATAGCTTCATCCTAAGTGGGGGATGGCTTCTATTTCTTCCTCTTGTTGGTGCGATGATATCTTTTATTGATGGGGCATCAATATGGCGAGTTAGCAGCTTGGTAAGCGTTGACAGATTTTTTTGAGGACAATTAGCTTCCAGGAGGTCATGCCTAGGTTGACTAGGAGAATGGATTTCGAGATTGTGAAGGGGTTCCCTCCCAGACGGTTCAGCCACCGCAGAATCCAATATTCCATTGATAGAAATTTATTACATCGAGAGGTAGATGCAGAGGACCAGATTTCTGAGGCATATAGTGGTATGGGTGTGAGACATCTATTAATATATTGTCCAATCAGTCTGGTGTTGTGACAGCCTGCGAGCGCTTGGCGGATAGCCCAGAAAGCAGCATAGGTCTTCTTCTTTGCCTTTAGGAAGTGTTTCTCGAAATTTAAGTCTTCGTCCCACGTTAGTCCCAGGTCAGTATGAAATGAAACTTTGGGGACTGACTCACCATTAACCATAACTCGAATGTCATTCTTGACCTTCCTCTTTGTGTTAATCTGTCATTTATTCAAAAGATGAGACGATGGTTAACTATCATATTGTTCTTTTAACAACGTAAAGTCATTTTAACAGGTTACATGCCCACTAGTTTAAATGTGTTTGAAAACATTGCAGTGGTAAGCAGTGGGTAAGTTTTATCGGGAAGATCTTTCATTCTTCACTGTTCTAAGTGTAGTGCCACACGGCTAGTACTTTAGTCTGCGATTACTACTCCTCATATGAAGTACCTTGCATTTATCAATATTAAACTTCAGTATTAGTACTTTAGTATTGGTGGATCACTACACCTCGTATGAGGTACCTTGTATTTAGCAATACTAAACTTCAATTCCCACTTCTCAACCCATCTACCTAATTTGTCTAGATCTGGTTGCAGTAGCATAGCCTGATTACTATGATTAGCTACTTTTCCAACCTTCATATCATGGTCAAATGAAGACATTGATTCTGATATGTTTTCTTTAGTATCATTTATAAATATAGAAAACAACAATTGGGCCAGCAATGAACTGTGGGGTCACTCCGCTAATAGCATTAGTCCAAGAAAAACAGTGACCATTGATAACCATTTTCTATCTTTTCCTGCTCAACCATCCTATAGCAGTAACTTTCCCTTAATTCTACATTGCTCCAATTTGTATCCAAATTTGTATGTGCAACAGTAACAAAAGCTTTTCTGGAATCTAAGGGTATGATGTCAAAATTATTTTTGCGTCCAGTTCCTTTATTACTGGATCGTAATGTCCAATCAGATTGGTCAGACAAGACTGCATTCTAATGGATAAATATCTCTAAGCAGAAATTTAGCCATTGGAATGAGAGCATCCCTAAATTCAGTGCAGGTCTATCCCCTATTCATAAAGAAGCTAAAGGAACTTGAGTAATTACCGACCTGTAGCTTTACTTTAGTTCCAAGGAAAATAATGGAGTCACTGGTTAAAGAAGTAATGCAGCTCCATCCAGACAGAAATGTAGTTATACTACAGTCACAGCATGGGATTATTTAAAGGGCGGTCTTGTCTGTCTAATCTGATTGGATATTACGATGCATCAACAAAGGAACGGGATGCAAAAATAATTTTGACATCATGCACATAGATTCCAGAAAAGCTTTTGTTACTGTTGCACATACAAACGTCGATACAAATTGGAGAAATGTGGCATTAAGGGCAAGTTATTGCTATGGATAAAGGGATGGTTGAGTAGGAGAAGACAGAAAATGGTTATCAATGGGCACTGTTTTTCTTGGACTAATGCTATCAGCGGAGTGACCCTCAGAGTTCAATGATAGACCAATTGTTGTTTCCCATATTTATAAATGATACTAAAGAAAACATATCAGACTTAATGTCTCAATTTGACCGTGATATGAAGGTTGGCAGAGTAGCTAATTACAGTAATCAGGCTGTGCTACTGCAACAAGATCTAGACAAATTAAGTAGATGGGTTGAGAAGTGGGAATTGAAGTTTAATATTGCCAAATACAAGGTACCTCATACGAGGTGTAGTGATCCACCAATACTAAAGTACTAGCTGCGTGACACTGCAATTAAGACAGTGGAGAATGAAACAGACCTAGTGATAATTGTGAAAACAGATATGAAGTTATATGAGCAGTGCAGACAGGCTTCAAGGACAGCTTGCAAGGTTTTGTCAATGATATACAGGAATTTTGCCAGCAGGAAGAGGAAGGTGATTATCCATTTGTGTAAACCAAAGTTATACTACATCTTTAATAATTCATACAGTTCTGGCAGCTTCATTTCAAGTACGATTTGGATCTATTAAAAATGTACAGAGAAAACCAACAAATAGGGGAGCAGAAGGGTGCTCTTACCAGGAAAGGCTTCAGCTCACAACAAATTGCAGCGTCTTGAGACTGGGTACCTGCGAGGAGATCTGATTGAGGTGTTTAAGGCTTTGAATGGATCGAGTAAGCTCAATGTTAATGGAATTCTTTCTCTTGCTGAGACTACACACATCAGGAGGCATACATTTGAATTGAGGAAGGTTGGATGTGTGAAAATATATACCTTCAGAGTTTTCTGAGCAATGCAGACAGGCTGCCAGGGCAGGTCATGGGGTTTTGTGAATGATATATAGGAATTTTGCTAGCAGGGAAAAGGAGGTGATTATCCCTCTGTATAAGGCAATGGTCAGGCCACGCCTTGAATACTGCGTACAGGTCTGGAGGCCTCATTTTAGGAAGAATGTAGATTTACTTGAGCGTGTACAGAGAAGGGCAACAAGATTGGTGAGGGGAATGAAGGGATCCTCTTACCAAGAGAGGCTTAAGTTCTGCAAATTGCAGTGGCTGGAGACTAGGCACCTGCGCGGTGATCTGATTGAGGTCTATAAGGCTTTGAATGGGTTGAGCACGCTGAATTCTGATGGGATCCTTCCACTTGTTCAGATTACGAACCTAAGGGGGAATAAATTCAAATTAAGAAAATACAGATGTAGAATAGATGTGCGGGAATTTGCCTTTAGCCAGCGGGTCGTTAATTGCTGGAACAAACTTCCATCTGTCGTTGTGGAAGTTGATAGGTTGAATAAATTTAAGGAGGAACTGGACAGGCATTTGGAGGGAATGGTGTTTTTTGAACTAGATAAACTGCTGCTAGAGAGGATGGGCAGGTGAATTGGGAAGTATTGTTTTTTTTTTTTTTTTTTTGGCTGATGCTGTATAACTTGCTCTCTTGTATCATTTGTCACTACTACTACACTGTTTGACAAAACTACCTGGACCTCTTTTGCTGCCTCCTTTGAATATGAATGGATAGATATAAGTTGAATGACGTATGGAAATTTTTTCACAACGTGGCTGAGTTAATCGTTCTCATGCGATGGTGGCATGGTTTTCCTCCAGAATTCGGATTTTTCTTCCAGCAAACAGAAAATCAACTACAGAATGCACGCAATTTGCAGACTCAATAGAAAATGGCCTAAGTTGCTGATGCGCCTAAAACACTACAACAACAATCCATCCACCCCAGGTGCCTTTTTTATGTTCATTTTCAACAATATTTTCTTCAGTTCCTCCTCAGTTACACAAAATCTAGATCTTATTGCCCGCCAGAATTTCACTCGCTTCTGTCATCCCCATTCTTAAAATGGTTCTTAATCGTTTTCTTTCAGGGGACACATTATAAAAATCAAAGGAATTCAGGACACAGTATTCTAATCCCTGAATGGTCTTGGCAACCCTACTCTTCCGTTGCCAAAACAGATAAAAGTGTTAAATTTCAGTTAATTGCTAAGTGGTTAAGAATTTTAATGGTTCATTTATGCTTTTAAGTTTTATTCTTAATGTGTACAAGACTTGGATCGTTTCCTTAGCCGTTCTGCGGCCAGGAAACGATCCGACCTTAACCGAATTAAAAAAAAAATAATAAATAAAATAATAAAATAACAACATAATATATAAGCTACAAAAATACAAAAGACAGAATAAATATCAAATTTCGTGCTGTAATTTTTCGGATTTAATAAAACGTAAGTATAAAATATTTTTAATTTACAAAAAATAAATTTTTAATTACACCTTCTTTGTTTTAAGGATTTTGCAAATGCAATATTTGTAAAAATTCTTTATTTAATTTCAAATACAAAAAAAAATGTTTTTACAAATTCGTCAATAGATGGCGGCACATTACAGTAAGCTAGAATGCATCACAATTTAATAGGTTTTTATTTTTAAAGCCATCTTAAATTCATTTCCAGTATTGATATATTTTTCATCAGTCTACAATTTTTAATAGCAACAAAATTATGTTACCATATTTCTGAACTATTTATATATATATATATATATATATATATATATATATATATATTTAATTCCCCGAATATGCATTTATTTAGTTTTAATCTTTAACAGTCAAATTTTATCATATCGCTGAAGTGTTGTTTTGGTTTCTCCAAGAAATTGCTGTTGTTCAGTGTTGAGAAATATTTCTGGTATTGGTTTATGGCTTCTAAATTTTTCCAATATTAAACGGATTGAAAAATCGTTATGCTATTTATATTTCGTTTCCAGCACTGAAAGAACCTGTTCGTACTGGTTTCAATTTCTCCAAGCAAAGCGAGGGCAGCGCCATTATGCAGTAGCGGAAATTCTGAACACCAACATGGAATTGGAAACATTTAAGAATTTTCGAGAATTTTTTGAGAATTTTCGATTTATTTACTAACTATTTATTTATTTTGTTTTTTAAAGAAGTGATCTGCAATTAATAACATGCCTGGGAACTGACGTGCTGCTAACTATAATCGAATTATTTTGTCTTAGCAGCCATTTCCAAAACATGACCTTGACATTAACTGTTTCACACAAAGCCAACCATTTTTCCGTCTATGGTTCAGTCGCAAGCACATCTTTACTTGAATGCTCGCAGTATGACACGTGACGTCACCACTTTCATTACGACATAAAACATAACGGAAAGAATAATATACAATAAAAGAAACACATCCTGTACTGTCCTGTCATCTAGACTAGCTTAGTTTATTTTGTGAAAAACATTAATATAATTGCATTTGTTAAATGTCCGTTATACTGTAAGTACTTGGCTTTACTTAATCATTTCAAAAATACGGTTTTTGTTTTTTTAAGTGTCATTGGAGACCAACTACATTTACTGTGGAGATCAGAATATTAGTAGCCTAAATTAATAGGTCACTCTGTGTAAAGTAAAAGGTGGCACAGTTGGTAGAACAGCCGTCCTCATCACACCGAGTGGAAAAGACAGAGTTCGAATACCGTCCATGACGTGAGGAGTTTTTATAGGCTTTTTTCACAAGGTGGCTGAGTTAGTCGATCTGAGGCGAGGACAGCATGGTTTGTTCTCCCAGAAACTCAGGTTTTTCATCCAGTAAACATAAAATTATTATTATTAACCATATGGTGCAAGGAAGCCTAAGCTTATGCTGCACCAGCCAAAAAAAGTTCCCGAGTTACCCTGAGAGGGAGAAGTAGAAAGGAATCATCAAGAAAGAGAAGAATGATGATATTCAGCTCAGGACCCTGGGTGGACCAAGCCCATACTCACCAGATGTCAGCCCCTCCACCATAGAACACACGAAATTTATAGATAATATACACGGAGCAATATAGCCTTGGTCGCTGATGCTCCTGAAACCCTATTACAACAGCAACACAACATCGGGTAGATAGAGGTACTCTCCAACACCGTGAGATTTATTTAACTGTATGGAATGATAGGGTGCGTTGTCCATAATTGCAACATCCATTTCATGGAAAATTGAAATCTGACCGTGATAATCCCCCGTTGTTGTGTTTGCTTTGTACACTAAATTCGAATTTGGAATAAATCCCATTTCTCCACGTGCACATAAGTGATTCTTAAAAATTTCTTGATTGATAGACGCTGCAAAGATTTTGTCTTTGCCAGCACTTATTAAATGTCAAATTGCTATCGATTCAAGATTCAGCAACGTAAACGATAGGACTAATTTCTCTTCTAAGTCACATTATTTGTCCCAAATGTTTTGTTCTTTTAAATATTCAGAGAAGCTTTCTTTTTCTTTGAGATTTTTTCCAAGAAAATCCGATTTCTTGAAGAATTTTTCTTAGAGATTCTCTTTTCAAAGTAAAATTTATTTTCTCTTTCAAAACTGAAATTAATTTAGGTATTGTTGGACCTGTCTTCTCATTTATGTAAAAGTCTTGCACAATTCGCTTTATAATCTCAATATAACTTCTTATAACTTAACTTGCACGCTTTGTCGCTTGTTTAATTGGCAAACTTGGAACTCCAATTAGTGCTCCCTTATCGAAATAACGACATTAAATAGAACATTTTTACCTTTGCAATGTAAACTTTTCTCTTCATGCATTCTTTGATGTGGATGGTAGTACTTCCATTCTTTCTTTTCTTACAAAACTCATAAACTTGAACGAACTATTAAACTAAAGAGTTTGGAGAAACGCCGACAGCATTTACCAATTCCTCATCCGAGCCGTATTGTGGCACTACCTATAATGACATGGAATCGTCCTGGCATTTTGATAGGCGCTCTCATATTTCGCATGGTTGGAGAGTATCTTCGTAAATCTCCATCTATGACATTGGCTTTATGTGACAGGACAGTATCCGGATTTCCGATGAGATAGAACAGATATATATATCTGTTCTGTGGACGATTTATTAGGAGTTTATGGGACATTTTATTAATCTATTTTAAGATAGTGGTTACTGGGCGTCGTACTTTGCAATAATAAAATAATACTTTACAATTCGATACCGATACAATTTTTTTTATATTAAAACAAAATTGAAAAGGACAGGTATTTAGTGGTCTGCATTATGGTTATATCTGGTGTAATTATTGGAAGCTTACTATAACTACTCAAGTTGTTACAGTACTCAAGATGCGATTAAGCCGCATCTTGAGTACTGTATACAGATCTGAAAGCCTCACTTTAGGAAGGATGTAGATCTGCTGGAACGAGTGCAGAGAAAGGCAACCAGATTGGTGAAGGAAACAAAAGGGGTGCTCTTACCTAGAAAGGCCTCAGTCTGCAAATTGCAGCATTTCAAGACCAGACACCTGCGGGAAGATGGGGTGTTAAAGCCGTGAATCGATTGAGTAAGCTAAATTTTAATGGTATTCTTCCACTTGCTGGGATTACAGACATGAGGGGGCATAAATTCAAGTTGAGGAAGGATGGTTGCTGGATAAATGTGCGGAAGTTTGCCTTCAGCCATTGGTATTTGATTTTTGGAACAGGCTTCCATCTGTTGTTGTGGAAGTGGATGGGTTGAATAAATTCAAGGGATTACTAGACAAATTCTTGGAGAGTACGGATGATAAACTGATTTTTTTTTTGTTTTATTTTGTTTTTTGTTTTTGGCTGATGCTATATAAGCTTGCTTTCTTGCATCATTTGCCATTACTACTACTACTATAACAGATATAAAAAGTTTCGAAATGTATTTTTGTGATATTTGGAAATAGTTGGAATGTTTAAACATAGTAGTGTCATCCCTTATTTTTATGGAACCTTAAAATAAAGGAGCGTTGGGAATCTAAATTGCTTATCGGATAAAGTGTTCCTTCTCCTCAGTAAGAAAGCCAGCAACTAGGAAAACACTACTCGCGCATTTAACCACATGTACCTCTGCCACCGTAGCCGAGTGGTCAGGAGCGGGAGTGCAGTAGCACACGCTCATTGAGTAGACCCGGGGTTCAACCCCTTGACTGCTAAATACGGTAGATCTGCCAACCTGCACTGGACCAGCGCGGCAGATTATGGTCCATTTCCCTCAGCATGAATTGTTGAAGAGGCTTCCATCCTGCAGTAGGTTGATAATGGCTGCAGTTTACCTTTTTACCTCTGCCACATGCTATTACTATTATTAGTAGTAGTAGTGGCATGTGATGCAAAAAAGCAAGCTTATAAAGCATCAGCCAAAAAAAAAAGAAGTTAATTGCTATATAAATTATAATGAAGGTTTATGATGTGCGAAAACAGTTTGTGGGACCCGTAAAATGTTAAATGTAATATGGCATTTTAGTTATGACATTTTTAAGGCCAAAAAATTCAGATCAAAAAGTTTTAGAACAGCAACATACAATAAAGTAGAATATTAAACTTTATAGGCTGATAAATTAAAGTGGAAATTAAGCTATGCGATTTTTGCTTAGCTTAATTTCCACCTACCTTGATTTTCAATAGCATTATTAAATCAGCAAAATTAACTGACTATTAATAGATTATCTAGCCAAACAATTAGAAATCTTATGTAATTGGCTTCAACAGACAATTTAATATGGTATGATCACAAATTTCTTGGTGCCAGATAAATACTGTGTGCTCATCCGGGATTTCTTAATCTATTCGTTCATTAGGAAGTCAACTAATATTTCCGATTTTCAGAATGTTATGTTATTGTTGGAGCGTGTTTAGCAGGAGCCGCAATTGAGTAAACAACAGAAATCACTGGTGTGTCGAAAGCAATATCTCAAAGTGTACAATAGTAATAGTAATAAAGGCAGGTGATGCAAGAAAGCAAGCGTATGAGCTTAAGCAGCATCAGCCAAAAAAAAAAAAAAAAAAAAAAAATTCACACTACCATTCCCTCTAAAAGCTTGCCCAGTTCCTCCTTGAATTTATTTAAACTATCAACTTACACAACGACAGATGGAAGTTTGTTCCAGCAATTACCCACCCGCTGGCTAAAGGCAAATTTCCGCACATCTATTCTACAGCTGTCTTTCCTCAATTTGAATTTATGCCCCCTTAGGTTCGTAATCTGAGCAAGCGGAGAATCCCATCAGAATTCAACATCCTCAACCTATTCAAGGCCTTATACACTTCAATCAGATCATCTCACAGGTGCCTAGTCTCCAGCCGCTGAAATTTGCAGAACTTAAGCCTCTTTTGGTAAGAGAGGCTTAAGTTCTGCCCTTCGTTCTCCTCACCAATTGTTGCCCTTCTCTGTACACGCTCAAATAAATCTACATCCTTCCTAAAATGAGGCCTCCAGACATGTACGCAGTATTCAAAGCGTGGCCTGGCCATTGCCTTATACAAAAGGATAATCACCTCCTCTTCTGTGCTAGCAAAATTCCTGTATATCATTGACAAAATTAATATTGTTAATGACCTGCTCTGGCAGCCTGTCTGCATTGATCCGAATACTTCATATCTGACTGCACAATTACTCCCAGGTCTTTTCATTTTCTGCCACCCTAAGTGTAAGGTGGTAGAAAATGAACGTACCCACACAGTTGGTACGTTCCCCTGGAGTTCTACCCATATGTAGTACTTTGCATTTGTCAATGTCAAACAATGAGTGGAAGAAGAATGCAGATCTAAAAGGAAGAAATGCCGGATAAAGTCAATACTCCAAGAACGAGACAGCAGGAGTTTAAAGCGAACTGTGCGTCAGAATAGGAGGTCCGGTGTTCAGAAAAGGAATGGAAAAAAAAATTAATGCAGGGGGAGTTGAATAAGCTGAAATTTGGTAGTCATGTGCCTATACGAAAGCTACCTCTTTCTTAAAAAGGTCGAATGATGGAGAAAGAAGTGGTGCCACCAACGCCAAAAAGTCGAATGATTCTACTGGAGAAAAAAAATGGTGCCATCAATGCCAAGTCTGGACTATGGAACAATGGAAAAAGATAATATGATCTGATAAGCCTCGATTTACACTTTTCTGCAGCAATGGTAGGGTAAAAGTGCAGCATCACCCTCATGAAGCCATGCATCCAGACTATACTGTCCACCACTCAAGCGGCTGGAGGTGGTATCATGGAATGGAGTATATTCTGTTGGTATGAACTGAGTTCGTTCAACTGGTTAGAAGATCTTACCTTCAATGAATATCCTTTTTTCTTATCGGACCACCTTTACTCTGCAGTGCTCCATTTGTACCTGATTGCGATAGATTCCTTCAAGACTAAAACGCAACTATCCAACGTGCAAAAAATTTGTATCCGAATTATTCTAAGGACATTCCCAAATTTTCAAATTTTACCCCGGCCGCGTAATTCTTCAGATCTAAGTCCAATTAAGACTGTCTGAAATATAGTGGAAAGGGCAGTTTGGCTTTTCTGACCACAATACAATAGCTGGCAAATATCCTGATAGAAGAATGGTCGAATCTGTTACTATGCTCCATTAGACACCTTGTGCATAATCCATGCTACGACGTGTACAGGCTGTAATTTGGCAAAAAGTGGTACAACTAAATATTGAATAAAGGTTTCTGATATTTCGGCCAGTTAGTACATGTTTTCTTTTTATGTTGCTGTTCTCGCCTGAGGAAAAGACAGCAGAATCCAGAAATTGTACAATCGAAAGACGTACTCAAAAATTGTCTTCTGAACTAAAATTGTAGAGATTGTAATCTCAAAATTTTCGGGGCCAAAATAAACAACATAAACTTTTTTTTTACATTGCTGGACAAAATTAACAGAAAAAAAATGTTTTTCATGAATATTTTATTATCAGCAGTGTCGCTAAAGGATAATATTTCGTATAATAGGATCCTGGAATGCAAATTCCGAGTATCCAACAGAAATCTATCTACCACCTTACAGACCGCACATTATGCAAATTATTCATGTCTATAAAAACAAGGATTGCGTCCACATCATTTCATTTCCGTTTTTTTTTTTTTTTTTTGGCTTGTCCAGTGGGGTAGCCACATCTCCACATCACGATGAGAAGTCATCGTGGTTTAGACGATTCTTTGAGATGTTGGGCAGTCGGAGGAGGCGGCGGCGGTTTGGCTTAACGTGTCACGAAATGTCGTCTAGGCACTATGGAAGCAGTTTCAGGAAAGAGGAACCATTGCAAGAACCCCTGGCCAAGGTCTCCTGAGGGCTATGTCAATCAGAACAGACCGTTCTCTGGCTCTAACGGAAAGACGGAACCATACGATCGCCTCTCATCAACTGTCTCTTGAGGTTGCCGCAGCCACAGGTAAAAACATTTCCAACCGGGCTGTGCTACGAAGACTCAATTTAAGTGGACTCTACGCAAGGAAGACAATGGTTTGTATCCCAGTTAACCCCAAACCGCCGTAGAGCTCATCGAAATTGGTGCAATGAACTTGGAACCCTTACAAATGGAATACAGTACT
Source organism: Mastigoproctus giganteus (assembly GCF_048544385.1). Taxonomy (NCBI): domain Eukaryota; kingdom Metazoa; phylum Arthropoda; class Arachnida; order Uropygi; family Thelyphonidae; genus Mastigoproctus; species Mastigoproctus giganteus. The sequence continues at coordinate 23,204,806 of NC_143583.1, forward strand.
TTTCTCTGATGAGTCCCGTTTTAGCCTATAACCCGATTCTAGACGTTATTTCATCTGGAGACAACGAGGAATGCAGTACCATCCCTCCAACATTACAGAAAGGGACACTTACTGTGGAGGCGGTGTTCTCGTGTGGGGCGGAATAAAGATTAATGGCCCCACCCATCTTCATGTTTCTAATAGGCTTACCGTAACTGTGGATAGGTACTGCGAACAGTTCCTGGAACCCTATGTGCAAGTTTTTAGGGGTACGGTTGGCCCAGATTTTCTTTTCATTGCACGATAACGCCACTGCACATAGAGCTCAAGTGGTGGAGTAATATCTTGAAACTGACGATATCCAACGATTGCCATGGCCAGCACGATCACCAGAATTAAATCCGATGGAACATGTATGGGACTCCCTTGGGCGTCGCATTGCACGCCGACAGCCAACTCCTTAGTCACTTGGTGAGCTAAGGTCTGCACTGGTTGAAGAATGGGATTTGTTGCCACAGAATCTTATATACACTCTTATATCGAGCATAGTTCACCGCTGTCAGGCCTGTTTAGCCGTTGGAGGAGATCATACTGATGTCATGTCGCCATATTTTCTATCATCTATTATCGACTTCTGTAATGTGACCTTTTTGGTACACCACCATTCCAAATTTGGTCCCACTTCATCGCAAACTGCACAAGTTACACCACATTTTCTACGTGTTCCGTTAATTTTGTCAATCAGTGTATATCACACGAGTAAAACGTCTTATTTGCATCTACTGTGTTAAGTCCCATGTAGTGACTTTCACTGAACTAAATAGTTTTTCAGTTTTCTTTTCAGTGTGTGAACTGGGATTTAGTTATTCAAAGAAGAAAGCCGTGAAATAAGGTATAACAAGAAAACATTTAAAATATCTCTAGTGCTGTATTAAAAATAAAATAAAGGAGGTTTGGATCAGACAGTCATTGACGCCTCTCTCTCTCTCTACCTCAACTACATCAAGCGCCATTGTTTCTACTTATGATCCCCTGCCTACATTTACCTCTTCCATTAACTAATCACCTCCTTTTCCCAGTATGCCAAGTTCCCTATGTGATGTCTTGTTCATAATTAAACCGATGATGGACATGAAATAGTGGGGCTGGAGACAGTAATGGATTTAGGTACAGTCAACAGAGGTGGTCACATTTTTGACAAGATTTTTATCTGATGTTAACAAATATGGCGACTGTTTTCTCTTTGATTGCTTTCTCTGTGGAACGGTTAGAACGGCAGGGTTTTCTGCAATAATCTTCATGTTATTCCTACAATGAGTTGAAGGATAGTTGTTTCATTAATATCTATACCTCAACTTTCAAATAAAAATTGCAGTTTTTGTAAGTTGAAGGGAAGGTATTGATATTCTTGCAAATTAGAATTATTGCGTTCTGTGTTAGATATATGACTGATAACTTTCAGAGAATTTAAATTAATATGATATACGTCTAATACAGTTAAAATAATGGTTGAAATATTGTATTTAATATAGAGTATTACTATCATTATGGAATTCTCTCTTTGTATAACAATAATGATATATTACAGAAAGAAAATTTAATCAATGCAAAAGGAGAATAATATTTTAAAAATCCAGTGGCAGATCTTACTCAATATCAAGTGAGGCATCTCTCACAAAATGTGAGAGAAGTGTTTCCAGATCACATCAAGTTCTGCGGTAATATCATTAACGTAATTGACCTACTTCAAAGCCTCACTACTGTTCTACTTAAATTTATTATTATTCTTATTATTAATTCAATTTGGAATTATCTTAATAGCAGAATTACATTTAATGACATTTTTAATTAAGCACACAGTTTTTGTCCTATACTATTATTAAATAGTGGATAAATGTTAATTTTATGGAAGGTATGTATACACTGCCCTACCATTAATATCTGGACACCTGCGTTTAGACAAAAAAAGACCTTTCATTGTCTCATTTAATACTTTGTGCTGAAACCTTTTGCTTTTATGACGGCCTTCGCGGCATACTCTCAACCAACTTTTTAAAAATGCCACGTGATATGTTCCTCCACTCGGCCTTTAACGCAGCCACCAGTTCGGCCTTGTTCGTTGGGCGATATCGACGTGCATGCACCCGATGATCCAATACATCACAAAGATCCTCGATAGGGTTCAGATCAGCACTCTGGGCTGGCCAATCCAACTTTTCCAAACCCATGTCCTCAAACCACTCTGTTACGACCCAAGCAGTGAGGCATGGAACATTGTCTTGCTGATACAGGTATGGGCCTTCCCCGAAGTATTGCCATAATGTTGGAAGTGCATAATTGTCCAAGCTGTCCTGATATTGCACAGCATTAATGATTTTGTTGATAACGACTAATGGGCCCAAGCCAAACCATTAAAGGAGCCCCATACCATGACACTGCCTCCATCAAACTTCACTGTTGGGAGAATACAATCAGGAAGGAACCGTTCCCCTGGCATTCGCCATACCCAGGAACGACCATCAGACTGGCAGAGTGAGGAGCTGGACTCGTCTGTCCATAGGACTGTTTTACATTGCTCTACAGTCCAAGATTCGCGCTCCTTACACCATGTTAATCGGCGTCTAGCATTTGTTGAGGTGATCAATTCCGTTGAACTGTTGAGGTAATTCTTTTGAACGTGTCATCTTCATGCCCACTTTTGCAATTGTCTGTTCGAAGCCCAGTGTGCATATTTATAGCGGGTTCTGTTGCATACATAGGACCTGTTTCCCCATCCATGGAGGGGTGTCCGGATATTAATGGTAGGGCAGTGTATATATATACGGGTGTGTTTTTTTTTTTTTTTTTTCTGCTGACGCATGTGCAATGAAACACAGATACTAAAGCGTATCACCCACTTTTGTCCTTTGGTTTGTCAACAATTCAGCTGTTGATTTCAAGAATAGGAAGTGAATTATAGTCGTATATGTTCAGTAATTTTGAACTATGGGCTTCAAAGATATGATTAGCTAAGTCATGAACTTCAATTTAGCCCTCGTGGGTAACATAGTTGGTATGATCACTGTTTTTCTCATACCGGGTGGGAAAGATCCGATTTAGAATCCGTCAATGACACAACGAATTTTTATGGATTTTTTCACAACATAGCTGAGTTAGTCAGTTTCAGGAGAGGATAACGTGGTTTTCTTCTCCAGGAAATTCAGGTTTTTCGTCCAGCAAATCGACCACAGAGCACTAATTTTGCAGACATATTTATTATTATGGCGGAATGTGGCCTAAGTTAGTGATGCGCCTAAAACCTTATAATAACTGACCAACTAACTTTAAGTCCACCACTGCCAGAGACCATTATTTCTACAGCAGTAACCAAACTGGTGTTTTTACAAACCAATAAAAAACTTACAAGATCCTTTAAGCTTTTTCATCGGACTGGTGAAAATCTTAACTACTAACGACGCTGGTCCAATTAAAAACTCAATTCAGCCGCAGACTATATCGATAACTATTTCAAAGTACCAATATATTGCACATGTCCCAGTCTGTCATGTAGAAGAATTAGGGAAAGAAGAGATGGAGACAGACATTCAATAAATGATTAACCATCTTAAGAGAATTTCCAAATTGTGTGTGGACATTGAGCGAGTTTGAGAGTTAAAGTATTGAGTCTGCCTAATACATTAAAACAAAAAGTCGCAGCAATAGCACTAAATCAATTAAGCATCGGCAAATAAATTTTTGGCAGGAAGAATTTCAGTAATTAACTATGGAAATAAAAGTATATTCCTTTCATTAGCAGTATGAAACATGTAGTGCTCTCGCAGGTAGCACGTTGGCTATAACCATCGTCCTTCCACACTTGGTGGAAAAGGCCAGAATTTGAATCCCACCCATTGATGGAAGAATCGGAAACCTCAGGTAACGCGAAGAATTTTTACAGGCATTTTCTCGACAACTTGTTGAGTTATTCGGTTTCACTTTTTGTTATTGGGTTTTAGGAGCATCGGCACTAAGGCCATATTGCTCCGTGTATATTGTCTGTAAATTGGGTGTGTTCGGAGGTCTGTTTGCTGGACGAAAAACCAGACTTTCCGGGAATAAAATTAGGGTTTCCTGGACGGAAACCCTAATTTTATAGGAGATTAAACCATGCAACCCATCACCAGAGACCGACTAATTCGGCCACATTGTGAAATAAAGTTTCTCCCGTCGAGACAGGATTCGAACCTAGGTTGGTTTTTCTTCATTATGTGGAAGGAAGCTTATCATAACCATTGTGCTAACTATAAGAGCTCTATATTTATTGAATTAAACAGAGTATTATTTCTGTATTTAATTTTAAGAAATGGGGCAGAGAGTTAACAGAATTGATAAAAATAACTATTTTTTATTAGAAAACTACAGGGGAATTTGTTCAGTCCTAAACAGCTGTTATTCCAGACTTTCAAAATCAAAGAGAATTAAGATTATATTTCTAATTTTCACTTTCTGGGTTCAGCTGGAATTTGTAATGTGGATATTTGTAAATCAGAAAATCTATGCCAAGAGCTGAGAACACTTGGTATTTTCCCATGGGCCTCAGTGGAACTTTGGGGCCTGATCAAGTTTCTGCTTCGGATGATATTTTCAGTTGAGCTTTGTTAGACTCTAGGTTAATGGCTAAAATTTGGCGGAGGAATTTTATTCCTTTATGTGTTTTCTATGGGAGAGTGAGTGCTGCATCAAGAGCTTGGACATCCAGCAGCATTTTGGATGGATGAAGTTATCAGCGAGATTAAGGCGGTTGGTGGATGCAAGGAATTTCGGATTAGCTCTAAACAAAGCAGGTAGGACTTTCCAGCGACAGGATTCCCATGCTGAGGGATTAGAAATCAGGCCAATGGGGAGTTTGACTGGGATTGGAAGTCTGAGCTTCTCGATGAACACAAATGAGGAGACATCCTGTGTTTGTAATAATCTCATTTTAAGAGCCAGTTATGCTGAGCTTGGTTTAATAGCTCTGGGTACTGAAAATGTCCATATTTCTGTAGATTATGTTTTGGTGAGTAGATTGTTGTTTCGATGTAGCTAGCGGTTGTGGCTTTGTCATTTTTATATTTCAGATACTGTTTTTCAATCCACCGGAGTCGAGTGGCGCAGAGGAGAAGCATGTCAAGATGGTGATTGAACTTCAGCTTTACATCGAAAACAGCTCACAGATCAAAATGTGATGAGACGATTTCAAGGACAATATAAAATCAAAGCTACAAATGGATACATCCCAACTAAACCATCTTGATCCACAGGAGCACCTCTCCCTCCTAACAAGCACACTCCAACAAGCATGTGAGAGAACTATGAAAAAACGTCAGAAGCACCTAAAAGCTGTCCCTTGGTGGTGCAGGGAACTAGAAAACCTAAGGCGGCAAGTCCACACTGCCCGAAAAGCCTTCCAGAGAGCGAGGCACTCCTGGCCTCCTGCTGAGGTCCAGGCTCTACGGGAAGCATATAGAAGATATCGTAACAACTACACAAGCCTCATTCGGCAGAAAAAGAAAGTGTCTTGGCAGAACCTTGTGACAACCACTGGTAACGCAGATCCTTGGGGGGTCGTTTATCGCATTGTTATGAACAAGCTGCCCAGGGGAGAGATGTTAAATGCAACCCTGACTCCTGATGGCAATCCAACACACACATGGGCTGAATCCATGAATAATATTCTGAATGCCCTACTTCAGACTGAAGAGAGTCCCCTCAATGATGAACAAAAGCAAATTAAACAAGCCAACCAGGCCTTCTCCAACAATAAAATAGAACCTCCTTTCACCTCTGAGGAAATGAACAAAGCACTTGACAGAACAAAAATGAATAAATGCCCTGGTCATGATAATATTGAGGTTGAGGTCATCAAGAAAGCAGCAACACATCTCCCAAACCACCTATTAGCACTATTCAACAAATGCCTTGCGAAAGGAATTTTCCCTGATTCTTGGAAACAGGCAGTGCTTCGACTCATCCTAAAAGCTCCAGATAAAGATCCTACTCTACCCAAATCTTACCGCCCCATTGCTCTTCTCCCAGTCTTGGGAAAGGTAATGGAGCGGCTGCTTCAATCCAGATTATCCACCTACTACCAGACAGCCAACTTAGACTCTCCAAAGCAGTATGGCTTTAAGCCAGGATGCTCCACTGAAGATGCTATGAACAATCTGCTCAACACAGCAAACTCAACCACAGAAAAATATCTACTGGCTATTTCCATTGACTTTGCTGGTGCCTTCGATTCCATCTGGTGGCCCAGCATTGTCAGGAGATTACGTCAAATCAATATTCCACTCAACCTCTACCGCTGTCTCCAGAACTACCTTTTCAACCGCTCAGTCACTGTTCAAACAATTTTTCAGAAAACCTCCCGACCAGTTGTTAGAGGGTGCCCACAGGGCTCGGTTCTTGGGCCCTACTTCTGGAACTTGATACTAGATGAATTTCTTCTTATGGATTTGGGTCCTGTGGACTGCATGGCCTATGCAGATGACCTCATCCTCCTTATCAAAGCTGATTCTAGAACTCAGCTTGAGCAAATTGCCTCCCCTGCCTTAACGACCCTCCAAAATTGGGCAAACAACCACAAGTTAGTCATCTCTGGGGAAAAAACGAAGACTATCCTCCTCAAAGGATCCTTGGACATCAGAAGACCACCCCAAATTAAAATCTCTGGGCAGACATTGCAACTCAAAACAGAACTAAAATATCTAGGAGTAACCTTCGACTCCCGATTAACATTCTTACCTCATCTTAATTACCTCTCCAATAAAATACGTCGTTATACTGCAATGATCGTAAGAATTAGCAGAGCAGACTGGGGTTTGAAGAGGAGGACTCTCATGCTACTTTATAAAACCATCTTCTTACCAGCTGTGTGCTATGGTGCAGCCATATGGTTCCCTCGTGCCATCATTGCACGTAATAAAGCAAAGCTACATACAATTCAACGCAATATCCTACTCACTGTGACTAGAGCATGCCGCACAGTCAGTAATCCTGCCCTGCAGGTCTTAGCAGGCACTCTTTCTCTGGACCTGGAGGTTATTCGTCGCGGCCTTGCATACCGCATAAAGAGAGGAATTCCCACCACCATTCTGGATATAACACTCGATCTAGCTAACGATCCAAAAAACGAAATGAAACAGATTTACTCTAAGCTCTTCCAGCATTGGCAAAGATCTTGGGAGCAAACAACCAAAGGTGAAACAACTAAAAGATTTCTTCCACAAGTTATGATAACTGCACCAAAACCTCCTCCATGGTACTCACCAGGCCTTCACGTCTCCTTCTTCCTCACTGGTCATGGATCGTTTCGGGCCAAGCTGCATGCCCTGGGTCTCACCGATTCTCCTCTCTGCACATGCGGTGACAATGAAGACTGGATTCACCTCATGTATAATTGCCCTCTTTATGATTTACCCAGAAGTCTCCTAATCACCAAAACTGGAAATATACCCAGTGGGCAGGAACACCTCTACATAATTGACGAAACCAACTACAAAGCCTTCACTACTTTTGCCCAGACTGTATTTGAAATGCGTCAAATTCACCTACAGCAAACTGTTCAACGCACCCCCATCTTATAATGAACCCAAAACTCAATTCACAGAACATATCCTGAATAGAATCACAGAAAACACAAACAGAATATTGATCTTTGTCATGACCTAACAGGAATCTGTCGACGTTCACAAAGGTAGCTATCTGACAAACCCACGAACCCAAAAAGGACGTTTCTACAATAGCCCCAAGAACTCCAAGCAATCCTTGAGCTTCATGAATCCATGTGCCTCCTCTCATCCCCTAAGAGAAGATTATCCAAGTCCCAGTGTGGGACACTGCTCATTGCCTACAAGTCACCCTTGGATGAAGAAGATTAAATTGCTTGACACTGGGCCCCTTGCCCATTGTGGGACCCACTCACTTGCTGGCACCTCTTCTCTTCAAGGTGTATGACAATATCTGATTTTCCTACTTGTGCAGGAACTCATATAAATACTCCTCTGGGAGTGGGACTGGCATTTGACTTTTCAAATGCAGGATCATGCTATTAGGCAATCTGACTTTGTGGGTCACTTGACCTCACAACCTTTTCTCTTCTTCCTGAGGTAGGGTGGGCGCCCCCCCTGGGGGGAGCCCACCCTACATCACCCTCTCTCTTCTGCTTACCTTCTTTCATCTCAATCTCTCACCCCTTCTATTTCAAAAAAAAAAAAAAAAAAAAAAAAAAATTATTTTATTTTTTATTTTTTTTCATTTATTTATTAATTAATTTTTTATTTATTTATTTATTTTTTTTTATTTTTTTTATTTTTTATTTTTTTTTTTTATTTATTTATTTTTTTATTTTTTTTTTATTTTATTATTTTTTATTTTTTATTTTTATTTTTTTATTTTATTATTTTTTTTTTATTTATTTATTTTTTATTTTTTTTTTATTTTTATTTATTTATTTATTTTTTTTTTTTTTTATCTTATTTTATTTTATTTTTATTTATTTTTATTTATATATATTTTTTTTTTTTCGGCCCTCCCTGGGAAGCTCAGGCTAACCCCAGGGTCGGCCAGCCAGAGTTCTCTTTCCACATACCTGGTCCGGCTCCCAGTGCCAGTGACGGTAACTAGCAGTCTGTGGTGTTCCACAGACCCTAGGCTAAGCGGCCAGATGAACAACATAACCCGCACTAAGCAAACATGAACACACACTAACATATGATATCTGGCCTTGACAGTACTGTACTGTCTTACTTCACAAGAGATTCAAATGCGGAGTTGTGCGAAAGCACCGGTGCCGCTTGTCAAAAAACACTATGTCACTATGTCACACTATATGGTACCAAACTTATCAAGAAATGGATTGAAATTTGTAGAGGATTTCTTCAGTGAACACATCATGTACTCCAATTTTCCTGGGTTAAATCGTAAGCGAAATTGTTGTAGATAATTAGGGTTCTTAGGGTTTTGCTGATCAAGTGACTGATTTATGTTGAGCTGTCAGAAGCTAAAACTTGTTTTAATATTTTCAGATCGTTAGCACAGCCGATGAGGTTAGATTTATTGATTTCAAGGCGTCGTATGACGAAGGTGAAGAGAAGCTTAGCGAGCACTCCTCTTTGCGGAACGCCTGTAGTGATTTTATTGAATATTGACATCGGATATCCTGCAACTTGATGGTTCACTCTTGAAGTAGTGCGGTGAGAAATTGTACCGTATTTCCTTTTATCTGAAAAACGATAACAATAGCTGGAACAGGACCCATACAGTACGTCGCCATCCTCTGTATCGACTGCTGCACTGTTTAATGCGATCAATATGGTATTAGTAGTCTCTAATAGGGTTTTCATAATTTTCTAATACCTGCATGGGTTGAAGGTTGAGAAGTTGACAGGAGACAGCACAATAAAATTTTGGAGAAAAATCAAGTAGGATCTGTTTCCTGAACCATGGAAAGAGAGTTCTCGCCATAATTTCCAGAAGGATGGATGAGTTTGAGATGGGCCTATAATGATTAACAAGTTCTGGTTTGAGCTTTCAGTGGGCTGATTTTATACATGTTCCATTGAGATGGAAAGAAGCGTTTAGAGAGAAACCATTAAAGATAGTTAGAAGAGAGTCGACGATGTAGGAACTGAGACATCTGATAATGTATATTTTCAGATGGCTCAATCCATACTGAAAGATTCTATGGAGTCTTTCAGTAGCCGATGAGGAAACGGGGTTGACGGCTGTGATCAGTTGCCATTTGTGTATGGATGATGAGATCCTGACATTGATGGGACTCGGGAAAAGGAGATGGGATTCACATCCTTTCCGAAATTCATGTGATTTTTTCCTTAATAGGGAGAAAGCTTCATAATGGAAGCTTTATTCTGCTAAGGGTGATATCAAAATACATTTTAATTATATTTGATATCTGACAATTGAATTCTGCTCTTGCTATAGAGCATAATCCGATTTTGGGGGACGTTTCCATGTGTTTTTCAGCTGTTGTTTTAGTTTATGGCTGTTTTCTTAAGTTCTCATGTACAAAGACTGAAGTTGTTCTGCAATTGATTTTAGCGTTTCTCATCACAGTGCCAAAAGCAAAATATAATCTCAGCAAACTGAAATTAATAAAATCAGTATTCTTTGGTTCATCGGGTTTAGCATCAACAATTAAATGTCCAAAAGAAGGTAGTCCAGAACGAAATTCAAGCATTGATCGATAAATGTCAAATTGTAAAGTTTCAACTGGTGACCTGAAATACGAAACTCAACTTTTAAATTTTTCATCAATAATCTTAAAATCAATTAGGAAAGTTGCTTAAAAAGGAGTAGCAATATGGCTTTTACAAAAGAAAACGATCTTTACTTAGAAGTATTTGGTCATTCCACAAATACTTCTAAGTAAAGCACCAAGCTACTGATAATATCGCACTTTTTCTCGCGTTAGGGATCCAGTTGTACAGGAGAATGGAAAATCAGCCCTGAGGAACATAACTGTCAAATATTTGAAAATAATTGTTCTTCATACACTAATATTATGAGTGGAGTAGACCCAGGGTTCTGCGTCGAACCTTTATTGTGTTTAATATTTATTAATGATATTGGTGTAGGCATATCAAGTTTAGTGTTTAAGTTTGCAGATGATACAAAGGTTGGCTAATGACAAGAAGACGGTGAGTGGCTAATGACAAGAAGTAAGGCAAAAACAGCTATCCACTACTCTTTGTGCTCTCGAAGGTAGCTCAGCGGTTATAATCTCCATTCTTCCCACATCAGAGTGGAAAAGGTGGGTTCGAATTTCGAAAATGATGCCAGGAATTATTATTTTTTTTTTTTTTCATAACGTGGTGAGTTAGTCAGACGAGGATGGTATGGTCTCCTTGAAGATAGGATTTTTCGTCAGAAAGCAGGCAAATAAATCTCAGAATACGAGTAATTTTTTTTTCTTTGTTTTTAGGCCATCCGAATAACTAAATTCATCTGCCGTGCTGTGTGTCTTATGTCTGTTAACTGCGCGTGTTCTAGGGTCGATTTGTCTGCTTTGCTGGACGCAAAACCCCAATTTCTGGGAGAATAACCTTGCTATTTGCGTCTGAGACCGATTAACTCAGCCACGGAGTGAAAAAAGCCCATTAAAGTTCCTCGCGTCATCGACAGGATTCGAACCAGCGCCTTTTCCACTCGGTGTGGGGAGGACGGTGACGGTGACACTGTGCTACAGAGTAGACACCCGTAATTTGCAGCACAGTACTAACGCCTCATAGCATTAGTTGCATTGGCGCTTACACATGTCCTCTTGAGAAGCACAGTTGGTAGCATCGCCATCCTCTCCACATCGGGTGGAAAAGACCTGAGTTCGAGTCCCGTGGAGGAATTTTTAGGGACCTTTTCACAACGTGGCTGAGTTAGTTGGTGTCAGGCGAGGGTTGCATTGTTTTTTCTCCCGGAAACTCGAGTTATTATCATTATTATCCATATAGTGCAAGGAAGTCTGAGGCTTATGCTGCACCATCCAAAAAAAAAAAAAATTCTGAATTACCCTGAGAGAGAGAGAGAGAGAGAGAGAGAGAGAGAGAGAGAGAGAGAGAGAGAGAGAGAGAGAGAGAGAGAGAGAAGTAGAAGGGAAAGGAATCACCAAGAAAGAGAAGAATGATGATATCCAGCTCAGGACCCTGGGAGTTTTTCGTCCAGCAAACAGAAAATCGACCACAGATCACATTCAATTTACAGACAGTATACACGGAGCAATGTGGTCTTAGTCGCCGATGCTGCTGAAACCCTATTACAACAACTCAATAACGTTATGATTTTGTAATTAAGACAAGAACTAATCTACATTACCAAAGAAAAAGATTGATGCATGGGATACAGAAGGACCCAGTCATTCTATGTTCTTTTAATAAGTGGTAATTCACAACACTGAAAGCCGTTTTCAGCATGGAGTATTGGCTCATGAGTTGGAAGAAGGTCATGGAAGATAGTTGCTCCCATGTGTGTGCCATATGAAGTCCACATGGCAGATATCAATCCTGATCCCAGACGCGGTTAGCATGACCGCATATAAATCCCATGATGGAGAGTTCGTCGTCAGCAGATCCTTCTAGGGAGAGATGGCTCGAATTCGCAATTTGCCAAGGTTTGCACTTAAATCTCACCTGGATGAGAAGGATATATCCAGCAAGGAGAAGAGAAGAGAATGGGAACACATCGATTAGTGCATAATGTGCATAGTATTAGGGTCAGGCGCCACCTGTGGTTTCCTACATCTGCGCCTGAACATATCGAGTAATGACTTAGAGAAGCAAACTGAAACATTATAGGTGACTGATCGGAGCTAGTTACTGGTTGCGTCTTCGCTTGAAGAGAGAAGTAGCCAATGTGGAAAAGCTGTGAAAGCATGTTTGGAATTGATTACTGCACTAACAGGTTGCATAGTAGTCAGGTCAAGATCTGTGAGTAATCGTTGCCGGAGGTTAAGAGAGATGGTACAAGAAGAGATTAAATTTTCCCAGTGTCTCGACAGAAACACTGATCATCTTCAGAAAGGCCCAGATTAAACAGTTTTTTCTTGATGGAGCCATGCCCAGTTAAGAGATATGAGGTCTCTAGGCTGTCTGTAAAGCATTGAATTCTACTTATCAATGGAAGAAACCAAAGGAAGAAAGTTCATGGGAATATGACCCTCGTCCCCAAACGGGTTTTCTCTCTGCTTTGACGTCAGTGTCAACCTGTGTTTGTATACCAAGGAAGGAAGCAACTTGATTCTTGCAAACACTGTAAATTAAACAAAGGAAAATGGCATGAAGATCTAGGGGAAGATTACCAGAAAGTATTTGGAGAGCTGCAGTATAGGTTGTTCTGCAAGCGCGGGTCATAAAGAGTACGATGATTCCCTGTGTCTGTTCGAGATGGGCTTGGATGAATCGCTTGTTCGTCCGGCGGTACCATACTTCTGCACCAGATAGACAAGTTTGAATGAAGATGGTGGAGTACTTGAGCTGAAGGGTTCTTCTCTTCAACCCCAATCTCTCCTAGTAACACGTGAGAGCATGGCGGTAAGCGGAATTGTCTGGTCTCTAATTGTCTCCAGGTAGAGAGGACCAGGATAGAGGACCAGCGGTTATCGAGTGTAACACGAAGAAATTTCACAGAATGGAGGTTGGTGAGCAACTGCTTGCCAAACCTTATAGTTGGAAGTCGACGGATTTCAAGATTGCCTTTCAGCATGGGGGTACTGCACTTTTTTGATGGAGATGGTAAGCTTGTGAACTGCTGTCCGGGCAGCCAGGTTAGACAAAACAATGTTGGCCTGGATTTCCAGTGCTGAGCGTGATGCACCCCCCTCAATGAGCAGAACGACATCATCATAACCATATTCCAGGCAGCAGGTCCTAGAATGGATTCTTGAGGAAATCCTCCTTGTAATTTCCTTGATAACATAATGGTATTTTGTTTTATAGAGATCTTTCTGTATTCAAAGCAGTTTGTGAGGCACCTACACAAGCCAATTGAGCACTCTGATTCCCTGGCATTCTTGAGAACACTGCCACCATACGCTATCAAATGCACTGTTCAAATCGACAAAAATTACAATCACATAAGTAGATTGTGATGGCCTAACAGTGTGCGAAATGTTTAAAAGAGCATCCACGGTAGAGCAACCTGGTTTTAACCAATATTGATTTGGGGATTCATCTGTTTCCTGTCATAAAAGAAATGCAGTCTGGTAAACAGAGGCAGCTCAAAAGCTTTGCCTAAGATGGGAGGGAAGCAGGGCAATTGGATGGTAGAATTTGGAATGCTGTGCAGAATTTGCTGTTCTTTGGGATCAGGCGAATGTTGGAAGTTTCCATCTGGTGGGGAAGATACCATCCCGGAGATAGGAATTATACAGTTGGATTAGCAAATTAGGGTGATTAGCCCACAGACGTTGAACAGCTTCACCCTCAATGAGATCTAGGCCAGGGGCTTTCTCAGTTGTGCTTTCGGAGATAGCATTATCAATTTCAGCACTTGAGAAGTTTTCATCCAATACTGAGGAAAAGTAACTGTTATTCAGATTGATGACATTTCTTCGGTCTTCAGTATTAAGGTCTGAATGATCTTGAATCACAAAGGTATCAAGGGTCTTATCCATGGTAGCTGCCCAGGTTGTGGTTTCAAGAGACCCTTGAATCGTTATAGAATCCATGATATCTGCAGTGGAGATCTTATTACGGACAATCCCATGTATAATGCCCCAGGGAATGGTGTTTACATCGTTTTGGACCAGATTCTTCCAAGTATTTTGCTTTTCATTGTAGATCAGATTTGTATATTGTTTATACAATGTCTTGAAGCGGTCCAGAAGGCTGTCCACCAGATGCTGTGGGCCAGTCCTCCTCCTTTCCTGTAGATCCTCCCGTGCCTTCATAAGGGCTGACCTGAGCGTTGCAATTTCCTGCGTCCACCAAGGAACACTGAGCACTTCCTCATAGAAGCAGTGGTAGCACACAGGAGGAGTGTTTAAATGTAATTAGCTATTTTTGTTTTCCACTCATAAGTTGATAGTGCTCGGGTGTATTTGTTTTAATGACATCAAGAAGAGTGTGGTCAAAGGCATCCCACTTGGCATATTCTGCTTCATATCTGAACATGTCGTCATTGGTTCCGTGGATATAAGAACTGTTTTTTGTAAAGGAGATAAGGCGATGATTGCTAGTTTACGGTAGTTTAGCATATTCACGAACGCACCAGTTGGAAATGACATTACTGAGCAAAGGTGTGAAGAGGATAACACCAATGTTCGTCTCACGGGTGGTATAGCAATAAGAAAAAGGTTGATCAGGTAGGTTCATAATCTATAAGGCACGTGAAGCTATTAGTTCCTCCAGAATACGTCCTCTGAAATCTGTGAAGAGGTGAAACAAGGAAACTGAATTGGCATTTGAATCAAGGGCAATAAGGACCCTCACGCCTACATTTCACGCTCGATTTCTGCAATGTGTCGCTCTATATCATGGGAGTACTGGAATTAAGCAGTCAAAACTGTGATGCATTCGAAGTTACCTTCCAAAGTAGCTGCAGCCATGTGTGTGTGTGGTACAAAGGGAATGGATTCGAGTGATAACAATGTCTGGGTTTCTGATTATAATGGCCACAATACAGGTGGACTGAAGGTTTGTATTTTTCAATATGAAATTGGTTATCCTGAAAGCTATCCACAAATTAGAGAAGAGAATTATCACAAATTAGAGAAGAGAATTACCACAAATTAGAGAAGAGAATTACCACAAATTAGAGAAAAGAATTACCACAAATTAGAGAAGAGAATTACTAATTCACTTCTCTTTTCAAATATTCATTGTAAATGTACTCTATACTTTTCTTTTTGCTGGCACTCAGGCAGTTTTATATACAGTATATATTATTTATTTATTTATTTATTTTTTTAAATAAAAAAAATGATCTTCCCCAGACCTCCCCCATGGTTCTCACTGGGTTTTTACACAACTTACCTACTTACTGGACATGGAGCCATTAAAGCCAAGCTAACATCACTGGGCATCATTGAAGATCTATTTTGTGCTTGTGAGGGGGGGGGGGCTGGAAAGCTGGCACCATCTTATGTATGATTGTCCCCTATACGAGGACCTTCGTTTTATATTAATCACCAAAATCATGAAAAATCAGGAATTCCACCGATTGGATAATATAGAAGAATATACGGTATTTGCAAATTTTGACCAGGAGCTCTTTGCAAGACGAAGAAAAAATCCTATCAACCATCCTAGGAACATACATGCCGATAAGTAATCATTGAATAGTGAATAATATACACCAAACTGCTGACATTGAGACCTACCAATTGTGACAAACACCTGGATGAGTTTAAATAACTTGATGTGATTAAAACCTGTAAGCAAGACACGTACTGAGAACCTCCAATTGTGACAAATACCTGGACATGACTAAACCACTGAGGGGCCTTTGTATCCCAACAAGTGTGACAAATATCTGGACATGACTGACTAAACCATTGATGGGACTTGGTCTCCCAACCGTGACCTTCACCGTGACCTCCACATCTACTGAAACACATCTTCAACTGAAACAGTTACTTGGACGTGACTAAACCACAGATAAGAACCTTGCGCTCAACCATGACAAATACCTGGATATGATTAAATCACAAAAACTTGCACATAAACATGGTCTCCGAACCATGACCATGAAAATGTCACATCTTCAATTGTGACATTTTCAATATTGTGACATCTTCAGTTGTGACAGTTACTTGGACATGACAAAACCACAGAAAAGGACCTTGCCTCTTGACCATGATTTGTGTGCCAAGTGGCGATCAATACCAGACTCTCTTGTCTGGCATCTTTCGACTCCCATTTCCTTCCCCTACTCGCCTAGTGGAGTTTACTCCAACGAATAATTTTGAGGACGCCTTCATCTACGCCTCAATATTTCTTACTACTTCCCTCCAAGTTGACTTTCATATATCCCCATCTATATCTGTGCTTTTTTTTCTTTTGTTTTTTTTTTTATAGGACCTGTCACTGAATGCTTAGGCAATTAGGTGGCAGTACCTGCCAGAGAATAATGGGCAGCCTGGCTTACCTCCTAGCGGTGTGTACGGGGAATGTGGGGTCCCATTAGGGGTCCTGCGATCAATGGCCAGGCCACAACAACAGAACCCAACATAATACTTCTCATACACAACACAAAATACTTTTGTCTGGCTTTTACAGAGTAATCTATACTTCACAAGAGTACTTATCGTGCAGTTGTAGAAAACCACCAGTTGCGCCCTCTCCCCAAATGGTCTTGCACCACTAAGGGAGCTTTTTTTTTTTTTTAATGAAAATCCCAACCACGAGAGGTTCTAATTAATACCTCTCGTGTTTGGGGTTTTCAAACACGAGAGGTATTATAACCTTTCGTGTTTTAACACCTCTCGTTACTTAGTACCGTGCTTGTGTTGGGGGTTGAGAAAAGGAGAGAAGATATTTGATGACATTACACTTGAACTTCTGTACACTGTTTTTTTCAGTAAATATGTACAAAGGAAGGTTTTTCCAGAAATTGGCAGTTGAATGAATAAACGAGGAAGATGAAAAGTTGGTTCTGTGAGTTTGAAGTTGGACAGTAAAGTCCTGTTCGGACTGTTTTGAAAGAGAGAGCGGGAATTATAGAAGCCAATTCAGAAGAACAGTGCCCATGGAAGTATCTGTAGAAAAGGCATACAGCAGAAACAGTACGTCTATGAGACAGCGAGTGGAGAGACTCTGTTAGAGATGAATCATTAATTAACCTAACTGCCCTCTTCTGAATGGAATTGAGGTTTTGGGGGCACCACCTCAGATGTGGGAACAATATTCCATGATAGGGCAGATTTGCAATTTGTACAGAGTGAACAGCTGTTTGGAAGGAAAGTAACGCCGAGAGCCCAAGAGAAAACCAAGTTTTTTAGAACAGAGGAAGCAATATTTGTAATTGGCTTGTGCCAAGAGAGATTAGAAGTCAGGGTAATCTCCAAAAGAGATATATCATTTTGCCTAGAAATTGGAGTGTCACTAAAGATAAGCATAGGAGCAGAAGAATCCTTTTTGCGAGATATAACACAAGACTGAGTTTTAGAAGGATTCAAATCAAAGAAGTTGTCTTTGCCCCCCACTGGAGAATTACCTGGAGATCAGCATTTAAGGAATTGGTAGCCAATATTCCAGAAGTTCAAGCTGATTGAGCAGGACAAGGTTTCTCAAAATAGAAAGTGGAATGCAATGTGCTATCATCGGTAAATCTATGGATAAGATTTCCAGTCAATGGAAGAAGGTCATTAATAAACAACAGGAAAGGAGTGGTAGAAAGAACTGAACCTTTGGGGACACCAGCATTAGTGGAGATGTCAGAAGACAGAGAGCCATCTACCATCACCCTGAGTGAGCGATCAGAGAGAAAACTGGATAACCAATTACAAAAACCAGTTGGCAAACCATAAGATGGAAGCTTGTTTAGAAGACCTTTATGCCAAATACGATCGAATGACTTTGAGATGTCAATAGCAACTGCTTGTGTTTCATCGAACTTTTCCATTGAATTTGTCCATAAATCGCCAGTATGGATTCCGTAGAAGAGGCATGTAGAAGAGTGTCGATCCACTGACGGAATCCATACAGGCGATCGTTGATCAGATTGAAGGTGTCTAGGTAGTTTAAGAGTTGGCGGTTAATTGATTACTCCATTACTTTAGAAAGAGTAGAAGTAATTGCAATGGGACGATAATTGGATGGGAGGGATTTTTCGCCCTTTTTAGGAACTGGCTGGATATAAGCAAATTTCCAAGCAGAAGGAAAAACACCTATGGAATAAGAAAGTGAATAAAGACGGTAAAGAAGAGGAGTAAGTTCAGGAGCACAAGTTCAGGAGCACAAGTTCAGGAGCACAGGTTCTGAGAACAAGTGAGAAATACCATCAGGACCTGGAGCTTTCTTAGCATCAAGATTCGTCAAAATCCTTCTGACATCCTTTTGACGGAAGACCACAGAACCATTGGGTTTTGACAGAGGTGAGAGCAGAGATGGGCAAAAGTTGCGGCCAATAGCTTTGGCAAGAGACCAGAATGCACGGATACCATTAGGACAAGAAGCAAGTTTTCTACTCTTAGCCTGTTCAAACTCTAGTTTCGACTGATTAATAACTGCTTTACAATTGTTGCGATCTTGGGTGTAAGCAGAAAATGAAACTAAAGAATTGGGGACAAGTCAATTACGATATGTAAAGTTCTTCTCTTGAACAACCTTGGCACCTTTATTGGAAAAACAAGGTTTAGATAAAGGACGAGATTTTAAAGTGGGGTGTGAAATAAAGGATTCCATTCCTACAAGAATAAGTTCACTGAAACGATCTGAGCAAACGTTGACATCAGGAGTTTTGAAACAGTAATCCGACCAAGGAAAAGAAGAAAATAAATCTCGCAGGTCATCCCATTTTGAATTCTTGTAATGCCAAACAATACGAGGTTGGGAATAGCCATGAGATAAAGGCTCCATTGACAAGAAGAGACAATCACCAAGTTGTGATCTGAGGTGTGCCTAAAGGACCTCTCGTTTCGACCGTGTACTTAGAAGGGTTGTTTGTGAGAAAAAGATCAAGCGTATTGGCTGTATGGTTAGGACTGTCCGGTATTCTTGAGGGTAAATGAACAATTTGTGCAAAGTCATTAGTAATTGCAAAAGCCTCAGCATCTCGACCAGCTGGGTCGGTGTGACTAGAAAACGGAAGCCAGCTGGAGTTGTGAACATTAAAATCACCAAGGAAAATTACCTCACTGTTAGGAAAGTTGGACTGGAGAAAGTCAAGTTGCAAAGAGAGGAAGTCAAAGAGCTCCAAGTGATTAGTGGAGTTGGGAGAACGGTAGAGACAACAGATGAATTTGACACAATGAGGTAGAGAGATTTTAAGCCAGAGAAGATCGAAAAGAGGAGATTCCAAATTACTAAGTCCCTAACAGGGAATATCGGAACGGAAATATGCACAAGTACTAACTTTGAGGCAAAAGGAATCACACAGAGAATAATTCGGGCAACTGAGATGAGCAGTAGTTGAATCAACCGATAACTGAGATTCTATTAGAAAAAGTACATGGGGTTTGGCAAACTCCAAGCGGAAATGGACATTGTTGAGATTAGAACTGAGACCACGTATATTTGTGAAATGAACTAGGAAGTGTTTGGGAGGTTTAGATCTTTCGCAGATAACCTTACTCTATTAGTTTAACAATTCATGGTGTATTCAATAGTAAGGAAAAGTGGGGGGGGGGGGACATGCTGTATGAAGCAATGAAATTTTTGGATAAAGCATACACATGGTAAGAAATATCCAGATCCTTGACATAACGTGGCCTCTACAATGCTCCCCGCATTCACACTACTCGGATTCCCTCCAGTCACTATCTGGCAGATTAGAGGTAGCAAGATTATACACTAGCTGATCCGGAAGCCTCCCAAAGAGTTACCAATAGGTTCGGTCCGGACTGCGAACACCATTTTAGAGCTGTACCCTCGAAATGTAAGTAAGATTGGATCTCGCCATGATGTTCATCATAATCTCAAAAGTCATTAGTCATACTGCATGATGGAAGAGATGGGTGAGGTCTGACCGGAACTTAGCTCTGGAGACTAAATATGGATTCCACCACTTCAAACCTCCAATAAGCAAAGTGGTGGTATTGCACCGGTCTTTGTCATATACCACTTAGTATTGCCTGGTAACACAGAGGGATGGAATTTCTCCATGTGGTGTGGGCGCCACACCTCTACCCCTGCTTACGTTGGTTCACACCTGGATGGTCACCCACCGTGTGCTTGTACATGGAGGTTATACCCAGGATTACTAACAGTCACACTATCGTGAAGGTGCCAGCAGAGGATTTGGCTGTAACATACCGTTCGCACTTCGCCGAAATTGGGTCTACCTGACTTGAATGTCACTCGAATATCAGTTCCATCAGCGTTTTAGCCTCGCTGGTAGCAAGTACAGCTTGTCTGGCATATCTGATAGAATGTTTGTGAAAACCTCAGGGACCAGTGGGTGCGGGATTTTTAGTACATTTTTGTACAGACAAAGTTAGTAATACAGGCCCGGCTCTTTGTGTCAGGGACGAGCGCCAGGGTGCATCTGTCCAGGTGGTGGCTGTTCCCTTGTGGCAGAGATGCCTGATTTTACACATATTACACACCACAGATGCATACACATACACTTACATTTCAGGCCGTAATATGGTATTTTGTGCTCATATATGTGGAGACAGCCGCACGGTTGGGTGCCACCCTTGTCATTGGTATATACATGAGTTAAGTCCTGCGCAACTGCGCTAGTGGCCATCCAGGAAAGAAGAAAAAGCCAACGCATGAATTGGAGAATCGAAATGAATACGTTCATCATGCGAGCACCCTACAAAGTAACGAAGCTAGAGACAGACACAACAATGTACAGAATAAAACTACACACCAAGTGGTTAGAACGGTTCCCGACTGTTCTGGTCACCAAACAGCGAATAACAGACTGTAGACGGACCTTCTTCGAGAAGAGCCTGATAGTTCCTGCAATCTTGGAAAAAATCGAGCAAGATGTGAGAAACCAACTACAAACAACAATGAATATGAACACAACGGAACCAGAACTGGAGGAGGAACAGCAAGTACAAGAAGTAAATCCCGGAGTAGCTGAAGTAGAAACTGACAAGATCGTGATATCCAGGATAGATGAACGGAAGAAAGCACTAGCAGAATTCGAGGGAATGGACCCCACAAAGACCCACACCATATCGAAGTAGAGACCCAACAGGATCCTGTGGCAATTCACAGACCAACTCATAAGCGAACAATTCCGGTTTATCTTAACAAGAACGAAGTAACACTAGACACCATCCCCACAGCCTTCAGTTCATTCTGGTGGCCACTGTAGCAGCCACCAGAAGGAATGGAAGGGAATCCATAGAACAACATAACACAAAACACAAAGGAAGTTACCATCAACTTGGAAAAGAAGGGCTACAGCAGAAGATAGAAGAGATAAGAGTGAAGACAGGCCAACTGACCAAGGGCATAACAGAAGTAAGAATCTGATTAGTAAAGAGAAGGCCGTTCTCAAGAAAGACGACATCCACAGCAAACACGAGGCCTATAATTAGAAAATTGAAGAATACCTTGACATTCTCAAGCAGAAACACCTGGCACTAAGCAAGAGGCTCCGTTGTTACAAGGTGAGTGCCCAGCGGAAAACAGACAACAGAATATTTGATGGAAACTAGAAAGCCTTATACTGAAAAAAGCAGACAAGAGGAGAAGAAGGCAAAGGATCCATCAACCAGAACGGACTCGAGAGGTTCTGGGGTAGCCTATGGAGCAGCGAAGTTAGCCATAACGGCCGTATCCACTGGTTACATCTAGAAAGGAAGAAAACTAAGAACGCGCAAGAGATGGCAGCGAACCGCATGAAGAGATAATATGCACAACTACTGGTACAAGAAGTTCAGCTGCACACAATGGCACAAAGTGGTGCAGTTAACCCAGATAATAAGGCACCGTAATTCCTGAGGATCGCTAGGTTAGGCGAAGCGTCAGATCGCATGTTTCTGTGCTCCCAGTTTAGGTATTTGTATTAGCTTGTATTATATGTATATGTTCTTGTATTAGCTTCACCAAAGTGATCCATATTTGGCATCTACCGAATCCAGGACGTGTAAGCTGTACGTCAATCCTTTCCATTTCATTCCACAAGTAACAGGTACAGTGCAATTTCCAGTTTTAAATTTAATATTAGACGGCCGATTATATTACTGCTGCTTGCCAGAATTCAGGAACATGCTTCCAAGGTCACAAGTGCCAGTATCCACCCTGCTGTCGGATAATCCAATCAATTCCCTTAGGAATTTCCCCCCATTCAAATTCCTACTCCGTCCAAGTATAGATCTACCCTTCAAGTATCCCCAGTGCTTGTAAACAATTGGAAATTTCCATTTGGCCTAACAGCATGACGAAATCGAAAATCCTCTAGCTGCCCACGAAAGGAATGTGCACAATTAAAACGTCTAAGTGACAGGCCAACACGTGCTTCCGGTGTTCAGCCAACTAAATGTAGCTCTAGCGTTTCTAGGAATAACTCCCCGACCTGCACCATCGGCGTTTTCAGATTTCCGTACAGGAAAACCACAATGAAGAAAACACAGAAAAGCAAAGAATATGCGAAATAACATTACAATTATTGAACCGCCTGATTCGGACGGCATACTTGAACCGAGAGGGGCCCGGAGCAGTAACCCACACAGAAGACCATAACACAGATATAAAAAGAAAAAAATTCAGAATCGCATGCCACTTGTATTAGCGAGATAAATA
The DNA here is from genome assembly GCF_048544385.1 of Mastigoproctus giganteus. Taxonomy (NCBI): domain Eukaryota; kingdom Metazoa; phylum Arthropoda; class Arachnida; order Uropygi; family Thelyphonidae; genus Mastigoproctus; species Mastigoproctus giganteus. The sequence continues at coordinate 23,227,683 of NC_143583.1, forward strand.
ATTTAAAAAAATATATCTCGGACAATGGGAAAAAAACTAGAAAATTGGTACAACGTCTCGAGAAAATTGAGGATTTAATACTGCACAGAGAAGGACAGGAATCGAATGGCTTTGAGATCCTTGAAGGTATTAACAGAATAGCCGATACTCTTGAAACATACCTAAGAACCCCGAATAGCTCAACAAAAGAAAAGGAAGCCATACTCAAAAGGGAAGTGGGTACTCAAACGTGAGGTCCTATCTCTTCCGCGCCTACTGAGACCGTACCTCAGCAACCTAAGGTGCCGATTAATAATAATAATAAACCTGCTCTTGAGGTCTCTAGTCCTCTAGAAGAAATGCTAAGAAATTCCAACTATTTAGAATTTATCAAAAAAAATCACACAAAGAAAAGCTCCAGACTCCTTATTCAGAGGTGACAGACCCTCTCAGCTAAATTGACCGAACCAGACTACACACCAGTTACCAGCTCCACAAGGAGAAATAATGCATCAGAACACCAACTAAAGCGGCCGTCAGAGGTTAAGAACTGAACTATAAAAATCTAAACAGCCCAAATCGAGCTATCTGCAGCAAAACACAGCTACAGTGAACATACAACAGCATTACTTCCGACCAACAACGAGCAGTAATGCAACAAATACATCTGATGGTCACAACATGCAATTTGAAAGTAGCTCCAAGAAGATAGTTGAACCAAGAGCATGGAGGATGAAATCAGCACCTACCAGCAGTAAAGTTACTTCCAAGCAAGGGAAGAAGACCTTCTTCACTCAAGCAGCTCAGAATCGAGATGCAGTTATTGGCTCTAACCCTAACACACTGGGTATTAAAACGGTGCAGCGTAGAGGAAGGAGGCAAGGCCCTCCAGCATTTTTATAAGTCGACTATGCCCGGAAACAGTAGAACAAATTGAAACCCTTCTGGAGCAGCTCAACATACCCGGTACCCCCACCATAAAAGTCCACACCAGGCATCCATCTTATTCCTCTTTCCGGATTAAGATCGAAAATCCCAATATAGAAAGATATCTAAACACAGATATCTGGCCCGCAGGTCTCTTCGTAATGCCATCGTTTGGTAATCATAATGAACAACCGGTGGTACAAGCGATCTCGAGACCAGAGACGGGCAGTGTGCCTCTCTCTCTCTCTGCGTAGCTAGGCAGCGAACCAGACTGTCCCTTCCAACTTACAATCATGCAAATCAATGCAGCACACTCTAGATGCGTTGCTGATGAGATCAGACTCATTGCAACGGAAAATTTATTTGATATTATATGCATTCAGGAACCTTATGTCTCTAAGCACTTTTATGGACAATCTTCCAAAGTTATGGGATATCCCATGACTACAAGTATCATCCGGTCCTCTGCAACAGATCCTAAATCTGCCATCGTCATATTCAACAACAAGCTGGATATCACTGTTAATCTCTGGCTTGTGTAATCAAAATTCCACCTGTATTTTAGTCTCTACATCAACTTTCTCGTTCTACTTACTGTCACTATATTGCCCATCATCAGCAAATATTATTATTATTATTTTTTTTTTTATTAAAACGTGAACAGTAGCTACATTTTCAACAACTATTTACATTCTATGTACAAAGCAAAAAAAAGGAAAGATAGAGAAAACTTTTTAGAATGAAATACAAAAGTTTCAATATTTTAATTTCAGGAAATAAGAAAAACAGTTTCTTGGGGTTGGATCATTCTCATATTAAGTGTCACACGTTGAAGGTGATGGACTGTTCAGTGATGGTGAAGAGGTGACCGCCACTGTTCCATTCGCTGTTGAGATGATCCACAGTTTCTGGTCTTTTGCTGTGGAATTCGAGTAGAAGTCTGCTCTGCAACTTCCTCCGTAGGCTCCACTTCAGATGTTGCGCCGATGTGTCGACAGGAGGCACGTCGTCACTGCTTCTTGTGTGCTTCAAGTAGAAGTTGTAAATGACGGCCTTGGCCGCAATGAATAGGAAGTTGCAGGTGGTGTGTGCTGTCTGCTCAGAGTGAAGTAGGTACCAGTAGTCCTCCGGAGTGTGGGCGTGGTCGCAGGCAAGCTTTGCTGCATCCAAAGCGTATTTGACGAGTTCCTTGTTCACAGGGCATGCCAGGTATATGTGTTCCAGGGAACCTGGGGTGGCGCAGAAGAGGCAGTAGTTTGAGGAGCGTAACCCGAAGATTTGTAGCTTGACTGGGGTGGGAAGGATATTGTGCCACAGTCTCCACTGGATGTCTGCGTCCGATTTGGAACATTTCGTCCTGTACGGAAGGTTCCACTGAAAGTTTGATGGTGGCTTGTGGTGAGTGGAGAGGGGTGCAGGGACAGCTTGGCAGGTGGATGACGGGAAAATCGTAGTTGTATGGCGAGACATGATTAGCTGATAGACTTTTTTTGGAGGGTGCAGGAGACAGAGGTACCGTGTCTTCTGGTGATGTGATGACGAAGGTTGGTGTAGGCGAGGATCCAGTGATATTTCCAATCCCTTTAGTTGTAGTGATGTCTGCAAGAGCTTGTGTGATCGCTGATTTTAGATGTATGTGTTGCTGCTTCACATTTATGGTTTTAATGGGCAAATCTTCTGATCCTTTCCATTCAAGGCTTGGTATCAGGAGGTCGCCTATGGTTCTTATTCCTGCCCAGTTCCACGTAGGGAAGAAGAGAATATCATCATTTGCAGGGTCTATTATTCTTTTATTGTAGAAGAGCGGTTCTGAAAGTATTCCGGGAAGGGATGTTCTCTCAAGATTATGGTGAAGGTTTAGCTTTTTCCAGCGGTATAGTGCGTCTTTATAAAACGGCGGTAGTTTGAGTGGTGCTGGTGCCATATCCATTCTCAATATTGTTGAAAGGGATAGTCCTCTAGTGGCTGTTGCTAGTAGTTTATCAGTAGTGTTATCAGCAGATATTAATTTATTACAAAGATATCTAGAACAGATGTTTGCTACTTTAAATCCCACATATTTAATAATTACAACTGATTCTAACTCAAAATCTTTTTTATCATTCAGCAGTACCTTGGATAACAGAGGTAGGATTTTCGAGGAATTTTTATTCACCTACAATATAAATCTTCACAACTTACCCAACCAACCCCCACCTTCTCAAACGTCCACGGAGAATCAAACATTGATTTAACCATTTCAACGTCCGCCATGTCCTCGAGGATCTCTGAATGGACCATACATACTGACTACACAAACAGTGACCACCGAGTGACCACAAACAGTGACTACCGAGCAATCACTTTTAAGGTATCTCTCCTTCCATATACTACAGGTCCCCCTCATTCTCCTCCTCCAAAAGATCTTAGAAGATTTTCTATCAAAACCATCAAATGGTCTTTATTTATGTCTTCAATTCACCAAGATTTTAACATTGACACTCGCCGGTCTTTGAATCAGTTCAATGCCCCATAATATGCATTCTATGTACAAGCTGCCTTACTTCGTGCTGCAGGACGAAGTAAGGCAGCTTGTACAGGACTTCTCCGCTAAGAAGAAAATGAGCAAGCACACTACAGTTCCATGGTGGACAGCTGAACTTTCTACTCTGCGCAAAAAAGTACACAAAGCACGCAGAGAATTTCAACGGAGAAGGTCCTGGCCTGAACGAGAAGTCACCAGACTAAAAAATATCTATAAAGGCAAACGGAAAGAATACGTATATACAATTGCAAAACAAAAACTTTCCTCCTGGCAACACTTAGTTCACTCCACAGGAAATTCTGATCCCTGTGATATATTATATAAAATTAGCAAAAACAAGTTTCACTCTCACGAAGTGTACAACACTGTAATGAACAACGATACAGAAACCACTAATTGGAATGAATCAGTTAATGTCATCCTGGATCGCTTGCTTCCCCTGGACGATCTCACCACAGAAACTCCAGAACAAATATCTATTAGGAATAGCAACTCAACCTACCAATCCTCATATGAAACGGATCTCTTCACTCTTCCCGAGCTAAAGCTGGCCCTAAGAAAAATAAATATCCATAAATGTCCAGGTTAAGATCTTGTGTGGAAAATGCTGTAATTATCAAATTTGCCGAAATATTTCCAGAAATACTTCTATGTACAACAAATGTCTTATTGAGGGGATATTTCCTAATCTCTGGCGGGTAGCTTTGATCAAAATTATTCACAAGCCGAACAAAAATAAATCTGATCCCAAAGCATACAGACCCATCTCTCTTTTGGCAACCTTGGCAAACTATTTGAAAGATTGTTAGCGCCCAGAGTAGCAGATTTAATTGAAGGTCAAAACTTAATATCTCCATCCCAATTTGGCTTCAAAAAGGGAAAATCCTGTGAAGACGCCTTGGTCTCTTTAGTTAACCACATATCAGCTTCAAGGGCTAAATATGAAATGACCATATTCGTTCACTTCGAGGGAGCTTTCGATTCCCTCTGGTGGGAGATCGCTCTCAATTGCCTTACCAAAGCCAAGTGCTCTCAGCAACTATTCCAAGTTATTAGAAGCTACTTTCAAAATAGACTCATCCAAGTAATCTCGAAACAGTAGTCTCTCTCAAGGATCATCTGAAGAGGATGCCCCCAGGGATCAGTTCTGGGACCCCTCTTTTGGAACAGTTTTGTACAGCTGGCTCATGCAAAAACCTGACAATATCTCTGCCTTCGCCTACGGAAAGCAAATCCCTTTTGTTCCTGAATTAAAACATTTTGGCATAATTTTAGACGACAGTTTAACCTTCTCCTCTCATATTAATCCCCTCGCCTCGAAGATTAAGAAGTTGACTGCAGCAATTATCCGCATTTACAAATCGGACTGGGGACTAAATAGGAAGACTCTCTTACTATATTATACACCAGCATTCGTACCAATATGCTTCGGGAGTCTGGTGTCATAGAGCGTCAATGTTAAACTCCGTTCCAAGCTCATCTCCATTCAACGGATTATGCTGCTTGCCATCCTCGGGGCCTGCAGGACAGTGTCCTCTGCTGCTCTGCAGGTCCTTCATAAAGTCTTACCACTAGACCTGCATGTCATCTTCAAAGGACTATGCTATCGTCTAAAGAACAGAGTTCCTGGCGAGATTCTCGGCATCTCATGCAACCTAACTGCTAACATCAAAGACGAGAAACGGAGAATCTGGAATGAACTTATCAGCATGTGGCAATCACGATGGGATTCCAGTACTACTGGTCAAGTCATCCGCTCTTTTGTTCCTGCAGTTACCTACCCTCTCAACAAGAACGTCCGCCAATGGTTTTCTCCAAGCTTAAAAACATCGTATATACTTACTGGGCACGGCTTCATTCAATTTGGCTTGTCTGACGCCAATCTCTGCTTGTGTGGTGTTGAGGAAACCTGGACACCATTCTGTGTCGCTGCAACCTGTACCACGACAACAGATCTACACTACAAGCTGCTGTCAGCAACTTCTCTGAAGGAAATGAAGTGGCACTGACTGAAAATTCTCAATCGTTCTCAGCTCTAGAACAATTCTGAGCTACTGTTTTCACCAAAAGAAAGCAACTCTTCTCAAGTCTATCATCATCTCAACAACAAGGAACCAACCCAGCATCTTCAATGTCTATCGATATCTCTTAAAATTGATAACACCTGCCATCTACTTTTTTTTCTTTCTTTTTTTTTTTAGCTGGTACCCCAGTTTGGGCAGCTGTGGGAACGGTTTTCCTTCTTCGTAGGACAGAAAAAGACATTATAATAATATATCATAGTATATCATTATAATGATATACTATGTATATCATTATATATAATATGTATGTATGGACAATGCGGATTTGCGAGTTTCTGGCTAGGGGCCGCTTGTTTTTGTTAATAAAGAAAAAAAAGACCCTTCCTTCCCCCCAAATAAAAGATAATAAGGCACCCTAACTAGGGCGATGTTGCTTGGTGCATATTGTCTGTAAATTGCGTGTGTTCTGAGGTCGATTTTCCGTTTGCTTGACGAAAAACCAGAGTTTTCGGAGGAAAAAACCATGCCAACCTCGCCTGAGACCGATTAATTCAGCCACGTTGTGAAAAAGGCCCATAAAAGTTGCTCACCTCATCGAACTCAGGACTTTTCCACGCAGTGTGGGGAGAATGGCGATTCTACCAACTGTGCTACCTCGATGGCGGTGCGTGTGTCAACAGATCTCGCAGGTGCCTCGTCTCTAGACACAACAATTTGGAAAACTGAAGCCTTTTCTGGTAAGCGCATCCTTCTGTTCCTCTCAGTAATCTCTTTAGCCTTCTCTGCACCCGTTTCAAGTATTTTATACTACGCCTCTATCCGTTGAAGTAACTTTTAGGTATGCTTAGGTATGCTAAGCATCAAAGCAACTAATGCTATGAGGCGTTAATTTTATTGTGTCTGTAAATATACGTATTCTTCTATCAATTTATTGTTTGCTGGACAAAGAATTAGAGGTTTTCGGGAGAAAAAACTAATTATCCTCTGCTTAGACCCACTAACTCAGCCATCGTGAAAAATTCCTGTAAAATTCCTAGCGTCATTGAGAGGATTCAAACTCAGGATCATTCATGAAACTATGACAGTTCCATGAATAGTCAGAATAATCGACATTTCGGAAGAGATGGAACACTTAAAAGTACATCATATTGTGAGCGCAATTGCATCCACTAAAATATCGACCTAAATGGGTGGTGTGAGGAAGGCATGACAGCATTAGTGTGCGTATTATGTAGTTCCGGTTAGCTTAAATAGGAGGAGACAAAATATTGGCAAAGCGGAACAATTATATTAGCATTTATAGCAAAGAACATGTCACAGTTGGGCGATAAGATTAATGCGTCCCCGACATGATGATGCTTTTGCATCAAGGTCAATCTCATTATTCTGACAACCTTCAGCATGTTGATTAATGAATAAAGCTCGAATACAAGAAGCATTATGTAGGAAAACGAATAACTAGATTTTCAACTTATAAATAGTAGATATTATTTGCTTTCAAGGTTTTTTGCTTCTTTCCATTTATTTTTTCTTTTTCTTTATTTTATTTTATTTATTTTTTAGGCGTATAAAGGGCCTAGCCTTCGTTATATCTGTCTGTCCGGCAGTCCGTCTGTACGCAATAACTGGACTCCTAGGGGGTGGATTTTCATAAAATGCTATATTTGACTCTTTTAGAAAGAATTGTCGAATTGTTTTTTCCTCAGGGATTTTCAGTTTAATACTTATTTTAAAACTAAGGGGAAAGAGTGAATTGCAAGAGGTTTGCTTTATATAGCGAGTTGTTAAACATTGGAATAAGTTCCTCTATGAGACCAATGGGACCAAATTCTATGAGACCAAATTAAAAACACATTGTGGTTTTAATTTAATGATTTTGCTTCAGTGTTCCCTGCATCTCCTTGTGATGCACTGGAAGCTTGTTTTCTGCCTACACCTCAACTGCATCTCATTGTGGTACAATGATCATTGGACACAATGTCAAAAATTTCATTGCGTTGCACGCACAGAACTCTTTCTTCCATGCCTCTTTCGATGCATTAGGATGTGTCCCTCGGGTGCAGTAATTAAGGCGTGTTTCGCACTCATAGACATGATAAGCATCACAACTCCATTGATGTTAGATCGATTCTATTGGCTGGTTAGCAGCCTTCGAAACGGGAATTACTTGAGATAGGATAAGCCCAGGATGCGAGGTAACTGTTTTGAATAATGGTGGGTGCTTACCGTGTTGAAACCATGGTGGGTGGTTTGTGAGATGTTTGACATGTCTTTGTGCAGAGGTTTGTAGGTTGACCTGATGAAAAACATTGCTCTTTGAAAACGAGCATAGGCGTTTCAATGGTTAGTCTGATGGTGAAAAGTTCTGCGTCTTGGTTACACACTTATGGATTACCTGACGAATGAATGGCTCTGATTCTGCTTTGGTTAGCGTACAACATGAGTGACACTTCATTCGAACAAGTGAGTGGTGGCTGTCTTGGGACACTTTGGAAATAAGATCGGAAGTTGTCTGCGACTGGAGAACATCTCGTAGTGGTATGCGAAATTGATCTCAATGTTGAAGTAGGGGCAGCATTTAGAGACAAGACTTGAGCTTGAATTTGTGGTCCATTACCCTTGAAGCACACCTGTTGTCTCTGGGTGGCTGGGCTCGTGTCGGAGAAACTGTGGGTTCCTGTGGTGGATAAGACCACTACGTCCCCTGTTCCCTATACTGCATGGACTTGTATATCGATTGTGTTCTATTTCTTGAGCAGTGCTATTTTTCATTACAGCTGCACCATTGCTATGTGATGAGTACATCAGCTGCATATATTGTTGTGGTTACAAAGTTCTTGACTCATCCTTATTATGATTTTATGTAGCAAATGCAAAATCGACTTTCTGTGGTGAGGTGAAGCAGTTAAATGTTTCCTCGTGAGAGGAAAGACTTAGCCTCTAATCAGGACCAGTAGAATCATGATCAGCTTTAGTGCGAAATAGCTATTTCATTGATATATAAACTAATGAACTGACATATCCTCCAAATTGGGGGTATTATATTGATGCTGTATTTGATATCAACCGTACGTTGGCAGATGATCCCTGGCCGTCTCCATCTGCCAGGATTGATAACCAACTAGTGGTAGTATATGTTATATTAGAAATTACTTGTACACTTCAATAGATGGTGGAGTTGCCAGGACAGCTAACTGGACCGCCTTCTTTAAAAATAAATAAATAAAAAAAGATATTAGTCCTGATCCCGTGATAATCGCAGCAATGTCAGTACTGCTATGATTATCACTAGCAACTCCGAGTACTGGTTAGGACGCTCGGGAGCTCCAGCTCCTTGCACTGATTAATGATTCTAGAACTTTTCCAGCTCCTTGTGCAGTTCGTGATTCTGCAGAACTCGAGTTCCTTGTGCTCTATCTGCCTCAGGCCTTGGACCACTTAACCTGGACTTGAACACCTCAGCCTGGACCTTGAATCGTCTCATACATGTATGCATATTCTTCTTTTCTACCTATTATTGTTATTACGTACTTTTTTGTCTTTTTAAGATCCCCCACCTTGCAATTGGGCATACAGATGGGGAGTGGTTTGTAATTATCTAAACTATTGGTACCGCAGGTACCGCTTCATAGAATAAATTTAAAAAATAAATAATATAGGTTTTGATACCTTTCGTATTTGGAGTCATTATAAAAAAATAAAAATACAGTAAACAGCCATCATACAGTACTGATAAAGATATGTGACTCATCTTCTGTCTCTACAATATAAAATAGAATTGGTGTTTCATGGGATTTCTGGTATAAATGGATTTTTACCATAAACTAAATAATCTAAAACGAATCCAAGAACTGAAATTGAATAAATAAATGCATTTGGCGTAACATCCTTTAGTGCAAACTCTGCATTATACCAGTTTAGGTGGAGGCTCAAAGTTAAAACAGAAAAATGATCAAATCACATTAAAAATATATATAAAAAATGGGTTGCAAGAGGGCACCAAGCTTGTGATGATGGTACGCTACTCATTGTTGTACACAGAATGATGTGCAGTACTGCTTGTGCAATTCTCCAGCCAGGAATTAACAAAGTAAATACTAGAATAAATACAAAAATATCGGTACAAAACGTTCAATGTTTCGTCCCATGTTGAGACCGTAATAAAAACATTACCCATAGAGGGAACCACTGTACTTAGGCCTTCTACATTCAGGAACATGCAAACAGAATGCAAATAGATGGCAAAAAAAAGAAAAAAGCCATTTACATTACAACAGCCTTCAGACATCGGCTCTTGTGAACCTTTTTAGCAGTCACGGACTACGTGTGGCATTTGCTGTTAGCTTTATGGCGTTATTTTAATGGTGGTCAGACTGCCCTTGAGAAATTCTTCTAGGTTACCAAAGCAACAAAATTCGTTGCTTATGCAAATCCGCCAACAAAAGAAAGAAAGTCGTGCGATCCGTGCGGAGTAAACGGCACCATAAACTTATTGTACACTTACCAGAGCAAGTTAATGAGTTCCAGAGATCAGAATTTTCTTTGACCATTTTGCATAGCAGAAATGTTTGAAAAGTTACAAAGAAAAGAAGCATGGCATCGCGGTAACTCGAAGGTTATATTCTCTGTTAACTTTCCAGGAGTTAAAAAGCACTTTGATTACTTGTAAAAATAAAACAGAGATGGCCCTATTTGTAATTTCCTGTTCCACCTATATAAAAAGCAACGTTTACCAAACAGAAAGTTTCATTGCAAAAATATAAAAAAATAAAATAAAACCACAAAAGTGTGGAGGGGGTGGCTTTGTTTTACTTCCTGTGTCATGTACTAAATCTGAGGTAGTCAATAAAATAAAATTAATAAAAAAAAAGTGCAGGGATGTGGTAAAATCAGACAACGTGCATTCTCCAAACTGTTAATGTCAAAATAAAGTATAGCGGGGGACAAAAATGCCACTATAAATATACCAAAGTGGTGATTAAGGATTGTTTCTTGGCAGTGAGCCCTACACCTATAAATCTTTTGTCTCGAAAAGTTCGTTGGAGTGCTTCCATTAATTACAGGGATTTTGGGATAAGGGTTAAAAAAGGTAAAAAGCAAATGGATGAGAAAATTATTTTAATTTATCAGAAAACTGCTTAAAGTATTCCCAAGAAAAGTAGCTTATTTAGTTCTCGGCAATACCCCTTTCCCCCCTTTCATTCTGATAAAGGTGTGGTCTACGAATTTTTTACCAACCCCCACCACTAGAGGTATTCTTAGAAGAGACTGTTTTGACAGGTGGCGCTCTCTTCTGACCTTGACTGTCTGGAACAGTAAAAGTTGCGTAAGCATGTTACCGTTTGGTACGAAGTTTAATGAGTTATGAGGGAACTGCATTAATTTTTTCTTTGAATCCTTTCAAGGTAGATGAATATCAACTGCGAGCAACGGAAACTTTGTTGTAATGAAGTCCTCAAAATGGAACCGTAGCTATAGTAACAATGTAAACAAGTGAGGTTCTTGACCGTTATGGGGAGATTACACGTGCTGTTTTCGTTCCAGTTGTTTGTTCCTGAGCGATTCGCAGAACTGGAAGCAACAACCTTCTCAGTTCCTCCGATGAGTGCATTTTCTCTTTGCTCGCTGACGCAACAGGTTAATTTTATCTGCGTGCACTGTGGACTACGAAATCAAGATTGACGAAAATGTTTAACTTACTTTTAGACGCGTTCAACTTCATGTTCTTTCATCCACTTTGCAAACTATTATACCGTATGTACACTGATGCCAAAAAGATAGGTAACGAATGCATACATAAGTAAATTTCAAAATGCACTCAATAATTTAAAAAAAAACCTTTCATGTTAGTCTGTTTGAAAAACTCTTCTGGAATTTCCTTCCGAAAGTTGGGCATTCTTTTTCCATATGTCACTGTGGATTCAAATAATTCAAGGATTCACATGGACTCAAATATTTGATTTTTTTTTTAACATAGAGTCTACCAGTGTCAGCAGGAGGGATAAGATACCATTCGTCCAAAATGATCAATTCCTGTTTGTTCGATGGAGCTGGAAAACCTTGCTTGAGGACATCGAGAAGTTCCCGTTGATTTTCTATTGGGTTTAGATCTTTTTTTCATGTTTCAAGCCTTCGAGTGGCGAAGACGTCTCTGTTTAGTATAAATCTAAAGCATTCTGCAAACATTGGTGTTTCCATTTTTTTGTACATACCTTGAATGTGTTCTATACTCAGCCTGACGATATCATAATTTAATTCAGTCACATAATCCCTATGATTCCCACAGAGCTTTAGCCACCAACAAACAGCCAGAATGTAAAGGCCCTAACCATGTTGTTGCAGTGGTCCTGTGAATAGTCTCTCTACCTAATAAATAAAGGTCTTGTATTCGAATCCAGCATTCGGTGTAACGACTGCCCACTAGTTCTTATGATGTATACAGAGTGCGGTTTAATTTCAGCAATTGAATATATCGCGAAATCAATGATCTAATACGATTTACTAATGATATAGTCTTTTTTTTTATTTATGAAAATCTCAAACACCTATAGCACTTAGTAGCGTTCGTGGGTTGAAGGTTGAGAAGATGAAAGAAGATATTTGTTGACCTTAGACTTGAACTTCTGTGGATTGGAATTTTCAGGAAATATGTAGGAAGGAAGATTTTTCCAAAAAATGTAAGTTGAACGAATAAATGAGGAAGAAGAAATGCTGGTTCTGTAAGTTTGAAGTTGGGCAGTGGTTGTGGCACGTGTTATAGAACACGTGCCACAACCACTAAATCTATAGAAAAAGCATGCACCAGAAACAACGTCTATCAGGCAGACAGTGGACAGACTGTTAGTGATCAGTCATTAATTAACCTAACTGCACGCTTTTGAATGGAATCTAGAAGCCTAAGGGAGGTTTTGTGGGCACAACTCCAGATGTAGGAACAATATTCCATGGTAGAGTTGATTTGTGTTTTGTACAGAGTGAACAGCTGTTTGGAAGAAAAGTAACGCTCAGAGCGACGAGAGATAAAACCTCTCTCGCTCTGAGCCTTAGTTTTCTAGATGCAGAGGAAGCAATATTTGTAATGTTCTTATGTCAAAAGAGATTAGAAGTCAGTGTAATCTCCAATAGAGATATTGTCCATGATCTTGCCTAGAAATAGAAATCGGACTGTCATCCAATATAAGCATACCAGAAGAAAAATTCTTTTTGCGAGATATAAGACCGGACTGAAAGTCCCCTCTTACATCTTGCAAAAATGATTCTTCTTCTCTTCTCTCTTGGGTTATCTTTGCCCCACTGGAGAATTACCTGGAGATCAGCATTTAAGGAACTGGTAGTTGATATTCGAGAAGTTAGCATTAGGATTAGCATCAGCATTAGTAGAGGCATATGATTCAAGAAAGCAAGCTTATGCAGCATCAGCCAAAAAAAAAAACAAAAAAAAACCCGCTCCCATTTCACCCCTCCGTTCGTTCGAAATACCTGTCCAGCTGAGCCTTAAATTTATTTAGACTATCAACTTCCACAACAAAAGATGGAAGTCTGTTCCACCAACCAACTACCAGCTGGCTAAAGGCAAACTTTCGCACATCTATCGTACATCTGTCTTTCCTCAATTTGAATTTATGCCCTCTCAGGTGATTATTCTGAGCAAGAGGGAGAATCCCATCAGCAATGAGCATGCTGAAATCCATTCAAGGCTTTATACACCTCTATCAGATAACGTTGCAGGTGCCTAGTCTCCAGTCACTGTAATCTGCAAAACTTAAGCCATTCTTCGTAAGAGCAACCCTTTCTTCCATTCACTAACCTTGGTGCCTTTCTCTGTACTTGTTCCAACAGCTCTACATCCTTCTTAAAATGAGGTCTCCAAACCTGTATACAGTACTCAAGGTGTGGCCTGACCATTGCTTATACAAGGGGATAATCACCTCCTTATCCCTGCTAGAAAAATTCCTGTATATCATTGAGAAGACACCAATGAGCTACTCTTGCAGACCGTCTGCACTTCTCAGAAAACTTCATATCTGCCTGCACAAATACCCCCAGGTCTTTTTCATTCTCTACCACTGTCAGTGTAGTACCACAGAGTTGATACGTTACTCTGGGGTTACTGCTTCCCATATGTAGTAATTTACATTTGTCAATGTTAAACTTCATTTGCCACCTCTCAGCCCATCTACTCAACTTTTCTAGATCCTGTTGCAGCAGCGTACTGTCATTAGTGTCCTTAACAACCCTGCCAATCTTTGTATCGTCTGCAAACTTGGACATTAAGCTTGATATACCATCATCAATATTATTTATAAATACAGAAAACAACAATGGACCCAACACTGAACCCTGAGGGACTCCACTAATAACATTAGTCCACGATGAGCAGTGTCCATTGATTACCACTCTCTGTCTTCTCCCACTCAACCATCCCTTTATCCCTAGCAGCAATTTGCCTCCAATGCCACACTGCTCCAATTTGTTCAGCAATCTTCCATGTGCAACAGTATCAAAAGCCTTTCTCAGATCCAAATATATGATATCACATTTATTCTCCGCATCCAGTTCCTTTGTGACCACATCATAGTATCCAATCAAATTGGTCAGGCAAGACTTTCCCTTAACAAAACAAAGCTGTGCCCGAGATATTACTGAAGTCTTGTCTAGGTGATCCTGGAGTGCTTCTTTAACCAGTGCCTCCATTAATTTTCCTGGAACAGAATTTAAACTAACAGGCCTATAATTTCTTGTGTCGCCCTTTGATCATCCTTTGTGAATTCGGGTCACATTTGCACATCTCCAGTCCATGGGTACCTCGTCTGAGTCCAAGGAAGCTCTCATAATTATTGCTAAGGGTTTGCTTACTTCCTTTGCTGTCTTCTTTAATATAACATAGATCTCATCCACCCCGGGTGCCTTTTTTATGTTTATCTACAACAATTTCTCCTTCACTTTCCTCTCAGTTATTACAAATTCATCTAGCTTACTGCCAGAGTTTAATTCACCTCTGGCATTCCCCTCCCTGAATAACTCCTCATGTGTGAACGTAGATGCAAAATACTCATTTAGTTTGTTAGCCACCTGAGCAGGATCATCACCAGTTATACCATCAATATCCAGTGGACCAATCTGATTCTTGCCCAGTACAAACAGCTTCAAAAGTTGAAGCTGTTTGTACTGGGCAAGAGTGGAAGAAAGAACTGAACTTTGGGGAACACCAATTCTAACTTCTTCATTAGTGAGGAAGTTAGAAGACAGCCATCTAACATCACCCATAGTAAACGGTCAGGTTTTTTGTAACTGGATATCCAATTACAAAAAACAGTTGGCAAACCATAAGATGGAAATCGGCATAAAGATTATTTATTTAAATGATCTTTATGCCAAACACAATGAAAAGCCTTGGAATGCCAAGAGAAACTGTTTGAGTTTCACCGAATTTTTCCATTGAATTTGTCCATAGATGGGTAACGTAAGTCAGAATATCACCAGTGGATCGACACTGACGATCGTTGATCAGATGGAAGATTTCTAGATAGTTTAGGAGTTGGCAGTTAATTGATTTCTCCATTATTTTAGAAAGAGTAGAAGAAAGTGCAATCGGACAATAATTGGATGGGTGGGATTTGTTACCCTTTTAAGGAACTGGATGGCCATGGACAAATTTCCAAGCAAAACGAAAAACGTCTTTGGAATAAGAAAGTGAAAAAAGGCGACACAGAAAAGAAGTTCATGAGCACAGTTTTGAGAACAAGTGGAGAAATCGCATCAGGACTAGAAGCTTTCTTAGCATCAAGATCCTTCTAACATCTTTTTGACCACGGGAGGCACTGAATGGAGTGTACTGGGAATGGTGGGAGGTCGTTTACTATGATCATCAATATGCAATTTGGAAAAAAAATAGGAAGCTAGTAGGTCAGTTTTATCTTTGCTTGACATGGCAATAAAACCATCTAGTTTTGAGAGAGGTGGAAACAGAAATGGGCAAAAGTTGCGGCCAATAGCTTTGGCAACAGACCAGAATGCTCGGCTAGCACTTGGACAAGAAGCAAGTTTTCTATTCTTAGCCTGTTCAAAATCTAGTTTGGAACGATTAATATCTGCTTTACAATTGCTGCAAGCTTTGGTGTAGGCAAAAAATGAACCTGGAGATTTGGAAACAAGCAAATTACGATATGTAACATTCTTATCTTGAACAGCCTTAGCACATTTATTGGAAAACTAAGGTTTAGATAAAGGAAGAGATTTTATGATGGAGTGTAAAATAAAGGATTTCATCCCTAGAAGAATAAAAACTATTTATTAAAAATACTATTTATGAAGGTCACCCGAAAAGTTATTTCATCTACCCATGTGTAGTGTGTCTGTAAATTGTGTGTTCTCTGGTCGATTTGTCTACTTTGCTGGGCCTGAGATCGACTAATTCAGCCAATGAAAAAAAAAAAAGAAAAAAAGAAAAGCCCATAAAAGTTACTTGCGTCATCGACGCGATTCGAACTGGTATGTTTTCCATCTGATGTGAGGAGGACGGTGACGATACCACTGTGATACAGCGCAGAGTTTTTAAGTTTGTCCGTGCCTGGGAAACTGGTCCGCTTCCCTTTATGTTCCCTGGAATTCCTATTTCAGTCTTTCCAACGTACACATAAGATTTCTTGCTTTCGCGGATAATATAAAGTTTTTCAGAACAATCAGTAATAATTTTCATTGTGAATCTTTTTAAGATGCTAAATTTGATAAATTTTATTCTTGGGCAATACAAAATAAACTTAATATGAACCTTCTCAATGTTACATTTTATTGTTAACTGAGTGACTAATATTCAACTGACCCTTTTGTCTACGCCGTCGTTTGTAGCACAGTGGATCATCGTTCAGCCCACACGTGGTGAGAACTGCGCTGGTTGTAATTCCATTAATCACGGAGGAAACTTTTTTGTGCTTTATTTACAACGTGGTTGGGCTGGTCTGAAGAGGATGGCATGAATTTTTCACTAAGTTTTTTCGTTCACCAAACAAGTAAATCGACCACAGAATACACGCAATTTATGATGGGCACGATATACTGCCTCCTTGTGGCCTTAGTTGTCCTGGTGCAATTGTTTCGCAATTGTTTCGTCTGAATTAACAGCGTTATCCTTACAGATTTTTTCGTATGAGAAGTGACCAAAACGTTCTTAGAACGGAGTATAAATAGGTACATAATTCTGTTTTTTTTTGTCAATGTACTCCAAAGTTCAATGCACTTATATTTAATATGCAAAGAATTTAATCCTTCAAAAAATGACAGATTCTCAAAAAATTCTTCAGTTGAGGCATCGAACCGGTGTTCCACAGCTGCATTTAGTCTTCATGGTCTTCATTCAACGAATTCCATGAAAAAACTGTGTAGATACACATTCATGAATTTTAGCCTGTACAATCCGGACTTTAAGCATGAGTGCATTGTCATGGATAAGCACAGTCCGTTAGCCCAACTTTCTACGTCCGTTTTCCCCGAATTGTAGCTTTTAACTTTGGCATAAAGCTGGCATATTCTCGTGGTATTGTGGTTTTAGGTGCAAGATAATCAACTAATAACAATTGTTTTGTGTCCCAGAAAGCTGAGGCCAACGCTCTTCCAGCTGATGGTTGCTAACTTTTCTGGGTTGGAAACCCCTTGTGCTTCCACTTAATGCTTTATAATTTGGATTCAGGATCATAAAAATGTACCTGATTTCCATCACAGTCAACAAACAGGATAAAAATTTATCTGGATTAGCAAGAATTCATTTTCAATTCCCGTTTAATGACTCCGCCCTCTGATGTTTGTTTTGAATGGAAAGGTTTCTGTAAACCTATCTTGTGAAAACTTTGGACATTCCCAAATGCTCATGTATTATTATTAAAGTTGCTCCATGGGAACGTTAAGTATTTTTAAGTCCAGACACTAATTCTTAATTCAACAATGGCAAATGTTTCAGAATTGATTGCTTCAGGTGGCTGATCAGACCTTGGATCAACCTCAACACTCCCGTCCTCTTTTGAAACTGCGTCCATCTTGCAACAATAGTGATACTTCCCCAAACATTCTAATCATTTTTCATTGATTTCTTTAGCATTTCTGCCCCTTTATGATCAAATTTTTGATCATAGAGGACAGAAATGGTTTTTTATTCCATGGCGTTGGGCATTCATTCTTCTTCAACCTATCAACATAAACAATTAAATTTTAGAAACTGCATAAGCCACTGACATATAATTTTTTCATGTTATTTTATAGGATATTAAGCCATCAAAATATATAATTTATTAATACATTTTATATACCCTGTTCTCAAATCTTTTTGACCAACCCTTGCAAGATGCAAATTGGTCAATGAACACAGACCAATTTGGATGGTACGAGGTTGCACTGGGGAATCGAACGAGGATCGTAAGTGGGAGTTCCTTACGATTTGTATCGCAGAGACCTCGCCCTCCTCCTGGCGGAGAATCCATGTCCTGGCGACATGTCATTTCGTCTGACAGTTTCACAAACCTCAATACACCCATCCTGTTCAGAGAATCGCCTTATAACAGGGCGTTGCCGCTTTAACTGAAAGCCAGTGACACAGAGCAGCCCTACAGTGAATGCAGGTTTCTTGAAGGTAACCAAAAAAGAAAGGGTAAGGGCTGGCCATACAGATGACCGCCTATATTTGGCAGCTATTTTGTTTTCTCTTACTTTTGCTCAGAACTTTTCTGCTGCCTGAATTAATTACGCTGACAAACGAATGCTTTTCCATTTTAGACAACTCGGCTGTTGACTCAGACGATCTGCGAAGGCGAAATCAAAATTCCCGCATCCAGAAAGGTCACTATACTCGTAGATGAACAAGGCAATTCTGCTTTATCCAGGTTTAGTACACTATTTTCTTGCTACAATGATTTTGTCCTAAAGCTTTTGGAAAGCATATTCGGTCATGGAGAAAGTCATAAAGCATTGCTGAATTCGAAACATAAACTCACACCGAAATACGTAAACAATGACGTACAACTTACTAAAATAAATAAATGAATATAACAACTTGATAATAAATTGTCAATAATTCACCTTAAAAATTTCAATGACAACGGCAAACCACTTTTGAGACATTACACATCGCCTGAAACAAAAGACGGAACTTTGAACAACATTCCAGTTTAGCCACTGATCTGGATTGCGTAGGTCGAACTACTTGTCATTGGTAATGTATACCACAGTATATTTGGTGACTTAAACGTTGTACCATAGCGCTAGTTTATGGCAATGTTGATAGTGGTTGTCGAAGAATCACACAACCAGCTAACCACACTGCCAGAAACCAAACACTGAGCCACCAGTAACAAGAGATTTTCAAGCATAAGAAATGAGCACGATATGGTGACATCGCTGGAAGATCATGAATTCACATATGTATCGTCTACTTTCCATTGAATCCTACAATCTAATCCATTTCAGAAGACACTCGAACAACGTGGGAAACACCAAAATCGAATTCCACTTGAAATCTAAAAAAGTAAAGAAATCGGCTATGTAAATACTAATGGCAGACAATTTTCATTAACAAAAGCATACATAATTAAATTTAAAAAGATGTACATAAAGTTAAACTTCATTCAGCGTTACAGTTTCAGAAATTAATATTTATGGTACATTATAAAGCTAGCGATCTCTAGAGATGAATATGCAATAAAGTGTGACCGATTCCATCTGAGCAATGCTTCGTGTAATGAATGCACAACGAGACACTGTTTTCCCCTGGATGTACCAAGAATTCTTCTCTTTTTGGACCACCAAAAAATTCTACACATCCCGCAGTAGATCTGAAAACCTGTAAGAAGTAGGTGGAGTCAATCGATGGAAAAACTGTTTCGTAAAATCACCCATCCGTTTATGTTCTACAGTACTAATCTGCCCTAAAACACTTCCCATTGCATTCTAATGACCTGCTAAAGATTACACAAGTGGAATACTGTTCTATTCACTTAGGAGCAATGACATCTTCGTCATGTGCCTTTTAATCGTGAATTATTGCAACATTTTCCAACCTTCGGAAACTCCTACACGCGCTTGGAGGACACTAATCTCTTTGCCCGAAAAGTATCCAACTGGTTGATACCATTACTTCGCCAACCAACTACATTAGGAAAATTGCGTCGGTGGCAAAATCATTGGGATAATATTGATCCGAACGGTTGCCTTGAAACATAGGGAGTACATGGTATATTAACTAAAGTCAGTGGTGTCCTTGAGTATTGCCTGCTGTTTAAACCTTTAATGGAATACGAACACATGCTGTTTCGTTGTTCACCTCTTGCAGTAGGCTTACTTGACAGAAAAGAGGCAGTTCTGGATGTGTGAGTGAAGCTTGAAAGCCGAGAGCGTCTAGACAGGACAATTACAGCTACTCCTCACCACATGCGATATTCAATTATACAATTTCGTATTTGTACAGTGACCATCTCTACACGTCAAACAGATAGGGACAATTATCTAAAATTTATACTCCTCCCAATCTGTCCTTGTACCTCACCACAGACTACCAACACCTTTGTTCCATTAGCTTATAATAAGACAGCGCATAGCCTTGAA
Organism: Mastigoproctus giganteus; assembly: GCF_048544385.1. Taxonomy (NCBI): domain Eukaryota; kingdom Metazoa; phylum Arthropoda; class Arachnida; order Uropygi; family Thelyphonidae; genus Mastigoproctus; species Mastigoproctus giganteus. Next base: position 23,247,723 of record NC_143583.1, read on the forward strand.
CTTTTGGCGACCTATTTTTCTCCACTGCCAGACTGTCTTTGCCCTGCAGAAAGTATTCGTTTAAAATCAAAAAAACGGCTGATGTTTATCCTTCTTCAACATACACCAACACGCAAACGTTCGTTGGGAAGCCGGACGGTTGTAAATAAAAATAAAACGAAATAACAAAAGTAGTAGGAGTAGAAGATAATCAACGGAAATCATTAATTCGATATTTAAAACGTTGCCAGGAGGTACCATACTATTTTGTTTGCGTAACTTCCGCGTATTTTTCGATTCCTCCAGAATGTATGTACACTTACTGGTCAAAAAATTAGAAATTTATTTCAATTGCCATCAATAGATAATTAAACGTACGGTATGCAAATGTAAGTTGTCATACGATATGATCATAAGTTCCTTTTGGTGTCACATAAATACTGCACGCTTTCCTGGGGCTTCTCAATCGATCCCATCAGGGGAAGATACAAAGGTATTATTGCTGGAGTACGTTTAGCAGAAACCACAATTGAAAATAAAAAAAAAAAAAAGGAAATTACTGGTATGTCGAAAGTAACCACTCAGAAGTTTATAATGAGTGGAAGACGAAATGAGAATGCAGCTCTGAAAGAACGAGACTACAGAAATTTAAAGCGAACTGTGCGCCAGAATAGCAAGTCCAGTGTTCAGAAAATGAAACACATTTTGCTGAAATGATAGAAAAATTAAATTTAGGCAAGGAAAGATCCATTTTCAATCGAACTATACAGTGGATGTTGAAGAATCTGGGATTTGGTAGTCGTGTGCCTATAGGAAGGCCACTTGATTCTGCAAAAAATTGAAAGATTCGACAGGAGCGGCAACTGTAAAACAATGGAAAAAGTTCATGTGGTAGACAGTCTCGATTTACACTTTTTTGCACCAATGGTGGGATGAGAGTATGGCGTGAACCTCATGAATACATGAATCTAGACTGACCCGTGTACAACAAGCCAGCGGCCGGAGGTAGCATCATAGTATGGGTTTGTTCTGTTGGTACGGACTGGGTCCGCTCACACCGTTAGAAAGTCGTGTTACCTCCAATGAATATCTGTCTGTCATCATATCAGACCAACATAACCATGCAATACTTCATTTTTACTCCGATTACAATGGATTCTTTCGAGATGACAACGTGCAATAACTCTATTTAAATGGTTCGAGAAACGTTCCCAAGATTTCCAACACCGACCTTGGCTAATTCTCCAGATCTAAATCCAGCTGAGAATGTGCAAGGCATGATGGAAAGGGAAGTTCTCTTCCGACCAGAATACAGCAGCTGACAAAGATCTTGACGGAAGAATGGTCAAATCTGGAGCAGGACTTGCTCAAACATTTAGTGGTATCCATGCCACAACGTGCATGGGCTGTAATTGGCGAAAAGAGTAACCCTACTAGATATTTAATAAAGGTTCCTAATTTTTGGCCAGTGAGTGTATAACAAACAATCACTGTTATTTTAACTCTGTTACTGTAACTCGGATAACAATCAGTTGTCTTAACCACCTTTAGAATGAACAGGAAACTTTACAAATTTAAAAGCTTCGTAGACGTCTTTCATGGGATGCCATTATAATGGCCAATACACTGCTATTTTTGTCCTTAGTTCCGTTAAACAATGGATGAGCAGGAAGGTTCGAGCTTGCTGGCTTAATTAATACCGATATTATTAAAGATGGTGATTATGAATACCTATTGTGGCACATTTTGTTTCTATTATGACAGAGGATATCACATTTCTGATTTTAAAGAAAGAGAGCCCATTAGCGTAATCTTAAAAGTAGTCTCTTCACAACTCCAACCCGATATTCAACTTAAAATTTGTTATTGCGTTTTTATTTTTTCTCTCAACTCATTAAAAATACATAAACGCTAATTGAGTATACAAAAGAAAAGTATTGATTCAATAAACGTTCATATAAGGACATACTGCATAAAAAAGAAGACATTTTAGTTTTCAAAAGAGTAAGTTGTACAAGTCTGCTCTGTCGAAACATCATTGTACTCCTATAACCATAAAACGTTCGGAAAGATGGAAATTAACGGAAAGGGCCAGAGGACGCTCAGAAGACTGGTACGTAGATCTTCAATCCTCGTCGAATATTGTCAAACATATTTCACAGAAGACACAAAACTGATATTAGTGCAATGACGATACCTTGGGAGCTGAATTGCATCGAATTGGTGCATAATACATCATAATTGGTTGGAACGTTGGAAAGATGTGTTATGTAGTGCCGAATCAAGGTTTTCCGTTTGTTTGGATCTGAGAGATGCTAGCAGAACGTTATTTTCCACATGTCATCCCAATTGTGAAGTTTGGAAGAGGTGCTGTCACCGTCTGGGAATGTTTCATGGCTTCTTCTTGGGCCATTGGTTGTCGTTCTTGGAACGATGAATTTAACACGGTACACTGACATTCTAGACCTTATTACACTGTGGAATTATGATGAATGTCCTTCTGTTTCAGCATGAAATGCAGTATTTCACACTGCACACCTGGATAAATTGGTTTTAGGACATGGGTGTGCAAGGGCCTCGTTGTTCCTAGATCTCCAACCTTAACCTCAGTTAACACATTTGGTATGGATTAAAATGTTTCCAGCCAGGCCAATTCTAGCAATCAATAGCTGAATTTAAAGTGTTGAAGGAGGAACTGGACCGATTGCTGCTATTAAAATTTGCTTCGATGTCTACCAATACGAGAATGCATTGTGTAAAGATTGTATTCGTAAAAAGTTCTTTGAAAAATGCAGGTGTCCGGTAACTTTTGTCGATAAACGTATAGGTTATTTGGGTAAAGAATATTATACGTGCACTTTACAATTCTTTTCAAGCAAGTAAATTGCTCTATTTCATTAAATATTTTTTAATTTTTTAAAAACTTTATATAGAATTTCGAGTATACTTACGAATGTGTCATTGACCTATAGGTTGAAAAATACTCTTTTATTGATATAGGGTGTCCTATGTTTTTTGAATAGTGGCTACCCCAATTTAGGCAGGGAATGAATTCAAAGAAATCCGGTTTTTCTGAAAGAAAACCGGAAATTTTCGAGAGAAAAACCTTGCCATCTTCAGCTCAACTGAGACCGAAGCCAAGAAGTGAAAAAAGTTCATAAAGGTTCCTCACATCACTGAATTCAACCAATACCGTTTCCGGGTTCCGGTAGCACAGTGCAAACAGAAAATCGACCACAAACACATGCAATTTATAGACTTCATAAGGAGCAATTTGGCCTTAGTTGCTGATGCTCCTAAAACTCTAGTGTAACATTTACTATTGTCTTTTTTCCAACGTTTCCTATCAGTGAATACAGCATACTTATTGGTGGACGCTAATGTCAGGAGTTTATCGTCAAAAATCATTATCCCAGCGGGAATTGATTTTTTGTGCGAAAAACAGAATGATTTCAAAACTAGGAACATCTGCGAGAATCTCTATAACTGCAAGCAAGGACAGCTACTATCTTGCTATTATACAGTAACCGATGACATTTCATTTAAGAAAAGTTACAAAAATCTTTGCGGCGTTCCAAGCGTAAGTGTAGATTGAAAAGTAATTGCATATCTTCAAAATAACGGATTCGACCACGACTTCAAGGACATCTATTCAATGCTGATCATTGTTCAAGATAAATGGAGAACCTCCCACTCCAATCAAAGATAGATTAGTGACCTTTTCAGTTTTGGAACCACGTTTTTTCTATTAACTTTTCGATCGTGATGCAGCTGCCACCTGCCATTTCTAGCTGCTTTTCAAGGCAGCTTCATCTGTTTGGAGTAGTAATTTTCAAAATGTGAGCACCATCGCATTGTAAAACAGACCTTTACCATATATAAGACATTCAAAAGTAGCTGAATACTTTTAAGAGTATAAACCTTTTTTTCTGTTCAATACAAAACTCAACGCAGTGCCTGAAGACTGCAATTTAATGTCCAGCATGTTTCACTTGGGCTGCAATAGCGAAAATTAAAACGGGGTCCTTTAAGATTGTGCGAAGTATATTTAAGATACGTTATAGTATACGAATCCTTACAGTACTCTGTGCTTAAGTGGTATGAAAACTGTTAAGACTGGTTATTGTCTAAGCCACATGAAGAAGAATGGCAGACCATGTAGTGGTTATGAAAGCAATACACTGTGAAGAAGACATCTTTCCACAGCCCATGAAAACCAAGTTATCTCGCTGGAAGAGACTGATTGTAGTGTGGAAAATGTTACAGAAAAATCAATGAAAATAAGAAGAGACTACGTCATTATCTCTGTATGGACATTGAATTTTGTAGAATCTTTAGAAAATTATTAATAAAGAAAATTCATATTCTATATATAAAGGACAAAGGACATGAAGGACAAAACCTTCTCAATAATACTGCAGCAGGTTAAGCAAGTTTGCTTGTGGCTGAGTGGTCAATCGCTAAGGTACATAAGTACACGTGCTTTGAGTGACCGGAGTTCAAGCCCGTGATCGACCTAAATACGGTGCTGTTTCTTGTATTCTCTCGACCTTGTGAACCTCTCGGACCGTGTGGTCGTCCCAGAGTATAAACAGAAAATTTATTTATTTTATTTTTTATGGTGCAGTTCTCAATGAGAAAAATTGCTGACCTTAGGGTGGACAATTTTTGCCTAATCCTCATTAGGCCAAATTGTCCAGCCATCTGAATTTTGTTTTTATTTGGACACCTGAAGAGGCATTTTCGTTGGATGCAAATAACAACTTGGGGTTTACAATGGTAAAGTGATTTAAAAGAAATGTTTTTTAATCTGATGAAAAGAACTGTCATAATTAGAACCATTCGAGAATTACCGCATCTAATAGTGTGTCCTTTGCTAAGCCAAAACCAGAGTTACCGGGAGTGAATAAAGCCCATAAAAGTTCCTCATCTCGTTGACAGGATTCGAATCCGAGCTGTTTGTGTGAAGGACAGTAATTGCAACCACCATGTTACCCACGAAGGTGATGAAAAGATTGAATCAGTGATATTAAAGATTGTCAAAAACGAGCTCCAAAAGCAGGATTATTAATTTTATCAATGTGTGTAAGTTTGAAATAAAGCTGGAAAACATTGTCAACAGTGATGGTAACAAACAGTAATGCATACAGTACATACTAGCAAGATTTAATGATAAATCTTGTAAATTTTCATGTTTCAGTGTATTGTAAAACGTTTTTAAAGTCCAACAGGCTTTACCTTTTTGAATGAATTCTGTATTTTATAATAAAAGGGGTCGTTGTAGTAAAACTGTTCCTTTAGAGTTTCTTAACAAAAAAAAAGCAATCGCACCATCAATTTCACCTGATTTATTTTATACCTCAATTGTCTTGTGTGTAAACTATCATTCTCTCAACCTACTGAATAAGAACAATTTCTCACCATCCAATCTCTTGCATCTGTTGAAACTGCAAAATGGGACACTAATAATGAGATACCAGTAAGTGATGACGTAAAAATGTCTGCAAAAAGATGAAATAGCATTGAATTCACTGGAGCCTTTGCCCAGGGATGTAATATCATGGAGACAATCGTAAAGTCAAGGAACAATTTCTAGGATAAACTTTCAGTACAGTTGGAGCACTGAGTTGAAAATATTGTGATGTACAATAACATGGAAAGACAAATTTGCCTTCTGCGACAAACGCATTGCCATTTACTTTAGAAACTGAAGTAAAATGACAATTTTCTTGAAAATTTAAAGAATGCCCGCGAGCATTCTTCTTGCATATTTTGGAAAATACGTGTACTTTACGTCTCCCAAAGACATAATACGTCTCCCAAAGCCATAAACCATTATCTGCCATAACCTAAAAGTTACTGCATTATGTATATTGGGCAGCGAACATCCCATGACATTTGGACCAGTCGCAAAATAAGGCTATTTCGCCTTCAGCAGACCTCGGTGAATCTCCTTTTTATTGCATTCTGACTATTAAGGTAAAATAATATAATATGTAAAGTGTAAGAAATACGAGATTCATATAGCAAAATCAGATATGAACTTTAAGTGATGAAGAAACATCCATTGAATCCTAGAAAACAGGCAAATTTTCCTGAAACTCGACCAACACTCATGTACTTAAACGAGTTGGTTTGGCGTAAAACAGCAAAAGGGACAAAAAAGCATAAAATTGTTTTTAAGACTATGAAGGATACTGGCAAGTTCAAACAAGTGTTTGAAACAGTCTGGAAGGAATAGGAGCAATCACAGATGCCAATTCAGAAGTGCCAATGAAATCCTTTTGAAAAGACAAAGAGCAGAAATTAAACGTAGAGTATATATAAGGAGAGGAGGAAACGTAGCAATATTTATACACTTCTACAGTGAGTAGCCACTTTATTAATTACATCTACCTAATAGCGAGTAGATCCCTCTCCATTTAGCCTTCAGAATAACTAGGATTTGTAGTGACATAGACTCAACGAGGTGTTGAAACAGTGCCACAAGGCTGTTGGTGATGTTGATTAAACTTCTTTCCAAAATTGTTGCAAATTGGAGGGTTGTGAATCTGTACTCCAAAGAGCTCGCTTCACCTCGTTGCACTGTTGTTCAATTGGATTGAGGTTAGTGACTGAAGAAGCCACTGCAGTAGGCTGAATTCACTCTCATGTTACTGGAAATAGTTCTATACAGTTCTTTTCTTGTGGCATAATGTGCTATGCTGTTGGAGGATCCCATTCGCAAATTAAATGTTGCTTCACTGGTATCAAAGGGCCCAATGTGCACTAAAAACCACTTCACTCACCACTATACCACTCTGCATTGCATTGCTGTTTTCGCCATAACCTGGTCCTCCCGTCAGCTTGAAATAGTAGGAACCGGGATTCGTCAGACCACACAACGTTTTTCCAATCCTCCGTTTACCAGTGTTTTTGTTCTTCACCACTCACAAAAACAACAAACAATTCACACCTCTGGCTTTTACAGAGTTCTGTTTTACTGCACAAGAGACACAATGGCGCAGTTGCAGTAAACCCGCCGTGGGTGGCGCGTCCCAACCCATACTGTAACTGTATTTTCTTCTCTTTTGCTGACAGGCGTAGAAACAAATTCAGTCGTCGGTTGCGAATCCCATCTGCGGCGATGTTCCAGGAGTTGTGCTTTCTGAAAGACCTCTTTGGTTACCACTGTTATATTGGATTGTTATTTGACTGGCTGTAGCCCTTCAGTTATCCTTCACAGTCTGCGCGTGTAGCACAGTGGTATCGTCACCGTCCTCCCCACGTCGGGTGGAAAAGGTACGGGTTTGAATCCCGTCGATGACGCGAGTAATTTTAATGGGCTTTTTTTCACTCCGTGGCTGATTTGGTCTGTCTCAGGCGTAGATAACAAGGTTTTTCACCAAGAAAGTGGGGTTTCTTCGTCCAGCAAAACAGGCAAATCGACCAGGGAACACACGCAATTTACAGACACAATAAATATATGGGTACATGTAATCATTTACGGGGGTTCCTAATATCAAAATTTGGTTTTTTGTTATCCTTCACACGTGGCGGGGATGTGGGGTGGAACGTTGTGACCAGGTGCTGCCGCTCCCCACCTCCTAAGAGCCAGGTTCCGGCCGACAACATAACAACAGAACATATCATAAAAATTACAGTGTCTGGAGACTAGGCACCAGCGAGGTGATCTGATAGAGGTGTATAAAGCCTTGAATGGTTTAAGCATGCTCAATGCTGATGGGATTCTTCCTCTAGCTCAGAAAAATCACCTGAGAGGGCATAAATTCAAATTGAGGAAAGACAGATGTAGGATAGACGTGCGGAAATTTGCCTTTAGCCAGCGGGTGGTTGGTTGGTGGAACAGACTGCCATCCCTTGTGGTGGAGGTTGATAGCCTAAATAAGTTTAAGGCTCAGCTGGACAGGTATTTTGAACGAACAGAGGGGTGAAGTGGAAGTGGGTTTTTTTTTTTTTTTTTTTTGGCTGATGCTGCATAAGCTTGCTTTCTTGCATCAAATGCCTCTACTAATGCTAATGCTAATTTACACACCCAATGTACTAGAATGGTGTGCAAAACGTAAGGACCAACACTATTTCTAAAGGTTACAACCACAAAATCAAACGAAACAGCCTGTGGCGATTTGCATAACTGTGGCCGTTCGTAGAAAGCTGGTGCAAATGCAAAAATGTGAATTGTGATGAGAGGAGGGCTCACATAAATAGATAAAAGCAGCAGTTCAGCAGTTAGGTGAAAATTACCGAATGGTGAGCACGATTGTTACAGACGTTCCATTGGTTTCATACAGTGCTACAGACAAAGAAATGGCCAGTAGACAACATCTGGATGACTTTACCCAGGGTCGAATAATTGGGAAACTAGAGGAAGGTCGAAGTGTGAGGAGTGTGGCTGCACAGTTCAGTATCGCTCATAGCATCATCTCACGTGCGTGGCTGGCCTTCAGGACGACAGGTACAGCTGTTCGAAGGAGCAGTGGTGGTCGTCCACGAAAAACAACGAACAATGATGACCGCTATATACTCCTACAAGCCAAGAGGGACCGACACCAGACAGCGGGATCCATTGCAAACCAGCTGCACAGGATGCAGGATATCGCCGTTTACTGTGGTCAGGCGACTCCACAAAGGAAGAGTGTTTGCCCGACAGCCAGTACGCTGTGTCCCTATAACACTTGTCCATCGGAGACACCGTTTACAGCGGTGCATCGAACACAAGGACTGGACAGCAGCGCAATGGGGTAAGGTAAGGCACTCTTTACTGATGAGAGTAGATTCAGTCTCAGCAGTGATTCTGGACGTCAGGTAATCTGGCGAGAGGTTCGCACACGGTATCACCCCGCAAACATCACTGAAAGGGATCGATATGGCGATCGAGTTGTTCTCGTCTGGGGAGGCGTTATCTTGGATGGACGTACACAACTCCAGATACTGGAAGGCGGTACTGTAACCGGTGCACGCTATTGTACTGAGGTAATCCTTCCCCATGTGTGTCTGTTCCGAGGTGACATTGGCCCCGAGTTCGTGTTTATGGATGATAACGCAACACCCCGTCGCACTTCAGCTGTTGATATGCTTTTGGAAATAGTGTGGACATAGTGTTTTTTGTTATGCGGTTCCCGTGGTTTCCCACAAATCCGCGTTAAGTACTCTGTTAACATATCAAAGCCAGTCAGTGTGGGTTATGTGTGAGTAGTGTGTTGTTTGCGTTGTTTGACTGGCCTCTTCGTTACTGGGAGGCGCGATCACCAGGAAGGAGCCTCCCAGCATCCGTCCACTTGCACGAGGAGCCGGACCAGGGAGTAAAAGACATCTGGCGGGTCATCCACACTCCTGCAGGAACGAGAGTGGGGAGGACCAAGGAAAGAGCAGAGAAGAGACAGGAAAGTGGAAGACAGGCAAGATAGTGGGGGATGACAGGCATCCCCCGCAGGCGAAAAGGAGCAGGAAGAGTGCTAGGTGCAGTTGTGGGAGTCTTGGAGAAGGACTGTGGGTAGGAAGAAGAGAACAGATAAAGTTCAAATTAAAGAGTCCAAGATCGTCACAATAGAGAATCACGTAGCGGCGTCGGCAGGGCTAGCCTCAATTTTCAATTTCATGACTGGAAGTTTCCGGTGCTGGGTATCAGTTGCTGTGTGGAAGAGGTTATCCAGGAGTAGTGTACGGGAGTTGCAGGTGATGCCAGCGACGACGAAAGACTTCGTTGGCATAAGTGGTTAGTGCACGGAAAGCATCGTTCGATTCCAGTAACTTGGTTTCTGGCTGAAGTGATGTAGTGTGGAGGTCTAGGAATAGTTGGATTCTTAGGTCTTTTGGAGAGTGAGGACATTGTTGGTATGGATTGGCCTGCCCGTTTCTATCGATCTAAATCCCATCGAACACATATGGAACGCTCTGCAGGGACGCCTAGTGGCACGTCCACACCCACCAGAAAATATTCACCAGCTGAAGATGGCGCTGACAGAGGAATGTACGATGTTACAGCAAGAACTTATCAACAACGTTGTTCTAAGTATGGACAGGCGTTGCAAAGCCCGCATCGACATTATGGGTGGCCATATCTCCTACTGAGAACCACTTCTTCCCTTTGTTCCATCTTTGGCAGTGATGCATCTGTATCATGGCAGCCAGTGCTATGTTGCCATTTTTGAATAAAGTCCCTCTGTACCGTTTTGTTTCCGTTGTTGTGTCGGTGTTGTTTCCTCATCATTTCTGTACCTCACGAGGTTCCTTTGGTATGCTTTTTCCCATATCTAGTCCACTTCTATGAGAAGCTACAGGTGAAACGGTCCTTAAGTTTTGCATACCAGTGTACATAGAAATGGCCGGTTTTGGCGTAAGATTCAACACAAGATGTACAACAGTCGCTAATGATTCGAAGAACTTTAATGGGCTTTTTTCATTCCGCGGTTGAGTTAGTCAATCCAAGCGTGATTAGCAAGGATTTTCCAACCAGTAAAACAGACAAATCGACTAGAGAATACACGCAATTTAAGGACATAATGCACATGGACAGACGGGTTGATTCCCGGGTGGTCCTATTATGACTTTTTTTGTTATCCTTCACAAGTCTTCTTTGTTTACTGGACCAATCTCGATACTTCCGAGACACAGTCGTACGTGACTACAATGCCACGTTTAAAGTGCTTTACATCGGATTCCATTGGCCGGATACTGTTACTCAAGAAGTGCTAAATTTGAGGAATAGAGAAGGTATAAATAGAAAATTGCCAATTAGTGTATATTCAGACGATAAGGAAACACGTTAGTATTAATAAAGAAAAATCTATGCAACAAAAAAAAGCCGAGCTAATACTTTCAACTACCCATGTGTATTGTATCTGTAAATTGCAAGTGTTCTCTGGTCGTTTTGCCTGCTTTGCTGGACGAAAAACCTTGCTATCTACTCTTGATGCCGACTAACTCAGTCTAAGATGTGACTAAACCAAAGTTTTATATAATGGAATAATTACATCTTTATCTCTATAGCGAAATTTCTGTAGATCATAGCCATGGATACAATAATTATTTCTAAGTCTTTTTCATTGTCATCAGACTCAAGTTTGTTGTGAATGAACACATCTTGGATTACTAATACCCAAATATCGAACTTTACATTTCCCAACATTGTATTTTAACTCTCATCTTCCAGATCAACTGATCAATTTCTCTATGTATTTTTGAAGCAGCATAGCTTGGCCATCACCTTCCCGAACTTTGTATCAGCAAACTTTAACAGGGTTCATGCTGTTATAACATAGTGCAACTCCGTTCGAGGCCCAGTTTTGTTCAGGACAATAGTTATTTATAACCATTCTTTGCCTAGTATCATTCAACCACCCTTTAATCCTCCGTAGTACATTCTGTGACATTAAAATTGCAATACCCTGAAGGAACAGCAATGCACTGAGGATACTCAGAGTAATGGTAACCAAAGAATTAAGGAACCCAGTAATAAAGGGGGAGGGGGATACGAGTTCCAGAATCTCGGGGAAATAGAGGCGAGCAGTAAGATTGCCGTTGATGAACACCAACGACAATCGACTATTAAAACTGATCACTCCCGATACCATAACACCAACAGGGCGTGCAGTTTCATTTACGCCGCACACACGTCGTCGCCACACGTGTTTGTGGTGATCATCGGGTCCCAAGCAAAAGCGGTATTCAAGCTGAAGACCATCTGAAGCCTTCCTGCATTCCAGATGGCCCGCGAGTTGCTCCATTCCAGATGCTGTTGACGATGGGGAGCGGTCAGGGGTCAATTCCGATCATTCCTTCTGGATACTGCAATTTCAATATAACAGAGAGTACCTTTTCACCAGTGGCATACCGTGCCAATTTATACAAAAGGCATTTATTGTGGAAATATATGAAAGCTGAACTAAAGTTATGATTGTCCTATTGTCAAATTATTTTTTGCGTCCAGCGCTTAGTAACAATCTCCTAATAGCTTAGTTGATTAGTTAGACGCGATTTCCCTTCAACTAATCCATGTTGTATTTCCATATTGTAGTTCCATTACTGTTGAAATAATTCTATGGTACATCCTTAATTACAGATTGTATACTTTTTCCCTAACAGAAATTAAATTTACAGACTTGTAATTACCCATTAATCCCTTTGAACCTTCTCTGTAAATTCGAGAGACATTCGCATGTCTGAAATATGTTGGAAATTCATCTGAATCAAAATATCTGCACCCAGAGATAGGTAATTAGCAATCTGTTCTACTGCTTCCTTTAATGTCACTGAATAAATCCCATTAGCTCACCTTGCCTTTGTCATTTTCCACTATAATATTTCTATGGTAATCAATGATTACATAAATCATTTAATCCCCGATTATCGTTATTTTTGTTTATAGGTTAATATGGACGATTTTGTTTATTGAAATATATTTAAAATAACAGAATAATGCTATGAAATAACATAATTTATTTATATATTTTTTATAATAGCAGCTCTTATTTCATGATGCTATCCCATTTATACACTGGTGTGCAAAACTTAAGGACCAACACTATTTCTAAAGGTTACAACCACAGAATCTTTACTTAAGGTACACTTTATTGATGAGAGTAGATTCAGTCTCAGCAGCGATTCTGGACGTCAGCTAATCTGGCAAGAGGTTGGCACACGGTATCACCCCGCAAACATCACTGAAAGGAATCGATATGGCGGTCGAGGTGTTCTCGTCTGGGGAGGCGTTATCTTGGATGGACGTACACAACTCCAGATACTGGAAGGCGGTACTGTAACCGGTGTACGCTATTGTACTGAGGTAATCCTTCCCCATGTGCGTCTGTTCCGAGGCGCCATTGGCCCCGAGTTCGTGTTTATGGATGATAACGTCACACCTCATTGTACTGCAGCTGTTCATATGCTTTTGGAAAGGGAGGACATTGTTGGTATTGATTGGCCTGCCCGTGCCCCAATCTAAATCCCATCGAACACATATGGGATGTTCTGGGTAGACGCCTAGCGGCACGTCCACACCCACCAGAAAATGTTCACCAGCTGAAGATGGCGCTGACAGAGGAATGGTTTATTTGTTTGTTTGTTATTTGGTTTTTAGGAGCATTAGCAACTAAAGCCATATTGCTCCGGGATATGCGGTGGTCATTCCCTGACCTTTCCGCATCCTCTGTATTTGGTGGTGACGGGCTCGAGCCCCGGTCTAATCAAGAAACGTGTGCTACGCACCTGGCTACGGAGGCGCCCAGAGGAATGGATGATGTTACCGCAAGAACTTATCAACAACATTGTTCTAAGTACGGACAGGCGGTGCAAAGCCTGCATCGACATTAGGGGTGGCCATGTCTCCTACTGAGGACCACCTTTTTCCTTTGTTCCATCTTTGGCAGTGATGCATCTGTATCATGGCAGCCAGTGCTATGTTCCCATTTTTGAATAAAGTCCCTCTGTACCGTTTTGTTTCCGTTGTTGTTTCCTTCATCAATTATGTACCTCACGAGGTTCCTTTGGTATGCTTTTCCCATATCCAGGCCACTCCTATGAGAAGCTATCCGTATACAGTATGTGTATTCATGTAGAACAGGGGAAAATCCAGAATAATTCATAGGGGGAACCCTACTGCCCTCGATCTGAGATCGGCTAACTATAGCCTCGATTGAAGAGGCGTTTAGAAATTCCTTCAGTCATCGACATGGCGTGAACCAGACCTCTTCTTTTTTTCTCTCTCTCTGTAAATCGGACTTTTAGTCCAACAACAATAAAATTCAAGGAAGAAAACATGCAATTACAAACATCAAATACTGATACTTCGCCGCCTTAGTTGCTTTGGGGGACGTTATACCTAACCTAATTCCATAGCATTTCAAACTCTATACAGAGAGTCAGAGAAATAGCACTAGAAACATTATGTCGACAATGGCTCATTTCCAGATAGTGGTCAAGTACTCTGGTGCCGTGTGGTTCGGCAGGATCGTCCAGTAAGATGAAAGAGTCTCCTACTGCACCCGCATAAAATCTTGCATAAGACGACCCTGGATGTCACCTATGTACCTCTGTACTACCATTGTGCGATTCGAAATCATATACCGGCCAGTACATTCTCCCAAAGAGAACTGAAAAACAGCCGCGTGGTAGGATATACTTTTCAGTTATTGACTCAGTCCATATTAGCCAAAGTCTCGAATCCCACTGTACAGCAAATCTGTACTTGTCAGTAAATACACTACATTATTAAAAGTATCCGGACATCCCCTAAGATTTCGGAAAAAGTTAATCTTACAGGACATCCAGGAGTCAATGAAGACCATGCAGAAATGGATGGAAAGAACCTGCAGGACTCTCAGAAAAGTGATATGTAGATCCCGTCAGTTCTTATAGAATACTGTCAATGAGGAGTTCAGGAAGACCACAGAAACTGATATTAGTACAAAGTGGCTACACTGAGAGTTACGTACATTTCAATGTACTGAACGAAATGCAGCACACATACCACACATCGCAACACTCAAAACGTAGAGTCAACTATCCTGCTGTACAACTCGTCGTAATTGGTCCCTGGAACCTAACTGTGAAATTTGTGAAGGTGCTTTCACAGTTTGGATCCTGTGGTTTAGTCTTGGACAATTGGTCGTAAGTCATTAAACAATGACTGAGGAAGAAAATAAAACTATGCAGTACATTGGCGTTCCGGACAAATCCACTGTTTACACTGTGGCAGAGGTTACAGGAGGGCTTTTTTTTTCTGTTTCAGCAAGACAATGAATATGTCATACTGCACAGCCTATAGTGACTTGTTTTGATGACATGTGAGCTGCAAAAGTGTTACTGGATTGCCCAAATCTCCCATTTTAATCCGCTGAACACCGTTCGGACTAATACTCCCCAATCAGTCGTTGAATTGATTGATGTGAGGAAGGAGGAGCAGACCATGACGACGATACAGTATATAATTCAGGCCAAAGTCAGTCACACGTTATTAAATACTGTAGTAATAAAAAATTCTTAGAAACATGTAGGTGTCCGGTTATTTTTGGCAATATAGTGTAATACACACCATCATGCTATTAATTCAGCCTCTCCTCTTCTGACGTAGAGCGAGTGGGTTGCACAGAATCAACGTCTTGCAGAAGCAACATCGTGCAATTTCCGTTGTATGGTACGGACAAAAAAACTGCATCACCTTAAAAAAAAGTAACATTTGTAGTGAAACGTATAAGATATTGTTTGATTACAGTCATTTTGTTTGTCGCAAAGCAAAAGTATTGCGTCAGATAACGCTTCTATTGCATCAGGCAGTAATTGCAAGGTATTGCATCAGTCATTTCTATAAATACGGCGTTGGAAGGGTGTACACGCTCATTGGTATCCTGTTTTGCGGAGGTGTAATCATGGCTCCAAATGTTCAGTTAACACCAGTAAAAACAATGTAGCTGTTGCTCTTTCCCAGGAAGGGATTTCTACGCGTGCTATGACTGATAAAATAGGCCACCACCAGTCAACAGTATCCCGAGTGCTGAAATTAAAGTGTGAAACTGGTGATGTGAAGAAAAGCCCTGGATCAGACAGTAAGAGAGTGACTACGCCTTCCCAAGATCGATATTTGAAACGGCTATGCTAGTGCTCCTGATCTAAAACTGGACTTTGAGATGGCCTCTGGTGTTGAAACAAGTGCACGAACTATCCAAAGACGGCTTTCGGAATGTGGTCTGCATGCCTATCAGCTCTTTGTTGACCAAACAAATAAGGAAGAAGCGACTTGCTTGGGCTAAAACGCATGTTTCATGCGTTTTAGAGCAATTCTCAATTTTAGAGCAATTCTCATTGGACAAAAGAGCAATGAGACACCGTCATCCTTTCTGACGAATCGAAATTTAGTCTGCAAAGCTCGTATGGGAAGATGGATATGTCAAAAGACGAAATTCGGAGGCATACCATCCTAACTGCATAACACCGACTGTAAAGTTCCTCGCCGGTCAGATGGTTTGGGGATGCATAACAAGTAAAGGAATGGGACGAATTAAGTTTGTTAACGGAACGGTGAATGCAGAAACCTACACTGCTAAACTTGGAGTGCCTGAAACCCATTATTAGGGATCACCACACAGACATCCAAAACTTCATTTTTCAACAGGACTCAGCACTTTGCCACACAGCAAAATTGGCAAGTTTAACTTATTCAGATTTAATGATGAGTTTGTCTTCTCGTCTCACAAGGCTTAAAACTTTTTTACTCCAATGTCTTCCCTCGTTTTTTTTTTTTAAGGTGCAGTCATACCTCAGAAATGCTGGCATTACAGTGCTGGACTGGCCCAGCAACAGTGCAGATTTGAACCCTATTGAAAATTGCTGGTACATAATGTCGTCTAAAATTGCTCAGAAGAATAAGAAGCCAACAAGTAAGATTCAGCTGCATTGTAAGGGTGCGGTACCACCAAATTGGGCAACCGTATATCCAGAAGTTCAATAACTCTATGCCAGATCGTTGCAAGGCTGTAATTGCAGCTCGAGGAGGAACAACAAACGAATACCTCGAACGGATCTTCTGGTACCAGTTATTGATTCTCGGAACCTTCTTCAAAGTTCGTGGGCAACCACACAATGAACATTGCAACATTGCCCTTCCATAGCTATGTAAAGCGGAGTAAGACAATGTTAATTTGCAGCATATATGAAAAATCAGTGCCTTTTGAACACTAAATGAGCCGTTTATTGCATATCTATAATACACTGCTCGACAAAATTAATAGAACAAAATGTTTTTCATAAACATTTGATTGTGAACATTGTCGCCGAAGGCGAATATTTGATATCATAGGCATGCAAATTCCAAGTATCCAATAGAAATCGATCTACCACCTCACATAGGCGCACATTATGCAAATTATTGATGCCAATAAAAACAGGATGTCGGGTTGCAAGGAAATAGATGTCGGGTTGCAACGACATCTTGTTATTCTAAGAACTGGAGTTGTGGCTATCCCACACAGTAAGCCAAAAAAAAAAAAAAAAACAGGAATGAAGTGATGGCGTGCCGTTGGACGACTTGAAGCCGGGCAGTCGCAGGCGGAGGTGGCACGTTGACTTAATGTGTCACACTGTCATCTCGGCACTATGGAAGCAGTTTCAAGAGACAGGAACCATTACAAGAAGAGCTGGTCAAGGGACAATTCAACCAGAACAGACAGCTATCTGGGTCTAACAGCAAGACGGAACCGTACGATGTCCTGTCATCAACAGTCTCTTGAGGTTGCTGTGGTGTCAGGTGAAAACATTTCCAACCGGATTGTGTTAAGAAGGCTCAATTCAAGTGGACTCTACGCAAGGAAGCCAGTTAACCCCAAACCACCGCAGAGCTCGTAAAATCTGGTGCCATGAACACAGTTCTGTTCTCTGACGAGTCCCGTTTCAGCCTACAAGCCGATTCTAACGGCTATTTCATCTGGAGACAACAAGGAATGCGCTACTGTCTCTCCAACATCAGAGAAAGGCACACTTACGGTGGAAGTGATGTTCTCGTGTGGGGTGGAATAATGTTCAACGGCCGCATCCCCTTCAGGTTTTTGATAGTTGTACCGTAACTGCGCAGAGATAACGAGAACAGATCCTCGAACCCTATGTGCGACTTTTTTGGGGTACGGTTGGCTCATATTTTCTTGTCATGCATGACAACGCCACTCTTGAAACTGAAGATATCCAACGACTGCCATGATCAGCACGATCACCGACTTAAATCCGATTGAACATGTGTGGGGACACCCCTGGGCGTCGCATTGCACGCCGACAGCCGACTCCTCCTCACTTGGTGAGCTAAGGTCTGCATTGGTGGAAGAATGGGATTTTGTTGCCACAGAATCTTATAGTCACCCTTATATCGAACATGCTTCACAGCTGTCAGGCCTGTTTAGCCTTTGGAGGGGATCATACGATGTACTGATGTCATGTGACCGTATTTTCGAGCATCTTGTATCGACTTCTGTAATGTGACCTTTTTTTGTAATTCTTATACAACCCCTATAAATGTCCCTTATCTCTGAAATTTCTCGCTGTCACCTCATTTCATCGTTACTCTATGGTACACCACATACCAAATTTTGTCCCGCTTCATCGTAAACTGCACGAGTTACACCGCGTTTTCTAGCAGTAGAACCACCTTTGGTCTATATGACCTTGATTCGGTACCAACTTCTGTTAGGTGTAGGAACTACAGAGAGATGTATTTGCAGACGTCAACTGATAGTTGAAGCTTGCAAATACATCGCAAGAAACTGGATGAGGACGAATTTTAGAATAAACATAAACGTTGGTTCCTCACCGAGAAGAACTGGGCAAAACTGCATAAACACGTGCTCACTTGAATTATTTATTATATATTAACTTGGAAAGTTGGACAATTAACTTCCGAAGGAGGACGCTTGTTGGGAAAATTGGATATGTGGCAATCCTATGTTCTTCATGTGTAACAATCGGGCGCGATGGTCTAAGAGATCCCAAATATAAACACAATAGTGCACCGGCATTTATCAAAATTTCTTAAAAGTTTAATTTTCCTGATGATACTATCAAGTTCGCCAAAAAAAGACTAAAATATCTCATTAATTTTTTTTTTGCAAAAATCGTACTTATTTCAGTTCATTTAAATTTGATTCCGATTTTTATAAGTTTATAATGCACCTTCCAGTATAAAAGTTCGTTATGAGTAAGGATGTTCGCTTCGACCCAAGAACTGGGCGTCCGTCAAAATCTCGAAATGAGGACAGGGTTGCAAAAGTTCGGGACACTGTGGCAAGAGGTCGTCCTTTGACCCTCAGAATGATGAGTTGGATATGAATAAGGACACGATTCGTCAAATTCTGCATGAAGATTTGGGGAAATGAAGGTCCTTACAAAATTCGTGACTCACAGATGAGCAGAAGAAATGAAGGGTGTCATTATGCAAAGACTTCATCGGGGCGTCAAGTCAATCCTAATTTCTTTGTCTGTATTGTCACAGAATGAGTGTTGGGTGGTTCAGGACGACCCAGAGATAAATCGTTAGAGCGTGCAGTCAACTTCTGCACTTTTAAAAACATGATCAGCATCGCACAGGATCAAGACGATGCTGATCATATTTTTCAACAAACAGGTTTTGATTCACAAGGAATTTGTACCTGAAAGGGAGAGAATTAATGCTGCGTTCTACGTATAGGTGCTTCAAAGACTATTGAAGCTCACTTCCAGAGTAATGCTGTTATATCGAGAGAAAAGCAGCTGGTTCTTGTAGCACGACAGTGCCAGCTCCGCCCATCCCACACTTGTTATGAAGATATTTCTGACGAAACAAGGCATTGTAGAGATCAACAACCCACTGTACTCTCCCAATCTGGCATCACCGGACTTCTTCCTCTTACCCAAAGGGGGAACTTCACTTTGATCTTAGCCGAGCAGCGATCCAAAGGGAGAACTACCCTCAAATGAAAGAGATTTCAGGATGCGAGGACATAAAGAAAAACGTAACCAACGAAACGAACATCATCTTTTTGGACCTTCGCTGACTTGTTTACTTTTAGAGTGGTGTAATGAGTGCATCCAGTCAGGTGGTGATTACTTTGAATAAAAATAAAACTATTTTTGAGCTCTTTCACTTTGTGTTCTTTTAATTGCACCAGTTCGGGAAATTTGTTGCCACATTTTTATGTTGACAAAAGCAGGTGAGTTAAGATTACCTTCTTCAAGAGCTCTATGAGAAGAACTTGGCGGACTACGGGGTGACTTGGAATGAATCAGATGCAAGAAGAAGCGACAATTCTGACTAGAAATAAGTCCAGAGGATCCTCTGGACTTAATTAGATTCTTGAGGTGTCCCCGGTGTCATTAGAGGAATTCTCGTGGCATGAGCGAGGATGCTTATAGGATGGTCGTCGCATCGGGTCAGGGATCTCCTGATGCCGACCCAGTGCTATAGACGTATGTTATAAGAACATGTGGCCAGGTCCGAGTTCGAATCCCATCGATGACGCGAGGAATTTATGGGATTTTTTCACTCCGTGGCTGAGTTAGTCGGTCTCAGACGTAGATAGCAAGGCTTTTCCCCCACAGAAACTGGGGGGGGGGTTCGGCGATCAAAACAGGAAAATCGACCAGAGAACACACGCAATTTACAGACACAATACACATGGGTATATGTAATAACTTACCGGGTGACCCCAATATAATAGTTTGGTTTTGGGGGGGCCATGTGGGCAGACACTGTGTAGCAGATGTTATGTGCGGCCACTGTGCTGAGCACTGTCACTCATTTAGAGAATGCACTAAAAAAGAACAGCCACCAAAGTGTGAAAATCGTTGGAGGAGAAAGTGTCCATCTCGGCAGGCCGCAGTTGATAAAAAATGTCCTGATTATCTTAGGGCCATGGGCGCCAGCAGCATGGTGCAAGGTGGTGCAAGGTGGTGCAAGTGCACTTTGGATTTCGAAGTAATACATAATTTTTAATATTTTCATTAATTTATAGAAACATTAAAATAATAGAAATTCTACAAAAAAATTCTACACGAAACGTGGGCTCGGCTGTACATGTAAATCAATAAAACTTGACTTAATTAAGATATTGCATGTATTCGAAAATTGATGAACAAAAAATTTATTACCACATGCACCACCTTGCAAAATATCCTGTCGGCGCCCATGCTTAGGGCACCTGACATAATTAATTAAAAGAAGAACAGATTATGATTAGAATTTAATTCTGCGGTGTTGCTCTATGGTACCTCCACTTTTGGTAGGAAGAAAGGGTTGAAGCCCATAATGTGCATGAGCTGAGGTGGCTGTCTCAGCTGGTGGCCTGGAGTTGCCAATAGCGAAGTGCTGGGTTGTGCGACAGGGTCCCTTGCCCGGTGTAAAGGTTCTATGTAATGGAAACCTCTTTAGTAGAGATGGAGAGAATTATATAATTGATTTATTGTATTAGTGATTGGAGATGCCAATTACTTTGACTGATTTAAGAAGGGAGCGAGACTCTCTTCTACCTATGTTGGGCTGGGTCTTTGAGTAGGGTTGGGTGAGAGATTCTTGCTACAGCTTAATTGGTGGATTGATTTAATTTTATGTTGACCAACGGGAGTTTGATCATTAGGAATATGGCTTCCTGGATGGGGTGTTTTACACCCTGGTGGCCATTGCCCCCGCGAGGTCAAAGGTCGTTGCTTCCATGTTATTTTGCTTTTGTTTGAACTTGGATTAAAAGGTACTTGAACTTGGATTAATGCCGACCGGGCTAGCCGAGTGGGTAAAGTACCTGCCCGGCAACCCAAAGGTCGCGGGTTCGATTCCCGCCTCGGGCTTGGATCAAAGTACTGCAAAAACCTTGGGAGGTGCAATATGGCCACAGAAGCCGATGCGCCAACAACTACCAAATCAAATCAATCAATCAAATCAACTTGGATTAAAAGATATTTGAACTTGGATTAAAAGGTACTTGAACTTGGATTAAAAGGTATTTGAACTTGGATTACTAACCAGTAAAGGTTAAGATGGAACCAAACTAAGAATGAGCAGCATATGGGTGGGATTCCGGGTGGCCGCCTAGACGAAAGTTCACTCAAATGACAAATATCACGTAGGCTATCCACATACTGTGTATTGTATCTGATGCACTGGATCTGTCTGTTATTGTTCGCTGATTGGAATATGGCGGATGCGCAAAAAAATAAATGTTCGCGGGATCTTTTCTATCCTAACGAATTTTTAGATAGAGCTAAAAATTCGTTAGGATAGAAAAGATCCCGCGCCCCGATAAAGATTAAATAGAAATTTAAATTTTATAAGGCATTACAGAAAGAAGTAAAATTAATTTAGGCAGTAATTTATACAAATAATGGCATGAGCTCCAATACATTTACAACACACATGGGTCTTTGATATTTATTACAAATATCACTGGTTTTGATTTTTCATTTTTGTTCTTTGAAGTGCTACGTACAAAAGTATTTGCTAGATGGTAGATGGCTTTCATCAACCGGGGCAATACCACCACTTTGCTTATTGGAGGCTTGAAGTGGTGAAACCCATGTTTAGTCACCAGAGCAGAGCAGAGTGTCCGGCCTCCTCTCCCTCACCATCTTCTTCAACCCATGCACGGTTCTAAGTACTATAGGTTTTGATACCTTTCGTGTTTGGAGTTTTCATAAAAAAAAAAAAAATCTTGGTGCTCCCGTTTGATTATCTCAAAAATTTCAGTTGAACTATCATTTGCAGATAATTTACTATTGAAAGTTGACAGCTACTATCGTCTCTTTTCAGATTCCATAAAGTGTTTTCGGATAACACAGAATCAGCTTCATAGAAGTTTTGTTGATTTTTATAGTGCAAGACCACAATTTACCTTATTTGTTTTGCAGAATAACAAAAGGAAATTATCACAATTATCTTACAGTATACATATGTTTATGCACTAAAAAATAATATTTATATGTCTGAACGTCTAACCTTGGTTCATGTAGATGCATGAGAATGGTACTTGTACATGCATACAAACCGATATGATCTAGTAAAAATATTCCAAGGGGACATTTCAAGCAAAGTGCAATCAAATTAACCAAAGCCATATCTGTACTAACTTAAAAATGTTCAGCAGCCACACTGAAAGCTGCCATGTTAAATAAATTTAGCGATCGCTGAAATATGACCATGTTGGGTCAGTCTGTTGGTCTTCAGGAAGAGCTTCCCACTTGTCAGCCACGCATTGGAGGCCATCTTATCTGTGTAGTCTTGAGGGATCACTGGGTCTGCCATGGAGTTCCTTCTTCGCCCATCTTTATGTCTTTGTTTCTTCTGTCTGTGTGAATGCGGTCTCCCTTTTGAGGTTCAGTGGTGTGTCCCGTTTGTCAGTCTTCCTTATGGATTGGTAGATTGATGCTGTGTTTTCCTGGAAGTAATCCCTCAGGTTCTTAATCTTCTTCTCTTGTTCAACGAGGTATGTTAAAACCCTCCCTTCTATATGGGCTATGGTCAGTCTCTCGATTGCTGAATTCGAATGGTATTGGCGGCTCTTGTTTACCATTATCCAGGTCGATCTCATAATCTCCTCCAGCTCGGTGTTGGTATAATCTATGATCCCGAAGGAGTATGTCGGTACTAGAACTGTGTAGGTGTTTATGGCTCTAACCCTAGAGCAACTCTCTCTCTCTCTCTGTCATGGTTTTCATCTCTTCATCGGTCTTCAGCTGGTAGTTTGGCCAACTGGATTTTACTGATGCAGTTCATGAGTTTTAGATTTGTCCAGACTAAATTGAATCCTGATGTCAGTCCTGAACGTTTCGCTGGTCCCGAGTAGTTGTTGGAGTTGATTCTCGGTTGCCGCATACATACATCAGTTAAGTGAACGAGTACAGGTTCTTCCTCTCTTCTTTAAGAGTGTGTCCATGCTTGCTGTTGTTCAGCATGGTGAGCAGTGGGATAAGTGCTAAACAGACTCATAGTGGATTCAGGGCATCTCCCTGGAATATTCCTCTTCTGTTTGGGATCGGACTGGTTGTGATGACCTTGGTGGTGTTCGTCCACTTCGCCGTGGTGGCTGCTAGGAAGTGTGTCAGTCTCGGGTTGACTTTGTAGATCTTCAGTGTATTTATCAGCCAGCTATAGGGTTACGGAGCACCTTCTTGGTTATGCAGCTACTCAGGATCTTGTACGTTGTTAGGAGACAAGTGATCGGTCTGTACTTCGCAGGCTTGTGGTGTCTCTGAGCTTAACCTTCATATAAGTGATTCCTTGAGCCAGAGACTCTGGATTATGTCAAAGTGCCTTATCATCTGGGTGAACTACTCCGCTATATGCCTGTGTGCAGTTGAGGCGCCTCGGTAGCCAGGTGGGAAGGAGCAGCAGTGCGTAGCACACACTTCTTGATTAGACCGGGGTTCGAGCCCGGCATCACCAAATACGGAGGATGCGGAAAGGTCAGGGAATGACCACCGCATATCCCGAAGCAATATGGCCCGAAGCAATATGGCCTAATGCTCCTAAAAAAAAAAAAAAAAACAAATAACAAACAAACTAACAAGCAGCTGAACGTCTTGTTTTATTAATTGCGGGTCTATCTATCTCTGGGGGTCCACAAGTTGTGAGACTTCCTCATCGACTGTTGTATATCTTCCTCCTCAATATCGCATTCTGCCATCTCCTGTATATCCTTTGGTTTCTTCCATTCTAGATCTATCAGGGAAGAACGGCCATTATGGCTAACTTCGCTGCTCCACAGGTTGCTCTAGCACTCCATAGCGTGCTTCCTGGTCATGGGTTTCGTTGTGTCTCTTCTCCAAAGTTTCTGTAGAAGGGTTTCCAGTTTTCATCAGTTATCTGGTCTGTTTTCTCTTGGGCACTTTCCCTGTATCGTCGGTTTCTTGCTGAGCGAAAGAAGGTTCTGCTTGAGGGTGTCCAGATATTGTTCGATCCTCTGATTATAAGTTGTGTTTGATGTGGATGCTTTATTTCTTGAGTATGGTCTTCACTTTTCTGATGAACTTCTTACTTGTGTTACCCCGTTGGTACTAAGTTTGGCCAGGAATTACTCCTATCTCTTCAGCCTTCTGCTGTAACCTTCTTTCCCAGGTATTTGCTTGTCTTTGCGTTTTGTTTCCTATTGGTCTCTGTTTTCTCTGATATTCATCCTGGTGGCTGCTACAGCGGCACAGTAAATGGCTGTGCAGATGGAGTCTAGTGGTAGTTCGTTTTAGTTGAGGTTATTCGGTATTATCTCCTCGGGGGTAGCAGAGTTGGTAAGATCGCCGTCCTCCTCACTCCGGTGGAAAAGACCTGAGTTCGAATTCTGTCGATGACGGGAGAAATTTTCACAACGCGACTAACTTAGTTGCGTTGTAAAAATTTCACAACGCGACTAAGTTAGTCGATCTCAGGCGAGGATAGCATGGTTTTTCTCCCGGAAACTCGGGTTTTTCGTCCAGAAAACAGAAAATCGACCTCGGATCACACGCAATTTACAGACAGTATACAAGGAGCAATAGGGCCTTAGTCGCCGATGCTCCTAAATCCCAACAACAACGAACGAACCAACCATTTGGTATTACTCGCCGATTAAGGCGGTCTGTGAGTTGCCACAGGATTCTGTTGAGTCTCTGCTTCGGTATGGTCTGTGTCTTTTGAGAATAAATTCCCTCGAATTCTGCTAGGGCCTTCTTCTATTCCGGGTATCGCGACCTCGTCTGTTTTCACTTCGGCTGTCTGGGTTGTATTTCTTGTATTGGACGTTCCTCCTCTAGTTCTGGTTCGGTTGTGTCTGCATTCTTTGTCCTTCGTAATTGGTCGCTCACATCGTGCTTGATTTTTTCCAAGTTTGTAGGGCTATCAGGTTCTTCATGATGATGATGGCACGTCTCTGGTCTGCTATTCGCTGATCGTAGGCCTGAACAGTCGGGAATGTTCCAACTACTTGGTGTAGTTTGATCTTGTACATTATCGTATTAGTCTCCATCTTGGAGACTAATACGATAATGTACAAGATGAACGTATTCATTTGGCTGCTCCACTTCATGCGTTGGCTCTTTCTTCCTTCCTACGTGGTCACTAGCGCAGTTGCGCAGGAAGCACTTCTAGTTAATTGAACTGGATATTTTTGCCTTTCCCTTGTGGTAGCCATATGGAAGACAGCGGCATTTGCTTCCTGTCTTCCTCGGGAGTCTGTGCGTGTAGCACAGTGGTATCGTCACCGTCCTCCCCACACAGGGTGGAAAAGGCCCGGGTTCGAATCCCGTCGATGACGCGAGGAAATTGAATGGGCTTTTTTCACTCCGTGGTTGAGTTAGTCGGTCTCAGACATAGATAGCAAGGTTTTCCCCCCAGGAAACTGGAGTTTTTCTTCCAGCAAACAGACAAATCGACCATAGAACACACGCAATTAACAGACAATAAGACACAGCACGGCAGATGAATTTAATTATTCGGGTGGCCTAAATATAATAGTTTTTTTTGTTTTTTTTTTGTCTTCCTCGGGAAATTCCGACTTTTCGAACCGACCTGTCTGCCTAAGACTTGAATGCAAGTGAATTTATCCTGAGCCACACTCAACGGAGTATGTTTAATATTGCTGCTTTGCATGTTCATCCAGCTATGGAGTTTAACCCGTTCAGATGGCGCCACCCTGCCTCAGCCATGATTTCGACCTTAAAGTCTTAACCATTGGGCTAATCGCGCTCCCTTTTATATTATTATTATTGCTCTTATATTATTTCTCCCTAATTGGGATTCCACCTAGTGACGGGTATTGCTACCAAGTACACAGGGTTGTTGTTATGTCTGGTGTTACTGTTGGTCGAGGAACTCTCTGACTATCCTACAGCTGTTCAGTTCAGGATTGCGACTTTCTGGAGTTCCTTGTAGGTGTTCTCTAGGAGACCTATTGCTACTAGGCTGTTATCTAGGGTGTTTGGCACCATACCTGTGGTTGACACGATTATTATTATTATTAGTAGTAGTAGTAATATAGGAAAATGTTATCACATCCAACATATCTCTTGAATTCTATGATGCATCCACAAGCATTACAAATCTGATCCAAATCTGACTTGAAGGCTGAAAGAGCAGCTGCTGGACCATCCTCTTGAAAGGCTGGCAAGACACACGTGGAAGTTTTCCACAAAAGGATGGGTCACCTATATATTTATTACACAGCTATCTTTAACCACCCGTGAATCCACTTTGAAATGGTTTCATTCAAGCCTATATATACTATCTACCTTCTGACTGGTTGAGGTCTCTTAATGCAAAACTGTTTACCTTTAATCTTTGACAATCCTCGCTTCGTATTTGTGGCCATCCTGAAGATTGGAGCAGATCTCTTTCGCTGCGAACTTTATCAGGAATTCTGTTACTTCTTCACTTGCATCGGTGCAAAAAATATTTATTAGGGTCACCCGGAAAGTTCTTTCATCTACTCATGTGTATTTTATCTGTAAATTGCGTGTGTTCTCTGGTCGGATTTGCCTGCTTTGCTGGACGAAAAACTCCGGATTCCTTGGGGAAAAACCTTACTGTCTACGCCTGAGACCGACTAACTTAGTCACGGAGTGAAAAATGCCTATAAAAGTTCCTCGCGTCATCGACGGGATTCGAACCCGGGCCTTTTCTACTCGGTGTGGGGAGGACGGTGACGATACCACTGTGCTACACGCGCAGACTTGCATCGGTGCAGCTGTTCCCAGAACTGAGACTTCTCTCATAAAAGCTCCAATGAAAACTTCCAACTCTTCCAGGATTATTCACGCCGAGTCTTCCCTCACCGACAGTTGACTGATTGTTGTAGGGTTTTAGGCACATCAGGAATTTATGGCATATTTAGCCATACGGCGCAATATGGACTAAGTTGTAAGTTGTATGTAAATTGTTTGTGTTCTGTGGTCGATTTACTGTTTACTAGACGATAAACTCAAGTTTCTGGGAAGAAAAAGCCATGCTACCCTCGCCTGAGACCGACTAACGCAGCCACTTTGTGAAAAAACCAATAAACGTTTGTGTCTCTTTTTTATGATATATTAGGGTCACCTGTAATTGATTACATATACGCATAGTGTATATGTATTTTGTCTGTAAATTGCGTGTGTTCTCTAGTCGATTTGCCTGTTTTGCTGAACGAAAAAACCCCATTTTGTGGGGGAAAGGCCTTGTTATCTACTCCTGAGACCGACTAACTTAGTCACAGAATGAAAAGAAGCCCATTAAATTTTCTCGCATCATCGACGGGATTCGAACCCGGACCTTTTCCACCCGGTGTGGAGAGGATGGTGATCATATACCAACAGGGTTACCCAGAACTATCCGACGAGCGCCCTTTGGCGCTCGTCGGCTAGTTCTTCTGGCTTCTCCAGCGACTGCTACCATATCTTCTTAACAATGACATCACTGCTGACACTGCTGGGCAGTGTGGGAGTTGCCACTTCTATATTCTCTCCAAATTCGATTCTTCCACTAGTTACGTATTTACGCCTCCAACGAACTATGTTCTTTTTTCACCTTTCCCTCGCCATACACTCCCCTCTCCTTCTTTACATTTTATTTTTTATTTCGTTTAATTAATTTAATTAATTAATTTTTTTTTTGATGGACACTAGCCCTTTGCTGGAGTGCCCGGGTTTGAGCTCCCTAGGTAAGGGACCGCCGGCATCCACTAGTCTTGCACTCCACTATTGGATAACGTTTTGTTTGAATGATCCCAAACTCATTTTGGGTATTCAGTATGAGTAAGTCGAGGTCCGCCACGGCTCATGATTAATTGTGGCCCACCTCTTCGTGGTGAAAAGGGGCACTAGGCAGGCTTTCCTAGTGGCAAAATGATTAGAATAAACTACACAAACATTGCATTACACGCATTCTGTCCGTTTTATAGCGTTCTGTATCATCACAGTGTTCCAAAAAAATTGAACTAGCGTTCCACAATCGCCCTACATTTTAGATACTCTACATATCTTCATTATTATTATTAGTAGTAGCAGTGGAAAATGATGCAGGAATGCAAGTTTATACGCATCAGCCAAAAAAAAAAAAAAACGCAACACTTCTTATTTCATCTCTCCATCTACTCTACCAATTTATCTAGTTCTTCCTTGAATAAATTCAAGGAAGAACTAGATAAACTGTTAGAGGGGGTGGACAGCTGATCCATCCCCACAACACCAGATGAGAGTTTGTTCCAACAATCAACCAATCTCAGGCTGAAAGGACCTCAGAAAACTTCCGCACATCCGAACTGCAACCATCCTTTCTCAATTTGAATTTATGCCCCTGCATATATGTAGTCTAAACAAAAGAAAGGATTCCATGAGCAGTGAGCTTACTCAATCTATTCAAGGCCTTAACCTCAATCAGATCTCCTCTCAAGTGCCTAGTCTCCAGATGCTTCAATTTGAAAAATTGAAGCCTTTCCTGCCAAGAGCAGCCTTATGCTCCCTTCACCAATTTTGCTACTAATCTCTCCACCCGTTCCAACGGAACTATGTACTTCCTAAAATGAGGCTTCCAAACACGTATGCAGTACTTAAGGTGCGGCCTAACCACTCCCTTGAAATGAAATAATCACATCCTCTGTTGGCAACATTCCTGTATATCACTGACAAAAACCGATGAGCTGTCCTGGCAACCAGTTTGCAATGCTCAAAGAACTTCATACGTGACTGCGCAATTACCCTTAGGTCTGTTTCATTCTCCATTGCTCTGTGTGTGTTCCCAGATTAACGTTAATCTGGGAACTGCTTCCCATATTAAATACCTTTCATTTGTCAATGTTAAACTTCGATTGCCATTTCTCAGCCCATCTGCCTAAGTTTTTTAGATTTGAAGCATACCTTCATTACAGTCATTAACCACCCTGTCAACCTTTGTATCATCTGCAAAATTAGTAAAGCTCATCAATAGCATTAATAAATACAAAAAAACAAAAATGGGCACAGCACGGAACTCTGTAGGTCTCTACCAATAACATTAATCCACGAAGAGCAGGATCCACTGATAACCACTCTTTCTTCTTCCACTCAACCACGCCCTTAATGCTACCCTGCCCCAATTTGCAGAGCAGTATTTTATATGCAACAATATCAAAAACTTTCCTGAAATCTAAGTAGCCCATATGATATCAAAACTATTATTGCTTTCCATCCAGTTCCTTTGTTACCGCGTTATAATATCCAATCAGATTGGTCAGACATGATCGCCCTTTAACACATTTGCGCACCTCCCCCTGAATCCAGGGACGTCCTCATAATCATGACAAAGTGTTTACTTACCTCTTTTGCTGTCTCCCTTGATATACCTGGATAGATTCCATCCACCCCAGGTGCCTTTTTTGCGTTTGGCTTCAGCAACCTCTCTTCAACTTTCTCCTTTTCAATTAATCCATTCATATCTATAGTTCACCAATGTGATTCAACCCCTTTTATTGCACCAATGTGATTCAATCCCTTCCTTCTATTCTTCAGTATTTGGAGGTTTCACTTCATCAAAACGGTTGAGAAAGCATTCCTTTTCGAAGAATGAATATTTCATTGAAAAATATTATTGCACATGCACATGAAGTAGAATAAATACCGTGTGTAGTCACTGTCATACAATTCCGGCAGGGACTTCTTGCCAAGTTTTACTTCAAAAATAATCTCATAGATGGCGCTCGACACTGATCTGATTGAAAAGTGTTGATTTTCACTTTTATTTCGTTTCTTGAAAGGCCAACTAGCTTGGCAATCGCGAATGCACTTAAAACTCCTGAAGCATGCCAAAATATTTTCTGTCAACAAAAAGCAACTGGTCTTGCATTTTGCATATAGGGAAGAAAAATAATAAATATCCTGTCGAGCATTAAAAATGATATGAATTTCTGAAGAAACGTGGTCTTTTTTACTTGAGCACTTTTATTTTTACTTCTTATTTTCTTAAATTTGTAATATTCTTTGATTCAAGCAGTTAAAATTGATATTTTAAGCGTCTAATTTATTTTCAATAAAAATTTCAATAAAGGTTTTGATATTGTTCCACATCAGTGACTGCTGTTCAACTTGGAGCAGTGTGTCACTGCAGAGAAGTTACTGGTATGGACGAGTTTTTTTTAATGAAAACCCCAAATACGAGAGGTATTAGAACCTGTAAGCTTGGGTTGAAGATTCAGAAGACGAGAGAAGATATTTGTTGACATTAGACTTGAACTTCTGTAGACTGTAATTTTCAGGAAATACGTATGAAGGAAGGTTGTTCCAGAAAACGGCAGTTGAATGAATAAACGAGGAAGATGAAAAGTTGGTTCTGTGGGTTTGAAGTTGGACAGTAAATGGATGTTGGCTTGTGGCACGTGTTCGGACTGTATTGAAAGAGCGAGCGGGAATTATAGAAGTCAATTCAGAAGAACAGTGCCCATGGAAGTATCTGTAGAAGCGGTATGCAGCAGAAACAGTACGTCTTTGAGAAAGCGAGTGGAGAGACTCTGTTAGATATGAATCATTAATTAACCTAACTGCCCTCTTCTGAATGGAATCAAGAAGCCTGAAAGAGGTTTTGGGGGCACCACCCCAGATGTGGGAACAATATTCCATGGCATGGCACATTTGCGATTTATACAGAGTGAGCAGCTGTTTGGAAGAAAAGTAACGCCGAGAGCAAAAGAGAAAACCAAGTTTTTTAGATGCAGAGGAAGCAATATTTGTAATGTGCTTGTGCCAAGAGAGAACAGAAGTTAGGGTAATCTCCAAAAGAGATATATTACCTTGCCTAGAAATCAGAGTGTCACCAAAGATAATCATAGGAGCAGAAGAATCCTTTTTTGCGAGATATAAGACAAGACTGAGTTTTAGAAGGATTGAAATCAACTAAGTTGTCTTTGCCCCACTGGAGAATTACCTGGAGATTGGCATTTAAGAAATTGGTAGCGATTATTCGAGAAATTGAAGCTGATTGAACAGGGCAAGGTTTCTCAAAATGGAAAGCGGAATGCAATGTGCTATCATCGGCAAAACTATGGATAGAATTTCCGGTCAATGGAAGAAGGTCATTAATATACAAGAGGAAAAGAGTGGGGGAAAGAACTGCACCTTGGGGGACACCAGCATTAGTGGAGAAGTTAGAAGACAGAGAGCAATCTACCATTACCCTCAATGAGCGATCAGAGAGAAAACTGAATAGCCAATTACAAAAAACAGTTGGCAAACCATAAGATGGAAGCTTGTTTAGAAGAACTTTATGCCTTTGAGATGTCAAGAGCAACTGCTTGTGTTTCACCGAACTTTTCCATTGAATTTGTCCATAAATGGGTAACAGAAGCCGGAATATCACCAGTGGATAGACACTGACGGAATACATACTGGCGATCGTTGATCAGACGGAAGGTTTCTAGGTAGTTTAAGAGTTGGCAGTTAATTGATTTCTCCATTACTTTAGAAAGAGTAGAAGTAATTGCAATGGGACGATAATTGGATGGGAGGGATTTGTCACCCTTTTTAGGAACTGGCTCGATATGAGCAAATTTCCAAGCAGAAGGAAAAATACCATTGGAATAAGAAAGTGAAAAAAAAGTCGGCAAAGAACAGGAGTAAGTTCAGAAGCATAGGCTTTGAGAACAAGTGGAGAAATAACATCGGGACCTGGAGCTTTCTTAGCATCAAGATTCGTCAAAATCCTTCTGACATTCTTTTGACGGAAGACCACAGGATGCATTGAATGGAACCTGTTGGGAATGGTGGAAGGTATTTTACTAAGATCATTAATGCACGAGTTGGAAGAAAAATGGAATGCTAGCAGGTCACCTTTATCCTTGGCTGAAGTAACAACAGAACCATCTGATTTTGACAGAGGTGGGAGCAGAGATGGGTAAAAGTTGCGGCCAATAGCTTTGGCAAGAGACTAGAATGCTCGGCTACCATTAGGGCAAGAAGCAAGTTTTCTACTCTTAGCCTGTTCAAACTCTAGTTTGGACTGATTAATAACTGCTTTACAATTGTTGCGAGCTTTGGTGTAGGCAGAAAATGAAACTGAAGAATTGAAAACAAGCCAATTACGATGTGCAACATTCTTCTTTTGAACAGCCTGAACACATTTATTGGAAAACCAAGGTTTAGATAAAGGACGATTTTAAAGTGGAATGTGGCATAAAGGATTCCATTCCTACAAGAATAATTTCAACACGATCTGAGCAAACATCGACATCAGAAGTTTTGAAACAATAATCCGACCAAGGAAAAGAAGAAAAGAAATCTCGCAGGTCATCCCATTTTGCATTCTTGTAATGCCAAACAATACGAGGTTGGGAATAGCCATGAGATAAAGGCTCCATTGGAGAAGAGACAATCACCAAGTTGTGATCTGAGGTGCCTAGTGGACCATTCATTTCGACCGTGTACTTAGAAAGGTTGTTTGTGAGAAAAAGATCAAGCCTGTTGGCTGTATGGTTATGATTGTCCGGTATTCTTGTAGGTAAATGAACAATCTGTGCTAGGTCATTAGTAATTGCAAAAGCCTCAGCATCTCGACCTGCTGGATCGGTGTGACTAGAAAACGGAAGCCAGCTGGAGTTGTGAACATTAAAATCACCAAGGAAAATTACCTCACTGTTAGGAAAGTTCGACTGGAGAAAGTCAAGTTGCAAAGAGAGGAAGTCAAAGAACTCCAAGTGATTAGTGGAGTTGGGAGAACGGTAGAGACAACACATGAATTTGACACAATGAGGTAGAAAGATTTTAAGCCAGAGAAGATCGAAAAGAGAAGATTCCAAATTTCCAAGTCTATGACAGGGAATATCGGAACCGATATATGCACAAGTACGACCTTTGAGGCGAAAGGAATCATACAGCGAATAATTTGAGCAACTGAGATGAGCAGTAGTTGAATCAACCGATAACTGAGATTCTGTCAGAAAAAGTACATAGGGTTTGGCGTAGTGGGGAAACGTTGGGGCAACATTAGGGGGCCAGCGGCTAAATGACCAGAGGAACAACGGTACACAACATTGCACATATACAAAATCCATACACCTTTAAACCTCTAGCATTGACAGTGTTCTGTTTCACACCCAGTAAGTATGCTACGCGGAGATAGGGGAAACCCCTGGTGCTGTTTGATACTAAACATACTCTACACTATACTGCAAGTTGAAATGGACATCGTTGAGATTAGAATTGAGACCACGTATATTTGTGATGTGAACTAGGAAGTGTTTGGGAGGTATAGATCTTTTCGCAGATAAGCTTGCTCTATTAGTTTGACTATTCACGTGTATTCAATAGTAAGAAACAGTGGTGGGGGTGGGACATGCTGTATGAAGTAATGAAATTTTTGGATATGGCGTACATATGGTAAGAACATACCCATATCCTTGACATAACGTAGCCTCGACAATGCCCCCCGCATACACATTACTCAGACTCCCTCCAGTCACTATCTGGCAGAGTAGAGGTAGCAAGATTATACACTAGCTGATCCGGAAGCTTCCTAAAGAGTTATCAATAGGTTCCGTCCGGTGTACTAACTAGCGGCCGGCCTGCGAACACCGTTTTAGAGCTATATCCTCGAAATGTAAGGAAGATTGGATCTCGCCATGATGTCCATCATAACCTCAAAGGTCATCAGTCATACTGTATGATGGAAGAGATGGGGAAGCGTTGACCGGCTGAGTAACAGGAGACGGTGATTATAAATGGACACTGCTTTTCTTGGACTAATGTTTTTAGCAGAATCACCCTGGGTTCGGCGTCCTCGTGGGTAGCACATTTGGTAGAATCACCTTTCTACTCACACCTATGGAAAAGACTCGAATTCAAATCCGGTCGATGACGTGAGGAACTTTTATAGGCCCTTTTCATAACGTGGCTGAATTATTTGGTCTCAGGTGAGGGTAGCACGGTGTTTTAGAGATTAGAGAGAGAAAAACCATGGGTTTTTTGTTCAGCAAATAGCAAACAACCATACAACACACGCAATTTATAGACATAATATATACAGCGCAATATGGCCAAAGTCGCTTATGCGCCTAAAAACCAACAACCCCAGTATTCAGTGCTGGGCCTGTATGTTTCCAATATTTATTAACAATATGTTGAAAGCATATTAAGTGGAAAGGTATGTTTACTTTGGACAAGAAATTTCAACAAATGGAAACATCATGATGGAAATTGAACGGAACATAAAATTGGAATTAGCAAGCATTTCGAAAGCTTAATACTATATATTCTTCAAGAAAAACTTGCCACTCTGTCTCAAATGGAAAATGTTTGATCAATGTACCCTTCTTGGCCTAACATATGGTTGTGAAACATGGACATCGAATGCCGAAGCTTTACAAAGACTGAGGGTCACACAAAGAAGTATGGAGCGCCGAATTTTGAACATAACCACAAAGGACCGAAAAATATGTGCATGGATTCGCCAACTGACCAAGGTCATTGAAAAAACAAAGTGCTTAGAATGGAAATGGACAGGTCACATATCAAAAATGACGATAAACGGACTAAACGAATTTTGGATTGGATACCGCTTGACTCTAAATGCCCAAGAAAAAGACCAAATATGACGTGGACCGATGAAATTGGGAAATTTTCTGGTATACAATGGCAACAGAAAGCACAAATCCGGAGGTGCTGGGAACGTTTTGAGGGGGCCTTCATCCTGCAATGAATGCAATAGCTGAAGATGATGATGATAGTGGTGATAATATAAAGCTTATTTGTCTAAGTTTGTAGATGATATAAATGTTGACCGGGTAGTTAATGATAGAAATCAAGGTATACTACTGCAATAAGATTTTGAGAAA
Organism: Mastigoproctus giganteus; assembly: GCF_048544385.1. Lineage (NCBI taxonomy): Eukaryota > Metazoa > Arthropoda > Arachnida > Uropygi > Thelyphonidae > Mastigoproctus > Mastigoproctus giganteus. Next base: position 23,282,939 of record NC_143583.1, read on the forward strand.
AAGGCCAGATGGACTGAGAAGCGGCAATTGAGAGTTAACACTGATAAATACTACTTGCATTTATCAATGTTAACTTGCATTTCGGTAACAGTAATCCTAGAGTAACATACCAATTGGGGCACCACACTCATGGTCCAACAGAGTATAAAGTATTGCTTCCTACATTCAAGATAGCAGAGAAAACGAAAAATACCTAGGGTAATTGTAAAGTCAAATTCTCTGAGCAATGTATACAGGCTACTAGGATAGATCGTGGCGCTCTATCAATGACATACAGGAATTTTTCCAATAGGAACAAGCAGGGTATTATCCTGTTGTAGAAATGCAATTGTTAGGCCGCATCTTAAGTACTGGATACAGATGTGAAAATCTCATTTCAGGAAGGATGTGAATCTATAGGAACAGGTGCAGAGCACCAGGTTCAACAAGATTAGCAAGATCAAAAAAGAAAGAAAAAAACAAAAAGAGTACTCATACTAAGAAAGATTTTAGTTCTGCGAATTGCAATGTCTGTAAACTATGCACCTTCGAAGAGATCTGCCCTACCATTTATATCTGGACGCCCCTCCATGGATGGGGTATTGGTCTTATGCATAGATACAACACGTCACAGAACCTGCTATAAATATGCGCACTGGGCTATGAACAGACAATTGCAAAATTGGGCATGCAAGATGGCACAACAGAATTACTCAACAATTCAACAGAATTGATCACCTCAACAAATGCTAGACGCCGATTAACATGGTGTAAGGAGCATGAATCCTGGACTGTAGAGCAGTTGAAAACAGTCCTAGGGACAGACGAGTCAAGGTTCGCACTCTACTAGTCAGATAGCTGTTCCTGGATGTGGCGAATGCCAGGGGAACTGTTCCTTCCTGATTGTAACCTCCTAACAATGAAGTTTGGTGGAGAAAGTGTCATGGTATGGGGCTCCTTTCATGGTTTGGCTTGGGCCCATTAGTCGTTAACGACAAAACCATGAATGTTGCACAATACTAGGACACCCTGGACAATTATGCACTTCCAACATTATGGCAATACTTCGGGAAAGGCCCATACCTGTATCAGCAAGACAACGCGCCATGCCATACTGCTCGGGTCGTAACGGAGTGCTGTGAGGATATGGGTGTGGAAAAGTTGGAAATAGCCAGCCCAGAGTCTGGTCTGAACCCTATCGAGCATCTTTGGGATGCAATGGATCGTCGGGTACGTGCACGTCGAGATCGCCCAAAGAACAAGGCCGAACTGGTGGCTGCGTTAAAGTCCGAATGGAACATATCACCTGAAATTTATAAAAAGCTGGTTGAGAGTATGTCGCGAAGATTGAAAGCTATCATAAAAGCAAAAGATTTCAGCACAAAATATTAAATGACACAACAAAAGCTTTTTTTTTTTGTCTAAAGGCAGGTGTCCGGATATTAATGGCAGGGCAGTGTATCATATTTCAGCGAGAGAGCACCTGATTGTTGGAAAATCCACCATCTGGTGTTGAGGAAGCAGATACTTCGAATAAATTTAAGGAAGACTTAGACATATTATTAGAGGGGTTGACAAAAGAGATTAGAAAATTTTATTTATTTATTTTATGTTTTTTTTTTTTTTTTTTCGGCTGATGCCGTTTAAGCATTGTTTCTTTACAGTTGCAACATTTCGCCATAACTAATGCTAAACTAAACTAACCAAACACGCAATTCACACTCGTGATGTACTGGATATGTCACAATATTAATTAGACTGATTTTATAAAACACAACGTGGCAACACTGCACACTCATACCGCTATCAGCGTGTAAGTTCAACCCATCTACACAACCAGAGTAGTCGGGTCTCGTTGCGTTCAGAGCGTGTGTGTCGAGTCATCGTGAAGTAAGCAATCGTGTGTTTATCGACTGCGTCACGAGCGACAAAATGTCGAAGAACGTTGTGCCATCAAAGTTTGCGTCAAACTTCAACGAAATCGTGACAGAAACGTACAAAAAGTTAAAAAGAGCTTACAGAGATCAAGTTTTACCCTGATCCCAAGTTTTCCGATGACACGGGACATTTTTGGAAAGACATAATGCAGCTGAAGATGGTACCTGACCGATGGTTGACACCGTGAGATTGATGGCAGGTAAGCTGAACATGAGACACTGGGCCGTCCACGACATTTTTATAGAGCATTTGAGCATGCGCAGAATTTGTGCGAAAATAATGCCAAAAAATCTCACTGAAGAACAGAAGCAAAATCACAAGTACACCCGCTTCGATCTTCTCGATCGTGTTGAAACTGAGCCACAGTTCCTTAGGCGAGTGATAACAGATAACGAAATGGAGTTGTCAGTGCGATCCAGAAACAAAAACACAGAGTAAAGAACAGCACACTGCAAATTCTTCCAGATCAAATCAATGTTCATCTGTTTTTTTTTTTTTGTTTGTTTGTTTGTTGAACAGAGTACAGTGGTGCACAAAGAGTTCGGGCCATAAGGCAAAACTGTCAACCAACCAAACTTTCTACCGTGAGGTCTGAATGGATACGGAAAATGGTTCTACGCGTTCCACCTGAGAAGGCCAAAAACTGGATTTTGCATCACGACAATACGCTCTGCGTGATGTCTGTTATGGAGTTTTTGACCCCCTCCTTCCCCAAAATCCAGACGGTGTTCTCTAGATCTGTCGCCATTCGATTTTTTTCTTTTCCAAAGATCAAGAACCTTCTGAGGGGAACATCCCTTCCCGACGATGGACAACATCCAGATCACCGAATCGATGCACTGAAGGACCATACAGAAAACTTCCAGCACTGCTTCTAGGTATAGAAAAAGCGCTGGAGACGACGTGTAGCTTCCCAGGGAAGCTAGGTTGAAGGAAAAACCTTCAGTTTGCAGAAAATTTTACTGTAATTATTTTTTTATAAAATCAGTCTCATTAATTTTGTAACAGACCTCGCTCGTATTGATGAAGCTCAGTGGCATGGGGGAGGAACCACGTGACCCTTGACCGAATGATTCAGAAAAGGTGCCAAAAAAAAACATTTCCGTCCTGATGGGAAGTGTCTCAACTTCGGCCAGCATTCTGTTTATTTTCTGTTTATGTACAACCTGTAGGCATCGGACCACCTAGGTCATTTCTGACCTATGCGAGAAAAAGCAGCAAGGCCATCCACTGAGGGCATGGTGGAGAAAGATACAATTGAAACACTGGTCCCATTAACAAATACTCTATAACTGCACTATTAATTCAGTTGGATAGGGGGTGGGGAGGATCCGTACGTAGAGAAAAATTGCTTTGAATCTAGATTGTTTTCGACGAGTGAAGAGTACTAGTGTCTGTAGAAAGTTTGGCACAGTTTTGTTAATTCTGACTTAGCCATGATAAAAATTCGTGCTGAATTGAATTTATCATGACTTTGGTTCTTCCATAATAAGCCAAATGTTGATTTTCGATGGGTTGCTACTTAGTCTTTCTAATAAACAGCATTCCTGAGAACGAAGAGTATATCTCTAGAAGTATCATTTCTCCGACAACCATTTCAGTCATCCACTGTCAAGCTCAAGTGTTTGCCCAGTGTTTGATTTAATGGTATTGCCAACTAAACAGACAGTAGGTGAGCATCTCGGCTCTGATGAAACAGTTAATAAAAGATAGATTTATGAAAGAAATCCTTTCTTACGAAAATCTAAGATTTGGTGAGTTAAGTTACACGTAGCTAAATTAAATAAATAAATAAAAATATTCAGTTTATTAATTCAAAACGGCTACTTAGAATCAGAGAAATTTAATATTAGGTTCCACAGCGATTTATAAGAATTATATATTTCGTGTCATCATGTAGTGCGCGTAACCCTGTACTTTTACCCTGACCACTTGGAAAATAGCCGAGTTATTTTAATATGAGGTAGTAGGTTAAGTGAATTGCACTAATGGAAAATTTTATCACCATGAATGGTACCTAACAATAGGAACTTAATGAAAAGATTGTCTCAGCTGGGTATCCAACCTATACAGAAGCTGTATCCAATCTTTTAACACTGAAAAAAATCTCGAAAGAAATCCCACATTATCGGATTTCTTTCGAGATTTGATTTGAGGCTTCGGGTCGTGATGGGTTAGTTGCAATATTACATCACCAAGTCTTGTAATCCACCTGCTGAAATAAAGATTTTCTCACTTTCTATCTTCAAATATTTAAAATTCACCAATCCCAAACCAAAAGTGTGTTATTTGAATTATTAAAGTCTAATTTACTTTTATTCCCAGTGCAAATGTCTTTTCTTTGAACGACTTTTACTGAGTTTATGGGAAAAAGATGGATTTGTTCATATATGCATTTTTCCTTTGTTGTACTGATATTCAACATCAGAGATATTCATACGCACGGGGGCCCAAATCTGGGCACAATTTTGGGGTCCCTACATTGCCCGAATATATAAGCAAATTGTTATACAAATGTTGCGGGCTCCCTATTGAAACTAGGGAGGAGAGCTGCCATTGGCCCTAGTTTCAGTCTGCAAATGGGCCTCGTCTGTTCAACATCGATTTATTTATTGTCAAAAAACATATTTAAATGACAACAGGCGATGCACAAATTGCGTTATACGAAGTTGCCGATTTAATGATGAGTCCAAATGCGTTTCAACAAAAAGTTACTCGGCCAAATTTTCGTAAAGAATCAACCAACTGATAAGAAAGAAGATGAAAGGTTCACCAACTGACTAATAGGATTCATATTAATGAACTCATTTCGTCAGAATCCACTTTCAATCCTTCTGACAATGGGTGGCGAAACTAGACCATATGGAGAGAAACCGGTTAACGTAAACTAAAAATATACTCACAATGCCTTTACCATGCGCGTTATACATTGGTCATTGGTAACATTATATATGATGGTGCTATTTTCTTAGAAAGTTTAGAGAGTAATGAATTTTAGTCTTTTTCTATGTTATATGCAGTGACATGCTGACCACCCAACTGAACGGCACAAGATCCTATTGCCATTATCATGCTCAAAAGCAACCTGGATTGGGTGAGAAGTATTGGTTGTTCACCCAACACTTAATTTGTGCAACTTGAAAATATACAACCATTTAATAAAGAAATATTTCAGCCTTAATAGAACCCAACAGTCCCATTGGTAACGTACCACACATGTTGCAATCAGTTTCGCAGTGGCCAATCCTTTTTGATAGACGGACCTATTTCTGGTTTCGCAACTACTAGAACCTAAATTCACTACGTTCTCTTGTTTTGTTATTGCGCCAACACTACGATGGATATGAGACGTCCCTAATACCTGCAAACTGCTAGTATTCTATTGTCGGATTTTTGTTTTTCTGGATGAAAAAAAAAAAAAAAAATCCGATTTTCCAGAGGTATAAACAGCGGTTCGGGCCCGAGGCCGATTAACGGAGCCACTTTGTAAAGAAATCCCAAAAAAATTATTTCTACATTGTCGGGATTGGAGCCAAGACTTTTTTGCACATGTTGGAAAGACGGCTACAACCACAGTTTCAGTTGAAGATTTCGGGGAATGATTGCAGCCAGAATTCGGTGTGAACCGCCTGTTACCTCTTGACTTCGAATGTCTTGTTTGTGGTGACCATTATGCAGACTAGCATCATATATACAGTGCTCTATCATTAATATCCGGACACTACACCGTTGATCAAGCGGAGTTTGATCTCAAGCTCCGCGTACCATACTTGAGCACCACGTATCACATCAGAAAACTATAAACAATCTCGTAGGCCTTTTTTATTATTTTTGTTATTGTACTATGCGGTCGCAGCCAGCTTTCCCGGCAACCCTGTAATTTATTTATAATGCTGTACCACTAAAAATGTTGATGAACAATTATCTCAGATTCCCTCGTAGAGAGGTCTATTCGTTCTCAACGTAATGTCCATATCACAGTGCAATACCATGAAGGTATCTGGCACTATAAAGTCCCAATATAAGGTTGTGGTGATCTCTGAGGATCCAAGCTACACTTGTAGGTCCACTGTGAAGATTCAAAATGAATAGACGTCCAATTCAGCAAGTAGATGTCTAAATCAGGAATTATGAGTTACAATGAAGAAGTCAACTTTTCCTCAAATCTGAATAGTCCCAACAGCGTAGCAGTTAACAGTAAAGGGGAACACCTCAATCAGTCTCCACATACGGTCCCTGGAACCAAAATAACGCCACAGAATCACAGGTCATCAATCGAGGAAGAAACCACAATGCCATCCAAAAGGCTCATCGTGGTGGTCTAACCCGCCAGTGGAGCCCCAATTTCTCCGATACAAGCCTGCCCAAAAAGCGTCAACGGTCTCCTCAAAACAACTGCACTGAACTGAGTCACCTGTTGGTGGATGAGGCATCTGGAGGAAGTATCGTGATATTCCTTAGAAGCCGTAGTGTTCACAGGGTAGACGCCCACCTATAATCAGAACGGTACCACTCATAAATTAGAACAGAATAATAATATTCCGTTCTAATGTTGCAGAACAATTATATTCCGTCATGACCTTTTCAAGCCCTTTTTAACTGTCATTAAGTATATGGCGCATGCTACTCCAGCTGCAACAAGATCCTCTTTCTTGAGCTGGACTGCAAATTTCGAAGTGCTTGAAAATCTTTTGTATTAACTAACAGTTGTTCACATCGAGCAGAAGGGGAGTGGAGGTTAGGGGCATATTCAATTAATTGGCCCATCATGTCACAATACTCAAAATATGCATAGAAAAGATGGTTTGAATCTTCCTAGAATCAGCAAGTACATAGAACACGCTCAGTGATTCTAAATTCCCTTAATTTGGCAAAAAAACAAAGGAACCATGTCCAGTCAAAAGATAAGTTGTATGTAGATTGGGATTAAACCAGAAGAGACAGTAGTACAATTGTGAATGCAATTATGCCACGATCGACAGAGTTAACAGATTCTAATGAGGAATGATAATAAGATGCCACATAAGCAATCGGCCTGTATATGGCATTTCAACGGCAATGAAGATCCCTAGGTGAATAGTTGGCAATGTGATCTGCAAATGGAAGCGGACTGGTGCTGAAACCGTCAATAAACTTCCTGGAAAACCTTTCAAAATCGACGAACATAACAAGAAAGTCCTGCAAAGAATCTTTCACTCAAAACATATCAAGGTTGTAGCAGCACACAGGGGGCCTTCAGTAAGACGACTGGGACACATGTCAGCACCAGTATAGTATGGAGGATTCTGCATGATATGGGTTACACGGGTGTACAGCAGTCCACAACTCAATAATCACCCCGACTAATCCCAGACGACATCTAGCTTGGTGTATGGCCTCCTGTTCTTGAGCCGTAGACCAATGGAAAGCAGTGCCTTGAAATGACGAGTCACGGTACATAGTCAACCAGTATGACGGTCATGTCTGCGTGTGACGGATATCCGGGGAAAGCTATTTGCCGGACTATATCGTCATGACAGTGAAGTTTGGCAGATGCAGCATGGTGATCTTAGGGTGTGTTTCATGGTTTGGCTTGGCAATATTGAGGTCCATTTAGGCGTTCTGTATAATAATGAGCTACGTACGTTGTGGGAGCACGTCGGAAAAGGCCTATACCGATATCAGCGAGGCAAATGATCCATGTCATACTACTCTGTTGTGACTGACTGGGTTCAGGACATAATTATTGAAAAGTTGGACTAGCCCGCCCAGAGCCCTGACCTCAATCTTACAGAGAACTTGTGGAATGAATTGAATCGTCGGGCGTGCGAGGAGAGACTGAAAACAGAGCTGAACTGGTCGCCACTTTGAAGGTCGAATGTCGAAAAATATCGGGGGACACTTACAAAAAATTAGTGAAGAGTGTTCCACAGAGATTAGAAGCTGTCATGGAGGCTACAGTTTCGGCATATGTTATTAGTTTTCCTGTAAATAGAATTTATTTGTAGATATGCAGGTGTCCAGATATTAATGGTAGGGCAGTGTAACTGTCTTATTATAAATGCCTGTCATACTACCACGTTTCCTGTTAGTCCCTTGCTTCCTAGAGTGACAGAATTATATAGCATTAATCTCTTACTTCTTGGCTATGGTTCATTCAATTAACACTATTATTTTAGTTATTATTTATACAGCGATTAGACAGCTGTTCGTATGCACATGAATTAATAACTATGCTGAGTGACTTTACAATTTGCACCAAGGTTCATGAGGCGTCAATATATACTGCAATGTCTTTAACCGCGTATTTTCTATGGTCAGTATGCCAGTTTTCGGGCATACTCGGGAATTGAATATCCAGGACTAATAGAATGATAAAAATTCCTCATCTAAGACAGGAAAACTTGACCACAGTGTGGGGAAAAATCCTCCTTTTCAAATGGAAGTGTTTCATCTTTGATGGCGACTCAATTCACGTTGCCTACAAGAGCCATTAATAAATAAAATCTTGGTTTCTGATAAATCGAGAAAAAAGTTTTCTGTAGGCGAGGAGGGGTGAAAGGAACTGATGACAGAGCTATCCTAAAGATACTATGAAAAACATACATATACACTATGCTGCCACTTTATTAGATACACGCCTGCTGTGCACACAAATGGTTTGTACCACAACGTTGCAAGTCACATGACCGCAGTTGTGGATATAAATTCCGCAGAACAACCTTTCTAGTATCAGTTAAACGCACAAACCGTAGCAAGAATGGGGAAAAGGAGTGATCTAACGGATTTCGAACGTGGCATGGTAGTAGGTGCAAGATGTGCTGGACAAAGCATCTCTGAAACGGCAGTTCTCCTGAACTTTTCATGCACCACAGTTTCAAGGGTGTATCGAGAATGGTGCAACGAATAGAAAATATCCCCTCAACGGCACTCCTGTGAAAGAAATTCGCTTGTTGATGAGAGAGGTCAGAGGAGGATGGCTAGAATTGTGCAAGCAAACAGACGGGCCCCAATGTCGCACATCACGTCAGAATACAAACTTGTTGCGCAGAACAAAATATCGCAACGGACCACTAGTCTCACTTTGTCGCGAATGGGCTACAACAGCCGACGGCCACACCGCGTACCTTTGTTATCAATGTAGAACAAGAGAGTACGCCTCCTGCGGGCACAGCAACACCAGCACTGGATTATCGAGGATTGGAAAACAGTTGCTTGGTCTGACGAGTCGAAGTTCCTGTTGCATCATGTTGATGGAAGGCTCAGAATTTGGCGAAAACAACATGAATCCATGGACCCGTCATGTCTGACGACTACTGTGCAAGCTGGTGGGGGCAGTGTTATGGTGTGGGGAATGTTTTCTTGGCACATGTTGGGTCCATTGATACACGTCTGAATGCGACATCGTACCTAAACATCGTTGCTACCCAAATGTATCCGTTCATGTTGACAGTTTATCCTCAATCAGATGGTTACTTCCAGCAAGATAATGCGCTGGTGCACAAAGCCCGGATCACAATGGAATGGTTCCAGGAACACGTCAATGACTTTTCTTTACTGCAGTGGCCCGCTCAATCCCATTGAACATCTTTGGGACGAGCTGGAAAGGACTGTTCGCTGCAGGCCTACCTCCGTCGAATCTCAAGAAACTGCGTGGCACACTCATGTCTGCATGGTACTCCATTCTTGCACAACGTTTTCAGTACGTTGTTTAATCCATGCCTAGACGAATTCAGGCTGTTTTGAAGGCTAAAGGAGGCTCAACACGCTACTAGGTACCTAATAAAGTGGCAGCACAGTGTATATAATTAGTTTGAAATCGTGTGGCCGGTCTCTCTGTCAACTCGTTGTGATGACACATGACTAATCGCCTAAACATATCAATCAATTCAAGAGTACGTCAACGTTTCGTTGTTTTCACCATTCTGTGACTCTTGTATACAATAAAAAAGTTTTTTGAAATGCTACCAGTAGTTTTGTTGTAATAGTACATTACATGCATTTTTGTGTTCAGCAACCCTTACTGAGCACAAAAGGCCGTAACGGCTTGAATGTTATTGTTGTAGTAGTACAGTTTTGGAGGATCAGCGACCAAGGCCATATTACTCTGTGTCTTGTCTGTTTACTGGACGGAAAACCCAAGTTTACGGGAGAAAAAATCATGATACCCTTGCTTGAAGCCAACTTTTTCACGTTGTTGTGAAAAAGGCCCATAAAAATTCCTCACATCATCGACGGGACTCGAATTCAGATCTTTTCCACCCGGTGTGGGAGAGGTCGGCGATTCTACCAACTCTGCTACCCACGAGGGCAATTACTTCAACACCCACAAGCTTTTCATAATGACTGGTCTTTCCTGCTTATCTCCACGTCTTATTTTTAAAATCAAAAACACTTGATTGTAGAAAGACGTTAACATGGTGATACAGTTATCTTTAACAGAAACACACTTTTCCAAGTGATAAATTTTATATTACTTTTATTTGTAAGTCAAGATGATATTCTTACACTCTTTTGATCCAATCCGTCCCAATACTTAAATTAAAATGGCCTTGTTTTTTTGAATTCCTTATTAACATAATTTTAATTTATATATTGGGACTAATTTAGGAGCATCAGCGACTAAGGCCATATTGCTCCGTGTATATTGTCGATTTTCTGTTTTCTGGAAGAAAAACCCGAGTTTCCAAGAGAAAAAACCATGCTAACCTCGCCTGAGACCGACTAACTCAGCCACGCTGTGAAAAAGGCCCGACTAATGAGGTAAAAAATTTGTAAAATTTATATTTACTTACCGATTGAACTAGCATATGAAAAATATATATTTCATATATATTTTTAAATTAAATAAATGTAATTTAAAAATTTTTACATGGAAGAATGAATTTTATTTAAAACTAATTTCGAAAAACATTTCACACCACTGCTGTGATAAAAATTTATTAGATGCGTCAGCTTTATTATATGTAAAGTGCCTATTGTCTTCATATATCCGTCTGTCCGTCGCCAGTAATAATTCCTAGTGGATGGATTTTCATAGTGTTTTATATTTGACTCTTAGAAGATTTTATAGAGCTGTTTCCTTTTTTTAAATTAAAATGAGACCAATAGAAATCTGACAATTATTATTTCTTTTTTCATATATATCACACAGGCTGTACATATACCGTGTTTTTCCAGCAAACTGACCGATGGATAAACGCAATAAGAGACACAAATATACTGAAGCCTCGTAGCCTTAGCTGCTTTGACTTAATGCAGCTTAACCTAACCTAATACATTCCACCTTATGCTCTTCACAATCATATAAGATATCCACACACAAAAAGAAGAATCTGTATTACCCATGTTTTCTTCGACAAAATTCAGATTTGTAGACACGGACATAGTATCACTTGCATTAATATTAGATTCAAAACTTTCGTGAGACAAGTATACTTTCTTGTACTCAAAATGTAGGTATTACCGTCTTTCATCCAACATCATATTCCTTTTGAGCTGCTGTTAACTTTGTAGACATCATGATACCCTTATTCACAGTTCAGCATCAGCCACAATTTAGCCTTCAACGGACCAATAACTTTTCTTCTTCATTACTCCCTCTATTTCCATTCTCCGCAATAAAATTTCTACAGGGCGTAAATTTCACAGAATGCTCAATCCTTAACCCATCTATGATGAATGGATACGACAGATTTCAACTCTCTTTCATATTTGGGGTGCCCAAAACTGATTTGGCCAAACCACAAGAATGATTCCAACCTCCCAAAATACTATATATTAGCAATATGAAATCTGCTATTGGTTTCATTGCTACTGTGTACCTCTGACCAGAAACTCTTGGAATAAGCAAGCGACCACAGAAACCCTTCGATCCAGTAGGTAACCAACATAGAATATATATTGATTGGTTGATCAAGCCCAGTGAGCAACAAATGCAGATACAATATTTTATCTCGTAAGAGTTATCTTTTCTTCCACCATTATTTTTACATATATCAAATGGAATCTTTTATAAAAAATAGTGAGGTTTTATGATAAAAACTAATTTTGCCTTTACTTTTGGTAATACACTGGTGTGCAAACTTTAAGGACCAGTCAGGTTTCACCTGTAGCTTCTCATAGAAGTCTGGATATGAGAAAAGCATACCAAAGGAACCTCGTGAGGTACAGAAATGATGAAGGAAACAACACCGACACAACAACGGCAACAAAACGGTACAGTATTTTACTTTATTCAAAAATGGCAACATAGCACTGGCTGCCATGATACAGATGCAGCAATGCCAAAGATGGAACAAAGGGAAGAGGTGGTCCTCAGCAGGAGAAATGGCGACCCCTAATGTCGATGCAGGCTTTGCACCGCCTGTCCATACTTAGAACAATGTTGTTGATAAGTTCTTGCGGTGACATCGTCCATTCCTCTGTCAGCGCCATCTTCAGCTGGTGAACATTTTCTGGTGGGTGTGGAGCGTCTCTCCCGAGCGTCCCATATCTGTTCGATGAGATTTAGATCGGCTGGAACGGGCATGCCAATCCATACGAAAAATGTTCTCACTTTCCAAAAGCATATCAACAGCTGCAGTGCGATGGGGTGTGGAGTTATCATCCATAAACAAGAACTCAGGACCAATGGCACCTCGGAACAGATGCGCATGGGGAATGATTACCTCAGTACAATAGCGTGCACCGGTTACAGTACCGCCTTCCAGTATCTGGAGTTATGTACGTCCATCCAAGTATATGATATCAAAATTATTTTGATAATTTTGATATCATATAACACTGTTGCGCATGGAAGACTACTGTACAAATTGGAGCATAATGGTATTAAGGGTAAGTTGATACAATGTATAAAATGATGGTTGAGTGGGAGAAGACAGAGGGTGGTAATTAATGGGCGCTGCTCTTCGTGGACTAATGTTATTAGTAAAGTCCCATAGGGTTCGGTTTTGGGTCCACTGTTGTTTTGTATATTTATCAATGATATTGATGAACGTACATCAGGCTTAGTGTCGAAGTCTGCAGATGATACAAAGGTTGGCAGGGTTATTAATGACAGTAATGGCAGTGTGCTACTGCAACAGGATCTAGATAATTTGGGCAGATGGGCTGAGAAGTGGCAACTCAAGTTTGACATTGAAAAATGCAAAGTACTGCATATGGGTAGAAGTAACCACAGCGGAACATACCAACTGTGTGGTATCTACACTTAAGGTGGTAGAAAATGAAAAAGACCTGGGAGTAATTGTGCAGTCAGATATGAAGTTTTCTGAGCAATGCAGACGGGCTGCCTGGGCGGGTCATGGGGTTTTGTCAATGATATACAGGAATTTGCTAACAGGGAAAAGGAGATGATTGTCCCTCTGTATAAGGCAATGGTCAGACCACGCCTTCATTACTGCGTACAGGTCTGGTGGCCTCATTTTAGGAAGGATGTAGATTTGCTTGAGCGTGTATAAGAGAAGGGCAACAAGATTGGTGAGGGGAATGAAGGGATCCGCTTACCAAGAGAGGCTTAGGTTCTGCAAATTGCAGTGGCTGGAGTCTAGGCAATTGCGAGGTGATCTGATTGAGGTGTATAAGGCCTTGAATGGGTTGAGCACGCTAAATTCTGATGAGATTCTTCCACCTGTTCAGATTACGAACCTAAGGGGGCATAAATTCAAATGAAGAAAAGACAGATGTAGAATGTGCGGAAATTTGCCTTTAGACAGCGGATGGTTAATTGCTGGAACAAACTTCCATCTGTCGTTGTGGAAGTTGACAAGTTAAATAAATTTAAGGAGCAACTGGACAAATATTTAGATGGAATGGTTTGTGAATTTTTTTTTTTTTTTTTTTTTGGCTGATGCTGTATAAGCATCAGCTTTGCTTTCTGATGCTTTCTACGCTTGCTTTCTTGCATCACATGCCCCTATTACTACAATTAGTAATCAAGATAACGCATACCCAGAAGAGAACTCGACCCCCATATCGATCCCTTTCAGTGATGTTTGCGGGGTGATACCGTGTGCCAACCTCTCGCCAGATCAGCTGACGTCCAGAATCGCTGCTGAGACTGAATCTACTCTCATCATTAAAGAGTACCTTAAGTAAAGATTTTGTGGTTGTAAACTTTAGAAATAGTGTTGGTTCTTAAATTTTTCACACCAGTTTATTTATATGCTTAATGTAATTTCGTGTGACTTTAATGAGCAATTTTAAAATGAAATTTCTCAAAACTGTAAATAAAATTAATTTAATATTTAAAACTCTAATAATACACCAAGTGGGTGCAGAAACAGTAACAAGAAAATGCTGTAAAGAATAAAAGGTTTAGTGAATTAAAGTATATTAATAAGAAAATTAGCATTCACTTTATGGACGAATAGAACCAATACATTAAAACGACCGTATGAATAGAATTAATATTTGTTTGTATAAGAAACCATGCTGAAAGTCGTTGCGTTTCCTGTATGTAGTCCATCCACTTTTTTCATGTATATATGAATATTAGCTTAATACTAATTATGTGCGTCATGGATGTGGCAGTCGATTTTTCATCTTCTTTATTTGAAAACCCCTCGGGCCACATTGTCGTCTCTTGGAAATGATTTCATCTTTCAGAGTCTAATTATGCGAGCTGTAATTACCTTTGCATATAAACTGAAATTAAGTTTGTGAAATAACACACCATTCAGTACGTTACAAAAAAACAGAAAAATTATTCAGTAAAACTTACAAAATAGCACTTTCCAAAACTATTTTCAGTTTTGTTGTTTTTGTTGTAGAGTTTTAGGCGCATCAACGACTTAGGCCACATTTCGCAATATAAATAATGCCTATAAATTGCGTTCGTTCTGTGGTAGATTTGCAGTTTTCTGTATAAAAAACCCGAGTTTCTAGGAGAAAAAACCGTGCAACCTTCTCATGAGATCAACTAACTCAGCCACGCTGTTAAAAAGGCCCGTAAAAATTCCTCACTTCATCGACGGGATTCGAATTCAGGTCTTTTCCACCCGGTGTGGGGAGGACAGCGATTCTACCAACTTACTACCTGTGAGGACCTGGTTTTTTTGACCCTATATGCATAATATTGACTGGGTTCCTAATAAATGTCAGTTGAAATATATCTATGGTGAGTTAGCAATCACAATGTAACCTACTGTCCCATATTAATATTGGCATTCTGTTAGGCAGAATGACGCATCATTTATATGAGCATATTCGAAGGGTGTGTTACTTAAAAGTTACTTAAAAGATAAGTAATTTAGCACGAAGTATTAGGGAACCTAAATCTCGTTAACTTTGTAAGCTTTATGTACCAGCGAGTGACTGTAAAAAAACCTAAAAGGAAAAGTTTCTTTTCTTAAACACAAACATGTTACCAATGATTGCAGCTCAAAACACTACACGTAGTTCAGAATACATGTATATATTACGAAAATAAATAGAGTTTGGCCTTAATGAACGCGCGAATCCGTTGTGGAAGGCTAAGAGCCAATATTTGATAAAAAGCCTGTGGTATCACGCTCCGTTCTTTTTTTAAAGCAGCTGTTATAGTTCCAGAGAATGCAGAAGGGGGGGGGGGTCTTTTTAGGCGCACGCCCGAATCCGGCGTTCTAATTCATCTCATAGGCGCACTACTTGGTTGAGGCAGGTGCTCTGTGGAGGCCACTGATTTGGTCGGTAAACTGAGTCCACAAATCATTCTTCTTTGGAGATGGGTCTCAATCATACTGGCAGCTGCAGGAATCGACTCCATAAAAGTCGCCCCAGTGCAATCTACACATAAAACATTATCCACCACATAAAGGTAAGATTTGACATTCACAAAATCAAGGCCATATCACGTGAAATTCCAAAGCACCATAACACTAGCGTCTGCAGACTTCGTAATTTAGACAACGCACGTGATCTGAAGGGTTTGCCAGATATTTTCCAAGCCCAAACATGTAAATCTGACTGGAAGACATCTTCCATGACTGATTACTCCACAATGCTGCTTTTTTATTGCTCCTTGCACCACGTGGCAGTACAACTGGATTTGATAATCAAGGACTATATTACGACAGAAGTTATGCCCCGCAGTTTTACAGCAAGGTACTTATGATTCCTTGCATTTAAATTACAAGTGTCTCCAATTCGAACACTACTCCTTCCTCAAGGCGCCTCTGTAGCCAGGTGGGAAGGAGCAGCAGTGCGTAGCACACGCTTCTTGATTAGACCGGGGTTCGAGCCCGTCACCACCAAATACGGAGCACGCGGAATGGTCAGGGAATTACGACCGCATATCCCGGAGCAATATGGCCTTAGTTGTTAATGCTCCTAAAAACCAAACAAACTCCCTCCTCAACACCAGGCCAGCAGTTTTCTAATATTAATTGTATACCTTTTAAGCTATCTGCTTGCAAATCTCTGTAGCGCATACGTTCGAAGGCTCCTCTTGTACGGATGCCCATTTGCCAATTTCAATAGGCACGTTGCCCGCCTTTGGAACTTTTCACGACCTGCAATTTTTTTTAGGTGTTGCTCCATACTTGATACAGTATTCCAAGTCTTGTTTCATATTGTTGTTGTTACTGGGTTTTAGGAGGAGCATGGGCGACTAAGGCCATGTTACTCCGTGTATACTGTCTGTAAATTGAGTGTGTTCTGAGGTCGATTTTCTGTTTGCTGGACGAAAAACTGGGAGAAAAAACCATGCTACCCTCGCCTAAGACCGACTAACTCAGCCACATTGTGAAAAAGACACAAAGTTGTTTCATAGTTGCTTTATCAATGGAACCGTAACCCTTCTGGCTCTAAAAAAATTAGTCATAAATCGCCAATACACCATGGGCAGCTTCTTGTCTCCTGAATGCACTGAACTTCATTTCTGCCTCGATCGATCGTGACCTTCAGATCCCATTTTTATTCTATTGTTTTCATTTAACCTCTATAAGTGTTTGAGTTGATTGGTGTTAGTATTTCCCAAGTGTAATACCGTGTAATGTGCAGCATTAAAGCATCACACTGCATGTCCAGTTCATTGGTTATACCTACGTAATAGCGAGCAGGTCCCCTCCCTCCCTCCAGTTCTCGAAGGATCCTGGATTCTTCGTGGCATGAACCCGACGAGGTGCGAAAGGGGTGCCATAGAGATTCTGGTTTATATTGACTCTGCTTCTCACAGTTGTTGCAAATTGGACGCTTGCAGATCTCTACTCCGAAGAGCTCGTTCCACCTTATCTCGCAGGTACCCAAATGGAGTGAGATCTGGTGACTGGGGAGAAAGCAGCAGGTTGAATTCAGTATCATGTTCCTCGAACCAGTTCTGTATAATTCTGCCTTGTGACATGGCATATTGTCCTGTTAAAAGAACCCATTCGCAGGATACAATGTAGTCATTAAGGGATGTGTCCAATTCTAGATAACCTGCGGTATCCGAATGTTGCACTGATGTGAAGGGGCGGCTAAATATGCACCACAAAAACACTCTCCACATCAATATTCCGCTTTATTATTCACATATGGCAGGGTTAACATCTGGGTCCATTGACTTACGCTGTTGTCGCTATATTCGGGTCCTCTCATTAGCATGAAACAGCAGAAACCGGGATTCGTCAGACCACGCAGCATTTTTCCAATCCTCTATTGTCTAGTGCTGGTGCTCTTGAATCGACAGTATCTGTATTTATTTGTTTTCTGCTGACGGTTGTGAAAACCGATTCAGCTGAGATATCCCATCCATGGCAAGGTACTACTAATTGTGGGTTCTGAAATGTCCCCTTTTGTTACCACTTGTATACCAGTTTTCATTTGACTGAACGCAGCCTTTCTGATATCTTGCATAAGACTTTTCAGCCTCCATTGGTTTCTCGCCTCAACGAGCTGTTTACAACTACAGGAACGCCGTTTGGATATTTTGACAACACGCTTTGTGTCAGGGCCAATATCAATTAAAAAAATCAGAAACAGGCACAGTCAGCTCTTGTTTACTCTAATTAGATGAAGATATTTGTGCACAATACCATTATGGCGATTTTTATACAGTTCTGTATCCAATTTACTCATACTGCATAGAAAAGGCCTGCTTTCGAACCTCGCTAAATACTTTATTTAAGTACATGCTCAAATTGGCTAGAGTTGTCATACTTAATTAATTTAAGACTGTGCTTGATGAGATTGAGTCTCTGAGGAAACGAGCTGATGGTCTAAAGAAATTTCAAATTGAAAGCTTTCTCTAATGCTATGCAGGTGGATGTTCTCCAGATTCCAGGACTAAATTTTAAAATGCAGAATTATTTAGTTTCATAGGGAGTAGCTTTACTGAGGTATTAGACTGTAAACGAAACTAGAAGTATATTCTTAATAAGGACAGATGGAACAGAACCAAAGTATATCTACCGGGTGCACAAATTAATGATGTAACTGCCAGCTATCAGTTCTTAAAGGAACTAAAAGGTGCATAAATAAATATACATATTAAGTTTTTTTCGGAACATAAATAAGTGGCAATTACAAATAACAGAGATATACAATATTCATTAAGAATATCTTGTTTAGCGTATAGGATTACATGTCCTGCGGTCCCAGGGAGTTCTCCCCCAACTGGGCGTCCTAATTTTGGACGTAATACAGATTCTGTAGAGGCCAGATAGTGTGGGTAAGTATACGTTTGTGTACGGTTAATGTTAGTATGTTGTTTATTTGGCCACTTAGCCTACGAGGTCCGTGGAACAACACAGTTCCCAAGTTACCCTCCAGTACCGCGGGGAGGCGGGCCAGGTCAACAGGTTCGAGCGCTCTCGCGGGAAGAGCCCTGACATCGCCTGAACTTACCAGGGAGGGCCTGAAAATAAAGGGGGAAGGAATAAGTTTCTGTTAGGAAGAGAGCGCGAGATTGATAGTTTAAGTGACGAGAGGGGTGGATGATAGGGAGGCATCCCTCCTCACCCTAAATATTTTGTCTTGTGGAACCTAACACCGCATACACTATCTTCTGTTCTTCTTGGTTGCCCCATGGAGGGTGCCCTTCTATCCCCTTTCCTGAAATTCTTGGTGGATGACAGGGAGTTACCTTCTGGAGTTTGGGAGTATAGTTATAGGGACAAGGCCCCCCTAAGTGGAAGTGAATCGGTGCTGGCCGTTTGCAGGGCCTTCTCTTATCCCATACTGGTGTAAACCAGCTGCAGCCAGGTCAGCTGCAACTAGTCTGCACCAGTGCATTAAGAATTAAATTCACTAAGAACAGAGGTTACAGTGTAGGATTATACGGCTTAATGTTGCTGTTGTTTTTGTAAGACTTTTAGGCGCATCATCGACTTAGACCATATTGCGCCGTATATATTTCGAATGTATATTGCGTGTGTGTTCTTGGTCGAACTTTGCTGGTAGAAAAACCCGAGTTTCCGGAAGAAGAAACCATGAAACCCTCGCCTGAGACCGACTAACTCAGTCAAGTTGTGAAAAAAAAAAAAAAATTCTTCGCGTCACTTACGGGATTCGTACTCGGTCCTTTTCCACCCGGTGTGGGGAGGGCAGTGCTTATAAACTACACTACCGCTTATACAGAAACAGGATAATAAATATACTATTTTTTAAGCTGGAAAATTTCAAGAGATTAGTATAAAGAATTTTCTTAACAATAACTTAAAGATATTTTTTTATCTAGAAGGAGAAGATTAATATCAGAAATTAGCTGTTTGATTAAATGATGTGAGGGAAGAAATAAAAACTTGTCAGTATCCTTCAGAATTTTAATAAGACTAAAAATGGTTTAGTTATAAGTATTTCTAGGTGGGATGGGTCATGCTACCCTGGCATATATCATTAGACAACGAATTAGATGTATAAGAGCGATTTAAAATTTTCAGATGATCAATAAGCAATACCCAAGAAGAACAGGGGAAAAAGGATAGAAAACAGGAAAGGTAATTTGTTTTCCCAAAGGTTGTAAGTTTTTCGGAGATGCGATTTCTTACCTTCAATGAAATGTTTAGTGGCACCTCGAAAAAAGCGAGGGAGTGTTGCTTCTAATAAAGCAATAAAATCATGCATCTCTTCAGTTACTCCAACAAGTAAGTAATGTTGTACAAGATTTTGTTTGGCTTGCGCTAGAGCCCACTCATTTCCTGGTACCCAGCATTCAGCCATGTGACCACAGAAAAAGGAAATCTGTAGCCACATATTTTCTGGATCACATTCTTTTTCTTCTTTTGCAACACACTCATCAAATGTCATTTTATTACCTTGTCTTCGACGAATAACATATGGCCTGAAATCATCACCATATCGAAGAAAATAATAATATGACACCAAACGATCTAATGGCTTTCTAATAATATTGATAAATATTGGCTTCTGGGCTACTCCAAATTTCCCAAAGTCAAGGAATGCAATATGGCCATGATAGATTGCTGTTTTTTTAGATGTCCAAGCAGTAACATTTTGTACAAATCTTGCTTGATCTGAAAGGGAAAATACATGAGAGTTTTTGGTGGTATTAATATGAAGCACATGGAAGCCATTATGTCTACATAAATCATATGCTATCCCCATAAAGCTTGTGCTACCTGTTTTTGGTACTCTATTATATATAATAATGGCATCATCTAAGGAATCTCTCGCTGCTTCATCAAAGCTATTATCCTTTGACAACAGTGACTGAATGCTTGTCTTTCCATAAGATGGAGGTCCTAAACTTTGCAACTGCAGCTTGCTAGTTTTCTTCTGGCTTCATCTATACGCGAAATCTCAGACTCGAAACGGCTGTAGAATGTCACAAACAATATAAATCCAGTGCAGATTATAATGGCTAAAAGTTTGGCTTGCCACATTCTTAAATTACAAAACAAACGAACTTGATGTGAGCATCCCCTCAAAGTGGCCATTGAAATATACGGCCACAGTCATGGTTTTAAGTGTTTACTGCACATCAGTCAACGAAGACAAAATTTTAACTTTAAACGTCACATGATGAGTATGATTTTCATTAAAAGCTACTAAAGTCCAGCTTCAGCAGCAAAAACTTATTTTTACCATACGGTAAATATTATGCTCTCGGTATTTTCCAATAGTTTCTGTCCAAAAGAGAATAAATGAAACCATTTCTGGATACTTAAAAAGCAGTGGCTACATACTGAGCTTTAAACATAATGTTGCGAAAAAATCGAACACAAAAACTGTTTCATGATGGACTCAAACATTTTTAAGACTCTTTTCAGGCCCAAAGGTAAGCTAAAAGATATTGAGGGCTTAGACCAAAATGGATGTCAAGATATCCTGATAAGCTTAGGAACAGAAACTAAAAATATATGGGATGGTTATAAATTGTAATGGAACATAAGAGCCCTACAATAAATACAAAATTGTAAAATTGTAATCGTTGTTGTTGGGTTTTCAGTGTAACAGCGACTTAGACCATATTTTCGGCATTTGTATTATGTGGTATAGTGACTGTTTCTTGTCAGGCGGCACCGGGGGCCTCCACCCAACTCTGCGTAGTGAAGTGCTGGGGTGAGTTGTTCCTCTGGCCATTTAGCCGCGGTGGCCCTGGTGAGATTCCCGATGCCCGTCCACTAGCAAGAGTAAGTGATCTGCATGTGGTGCAGGACAAAAGATTGGCAGAAACTCACGGAAAGATCTTTTTCCCTCCGTATGAGACTGCCTAACTACAGTGTCAGTTGAAGAAGCTTTTACAGATTCCTCCAGCCAGCCATCAATGGAACTCGAACCCAGACCGCTGCAAACCAGGGACAAGTGGCGAAAGCACTACATTGTCACGGAAAGCAGTAGAACCTGGCCTATAATCAAATTATTTAAGAGATTAGTTATGCTAAAGTAGATTATGAGAAATATTTGACTAAGAGTACAAAGAATCCTGTACAAGTAGCTGACAAACTCAACAAATATTTTGCATCTATATTCACATATGATCCAGTATTTAGGGACGAGTTAAGCACACGTCTATCTACTACTTATTGAGAATTAACTGATTTGATAAGTAAAAGAAAGGTGGATGGGAAATTGCTACAGATAAAATTAAACAAAGCACTCGGGGCTAATGTAATCTATGCAATTATATTAAAAGAAGCAACAAAACAGGTTAGCCATAACTCTGTTGCTCTTTTATTAGCAAACTTTAACAATAAGAGAATCCTTAAATTCAAGGGGAGTCCCAACAGATCGGAGATATACAAATGTGTCTCCTACACACAAGCGTGGTTCGAAGGGTGATGTGAATAACTAGAGACCAGTAAGTTTGACTTCTGTGCCAGGAAAAATAAATCAATAGTTAAAGATGCAATGCAATGTCATCTTAATAGGAGTAGAGATATAAGGATCACAGCGCATCGATTTGTTAAAAGGAAATAATGTCTTATGAGTTCCATACAAACGAACTGGATACGAAGAATAAGTCTGACATTATATACTTCGATTTCATAAAGCTTTTGATACTTATCCATATGTACAACTCTTGTATAAAGTGGAGCAATGTGGTATTAAGTGTAAGTTACTGCTTGAATAAAGTGATGGGTAAGTTGTAGAAGACAAAGAGGTGTAGAAGAGTTGTAGAAGACAATATAAATGGTTACTGCTCTTCGTTGACTGATGTGATGAGGGGTACCACAGGGTCGGTGTAATCAGGGTATGCTACTTCAAGCAGATCTAGATAAACCAGGAAGATCGGTTGAAAAATGGTAAGAATGAAAGAATTTTACAAGAAAGTGCCATGCTTCTTTTGGTGTTAGAACTGGTGTCCGAGACAAGTCATTGTGCATCACATTATGTATGCATTCCATAAAGTGTCGTAGGTTCCTTTGAAGCGTATGAAATACACCTTAAGGAAAATTATTACAGTCTGCAATTCTTTTAAAAAAGGAGAAATACTGTGATCATGGCTAGATAAGTGGGTGACACAAAATTCCCCTTACTCTCTGTGCAAATGGGACAGCAGAGTTACAGCTAATTCCTGGATTAGGAAGACCGGACTAAAAAGGACTAATTTCACACTTGAAAGAAAAATATCACCAATGAATCACTATCTCTTTCCAAATAAAGTATTTCTGCCACTGCTACTTATAAAAGTGGGATTAATGAAACAGTCTGTTATGGTCATAGACAAAGTTGGGGGGGATGTTCAGAGGTACGCCATTTGAATTTCCTGATGGGATGCTAAACTCCAAGCTACTGTTTGCGACGGACCACAACTGCTGCTAGATGATAATTTTTAGGCATCTATAAATCAGAGGTCTACAAGAAAACTGTCAATAATATGCTTACTAGTTTCAATTAGGTTGCAACACGAACATAGTTTCATTTTCTGCGCAGAACCTTGGTGCAATGAATGAAGAATAGGACGAAAGGTTTCAGCAGAAGGGTAAATGGAATGAGGCAATTACGGCATACCACAGACAATGGATTCATATGATAAACATAAGTTCGAGTTCCGTCAATGACGTGAGGAATTTTTATGGGTTGTTTTCACAATGTAACTATTTGCATTAAAAAGCAGGTTTTTTTTTTTTAATGTAGTGTGTGCTATGTATGCAGTTTATGAAAATGAGATAGTGGCCACTGAAAGCTCGTGCTGTTATTTTAAACAAGTCTTGACTGTTCTTTGTTTTATCTCAGTAAATGTTTCCTGAGGTTAAAGAGCAGTCAAAGCTATTTTTTTCCATAATAAACATACAATTTCATGTGATACAACCCACGAAAAGGAACACTTTATCTATTTAAGATGTTGCAGTTTTTTTTGTTTTTTAATGTAATGGAGTCGAGTGGTCAGGAGCCTGAGTGCAGTAGCACGTGCTCTTTGTAGTGGACCGAGGTTCACGTCTGTGACTGCTAAATATAATTAACATTTGTATCGATGATTTATTGTAAATTCCACTGACCTGGTGGTCGTGCAGGAGTATAAACAAGAACATTTTTTTAACCGGAAGTGAAACGCTTAAAAAGCTTATTATTGGAAACTGAAGAAATTGGTAGAACCTCTAATTTGGTCAGATATAGAAAGAATATTCTCAAAATCTATATAAAGTGAGAGTATTCCAGTATAGATAAAGGTGGTTAGTTTGTGTTATAAATTAAACACTGCCACCCTATCTCATACGCTATAAAAGATGTCACAACTATGCTTTGAACATCTACCAGCACCCTAATTATATTATCGATTGCAGTACCTAAGATGGAAGAATGTGGATTGACCCAGAACATTTCGAAAACTTGATAGAAATGGGTTAACCTGCATTTGTAATATCTGAAATTATTCTTCCATATTTAATGACAGCACACGAATCTGTATTTCATAGCCACCATAAATCTTGCTTAGTTTACATCAATCCCATTCAATTGATGAGATTCTTGCTAAAACATAATGTGTGCATTGGAAAAAAATGAAAAACCAGTTTAAAATGGACGCCATTAACTTAAAGGAAATGTCTGTGACTATTGTAAATAGGAAGATTAATTTATGTTGAGACAACACTTACATTGAGTTTAAGATTAGTCACTTTATTAGTTCAAAGAATTAATTACATGGGAAAGCGGTGGCTACAGATAGCCTTGCTTCATTCCAAACTACAAAAAAAGGAAATAAAAAAAACCCAACAGAAATATTAATAAGATTATCCAAATTACATGCAAATTTAAATTACTTCAACTAAAGGTTGTTAATAATCCGTGCTGGCGAAAACGAAGAAGAAGACTCCAGCCTCCAAGGATAGAAGTCATGCAGGATGATCACCAATACTACTATCCTAAGTAAATGCATTTACAGTTATTTGAAAATACCTTGTTAATACACACTTAGGACAACAGTAAAGGCGAATAGGAATCATGGGACGATAGGAAAAAGTGCACTTTCCAGCTTCACTACAAGAGAAGGCTTCATGCATGCAAACTAACTATTAAGTGTTGGTCTACACATTGTGCGTTTGCCATCTACTCCAGAGAGAGAGAGAGAGAGAGAGAGAGAGAGAGAGAGAGCAGTAGGGGACATTAGCATCTACCGCACACACGTGCTCACAAATAAAGTAAAAGCACTGGGAGGTTAGTATTTTTTTAATCTAAGATTAAGCTGCGTCTACAGCCATGCAATGAGAAAACCAGAGTGTAAATTACTGCTAATTATCACACATTACAGTACATCACAAAACAGGATTAAAAGCTAAAAGACATTAAACAAAAATGCAAACATCAGTTGTTATATATATGCAATTAATCTGCTATTGCAATCCCCTAGAATAATTCTGCCCACAGGTTGCTTAACTACTTTTAAACAAACTTCTGAAGTTTCTCTTCTATTGTACTGTGATACTAAAATGGAATTGCTGTTTCCATCAGTATTAATTTATTCAAATCCGTTTTAGTAGAGAAATATGAAATTCTATATTAATATAAGAAATTCGATATAAAGAAATAGTCAGGGGATAAATCAATCATTGAAAATAGTTGGTATATATTCCCCACCCCCCCAAGTCAAATTTCTGCGTACACGCCTATAAACAGTACTTAAACAACAGAACGTTTACGTTTTAAAAAAATAGTTTAAAAAGATCTTTTTGTTTGTAGCCATTTTGTCTTTCCATTTAATTTCGAAATCATCTCATGACAACTGAATCTTACAGAAGAGCTTTTAATATGGACAGCATTAATGATCAAAATAAATCGCTAAAAATCTACTTTATATATAGGATTAACAATCTTATTTTGTTCTAATACTGAAAACGTATTAATTTAAAAATTTTTATACCTTCATGTACTACGTATCATTTCCTTATTGTAGGTGATATACAGTGGGTGGCCACTTTATTAGGTACAGAATCACGTATTTGTACCATGCAGTATAAAGCAGGTGGGCAGATACGAAGGATACTGTATGTGTACAATTCGGTGCAAGGATAGGCAAAGCAAAAGAAACATTTAAGGACTTGGAACGTGGCATCGTAGTTGGCGCCAGATGTGCGTATGAGTATCTCGGAAATTGCAACCCTGCTGAGGTTTTCACGTACGACTGTGTCTCAGGTGTACTGAGATGGTCCAATAGCCAAATGACATCAATCCAATGGAGTTTCTGCCATCGGAAATAGTTTGTTGATGCGGGTGGCTCAGGAACAAAAACAATGGATAGCAGAGGACTGCAAAAACGTTGTCTGCTGTGACGTTGATGGGAGGATCAGAATATGGCGAAAACAGCAAAAGTTCATGGACCCATCTTGCCAGATATCAACAAATAGGCTGGTCGTGGCGACGTAATGGTGCATGGAGTGTTATCGTCGTGTGTGCATTGGGCCCTATTGAGCAATATTTGGATGCCACAGATTTTATTGAATTTGTTTCCGACCAGTGGGATCCCATCATGGCTGTAATGAATCCACATGCAATTGAGTTTTTCCAACAGGATAATGCACCGTGTCACAAGGCCACAATTGTACAGAACTGGTTGCAGAAACATAAGACTAAATTCGGCCTAATGTGGCGGCCTCTCAAAGTAACCAGACCTCAATCTAATTGAGCACCTGTGGGAGGAGGTGGAAGGAGCTGAACGGAGTAGAGATCTGTCACAAAACCTGCGACACTGTGGGAAAACATGGATGAGCATTCTCGTAAATTTATTCGCTATTAGGTAGGTGTATCTAATAAAGTGGCCACTCAGTATACGCAAATCTCGAGTGACTGTTAACGCAGGCATCCATAAGGATACGTTTACACCTGGATACATGTATGAGATACAAGTCGCGATACATTAATTATAGTTTATTTCGTTTAAAAAATCGATTTATTCGTGTCCTCTTTCATTTGAATTCTTTGTATTCCATTTTATTTTGAATATATATAAATATTTCATAAAATTTTATTTTTATTTTCATCATATTTGTGTTCTAATACCTTCTAAGTGAACATGCATTTGCTGCATTGTAAATTGTGCTTGTTTTTATGAACTACAACTTGAAAATATTTGCCTATAATATAAATATTTTATATATTCTATACAGAATATATAAAATTAGTTTTACTAATATATAATTAAATTCTATGTTTTCTTTATTCAAATGTATACAAGTAGGTTAAGAATTCATACAATGCGAAAAATAATTCGTTACATAATCGACATTAAAATTTGTCAAAGGCGCGAGCCAACAGGAAGTCTCTTTTGTAGGCGCAGGTATCTTTATAATTAAACAATATGTATGGACTACGAATTATTTTTCATCACTCAATTAAACCACTGGGAGGAGAGAATCCTGTAAGCTGTTTATCATGTAATTCTGAAACCCACGCACGCACGACAGAAATATGACAGAGGAATATGACGCAGTTTTTTTGAATAGTTTGTCGAAAGCCACGTCCTATGATCATGACAACCACTACTTTTATGTGCCAAAAATAACTAACTGGCTGTAAATAGGCATCACTTAAAGAAGAACACAGCTCACCAAGTAATTGTCAGTTGTTGCTAACCAGAAGGTTTTAGCAACATGTACGTGAGTCAGATCTTTCAATATTGGAAGTGAAAGTTTTCCATAACTAAAAGCAGTTAATAAGAGGCAGGGCCTTTGGCAGTAGTCTATAACTTGTTATATAACTTCAATATATAAAATTCTTAACGAAATAATAGTCTCGTCAATATAATTCATTACGATTTCCTTAAGACTGTTTAATAAAAATTAACATAAACATTTTAAACCTGGCATTGTGTATGTGTGCGTGTGTGTACATAAATTGCTGTTTTAATCAAAATAATGATTTTTTTTCTATTGCAATACGATTTTCTTGACAATGTGTGCAAAAATAAGCGAATAAAAATATGAGAGCCATAAGACACACCCATTTTTAGCGTTAAATGCACACCTTACTTAAATAATTAAAAAAGAAAAGCAGGAAACACACGCACATACATACACACACGCACATTAAAAAAAAAAAAAAACACTTACCTCCCAAGGAGAGATGGGCAAAGCCTTGAATTTCCAATCACGTGACAACTGACGTTGCAGTTCAACCCGTAGGTTTACTGAGATACCACCAGCTGTGTTCACAACTTTACATCCCTGTGAACTCAGAGTGGTACTCAGCAAACCCCGGGTATTGTGCATATGTTAACGTCACACAGACTGTGATGTAAAATAATAGTATAAAATAAAAACCAGTTACCTTTAAGGAAAGCATTCTTACCACGATGGTGGAGAAGAAATCAAACAGAAAATACATACATGTGTTACTCTTTTAACAGAAGTTTGAGTTAACGAAAGAATAAATAAATCAAATAATATTCATATTTAAGTTTCAAAATACATTAAAACACCAACCTGCCACACAGAATCATAATTAGTATTTATGAATAAAATAATATCGTTAACAGGTGCCAACTGACAATAATTTCTACACCATACATGATTTCATGTTTATGTTTCAGGAGCAGCAACTATGGTCTTTATATTTAAAAAAGTAATATCAAATAGTTGTATAAATTAGATAAGAAGCTACCAATACACGTGTGGCAATTACAAGTCAGGTAAATCCTCATCGTGAGGAGGAAAAGAAGAAAAAAAAACTTTCAACTTGACCTAGAAACAATAATGCACGCAACAGCCATGCAGTAATAATGCGGTATCCTAGCAACAGAAATTCTCTAGTTATGACGTCATTGGCTACTGTAGACCAGGAAGCACTGGTTACCACCATAGAAACGGATAACCTTCATCTTGGAAAGCAGTAGAAAAATCTATAGAAGTGACGTCAGTTGGAGTGTGGACTCGTACACAAATACGTATATGTATTACATACATTTATGCAGGAATATTTATATGTGTACATTGATTATAATATTCGTATGAAAAGAGAAAAACAACGGCATATGACCATATAGAATTTATTTATTTCATTAATTATATTTTGGTACTTTTTAATATCCTTCTCCTATTAGTTTTGGCGTAAATTACACAAAATGCCAAAACTAATAGGAGAAGGATAACAGAAATTGGAGATATTGAAGTGGTGAGAAAGAATGTGAATATTACCCCAGGGCTCACATTGGTGAGTATGGGCTTGGCACACCCAGAGTCCTGAGCTGGATATCATCATTCTTCTCTTTCTTAGTGATTCCCTTCTACTTTTGTGTGTGTCTCTCTCTCAGGGTAACTCGGAATTTTTTTTTGGCTGGTGCAGCATAAGCCTGAAGCTTCCTCGCACTAAATGGCTAATAATAATAATAATAATAATCCAAAATTATCTGAATTGGATAGCCAATTAGAAAAGAAGGGAACTGTAAAGCAAAAATGATTCGATTAATATATGGAATAATAGCAAATTTCTCGCTATTACTTTGCTTTACAGTTCCCTTCTCTCTAATTGGCTATTCAATTTAGCCTATAATTTTGTATAAATCATTATATCATTTAGGATATTCACATTCGTTCTCTCTTTCTCACGCCTTTAATGTCTCCAATTTCTGCTATCCTTGTCCTATTAGTTTTGGCATTTTGTGTAATTTATGCCTCCATCTTCGCACTTTTCAACAGATTTATTACTTTTACCTCATATATATAAACTTTTGTATCCTTTGCTGTTGCTTTGCGCACTCAGGTGCAAATGTCATATTATATTTATCTCTCCATTACCACTTATTACATATAAAAAGACATATATTATATAATATATATATATATAAATTACTCTTAAATATAAAGGAAAAGAAGGCTTAACGTGAAAATGGCTTGTTATACCTTTCATAGTGCCTTTTTAATTAAACAGTATAATTTTCTCGTTTTTAATATTAAAAAAATCGTATTGTGTCTATTAGGCTACAGAAAATTTATTTAACTATAACGGACTAAGTAACTAAATATATATGAATATTGTGAGAACGGAGATGCACCATGGTAAGAGCAATTACACCTAAACAGTTTTCACAGTAGAAAAGCAGGATCTGTTCCTTCTCTCAATAATTAAATACCCCTCGAGTTACATGATATTTATTTCTGAGTATATACCCTGTATTTCAGTTGTTTTTTGTTTTGTTTTAAAATAAATCCATAAAAACATTTCAATAAAACAAATAATAGATACCTCAACAATCTTGATAAAAGTAAAATAAAATAAACTTAAGCATTGAGAAATACTTCGGAGGTTGATCAAATGCATTTAACAACAAAAATTGCCTTTATGTCTATTTTCGGTTGAGTATTTTTTGTGGGCCATACCTTGTTCATGCATATACAGATAATTCACGAACATTCGTTTCTCTAAACATAGAGCAAACCCAACTTTTAAATTATTATGTTTGTGGGCACATTCCAACCCATTTACGTTCGCTTTCTTCTACCTGATGACCTTTTGGGAAATGAAAAATGATGTATTTATTAATGATCCCTCAACATCCCAAGATACGCAGTCTTTTAGGCTTACCCATTTTAAATGGACACGTTTATTATATTCCTCAGATAAAATAAAAATAATAATTATTACATTTTTATGGACAAAATTTAGACTGCTGGACATTTTCTCGGACACTTGCCAGCACTGGACAGACCAATATGCTCGACTGTCCAGCATAATGCTGTATCTACGTTTACTTTGCATATATGCGAATTGTATTTTAAGGAATATGCAAATAACACGTATTAAATGATTTTGTATAAAATTTTAATCGTAATTTTAAATAAAATGCTAATAAAATATTAACATCAAGAAGCACACAAATAAATAAAATTTAAAAAAAACGCAACAGGTTCATCCAGCAGGTAACACAGCCATATTACTTTTTTATGATAAAAATTATTTTTAAAATATGCATCGATTTACAGAAATGGTTAATCAAGTAACTCGAGGGATACCTGCATACAAAAGTAAATGCTAAGACGCCTATTTAAAACTCCTTACCCAGTTCAATAGATATGAGCATTAGGAAGATCCAATTTATATTTCCCAATGTAGAACTTTGTTAAAAAAAAAAAAAAACAGTTTTAATGTACACAAAAATTGTACTTACCCAAATAAATGTATGCCTTTTTAACTTGTAACATAGGAAAAAAATCTATCAGGGACGTACAGAAGCAAAAATTGATTCGAGGAAAGGAGGGAGGAGGAGGAAATGAAGTTAATGATACTTCCCCTAAGTTCGGAAAGATTCCTCTTCCCTCCTCCTTCTCCTCCTCCTATAAATACGCTCTTGAAATCTAAGTTTCATTTGTTTAATTTAAAATCAAATCATTACTCCTGATTACACTGGAACATGTCACCTACCATATAGATGCAAAATAATCCCTATTTATTTATTAATAAAACATCAAGCAACTTTATGGAGAAATAGCACCAATTAAAAAATACAACGATTATACCTATTGAGTTACTAGAATTCGGTCCATTTTTTATAAAATCTATTAAATATAAAAAAAAAATTAAATTAAAAATACACTAATCTTTTCGTTTACGAACAGGTCAATAAATGAAAAAGCACGGACAGCTGCATATTATATTAAAAAATATGAAAAACATTCTGCCTTACATGCTGAGTTTTTTTGACTAAAAGTCAAGGGAAAAAATTCCACACTACTTTTCCAGAGGCGTACATGAGTGTTATGCAAGAGACGAGTCAAACGTTAAGCCATAAGAACTAAAATTAATAACAAGCCACAAACATTTAGAAAGCAAGAAGACAAACAGGAAAAGGCCAGTTATTTTTATCTGGGTAAAAGAAGCGGAAATGGATAGACTAGAACCAATGCCAAATTCTCTCTCTCTCTCTCTCTCTCTCTTTCGGTATTGATAATTTATAATACATCAAAAAAAGTTCATTATTCCAGGGTTTCTTTCAGTTTACCACATCCCTGGTCATTACCAATAGTACAATATAGAGAACTACCCTTAACAGTTCCCTACCACCACATAGCACCGGAGCTTTCGCATACATAAGTCATTCTAGTCCTCAACCGAGCACACTCCTAGGTAGAGAGGCACTTGAAATTCGGGATCATCACTAAGACAATAGGCCACTTGTTCTCTGCACTAATAGAGGGACTGATCGTTTAGGGCCGCTTATAAGGATGTTCGAGTGTATGGGTAGAGAACACGCGGGACGGTCCAAGAGTCACAGATAAACAGGACGAGTGACACAAGAGTAAATCACATGGTCAAATGGCATTTGTGATTACGAGCCGTTATTGATTCTGATAAACTGAGTCAGCTAATGCAGTAAAAGGGAAAAGGCGTGTATTGGTATCGGAAAAATATAAAACAAATAAAAAGGAAAGCGAAGAAATAAATCTATTATCAGGGCCATAGGAGAAACAGTGCCGGTTAGTTTCGAATTCCCAATCTTTAGCAAGAGAATATGGCACGAATCAGCCATGACTGTGATATGCAAACAACACAAATTCCATTGTTTTCAAAGATAAGATATGCTATGGGCGTTAAAAGTGAGTAGAGTATCAATAGTGTTATGTTTCACAATCAAACGACACTATTTATCGTTCGTTCCCACCCCCCAAGGTTTAAACCCTCATAATCGTTAAGGAAGTACGTGGATTTCACATTCTAAAGTAACAGTGAAGAAACTTCACCGCCCATTAGAATTTGAAATCTCTTTGTCGTGAAAACAGAAATGAATGTCGAAATATATAAATTCTAAAACTTGATAATGTACTGTAAAATCCACATTTCTCTGAAAAAAAAAATGAGTTCAGAGATTGCAATTAAAAACGTCTTCTTCTTGAAATATGAGCAGAAGTCGATTGTCATACTCAGGAAAACTCTGGATAGGTTTTTAATAAATTATTTGTGATTATTAAAACCTATCCCGAGATTTAGGTAATAGCAAATCCAAAATAACTTATACATTAGAGGGAGGAGTTGAGTTAAAGCAGAGAGGCAGCAAGGAAGACCCATGGTGTCCTGTCGATGATTATCGATCATTTGCTTGTAGAGATAGGGAGGTAGGTCATAATACCACTGTATAAGGCAACTGTAAGACCGAACTTGGAATACTGTGTCCAAGTAGGGAGACCGCACCAAAAAACAGGCATGAGCTTCTTGAAAAGGTCCAGTCTGGAGATGAGTTTGGTGAAATCGGCAAAAGGGCGTCCATATGACAAAAGACTTTGAATATAGAGCAACAGAGATTGATATTACAGGCACCAGTAAAAAGAGACCAGGGGCCAGTAAATTGAATGAAGGTGAAATTTGCACAGGTATAAATGACACTAAGGGACATACATTCGAATTACGTGGGAAGAGATACAAACTGGAATGAAGGAAGTATTCTTTTAGCCAAAGAGTTGTAAACCTCTATAATAAGTTAATTTCTTGTATCAGTGGTAGAGGTTGACAGCTTGGGAAAATTTAAGGGTCCAGCTGACTCCTGAATGTGAGGAGTGGAACAAGGTGGTTTTTTTTTTTTTTTATGCTGCCAGTATAGCAAAAGCCTTAGGCTTCCTTGCACTATATGGCAAATACTAATACTAAACACCAACAAAGTGAACACAATTAGGGTCAAATTATTACTGATTTATCTGATTGAATACTTAATTACCACGCGCTAAATGTGTTGTTAACTGCAGGTTATTGTGAGGTGAGAACGGTATCTGCATCTAACCAATTATTAAATAAAACAAATTAGACTAAACAACGAAACTACAAAAGAAAGCGCAGTAGAACACGAGTGGACCGCGGTTTGAGTTTACACGAATGCTAAATACGGCTCATGTTTGCATTCTTGTCAAAATAACTAGTTATAAACTCCTCCGCCTTGGTCATGCCAGAGTATACAGATAACATATTTTGTAATATTAGCGGAAGAGCGCAGAAACCAACCATATACTCGGGGGCCTTAGAATACCAATGCATGGTGCAGATTAATAGGAAGGGCACAATATTGTGCAGTTATGCTACATGTGCACACCAACCGTGGCTGGTAAAATATTCTCTATAATTCGATTGGATTTTATTCCCCTTTCCCACCACTTTTCTATTAAGAGCTACCAACTCCAAAGTCCCAAGGCGCCTTACAAAGGCCTCACCTTACACTTCTCGAGCTGGCGAACTGCTGCGTTACGCCGAATACTAGCTGACGGCAAACTACAATATCGATTTCCAGTAATCGATCCAGGGTCTCCTTTTCTGAACTTTCAGGGCGCTTTACATCGTCAAGGTCAGCGAAGTTGCAAAAGCGTCCTCCGACTCTGATTAGTTTCTTTAATGCATCTTCAGGTAAACATCTACTGAAAGAACTGATATTAATAACAGCCGAGATATCAATTCCTTTCTAGAAATATTTCTTTTAACCATCTCTGCTTATTTTATTGAAAAAGAAACGAACTTTTCCAAATATTTATTTGTCACTTCGATCGGGTTTGATTAAATCGGTAAGAAAGAAGAGTGCCTTTTAATCAAGAAAGGATTTAACGCGAACAACCCTTCATTCACATGAAGAGCTGTAAAAGATGCAATGATTGGTACATAACGTAATAACTTAAACTACCATTAACACCATGATATTCTTGATAAATACGAGGCATTGTATAATTCAAAGTTCGTTCTTTACGAATTGCTTACCCCATTATGCCACAGACATACCACAACAGTGAAAATAAATGCGGCCAGAAAGACAAATGATTAACCTCTGTCACCTTGATTTAGTCAGCTCACACATACGCCAAGAATGTGCGTGAAAAATTCATAATCTCCAAAATACAACACCCAACTCTTTCGAATACAAAATGAGACATTAGAATCCATGGTGCCATCTTGCTAACCATCCAGGAATGAAACAGTTCAATAAAACAGCACGTGCTGTTACTATAGTAACTAAATGACGTTTGACAACCCTGTGGCAGTTGGTATGCAAAAGCCCAACACATTTGAAATATAATGACAAAGCTGTGGTAGATAATACGTAGTTAAAACTCCCCAACTTCAAGGTTAGAAAAATGATATACAACAAAAACGTTTCTATTTTAGTAACGGTCGAATGAATTTCAACTGTGTAACATTTAATTAAAATTTTCAATAACAATTGAGAAAACATTCGAACTCGTTTAGGAAATGGTTTACAAGGTAGCTGATTTATTTCGTAATATCCCCATTACCTTCGGTTTCGTGGAACTGTTTTTCTTATAGCATTGTGTACATAATATCTAGAAATAAATAATAAAAAAATTATTTCGTTACAGATATCACAAGGGGACGTAGTTACAAAGTGACATCAAAGGGGTGTACGGATTACTTTAAAAGGCATGTCTCATTCATCAACCCTTACTCACCATGCTATCTTAGCTCGATTGGTTGGTTGTTGTAGGGTTTTAGGAGCATCAGCAACTCAGGCCATATTGCTCCATATGGTTTGAAACTTACGTATTCTGGTGTCAATTTTCTGTTTCCTGAACAAAAAACCGAGATTCGGGGATGAAACACCATGCTATCCTCGCCTTAGACCAACTAGTTCAGTGATAAAAGACCCCTAAAAATTCCTGGTGTCA
The DNA here is from genome assembly GCF_048544385.1 of Mastigoproctus giganteus. Lineage (NCBI taxonomy): Eukaryota > Metazoa > Arthropoda > Arachnida > Uropygi > Thelyphonidae > Mastigoproctus > Mastigoproctus giganteus. The sequence goes on from NC_143583.1 coordinate 23,318,278, forward strand.
TTAATGGGGTCCGAACTCGGGCTTTTTCCACCCAGTGTGGGGAGGACAGTGATCACACCAACTGTGCTACGCACGAAGGCTATCTTAGCCCAACTACCATGCCCTTGCTGTTAAAAAGTACTACAAGAATTCCGAGTCTGTGATAGTTGCTTTACGTTTTTGTCCGGAAAGATCTACGAGAAGTGGCCCAATATCACTGCTCAGATGATTCCGATTTGTTAGGAGGATCGAGGAAACGAGATGGTTAACAGCTAATCCACTAAGTGAAGAGCCATTACCACTACAGTTGTGCCTACAAGTTAAGATTGTTGTAGGGTTTTTAAGCGCATCAGAAACTTAGGCCACTGTGCCATACATAATGTCTATATATTAAGTGTGTTCTGTGGTCGATTTGCTGTTTACTGGACGAAAAACTCTAATTTCGGAGAGGAAAAACCACGCCACCCTCGCCTGACTAACTCAGCCACGTTGTATAGGGATACTTTTACTGTATAGGCTAAGTTAGGTGTGTGTGTTAACCACAAAAGCAACTAAGGCTATGGGGCAATGTCTGGAAATTGCATGAATTCTGTGGTGGTAGATTTTCTGTTTGCCTAAGGAAAAAACCGAGTTTCCTAGGATAAAAAACTACGCAACCCTAGCCTAATACTGACTAACTGAGCTGTGTCGTGAAAAAAGACCATAAAGCTTACTCGCGTCACTGCCGGGAATTCGAACTCAGGTCTTTTCCCACCCGGTGTGGGGAGGAGCGTGATTATATCTCCTGTGCTACCGCAAGTTTTGGAGGACAGTATATTCATAAAATGACTATAAAGATACTGATGTAAAACAAATGCAGATGTCACTATCCATCTGTTAGAACACATATGATATGCAAATAAGGATGTTTTAAACAGAGTGGTCTAACCGTGCATCGTTCAATTCGATTGTACCAAAAATAACAGGCACCTCTATGGAACGTGTCATGTTTCAATGGCGTGGTCCGTCTGAGTGATTCATCGTAATGGAGAGTGGGTCAAACACAAACAGATACAGAAAGCGTCCTATAGCAATCCGTCGCTGTAGCACAGTAGTTATAACCATCGCTTCGTGCCCTTTTGGCTTAGATGATATTGTAGTACAGTAGTTAAAACCCCTGTCCTCCCACACCGGGTAATTAGATGGTGATCATAAAGTAAAAAGCGATGGTAAAAAGGCCTCAGCTAGAATCCTGTCAATGATGCGAAGGATTTTTATTGGCTTTTTCAAAACATAGCTGAGCTAGTGGGCCACAGGCTATGGTTGCGTAGTTTTTCCTCCCGGAAACACGGAATTTTCGTCTAGCAAATAGAAAAATGACAGGAGACTACACTCCCAATTGCAGACAATATACTGACGCTTCATAGCCTCAGTTGCTTTAACGTGTATGTTACGAAACACATAACTTAAGCTGAATGTCAACCCAAATGTGATATTGAGAGAAAGGAAGTGGAACCGCTGTGAGCCAGAGGGTAATCCTCCTTTTCCTCCACATTTCCAAATTAGTATTATTACTACTATCAGTTTATTAATTCGGTAGGATTCACCCCTAGACAGCCACATACTAAGAGGGTGTTAACTACACACGTAGTGCGAATTACCACATGATAAGATGACGAAAATGAGTGGTGCTCTGGAAAGACCAATTTCTCCACCCTCCTCAACCATAAACGAGTAAAAACTGCTTTTTTAAGAGTTGGCTTCAATACCATCAGTACTCTTAAAGCTGTCGTTAGAAGAGCTCTTAATTTCCTCTATATTAAGGTCTACAGTGGTCCTCTGCTTGATACTCAACCAAGTTGATTTGCACACGAAGCCCAATTTCATTGATTGACTTGTATCAGTTATTTTGAAAAGTACACCTTAACTTTTGTCGGCCAGTATATAACATTCTATTATTTATATCTCAGCTGGTTCTGCACTAATGGAATGAAATTTTAGAAAGAACAATCTGAAAGTGATACCGTTATTTTTTATATATATTAGGAAGTAGTGCGCCTTACAGTTTGATATTTTTTTGCATAGTATCAACTATTCAGCATTTTTACAGAAGTTAAGAAGTTTATTTTTCGTGCTTCCGTAATGGGCTTAAAGGTGTTTTTTTATGTCCTTACCGTTCCTTTAAACCACACCACCTTTTAGATTCTTCAACTCAGATCTAGTTTCTTTAATCTTTTACAGCAAATTAACTGTCTAGCTCATTAAAGAATATTGCTATCTCTAAATACTTTTCGGTAATTTCGTTACACCTTCAGGAGACTCTCGAACTTAAAGATTTTAAGAATAAACATTCTTTCCTCTTTTTTATATATATATATATATAATGCCATTTTGACAACTTACTGGTAGCCAAAATAAACTCCATGTTGATTAATATAATAATATCACTGTACCGTACGAAAAATTCTCTTAAAAACCGTAAAAAAACAAACAAAAGAAATTAGTCCTTTCTTGATGATCCCTGCAAAACGATTATTTTTGGTGGTTCTTCTGTATTCTAAGTTCCGAAAACTAGATTTCATAATCACCACAATCGTAATGACAGTAATTTCAGAACAGGAAACTTAACGATGATTTCAAATATTGTACTTGGTTGTAAATACTTGATTTAGTTTTTCTGCAGCTGAAAGAGAGAGAGAGAGACAGACAGTGAGAGAGGAAAGCACTTTTTCTACTTCCCGAGTGGAGGAGATACCGGAAATAGCAGACTTACACGCACATTACAGTCAGGTGTGTAAGCAGGATGCTACAGCTTACTGTTCCCGCTATACAAAGATATTTGAGCATAGGAGACTCTTAAGTACAAGGCCAAAGTCGTAAGCTAATGATTTAAATGGAATGTCCCTAACAAATAGGTACAAGGCTTGGGCGCCCAGCAATCGAAAACAAAATACAGTCTAAGTGCACTATTGAGAAGTGCAGAGGAGAAAATAATGAAGCTGTTTCCCGGGTGCTAATCTTCCTTGCTATGATGACACTATCTCTGATTCTCCTATAGAAAAACAAAGGTGATTCAATGCCAAATTCAACGGCAGATTTTTAAACAGCTTTAAACAACATGCCCCTAAAGCATGTTGTTTAAAGCTGAGGATAACTCTCTGATTACAGGAAATTGCGTGCAACTAACAAATATTCAAAAAATTTTGCTCGCCTATAAAGTTGATTGGCAGTTAGCATGGAATTCATCTCAAAAGTGTATGCCAAACCGTAGGACATGGAAAGAACTACGGAAGGAGAATGAAATTGGATGAAAGAAACAGCAAAGTTATAAAATGTGGGCCTGCCCGCAAGTTTTCCGAAAGAGCTTTCGTGCGTAGCACATTTGATAGAATCACTGTCCTTCCCACACTGGATGGAAAAGACCTGAGTTCGAATCCCGTCAATTCCGCGAAGAATTTTTCAGGGTTTTTTTCACAATGTGGCTGACTTAGTCGGTTAGGCTATATGTCTTAATACAGGTATGGCCTTCAGACCTCAACACAACATTGTTTGTTGTGTTGAGGTCTCTAACTCGTAATTCGTTGACTTCTGTTCCCTAGCATGTTTTTTTCTCCAAGAAATTCGGGGTTTTCGTCCAGAAAAAATAGCAAATTGACTAAAGAACACATCCAATTTACAGACATATTATATAAAGTGCAATACGGCCTCAAGTGTTTTGGATGCACCTAAAACACAACAACCAACCATTTCCGAAAGAGCCCCAAGCGATTTTAACGATCATACCAAACTAAAACTAAAACTCCTGAGTCCCCTGATCTCGTTGCCGGGGTAGACCTAACGTATGGTAGTTTCCTCAGATCCCAGAGAATGCAAGCTGGGAGTGTTCACACGCAAACGTATACTTTTCCACAACACGTAAAGAACCGCATATCATGAATTTTCATGAAAGAACAGCTACCAGCAAGCCTTTGATAACAAAAACGAATGCGTAACGTCGATTGATGTGGTCCAAGTTCCATCGAACGTGACCAGTGGATCAATGGAAATCGGTGTTTTGAAAGAACAAGTCACACTATACGCTGTTCCAGTCTGACAGAGTGCTTGAATACGAAAAATGCCTGGAGAATGCTTACAACCCGAGTGCGTTGTCCAAACTGTTAATTTGGTAGAAGGAAGTCTCGTGATCTAGAGGCATTTCTCGTAGTATGGATTAAGTGTACTTGTCGCAATGCCTGAAACTATAATTACTACTTACTATATTGATGATATTCTGGACAATTCTCTGTATCCCACAGTGTGGAAAATTTATTGAAGCGTCCTTTACACCTTCCAACAAGACAACTCTTCATGTCCCATAACAAGGATTGCAAACGCGTGGTTTAAAGAGACTACAGTTGGAACATTGAAAGGCATAGCTGAACCTTAACTGAACATCTTTGGATGAACTGGAACACCGAATTAGAACAAAGTCAAGAAGATCATCAATGGAATTCACAAATGCTTTAAAGAGGAAGTGGAGCATTTGTGAACTCCACTAATGATGATGATGCAGTGGGCGAAAAAACTATTGACTTCTTTGAATAAATAGATAATTATAAGTATCCCATTGCTTTTGGTATGATAACATATACGTGGGTGTCTGAGCAGGTTTATTTATTTGTTTATCGTAAAGACGCTGAAATAATATTATCAAATAACGAAAGTTTACACAGAAAACCAATAAAAATTAAAAATATTATTACTGATTGATGTAAGTATTAGCATTAGTAAGGTCAACAGAGACAAGGAAGCGAACTTTTTCCTGCATCAGCTATTGTCACAAAGTAATCATCCAATTCTCCACGTTGGGAGGCAATTTATTCCAATTTTCGACAACCCCCTGACTATAGGTGAATTTCATGAGATATGATATTCTGTTATTCTCTAAGATTTTATATTTGTGTACCCCCTGGTTCATATCTTACCTACGAAGAAGAGACCCTCCTCATTCATTTACCCAATCCTTTCAGTACCTTATACATCTTAATCAGATCTCTCCTTAGAAAGTCTGGTTGTCAAACATTGCACTCCACACCTTCTAACCAGTTCTTCGTGTGGCATCGCTTTGGACTCGTTATCAATCTGGTGGACCTTCTCTGAATCCTCTACAGAAGTTCTATGTTTTTATTTTTTATTTTTTAGGTGCAGTCTCCAAAGCTGAATACAACGTTCCAAATGCGGTCAAACCATTGCTTTATAAAGGGGCATAATGACGTCCTTCCAACTAATAACAAAGGACCTACAAATCATTGACGGTACACTATGTGCCATTGTAGTTGCTCGTTTACATTACATGGAAAATTTCATGTCAGATTGAATCATAAACCTTTTTTGTCTTTTTCATCTTGATCCACTTTTAGCTTCTCTCCCTCCCTTGGCTTATATGTCACTCCAGGATTTCTGGTCAACTAATGGAGACTAAGAATGAAAGGTTAGATTTTAGCTGCCAATTCTCGGACCATAACATCTTATAATCGATTCACGTAATTTAGCAACTATTTAATTAATATGAATATATAAAGAAAAAAAAAAACTTTTGCCTTCTTTCTATTCTCAATGGATTTGTTGCCTTTCTATTGTAGATATTTTATTTATAATTTTTTTTTTTAGCCTTCCTCCTACAAATATTTTGCAACTTACAAAAGAAGTTAGCTGTTGTAGGGTTTTAGATGACTTAAACCCTCACAGCGTATATATTATGTCTGTAAATTTCGTGTGGTCGATTTGCTGTTTGCCGAAAGAAAAACTCGAGTTTTCGGGAGAAAAAATCTATGCTATTCTCGCATAAGATTCACTAAATCATATTGTAAAAAAGGCCCATAAAAACTCCTCACATCATTGATCGAATTCGAACCTGGTACCCATTGGTAGAATCAGTAGCAACGATTGTACCAACTAGGGCACAAAGGGGGTTAGTAATCCCCAGTTTGCACATCACTTGTTCCTATCCATTGGTTCGTGGCTTAATTTCCAGTGGTCTTCAAGGATTAAGAAGGGAAAAAAATGTTTGCTTTCGAAATGGCAGATATTTCGAAAGCTACTAGTACATTTTATCTCTATACTTTCTGATAATTACTCAGCAACGGTTGCGCCATGCCATAATAAGCAGTTCTGCCAATATTATGGCCTGGAATATATTCTGTAAATTAAAGGAAAATCATCAGGGTAAATAGCATAATGAACCTTTAGCTTCTACTATTTTAAACAAAAGGGACAGGAATCGTCACTGCCCCATTGCTGAAACATGAATTCACATTTTCAATACCATAGAAACCCTCCTCATTCTGTAAGCTGTAGAGTGGATGAGTGCTATGGACTATTCAGGTTCAAATTAGTTTTTTCCTCCAAGTATACGTTACCATCTTTAAATACTGATGTGCCCTGCTTTCCTCCCAAGGGCTATAGGGTTATTTGATGGCAGTTAGGTAATAAGGCAGACGCATACAGAGACAACGTTGCACTAAACAAGCAACTGGTTTGAAATTGCAATGTAGAAGATGAAGGAGAATTTTGGAGTGACAAATTTAAGATGTTATGTGCACCTAGGGAGCACAAACGGCCCAAGTCAAGAATCCTTAAGTTAGAAATTATGCACGTAATTAAAATAACCAACCAAAAAGCGTGCAAAAACAATACGCTTCAGTAATTTGGTACTCAGCTTTATTAATTATAAGATTATTATAATGCACATTATAATTATAATGTGAACCCTCTAGATGATGGTTATTCAGAGGTAAAGCTTTTAGTCGTGTAAAATAATCGAATAAATAAACAAAATTCATGGATGAAAGAATGATCATCCTAGATAAAAGACCTCTTAATTTACTTTGTCTGACTATAATAAGAAAAGGTATTTGGCAAAGTTTTCTGGTCTTGATTGTTTCCACTACTTTAAAAACTGGGGGAAGGGGAAGAGAGAGACGAATTTTATAAAAAGGAACGGTATTATTGAAAATAAGAGGTGAGGAGGAATTACTAAAAGAAGTCCGACAAGATTTTCTTCTATCATCATTTATCTTTCAATGCTCACGCAGCAGATATTGAAGGAGGAAACCCTAGAACAGACCAGTATGAAAATAAAAGTCAACGGAGAATATATTAAATCTGCAGATGATCAAATATTTACTGAAATTAAATTGAATGTTAAGAAAAGTCAACAAGTAGCAGAATAAAGAGACCGGACACAATCTAAGACAAGGAGGTTTGTTAGAGGGGGGGAATAAAGGGAAAATATCTAAGGAAAAAACTACAGCTGGTAACTGCAAAAGCATGGGAGCAAGTTCGAATAAAGAAAAGTGAAACGAAAGGATTCCTATAGAAAAAAATTAACGAAATTATCGGACATGCTACTAACCAGTTCCAGGATAGAACAAGACATAAAATTAACAGATGGTCTTGGTAGTAACTACATTTTGAGGGATACCGGTCTCCAAAACTTTCATTGCAATTTTAAAGGTCCGTTAATCCGAAAGTCTGTGAACCACTGGTATAAAGGACCACACATAAACCCACTAGCTCTTAAGACAGAAATTATAAAAACCATAAACAATTTCAAATTAACAAAACACGCCAACAGTACTGATGCTTTAGGCACGAAGAACAGCCACAAATTACGATGCCAATTTATAATTATTATTATGGTCTGTATTAATGATTTACGAGTATTCTAAAAACCATTTGTTGAATTATTTTATAAATTTGGTAATTTTTGTTTTCTGAATTATGAGAACACAAAGTGAGTGTCGGCGATATTTACTGGTATACTGGCAAACACAAATTATTATCCTATTTTTGTACAGGTAAACAGACAGAGTACAATACAAAAACACGGCTTCAAAGCCAGATAAATGTGACCTCGACAAAGATAACACTAGTCACTATGGTGACCGTATCATATATAGCAAAGCTTTATCGATCAACAAGGGGAACTCAACAGACAATTATCGATGAAAAATTAACAATTCTGAATGCCTCAAGCACTTCAGGATGCGATAACAATGCCTGCTTCTCTTTTATATGCTACTGAATCCTGGGGTGACAACCAAGTCCCTCTCTCGAAGACACGAGAATTAAGAATAAAGGGCAGTGTATGCGATTACGGTGTAAGAAAATTTCTCTGAAACTTTGTTAAATCTTAGGAAACAAGCTTCATGGGTTGTACAGCTAATTACACCTGGACTTCATCATACCATTCGAATCGATTATTATAAATCTTATTTAGCTGCCAAATCTCTGTTCTTACTTCAAGCTTCAATCTTTGGAAACTTGGCGAAGTTCTCGATCTAACGTTGATCCTAGAATCTACCTAGAATTGATCCTAGAATCTACCCATCGTTTTATAGTTTTTAGCGTTATTGTCCCAGGCCTAGTCCAAAGTAACAGCTATCAAGATAATAAAGTCAGTAACATTAGAGAAAGTTGCATGGGATGACTCAAAGCACTATAAAAATATAAATTAATTTGTAATAAATTTACTGTGGGAGTAAGACATGCTAAGCGGACTTTTAAAAGTCATTTCAGAAGAGGGAAAAGGGCAATAATAAACATTTTTTGCATATGTGAACACTAGAAAGAAGGGAAATATTGATCTACTATAGGACAGCTTTAGTAATATCACCGATCACGCTAAATGGATAACTAGTGAAGTAAAGACATTTGTTGCATCAATATTTGCATGTGCTTATTCCTTTAAGCTTGACATAAAAGTAATACTGTGAAGTAAAAGTATTTACTTTACAGTAATACTTTTTAAAAATATTTTAAACAAAATTTTAGTAGTCTGGGGTACTGCTTGAATTTGAATATTAGTAATTATGAACCTGGTTATTTGAATGTAGATGAAATTTTACATTGTCAGATCTCCCACTAATTTTAATAAATACCTAATTGAAAATTTTTCTTCTTTATTATCTTTCCCATAGTCATTAATTTGAAAGTACATCTTATTAACATATACAGTATAGTCATCATCATCATCAGCCATTTTCAATCCACTGCAGGATGAAGACCTCCAGCAACTTTCCAGTTCCTTCTGTTTTGTGCAATGGCCATCCATTTACTACCCACGAACCCATGAATTTCATCTTTCCATCTCCGTTCTTGTCTTCCAGGTTTTCGTTTAGCTCCTCTTGGGTACCATTCTGTTATTTTCCTAGTTCATCTGTCATCACGTCTTCGAGCTATGTGTTCTGCCAAAGACCATTTTAGTTCTTTAGTTTTGATAAGAATGTCCGTTACTTGAGTTTGCTGCCTAATCCATGTGTTTCTCTTCTTATCTAACAGTCTGATTCCTAATATAATTCGTTCCGTTCTTCGCTGTGTAGTTCTCAGCTTCTCTTCCATTCTTTTGCTGAGCGCCCAAGTTTCATTTCCATAAGTCATGGTGGGGAGTATACGTTGGTTCATTATTTTACGTTTCAGACAAACTGGGATATTGCTCCTCAGTATATGACTATATTTCCTGAATACTGTCCATCCGAAATTTATTCTTCTCTTGACTTCCAGCCATTTATCATTATTACAGCTAATGACTTGTCTCAGATAAGTATATGAATCCACCTTTTCAATTACTGCTCCTTCAATGATTATATCCCTTTCTGTGGCATTCTTGTTCATCATTACTTTTGTTTTAGCCATATTCATCTTTAGTCAGAAATCCTTACTAATCCTCCAGCACATGACAACATATATAGTATATTACAATAAAATAATGCGCCCGGTCGTATGGCGCATTATATACTCATAATGTGCTATCTGACAGAGCACTACTTTGCAGAATCAGTTCCAGAATGACAGTGACTTCCTTGACTTCCACAGTTGCTTGATGTGAACCCAACAGAGCAATTGGGAGGTGAAGTTGAAAAGCCCATTAGACGTATGGACTAGTTTCGGTACATTATTCATGAATTGAAACCAGAAACGGAGTCCGCACGGATGATTATAACGGCAGAAAGTGACAGTCATCTAATGCAGTCTCTTTCATGGTGGACAGAAGTCTGCCAAATACTACGGTGATGTTTCTAATCAATTATCCCCACATTTCTAACGAACAAGGGCTATGTGTATTTTGGTTGGTTGGATTCATCTGAATTGAAGCTTGTGCTCACTTTAGTTATTCAAAAACAACAGAAAGCTCATCCTTAATTTCCAACCTCCCACCAGAGGGAAAGCATCCAATGAAAACACAACTTGAAGTTCACCGATTCAAGTATCTTTTAAAGTGCCATTTGCAGCTCAAATAATGAGAGGGTGACCAATCACTCACTGATTGCGAGAACGCGCGGCCAAGTCTTTTTGTGGCATAGTCTGGGTTTGAACTAGCAACGTATTGGCTCGAAAGAGAAGAGTCAACAATAACAAACATCATTATTAGACTCCATTTTCAAACTGGTTTAGACATAGGCCCCTTGCAGGTGGCTATTACTGCAATTCTCCCGTACCCTGTGGAAAAGAGTTTGAATCCCGGCAACTATGCAAAGAACTTTTATGGGTTTCTTTCACACTGTGGCCATATTAGTCGGTCTCGGAAAAGGTAGCAAGATTTTTTTACAACCAGAAACTCGAGTGTTTTTTCATGCATAAAACAGACAAATCTACTAGAGAACACGTACAAATTATACTTGAAAGTGTATGAGCTAAGCTTAGGTAACCCCTAAGGTTTTTTTTTTTTAACTTCAACATGCCCACAAAGGGTGGAAAAGACCTCAGTTCGAATCCCGTCGATGACAGGAGGAATTTTTATAGGTCTTTTTCACAACGTGGCTGAGTTAGTCGGTCTCAAGAGAGGGTAGCATGGTTTTTCTCCCGGAAACTTGGATTTTTCGTCCAGAAAATCGACTTCAGAACACACAATTTACAGACAGTATACACGGAGCAACATGGGTTTAGTTGCCGATGCTCCTAAAACCCAACAACGACAATTAACTTCAGTATAGCTCAGCTAACGAGGGTATTATTTGAATTATGAAATTTTTTAATTCATCCGTTGAAAAATAACAAGTGAAAACTTTTGTTTCTCATTTCTTTCCTCCCAAGGACAGAACAAAAATGTGAATGGCATAGTCTATTTCGAAATACCGTTACCGAAAACACCTCGACATCCGCTCTTTCTTATACCACCTCTGCCAACAGCGCGAAATAATAATAATAAAAAAAAAAAACGTGCACTTCTCGGAAAGTGTTCCCCTCTGAAATGCAACCCTCCTATTTCTAGGACCTTTCCGCCCAATTCGTAGAGCTGTTAACTGTTCCGAGTATCGGAGCGGAGCAGTTGCGTTATTTGATGAGAGGCTTTCCAGAATGCGCGAGTAGTTCATGCACCACGCTGACGTAAACAAAACTGGGAATTCGTAAAAGGCATGATGGTTAAATTTACCAGTAACGGTTCTAATTTAATGATCTTGGTCTTTGGAATATGTGCAATGAGCGCATTTCTATTAAAATGAAACAGCAGTGAATGCAATTCTTAAAAATAATTGTTATTATGAAGGTCACAAAGAGCTTTCACGTAACTGACTTTCTGTAACAAGAAGAGAAAGCAACCATGCAGTAATAATAATACTGTTGGACTTGATTTTCCTGTGTATAATTCAGTTTAAAAGTCATCGATAACAATTTATATGACTTTGTCGCTTTAAATAAATTACTTCTCTGAATTTCTCACAAAATATCGTCTTATGTTCTACTTGTTCCTTTCTATTGTTTAGTTTTGTTTCCAAAAACACCAGCAAGAAGCAAGAACTAGGCTCGATCTTACAGTTGAAGAGCAGCCCCACTTAACGAAACTGCAAAGTATGCCGATTTTTCTTAATGCAACTGAAGTATGAGATTTATTTTTGCATTGAAAATCAAAACTCAGTTGATGCCTTACTGACGAATACTTGCAAAACTGTAAAAGATGAAGATCGTCATCATTAATATCCAACTAAGTGACAGAGAGCAAATGCGAAGGAAGCTAAGGCCACGAAGCGCCAGTATCCGTAAATTGAATCTATTCTATATCCGATGTGGCAGGATTTCCAAAAAGAAACACATGGTTTACTGAGAGAAAGCCCATGCGAACCTCTCCCGATAAGCTGTTACTATTATGCAACCCATTTAAAAGTGCTCCGGTTGAGGCAGGATTCGAACCTTTTCCATATTTTTCCACATTGTATGGAAAATGTCTACTATTCACGAGATCACATAAAGCTAAAAATCTCAGCCATCTTAGATTTTTGGGTATGATACAACAGAGTACCTCACATTAAAATACAGCAGCAATAAAATGAATAATTGAAATATAATCGTTTTCATTGAGTCAAGAAAACAGAGTTATCTAAATGTTTGAGGTCCTTGTTTACTATTTTTCTTTTCTTTTTTTGGAACTAGAAAATTAGTGTCTTGTGAAGCTCTGAATGTCCAATTCTCCCCACCCATAGAGATTATACTAACTAGGTATTTAGGCACCAGTCATCGGTAACAGACTAATACCACTATTTTGCTTATTAGCATAAGTGTTAGCCATGTAGTGCAAGGAAGCTACAGGCTTCCTTGCACTATATGGATAAATTGACTATTGCCGGTCAAAAAAAAAAAAAAAAAAAAGAAGTAAAAAGTAGATAAAAAAAATACAAATTATGCGCTTCTCTCCTCACGTAGATAACTATCCAGTTGACCTTTGAAGTTTTTCAAACTGTCACACTCGAATGTCTGTGGAGGTAACTCGTTCCAGTAATGAACAACTCCTCCCTGGCTAAACGAAAACTTCCTCCAATCTAGTCTAAATCTCTTCCCTTGTCATTTGAATTTATGGCCATTTTTTATAATAGTGAAAATTCTGCCTTCATTCATTTCAGTAAACCTCTCACAGCCTTATAAACTTTAATCAGGTCTCCTCTAAAGTGCCTGGTTGTCTATCTCTGTAGTCCACATATTCGAAGTCTTGACTCGTACGGTGGCACTTTTGCCATTTCACAATGCAAGCTACCCATCATTTGACACTAGAAGTGCAATGTCTTTTTTCAGATGAGTACAGTATTGGATACAGTAATCCAAATGCAGTCTCACAATTACCTTATACATTAGGATTATGACCTCTATCTCTACAGGATATTATTTGATAAATCATCGATAGGTCCTATAGGCTTTCCAGGCGGCCTGTTTACACTCCACAGAGAACTTCATATTTGCTCGTATTGTAATTCCCAGCTCTCTTTCTTCCTCTACAGTTTTTAATTCAGAAAATCAGAAACAACAGTGGTTCAAGAATCGATGCTTGAGGACCCCACTTCTTCCATCACGCCAATCTGAAGAATATCAGTTTGATCACAAACTCCGCCTTCTGTCCGGCAGCTACCCTACGATTCAGCTTCGATATTTCAAGTAATTCCAACATTATTATTATTAGACACCCCTGGGACAGCCATTGGCTATAAGGGTGTGAGTTACATTCTAAGGTGTGAAGCGGACCCACCAGCAAAAGGTTACGAAGTCCATGGAACGTCCACCCTGAAAGGTTGAATACATAATTTTGAAATACATGAGTAATTATGATATTATAATAGAATATTTAAAATTTTGGCATCTTTGACATCATAGAATATTTAAAATTTTGACATCTTTTTTTTTTTTTTTTTTTTTTTATGAAAACCCCAAACACGAAAGGTATCAAAACCTATAGTACTTAGTACCGTGCATGGGTTGAAGGAGAAGTATGGGGGGGGGGGGGGATGCCGGAAACTTTGCTCTAGAGACTAAACATGGGTTTCACCACTTCAAGCCTCCAATAAGCAAAGTGGTGGTATTTCACCGGTTGGTGAAAGTCATCAACCACCTGTATTCTAGATGTCATCTTACGTTGACATCTAGAATACTGAGAATATATAGTTAAAAGGGATCAAAATTAAATGCAGTTTTTGAGACGAGTGGCTGTGCACTACAGTTGCACAAGACGATAGGAGTGGACACAGACTTTCAATCTGTAGGCTTTTTCGTCACAGAGCTTTTCCGGTTCAATTCTTAGTTGATTGAAGAGTTCTACTGTGTTTCCTGGAAAAAAGCGACTTAGCGACATGTTCCTACTTATGCTGTAACCTCTTTAAAAGGACAATTAAGTAATGCTTCCCTATTAGAGAAAACTATTGTTACTTATTCTCAGGGGATACCATCGCCTTGACAGCTGTTTCAGGGCTATTTGGCCCTTCATCGGTGGATGCATAGGTACCTGGTGGTATCAGTGCTTTTCCGAAAACATTAGGTTTATTCAAGACTTTTTTTTTGTAAAACAAGCTTCTGAAACGCTGAGGAACAGTCCCCCTAGGAAAGGGGGAGGCATCTGGAGTCCTCCCAGGAAACTGTTTAGAAAATGGGGCACCATGTGCTAAATTGTACGATTTGGGGGATTTTTAAAAAGTCTTAAACAATTTTGAATGCCTTTTTTTTCCTGAGATCTCAAGAAAAGAATTATTTTATAATTAATTTTGGACCCTTGATACTTTTGCCGCTCGTCCAGTACCCTTGCGTCTTTGTTGCAGTGTGTTTAATAAAGTGAAATGTCTATGGCTGCAAAGGAGCCCGTGAATAAGCCATGGTTTTATTAAGCATTTTATTTAGAAAATTCACATAGTCAAGCCGTGAATCTACACTGCTCGACAAAATTAACAGAAACATAGAAAACGTGATGTAACTCGTGCAGCTTGAGATGAAGCGGGACAAAATTTGGTATGGTCGTATGCCATAGAATAACGACGAAAGGAGGAGACTGAGAGAAACTTTGAACAATTATAAAAGGAATGACAGCTGTGTCATTCCTTTTATAAACAGCCCTGACAGCTGTGAACCATGCTTGATATAAGGGTGTTTATAAGATTCTGTGAAAACAAATCCCATTCTTCCACCAGATCAGAACTTAGCTCACCAAGTGACCGAGGAGTTGGCTGTCGGCGTACAATGCGACGCCCAATGGCGTCCCAGACATGTTCGATCGGATTTAAGCTCGGGATTGTGATGGCCACCGCAGTTGTTAGATATCTTCAGTTTCAAGATATTCCTCCACTGCTTGAGCTATATGTGCTGGACGTTGTCGTGCATGAAAAGAAAATCTGGGCCAACCGTACTCCTAAAAAGTTGCACATATGGCTCGAGAATCTGTTCTCGGTACCTCTGCGCAGTTACGGTAAAAAGTAAACTGCAGCCATTATCAATCCACTGCAGGATGAAAGCCTCCTCAACAATTTATGTTGAGGGAAATGGACCATAATCTACCACGCTGGTCCAGTGCGGGTTGGCAGATAGACCGTATTTAGCAGTCAGGGGCTTGACCCCGGTCTACTCAAAGAGCGTGTGCTACTGCACTGCCGTTCCTGACCACTCGAAAGTTACTGTACTTCTTATCAAAAACATGAAGAGGGGTGCGGCCGTTGATCATTATTCTGTCCCATTGCAGAACACCGTCTCAACCGTAAGTGTCCCTTTCTCTGATGTTGGAGGGATGGTACCACATTCCTCGTTGTCTCCAGATGAAATAACGTCTAGAATCTGTTTTTAGGATAAAAGAGAACCTCTGTTTTATTGTAAACAGTGTCTTCGGCGACACTGTTCAAAATAAAATATTCATAAAAAACGTTGTGTTCTGTTAATTTTGTCGAGAAGTGTATTAACTCTCGGCCGACGCACAACTCACCAATGGTATTAGTATTTTTTCTCTGCAAGTTGTGGCAACAGTTACACTGCACCTTCACTTTCCCTAACTTTTCGTGAAGGAGTAGACACTAAAGTTTAACTGCATATGATGTAATTTGTTGTCAAAACGATGCCTTATCGCCTTGATAAGGTATTGAATATTCTTAACAAAGTTCGTCTATCTTTGTAATTTGTTTACTGTCGAATGAAAAAAAACAAAAGGTACATTGTATTCTTTTATAATAATAATATTTTATCTTTCATGGTTACAAAAGCAGGAGCAACAGAATGAGGTGGGGAAAAAGAGAAGATAATAAGACAAGGACGACTTTTTCTCTGGATTTCTCCGAGGAGAGAAAGAAAAAAACAGCTATACATCGACTTTGAAAACAGAGGCTAAGTCCATTAAATCTGATCAAATAAAAATCGTTTTTAAGTGATTCACGAATTAAATACTGCAATTGATTTAATATTAAATTGTAACTTTCACAAAAGAGTTATTTTACTTGCTACCAAAGTGACATTTTATCCCGATTTTGAACAGCTGTTCAAAATCGGGTTAAATGTCACTTTTGTAGGAACTGAACGTATTATTTTCTACTTGACAGCCACAAGCCGTTAGCATCTACACTAAGTAGAGATGGGAAGGTTCCACCCTCAACCTAGCCCCACGAATATGTCTTTATGTTCACTGCAGCATGCTCATAAGATATCGTTATCTTCAACAGGTGAAGATTATGTCGTACATTGATAAAGAGAGCATTCTTTACTCATCCATTCCGATGTAGCAGTAAAGAGGCTGAATTGTTGAAACCCAAAGCAAAACATTCAATTATGTCTCGACAATTTACACCAAAGAGATTAAACTTCTCATAACTGTGCGCTCATCTAAGGTACGTTCGTAAATTCGTAAAACGCCAACTGTCCTCAATCGACTCCCGATAGGCAAATTTTTCACTAAACTTTATATTTAAATTTTTAAGAAAGATTTGTAGAGTTATACCAAATTTAATTAAACTCGAACTAATGTCGGATTTATATCTGGAATTTTAAACAAAAGTCAATGAGCAAGGGCTACGGTGGTTATTTTTCCACAGCGTTTAGAAAAAGCTTTTAGAGTGTCTGCAACCTAAATTGCTTCGATGCTTAATCCAGCATACAAGCTGAAAGAAAGTTGAAACCGAAACTAGGTCTAGTTTACACGCATGTATGTTTATAGGCTTCTAAGCCAACGATATGACTTGCAGAAATTCTCAATAAAGATAAAACTCCTGATGACCTTGCGAAGGTTAAGGGTTAAGTTATGATACTTGTCACGTTCTAGAATTATCCTCACAAACGTTGGAGGAGAAGCAAATAAAAATAAGAGGGAGTAGGAGGGGAAGGGGGTAAGAGAAATTCCAAATCTATCCAAACACTCTTGTTCCAAAGCTTTGCATTTCAATTAGCTACTTTGAACAACTGATGATTATTGGTGACTAAGAACTAACATTGCTTCATTAGGATCAGAGAATGGTGTAACACTGTTTTATCAGGGACTTCAGATAATGCCTATAAAAAACGAA
Source organism: Mastigoproctus giganteus (assembly GCF_048544385.1). Taxonomy (NCBI): domain Eukaryota; kingdom Metazoa; phylum Arthropoda; class Arachnida; order Uropygi; family Thelyphonidae; genus Mastigoproctus; species Mastigoproctus giganteus. Next base: position 23,335,500 of record NC_143583.1, read on the forward strand.
AGTCTGCATTTCCCATATCCTATAAGAGCGGACTAAATATAGCGATAACAGAAGTGCAATTGATAAGATACAATTGTTGGATTGTCTTTACGTCCATGAACTTTTTTATCCTACTTTTGTCCTTATGATAAAACTCCCACTCCACTCCCCAGCAACAGCTAACACTTTACGAGATAATGGATACCAGGTACTAGCTGTAGGTGTGTGTAGACCAACTGAAAAACTTAAGAGCGCTCCTATCAAAAACTGTTTTAACAATGGCATTGCCATGCTGAAATAACCGGCTATGTATTATTGCTCTATGATTGTCCAAATTGATAAAAGAGGAATATCAGGTGTTTTAAGGAATAGCTGTTCGTCTTTCCACCTAGCCATTATAATGTTAGAACAGTTTTTTCGAATTATTTCATTATAAATCCTTCTTCGGTTCTCCAAATATGTAAGGAAATTTTACTACAATAGTTTTGTCTTTTATTGAATCCACAGGGATAATAAGAAGCCATAAGATGCCGATAAACTGATGAGCTGATCTTCCTTTACTTCACAGTGCACCCTATTATCTTTGTACACTTCGATATGCACTTTAACCTCCAATTCTTTTACGCCAGCGGTAGTTTTAAGAGTCCTATTTTTAATTCTGAAATGTGATATTTCTGAGAGCGTTACCATCTGTCGAATAATGTTTGAGACAAGCAGATGGGATCTTCTAATACATACTGCAAATACGTGCTGTTGGTGCGTATTTGTATTTATCTGTCTATACCTGTTCACTTTAGAAGACATTTTATCACTCTTGGGCGGTCGCCATTTTGAAACAAGATGGCGGACCAAAATAAATAGGTCTCTTTAGAGTATCCTAAAACACTCTGCTAGGTACTATAAATTTGGCTTCAATCGAAGTGTAAATATAAACGTTATTCAAGGAGGGAACGAAAGACCAATCTACGTTTATAGGTCTAGTAATGACTCTAGATGCTACTGCTGCTGCTGTTTTTGTTTTGGGGAGTTGGGGAGGATACTCTTAAGAATTCTCCGATTTCAGACAGGAGTAGACTACTACAAACGAGTGAAAAGTGGCCCACTATCACAAATACTTACTGAAGTAAAATATTATTGGATAAAACTAATTAATATCTTCATGTATATATATTAGTAGAATAATGTACTACAACACTTGTGTTATCGGCATTTCAAAACACAAAACATGCATTATAGCAACATCTTTTTTACCTATCGCAATTCAAGGCATTATTTATGTAACCTAACTACATTATTAAGTTAACACACACAAATTTATTTATGTCTTATTATTCCCTTACCATCCATGGACGAGCAAACTAACGTAAATTCATTTCACACGAAATATTTCAAAATAAGATGTAGCTGATGAAATCCTGTACTTTTGAGAGCTTGTTAAATAATTCTCTCCGGTGTGATCATGTTATCTATGTATATTCATCGCGTGACATTGCATGACAACGGAGATCTACAGCTATCTGTGACTCACCACGTAACACACGCACACATATTTCCTGGTAGAGATGTCGTTTGTGGTACACTTGGAAACAAAACATTTTGTCGTGCTCCTGTCAGTCTACTGGTGGCGTTATAGCACATTTAAGTAGCGTTTTGTTGCATACATAAGGTCTCCTTCAGGGCAGTGTTAATAACAGACTAAATTTTAAAAAATCGTCAGCTTTAGCACTGAAATCAGGATTTGAGATCTCCACACTAACAGCTTAAGCTATGGTAATCGATCCAAAAGACAATACAGGAAACTACGTATATACACTAAGTGGACAGTTTATTAGGTACATGCCATCGTGCAAGGGTGTGATCGCTTCGTCAGAAATAGTATCATATATTCGTATCAAGTTATATAAAACAGGCAGTCAGATTGTTGTTCTGGACTTTGGCCGCATCTGCACCTTAGACCATATTGCACCATTGTGTATTATGTTTGCATATGTGTTGCGTGCGCGCAATTCAGCAAGAAAATGGGCCAACAGCAGAATATGACTCAAAGTCACTTTGAGCGCGGCTGGCCCGGGCGTACCGCATCACAGACATTGCCACCTTGCTGGAATATACCAAGATTGGCCCAACAACAAAAGAATATTGAGCCAGTAGCAATCTTGCGGCAGAAGCTTGTTGACGTGAGAAGACAATAGATGGTAGTAGTAGTGGCATGTGATGCAAGAAAGCAAGTGTATGAGCTTATGCAGCATCAGCCAAAAAAAAAAAAAAAACACACTATTCCCTCCAAATGCCTGTCCAGTTCCTCCTTAAATTTATTTAATCTATCAACTTCCACAACGACAGATGGAAGTTTTTTTCCAGCAATTAACCACCCGCTGGCTAAAGGCAAATTTCCGCACATCTATTCTACATCTGTCTTTTCTTAATTTGAATTTATGCCCCCTTAGGTTCGTAATCTGAACAAGTGGAAGAATCTCATCAGAATTCAGCGTGCTCAACCCATTCAAGGCCTTATACACCTCAATCAGATCACCGCGCAGGTGCCTAGTCTCCAGCCACTGCAATTTGCAGAACTTTAGCCTCTCTTGGTAAGAGGATCCCTTCATTCCCCTCACCAATCTTGTTGCCCTTCTCTGTACACGCTCAAGTAAATCTACATCCTTCCTAAAATGAGGCCTCCAGACTTGTCCGCAGTACTCAAGGCGTGGTCTGACCATTGCCTTATACAGAGGGACAATCACCTCCTTTTCCCTGCTAGCAAAATTCCTATATATCATTGACAAACCCCACGACCTTCCCTGGCAGCCTGTCTGCATTGCTCAGAAAACTTCATATCTGACTGCACAATTATTCCCAGGTCTTTTTCATTTTCTACCACCTTAAGTGTAGTACCACACAGTTGGTATGTTTCTCTGGGGTTACTTCTACCCATATGCAGTACTTTGCATTTGTCAAGGTTAAACTTCAGTTGCCACTTCTTAGCCCATCTGCCCAAATTATCTAGATCCTGTTGCAGTAGCACACTGCCATTACTGTCATTAACAACCCTGCCAACCTTTGTATCATCTGCAAACTTCGACACTAAGCCTGATATACTTTCATCAATATCATTGATAAATATACAAAACAACAGTGGACCCAACGCCGAACCCTGTGGGACTCCACTAATAACATTAGTCCACGAAGAGCAGCACCCATTGATTACCACCCTCTGTCTTCTCCCACTCAACCATCCTTTTATCCATTGTGAAAAGAATTGTCCTTATACCTCCTTTTTTATACCTCCCATTTAGACCCTAATCGCACTATTTATTAACAAACCGTGAATGTGCGAAAATATAAACTGGCCAAACATAAGGCACTTGAGTTCAAGGAAAATTAGAGATACATTCTGAAGAACACAGAAAAACGAAGTAGCTGTCCATTGTTGAGCGGAGGACCTCTCTTCCATCGATTTTAGGAATACTGATATCCTCTCAAAAAATCAAATGGAAAGTTTGCTATTCCAAGTTCATGGCAACAACACAAGAAAAAAATCACCAAACAACAAAGTCAGTATATTGATAATCAATACAAAGTCTTCATACAATAACCTTTTAAACAGCAACTCTATTTATTTGGCGGATCACATACCGAAATTCCAGTGGAAATAAAACAAATAAAGAAAAAAAAGAGCAAAGATTCTCGCTGAAGTGTTGCCTCTTTTGACCTGTATATCTATATATTCTTACACCAAACATGGCATCATGACACTCACCAATTTTGGAATGCGAAGACAGAATCTGGTGGGGAATTAAAATAACAATGACGTATAGCCTATTAGTTTTGTGTTATCATCGTGGGTAGCACAGTTGGTAGGATCGCTGTCCTCCCCCCACCGGGTGAAAAAGACATGAGTTCGAATCCCGTCGATGACGGGGGAAGAGTTTTTATGGGTATATTTCACAACGTGGCTGAGTTAGTCGGTCCCAGGCAAGGATAGCTAGCATGGTTTTTTCTCCAAGAAACTCGGGTTTTTTTTGTCCAAAAATAGAAACTCAACCTCAGAACAATTTACAGACAATATACACGCAGCTACATGGTCTTAGTCGCCGATGCCCCTAAAACCCAAGAAGAACATCGAAGAAGGACTGGTATTTGGATCAAGCGCCTCATAACCGTGGTAAAAATAAATAAGGTATTCGGTTCAAAAACGCTGTAGCACAGTGGTTATAATCACAGGGGAATCACAGGGATAACAGTTTGTCAAATTGAAACAGTTTGTCTGAATAAAAAAACCACAAGTACTTGTATATCCACCACCCGTTTCTGAAATGCGGATCTGCACTTCAGAAATATAACGTTCAGCTTTCTAGAGAAAAATGCACCTCTTCATTTGTATTAATCCTTACTTTTAATCTTTCTCAGCATGGGCTTACGAGTTCAAAGACAAGCAACAACTAGTCAATATCCATCCATAATTCAACTTTAAACTTACCACTGACATTTCTTCTTCAATTCTTTAGAACAGTGCTTTCAACTTTTTTGGTTACTGAATCTTTTTGCAGCACCAAAACTTTTGGAATCCCAATATCTTTAAGACATACGTGCACAAATAAAATAAATAAACAAAAATTTTAAAAAATAAATAAAAATTCGGGACTATACAAGTGAAAAACAAAATATATTTTAAATTTCTAGATGTAGTAATTGTTTTCATATTTTTAGGTTGATAGGCCTCAATATAAAGTGTGAAAAACACTACGAGCCTAATAATACATTTTTGGTTGTTGCGCATATGTTGAGCAACATCCACGTGCTTATGAAGAAGCACATCCGCCTCACTTCTCGACATCCAATAGCAGCTAATTTTAGATGGAGTGCAGGTGGCTACTATGAATCCGCCTGCCATATTTTAAAAGAGTAAGAATAAATTCTTTGGCGTAAGCTCAATTTGTTAGTGGTTTCTTGCTTGGATACAAATTACCGTTCATATTTTCAAAATGTCTGAAGCAACAAAATTAATTCTGAATCGATGCGTTTTTCGGACTTCGATTTTTGGAAACTGGTCACACTGTACCACTTGGCACCAATTTAACGGAAGGTGGTGTCTTTCCATCAGTATGAAAAAGTTCGGGTTTAGATACCATCCATCTCGCGAGAACCTGAATGGTTAAATCCCTCTGACTCAAAGCAAGTGTTGAAAGTTGTAACTTTATTTTAAAAAAAAGAAAGGTTTTGTTTTATTGCTTACTGCAGTCTGCAGATAAAGGTACATTGAGTTACCATTAGAATACTTTGAATTTGTTACTCTGAAACATGTATTGAACCAGAGGGAGAAGAACGAAGTTTTACGTTATCAAAAGATAAATTAATAACTTAATTTATTCTTTTCTCGATGTCGGCAGACTGGAACGCCAAACGACAAATCGTTTAAATGTAGAAAAAATAGAGGAGGACCTATAGGAGAACCTTGTGGGACTTAAAAGAATTAACAGGAATAGAAGCCTCAACTTTAATGACAACAAATAAATGACGATTACTGTTCAAGAAGATTCAACCAGAAGAAACGTATACCATTGTTAAAAAGTTTAAACAGGGGAATATCCGAATGAACAGAGTCCAATGCATGTGGTATATCGAGGAATTCTGAATTGCCTTTTTAGTTTTTATCAAGACTGATATGTATAAAGTGGATAAATACTGAGATGATTGAAAATAAATATTTCAAATATTTTGGCCAATTCGGATCAGTACTGTCTCCTTTTTTTTCTTTTTTTTTGTTAACTGAATTAGGTTTGGTGTGTGTGTTAAAAGCCAAATCAACTAAGACTATGAGGCGTCAATATATCGTGTCTGCAATTGCTTCTATTCTTCGGTCGGTTTGCTGTTTTGCTGGACAGAAAATCCAATTTTCAGGGAGAATAAATCCATGCAACTCTCGCCTGTAATCGACTAACTCTGCCACGTTGTGAAAAAGGCCCATTAAAAATCCTGGCATCATTGATGGGATTCGAACTCTGTTCTTTTCCACTCGCTGCAGAACAGTCGTTACCAGCGCGAGCGTGTGAACTGAATTATATGAAGAATAATTCAAATCACCACCCATCGGTTATCAGTCAATGGGTTAATCATCGCATGACAGCCTAAAAAATTTGACTTTGATGATACTAATCTCAATATTTCCGTAATTCTGAGTAGAATTTCACCTCCAGATGGCAGCAGTTACCAGAGAACTATTAGTAAAAGTAAAACAAGCATTAAGGGGAAACCAAAGGACTTAAATCAGCAGTCATGAGCAGTATACACAAAGACAAATGATACTGAAACTGAAGAATAGCGATGGTGTACTTATAAACAGCAGAGAAGGCATAATTCAAATAGCAGAAGAGTACTATAGAGAATTATACAAGGAGCGAGGAAATGATGCAAGCAGTGGGGAAGATGGACCAGAAATTAGCAAAGCATACGACATACCCGATATCTTCCCCGATCAGGTAGGACATGCACCGAAGAAAATGAAGAATCGGAAAGCCCCAGGTGAAGATGAAGTTACTGTAGAGTTGTTAAAATTAGGACGAAGAGACATGACACAAAAACTGGCAAGACCCTTCACAAAATACATTAGGGAAGGCATCATGCCTAAGCAGTGGAATAATGCAATCATAATTTTGCTGCATAAGAAAGGAGATAAATTAGAAATGGAAATTATAGACCAATTAGCTTGTTGTCCCACATCTACAAGTTGTTCACAATGGTCGTTACTAACAGATTAGAAAGAATACTTGACGAGAATCAACCGAAAGAGCAAGCTGACTTTAGGACAAGATTCTCAACTATGGGTCACCTTCATGTAATACCCGCAGCTAATGAAGAAAGCAAATTAATATAAAACACCATCATGCCTGGCATTTGTGGATTATGAAAAGGCATTTGACTCCATACAGCATAAGGCAATGTCTACCTCTTTTATTAGACTAGACAAAGACAGTAGTAAATTTAAAATTGAGGAGTTCGACAAGGAGACACAATATCTCCGAAGTCGTTTACTGCTGTCCTTGAGGAAGCTTTCAGAAGATTAGACTGGTCGCAGAAAGGAGTCGATGTGAATGGAGAGTACATAAACCATTTACGATTTGCAGATGATCGTAAGCCATGATCCTAAAGAATTCGAGAAAAATCTTAATCCGTTATGCAGAGTTAGTAAGGATTTCGGACTAAAGATGAACATGGCTAAAACAAAAGTAATGACGAAGAAGAATGGAAGAGAAGCTGAAAACCACACAACGACGAATGGAACGAATTATATTAGGGAACAGACTGTTAGATAAAAAGAGCAACAGATGCATTAGGCAGCAAACACAAGTAAAGGACATTCTTATCAAAACTAAAGAACTGAAATGGTCTTGGACTGGACACATAGCTCGAAGACATGATGACAGATGGACTAAGAAAAGAACAGAACGGTACCCAAGAGTAGCTAAAAGAAAACCCGGACGACAACAACAGAGATGGACAGGTGAAATTCATGAGTTTGACGGTAGTAAATGGATGGCCATTGCACAAAACCGAAGGATCTAGAAAGTTGCAGGAGAGACCTTCATTCTGCAGTAGATTGAAAATAGATGATGATGATGAATGTATTGTAAAGCTTATGTAATAACAGCCTTAAAAAATAATAAAATAAATAAATAAAATACTACTAAATACACCGCTTCTCTTTCATCCATTCCTTCAATCTATAATAAATAAGGAAATCTTTCAATACTTCTCTAGCTAAAGGCAAAGTTTCTTCATATCTGGTCTTTAGTTACTTATTCCCTTTAATCTATGTCCGTGTGTGTGTGTAAGGGGAAAAGGCCTTCAGCATCTCAGTCAGATCACCGCGAAACGCCTGGCTAGAGGACATTACAGAATTGGAGTTTCTCCGTGTCCTTACAGAGAAGACTAAAGAAATACCTTCTTACAAGCAGTATCAAACTATGTGCATTACACAATTCCATGATCATACAATTAAATGAGCTACTCTACGTCTCTTTGCTGCAATATGTAGAAAATTTAGTTAATCTGCATCGACGTCTTTGAATGAATTTTCTCAAGGAAAATCGGGATTTTAATCTCGCAAAACAGGCAACCCACACTAGAATAATCGCAATTTAAGCACATAATATAAGGACGTCTAAGTCCAAGGCGTCAGGTTAAGATCGATAATTCTCTTGTTAGCTATATCACTAATACTCTCGAATTTAAATCATTCACATGAATGTCAGTGAAAAACCAAATTACCTTTTCAAACTGTGAGAGAGAGAGAGAGAGAGAGAGAGAGAGAGAGAGAGAGAGAGAGAGAGAGAGAGAGAGAGAGAGAGAAAACAACGATTGATTTATCGAAATTCTACAAGTCTAAACTGTTGCCAAAATCGATAAAGCCACTCCTGCTTTAATTCTTTGGTATTTGCGAAAAGATTTCAAAGGCAGTCGGAGAGAATAAAGCGAAAAATTTAAAACTAAATTGCTTTTAACTGCGTACATCCACAAATCTTAAAGATTATAATAATAAGAGTTAATAAACTTTAACCTCCAGAACGAAATATAACATCGTAACAGCGCTGCATAATATTTTAAAACAATTAAGTTTGCTTCGTTGGGTTTAATAGCATTAGTGCAAAGGTTACACGCCAGATGTCGCCACTGCCGCCACCTCCGCTATATCGACATTTTGTCGCAGTGAGGTAACAATGGAGCCAGGGGTAGCCAGAGGACTAAATAAAATGACAATATTTTCGTTTCCTGCCATTAGAATAAGTGCAAGATCAAAAAGGATAATTAACGCATCGGTGCAATAATTCCACAAGCTATACAGACTATCTACAAAAGTATAGGAGACCTAAAGATCTGAGATCATATGGCAGATGATAACAGCTTACAAGGTAAATAAATCAACTGGTCCTATTTTTTGATTTTTGATATTTGGGTGGTTATGATAGAGCTCTTGCAAAAAAGCAATAGCAAATTTATGATAAATTACAAATTGGTGCTTATTATATTAGTTATATACGCTTACATTGTACGCTCACTATGAGGAAGGAGGATATAAATATTTTTGCATAAGGAAATATTTAAAGTATTTAATATATAAATATTATATAATTTGATTTATATGATATTTATATGTTTTTCTTTTGATTGATTGCTGTAAGGTGGCACTACCATTGTTAATTATGAATTACCAGATTCTGAAAGACATTTTTACCGAGGCCCAAAATTAAGAAAACATTTACTATAATAATAATAATAATAATTATTATATCCTGTACAGTTTAATTAACAACGTCATCAACAGTCCTGAGCTCCTTGTTGTGATCCTATTTCTTGTTTCTCGAGTTAAGCTTGCTTGAATAACTACCAAAAAAGAACTCCTTGTGCCCTCGATGAGAACTGAAAAGAAACTTCACATAACTACAGCTCAGCTTAAAGCACATGAGCCACAAGCGCGAGAGTACTAAAATACACGCATTTGAGTAACCATGGTTCAAGACTGCATGACTAAATACGGTAATAAACTCCTATGACCTTGTAGTTGTCCTGGAATATAAACCGAAAATTTATTCAAATTTACTACTCTTCTACCGAACGAGATGAAAAAAAAACTGAGTCGGGCTCTCTGGGCTGTTTTAGTGAGTATCAATCTTCTCTTCAATTCTCCCAGAGCAGGAGATCTGTCTTAATGACAAAGCTGGACACTACTCTTCAGAGAAACTTGGGGTGTACTTGTAACATTGAGAAACAGACTGTTTTCTCTTCCTAAGTAATTTCATTGTATTTTTTTTTTCTTCATACTTGGTATTTGCGTTCAACTTTCATGCATACTTCAGTTTACTCTGTCCATTTTCGTTAGAGCTCCCTTGTGCCAATTTTCAGAGCGCCACAAATATGCGGTTAGCTGTTATCTGCTCTTCTTGGATCAATATTATTAATAGAGTCCCTCACTGTTCGGTGCTGGGCAATAAAGTAGTAAATGACAGGAATCAAGGCGCACTACTGCAACAAGATCCAGAAAAATTGTACATATGGCTGAGAAGCAGCAATTGAGCTTAGCCATTAATAAAATATTTAACCTCAATGTCGACAACAGTAATCCTTAAATAACATACCAATTGGGTGGTATCACACTCAAGGTAAACGAGAAAGAGTAAGACTGGTGGGGGGGATTGCAGTCAGACATGCAGTTCTCTGAGCAGTGCAGACGGGCTGCTTGTGCAGTTAATTGGGGTCTTTCAATGATGGAATTTTGCTAGCAGAGACAAGGAGGAATTTTGCTAGCAGAGACAAGGAGGTGATTATCCCGATTTAAAGGGCAATGGTGAAGCCATATCTTGAATACTGTATATATGTGTGGATACCTCATTTTAGGAAGGATGTGGATTTGTTGGTGCAGAGAAGAACAACCAGATTAGTGAGGGACATAAAAGGGTACTCTTACCACGAAAGACTTCAGCTGTGCAAATTGCAGTGTCTAGAAATCAGACATTTGCGAGGAGATTCGTAAGTGTCTCCTTGGACTGGACCTAGGTCCTGTAGCTATACAAGCCTTTACTGATGATGTGACCATCTCGATTGAGGCTGACAGCAGAGCTTCTCTGGAAGCCAGAGGAAACTTCAAGGCCAAACAATCAAGCCAGTTTCTACGTTAAAACTACTGGGAATAGTACTTGACCCTAAGGTCACTTTCTCTCCGCGTCTTGCCCAACTCCATGCGAAAGTGAGAAACTACACTGCTCTCATTGCACGGGTGAGTCGTCGTGATTGGGGATTAAACCGACGCACCCTTAAGGTTCTGTACAAATCAGTCTTCCTTCCCTTCATAACGTATGGATCAGGGGTCTGGTTTCGCAGGGCAACTCTTTACAACAACAAACGTTAACTGGGAACCATCCAGCGCACCATCCTTCTTACTATTACAAGGGCATGCTGCACAGTTAGCAACCCAGCACTTCAGGTTCTTGTGGGCATCCTTCCGCTTGATCTGGAGGTTATTCGAAGGCAGGAAAAGAAACAAATTGCCATCCTACTACTTCAGACTTGGCAGGACAGATGGACTGCTGCCGACAAGGGCCCAATCACCAAGAAATTTATACCTTATGTGAATTCCGTATTTCCCAAATCTCCAAATTGTTTTTCTCCTGGTCTTTATACCAACTACCTCATTACCGGACACGGATCAATAAACCATAAACTAACATCCATGGGAATCATTGACAACCCCTACTGTGCATGTGGTGAAATAGAAGACTGGAACCATCTAGTATATACCTGTCAACACTATGAGACCTCCGCAGCATCCTGTTTACTCTTATACAAGATAACCCTCAAGGAAATGAACACTTATTCATCACAGAAGAAAACTACTACTATGAGTTTACCAAGTTTGCACAAAATTCTTCACAAGACGGAGCACCTTATTGCCAACACAAAATAGGAACAACCCAAACATCTGTTCCTTACCTAACTGGTCAACCGATCTTAATCTGGACAGGATCAACTGGCGTAAGGGCCACTTGATTCCTCAGTGGTAACTTACACGCAGCTCTCTTGCTGTGTCTTATTTATCGTCCTTCCCGGGTTCCCCTTTCAACTGATGGCGCTTATTGCTCCATTGATAACTGGAGGATGCCTTCGCCTACATCCTCCATATTTCTAGCTATACCCTCCTTTCTTGCGTACACTCTGTACTTTAGTGGTGTGTGCGGGCAACGTGGAGTCCCAACAGGGACCCTGCGGCTAAATGCCAGGACACACAACAGAACCTAACGCAATATTCATATACAACACACAACACTTTTCTGGCATTTACAGTAGTATTGTATTCCTTCACAGCGAACATATGGCACAGATGTGGGAAACCACAGGTGGCGCCTGACCCTAATACTATGCACACTATGAGTAAACTAAATGATGATTGCATCCTTCCTTAAACTGAAAAATGAATTAAAACAAATTGAAAAATAAACTGAAACTTAAGTTAACAAGGATAGCTGCAGGATAGATGTAAGGGAATTTACTTTCGGCCAGCGATTAGCTAATTATTGGAACAAACTTCCATCTGGTTTTATAGAGGTGGGTAGTTTGAATAAATTTAAGGTTGTAAGTTCCTCTAGTTTTATTATATGACTATCCATTAGAACATGCAAAAAAAGAAAATCATGAATAGGTCGAAAATTTTGCATATCTTGCGTTTAGTTTGGTAAAATTCAATTGAATACTTTGTTCATGTTAGCACGTGAAGCACTTTATATTTTGCAAGGGAAGATGAATTTTAAATTTCAACGAAATATTAAACAATTCGTCTGAACACTGATTTTCCATTAAAGGGTGATAAGGATTCACTTTTCAACTCAAAAATCGAAATATTCAAGTTGATCATAAATGGTCATCCTATAAATTCTTTTAATTATTTGATAGAACAGTCCTCCTCTATTTTCCCTTTTTCTAAACAGAACTTTAGAACAGGTTTCTTGAAACAGTTATAGTTTGACCTCTGTAATGTACTTAGCATGAATGTCTGCTATTTGGCAAAGTGGAGTATCGATCCAATCGAAGGCAGCAGAAATGTTTCTAAGTACCTCCATCCGATGTTCAGGCGAGATGGTCGAGTTTTTCATCTGCGGCTTTCTGAAGAAAATCGCGTACAAATATAATGTGATAAGCACCATGTAATAATTATATATGTAGTTATTCTTCCAGCGTATATAAGCATACAGCTGGAATGATTGATTAAAAATTGAAATTGATTCGTTTTTCCTTGATATTTTTACATACATTTGACTCTGCTCTTCAAACTCTCGTCTTATGGTCTACAATAATTGCAATAATTGATGGTACTTCGTCAACTCCGTTTACTATTTCACAAAGTGTTCCTCCAGGCTCACCCTTGGGTCCACTCTTTATTGTTTACAGTAATGATGAGTCAACTTTATTTCAGTCAATTAATGTTGAGTGGAAACTCTATGCAGATGATAATTAAACTTTACAAAATTATTTATTCTTCAAATGACAGCGATGAACTCCAATCCTGTCTTGATTCCCTCTCACTCTAGCTCAAAAAAAAATAACTTGGTTTCTAAACCCATTAAAATGTCGCTTTCGATCGGATCGTGCAGTTAGACTCTTCGTCTTTACTGATTATTATACTGGAAACTCTAACTGCAAGTACTGATACATTCAAGGACTTAAGTGTCCTATTTCGATCTGACCTTCATCTTTCTTCCCACTTTGATCACGTAATATCTCAGACTTCCTAACATATTGGATTAATTAAGCATTCTTCCTCAATTTTCAAGAGTGACAAAGTTATAATTCTTCTCTACAAGCAGCTTATAATTACCATTTTTGATTATTGTGATATCATTTGGTCCCCACAACAGGAATATCTTCTTTCTCACAGACTTGAGAGAATTCAAATTCACCGTCAAAACTATGGAGCTCTCTGTGGTCACTTCAGAATCGTCCCCTTCACGCCAGACGACAACTCCATGGGTCCCTTTTTGTCTACAATATCATAAACTATTATCGATTCTCCATCTCTTCTTGAACAAACACCTTTCACTATACCTCCCCTTGAATTCTCGTTATAAAACTAATTTCTCACTGCCTGTCCCTTGTACTCAACAGTTATTTAGAAGTACTCTGTTCCGTTTCCTTCAGGTATTGAATAATCACAATAATCATTTTACACTTAGACCGTCCATGTATAAGAAATTGTTCTTTACTCTATTTTGTTAATTATATATAATATAATATATATTCTGTATATATTTTAATACTAGTATTAAATTAAATTAAATTAAAAGCATAGTATAGATTAATACCGTTTTGTATTGATTCTCTGTAATTCTCAACGTTCTCATCATTATCTAGGGTCATTATCTAAATAATCGATACAGAAACTTTTCATTATGTTTTTGCAGGATATCAAATTATGGCACAAGTAATGAATAGAGCGAATGTGACAAATAAATTGGCATAGGACTCGTAACATGATTTCTGTGTAGTAAATTCTTCACAGAATAAACAAAAAATCCTGATATTCTTTATAAATTAAACCTTAACTTGCAAAGGATCGCTTCCTACAAGAGTTAGCAATATATAAGTAGCATTTTTGATTTTTAATCATTTGTAATTTTAATTTTTTTTTCTGTTTAAAATTCTCTTCTGCAGTTCTTAATTCTAAAGAAAAATAAATTAAAAACAAACCATAATACGTTTCTTTATTCTGCCCAAATTTATCATATCATAGCATAATTTTTAAAATAAAAAAATATTGATTACATTAAGATTTAAATGTACGCAATCAGTGCAGATATTGAAGATGGGGTTAATATTATCAGTTTTCATTCTATTCTTATTATTACACAATTCACGATACATATGAGATGGTAAGTCGTTATGAGCAGCTTGTTAAGTTACTCTTATCGGGGAACATGAAACATAATACCGCAAAAAACAAGCATACAAACCACCAACAGCCAATTACTATAAAGTTTAAGGTCAGCCACTAACTGCCATTACGACCTCAATTTGCGAAGTGCAGAAACAGACTCATACCTCAATTCGAGCTGCTGGGGAAGAAAACATCTCAAAACAGATATCCATAATTATGTACAAAAAATGCACAGGCCTTCGTCATCCCTTAAAAGCAAGGCTTCATTTCCAAGAATACTATGAATAGCATATGATCTGACAGTAGGAAACAGCTCACCTGTTAACAGCTACTCCATCCACATTGATGCCAGCTTGACCATTAAAAGAGACGCAAATGCTGAGCAAAACGAGCCGAAGCGACAAAAAGGGTAAAATATCAACTAATTCCAACTTCTCTCCAAGGATTTCTATACCTAGAAATGACACAAATATGTTTAGCCAACTTCACTCGAAAGATTAACAAAAAATAATAACAGTAATCCAACACTAAATACAGTTCAACCAATAACAAAGAGACGAACACTGAAAGGTAATTATACACCATCAAGTTATCCATATGGGAGAAACGATTTCTAAAGAACCTTATTGAAAAACTACAAGGGGAATAATTACCACATTTCACCCTTCAAGTTATACACTTTAACGCTAATAACCTTAATTTGTCATCGGTTTTCACCCTGGGTAGGGTGAGATGATAGAAATGGGGGAGAAAGAGAAATTTGCGTGAACCCTCAGAGCTGAACATCGAAATGCAAACGAAAACGCATGACGTCATCAGCGACCACCATTTCACGATCAAAGCAGCGGACTACGTGGAATCCACTGAGTCAACAAATAAATAAATAAAAGGGCTTCATTGCGGCAGTAAAGACGTGCTGCAAACGCGCGCCTCGCACACGTGCACGGACGATCGATGCCGACCTTGGCACTCTATACCTACATCTCCAGTTTCGCTGCGCACGACCAACATACGGACACAGCGCAACCCTACGCGAGATTCTGTTAATCGCCTCTTTCTTCCTACCTACCTCCTGTTTCGAATGTGAACTGTCAGATTTGGAACGCAATTAAAACCTCAGAAGAACGCACCCGAAGCGCCATTTTGGTAATATTTTCGCAATTTGCTTCGAAAGATAAGAATCCAAACACTTTTCTTTCTATTAGCAGGTGATCAAAGTTCCATCACGAGGTATCGCAATTTGATATGTAAAACCTTTAAGCCTTATTAAAACCCAACGAAAGGACATCGTAATATAACCATTTACAAAAAAACAACAAAACTAATTCAATATAGTTGGGGAAGGACGTTACGTGCAATTTTCTATAGAATTAAGTGCGGATCGAGAGAATCGGCAAGCAGTGGGCTGACAACAGCCAATATATGATCGGATGATGGATACCAGAAAGGTTTCCCGAAACGTCACCCTGATGTACAGAAATTTAGTTATTAACTATCTCAATATTCACGTGATATAAGAGTAGTAATTACTAAAAGTATAATTTTATGGAAAATTAATTCAACTATTTTCTCTATAGCCTTTATAAACATTAAGAAAAGAAATCAGTTTTGAAAGCATTTTATAACTCCTTTAAGTGTACAGCTGTTATTCTTATTAGACTGTGAGTACACGCAGTCTAAACATTCAATGTAGATCTGTGTCATATGTTTTACTGTCACATCACTCTGTCCAAGTATTCAATATGTTGGCCAACATAAAGAGGATTACTCAATATCTTGGCTACAAACCAAAAGAAAGATTTAGTTCTGTTTTTTTTTTTTTTCTTTTTCTTTTTCATCGAACCTTTCTTTGGATGTATTCCAGGTTTCTTGCAGCTGAAACTTATTACGTAAGAGATTACTGATGTTCTCTTTCACTCCTGTAGTTCATTCTTACTGCAATACTTTGATAACGGGATATAAGGAACAAGTGAATACATTTTGGAGAAATCAATAACTAGAAACCATAGAAAAGAATGCTGGCATACTTGCGATATTCAGTGGCATAACTGTGAGCAGCGAAATGGCTTTAATTTCACCTACACATTTACACTTTCAAAAATTGTTCCTTGTTTTTAAAGAACTGATACCAACATTAACTCAGAACGGCATACAAAAACTTTGTACCACCTGCGCCTCAGCATCAAACATAGGGACAATCGGCAGAAGGAAGCAATCGGATGCTGAGATCGAAACAGCCATCGAAAGATAGTTGTATCAAGAGCCAAAAGAATTTTTGAAGGAAAATATAAATTAGTGAAGCATGGGGCAATGTCTATATGCTAAAGGCGACTTTTAAAAATAAACTCTTTAAAGGTCTTAAACACGTTTTAATTGAGCAACCTCAGTACTCACAGATTGTATCAGCTAACAATCCTATTTGCTGTTCTCTAACTCCATTCGTCGTCATCAGATGTTTCTTATTAAAATGTTGGTTATTGGTCAAGACCAATTCGAAAAACAAAATATGGTCGATTCTCAAGTAACTTAATAATAAACATGTATTATCTTCGAAAGCCAAAAATATGATTTTAATGAATCTTAATTTCCTAATGAATAATAAACGAATTTCCCATCTTCCAACAAGCACTCAGGAAGGTTCTAAAAATTGCATTAACTCTCCCAATTCACAAGAACCTTGCACAATGCATGAGCACCAGAGACAGCTCTCCCCTAGTTATTTCTTATGAGCTGTTTGGGATTATGAGGTCCTTATATATCCAAGATGGGCTCTCTGCTGGAGTCACCTCAGCGACAATTAAAAACACCGAATTCTAACTACACGATGAACTCGTCCAATGAACAGAACAGACACGTTTCCAACCAACACTTTCGCCAACTGTTTACTCGAAAATCGGAAAGCACAGTAGACTCAATTAAAAAAAAAAGGTAGTGGAAATGAACGAATATAAAGTGCGCACCTTTATTTATAAGAAACCCTCTTTGCCCTTTAGCGAAATGTCAAAATGGAACAGTACTCATGCTAATAGTCCTGAAGTTCACTCGCCATTCTTTACTAACCAACTAACGTTCTAACATTAATCACTACTTGTCAAAATTCTGAGAAAGACAGGTGGCTGTGGACGAGTTTCTGGGAAACTTTCACAAGCAAGTGCACACTACACAACCATCTCCATGTGCATAGGAAGCATTTCCATGCAGAATGCACTCAGCCAGAGAGAGAGAGAGCGAGAGAGATTGAAATCTTTCTCTCTCTCTCTCGCTGGCAGAGAGTATTTAAATCAATATACTCGTATATGTAGCGCGAGACCATTTCTCTATTCCTTAACATTTACATTGCGTGACTAATATCCCTGGTTTATTGATGAACAATCTGCGACTCTGAAATTTGCTGTCTTCGAAGGACTACAACACTTGCAAAGAGTGTGGGGGGGGGGGTTTCGTTATACGGTAGCCAACTGGAAAGATCTGAGTTCGATTCGTGCCTTGACCACTAGAACCTTCCAATCTCTTTTACTGGAGGCTATAATTAATTTGTCAATCTCAGGCGGAGACGTAGGATTTTGTAGAGAGATTCACTACGGTTTTTCATCCTGCAAACTTTGGAGGATGTCTTAGTTGTAGACATATTCCATAAATGAGACATAAGGCCAAGAAGATAGTCGATATTGCTGCTTATCACTTTGGGGAAATGAACTTTTGTTTCGATAAAAGCTTGTGATTTTTATATTCTTGCAAGCGATGCAAAATTAAAGTTTAGTGTAGTTTTGGCTGCAGAAAAATAATACAAGGAAGCAAGCTTATAGCAACACCCTTTAAAACAAAATGACCTGACTTTCTTCCTACTTCGTTTGCCCAACCTTTTTAATAATTTGTTAATCCTTCTTTAAATTTATTCGCAATAACCACTTTGAGGATGCCATGAGCATGTAGTCTTCTAATCCATATTTAAATCCTTGAAAACTTCAGTCAGGTCTCCGAATTCTAAACCATTCCCGGAAGAATTAGATCTGAGTATCACTGGCTGAATCCAGATTTTGCATCTCTAATCATGAGTCGGGATTTTATGAGCAGTCATTCTCAGGCATAGAACTAGAAAATACATACATTGGTTAAAAAACATACGAACCTTTATTCAGTATCGAATCGGGCCGCCTTTGTTTCGAATAACAGTAAGTTTGCGTCGCGGCAGGCATGGATTCTATAAGCTGTTTTAATGCATTTTGGTGTAATTATCTGACTTTCTTCCATTCTTCCAGCAAAATATCGCGTAGCTGCGAAAAAGTTGAAGGAAGAGCACTTCACTGCCGAAGAGCTCTCTCCAGCATATTCCATGCATTCTCAATAGGATTTAGATCACGTGCATGTGAGGGAAAGGGAAGATGGTGGAAATTCGTGTCATTCTCCGAATCATTCTTGTACAATTCTGGCATGATGCGCTGTTGCATTGACATTCATAAAGTAGCCATCACCTTCAGGAAATAAAACATTCCCCGTACCACCTCCAGATGCTTGAGTTGTCTTAAAAAGGCAAGCGGGGTCCATCCCTTCATGAAGTTCTCGCCACACTCTACCTACATCGTGATTCTTCTGTTTACATGACTTTCTCCAATTGTTCCACTGAAAGCAGATTTTTCTGTTTTTATCTGAAATAAATGGCTTCCGAATAGGCATGCGACTGCCAATAGCCAATTTTCTCAATTCTTTGCGCATGGTACGATTTGAAATAGGGCAATTCTGGACTGGGAATTGAGATATTATTTGCTGCACAGTGGATGGATGCTTTTAAGAAAAAAGTTCTTTCGTTTCTTGAATCGTGGTTCTTCCTAAATGTGCACCGACGATAAGACCTTTTTCAAAGTTTGGTAGATCATGCGTTTTCTCCATTCTGATTACTTCATTCAAACAGCTGCGCAGTCTTTATACTCAACGAGGCAACACGTCATCACCCACGTCACAGTTTTCTTTGCATATATTTGCATTTATTCAAATTTCTTGTCTGTGACTATCTTAATAACAAAGGTTCGTATTTTTTTTTTCGACTGCGTGTATTTAATTGGTATGAATCAACCAGTGCTTTTGTTGAAGAATGTTGTTCTATTCTACCGCAAGACCGGTTTAGAACTTAAACTTAAAATAAGGGGAAAAATAAAAATATAAAAAGCTTTTTAACGATATTTTTTAAACTGAACTGCTCCTCAGATGCAGTAAAGACTCGTCACACAAGTTTCTGAAGGGTATATGAAGAAACTCTTACCACAGCTGAAAGCGACCTACCTCCATATTAGTGAGTTAGTATGAATAAGAACTAGTGGGCGGGTGACAACTACACAGATTTCTTCAATTACAGACCGGTCTTTGTTCTTGAGGTCCTAGTTCAAGGTGATTATTAGAAAATTGCAATGCGCATAGTTTTACTCTCAGGTATTATAGAAAACGCAAACAATAGGCATGACTAGCCCCGATCTTTGCAGCAAAGATCGTTCTTTAATTAAATTAAATTAAAGAATATCATAGCTTAAGAAATCAAGAATGTAAAAAGAATGTACAAATATCATTAAAGTGAAAATATACAGTTATATTACGTTGTGTTGTGAATCTATATCAAAGTTTCATACTGAAGTATTAGCTGAAGCTTTAATAATCTTGTTATAAAGGCTTCAAAAATTACACACACACGCAAACTCACAGAAAATTTTAATTGGCTAGGAGTGTTCAAGAGTAAGGGGGTTTCCCTTGCAGCCATTCACTGTTTATTTTGTTCATTTTTTGGCTCTTTTGTTTTAGGGTTTTAGGAGCGTCAGCAACTAAAAATCCGAGTTTCCGAGAGAAAAAACCATTCCACCCTCCCCGAGACCGACTAACCCAGCCCGTTGTGGAAAAGGCCCATAAAAATTCCTCCCGTCAACGACGCGACTCGAACTCAAGTCTTTTCCACCTGGTGTTGGGAGGATGGCGATTCTACCAACTCTGCTACCCACAAGGGCAGTTATTCTGTAAAGTATACCTTAACTTTTGTCCACCAGTATATAGCTGGTTCTGCACTAATGGAATGAAATTTTATAAAGAAGAGTCGAGTCATTAATATAGCCTCTGTTTCTTTTTTTTTAGGGCGTACTACTTCCTATTATATATATATATATATATGTAATAGGAAGTAGAGCGCCTTACAGTTTGATATTTTTTGCATAGTAAGATGTCAAGTGTTCACCATTTTTTCCAGAAGTTAAGTTTATCTTTCTTGTTTCCCTAATGGGTTAAAAGGATTTTGTTTTGTCCTTACGTTCTTTTAAACCACAACACCTTTTTTTTAGATTCTCCAACTCGAATCTAGTTTCTTTAATCTTTCATAGCAAATTAGCAGTTCAGTTTCATTAATCAATATTGCTATCTCTAAATACTCTTCGGTAATTTCTTTACACCTTCAGGCGACTTTCGAACTTAAATTTTAAGAATAAACATTCTTTCCTCTTTTTATGCTGGATAATAGAAAGGCTAGTCAGTCGAATAATAGCCATCGGCAACCATAAAACAGTGGCAACTAAAGCGGTACGCACAACTTGTCGTACCTTGTCACTGATGGGGTTAAGCAGCCGATGACTGAATTGGATCCCACTTCTGTCAGGGAAAAACAAGAAGGTACACTTACAATAAGCTCAGGACCATTAATACTGGAAAATTGGAAAGCTTTGCCTAATCTGGCGAATCCTGATTCCTGCTGGATCATGCTGATGGGAGATCCAGAAAATGGCGAACACAACAGCATGAGTCCATGGACCCATCCTGACAGGTATCAATAATGCAGGCCGATGGTGTACGGGCATGTTTTCGTGGTGCACACTGGGAATTTTGATACTGGTGGAACGACATTTGGTTGCTACAAGTTATCTGGAAAATGTCTCTAACCAAGCGCATCTCTTCATCGCTGCAATGTATCCATCCTGAGAATCGGTTCTTCGAAGAGGTTAATGCGCCAGGTTACACGGCCAGAACTGTACAAAATTTCCATGAGCATGGAAGTAAATTCGGTCTACTGCAATGACTTTCCTAGTCACAGAATCTCAATCTAACTGAGCACTTGTGGAATGAGGTGGAACATGCTCTTCACAGTAGAAATCCACAAATATCCAATTTGCAACAGTACGTAACTGAGTCAAACTGGACCAACATCCCTGTGACGGCACGCCTCCAACACCTCGTCGAATCCATACCACAACGAATCCAGGTTGTTCTGAGGGCGGACATACTCACTGTTCGGTAAATACCTGATAAAGAGGCCACTCATCGTATATGAGTACCTTGAAAATCGTTAAATAGGTCTATAAATCAACGATTCACGAATTAGGGTCAATAGAAGGATTCTCAGGCATCCCGGAGCAAAATATATAGTGGAATTTAACGGTTAGGTACATCATAACTTTGAAAAAGCAATTTTACTGTTCCTACTGACTGACTGTTTTTCTTTTATTACTGACGAGGGGGGTACATCATTTGGGATGAACCCGGGTCTCACACTGAAAAGAACCCGAAACCTCCAACAAAGAGGGGGTTTGCTCAACCCAGGCAAGGAGAACTCCTTATTGCTGTCGCCTTTCCTAACAATAATTTTCGCAGTTGTGCTTCCTGAACTCTAGGACTGTCCCTAATTACTGTACATCAATCACTTTATTGTTTTTATATGGAACTGAAGAATGTATTGTAATATGTCATTTGCAAACACTGTGGTTTAAATCTGAGAAAAACAAAAAATAAATGATTTAGTTTATTGTCCTAAAATCTTTGTAGGAGAGGAATTGATGACTCCTAGATAGAAAAAGACTAGTGATAACTAAAACTTCGAGAACTCATAGGTGATGCCACTTTTGTTTCTGTTAATAACGATTTGAATTTCATTACAACAAAGGCGATTGGTATTGGTGTTAACGTCCCTCAAGAGGGCGACCATAACCGAAAGTGTATTATATCTGTAGAAGCATGTGTTCGCAGGCCGATTTGCAGGTTGTGCGGGCTGTAAAACACGGGAGGGAATAGGATGAGTGCATTTGCTACTTACTAAGGTTCCTTCAGTTTTGTTTAACCTTTGCGCCGAGGAAACTAAAGTCATCAGTAGATAGTGCCTGTAAATTGAATTCTTCAATAGTCATTTGCCTGTCTGCTGGATGAAAAACTCAGAACTTTCTTGAGGGCAAGTTTCCTTAAGGCGACAGGTACAAAGGATCATACTTATTTTCACTCCTCGAGCTGAACACTATGGATATGACTCTCTGTGGTGATATTGGCTGGTTTATTATGGTGATTTTAGCAATTAGAATGGAAATGGAATGATTTCCATTCCTTAATTGATGCTTCTGAACTGCAATTGGGTAGAAAGGTTGGTATAAAGAGCTTCTTTGAAGTGCTCTTCGATATAGGAAAATAGTTCACTTATCATTTCCATTTGCTGTCAGGGTGTACTGAGTTAGTCAACGCACATTATTCCACAATGTCTATGGTCCATCTTTATACTCCCTTTCTTGTAATGTTCCGACAAAACCACCAAGTCAGACGAGTTTACAATAAATCTTGAATACAATCATTAATTGTATTTAGAAGTCATGGGCTTCGACCACAGTCCACTCAAAGAGCATATGCCACTGCACTCTAGCTCCTGACCACTCGGCTTCGCGTGAAAATCTATAGGGTGCTATCACGCCCACATATGTGCAGAGCTGGGCCTCGGCACAGGATCCGTGACAGTCGGTTGACAGCACAATCGGTTGGCATTATCCATCTCATTTTACCTCAAATTTCGAGGATATTGGAGCTAATAAGTTCGAGGGCGCCCGATACATGGTATGTGATCATTAAAAAATATAATTAAATAAAGAAAATACTATTACATTAAGTGATTTTTGGATTAAAATTTATAATTAGCAAAGACAACGACCCATCTTAGTGGACACTACTTTTTTTAATGAAAACATCAAACACGAAAGGTATTAGAACCTACAGTACTCCATGCATGTGATGAAGGCTGAAAAGACAAATGACTTGAATTTCTGTAGCATATAGTTTTTAGGGAATACATGTGAAGGAAAGTTGTTCCAGAAAACAAAACAATTAAAAGGAATAAACAAGGAAGTGAGAAAAGTTGGTTCTATGAGTTTAGAGTTGGACAGTAAATGCATGTTGGCACATATTCCGACTAGTTTAGAAGAGAGTAGGAGAATTACAGATGCCAATGCACACCGAAGTATCTACAGAAGAGGCCTGTAGAAGAAACTGAATCTATGAGCCAGTGAGTGGAGAGACTGTAAGGGGCAGGTCGTTAATTAACCTGAATTCCTTTTTTTGAATGAAGACTGAGAGAAGATTAGGAGTGCCACTCCAGGTGGAACAATATTCCATAGTAGGGTGGATTTTAAATTTGTACAGAATAATTTAGTTGCGTAGAATAAAAGTAACGCAGAGAGTGAAAAAAAGTTTTGGTTTGTTTTTTTTTTAATGCAGAAGAAGCAATATTTGTGAGTTTATGTCAAGAGAGATTACAAGTCAGGGTCCTTAATAGAGGTCTTGTGTAAAAACGTGAGTGTAATCGACGATGAGCCTAGGAGCAGTCGAATTTTTTGCAAGAAATAAGACAGGACTGATTTAAAGTTAACTAAGTTTTCTTCGCCCTATTGGAGACTATGGTTTTCAGTCAGTGGAAAAAGGTAATTACTATACAGGAAGAAAAGAATGGGAGTAAGAATTAAACCTTCCGGAACACAAGCATTAGAGGAGAAGTTAGAAGACTGAGAGTTATCTACAACCTGCAGTGAGCGGTCAAAGAGAAAACTGGCTGTTCAATTGCAAAAAAGAGATGGAAATACATAAGATTGGAGCTTTGTTAGAAGACCTTTATGATAAACACTCAAAAAATCTGAAATGTCAAGAGCAACTGCCTGAGTTTCACCAAACTTTTCCATGGAGTTTGTCCAAAGGTGAATAACAAAAGCCAATATATCCACACTAGACACTGGCGGAATGCCTAATGTCGTTCATTGATCAGATGGTAAGTTTTACGATAGTTTATGAGCTGGCGATTGATGTGTTTCTAGGTTACTTTTGGAAAGAGTAGACGTAACTGTAATTGGATGATAACTGGATGGAATGGAGATGAATGGTGGTTGAAGCAACCCATAACTGAAATTCTCTCAGAAAAAAGTAAGTGGAGCTTGGTAGACTCTAGGTGGAAATGAATGTCACTGAGATTAGAACTGAGGCCAACTATAATTGTATAATGAATGAGGAAGATTTTGGATGGGTTAAATCTTTATGAAGATAAGTTTATTTTATTTGTTACTACTTCTTTTCTAACGATGAAAACGACCCTTTTGCTCTTAATATAGCAAAATCTTTAATAAATCAATAATTTAATACTCGATGCCAAAACACCTGTTAAATATTCAGATATTGCGTGCTTTTCTTGCACAGAATATATCCCAAGCAATGGCTATGATAAAACATCATGAGGCCGTAAAGGGCCTCATGAAGTTTTCTTAAGATAGCTTAAGAAAGGTTTTCTTAGGATCGCTTAAGAAATTCTGCCAAGAAATACACAAATACAATTTACAAGGATTTTTTCTTTTAGCTAACTCCTGTTTAATTATAAATTCCTCTACCGTCCGGAATATATTTTTAAAAGTTTTCCGATTAAAAGTTGTCGACTAATTATCAGGTGGGATGCATTTAACGAGGATGCCGTCACCCAACTGTCAATAATCGATGCCATAAAAGACACCCTAGGACAGCCCTGTGGCGGTCCAGGCATGTCTCCTAACCACTTTACTGAATTTACGTTTCGTCAACGAAGCATAAATTCAACGCAGAACTCCATACTAGCTAATGAATGCAGTACATGTTTTTATTAGAATAACTTTAAGAAGTGAGGCCTTCGTAGCTGAGTGGCCAGGAGTGGGAGGGAAATAGCACACGTTCTTTGAATAGGCCAGGTTTCAATCTCCTCACTTCTAATTATGGTCGATCTGCCAACCCGAAGTGGATCAGCATGGCAGATTATGGTTCAGTTCCCTCAACATGACTTGTTGAGAAGGCCTCCATCCTGCAGTGAATTGACAACGACTGCAGATTTATTTTATTCATTTTAATCTTAAGAAGTATACTAAAAATAAAATGCATACATAGTTATCGATATTTACTTGCCTGTGGTTGGAGGCTTGTTTCAGTTTTCCTTTTAAGATATAAAGTGACATTATAGTCTGGCAATTCCAACTTGTTTATGATTGTAATCGTTGCTAATTGTGCAATACCTGGAATCTATGTGGAACTATATCTATATCTATATCCCCGATTGCTCATCCAACTCACATTGCTCCTATAAGTGCCCAAACTATATAATGAAATGCTTCAATGTGGAGTTCTAACTGCAATCTTAGTCAACACACCAATGTATACACTGTACAGTGTATACATCGCTTAATGACAGGGTTGTATCTGTAAAAACGAATCGCTAAGCGAAATGTCTTTAACTGAATCGCCATTTTCCATAAAATCCCATGTTATAATAATCCTTACAATAAATTTCAAATATATTAATTATTAGAGCATAATACATTAATAGTGAAAGAAGACTTACCTATTTTGCATAAAAACGCAATAAGAACAGCTTAGCTATATAAGAGAAAGCTAAAATTCATGGACCGTTGGTTTATTTAACGTGGAGCCTGCTCCATTAGGCAATATAACCATAGAATGAAAGGAAAATTGTAGAATAAAAAGGAATGGACACTTTTGTTTTTCTTATCTTTGTCAATCAAAGACAATGAAGCTTCTCCTTTTGTAGGTGTAGTTGGCTACGGTCATTTAAATTATGGACTTTATTGACATTTATGTGCCCTTCTCTTTGTACAGTAGCTGGTAAAAAAAATATTCCCATGCTTTTGATATCCATGTGAACTACGTCATCTGCAATGACCATCTCAGCAAAGATGGTCATTGCAGCTTCTAATTGAGTAAAAGCTTGTGACATGGCTTCGGTTGTTACTACTTTTTGTGGTTATTAGCATTTTAGCATCAGCCAGTTTTTCAGTTTCCACTACATGTCTTGATATATACCGAGCTGCCTTCCAAAGTAATTTTGGATACAATCAGGCTATAGTTTTCTCGTCTTAATTTCCTTCCACGCTGCCTCTTCCTTTCGTGATCGTTTTGGACCCATTTTAAATGAGTCTATTAAAGCGAAATCAATAGGTGAATCAAGTAAAGCGTATATTACCTTTTACTTACTAAATGCTCTGCTTGAAGTACTGCAATGAGGCGAAGGATATCGCAAACCGAACAATGGTGGTAATTTCCAAGTGTTGTTATAATAAAATATCTTAAAGCGAGGTGTGCCTGTGCTTTATTTTCTTTTGCTTTATTTTAAAATATCACTTTTTATTACCGGAAAATTTATCACCGATTATAATTTTATATCACAAATTGTTGAAAAGAGATCATACTCCTTCAGAAGTAAATAACGATGTTCACATTTTTGGACTCTTCTAAGCCAGTGTGATAGCACATCAGATATAATCACTGTCCTTTCCTCCCTGGGTGGGAAAGGTCTAGGTTTGAATCCCGTCAACAACGCAAAGAACTTTTATGAGCTTTTTTCACAACGTTGTTGAATTAAGTCAGTCTCAGGCGAGGATCTCGTGGTTTTTTTCTCCTGAAAACTCAGGTTTTACGTTCAGCAAACAAGAAATATAAAATACCCACTATCTAACGCCGCATAGCCTTAGTTACTCTGGCGGTTAACAAAAACAAACGACTCGTCTACAGATATCCAATTTCTCTTTAAGGTTAACACAAAACGACCAAGGGGGGAAAATGTTCTTCGTGTACAGTAATTGCTAACTACCGGTTCACCATGCCTCAAGGAACATACACTTTCCAGGATGTGTCAAAAGTTTCAGCCCGAGAAGGGTTATATCAAGGACCATGTCAAGATTTAAGCGGCCAGATGAAAACAAGAAAATGCACCTTACTACACGAAAAGTGCCTCAGAAACGTTGTATTTATTTTATCACCGCCCCACTACATGAAGGTTTCCATTAATACTATTCATTTTGCAGCCCCTGAAAGATACCGGCGGAAGCTGTTTCATTCATCTTTTTCATTTATTGAGTAAAGCGGTCCCTGGCCAAACACTCTGACAAATCCGCTATACACATTATAGATATGGTACAATATACAATTATTGACAATCTTATACACATAAATACATTGCACAACATCAATGAAATTATAGTACGACATGACAAACCAACTATACTTTGCAATGTCATCCAACTCAACTACAGCACAACAAGCTGGACAAGCAGGACAAACAGAATACTGAAGGTACTTCGACAGCTGCACAGCAAGGCAACACGTTCTTCTGATTGCACTGTAGCATAAGAAGTTATATGATTACTGACGACGAATTAAGTATACTTCGCAATGTTCATTCCGAAAGTAGCCACAACAGAATGAGCCACAGAAGCAGGATAAATAAAATACAAAAGTCATTTCAATAGCTGGGCAGCACAAGGAACTGCTCAACAACAGTTACAGCAGCACGAACAGTATGTGTATAATCAAGTTGAGTCCAATTATAGCAAAACTACAGCACCACTAACTGTAAATTTAAAACTAAATAAATTCAAACGCAGCACAATAAGCGGCATAAATACAATTGAGGAGATTAGTCTATTAGAAGCACAGCATAAGGAACTGCACAACTGCACAGAATCAAAATGCAAAAAGTCAACATCAAAGTAGGGATTCAAACATATTCAGTTAAAAGCAGCCATTCAGTATAATCAAACAATAACAGTAGTTACAACAGAAACTGCTGCCTAAGAAACATTGTCCACAGATGAGCATCACATTCGAAAGACTGATCATTCCATTGCTATAACACATTGCAGGAACCCACAGCAATCTCCAAAAAAAGATAAACAGTCCAAGGAACAACAATCCGCCACCAGTCAGAGAGCTCAAAAGAAATTACCCATAATTTAATTTTGCTAATTAATTACCCATAATTAATTAGCAAAACCAAGCTGAAAAAAGGCAGTATTGCAGTATCAAACCCACGAAAAATTGTAATTAAGACTTCTTGTCAACAGTGTTGGCAGGAGCAGAAGTGGACACCCACCCATGAAGGAAACAGAGTGCCAACATCTTGTTCACTTCTGCAAAGAAATTTCTCTGTTCCACGTAAATAAAAGGGTACAGTCCACCAATACATCCATTATGTAATCTTAACTCTTCCAACTGCAAAAGAATATGCCTTCTTGCGAAAACTGAATTTGCAAAATTTTGAAAGGCAATAAAATTTTCTCTTGTTTTAATAAACAACGGTTCAACCCCATCTATCAAACAAGTAACAAAGGTGGTAGATGACTTTAAAGGTGGTAGATGACTTTCATCAACCGGTGAAATACCACCACTTTGCTTATTGGAGGCTTGAAGTGGTGAAACCCATGTTTAGTCTCTAGAGCAAAGTTTCCGGCATCCCCTTACCCCATACTTCTCCTTCAACCCATGCACTGTACTAAGTGCTATAGGTTTTGATGCCTTTCGTGTTTGGGGTTTTCATAAAAAAAAAAAAAAAAAAAACATTAACAACTTTATTTAGTAATTCCAAACGTAAACAGCATATTCCAAACAGATAAAAACAACATGTTCCCCTGTTTCTAGATCACCACACGCACAGTTGCATCTTTCTACGATTCCAAGACTATGCAGCTTAGCAAAAAACGATCCTTGGTCTGTTAATAAGAATGTACAAAGTAGATTAGGTACCTACCAGAGTGGGTTTCATCCAGATTTCCAACCCGATTACTTTAAAATGTTCAGGTCATTTAGCCTAGTGCTACTACGTACCTTATATAATTTTTGTTGCTAGCCTCTCTTCGGATTCTTTTAATGAAGCAAACTTTCTTAGCCGCATGTTACTGACGAATAAGACTAATCAGCATGCATGATATTAGAAAAATCCTCGCTTCATTTGTCCAATCGCAATCCAGCATTAATGTTTGGTATGGTATGGTAGCAGCCTCCATCTCTTGTGGAATACCTATATGTACTAACTGCTGACAGATAAAGTTCAGTTCCTTGGGAAGGCGATTAACTCATTCTCTATCGCATGCCACTTATTTTGCAACTACAGATGCGGTACAAGCAAGACGAATCACATGTACATTACGAGAGAAGCAAGGGCTTGGTTAAATAAAAATTCCCTCAGAGATGGACTGGTCGTGAAGTCCAGTTATCTTCCACCATCTGACCTAAGGTATATTTTTACTTGTGGGAATACTTAAATGGACTGGTATGCAAAGCTAAAGTATTGATTTAAGAGCAGTTTCATTAGTATTCAGCACGCTGCTGAAATGGCACGCCACACCCCACAACGGTTGCAAAATGTGTAGTAATCTATGAAGCATGAATCCAGACTGAAAACAAGACTTCAAGCACTTGCAATTTTTGTGTAAAAAAATTAATACAGAAATATACTTAAATGACAAATGGAATGCTTTTTGGGCGCTTCTTATTTGACTTGAAAATTTTCAAGCAGCTTTAACAAAGAAGAAAGTACTTTGTAATCAGTGTTCGTAAAACGTTTCTTCTTCTTTATTATCAATCCTCTAACACGCTCCCAAAGTTTGGTACAAGAGTTTTGAATCTAAACATGCAAGAGATGAAAGAATAAATCCAAAATATGTGTAAATTCAAAGATGAGTATAATAACAGCAGAAGTAACGACTGTAAAATCAGCGCATGGTTTAAAAGAGCCATAAGAAACAGAGCAGATGGTAAGCTACAAACAACCCACACCTATCCAGGAACCCATCATCACCTGATTACTCAGAGTAATGCATTCCTTGCGCAACGCGATGTTGAACGGAACGTAGAGAAGTAATTACAGAAACAGAGCACGTCACATCACTGGAGTTGAATAATATATTGTTAGACAGAGCAGAAGGCAGTTTCACTGTAGCAGCAATGCCATTCGAAGCGTATGTAGATGACTTTCTTTAGAGAAAAAACATGTTTATTTTGGAACGTTACCTTCTAATATAAATCATTTCTGCAATATCAAGAAACTGAATGTATATTTATCACCGAATGTTTCTTAATATCACAAAAATGATTTGTAAATTAAGCTGTTACCGAATATGCATTTTAATTGGTTTATGGTGAAATTGGGTTGCAATTAACTGGATTATCCCAAGGCATGTTGCATTTTAATTGGATAATTCTATATTAGTGAAGACAAAAGTAAGGGTTGTCTAGCTGAAGACCTAACTCCCTTTAAAGTTATAGGAATTTGCAAGTAAACTTTATTGTGGTCTGCTGATGCGTAACAAGAAAAGCAGAACTGTCAAGAAGATAAAGTAATAAACTGGCGATACCAGGATGCATTTCAAGTTTAACTTCCAACTAAGCTGTTACTTGGAGTAACTCTTAACTCAATTGCGTAACCCATCGTAAAAATATGTCTTCACATATCCTTATCACTTTTGTTAGTAATCGCTTCACAGATTGATCTTTACAACAAACGTTTTTATGCAAATTAAGGTATGGATTCGATTTAAATTAATATAGTTAACACATAAAAATTAAAGACGTAGCTGCTGATATTTTCACAGAAGTTTAGATACCTTAAGACAACTTTTTAAGCTCCAAAATATACCTCATAAAAATTTAAAATATATATATACTTTGTAGTTGGAAATGTCATCAGTTAAGACACCATGGATTAGGATCAAATTACGAAGTCCTATGGATATTAACATCCACAAGATATAGTTTACGATTTAAATGTTCTCAGAGGTCATATCAAATATATTTTGGGATATACGGTGTTTACAGGCTCTCGGAACGTTCCGCAGAGCCAAAAGGGTGGTGGTGGTAGCTATAAAGATAAACAATAACAGTTATTTGGATACTAAACGGTTGTCAGGTTGGAAGAGTTATATAGTTACTGCATCAGGCTAAAGTTTAAGAAAATCCCAGCTAAACACTCATAGATATAAATATTACAAGTAGCGTGTTATATAAAATCTAGCTTGGAAGCTATACGTACGTTTCAATGAGGAGAAAAAAGGCGATTGTGAACTATACTTACAAGTAAATGAACTGTATCCATATACAATATCTCATTCACTTTCGTTGGGTGAATGATAACTTAAAGCTATCATTTTTAAAGTTGAAAAATTCGACGGAAAACTGAAGAGGAGAGGGAGGAAAAAGGCACACGACAAGAAGAAAATACGTAAAGAAGGAAAATTACCAAGGAACAGTAGTATCGTGCAAAGAGCACGACTAATCCAATCCATCTCACTCCACACATGTGAGCACTATACAAACACATCTGTTCTAAAGGGCCACACAGGAAATGATCGAAGATGTGAAGTTAACAGTAGCTGATGGGCCAATCTCACGAATGAACACTTCTCCCCTGATGACGTAGTATGAAAGTTTTGTTCAACTGTCGCACTGCACCTTTCCTCGTCTAGTTTCACAATCCATGCAATGGCATTTCCTCAAAGGATTGAAAGCGGCGACGAGAAACATTAAGCGTTGACGATAGGGGAGCCACATGCACATTTAGAACCAATGTCACTTGCCTACTGACCGAGACGGAATCGGTATGACGTAATCCTACCAAAGTCGGAAGACAGACACTAAGACTAGAAGGGGTGGAGGCCCATTAGTCAAACCATCAACATATATATTTTTTTCTAAATTATTTTTTGCTTAAAAATCAATGACATGCAGTAATTCGTGAAGTTGGCACCATGATTGAGATGGTTTTTTTTCTTTTTTTTTTAATTAGACAAAGCAACGATCAAATAATTTTTCAATTAACAGTTGATAGTCTCCATATTCCATACGTTCCAATTCTTGCTTATTAAACCAAAATCGGTCACTTTCCATTTTCCAAACGAACGAATTTTCCAAACGAACGAAATATACATTTTTCTTTTAATAATCACATTTTTCACTGCACATTTCAAACAAGCCAACAGATAATCTTCGTTTGAAAATCAACAGAACTCTGAAGCCAAAAGATCACGCAGATTAATAAGATAAAGAAAAAACGGAGATTATAATCGGTGCCGAAAAAATGACAATCCGCTTGCTGGGAAGATGACGAAATAATGAAGCTCTGTTTCGTTACAATGTACGGGTTTGAAAATAAAGTCCAAAACGGAATAACAAAGCTTAGTACGAAATGACGCAACAATGTTATAAACACGCCATCTCCTGGCTTTGATGCGCATGAGCAGTTGCAGTTCTCCTAGCTGCCGCATAGAGCATAAGTTTGGCCAAGTTGCGAGTGCCAATCAATATAGAAGACGCGAGTTGCTAACGGCGGTGCAATGCGGCGGGAGTTTTCCAGAACTAACGTGAGTCAGACGATTAGCAGAAAGTCATATGACCCATCCAGAAGAATCATCACGGTAGATGAAACTTCCCAAGAAAACATTTATAGCTAGAAAGTTCACAGGTTCATTTGCAGAAGATTCGTGGACATGCAAAAGACCGTGCTATCTGATGGAACGGTTTGCAACAATTAGTGCGCAGAGAGGATGCGCTTGAAACGATTTTTATTAAGAAATCAAATCATTTATAGGGAAACATCTTTAAGTAACGTGCTAGAGGTTCGTTTTACAAGTTTTGCTCAGAATTTTTCAGGTTAAAATGCCACAGACGGAGATGCGTTGAATGTCAATCTCTTTTACTGCTTTCGTAATTCACCTTGACCTCCATTCCGCAAAATGAACAGAAGCTGACAGGTGCTGCCTTCTACGGCCATTCTAAACAATCGAAAATTTACATCTTCGTTTTATTTTATTTTTGTTTCTTTTGTTTTTTGTTGTTGTTGCTCTTTCTTTGTGTATATTATGAGAAACAAAAATAGGATATATTTCGTATTACTTTAAAATGATATTATAAACTAGAAAACCAACTTCGTTCTCGGTAACATCAGGGCCGGCACGAAGCGTGGATGATTTTCATCATCGGCTCTTTATTAGGGGCAAGTTAAAATATACATATTTTTTAAAAGAAATTGAGAGGTAACGAATTTTCTTACCCAATCTTGTCACACACTCCCTACTTCATTAAAAATTAGCACAGCAGAATTAAAATGTGGATTATACTCACATTCTACCTTTACATTACTATATTTTGTTTAAAAGACTTTACTGACTTTGTATGGAAACTAGATCAGGATTTATGCGTTGGCAACTACCTGTAGAGCCAAAAAGTAAAGGCGCCATTATTATAAGTGGTGCTTTCACGTAAATACTTTATTCTAGTCGTTTTTTGTTCTACGATTTTGTAAATCCGTTTCTAAATTTGCCAAAATCTTATCTTATCTTATGTTATCTTAATGCCAAAATCTTAATCTTAAATTTCATCCTAATTCAAATTGCATGATGGGAGCCTATCTGCAGAAACAAAAAATAAACAAATAAACTAATAATAATAATAAAATAAATACGTAATAATAATAATAATAATAAATAATTACCGTATTTTCCGTCTTATAAGAAGCATCCATAATTTAGAAAAATTCATATACAAAAATATTATTCTAATTGATATTTAAAGAACAATAAAAAAGTTTTTCTTCAAAACCAGAAAATCCATCACTGCTATCATCCTCTTCATAATCATCATCACACTCCTTATCCTAACAGTCACTGCAGTTGTCTGATAGCGAACTGTCATTCTCAATATCATAATGTTTCGGTCTTTACTGGATCCCAAGGTTTTTTAACCATTGGTACAACTTAAAAATTGTTGGTCTCTTCATAGTAGGTGTTAAGTTCTGTTGTTATGCCTTCATACATTTATTCCATTCTTTTTTCATGAAAGCTTTAAAAGGCTTTTTAATAAAAACATCGAGTAGTTGTAATTGACCAGTAAGTCCATTTGGAATTACAGCAAGTCGTGTTTTTAATTTTTCACCCTCCTCTGTTTTATGTGCACGAAATTGATCCCATACCAATAGGGCAGGTTTCTTAAGAAGGCCACCAGGAAGCCGTGACCACACATTTTCCAGCCACAGTTTGGTTCCATCTTGATCCATCCACCCCTAGAATGAATATAGAGAAAAATACATGGTGGGATTGTTTCCTTTGGCAGAGTTTTTCTTGAATAAGAGGAGAGGTGGAAGTTTCATTCCATCAGAACAAGAAGCCAAAATAGTACTGTAGTGTGTCTTCTCGTGGCCTGATGTCCTCACAGTTACTGATTTTGTACCTTTAACATTTACCTACTATTTGAGGGTACATTAAATGTACTTCATCCATATTAACAATCTGGCCAAGCTTGTAGTTTGTGTGCTTCCTAGCATTAATTATAAATCTGTGAAATTCCAGGATTTGGTTTTCATATTGTTTAGTCATTTTCTTAGCTATCCTTGTTCGTGTCCTCACAGCTAAGCCGTTACGCTTCATAAATCTATAACAACAGCTTGTTGCGTCAACAAAATGATCAACTCCCTTTGCTTCAAAAATAATTGTCTTTGTTCGCACAGACAGGGCACAGTTCCTTTCCTCTATTATTCACCGATTCAGTTCTTTCTCAAGTCCAGCCATTTTGCTGTTTGTGATGAAGGTAATGCTTGTTTATGATTGCCATACTGAGTTTATCATCTCTTATTTCCGCCACTCCGGGATCATCTTCTCTGTTGGTGGTGGCTCGAAATGTCTTTCGAAGTTCTGTTTACACGTTCCTTTGCGTAACTGATGATTTGTAATTTGTAATCAACTGTGTAAGCAAGACTTTTCTTTGTTGATGCCATCGTAATAGAGTATTAGTACTGTAATCTGATATTTACGGTTAAAGTTGAATAACTGTGCGCATACGCAGTGACTACTCTATGAAAACTTCCATGACAGCTACACCACAAATATTCAATACGGTATCTTAACAGCTACAGCAAGGTTTTATCCCTCCAAATGTCAGATTTACTGGTAATTTATTCATTTAATATCGAAAAAGGTTTCATAAAATTATCTGTATACTGGTAAAAATATATATTTTTTAAAATTAAAATCCCTAAAACGAACGGTATTAGAATCTATATTACTTTTCACTGTGAGTGAGTGAGTTGAAGGTTGGAAGAAACGAAAGAAGATACTTGTTGACATTACACTTGAATTTCTGTATATTATAATTTTTGGGAAATGAGGATGAAGGGAGGTTGTTCCAGAAAAAGGACGTTGAAGAATAACTGAGGAAGTAGAAAAGCTGAGTCTGTGAGTTTGACGTTGGACAGTAAAAGGAAGATGACTGGTAGCGGCACGTGTTCGGACTGGTGTGGAAGAGAGAGGAGGAATTATTTCCCAATTCAGAAGAACAGTGCCTATCTATAGAAAGTATCTATAGAAAAAGCATGCAGAAATAACAGGACGCCTGTGAGACAGAGAATCGAGAGACTGTAAGAGATAGGTCATTAATTAATCCTAATTGCCCCTCTTCTGAATGGAGGCTAGAAGCTTGAGAGAGATTATTATGGGAAACCGCTCCAGATTTAGGAACAATATTCCATGATAGGGCGGATTGGCTGTATAGAATGAGTAGCTGTATAGAAGGAAAATAAAACCCAATTTTTAGATGTAATGAACGCAGCATCTGTGATGTGCTTATGCCAACAGAGAGATCAAAAGTCAGAGTAATCCCTAATAGAGATATGTGATCTTGTCAGAAATCTGAGTGTCATCAAACATAAGCATAGGACCAGAAGAATCCTTTTTTTTTTGGGATATAAGAAAGGATTGAAATTAACCAAGTTATCTTTGTTCCACTGGAGAATTACCGGGAGATCAGCATTTAACGAATTGCTAGTAGATATTCGAGAAGTTCCAGCTATTTGTGCATGGCAATGTTTCTCAAACTGGAAGATGGAATGCAATGTGCTATCGTCAGCTAGCATTTCTAGTCAATAGAAGGTCATTAATATACAAGACGAAAAGAGTGGGAGGAAGAAACTGAACCTTGGGGAACGCTAGCATCAGTGGAGAAGTTTCAAGTTAGGGAACCGTCTACAATCATCCTCAGTGAGCGGTCAGAGAGAAAACTGGTTATCCAATTACAGAAAACCTTCGGAAATCCATAAAATGAAAGAGTAGTTAGAACACCTTTATACCAAACACGATCGAAAGCCTTCGAAATGTCAAGAGCAACTACTTGAGATTCCCCAAACTTCTCAACTAAATTTTTCTATAGATGGGTAATATAAGCCAGTGAATCAATACTAACGGAATCCCTACTGGCGAAAAGTGATCAGCTGGAAGGGTTCTAGACAGTTTAGGAGTTGGTGGTTAATGTATTTCTCCATTATTTTAAAAATAGCAGAAGTTCAATGAGAAGATAATTGGATGGGAGGGATTTATCACCCTTTTTAGGAACTGGCTGGATATGAGAAAATTTCCAAGCAAAAATAAAATCACCAGAAGAATAAGAAAGTGTAAAGATGCAATACAGAACAGTTGTAAGCTCAAGAACACAAGTTTTGAGAACAATAAAAATAAATAATATAGCGGCCATCTTCTGCAATGACTAAAAAACTTACGAAAAGTGCTCATTCTGTAGTCCACCAGTCAACGACAGGCCCCCCCTCTAATCTAACGAAGAATTAAAATGGGGAAATAATGAAATATTTTAGATTGTACATTATTAAATGAAACCACCAGTTCGTTGGCAGAGAAACTCAGAATTATAATAAATAATTATCCATTTAATGATTGCATCCTTATTACCATTATACAGTTTACCATATGGTAAATAATTACAATTTATTAGACTCAAAAGTTGTAATTTCCATAAGACATGCATTTTAATTCTCAACTGATATTGCGCACACGGACACCAAAAGTTATTATGAGTATGTGAGTCTGTCTTTTATCTCCCTCCCTTTCCCATGTGTGTCAACCCAGTAGTTTAATATTATGGTCCATTAAATACTGAAATGAATATCTGATACATGTATTTATGCAAACATATAAGCACCTGCAAAATATGATAACAAAACAGAATAATATCTACCAACCACATAAAGACCAAAACAACATCATATTGTGAAGAAGTAATGTTTATAAACACTCAATCCCCTTCTAGGTCGCATCTATAACCAGCTGTCCACCAAAATGAGATTGGGGAAATACTCTTATCAAAGTACGCAATTTGAATTTTATCAATTTGCCTCGACAGCAGGAATACGCATATTATCCATCCTTAGCTGACCTCGCTTTTTTATCGGACTCTTGGTAATAGCAACTATGCTATCACACATGTCACTATCTCAGCGAAATCCTCACAAGAAAGCTAATCCCTTTATTCCTACGAACCCTCCGATTCTTGGACATATTATTGGACAGCTTTCTCCTAACGCAATTATCAGTTGTGCTACGT
Organism: Mastigoproctus giganteus; assembly: GCF_048544385.1. NCBI lineage: Eukaryota > Metazoa > Arthropoda > Arachnida > Uropygi > Thelyphonidae > Mastigoproctus > Mastigoproctus giganteus. The sequence goes on from NC_143583.1 coordinate 23,373,340, forward strand.
TCGCTGGGTGCCATTACAAGAGCACGTATGTAAGCACCACCCCCAGTGTATTAAAGGTCACATTATTAAGAATCAACCGTGTCTTATAACCTAATACCGTGATGACGTCAGAAGGATCATGAACACGTGCTTTAGCGATGTGCAGCGAAGAGCAAATGTAGTTTCCGGCTTGTTGTTTGAGACGACCAGCACTAACTTGCACAACACGCACCAGAAAGATGACCCTTCATAACTAAAATATTCCTGTAGCTTCAAGCGTTTCCATAAATCGTAAGCGCATGATTTAGACAACAGTTAGAAGGTTTCAATATGTATTTATATTTATAGGATCATAAAGTCTTGTTTAGGGCAGATTGTCCTGACAGTGGGGACGTGACACTGGCAAGCATGTTGACACTGAAAAGCACTCGCTCGCTCTGAAAGGTCACATTATATATAACAGAAACAGTCACTTACATAAATAGAAATATTGTGTACGCCTGATGTTTACAAACCAGTTTTGTTCATTGTTTGATTTTTTACCAAAGTAACTATGGATACGAGGCACCAATGTACTGTAAATTGCATATATTCTATAGTCGGTATGCCTGTTTTACTTCATGAAAAACCCAGGTTTCGGAAGGCATGCAATTCTCGTCCAAGACTGCCTAACTTGGCCAAGGTGTGAAGTCATAACTCAACTTTTAACTTTACTCTTTCGAATTTATTCTGTTTTTATTCTGTTTTTGTCTGTTTTTGTTTCGAATTTATTCTGTTTTTGTCTCGCAAGTCCAAGAAATATCTTCCGTTGCTAATATAGCATTTTTTCTGTATAATAATGCTGATTTTTTTCTCTATTGCTTTATATCTCAGCGTTTTTTGATCAATTTTTACAAGCTTTCCTTTTCCTTTATAGGAGATCAGCAGCTAACCCATATTTTCTTAGAACTGTACAACTGTGATGAGCCAGTTTGCATGTTCTGAGGGTTGAAAAACTTGGAATAACCTACAAGAAAAAGCCCTGTCCATTCGCCCTAAGACTGGCTAACTACAATTCCAATTGAATCTGGGTTGAAATCCGACGGATTCGACCCTGATCTCTCCAAATGATTGACCAAAGGCGAAACGTCTACACTGTCACGGAAGATCAATTACGAAACAGAATACTGAAATACATACTCGTATATGAATTATTGTACAATAAGCGAAAAGTGACAGTGAATATCAGATGTTCCATATACAACAAGTATAAAATTAACAACAACAACAACCAGAACATTCCCAATGTATGTTAGCACCCCTAGTGCTGTACCGGTATAACTTCCAGGGATTAAAGCGAGCAACATTCGCAGGGGTTACAAGTTATAACAGTTAAAAAACTTCAAAATTCGGATCTTATATAATGTGGACTGCCTTCTCTTTCAGAAGCGTTTGCATGTGTGTAAGCACTCATTATCTTCAACATATCCTCTGTTTGTCCGACTGCCTCTAACAACTCGACTCCCAGTGGGTGGATTTTAATGAAATTTTATATTTGGAGCTTTAACTTTATTTTGCTGTCGGATATCCCAAATTTCATTAACATCAGGTTAAAATAAATCCATGGCACGTGAGTCACAAGGAGCATGCATAGGAAAATACGAAAATATACGAGCAGAAACCACCCAAATACAGTTTATACTATTAGAAAGTATTTTTTATTGAAAACAAAATTTGATTTGTGGCCTATCAGCCATATCTAGCAGTGAAAACGGTAATTGTAATTGCGCACAACATTATGCAACAGCAAAGTTCTCATCGCAAACTTTGAATATATATAAGAGGGCCACGCCGAATGCTGGGAAATTTTATAGAATTGGTGTCCAGAAATTGGACACCAATTGGCAACCGCCAACGCATGACAGTACAAATATACAATACCCTAAATATTTTATTAGATATATCCATTTATTTCATGAACTGGAGCATTCCTTCAATAACAAGTTGGTTGGTCAGTTGCTTTAAAGTTTTAGGCTCATTAGCAACTTAGGCCATATTGAGCCTATATAATATGCCTGTAAATTGCGTGTTCTGTGGTCGATTTGTTGTTTGCTGGACGAAAAACTCGAGTTCCCAGGAGAAATCACCATGCTACCCCACCTGAGACCGATTAAGCCAGCCACGCTGTGAAAAATACTGGATTCGAACTCAGCTCTTTCCACCCAATGTGGGGAGGAGCCAGTAGAGCAACGGCAACTTACCCATACGCTATAAAGTGGATGGGTATATCCCAGTGACTCTGTACTGGTGCAATTTAGTCCAGTCCCAGATAAGAAAATCTAATGATTTCCGTGACGGTGAGCGTGATATGGCAAAGAGCGCCAGACACGCCGGTATGAGTATCTTTAAAAGGAGAAGTTCCCTAAATAAGAATTTAAATATATATTTCTGAACTTATTTCAGAATAGTATCAATATTAGTTGTGGCAAATGATGCAAGAAAGCAAGTTCAGCATCAGCAAAAAAAAAACTTCCGTATCACCTGTCCATCCCCTCTAACAGTTTGTCTAGTTCTTTCTTGAAAACAGTTTTACAATCACTTTCTAAAATTATTCAAAAGGAAATATTTGCTAATTCTGAGGAATTCGAAACACATTTTAAGCTCTAAAAGATCTAAAAATGAAACGGCAATACAATACATATCCTTTACTCATGAGAACATTTACGATTCCTTCAAAACAGACAATACGATTTGATACTGAACGTCATCTCATCAAATTAATAGTTCACATTTAAAGTTTATTGTTTAAAAATTGCATTAGTGTTCTGTTTGATTTTAAGTACTGTAATAAGCTGAATATTTTGTCAGTATTACAACAGTTCAGTAATTCGTACCTTAATAATGGGCGGTACAAGATTCATTTCGAATACTTCATCGAGGATGTCATGATTCAGATGAGAAAGGGCGTAGACGATTCCCGTATGAGTCATGAGTTCATTGCTTGTATAGCCTGTGGTATGCATTCCAAGGTCAATCTACTAGGTAATCTAGTTCAACTGGTCATTCTATTCGTTGGAATATTTTGCATGGTTACTTAGACATGTTTCACTAGCTAACGCTAGGAAAACATGCTTAAGTAGCTTTAAGGGGTATGTTAGGGTGGTAAATTGTACAAGAACATTTAGTTTTTAGTGTGCTTGTACAGTAATATCAGGATTGTCGTCAATAAAATGACTGAATTCGACTTCCTGGTTAGGACAACCAACGTTGACATAATAGAGCTAAAAGAAAGGTGCTGTCGCCCAGAAATAAGGAATTATGAGTTTTACAATGTATTTATGAAGGACAGGAAAGATAGGTGGTGTGGTGGAATCATGCTTCTGATCAAACGCAGCCTGAGTTCGACAAAAGCTTTTGCAGAATTCAGTAGATACGCATATATTTATTAAAACTGCAAAGCTTTTGTTCATATTATAGAATCCATGTGTGAATTAATTGGACGCAAAGGTATGATTACAGCCAGAGTAATCTACAGACCAGAAGATTATGAACAGTATTCAGATAGAATGGACAAACAAGGGCAAATTTCTTATGGGCGATTTCTTGCCCCTTGCTGATTGGAGTAAATGGAAGGGAAGCTCACCACGGAGAACAAAATTTTAAATCTAGATATTCATTAGTTTCACTAACGAGTACCTGGATTTCATTGGGAAAGTATCAAGGAGAAGAATATCCCAGACCTGATCCTCACCCACAAAACAGATGACATCATAGAGAGGAGAGTAATTAGCAGAGGATGGTCACGCAGTTCTAAGTTGGATGATGCGGTGTGAGAGAGAGAGAGAGAGAGAGAGAGAGAGAGAGAGAGAGAGAGAGAGAGAGAGATAGCAGTAGTTGACTGCAAAAGAATGGGTGTTAATTTCAGGAAAGGGAAATTATCACAGATTGAGGTGCTACATGGTCTCTGTCAATAGGGACAGCAGACGAAGGGGATATATTTTTAAAGCAATAGTCGTAGAAGCAATGAATGCAGTAAGAAAATATAGCACGAGAAGGATACCGAGGTGGAAGAATAATGAATCAGCCAGTTTATTAAGGGTACAATGAATTGTCCACGTATATGAATACGAATAAAAAAAAGAATGAGATCGGGCCCATGAGCAATGGGTGCTAGAAAATCTTAGATAACCCAGCTGATGTTGCTGATTAATTGCATAGCCAGTTTGCATCCATATTGTCTATAAAGAAGAAAGACCCTTCATGGTGAGGAGGAACTGGCGAATGAAGCTGAGAAACATGAAATTAGCAATAATATTGGAATTACAAAATATTGTTTATTCGAAAAACTTTCAAAACTAAAGGCGAATAAAGTTCCTGGAGTTGAGAGTTGATGACACATAACCACATATTTTAAAGGGGGCGGTAAGAGAATGCATTGAACCATTAAGATTATTATTATTATTATTATTAGCTAGCCATATGGTGTAAGGAAGCCTGAGGATATGCTGCACCAGCCAAAAAAAAAAATTCTGAATTATCCCGAGAGAGAGTCCGAAGTTTTTTTTTCCGGTAGTTGTTGGCGCATCAGCGGCCATAATGCACCTCCCAAGGTTTTTGCAGTACTTTAATCCAAGCCCGAGGCGGGATACCAACCCGCGACCTTTGGGTTGCCAGGCAGGCACTTAACCCACCCGGCTAGAGTCAGAAGTAGAAGGGAATCGCCAAATAAGAGAAAAATTATGATATCCAGCTCAGGACCCTGGGTGCCAAGCCCATACTCACCAAATGTGAGCCGCTGTGGGTAATTAATTATGAGGGAATTACTGCAGCGATTCCTTTGGACTGAAAAGTGCCAAAACTTCTCAAATGCATAAAGGTAGCTCTAAGAGCAAAGTAGGTAACTACCGACCGACCGTCATATCAGTGGTAGGAAAATCAAAGAGGTAATGAATCGATAATGCAACATATTGCCATTAGATAAAAATGGAATTCACAGTTTTGTAAAGGAAATTAAGCTGATTAGGTATTTATAACAAATCCGCTGATATGTAGGATTCTTTTTTCATTTGACAGTCCTGAACAAGAAGTTACTGTATAAGCCAAAACATGTTAGGTTCACTGTAAAGATCCTTACTGGGTCGCAGAGTTGCTGCAGAGCAGCAGGAGGACGGTTGTGATTAATGGTTACTCTTCAGACCAGGGCAAAGTAAGAAGTGAAGATCCGCCCCCCAAGGGTCGGTACTCTAACCACTGCTGTTTCTGATTTTCTTAAACGATATACTGTATATCAAAATGTTATACTGTAATATCAAAATATATATACTGTAATATCAAAATATATATACTGTAATATCAAAATTTTTGGGTTATATCAAGATCAGAGATTAGTTAATGAACAGCATCACATAGCGCTTCTTTATGACAGGCTACAGCGATGGTCAAAGAAGTGGTGGCTATCTGTTAATGAAGTGAAATGCATGGTCTTACACTCAGGGTGGTAAATGACAGGAATCTGGTCTTTACAAGACCTACAACACTTAGGCAAACGGATTAAGAAGTGGCAGTTGAGGTTTAACACTGATGAATGTAAGGTATTACACATTAATAATCCCAGAATAACACACCAATTAGTGGTACGACGCTCAAGCAGAGCCCAAGTGGGAAAAGAAAGAGATCTGGGTAATTATACAGTCCCATAAGTAGTTCTCTAAGCAGTGGAGACAGACTGCTAAGAAGACTCATGATGGGTTCTGGCAACGGTATACGGGGATTTTGCCAGCAAGAATAAGGAGGTGATTATCCCATTGTATAAAGCAATGGTTAAGCCGCACCTTGAGTACTGCATATAGGTTTGGAATCCCCATTTTAAGGATACAAAACTGTTGGAAAGGGTGCGGAGAAGAGCAACAAGATTAGTCAAGGACATAAGATGGTGTTCCTACCATGAAATATTTCAGTTCTATAGATTGCAGCGCTTGGAAATCAGGCGACTGAAAGGAGATTTGATTGAAGTGTTTACGGCTTTGAACGGATTGAGTAAAGTAAATGCTCATGGTAACTTTCTTCTTTCTCAGACAATACACACACAAAGGAACATAAAATGAAAAACGATGGATTCAGGAGAGATGGTCGAAAGTTTTGGTTTAGCCCAGAGAGTAATTGGTTGTTTGAATAGATTTCCATTTAGCGTTGTAGAGGTGAAGAGCCTGAATAAATTGAAGGAAGTATTAAAAAACATTTTTGAGAAGAAGGACATGAGGTGGGTAGGGGTTTTTTTTTGGCTTGTGTTGTATTAGCTTGCTTCCTTGCATCATTTGTTACTTGCAACTATTAATATAATTCTAAAATTATATTAATACTACACCCGGAGCGTTAATCCACAGATGTTTCCAGTCTTCAATGGATTGAAAATCAGAATCAGTTAAAGAATCCCTCATTTTTTAATTTTATTTTTCTCCTTGTTGATTGCTAACTCGCCTTTCTTCCTACCAAATTAGTATCCTTTTCTCAAATTTATACCATCGGTCTTATCTAAGTACATTAAGGTTCTGCTCACTGACTGCCAAGTCTTCACATTTTGCAACAGTGTTTTGCAAACTACCTCCTCATCCTTCTTGCTATTAAGATCATACAGTGGTGTTAGAATGTAAACTGCTTTGGAGTTACAAATGTTGTTTGCTACGTTAATAATAGTTTATCATATAAATTACTGAGTCTCAGCTATAGTCCTGGCAAAAATATAAAGTACTCCTAGGACTTTGATATTCTAAGCCAAACTGCAAGATTACATCCCCGTTATGAATAAAAACGCATAATTATGTTAGAGTGGCAGTATATTAAAATTCACTCTCCGCCTGTATTACGTGTTTTGGCAAGGCGGCCACTGCCATTATACAAGGATCTTTTAAAAAGTTTTTTTTTGAGAAATTGCATGGAAATCAATTAGAACAGGCTTTCATTCTGTTTTTGTTGTGGCTAGTTCGCGGTAATGCAATTGAATCAGGACAATCTTTTTTATTACTCCATGGAACAATTATCTGACTACATATTCAACTACGAACGATCGATGGTCCGTGCATGAAGTTCTCCACTTTTGTTTCTTGATCTACGATGCAATCAATTATGTTCCATTTGGAGACAGCTTCGTTTATACACACGCATGTCGCACGATGTTCAAGCGTAGACCACCGATCCCCTCTGATGCATCCATACTTCAAATTAATACTTCCTTCCTACATACAAATGTCCACATTGATATACCTGTCAATATGTGTATGTACTGGCAGTACCATTATTATTGTAAGTAGATGGCAGTATCATTAAAATGGGAATATAAAAGGCGTGTACTTGGTGTAGCGTACATACCTTTTGTATTATTTTTTTAATAGTACTGCCATCGACCTGTCATGTAGACGCTGCAATTAACCATTATGCCGAGTGGTCAAGAGCGAGCATGCTCTAGCACACGCTCTTTGGGTGGACCGTGGTTCAAGTCCGTGGCTGCTAATTACGATTAACCATTGTATTCATGATTTATTGTAAACTCCTCTGACTTGGTGGGTGTGCTGAAATATAAACAAGGTGCTTTAATGCAGTTTAAAAACAGTGTACTTGTATATAACCAAATACGGAGGATGCGGAAAGGTCAGGGAATGACCACCGCATATTCCAGGAGCAATATGGCCTTAGTTGCTAATGCTCCTAAAAAAAACAAATAACAATAACAATAACTTGTATATATTATTGTATTTATTTATTTATTTTTATTTTATTATTTTTGGCTGGTGCAGCATAAGCCATAGGCTTCCTTGCACCATGTGGCCATTGCTAATACTAATACTGTACACTCAATGATCACTGAATTGTGACCATCCCATCCGCAATGGACTATGCCGCATAGCTCGCAAGCAGGTGGGGATGGTTGCTTAATATGGGGAAAGTTTTGTTGGCAAGAAGTAGGCCTCTTGGTGCGTATCAACCAAAGGTTACTGGTGAGGTTTACTGGTAGTTCTCAGTCTGCGCGGGTAGCACAGTGGTATCGTCATCGTTCTCCCCACACCGGGTGGAAATGGCCCGGGTTGGAATCCCGTCGATGACGCGAAGAACTTTAATGGGCTTTTTTTCACTCCGTGGCTGAGTTAGTCGTTCTCAGGCGTAGATGGCAAGGTTTTTTATCCCCAGATACTGGGGTTTTTTTTCGTCCAGCAAAAATTTACTCCCGGAAACTAGGGTTTTTTGTAATTCCTAAAGACTATAGAATATTTGCAGATTTCAAATCCAACGGCAACACATCTCTTGTCTTTTCAACTATTACACAGAGAGTGTAATCTATAGATGGTTGGTACTATGGGTTCCAATAACCTTTTGTTCTGGGCCATAAAAAAACATCCATATTTAATATTCACAATTATAACCAATTTAAAATTGGAAATGAAATTTGTAATAGAAAATTTCGCAAATGACGACTCCAGGAAATAAAACGGGATATTACCAATAATAATAAAAAAGCCTTCGCTCGAATTTTTAAAACGAGTTCCCACCAATTTCAACAACCATAAATTATGACAGCTATCGAAGTTAAAAAAAGAAAAAAAACCGTTTTGTAATTGCTTTTGGAATACCAAATACGAGTATATTTGTTTTCTTGGTAGTCTTTTACTTCTGAGAAATTTTGAACCGAGTTACAGGGGTAAAAAAACAACTTTGTTTTTATCGCCACGATTATGGCTATATGCCAGCCCCACGCATTCTTTTTTAGTGATTGCATTAGCTAATGTTCATTTTTCTTTCTAACTGCATAATAAAATTTTCCTTAAGAATCCGGAATGAGTTTCATCAAGTGCATATAAACACCTACGCACAGTTCAGATTATGAGAGGAAATTGCATTACACTTACCTGCTGAAAATAAGAAAATAGCTTTTATTGTATTGAAAATGGCAGTCAGATATAACGACACTCTGTTCCTGCCATTTAATGAACTAAAAATCACAGCAGTTTGACTCGAGGTATATACATAAATGACTACAAATTAGAGTTAATTATTTAAATTTTAAATTAGCGTTTTATTTTTAAGGGAATTTACCTTGAATTCTAACCCAGAAAGTCAATAAATTTACATTGGCAAACGAATAAAACGTTGGCAAACGAAGAAATTCTTGCAGAAATAACAAACAGCGACATCTACAAAATCGTAACGATTTATAATAAAATATTTATTTTTTTATTATTAAATAATAAACTGCGCAATGAATATATTTGATCACATAATTTTCTTAATCACAAAATGTTTGATTAAAAAATGGTTAACGATAAAATAATTTCATCCAAATATTGTACTGCATTATCTATTTACTGTAAAACAGTGGTTGAACAGAACAGAAGTCAACAGTTGCTCACTTCTCCCTTTAATTCCCCTTTGTGAATGAAGAGACATTTGCCATCTATAGGGACCTCACTATAATCCAAGGGTGCTCTCATAATTATGAGAAAAGTTTGCTTCATCTCTTTTACTGATTCTTTTAATATAATTAGATAGATTCCATTAATCTAGTTGCCTTATTAATTTTCAGCTTCAACAATTTTTCTTCCACTTTCTTCACAGTTATCACAAACTTACTTATCTCCCAGTTATAACTTGGTCCTTCTAGTATTCCCGTACGTAAATCTTTCTTCATGCGTCAGTCTGGATGCTAAATATTTAGTCAGTTTTTCAGCAATCTGAAGAGTTCATCAATAATTATGACATTCCTACTTGGTGGGCCAATGTGGTTCATTCGTTTCTTCTAGTGTTAACATAAAAAAAAGTAGCAAAGAATTCTATGCTACTTTTCTTTGCATACTTAGCAAAAGACTTCTCATAATCTGCTTTAGCTTGCCTAATTTCTTTAAGTGACTTGATTACCGGTTACTTTATATTCCCTATAGGTTTCCGTGTCTCCTGATAATTTATAATTATCCTATGCATTTTTCATCTCTGCCACGTCTCATCTGTTAATGTGACATCCATTTATGTCTAGACCTCGAACAATATCTCGTGGTTACGCGTAGTATAAAAAGCTTAGTAGCTTCTATAATCCCTGAATGCTTCTGATTTAGAATTTGTAGTTTGCAATATCATCAGTTGGTGCCACTGAAAAGAATTTAAAATTTCTCTGAGACAAGTCTCGTCAGTTCAATTTAACTACTAATGTAATCACCTTAAGCAAAATTCTCTCCTTTTACCCCTGGCAGTAGTTATATTTTTAAGTAAATTCAACATTAATGTATTATGATCACTGCCGCGTCTAGTGATTCCTGTGAATTCTAGTGAAACTTGACAAGACGTTATTGTAGTTGTTGTTGTAGCAGGGTTTTAGGAGCATTAGCGACTAAGACCATGTTGCTCCGCGTATATTGTCTGTAAATTGTGTGTGTTCTGAGATCGATTTTCTGTTTGCAGGGAAAAAAATCAGAGTTTTTGGGAGAAAAAAACCATGCTCACCGTCGCCTGAGACCGACTAACTCAGACACGTTGTAAAAAAAGTCCATAAAAATTCCTCACGTCATCGATGAGACTCGAACTCAGGTCTTTTCCGCTCGGTGCGGGAAGGACGGCGATTGTGCCACCCACGAGGGAAAATGGCAAGACAAAATCACAAAGGCATCCTTCATGAAATTACTTGACATTTTATGAGAAATGGAAATGCAAATACCCTTGTGGGTAACCCAGTTGCTATAATCACCCTCGTTCCAACACTATGTGGAAAAATCCTGAGTTCGAATGGCGCCGATGACGCGAGGAATTTTTATGGGTCTTTTTACAGCGTGGCTAAATTAATCGGTCTGAGGCGAGAATAACATGATTTTTTTTTTCTCGGAAAATCGAGTTTTTCGTCCAGCACATAAAATCTGCAGTTTAAGCATATATACGGCGCAACAGATTAGACTAGACAAAGACAGTAGCAAATTTAAAATTGGGAAAGGAGTTCGACAAGGAGACACAATATCTCCGAAGTTGCCCTTTCAGAAGATTAGACTGATCGCAAAAAAGAGTCAATGTGAATGGAGAGTATCTAAACCATTTACGATTTTCAGATGAAATTGTGGTCATAAGCCATGATCATAAAGAATTAGAGAAAAATCTTAATCAGTTATGCAGAGTTGGTAAGGATTTTGGACTAAAGATGAATGCGGCTAAAACAAAAGTAATGATGAACAAGTATGCCACAGAAAGGGATATAATCATTGAAGGAGCAGTAATTGAAAAGGTGGAGTCATTACTTATCTGGAACAAGTCATTAGCTGTAATAATGGTAAATGGCTGGAAGTCAAGAGAAGAATAAATTTTGGATGGATAGCATTCAGGAAATATAGTCACACACACTGAGGAGCAATGTCCCAATTTGTCAGAAACGTAAAATAATGAACCAATATATACTCCCCACCATGACTTATGGAAATGAAACTTGGGCGCTCACCAAAAGAATGGAAGAGAAGCTGAGAACTACACAGCGAAGAATGGAACGAATTATATTGGAAATGAGACTGTTAGGTAAGAAGAGAAAGACATGGATTAGGCAGCAAACTCAAGTAAAGGACATTCTTATCAAAACTAAAGAACTAAAATGGTCTTGGGCAGGACACACAGCGCGAAGACAAGATGACAGATGGACTAAGAAAATAACTGAATGGTACCCAAGAGGAGCTAGACGAAAACCTGAAAGACAACGACGGAGATGGACAGATGAAATTATTGAGTTTGTGGGTAGCAAATAGATGGCCATTGCATACAGAAGGAACTGGAAAGTTGCTGGAGAGGCCTTCATCCTGCAGTGGATTGAAAATGGCTGATGATGATGATGACGGCGCAATATGGCAAACAACAAAAAATATAGCAAGATTCCGTTCTCTATAACCAAAAAACTGAATAAACGGATGTCATTAAAGCCCATATTAAAATGCTGATATTAAAATTTTCCAATTTTTAACAAAATGTTTATGATTTCAGCATCTTTTCTATCCAATCTTATAAAAGATTGGATAGTAAATCTTATAAAATAAATATTATAAAAGCATGAACACCAGGAAAGATTTGTTTATTATAAGAAAATGTCTGCTAATCAATGTTGCTAGTTAAATATAAAAGAAACGAAATAATATCTGAAAAGAACCAAGTATAAGTCTTCTCTGGTGAATGTGGGATGGGGATGTGAGGAGATGCCAAATAGATACAGCTAATGCACTATCAAAATAAAATCAGAAAAAATTGTGTTTAGCATTTACAAAAGTATGTTTAATAGGCCCTTGTTCTATTAGAGATATATGATCAAGTTTTATTAATATATAATAAAACGTGTAATAAACGTTTGTTTTTGCTGCTAGGACGTCTGCACAATTAGGGTACATAATAGCATCTACATAAACAAGCAATTTGTCATAGTAATTAAGCAATAAATTCATCGAAAACAAGCCAGAGTTTTATAATTTACCGTTGTACTTCTGAACATGGCATCTTCCTTCAAATCTTTACGCTTCTAATATTTAAATGTCGAAACATTTTCGGCAGACTCGTGCTGATTTTCAATATAATAAAAGTCGGTTCTAGAGACTTCAAAAACTTACTGTAGACAAAATTTATTTGCATATTTTTAAGTTACGGTTACCATCATCAATTCTGTTTGTTCTTTAACAGCCATCAGAGTCACTTCAACACTAATCCACCAAAGAAAGACACTGTGGTGATCCTCGACCTTGGGTTGCTGCATATTTTATTTGTTTTAATAAAAACAAAGACGTTCCTTGATTCTGAAACTTATTTTGTATTCCTTGGAATGATAAGCTATTAGCAATGACGCAAAGCCAAAACGAAAATAAATAGCGACTTACAACTGAAAGTACTTATAACTGAAAATGAATAATGTTTAAACGACTCCAATTAGCAAAATTTCAACTCTAGACCTGAAATCTAGACGGTTTAAAATCCTCTCTTCATTCGGATATCCAATACTTTTCTTGTTTGACAGAAGGGATACTTTTAATAGTCTGATATTGCCACCCCATTTCTTAAAATACAGAATAATGCTAAATAAATATTAGTACAATAGTTAGTTTAGAATTTTCAAGCTTCTCTGCACACAGAACTTTCGATCTTGCAATAAGCCACAATGAAGTGATCAGTCAACCGCACTTTTCGAGTTACAAAGAATAGAGACAACAACTGATCCGGCTGACTAGCTGACCTTTTAGTTTGCGGATTTAAATTAAGGACAGCAAAACCTAAACTGGGTATATAATTCCTGTTGTTAAGCCTTTTAGCAGTATAAAATGCCATTCAGGGGCAAAATTACAAGCCAGGCAACCAGTAATAAACTGCTGTATCCACCGTCTGACGACCATCTATCAGAAATCAACTATCTATCGATGGAGTCCTCACACCCAGTAATATATAAATTATCCAATCAAAACATTATGACCACCTACCTAATCATGGTTATGTCCTCCTTCTGCTATCAGTACCTTGTACGGTCTATACCTGTCACATAGAGGCATGGACGCTATAAGACCTCCGAACATTGCAGGAGGTATATTTCAACGTGGTCTGGTAGATCTGCGATAGTCCATGATGGAGAATTCAAACGCTGGATCTGTCGATTCACGTAATCCCAGAAATGTTCTATAGGATTCATATCTGGCGAATCGGCGGCCAAAGTAGCACCTGGAAGCAGGGGCGTATTCAGGGGTGGGCAGAGGGGGACATATGCCGCCCCCTAACCTAGAATTTGAAATTAAAGAAAAAGATCGCAGGAGGCGTTCTAAAAAAAAATCTCAAAAGTCTGGTCGCCATGCCCCTCCCCCCTTACGATGATACTTGGTACGCCACTGCCTGGAAGTAATTTTTGTGTTCAGCGAACCACCTTCGAACAATACCGGCAATGTGGTGGGTCGCATTATCCTCACCTGTACCATCTGGGAAACAGTCATCATGAAAGGGTATACCTGATCAGTCACAATGGAGAGGTAGTTTTATCATTCACAATGCGGTATAGGGTTAGGAGGGCTCCACGAGATTCCCAGGAAAATATCCCACTTACCAAAACACTGCCTATTTCTGTTGGACCAGGACACAAGTTATTCCTCTCCTCAGTTTTTCGCCACACCATCCACACGGCATAGCATGAAAAGTGATTCTTCGGAAAAGGCAACTTTTTTTTTCTAGTCGTCTGTGGTCCAATGATGCCGTTCAGACTCAAACTTTAGGTGTCGTTGGAAATGGGTGGCCGTAAGCATGGGTATCTTGACCGGACTCCTACTCTGGAGATCCATAGGAACGAGGGTTCGTTGGATTATGATCTTGAAAACGCCGCTAACCATCCGCTAGTTAAAGTCCATGATCAGCCGTTCCACTGTTTCGATCTATCGGCTCGCATAAAGCGGGACAGTCTACGTTCACCAGGAGCATCGATGAGGTGCAGGCGGCTGCTTGGCCTTGCGACTACTGTTCTGTCCACTATTCCGTCCACTCTTCGAATACCTTAACCACAGCATGTCACGAACAGCCCACAAGATTCGCAGTTTCAGCAAATACTGCCACCGTACAATGTTTCAGCAATACTGCCACCCGATAATGATTCCTTTTTCGAAATCCGTCAGATTACATCCCTTGCTCATGTCAATGAAGTACTTCGTATGGACCTCATTCCGAGAACCTGCAATATCACTTTTACCGGTTCTCACCACGACACGTGCGCACCAGGTTGAGAAGAAAAACTGACTGCTAAACACAGGGGAGGGTGGTCATAATGTTTTGGTTGGACAGTGTATCAGCCCCATCGGCGCATTGGGTGAAAACCTTCTAGCTACAACTAGAGGTTTTCACCTATAGTTGCTAGTAGGCTATTAAACAAATTTATCTTAAAAATATTTTTATTATAATATAGATTATTTATAAGTGGCCGTGTACCTGTATATTTTCCTATGCATGCCATTGGTTCGCCATTCCTCGTTTAGAACATTCTAATTAGCCGATCTCAGGAGTAGGGTTTAAACCCTGATTTATTCCGGTTTTTCAAGACTGAAAAACCCGTGAAAACAACTTATACTGACAAATACACGAGGAAAAACTCGAAGCGAGGGTAGCCTTGGACGCTGATATAATATCACTATTATTCTAACAAGGAACTGTTTCTTTGAGAGACTTGTTTTTGAACTCGTTCCACAGAGCTTACAAACACTGCCAGTCAAATTCAGTTATCTGCACTTCGTTCTGACTTTGTCCTGCCTATGGATCGTCTCCTAAACAAGTCATGAAAATGGTGCCTTTGTGACATTTTCACAATGATGGGTTACGTTTAAATCAATAGTGTGAACGATAAATGCGAAATCCGGAGGGTCCGGAAACAGGTCACGCTTATCTGGTTAACCAGTTTGCATGTTGAAACAGTTATGCGTCACTTTAGGGACCAGACAGAGACGTTTTGTTACATAAATGACGAATATTTAGTTCTATTTTAATTTATAATAAAATACATTTAAAATGTTGCGTTTGTTCCTTAACTTTTTATTACTAATGTATTCGTTAATAAAGACACGACAGATAAATTTCTAAAAACATCTATGCATCGAAATCTGCGAACTGCAGATACTATATCAGGGTAGAAAACAAAAAGGTTGGCGATTAATCTTACCATCTACTATATCATTTTCGCATATCTATAAGGAAAGCACGTGCAAATATGATAGCATACACGTGATATGCATATTTAATTGAATAAACTGATGTTATTACTGCCTAGTAAGAAAGGCGTTCTGACCATATCGAGTTTTCAGGTACGCAACAGGGTACATTTATCGAGAATGGAGACCCCACCAAAAATAAAAAAATAGACACCGAGCTTCTTCTTTTTTTTTCTTCTTTGGACCTCTTCAAGAAGCCCAAACCTGCTTGGCGAGATCAGCAAAAGAAATCCGTATGAGGAAAATCTTCGAATAAGTGGGCTTGGAAACTGAACATCTTAGAGGAGACTTGATTAGGGTGTCTATCTGCGTGACAGCACAGTGGTATTGTCACCGTCCTCCCAACACTGTGCAAAAGGCCAGGTTCAAATCCCGTCGATGGCGCGAGGAGCTTTTGTGGGCTTTTTTTCACTCCGTGGCTGAGTTAGTCGGTCTCGGGCTGGGGTTTTTCGTCCAGCAAAGCAGACAAATCGACCAGAGAACACACGCAATTTACAGACACAGTACACATGGGTAGATGAAAGTTACTTTCCAGGTGGCCCCAATATAATAGTTTAGTTTTTGACAGATGATTTTTGTTTGAGGTGATTTAGATTTTGATTGAGAGGGGGCAGAAGGCAAAATGAAGGCAAAATTTTCACTGTTATAAGTTATTCCAGAACTAGTGACCATAAACTCAAATTAAGGAGGAAGAGGCTTGAACTGGATTGCAGGAAGTTCTCTTTTAGCCAACAAGTTGTTGATTACTGGAATGATATTCCACGTGAGTGTCATGATCAATATTCGTATAAATAATACATTTTAATCTCGTAACTAACACTGGCACTATAAATCTTAACAGGAATTCTCTGTAATTTGAAACAAACAAACAAAACTGTGTGGAAAATACGAACATTAAAAGCCATTTGAGAGGCATCAATATTTCCGGAAAACCAACCTACGTAATATGTTTCAAGGCTTTCTTTAATAAACTAACCATTCAAAAAACATGAACAAGAACGAAAGGCAAAAAAACGCAATGAAGGTCAGCATGAATAGCTTTGTATATTTAAAGCAACTTTTGAAGACGTGGTTTGTGCTACAAGCGGGTACTTCGAGCTCAAAGTTTCGGCATAAAGGCAGCGAAATGTTCTGCAAAACAATGGTATACGTGTCATTTACAAATTAATAAATTAATTATTTATAAATTGAGTAAAAAAATCGATAAGGAGAAGAATTAATAGGACATTTGCGGAATCTCCCGCCAACAAAATACGTTGAAAACCTAAAAAATATTCCAGGATTGCAAAGTACAGAATCCCCCATCTTTTCAACGAGGAATGTTTTCGGGAAAAAAAATTGTTTTATAAATAATGGTGGTCAACTCAGAATCGGAACGCTTCATCCTTCTCTCTCTTCCTCTAGACAGAAAATGAATCTGGAGATTTTTAATCAAGCCAACTGCGATATGCAACATTCTTATCTAAAATAGCCTTAGCACATTTATTGGAAAACTAAGATTTAAATAAAATAGGAGATTTTAAGATAAAGTGTCGAATAAAGGATTTCATCCCCGCATGAATAATTTCACTGCAAACAATCTGATCAAAAATAAAATTGTCGCCAGAAAATTTAAAACAGTAATCCAACAAAGAAAAAGAAGAATAGAATAGAAATCTGAGAGATCATTCATTTTCTATTCTTGGAATGCCAAAGACGAGGCTGAGAATGGCCCCGAAAGAAAGGCTCCCTTGGAGAAGAGATCAGCACCAAGTTGTGATCTGAGGTGCGTGGAGCACTACTCACCTCGTCCGTATGCTTGGAACGGTTGTCCCTGAGGAAAAGATCAAGAGTATTTATTGTCTGTGTGGTTAGGATCATTTGATATTCTGGTAGGTAAATGAACAATCTCTGTGAAGTCAGTAATTGTAAAAAGCTCAGCATCTCGACCAGCTGAGTCCGTGTGACTATAAAACTGAAGCTAACTGGAGTTGTGAACTCCAAGAACTTAGTAATCAAAATTCACAAGGAAAATTACCTCATTGTTATGAAAGTGTGACTGGAGAAAATCAAGTTTCAAAGAAAGAAGTGAAACAGTTCGAAGTGATTACTGGAATTGGGAGAACAATAGAGGCCACAGATGAATTTGATAGAATGGGGTGGAGAGATTTTAAGCCAGAGAAGATCGAAAGAGGAGGTTCCTAAGTAATTTTCTGTGAAATGGGTCATTGAGATTAGAACTGAGACTACGTATATTTGTGTAATGAACGAGGAGATCTTTCGGAGGGTTACTTCTTTTCGCAGATAAGTGTGTTCTATTAGTTTGATTATTCATGATGTATTCTATAATAAAGAAAAGATGGGGAAACTGTTGTGTGAAGTAATGAAATTTTTTGATATAAAGTAGACATAGCAAGATTATATCCAGCTCCTTGACATAACGTGGCCTTAAAAATTCTTCCTGCATGCACACTACTCGGACTATCTCCAGATGGTATACTAGTTAATCCGGATTCCCTCTAGAGAGTTACCCATAGGTCCGGTGTGGTGAACTATTTGGCGGCTGACCGGCTAGATAATCCACATTTGTTTCGGATGCCCTCAATGTCTGCAGTTCTTTTGGCTTTCAACAAAAAAGGAAGCGGTCACCAATTTTTCTGACTCTCTTTTGATAGACTTGCCATACAATGAGTGCCATCGGAAGGATGGTGCAGTATGGATACCATGAGTGTAAGATGTGATACGAGGGGTGTTCAATAAATTACCTGCCTACCCATGAAGGAAATGAGATAGAGGCAAAAATCTGGTTTTATTTTGTAATGTAACTCCCCTGAACTTCAATACACTGTTCCATTTTGTTGGCAATGAGGAAATACCAGACAAATAAAATTGTTCTGTTCATCAAGAACGCAGAAATAACAGACTAGTTCATTATCATCAAATCCGGTCAGATCCGGTCTGTAAGATGGATGGGTAAGTTCTGTAAAGTTACAGTCTCTCAAAGCAGCAACAATAGAATGTGACCTGTGCACTGGTGCGTTGTCCTGAAGAAGCAGCACACCTCTGGAAGGTTTTCTAGAGGAAAAACGGCGTTTTTCCTTTATGACATCCCTTAGGTTGTACAGTAGGGATGCATATGACTCCCCCCAGTGACTATCCGCTGGTGTCCCAAGTAGTGAATGTACAAAATTCCCTAAGGATCCCAAATATGGTGGCCATAATCTTGCCAGCTGAAGGTTGTGTCCGAAATTTTTTGGGTGGTGGAGAACCCGTGTGATTTCATTGCATTTATCCCTGCTTGGTCTCAGGATCCCAGTGATGAACTCACGTTTCATCACCATTAACGGTTCTGGAGATGAAAGTTCCAGGATTCCCTCCATAAAGCTCTAAATTCTCCTCACAATACTGGACTCTGAATTGCTTCTGCACAGGGGTCAGACATCTGAGACCAACCTAGCACTGATCTAAGTCATCCCCAAATATTCATGGAGGATGTTTATAACTGTTCTCTCAGATATGTTGTTGTTGTTTGGTTTTTAGGAGCATTAGCAACTAAGGCCATATTGCTCCAGGGATATGCGGTGGTCATTCCGTGACATTTCCGCATCCTCCGTATTTGGTGGTCACGGGCTCGAACCCCGGTCTAATCAAGAAGCGTGTGCTACGCACTGCTGCTCCTGCCCACCTGGCTACGGAGGCGCCATCTCTCTCTCAGATATGTCACATTCTTTAGGGATTTCACTTGAATTGTTTTGACCATAATTTCGTCTGGTACTCTGAAGGTGCACTGTTGCCATACACAGTCACCATCCTTTCATGAATGGCCTTTGGCCCATTTCCTTCTTTGGTGAGAAACTTCGTGATTGAACTCCAATTTCAGCAAATCCATAATTTGGTACAGGTGTTTACAGCAGCACAACCTAAAATAATGGTGGGATCAAAATGATTCAAGTTGAGATATGTAGGAACATAAATCATGAATCATTGAAATATAATTATGGGACGTACCTTAGGTAGATAATTTATTGAACGCCCCTTGTATGTTTCATATGTAAGATGCCACTTTGCAACTGCAGCAAGTGCTTGTCAAAGTTCGGTGCCAGTAGCAAATGGTTTAGGTCTGTTTTACTTGGTTTTGCCTAGGTTCTTTGGTTGGGTATGAAACTATGAATGCAAATGGCTGCAATAACAATTCTTCCCTAGATGCACTGAGAATTCTACGAAGAATCCAGTAAATGTCGTCATGCCCCATATTACACTGTTCAGTCAAGAAGGCAATGATTGTGGACAATACTGAGGAGAGGGGAACCTGCTTTGGCAAGGCTAAACTTCACTCCAACTGAACGCCACCGTGGAATGTTCTGTAAAGATATTTTTCCGCCTGAGATCGGCTAACTCAACCCCAATTAAAGAAACCTTTAAAATTCCTCCACTCTACAACGGGACTCGAACTCAGACCTCTCCAAACGACAAGTGGGAAACCCCTATACTCTCATGAAGGATTCTACATGTGTCAGTATTTAGTTAATACTGCCAGTGGAGGCTCAGCTAGTCTTATATAACGATGGACGGTTAATTCACCGACAAAGTTGGGTGGCCATATTTCAACAGTCACTAGATCTATTTAATTTTGTATTATCAATCAGCAGAGTATTTGCAATATTTTCATATTTCTGTTATTTACATTTTGCCAATCAGGCAATGTTAGGTCAATAGCATTAAAATTAGCAATTTATTATACATCGCAGTACATTTAGTCTATAAAACGCTAATGCGGTCTGCCCTCCTTCTTGAAAATAGATTGTCCCTGTGCATTGATACATTTGCAAACCATGTAAATATCCGTTGTTGTTGTTATTGTAGGATTTTAGAAACATTACCAACTATACTGAAAGGACAGAATTCATGGGATACCTAGTTCCTGAAAAACGCAACGCTGTCATCCCTTTCGCTAGTGGACGAACCCACCGCTTGGCAGTTATATAAGTACACTGCATTCACGTAGACGGTAACTGGATGTCAGTATGGATAAATGACATGAGTAAACTGACGCAGGTGGTACACAAATTGCACTGTCCCCGTTCGACAGTATCTATAGGTTATGGGAGCCGCTGAACCAGAGTCCCATTGCTAACACCACGACACAGGACTCTATCCCTCAACTGGGCGAAAGAACATCGGCACTGGACCTTGGATGATTGGAGACGGGTCTCCTGGTCCGATAAGTCCCGTTTCCAGTTATTTCAAAGGGACTGGAGAGTGCGTACTGACGGAAACCTCACGAAGCTATGCACCCATCATGTCAACAAGAAACTGTTAAGGCAGGTGACGGTCGGTAATGGTCTGGGGCGTGTTCAACTGGCACACGTTGGGACCTCTGGTACGTCTAGACGCATCTCTGAACGGTCCAGGTTACGTTTCAATCCTTGCAGACCATCTTCATCCCTTCATCGTCGTCGCACACCCACAGTGCAATGGACTCTTCCAACAGGACAATGCGCCTCCCCACAGAGCCGTTGTGACTAGAACATGTTTCGATGAGCATTCCGCAGATTTTACCACCATGGAATGGCCTCCTCGTTCATCAGACATGAACCCTGTGGAGCATCTTTGGGATGCTGTGCAAAGATCCGTTGGAGCTTTGGATCCTCCGCCCAAGGAATATGACGGAATTATGGACAGCGATGCAGCAAGCACGGATGGAAATACCTGTGGAACGCTTTCGTGAACTAGTGGACTCAACGCCTCGCCGTGTGACTGCCCTTATCCGGGCGAAAGGTAGGTCTACCCATTACTAGGCGGGTATCCCATGATTTCTGTCCACTCAGTCTAAGGTTATATGCTCCGTGTCTGTAAATTGTGTGTGTTCTGGGGTCAATTTTCTGTTTTCTAGACGAAAAACCAGAATTTCCGGGAGAAAAACATCACTACCCTAGCCTGAAACCAATTAACTCTCCCACTTTGTAAAAAAAGGGCCGTAAAAATTCCTCACGTCATTGATGGGACTCGAACTCAAGTCTTTTCCACTCGGTGTGGGGAGGACGGCGCTTCTGTTATCTATGTTACTCACGAGGGCTAAATATCTATTATTTTCACACAACAAGAGTGACTACTTACTGCCGAGAAGTACACTGTATAACAGTATGGTTTGTCCATACAGAACCTTTTGGGTCTTTGAATATATGAAAAGTACATCCAGAATTAACAAAAATTTTAAAAATATATTTCTTTTAATTTTCTAATTAATACATCAAATGGTGGTATCTTTTTTTTATTATCTGAGATTAAGAAAGGTAAATGGTTATTTGTATACAGAATAAAAAGGAATTTTCACACTTAGCAACGTTTGTATATTCAGATAAACTGTCTAGAATTAACTTTAACCACAATTTCGAGGTTGTTCAACTCTTCGGAAAACTCATCAAATATTTATTGTTCTAACATCCTCATTTTTCTCTTTTGGACGATTGCAATTATTTTAGTGGACACACTTTATACATTAGTTATCACGTGAACTTAATAATACATTCCAACCGGTTGGAATGTATTATTAAATAAATTGGTTTTACTATTTCTTTTTATTAAATTACGGAAATATTAATCACATCTGCGAAATCTTTGGACATTTCGGTAGCAAGCAGAGCTGAAGAGTCGCAATGTTTCAGGACACTATCCCTTCACCAGTGCGTCACGAAAAAATTCTGATTAATAAATAGTGCCAGTTAAGTAACAGCAATAAATTAATCAAGCTTAAATTCAAATATACCTATTTTTATTCATCAGTTTGAAATTTAATACTTCTTTAGGAATTTTCATGTATTCCGTTCCCCAAAGTCTTTCCTTACACGGGAACAGGCCAGGAAGTTCTTTAATTAGAAAACTTAAAACGTACATGGGTAATAAGATACTCAATTAATTTGGCAGGCAATTCGACTCCAAGTTAATTTAAATTCTTTTCGTGATTTAATTATGACTCAATTGATGTTTAAATTCGAATCTCAAAAACTAACAGGTTAGACAGCAAAATATAAACTTTTAAAACAAAACATTTTAAATGTACAAATTACGTTTAAAAAAGAAAATACAGAGGGGAATTTTCAACAAAATACACCTCGAAAATCAATATTTGTAGTGTTGGAAATCAATATATAGTTTTTTTAACAATAAAAATTAATTCAAAACTTAACTACCAGGGGCCTGCACAACATATTCACTCCAATAATCAGATTAACCTTTGGATTACTGAAACATGTATAACTTTGGGATCAGAAAATTCGAGTGTTTGCTCTTCGTGGTTTTATTTTTCATTGAGAAGATAAAAATCTTGGAGCTGCAGATCTTTAGTAACTAGTCCGGTAAAGTTTGTTTTAAAATGTTACTTAAAAAAACATTTTTAATTAAATTATTTTTAACGAGAATGGCAATAGGGTTTTGCAACTCTCAGAACGAATCAAAGATAATGTCTCAAGGCCTTATTCGAGAAGGAATGTCTAAAATGTTGTAAGGCTACCTGACATCTAAGCCTAGAAGTCATAAGAAGGAGTGATTGCCTTAGTGTAACAGTTGCTAGAATCGCAGTCCTCACTACACCTCATGGAAGAGACCTTATATCCCGTCAACAAGGTGAGGAGATTTTATCGGCCTTTATTACAACGTGGCCAAGTTAGTCGGTCTCAGGCGAGGCCATCGTGGTTTTTTCTCGCGGAAAGTTGGGTTTTTTTGTCCAGCAAACAAATAAATCGACCACAGAACACACAAAATTTACAGACAATATATGGCGATATGTCGCCAATGCACCTAAAACCCCTACAAAACAAACAAGAAGCGATTAAAAGAAGTGATTCAAAGATGTAAATGCACCTTTATAAACAAGTTTCAAACATGCTGTCGATTTTTTCTAGCACGTGACTGGTTAAAATTAAATATTTGTCATTTTTACATATTAGGCCCAATACACTTTATATACATAGTTAAAATAATATATAACATTATCGTAAACAAAAAGGCATGTACAATTTAAAAATGTTGTGCAGATTATTTCTTTTGGTATACTTTGCTATCCAGAATCGTTGTACAACCAACAGTAGTCTGCCAACATAACTTCGTTACAGAAACCTTGGTAGCGATTTTCCATTGATTAATGGAAATGTTTCCTTGCTTGACACTCACAGTGTCAGGTTTCGGGAAAGAAGCCTAAATGCGAAAGCAAGAAATGAAGTTGCAGTGACATACGACATCCTACTTCTTTATATACATCGAGCAATTTCTGAACTCCATCTTTGTATACGAAGAAAACAAAGCTTTTACCCTGCAGCAGCTCTCTGATTGAGGCACCACAATGCTTCTCTCTGTCTCTTTCACTTTCGCGGCACTGATCTTTGGAAATTTCTCATTTAAGTAATGAAATCCTCTCGAATTCATCTTACAAATCACTTTTACAACACTCTTCATTAGATCATGTTTAAAGTGGAGGTAGAAGGAAAATCTTTTTTTAGGATCAAATAACGGAACATACTGCATACTACTCGTTCCTGGCTCATAAGTTCTTCTTTATTGCCAGTCGCTTGGTTGGTTGTTGTAAGGTTTTGGGCGTATCAGGAACTCAGGCCATATTGCGCTGCATATAATATGTCCATAAATTTCATGTGTTCTGTGGTCGATGTGCTGTTTTCTTTGCGAAAAATTCAAGTTTCGGGGAGATAAAACCATGCTACCCTCGCCTGCGACCGACTTACTCAGCCACGTTGTGAAAAGGCCTTAAAAATTCTTCGTGTCATTCCTTGTTATACCCAAGAGGGCGATACCAGTCGCATGTGATGTAATGGTCAGCAATAGAATATCATTGATGAGTACTGTATTGAATTGCTTCACGTAGTGTCTTCGTATTATAGTACGTTTCCATTAGGTAAATAGTGTGGGAAATGGGGATGGATGGCTTTAATTTCGCGTTATGCAAGAGAAAAACTTTCAAATTTCGCTGTGAGGAATCGATGAAGAGGCACCATTTAGATGTAATGTGTACTTGTAACAATACCATAAAAACTCCATTGATATCATGGCAGTAGCAGAGCAGACCGTTAACTGTGAAGAATGCCATTTCGACAGTGAGAAACTTGGACGTTCTTCTTATCCACATGTTTCTGCTTTAGTTTCTAAGCGAGAAGTTCGGCTTTATCTTTGGAGAGGACTAGATCTCTAACAAGGTCATTTAACTCATCTTCGGTAAACAGCTCCAACCCTGACATCTCTTTGTAGGGTGTGTATTCGGGATCGCCTGAAATTCTCGGTCCTCCTCCAATCGCACTTGCATGGTATTATATTTCGTATCTAAAGAATATATGAAAGAATATGTCCATGATGTGGAAGTAAAGAAATTGGCATAACACGAGTTTCAACGTGAAGGTTTAGTCTCATCGTGGAACTCAGGTTCGGATAAATTTATGCTTATTCTTCGCTGAGAATTCAATTGCATTCCCATTACAAAAGTAAACGTATCGTCGTGTCTTCTGGCTCCCTCCACACCATGAATATAGCAAACAGTATCGACTTTTTTCTTTTATTCAATTGGTCACTTAACCCATTCGAAGAGGTGGTACAAATAACAAGTGGTCTTATTCTGGTCACTTAGAGGGCAGTCAAAGGATAACTAGAAAATTTTCCAATATCAAACGTGATTGTAAGTAGTTGTGATTTAGTTAGGAAAGAGCCGCACACACAGCTGAATTTGTTTGGGTGATTTTTACTTCGAAGCTTGACGATGATTCAGATAAGATTCGGCAGATCTTACCTCAAACAACTTATCAAATATTAAATTAGGAAATAACAAGGATTCAGATGTGGTAAAACAATTATATAAATATAAATGTATAAGCAATAATAATAAATAAATTATAATTATATTCATGTGGATAGGCTGAATAGATATATTTGTGGTCGCATCATGTTCATATAATCGGTCTGTTCACAAACTCTAGAAGAGCTAGAGGAAAACCGAAAACAGAGTCCAAATATCCATCTAGTCCACATATATTTTTTTTTCTCAGATGAAAAATACTTGTTGACTTGTGGTGTTATTTTCGGTAATACGAAAAGGACTTTCGTAAGGCGTTTTTCAGGAGTTGAAAACAAGATGGAGGCATAAGTACACATTAGACATATATTGCTTTATGAATTTAAAAAAGAGAACTTTATGCGATGCAATTCCCGCGGTAGTTCTGAATATTCGGGTCTAGTGACCATAGAAACCGGATCAGACAGATCTGTTCAGTTCGATGATTTTATGATAGCCACACATGAAGAAAATATTGCTGTAACTGTTCAAGAAATTTCCTGATTACTGTCCCTTAGAACGGCTTGGGAAAGTGTCAAAACATGCAAAGTGAGTCCCATAATTCATTTTTATCTTGAAATCGTTAAGCTCGAGGGAAGCTTATTTGTCAATTCATTATCGGGGAGAAAAACTGGCATTTTTTGGCAATGTTTCTTGAGTCGTAGAACAACTTAAGGATAACATGAAGGATGTTTTTTACGGGATTACATCTGTTTCACAAAATTGTTAACCAAGCTTCTAGATGGTTTTCCACCACATTTTCCGATTTTGGTCAACATATGAACCATAAAGTTCGCCATGCTGTTACAAGCAAATATGAATATCTGTTATATTTTACTAGGACAGATACGTAACTTATTTAAGAAACACCTTATGAAGTGTCAAATAACGGTTCTGCAGTTTAGAGTTCGAGGGCCTCAGAGTAGGACATGCATATATAACCGGAATGAGCCGAAATAAATCATATGCCAATTTATACCACCTGTAAAATGTCTGACAATTTATTCTACAATCTGCAAAACTAAACTTTTCCACTTTATAGGCATGAGTTTTCACACAAGATTCAAGAACTGCTCCCCATAGCTTGATCGTATTTCATGTAGTAGTAGTAATTCCAAAACGATCATATTTTCATTCAAACTTTGCAACTTCCTAATAGCGATTCTTCACAGGAAAGGGTAGCGTCCAAAGGGCAAAAGCCACCTTCAAATTATCTTGAAATAAAAGACAAAAAACAAAAAGTATTCGAATTAGTTATTTCTGTCATTGCCATCAACTGTAAAGTTGTTTCTAAAGATCTGAAACATCTACATCACTCCTCGCCGAATTTGCCCCACCAGGACTACTACATGCTTTGCGCTAAAAATAAGTGGCAGGATAGATAATGCACAGGAGCATCGAGAGTCACGACGGATCCTGGAGAAACCAGTCGCCCTAGCTGGAAGGTCTTTCTCCCCCATATCCGTTTTATACTAACTGAAATACCATAGGAGTACTTTTTTATGATTCTAACAAATCTAATATACGCTGAATTAATAAATATCTTGTCAAAGGTTTAAAACTTGTATTTCATGTAAAGTTCAACCAAAGTACTGGTATACAAAATTAGCAAATTAGAAATCATTAAATATTGCATAGATTTAAAAAAAATCACAGCAGAAACTACCTTGTCCTTCAAAAGTAACTGGATGCTGGTAATATTAAATAAAATGAATTTTCATTACATAAATCAATAGCTTGTGGGCCCATGACACAACTGATGCTTTGCGGAAGAGATTCCATAACTTCATGGTAGGAGTTTGCTGGAATTGTGCAATTCCTTCTTCACAGAAGCCATCATAGTAGCAACAGTCGAAACGGGCTTGGCCTTTTTGCGGTCCAGTGTTGCAGTTCAATTCAGCTTTTGCTTTTTAATTCAGGTTAGGTAGGCTCTGGAACAGCAAGTCAACTACGTTTTCCTCAAACTAAATGTACATAAGAAACAGGGGCATTATCTTGAAATAAAAGACTTAATTCTGAAGAATTAGCAGAGTGCAGATGTCGCGAAGAGGCTAGAATGATAATACATAATGCTTCACTGAGCAGATTTGCAAGTACGTCCAACAGCCCCAATCCCAAACCACAAAAAGTACTCTGAAACCATGACATGTCCTCACAATCTCACAGTTGGAAAGATGCTGTTGGTAGGTCGCTTCGGGCATTCTCTCTTTGGTAGCTTTCTCTGCCAGAGAAAGCTACCAACTTCGCAGGAACTCTATTTCCAGAGACCACGAGCAATCAGCTGTGAACCATTTCCAGTTTATAGATAAGTCCGTATGAAACGTGTTTGTAAACTGCGTTTATTTTGTTGTTGTTTTGCCTATTTTGTGGGTTGAAAAACTCGAGGAAAAAACCTATGTGTCTTCTATTTCTCTAAATCTGATAACGATCTAAAAATAGCAGCCACAAAAATTCCTTCTATTGAAGCAAGATTTAAACTGGTGCCTTTTCTTGGTCTAATTCTCATTGGCTAGTCACTATGTGATAGACCAAGAATAGTTAAGAGATGAGAAAACAAATCCCTGAAGAGAATAAATATGACATCCCAACAGTTTTCTTAGGATACAGTGAAGTCAAAGCCTCGCCAAGAGTGTCCATAAATGCGCCCACCTAACTTTAAGGAATTATAAGACACAGGTTTTAATAGTAGAGTGTCAGCTCGTAACTCCAACGAAACTCTAAACATCGTTTGAAGTGAAATGTCATGGAAGTCCAACACATTGTAGTATTTTATGGCATGGAAAGATAAAAATATCAAAGTCCAAATCTGCTATTTATAAAGACAATCCGTAATTATAAAGAGGAGAAATAATTTATAGAAGGTGATTTACGATATGACAGCGAAAGGTTCTGGATGTTTTGTAAGTTAACGCAGTATGTTGCAACCCATTCAATGTATCGGTATAGCACTCATGCCCAGAGTGTCTCCATGATGTGTTTTATGGCTGCATTCCAAGCACTGCATGCTATGAAATTTATTTCACCTCCAGCCTGTCCTATTACGTTTTGCGTGGGTTGTATGTATTCTGTCTCCTTTAAGGATGTGTGGAGAAGACGTATATAGGAGATAAACATCCTATGAATAGAAACTCCACAAGCCAAAAGTTTTAATGAGAACATTTGGCTTGCTTTTATACGATATCACAGTACTGTTTATATTACAGTATGTCTACAATACGTGCCACATATTATGATGATCAAGGTAGTAGTAGCAGCAGTAGTGGCAAATAATGCAAGCAAACAATGTCATATAGCAACAGCAAAAATAAATAAATAAATAATAATAATAAACATTGCACACTTCACCCATCCATACCCTCCAAGAATTTGTGTAGTTCTTCCTTCAATTCATTCAAACAATCCACCTCCACAACAGATGGACAGATGGAAGTCTGTTCCAGAAATCAAACACCCGCTGGGTGAAGGCAAACTTGCACAAACTTCCGTACCTCTGTCCTGCAACCATCCTTCCTCAACTAAAATTTATGCCCCTCAAGTAAGTAGACTCAGTAAAAGGAAGAATGCCATTCACATTCCGTTTACTCAATCCATTCAAGACCTCGAACACCTCAATCAGAACACCCTGCAGATGAGTAGTCGCCAGATGCTGCAATTTGCAAAACTGAAACATTTATAGGTAAGAGCACCCTTCTGTTCCCTTCAGCAATCAGATTGCCCTTCTCTTTCCAGCAGATCTACACCCTTCCTAAAGTGAGGCCCCTACTGTATACAATACTCAAGATGCGGCCTAACCATGGCCTTGTGCAAAGGGACAATATCTCCTTATCCCTGTTAGCAAAGTTTCTGTACCTCATTGACATCGATTGGTTCGATCTCCTAGTCCCCAAGAGGAATAGGAGATCGAACCTTCTCGATAAAGTGCGATTCAATAATAAAATTTGTGGGGAATCCGTCTCAAATTGTAACGGAAGCGATGCCCGTATTTAATCATTAAGGATATTCAACTTCTGTTCATCTGTAAATGGACTTCATCAGAGCACAGAATAGTCCAAGGGCACATGTGGTTCAACTTCATCCTAGCAAGCCAAATCAGCAAAAAAAAAAAAAAAAAATCCTGTATGCTTTTGAACATCAGATGATGTTCGCTGTGAATTATTTTTTTTTGGTAAGTTGTATTTTCTGTACTATTGCGTATAATGATACCGATCTCATCTATAACGCTCGTCTGCATAAGTGGTCTCCACTTCTGCAATCCCAGATTCGAATCCTCTCGAGAAGGAAGAAATTCTTATGTCTACTTTTTATACTGTGGCCGAGTTAGTCGGTCTGGATTTTGACTTGCGTAATAGTAATGATTATCTCTAAATAGTGAATTATATCCCATTGCTCTAAAAAAAGACACAAACCAACTCAAAGAAAGAAAATTACCAGTCCTTCTAAACGAAATTATATTTTATGCATCTTTAGTTAAAGATTTAACTTCAAATTTAAGGGAGTGCAAGTTTCAATACGGAAAGGACAAAGTTTTAATAACACAAAACGAATTTTAAATATATATACATACCTACCAAAAGGATGTCTAAGAAAGCAGCCAAAATCTCTTGCCTGAAGGAGCGCCAGCTGATACCTGAGATTTATTTACTTTTCAGCTGAAGATTCCATTAATCCCCTCTCTTTTTTTGTTCACTTCTGGAATGAAAAATCAACAGCACTACTTCTTATTTCATGTCGCCACGTGTAACGTTTAATGACCTAATCATATATGTCAATAATATATTCAATTTAAAAAGAAATATCAGAAATCATCCGTTACCTTTAAAGCGAACAAATTAACATTCCTTAAAGTCCCAGCCGATAAGAAGGAAAAGACTGACTTCGATCGAAACACTCCCGACTGTTGGTGAATCGGACACGATGTGATAACAGGGATGGGAGTGTGCAGATATCATTTTATTCAGTGTTTACAACAAAAACATCCATGTTCCGAGCTCAATAATTCTTTGACACAACATCGGTGACTCATTTCCGTGAGTCAGAATTTAGAGGAATTTTCCTTCGCTGTTTAGTCACAGAACGCTGAGTGGAGTAAGGTCGATAAAAGAATGTGTATGTTTATGAACAACCAATGATTTTGGCAATTAAGCAGAAAGTTTTTAGCATTGAGTGAATGCTGCACCAAGCAGGAAATTTGTTAGTACAAACTGTCATGCTAATCGGTTCCCAGCGAACTGTAAATCTAAATTATACCCAATTCTTCGACAGAGACGAAGTACTTGCTTTCGACATTTATCTCCACTTTGTATATATCCCCAGAAAGTATTACACTTAAATATTAATTATACCAAAACACTGTTAATGGCACTTATTAAAAAATATTGACTGATCCTTAACTTTATACTTTACCTTCCAAGATGTGCTTTTGGAAGTTCAAAATATTCCAGAATGTAAACATTTGCACTGTTCATATCTTTAATTTCTAAATAGGAAAAGCGATGGAGGAAATAATGATATTTTTTTATCTAAAGAGACAGGAAAATAAACCAAAGGAATCTTCTTACTGGTTTTATTAAAAATGCAACACTAGGTGGAAGCTTATGTTATCTTGTGTCTTTGAAAATAGAAGAAATTGTCTGAGAGGAAAACCGGCACATTTAAACTTCTAAACTTGATTTTCTGTTTATAGATATCAGTGCTCAAGGTTTTCAAATCTTTTCAGGAATTAAATTTTTGTCCTCATTTATGAAATTACTGATTTCTAAGTGCAATTAGAGATGTAATATGCTTATACACTGGCGTGCAAAACTAAAGGACCAACACTATTTCTAAAGGTTGCAATCACAAAAGAGTAGATTCAGTCTCAGAAGCGATTCTGGACGTCAGCTAATCTGGTGAGAGGTTGGCACACGGTATCACCAGGCAAACATCACTGAAAGGGATCGATATGGCGGTCGAGGTGTTCTCGTCTGTGGAGGCGTTATCTTGGATGGACGTACATAACTCCGAATACTGGAAGGCGCTACTGTAACCGGTGCACGCTGCTGTACTGAGGTAATCCTTCCCCATGTGCGTCTGTTCGGAGGTGCTATTGGCCCCGAATTCGTGTTTATGGATGATAACGCCACACCTCATCGCACTGCAGCTGTTGATATGCTTTTGGAAAGTGAGGACATTGTTCGTATGGATTGGCCTGCCCGTTCCACCGATCTAAATCTCATCGAACGCATAAGGGACGCTTTGGGGAGCCTAGCGTCACGTCCACACCCACCAGAAAATGTTCACCAGCTGAAGATGGCGCTGACAGAGGAATGGATGATGTTACCGCAAGAACTAATCAACAACATTGTTCTAGGTATGGACAGGTGGTGCAAAGCCTGCATCGACATTACGGGTGGCCATATCTCCTACTGAGGACCACCTCTTCCCTTTGTTCCATCTTTGGCAGTGATGCATCTGCATCATGGCAACCAGTGCTACGTTGCCATTTTTGAATAAAGCCCCTCCTTACCGTTTTGTTTCCGTTGTTGTGTCGGTGTTGTTTTCTTGATCATTTCTGTACCTCACGAGGTTCCTTTGGTATGCTTTTCCCACACCCAGGCCACTCCTAAAAGAAGCTACAGGTGAAAACCTGACTGGTCCTTAAATTTTGCACACCAGTGTACGACGGTATAAGAATCAGGAAATTACTGAATGGCAATGCCAGCGTATAATGGTGTGAGGGTCCACTGTAATAGACCCGCACCCAAACCAGACCGTTTCTAGAGATTGTTTAACCCCCATACCTTTTCTAGAAACCCGGAACTAACAAAAAATATTAATATTTTTATTGTATATAATACGCAAAACTTTTAAAAAATAATAAATACAGACAATATAATGAAAATATATTAATAAGACAGAATCTTTCTTTCTAAATGATTACTCTTATACCACGTGAGTTTTATCAAAGTTAATTTTTTTAGCCTTACTGGCTAAATGTACGCTGCTTGACAAAATTAACGGAACACGTAGAAAACGTGGTGTAACTCGTGCAGCTTGCAATGAAGCGGGACAAAATTTGGCATGGTGGTATACATAGAATAACGATGAATTAAGAAGACAGCGAGAAACTGCGAACAGGAATCAGGGACATTAATAGGGGTTGAATAAGAATTACCAAAAAAAGTCATATTACAAAAGTCGATACCAGATGCTCGAAAATATGATCATATGACATCAGCACGGCGTATGATCCCCTCCAACGGCTAAACAGGCGTGAGATTGTTCAGTATACATTATAGTCTTGGAGGATCTCGTTTCTGTCCGTGAAAAAATGCAGCATGCAGGGTGCACATGTCTCCTAAGAGTTGCGATTAGACCTAGCCAGCGAAATGCTGGTCCATACGTACTAGAGGAAGGGGTCTTAGTTTTGCCAGCAAAACATGTCCCATATTAAGCAACAACTGTCTGCTGCCTGAATAGTGGCCACCGTGTACAATGGGTCCATGGACTCGTGTTACTTGCGCCACACACGAATGCGTCCTTAGGCGTGTTTCACCAAGTATTTGGACTCATCCGATTAGCACACTCATTTCCAGTTCTCTAGTTTTCAAACAGCGTGTTTCTGGTGAGGAGAAGGTGTCTGTTGGGTCGTCTACTATGGAACCCCATACGTCTGAGTGTGCGGTGCATCTTCATTTGGAAAATTATTCTTGCATTTTGCATATTATATCTCGATGTCAACTACCGCTTTGCCGGTTTGTTGGCGAGAGGTAGTTTGTACCATTCGACATCATTCTTTGTACACCTTAACCGCAGTGAGACGAGAACAAGCGACAAGACGTGCATTTCCGATATGGAAGCACCCGAAGCATGACCTCCCACAATAATGCCCACTTTGAAACTCCGTGATATCTTTACTATGTTCCATAACTGTTACTTTATCACGTTGACTTGCACGACCACATGCAAATTACCACTGCTCTTGCGTACAAACCTGTTCGGTTTTTTATACGAGATACGCTGCATAGTCCTTTACGGAAGGAGTGGTCATAATTCCATGATCAGTGAGTGTAATTATACCGGGATAGCTCGACAGATCTTAAAAATTGTTCAGTTCATGTTTCTGAACAAATTCAGACGAGTACGCTACATATCAAACCAAATATACAATAAACATTAGAGGTTATTAATTAATTTTCCTTGCTGATAAAGAATACATTTATAAAGAACAACTTGGTTTCATTCTGTTTCACGATTTACACCAAGCACACAAAATCGTACATAACAGGTAAAGTGCAGAAATACTCAAAAAAATCTTCATAATCGAAACCTTGCCAGAATAACACACGTACCAAATAAACGATGTTTTTTTTTGAATAGTTTAATATTATTTTAAAGGAATTTCGACATACAAATTTGTCTGTAATAAGACGAATTTATGAACTTGAAAATGGTTGATCCTTCTAAAATATAACAGAGGTTCACAGTAGAATAGAAATGCACTAACTAGTGAGCATGGGGTGTGTGATGAGTATCATAGCAACTAAGGTTAAGAAGACGGTACTGTATATGGTATCTGTAAATCATTGTCTGTTCGTCCGTTTGTGTGAGAAAAAAAGACTCAAATTTATGGGGGAAAAGAACCGTTCAACCCTCAGTGAGACCGATTAATTCAGCTGTTGAAAGAAGCTCATAAAAATTCCTATCGTCATTAACGGGATTCAAACCAGATCATTTTCCAGCCGGTGGGGAGACATGGTGATTATATCCACTGTGTTTCCAGGTTAATATTAGGTAAACATATTTAATTAATCACACTTAAGGACCCATTCAATCAACTGAAACCACCTGGAGAACATTACAATATCAAAAGTTATGTTCGCCTTTTGTGTCTGCAAAAAGGCGAACATAGAGATTAAGGATCACATCTTTCAACAACATGCGAATTCCTATTGCCATTGATATGGCCACTAACACCCAACTATATGCCCTCATGGTAGCACAGTTCGTAGGATCGCCATCCTCCACACACCGGATAGAAAAGACCTGAGTTCGAGTCTGGTCGATGACGGTGGGGAATTTTTGTTAGTTTTTGTCAAAACGTGGCTGAGTTAGTCGATCTCAGGTGAGGACAGCATGGTTTTTTCTCCCGGAAACTCGGGTTTTTCGTCCCGCAAACACAAAATCGGCCTCATAACACACGTAATTTACAAACAACAAACACGCAGCAATATGACCTTAGTCGCTAATTTTCCCAAAACCCTACTACTACAATAATACTGCTACCGATCAATACCACCAAACCACCACCTCCAGAAGTGGTCTCTTTCTGTGAATGAATCTGGAAGGCGGCCCATTGCTAAAGACCATCTCATGAATTCTTCTATAGATGATGTGCTTGTTCCTATTGATCTTTTCCCATAGGTTGGTAAATTCAATCATTTTTAAAATTGTTTCATCTTCCATGCTGCCAACGTGTTTTTTTTTTCTTAATTTCTGTCGATAGTTTTTGAATGTTTATTTAGGTTTCTCGAAATCACATTTCTGAAAAATGTTATTCTTCTATCATCTATTTTCCTTAAGGAAAATAGATGACAGATGACAGAAGAATAACTTTAACTTAACATTAAAGACCAAGCTTCGTTGCCGATGGTACAATAAGTACCGGTCTTGCCAAGGTCTTAAAGGTTCTTTATCTTATGTGGCATTGGATAAGTAAAGGCTTAAAAACCTAATTATTGTTGATGTTGTCTTTCTTTCGTATGTGGAAGACTAACCAATATAAGATATCTGAAACGTTTTAATGACAAGAAGAGACAACCTTCTAAAAATGTTCCTTCTTCTCACATACCCTTGTTTCTGAGTTTCCGGGAGAAAAAATCATGCTACCCTAGCCTGAGGCGACTAACTTAGCCATGTTGTGAAAAAGACCCATAAAAATTCCTTACGTTATCGAGGGACTCGAACTCAGGTCTTTTCTACCCGCTGTGGGGAAAAGACCTGAGAAAGAAACCAGTACCCATTCATATTTCGGCTTTAAGCAACAGGTGTACACAACAAATGTGTAAACTCACTGGCCAAAAAATTATAAACTTTTCCAGCTGGCGTTACCAGATAAATAGGCCTTTGTACAATGTAAATTGTCACACAAGTTTCCTTCGTGTGAGATAAATACTGTGTGCTTTCCTGTGGCTTCGTAGTCGATTCGGTCATGTGAAAGACTCGTGACCTTTACGAATTTCAAAAAGACCTCTTGTTGGAGTACGCTTAACCACAATTGAGAAAACAAACGAAATCATTGGTGTGGCGAAACCAACCATCTTATACGTATACAGTGGATGGAAGAGGAAAGGAGAATGCAGCATCAAAAGGAGGAAATGCGGCATAAATGCTTCAGTACTCTAACAATGAGACTGCACGAATTTAAAGGGAGTTGTGCGTCCAGTTTTCAGGAAATGATTGAAAAATTCAATCTAGGCAAAAACAGAGGCCCATTTCCAACGAACTATGTGGCGGGATTTTAAAAATCTGGGATCTGTTATTTGCGTGCCTAATGCGAGAGCCACTACTTCTTTCTGCAAAAAAATTGAAATATTTGACTGGAGTGTGCCACCAACGCCAAGACTGGACTATGGAACAAATTTAAATTATTATATTAGGGCCACCCGTAATCTCTTACATATACCCATATTAAAAACCTTGCTAACTCCGCCTGAGACCGACTAACTCTGCCACGGAGTGAAAAAAGCCCACTAAAGTTCCTCGCGTCATCGACGGGATTCGAACCCGGGTCCTTTTCCATCCGGTGTGGGGAGGACAGTGACAATACCATTATGCTACCGCGCAGACTGGACTATGGAACAGTGGAAAAATTTCATGCAGTCTGACAAGACTCGATTTACGCTTTTTTCCAACAATGGTTTGTAGAAATGTGAGTGAATCATAAAGCCATGCGTCCAGAAGGTCTCGTGTCCACCATCCAAGCAGATGGAGGTGGCATCATAGTATAGGGTATACTCTGTAAGGATTGGGTCTGCTCATACCACTAGAAGGTCATCTTACCACCAATAAATCTCTTTTCATCGCATTTAATCATGCAGTCATCTAATTCTACAGATTTGAAGTAAACTGACAATATCTGAAATATATTGGTATGGGCAGTTTGGCTTTGTAGTTCTCTTCTAACCACAATAGCGCAGCCAAATATCCTGATGGAACAATTGTCAAATCTGGAGCTAGACTTCCTCAGACACCTAGTGGAATCGATATCACGACGTGTACGGACCACACTTTTGGCAAAAGGTGGTCCTACCAGACATGGAATAAAGGTGTTCCTAACTTTTTTTTCCAGTGTCCGTAAATCGAAGAGATTACATGGTGTATTACATTTGCAGCAAAGCTCTACAGAAGAAGGTTACTTTCAAGGTGACACACAATCATCAAACATGGACAAATGTGTGAAATAATGGTAGGAAGAAAAAAGAGAAAGACTTTATGCATCTGTCCTGGCCAGCCCAATTAGTAGATCTCAATCCATTGAGCATTTGTGAGATGAACTAAAAAGGCTTGTTCATCAGCAAAAGACCACGTCACATCCAGCAATAGTCTTCGTGTCGGCTTTTCAACACCCTTATTAGTATTTGTAAAGTGAGCGGACTTTTTCTACATCTCCAAAAAAAAAAAAAAAAGGAAAACCTCTGTGCTAAGTCGTATCGAAGCAGTGATTCCAACTAACGGTAGTTGAACATGCTATTTGAAAGTGCGGGACTCCTCTAGTCTCACATTACCAAAAGACCCAAGAAATACAACAATAATTTCATATTCTCAAATTCAATAACCAGAAGGGTATTTTTACGCCTTGATGATTAAATATAAAACTGAACAGGGAAATCTGTTCAGCATTTCCATTAATTATACTAACTTTCTATTATCATAAAATTTAATAAATATTTCATGATACTTTCATACTTATTTTATGTATTCAAACATAGTTGTTGCCTGCGCATTAAAATGAGAATATAAAAATTTGTGCCCTACCCTATGCATCAACTGTGATTGTCGTAAACAAAGTCCACTGCGATGGTTACCACCAAATCCATTTTCGTTATGATGTATTACTTAAAGTAGTTGAAAAAAAAAAAAAAAACAGCGCTTCATAAAAAGCTATATCCGAACACGTTCAAAATGATATACATGATGATGTGGGCTTTACCTTTCTTCTTTATATAAGATATATCAGCGAGCTCTCGGACTACACCTGTAAATGTGGCACGAAGATCTACTCTATTTAAGGCCGTGACATTTCAGACTTTAAAAATAAAATAATAAGAAAACAGCTGGCGCCAATGCAGACCATTTGTCGGCCATCCCAGTGCTAATAACGATCATGGAGACTACCGTGACATATACAAGAGGGGGAAGTGAAGCGTATTTGAACTTTTTGTAGGATAATCTAAAACAAGAAAAGTTATTGATCCCATAGTACCTGAACCAATTCACAATATTATAAAAGTGTTCCATTTTATCAAATTCTGAAAATTCGAGCAAGCAAAGTGTCAGTTACTGTTGTGATCAGCAACGTTCACCATTTTCAACCTGTTATCAAAAGAAAACCATTTGTCATTAAAGTAGTTTAAATGAACCAAGCAAATCAAATTGGCAGATCAGGCTGTAGGGAGGGTGAACAAGAAGATCCCACCCCCAGTGCACTGCACTACTAGCTTCTTGGATTACCCTCGCTGTACGCAGACTTGCATTGTCATAAAACAGTATTCCAGGTTTCGATAGTCCTGTCCGTTTTAGCATTGGTATTATGAATTTTATCCGTATCATTAATCAACCTAAATTAAAAAATAAAAAGAAAACCTGATTAAAATAATAAAAAAAAACTTGATCCATTTCAAACCTGAAAGGTCAAAATTTAGTGATTCAGGTTTGACATTTCAAGTTTTAAATGGATCACAATTTTTAATCATGTCAAGAAAAGTAACAATCCAATTTCGCTTTAAACTTGTCAGATTCTCGACGTCAACTTATTCCAGCAATCTACTACACGCTGCCAAATGTGAACTTCGAGATATCTTCTATTGCTTTCCAAAATTGTATGTCCTCCTCTTCTTCTTCTTGTTTCATCAGTCAACGTGAAATACCTCCCTCATTCATTCTGTTTATTCCTTTAAGAACCTTAAACATTGGGTCACCCCTGAGGGTCTGGTTTCCATACTCAGCAGCCAACATCTTCTAAGGCATTCATCATAAGGAAACCACTTAGCATTCCCAACCAATCTAACTTCTTTGAACTCACTCAAGGAGATTTATTGTCCCTCTTTAGCTGCTCCAGAACTAAATACAATCTTCCAAGTGAGAACTTACCATCGTTATATAAAGAGAAATAATAATAATTATTATTACCATTATAAATTCGTTTATTTAAATAAAATATACTCCTTGTACATGACCTGTACACATTAATTACACATACAGAAGTTGCAGATCACAATTGGAAGCAGTAAGAACGGTTTGTGAGAAGAACCAAGATTTTCATCCAATAAACAATAAATCGACCACAGAGCACACGCAATTTACCAACGTATTATATACGGCGCAATATGGACGGCCGAGTTGCTAATGCATCTAAAAAACCCTACGATCTCTACAACAGCTAGATATAGGAGATCTACTTGTACAAGTAATGTTCTTTATTCCAAAATTACTTAATTTGTAATAAAATATGAAGACCATCACCATCGTGATTAGAGTGTAACTGAGCACGACGAAGTATACTCAAAAACAATGCACGCAACGTGTTTGAGAGCGATGTTGGTATGCTACTTTTAAATTCTTCCAGCGTGTGTGGAAGAATTTAAAAGCAGCATACCAACTTGTAGGCATTGTCTTTGACATAGCTCCACTATACAGAAGGTAATGAATCTGGTTAGCGTGGGGGCCATATTTATTTTGAAAGTATGGGTCTATAACCAAGAGAGACAGCTCAACCATAGACGCACATTACGTGTGACTTGCTGCGCTATCTTCCTCTAACCACGCTTTAACAATCTCCTCCTCAGATAGGTGTCCAAAGTAATTCATGAACTACGTCAGTGTACCGCTGAAAGATTATTGTTCTGTGAAAAAGATGAGTTACTTTCAGCAATTATGTAACGAATCATTGCACACCACATTCCGATCTTCACAGGGCGTTGGAGAGTTTCTGTACATCATAGAGTATTCTGGGGATTTATATATTCAGCCAGATGAAACTAGGCCTCATCGGATAATCTAAGTCTTCACCCATTTGTTCCAGTAACCATTCTCAGTAATGGCTTCGTTTTCGAATGTCTGGTGGCAAAAGTTTCTGCAAGTTTAAAAATAGTTATAATTTCTTCACTGCTGCATGAGAATTATCGTTTGTAATGCAAGTCTCTGTAGTGACACGATGATGATATGAGAACACAAACTGTATAACATTCACATTACTAGTCTTCCTGAACATTTTTACAAGTTTCCATATCGCAGATTTTGATGATGTCTTACACCAATGAAATTGCTCACAAAAATCATGTTAACTGGTTTTAAACCACTCTATTTTTAAGTGTGCTGTGTTCTACTATGAACACGTGCTCCTCCATGCTGAAGGCCAATTCCTTTTCTGCTTTCATAGTTATCCAGGTTTTTGGTAGATGCCAAAACCATTCACAGAGCAAAAAATGTTACTTGAAATTTCATACTTAAGCACTCTTTTACTCAAAGTTATTTACATTTTAACTGATTCTCATTTCAAATTATCATCTTGCATTATTATTTATTTTTCCCTTTGGAATAATAAATACACTTATAGCAAAACAGTAATTATCACCAAATATTCATAACAAAAGAAATTTTAAATTTTAAGCTTACAGCAGTTAAAAAAGTGACTGTTTATTTTTGTAACCTATACTATCTATTAGAGAGCAAGAGCACGGGCGTATAAATTGTGCCTAGGAGACTGTTAAATTAATTAAATGCTACTTAAATGTAGAATATTAAAGCTACTTAACAAGAGACATGACGTATAAATTAACTTAGGTTCTTCTTGTTGGTGCCATATCTCTTTGTATTATATTGGACCGCATGTTATATTTAAGATGCTGAGAGTTTTATTTTATTTATTTATTTTATTTTATTTCTGTTTTCTTGAGAATTGGTCATGGGCGTGTTTCACGATTAGGAGTGGCCCACCTCCGCATGCTCTGTAAATAATGAAGGAATTTAAATTAACTTGGAGTCATATTACTTGCCAAATTAACTTGGTATTGTATTACGCACATTATGCTTTTTATGTTTTAGGATTAGCAGAACTGGCATCACATTTTAGCGAAATATTTTGAAGAAAATCAAGCAACTTTCAAATCATAAAAAAGCATTCAACTGCCAAAATTTAAACCGAATATTTTAAGTGAATTTCCGTAATTTTCTGACAATCAAAATAAGAAATCAGGGCATTCAACTGTCCATATCGTATTAAAACTTTCAATTACTGAAGACCAATAATAAATTTTATACAAAACACAGAAATTATAAAATGAGCCGATTCAACGATAGCTTCAAAAAAAGTTTCTTCGAAATGATAGTGTAATTTTTACTCACCTGTGATGATTACATGAACTTGATGGAGCCAAACAGTTCGGGAACATCTAACGGCCTATAGAAAAAAAATAATAAAAAACACACGTTAAATGGAACAGTCTCTAATTATTTAGAGAAAAAATATATGAAATTTAATCAAATAAACTTCACTATACCCTTAAACAAAATTAGAAAATTACATTGAATAATTAATAAGTATCGTGACTATACAAGCTAAAAATGAATTATCATTCTAATGAAACCTGCCCATGAAAAGAAAGCTACATTTAGTATGTGTGGTTATATCAATTTTTATAAGTGCTTATTTTATTCTCTCAAGGAACTAGTACAGGAGTGTCACATTAGAGCTAATTGGCGAACGGGTACCAAATTAAAAAGGGTGCTCTGCCTGTATTTCGCATCACAAACGACTGTCAGTACCGCAGTACTCTGGACTTCCAAGGGCTGACCGGAAGTGCAATTCTGGTAGTGCATCCTATCCCCCAATTTTGGTTGTGGCTAGACTGTCAGAATAAGTACTGAGTTGGCTAAAGACATGAGCAGTTAGAATAACAGGTCTATGCATGATATGTTATGGTCGTTTTTCTGTTTGTTGGATGATAAACCAAGACTTTCAAAGTTTTCGTCCAACAAACTATTTTTAAAACAGTTAAAAAGGAAGATTTTACTTTAAAACAGCGAAACCTGTTCTGAAGACATCTAAATATCTATATGGAATTTAAACAGAGCCTTGCATAAATACTATCAGATTTTATTAGTGGGTTATACACGATCGCCGTTTTAGTATTTGTATTAAAAATACAGAAGAAAGATGCAAGGAAGCAAAGATTATAGGATCTGCCATAGAAAACGTAACCCTCATTTTATGTTTATCTCCTTCCTCCAAATATTTATCCAATCCTACATAAATATACTACAAGGCTAGGTTTTCATCCAACCCTCCTTCTAATACTGTATAAGGCTAGGTTACAGCTCATTACAATAGCTGGTAATCCTTAGACTGAAAGCAAATATTCTTACATCCACCCTACAATTATCTTTCCATAAACGGTCAATTATCCTCGCAGATGACTGGTTTCTAGCCACTACACGTGGTCCCTTCACAGGTACACGCAGGTACTACGACTCTACAATACCCTTCAAAGCATCATGCCAGAGGTTATCCATTTGTATCCCCTTCCACAACTAATGCTGTTGCCCGCTTTTATATTCTTAAATTCAAGTCTACATTCTTCTTTTACTGAGGTTTCCAAACCTATACGCAGCATCCAAGATGCGGTCAGTTGAATTTCCTTTAGGAATAATTAATTTTTAATCAATATAAGAGTACATTTGAAGTAATGGCGCTTTCAATTCCATAACGGACATGACTAAGCGCTCACAGACTTTATGATTAATTCCTAGGGTAACATATAATGTAGTTTCCGTTTTATAAATAGATAAGTTTCACTTTGCTTAAACAAGGATATCACTCATTTTTTTTTTTTTTAAACTTGAATAGTGAAACGAATTTTTTCTAATATTGACGTCAGTACCTGTTGAGTAAAGTATGAGATGGGCAGAGACAGATCAGAAAAAGAGATACGTAAACAAGTAGATATTAACGGAGAAAGAGATACAGAAGTGTAAAATGATTTAGTCTAAAAAGAAAAGAAACCTCAACAAAAAAAAGTGCTCTGGAGACATTTTCCGAGAAAGAATTATCCTTGCACAGAAAATGATGCTACAAAACGATACGGTTATACAGACCGCCAAGGAGCTGTTTTTTTGTTATTTCCACAATGGAAGAATTATGTGAGGGACTGGGGATAGCAGCCTGCTCCAATCGCTGTTACATGCAACATTCTTCGTCACCATCTGAGTCCGCCCACCACTAGCATCAGCGGCAGGTTAATCACGCAAGCGCTGCTTGCAGCGTGACCTTTGACATTTCAAATACGATGCTTCTCTACGTCAATGCGACAAGTGGAGTGTTTTCTCTCTGTATATACAAAGAGAAAGTATGTTATATATATATATATATATATATATATATATATATAATGAGAGAGGAGAAAGATAAAGAAAGAGAAAAAAGCAGAAAAGGAAATTTTAGAGAAAGAAAGCGTAAGAGAGAAAGAAAGTGAAAGAGAAAAAAGAAATAGAAAGAGACAGCTAGGCAGAAAACGGAAGCAAAACGAAGACAAAGGAAAGGTGGAAGAAGAGGTGAGAGAGAGAGAGAGAGAGATCCAGAACGAGAAGCAAAAGATTAATATATACATGTGCCACCCTACCAAAAGTATTTGGGCACAAAAAATCACAAGTTTTAATGAACAAATTAATAAGGTGTGATCTGTTTGGCCCTACTGTCAACATCGATCTCCTTTGGAACATCCACCAATTCATTGTAGCAGGCAGGATGAATATAAGTCCATTCTTCATTTGGCACATTCTCCAGTCTGTAAAGTGGCACATTACCTGC
This sequence comes from Mastigoproctus giganteus, assembly GCF_048544385.1. Taxonomy (NCBI): domain Eukaryota; kingdom Metazoa; phylum Arthropoda; class Arachnida; order Uropygi; family Thelyphonidae; genus Mastigoproctus; species Mastigoproctus giganteus. The sequence goes on from NC_143583.1 coordinate 23,416,883, forward strand.
GACCTGATCCAATGTTTCAGTAGACTAAAGATGTTTCATTGGATTTATAAGCCTTTGGCTAGCCTGGTGGGTTATTGGGTTTTTCTCATACAAAGTTTCTACACTGCTCGCTGTAGGATAGAGCATTATCATGCTGGGACAGGAGAGCTAATTTTCACAGAAATGCCAGAGTGTGGGCAAAATGGAATTGTTCAACGTGTCAAGGTTCCAAATCACCGAAGCAGTTCTACACCATGATTCCGCCTTCCAACTTCATTGTGGACGCACGCAATACACTGCCGCAGGTATTCCCCACACCCACACGCAACGGTCCGACCAGAAGAACGTATAACGCAACTGGTCGCTCCACAGGACCCGCTTCCACTGTTTCATGCTCCAAAAATGGTGGGCTGGCACGACTACAAGCTCCACATTACATCAAAGAATGCCACTATGTGTGGCATTCTTTGGTGTGATGTGCAGCTTGTTATCGGTAGCTCTGCTATGAAAACCCATGTTGTGCAGCATCCTACAGGCCCTGAAATCTTTACGAACATTCGGACTTTTCATTTTTTTACTACAGCTTTCCGGGACTGCCACAGCTTCATGTATGACAGTACCAGTGTGCGTTCTCAAAGCTATTGCCTGTTCCTGCTTTTCATACAAACCGCTGGCATTGCTCATTAGGCTGGAAGGGAGTGTCAGAATATTTTGGGAAGGTAATATATTGGATGAATGAGCAAATAATTGCAAGAAACTTTAATTAATAATGAAGCTAAGCCAGGAAGGTGCAAAAACAACCCTTCTCTTCTCTTCTCTCTCAAACAATAAAAGGCAAACAATATTATTCGTAATGACAGATTATGCAAATAAATGCACGAAAGATTAATGAATACGTAATAAGGTTCTATTTAGGAAGGTGTTAAAGGAGCCGTAACCTAAAGCAAATAATATAATCGGATTATATAATTAAACCTAAAGACCTAAAGAAAAGATTATAATCAACTTATATCCACACTACACAGTGAAATGCTTTAGTCTCCAGAGTAAAGCTCCGGTAGTCTCGCCATCTTTTGTATCATTCAGTATGGCTGATGTCCTTTGAGGTTATGATGGGCATCGTGGCGAAATCCAGTCTTCCTTACATTTAAGGAAAATTTCATTGGACCTCATAGAGTACACTCTAAAACGGTGTCTGCAGGCCGGCTGCTAGACAGACCCATCTCTCTTTTGGAAAACTGTTTGAAAGATTGTTAGCACCCAGAGTAGCAGATTTAATTGAAGGTCAAAACTTAATGTTTCCATCCCAATTTGGAAAGACGCCTTGGTCTCTTTAGTTAACCGCACATCAGCTTCGAGGGCTAAATATGAATTAGCCATATTCATTGACTTCGAGGGAGCTTTCGACTCCCTCGGTGGGAGAGCGCTCTCAATTGCCTTACCAAAGCCAAGTGCTCTCAGCAATTATACCAAGTTATTAGAAGCTACTTTCAAAATAGACTCATCCAAGTAATCTCGAAACAGTAGTCTCTCTCAAGGATCATCTCAAGAGGATGCCCCCCACGGATCGGTTCAGGGACCCCTCTTCTGGAACATAGTTTTGGACAGCTGGCTCATGCAAAAACCTGACAATATCTCTGCCTTCGCATATGCCGATTATTTGGTTCTTCTAATTCCAGGTCGATCGCGTCTTCAACTAGAACAATCACCCAATATAACTCTTCCTGAGCTAATTAAGTGGTCAAGTATACATAAACTGCGAATATCTGCCACAAAAACAAAACTGATGGTTTTTAAGGGCAGGTTAGATTACAGAAGACCTCCTAATATAAAGATAGATGGAAAGCAAATCCCTTTTGTTCCTGAATTAAAACAGCTTGGCGTAATTTTAGACGACAGTTTAACCTTCTCCTCTCATATTAATCAACTCTCCTCGAAAATTAGGAAGTTCACTGCAGCAATTATCCGCATTTCCCAATCGGACTGGGGACTAAATAGAAGATTCTCTTACTATATTATACAGCAGTATTCGTACCAATAACATATGCTTCTGGAGTCTGGTTTCATAGAGCTGTTAATGTTAAACTTCGTTCCAAGCTCATCTCTATTCAACGGATTATGCTGCTTGACATGCTCCGGGCCTGCAGGACAGTGTCTGCTGCTCTGCAGGTCCTTGCTGGAGTCTTACCACTAGACCTGCATATCATCTTCAAAGGACTATGCTATCGTCTAAAGAACAGAGTTCCTGGCGAGATTCTCGGCATCTCATGCAACCTAACTGGTAACATCAAAGACGAGAAACGGAGAATCTGGAATGAACTTATCAGCGTGTGGAAATCACGATAGGATTCCAGTACTACTGGTCAAGTCACCAGCCCTTTTGTTCCCGCAGTTACCTTCCCTCTCAACAAGAACGTCCGCCAATGGTTTTCTCCAAGCTTAACAACATCGTATATACTTACTGGGCACTGCTCCATCAACTCCAAACTATTTCAATTTGGCTTGTCTGACACCAGTCTTTGCTTGTGTGGTACCAAGGAAACCTGGACGCACATTCTGTATCGCTGCGGCCTGTACCATGACGACAGATCTACATTACAAGCTACTTTCAGCAACTTCTCTGAAGGAAATGAAGTGGCACTGACTGAAAATTCTCAATAGTTCTCAGCTATACAACAATTCTGCTCTGCTGTTTTCACCAAAAGAAAGCAACTCTTCTCAAGTCTATCATCATCTCAACAACAAGGAACCAACCCAGCATCTTCAATGTCTATCGATACCTCTTAAAACTTATATCACCCATCTACTTTTTTTCCCCTTTTTTTTTTAACTGGTACTCCAGTTTGGGCAGCTGTGGTACAGGATTAGCTAGCGCCCACTGGTATAGCACTACCTCCAGTGGATGCGCTTTTCGTTCTTTTACAGAAAAAGACTGCTGTCTTGTGGTTCCTGTGCCACAATGTGGACATGTTACATGTTCATTTCACTTATGACATTGTAATTAACAGGACTGCAATTAACATGTATATCATTGTATATAATATGTATATAGACAGTCCACTGGACCAAACCTATTGGTAACTCTCTCTCTCTCTCTAGGAGGTATCCAGATTAGCTAATTTATAATCTCATTGCCTCTACTCAGCCAGATAGTGACTGGAGGGAGTCTGAGTAGTGTATATGCTTCCCACGTATTTTCTGAAAGTTACAATCTACAGAAATTCAAGTATAATGTCAACAAGTACCTTCTTTCATCTTCTTAACTTGCAACCTACGCACGTTTTTCATTAAAAAGAATTAATTTTTTTTTGCCAACGGCTCCTATTTAAAAGCCTTAAAATTTTTCTTCACCCATAGATAGGTATCAAACCCAGATTTCTTCAAAGAAGTGGCAGAATAAAATACTCATAAGAATTCCAAAGAGTACTGTTTCTTTTCTGTCTTTTCTTTTATTTTTTATGTTATTTCATTTTTGGTGAGCATTTCGCCTTAACTGTGCTCATCAATTACGCCTTAACTGTACTCATCAATTAAGTTCAATTTTTTTCACTATGTTTCTCTCACTGTTTGATTTCAACCATATATTTACTCTTGACATAATTCTTGTTTGCTCTTCTCTCTCCCAACCTGTTTTTCTTCCTTATTCATTACGGTTAATCTTTCACAACCCATTTATTTTTCCTTTATTCTTTCTCGCTGTCTTCATTTACCAATCCATCTATTATTTGTCCTTAATGTATTTTAAACTGGTTTCTCTCTTATTTTGATGATCTCATTCAGTGATTCCGCTTTCCTTGTCGTAATCTCTCTCTCTCTCTCTCTCTCTCTCTCTCTCTCTCTCTCTCTCTCTCTCTCTCTCTCATTAGCTTGTGTTTGTTCTTAAGTGCAGTATAAGTTCCTTCGAAAATAAAGAATTCAGAGAAGCATCGGCCCCCACAGTCTAGTCTTCTTCAATGTTGCACAGAAAGCATGTCCGAAATGGAATTTTGAATGCGCAACCATAAAGTGATTAATATTTGAATTACAAAAAAACAGAAAAGAAAAATACAAGGAAAAGAATGGAAATAACCTTCTAGAAATTGAAGAACACTAGCATGCAAATAACTCTTCTTTAGCGATGAATCGTTAGTCAAAGGCTAATGAAATGAAAGCGATTCGCATTCCATAATAATTGAGTAAGATGTTGCAAGCAAATTATAAACTAAAGATTTAAAGTGAAATAAAAATAACCGGTCTACGTGTCATCATTTATATCAAAATTATTTAGATCAACAACGCCTGTTACCTTGTACAGTCTAACCAAGGAAGATAGGAGTAAAATAGGAGTAACCAAGGAAGATAAGAGCATCGATTATTCCATTTGACATTATTTGATGTCAAATGGAATATTATTCTTGTTATTATTTTATTTTTATTTGGGTTAACAACGACTTTTATTTATGGGCATGAATAAACGTTATTGTTAACCATTGTTGATGCAATAAATTTATGGTTAACAAAGAGTTAACTATAACGTTATGGGCCAACGGTGGGTCAACATTAATTTTATTTAGATCAACATTTGACCCATTGTTAACCTTATGGGTTAACAATGGTTCAACAATAGCTTCGTGGATTAATAATAGAACAAGGATAGCTTTATAGGCTAACTAATGAAAGTTGCTTACAATGCGGTCAGAAAGTTAACGGTTATGAGACAATACAAACGGGGTTTATTGATAATGGGTCCAGTGAGGAGATTCACTAGACCAAATTTACCCGTAACTCCATGTGTATTAATGCTAGAACTGCAAGGCTCACCAGAGTCCTCAAATAAACAATTTTTTTCGGTGGTTTCTCATCCCCTCCAAGGCTTATACTTCATAATTTTTTCGGTATTTGAAAAGGGCGTCACTTAAAAGTCAAAAGACAGAAAAGGACATTTAATATAAAATTGTTAGACTTTTTTGGAATAAACAAAATACAATCTACTAACAAAAAAATAATAATTAGTTACAATGAAAACTTAACTTTTCTAGCTTTAATACAGGCAAAGTCATTAATCAAATAATGATGAACAAAATTAAACACTATCGTGTTATAAAAGGAATTTCCACACAACCTATGCTTCCTTGATGGAGTGTCACTGTAATTTCCCTAAACTCTTTTTTGTGTTAAATTTCCTCTTGGCAGGTGTTTGTATTCGCCCATTAAGTTGGTACAGTGGGAGTTTCCATGGACGATTTCGAGCAGCAGTTGCGTAATACTAGTTGCTGAATCCCGTGCTGCTGTGCTTCCCTAGATGGGTGTAGACCCTCGCTTTTATATTCTCGTTTTTTTTTTTTCATTTAATTTTTCATTAAAGAAGTTCTCCTTGCCTGAATTCAGGCTCTTCCCCAACCTTAGTAAGATTTGGGATCCATTTCAGTGCGGGCCCAGGTATATTGCTACATTCCTCCTCTCAAAGGACCAGCTCTGATCACATTAAAGCAGAATGGCATGATTTGAAGAGTAAACATGACTGGCGATAATATTAAAGCCATCAGTATTTGTACGAAGAATGCTAATATAAAACCTAAACATGGAAAAGTTGGAGGTGTTTGGGCCCAAGAACACACCTCTGTTTGAAGAAGTGACCTTGATGAAGTGAATAGTGACATTCAGCATACACGAGGGGAAATTTTGCTCTAGTATATTTAAATACACTTAAGTAGGTATTTTGAATTTAGGCGTGGCAGAACTTCATGCGAAGACGCTGACTGGATCGTACACCCAACAGCGTCTATCCTTGAGGAAACCATGGAAAGTGAGATCCTATCGTGGCCGATCGTTAATCGACGTTACAACTTCTTGTGATAAAAAAAAATCTACGGTAATATGACAATCGAAAGGCGAGATCAGTGTATAAAAACATCATCAAAGACACCACCCATGATAGACGCCAAAAATGTTTCCAGATGAATGAAAAAAAGCAATAAGATTGCCCAAGATCATTGATACTTTTAGGACAGTTTTGGCTAAACACATATGAGGATTCTTCAGGAAAGTTAATGCCAGAAAAGCTTATCAAACTCTAAGAGAGAGAGAGAGAGAACTAAATGATTTTGTGATAAATCAGAGGAAAGTGGAAGAGAAACTGTTGAAGCTATACATTAAAGGCGCTGGGATGGATGGGATCTATCACATTATATTAAGGGAGGCAGCAAAGGAGGCAAGCAAACCCAAAGCCATAATCACGTGGATCCTTGGATTCAGAGGAGGTCCAATGGATTGGAATTGTGCGAACGTATAGCCAGTTCACAAAGGGGATCAAAAAGGTGACATGAGAAATTGCAGTTCCAAGGAAAATAATGGAGTCACTTGGTTTAAGAAGTAACGCAGGCCCATCTAGACAGGAATGCAATTATACTGCAATCACAGCATAGATTTGTTGAGTGACAACCTCCTAAGAAATCCGGTTGATACCATGATGCAGTAACAAAGGAACTGAATGCAAAAAAATAATTTTTATATCATATACTTAGATTACAGAAAAACTTTTGTTACTATTGCACATAAGATTGTACAAATTGGAGCAGTGGGGCATTAAGGGCAAGTTACTGCTATGGATAAAGGATGGTTGATTGGAAGAAGACAGACAGTTGTTATTAATGGACACTGCTCTTCATGAACTAATGTTATTAGTGAAGTCGCCCAGGGTTCAGTGCTGGGCCCAATGTTGTTTTCTATATTTATTAATGATATAGATAAAGGTATATCAGGCTTAATGTCTAAGTCTGCAGATAATACAAATGGTTGCTGCAGATGATACAAATGGTTGCAGCAACTTAGGCCATACTGCGCCGTATATATGATTGCAAATTGCGTTTCTCTCCGAAGTTTCAGGGAGGAAAAAATTCTACCCTCGCCTGAGACTGACTAACTCTGCCACGTTGTGAAAAATGCCAATAAAAATTCCTCGTCATTGACGGAATTCGAAGTCAAGTCTTTTCGCACCTGTTTAGGGGAGGACGGCGCTTCTATCAACTGTGTTATACACGAGGAAAATACAAACGTTGGCAGAGTAGTTAATCACAGTAGTCAAGGTAAACTACCGCAAACAAGTTCTAGAAAAATTAAGCAGATAGGTTGGGAAATGGCAGTTGAAATTTAATATTGGCAAATGCAAGGTACTGCATATGGATAACAGAAATCCCAGATTAACGTACCAACTGTATGGTACTACACCAGAGTAATGGGAAATGAAAAAGACCTGGAAGTAATTATGCAGTTATGAAGTTCTCCGAGCTGTGCAGACAGGCTTCCAGGACAGTTAATGGGGTTTTGTTAATGATATACAGGAACTTTGTTATCAGTGATAATAATAATGAGGTGAATATCCCATTATATAAGGCAATAGTTAAGCCGCATCTTAAGTACTGCATACAGGGATGGAGGCTTCATTTTAGAAAGGATGTGGATCTGCTGGAACGGTTCAAAGAAGGGCATCGAGATTGGTGAAAGCAACAAAAGGATGGTCTTACCAAGATAGGCTTCAGTTCTGCAAATTGCGGCATCTGGAGACTAGGTACTTGCGTGGAGGTCTGATTGAGATGTTTAAAGCTTTGAATGATTGAACAAGCTCAATGCTGATGGCATTATTTTCTCTTTTTTATACTACACACACACAGGGGGGGGGAGCATCAATTCAAACTGAGGAAGGATGGTTGAAGAAAGGATAGGTGTGCGAAAGTTTTCCTTCAGCCAGCTGGTGGGTGATTGCTGGAACAAACTTCCATCTATTGTTGTAGTAGGTAGTTTGAATAAACTGAAGGAAGAACTAAACATATTATTTGATGGGATGGACTGGTGATGTGGGAATACTTTTTTTTATGCTTTCCCAGCTTGCTTTCTTGCATCAATTTCAACTACTTAATATGATTCCAATAGGAATCCAGTGTACAAGTTAAGAAATTTATCTTGTCTGAAAGGTTTGTTTCATAATTTTAATCACGAAGCCAAACAAGAAGGAATAAAGGATTATCTATTCCGAATCTTCTACTCTCAAAGTACGAACTTCGATCCTTTCACAGTATACTGTTTCTGAGTTGTGAGAATCCTTCTACCACTGTAGTCGCAGAAGGTATGAGGTGTGTTGTATATGTGTGCAATCATTAAATATTCATATAATTAAATATGAATTAAATATAAAGCATAAATAATTTTGTGAAAATTTTCAAAGCATGCGAAGTCCATTAAATTTTAATGTATGATGTAGTGGTTTTTATAACAGAAGGTTAAAGTCTGAATTTCTGATGCACTAACAGCAGACAAACCAGAGAAATGTTATCATAAATACTCGTACATAACTTTCACGTCACTAGTCATACCTACAAAGCGATCGGAATTATTTAAGGAGAATTTCATATCTAAGAGGGAGTCCATTCCTTAAGGAAAAGTCATCCCCGATCATTTTAATACGAACTTTCCACTTTTTCTTCCCCAGCCCTACAGGCTAATACTGGCAAATTAACCATTATGATATCGGTTGTCAATCTATGCGCTCGCACTGTTAGAAAGTAAAATAAATGGCATTTACCCTACCAGAAAGCCCACAACATTAGGGGAGTGATTACTATGGCTGTTCTTCCCACCCTGTGGAAAAGGACTACGTGTGAATATCATCTAGGAAGAATTCTGGAGGACTTTTACGCTTTGGTACAGTTAGTCAGTATGGCGAGGTATTTTTTATTTTATTATTTTTTTCCCCAGAAACTTGGGTTTCTCGTCCAAAAACTGACTATCAAACACACGAAGAATTTATCAATTTTTGGACAGTGGATCTGAGGCATTCAAAAAAGACTAGGAACTCAATCCACCAACTGTATGGCCCAGTCATTAACCGCACGCTTACTACTAAAATAATAATTGTAGGACTCCAACTATAAGAGTAAAAAAGCAAAATGTAAAAAATATATAATAACAGACTAAGTAGTAGTATGTTCATGATTATTCAATCAAAGTTTTCAATGAATTATGTCGCGTTCCTTCTCTTGATTAATATAGACTTCGATTAATTCATACATAAAAATTCATACAAGTAATCAATCAACTGTGATATATATAACCATCTGAATTTTAGATGAATTGCACAATGTTTCTCGATATAATTAAGCGACGCCCACTTTGCAGTTCCCTGAACTCTCCAGTATCCTGCTAACAGTACTCGAAAAATATAATCAAGATAAAAAATCATCCGTGCGCATTCTAATATATTAGCATTAGCATTAGTAGAGGCATATGATGCAAGAAAGCAAGCTTATTCAGCATCAGCCAAAAAAAAAAAAAAAAAAAAAACACACCACTCCCATTTCACCCCTCTGTTCGTTCGAAATACCTGTCCAGTTGAGCCTTAAATTTGTTTAGGCTATCAACTTCAACAACAAGTGATGGAAGTCGGTTCCACCAACCAACCACCCGCTGGCCAAAGGCAAATTTCCGCACATCTATCCGACATCCGTCCTTCCTCAATTTGAATTTATGCCCTCTGAGGTGATTATTCTGAGCAAGATGAAGAATCTCATTGGCATTGAGCATGCTCAAACCATTCAAAGCCTTATACACCTCTATCAGATCACCTCGCCGGTGCCTAGTCTCCAGACTCTGTAATTTGCAAAACTTAAGCCTTTCTTCGTAAGAGCAACCCTTTGTTCCATTCACTAATCTTGTTGCCCTTCTCTGTACCCGTTCCAGCAGCTCTACATCCTTCTTGAAATGAGGCCTCCAGACCTGTATACAGTACTCAAGATGTGGCCTAACCATTGCCTTATACAAGGGAATAATCACCTCCTTATCCCTGCTAGAAAAATTCCTGTATATCATTGACAAAACACCATGAGCTACTCTTGCAGCTCGTCTGCACTGCTCAGAGAACTTCATATCTGCCTGCACAATTACCCCCAGGTCCTTTTCATTCTCCACCACTGTCAGTGTAGTAACGCAGAGTTGATACGTTGCTCTGGGGTTACTGTTTCCCATATGTAGTACTTTACATTTGTCAATGTTAAACTTCATTTGCCACCTCTCAGCCCATCTGTTCAACCTTTCCAGATCCTGTTGCAGCAGCATAGCGTCAGTAGTGTCCTTAACGACCCTGCCAACCTTTGTATCATCTGCAAACTTGGACATTAAACTTAATATCCCATCATCAATATCATTCATAAACACCGAAAACAACAACGGACCCAACACTGAACCCTGAGGAACTCCACTAATAACATTAGTCCACGTTGAGCAGTGTCCATTGATTACCACTCTCTGTCTTCTGCCACTCAACCATCCCCTTATCCACAGCAGCAATTTGCCTCCAATGCCACACTGCTCCAATTTGTGCAGCAGTCTTCCATGTGCAACAGTATCAAAAGCCTTTCTAAGATCCAAATATATAATATCAAAGTTATTCCCTGCATCCAGTTCTTTTGTGACTACATCATAGTATCCAATCAAATTGGTCAGGCAAGACCTGCCCTTAACAAAACCATGCTGCGTCTGAGCTATAACTGAATTCTTGTCTAGATGATCCTGCAGTGCTTCTTTAACCAGTGCCTCCATTAACTTACCTGGAACAGAAGTTAAACTAACAGGTCTATAATTACTTGTGTCAGCCTTTGATCCTCCTTTGTGAATTGGGGTTACATTTGCACATCTCCAGTCTATGGGTACCTCCCCTGAGTCCAAAGAAGCTCTCATAATTATGGCTACTTAATTGGGGTTTGCTTACTTCCTTTGCTGCCTCCTTTAATATAACTGGATAGATCCCATCCACCCCAGGTGCCTTTTTTATGTTTATCCTCAACAATCTCTCCTCCACTTTCCTCTCAGTTATTACAAAATCATCCAGCTCACTGCCAATGTTTACTTTACCTACATCATTCTCCTTCCTGAATAACTCCTCATGCGTGAATGTAGATGCAAAATACTCGTTTAGATTGTTAGCCACCTGAGCAGGATCCTCAACTGTTGAACCATCAATATCCAGTGGACCAATCTGATTCATCCCTTTCCTTCTCGAGTTCAAGTATGTAAAGAACTCCTTTCTGTTTTTCTTTGCATCCTTTGCCAAGGATTTTTCGTAGTCTGCCTTTGCCTGCTTAATCTCCTTTGTGACTTGGTTACAGACCAACTTATATCTGTCATAGGCTTTCATGTCACCCATTAATTTGTATGTATCCCATGCATTTTTCTTCTCTGCCACATGCCTCATTAGTTCATCTGACAACCATTTAGGCCTAAACCTTGAACAATATTTCTTAGTTGGTATGTAAAGCCTGGTAGCCTCCAAGATTAGTTCCTTGAATGCTTCCCATTTTGAGTTCGCTGTTGGTAACATCATCAGTTGGTCCCACTGTATAGAATTTAAATACTGTCTCAGACCATCATAGTCGCCTTTACGAAAACAAAAACCCTTCCCTTTACCTCTGATGGTAGTTACCTCCTTGAGTAAATCCCACTTCAACACACTGTGATCACTGCCACCTAGTGGTTCATTTATCTGCAGATTCTTAATGCATGAAGAATCACTACTGATAATCAGATCAAGAGTATTGCTCCCTCATGTTGCCTCACGAACATGCTGATGTAGAAAACAATCATCCAATAAATCCACAAAAGCCTTGCTAGTGTGCGAGTGACCAACCGACAAATTCCAGTCAATATTTAGTAACATTAACATGCAGCATGTTAATTCAATATTAATTCCTATAGATGTCGCTTTGATATGTTGATATTTCAATTTTATGGTAGGTTTTTCCTATGGATTTTTCCTCCATTTAACTATTATTTATGCTTTGCTTAAATACACTGCTTATGATAATAAATTCTTCAGAAATGTCGATATAGACTCATCACTGTAGCTGTTCACTTCTTCAAAATTCGCCAAACATATTTCATTATTGTCTAAGGAATATTTTAAGAAACAAAGATGGTTTTCCATGACTGACACATGTTTCTTTTGAAATTTATCATAGAGCTGTTGAAATATGAGTAAACAAGTAAATGGGTGTGTGATGCGATGGGATGGAGGTGGGACAGTTTTTATTGATGAAAACTAAACAGTTAATACCACAATTCTTTAGGCTGTCAACTATTTAAGAATCCCAAACTCACCTGCATGAAGACAGGTTGTATACGCATGCCGTGCTGATGGATTGTATTACTAGTCGAAACGATAGAGGTAGCTTTTTGTTATTTTATATTTTCAAGGTTGTCAAAGCACAGTACACGTTTCGGACTTTTATTGCTGCGCTGAAGGTCACATGAGACCCGGTTACATAAGTATGCAATTAAACTCGGTCGGTAATGAATTAAAATCTGTTTGGCGAAGTGGGAAGTACCTTTGCCGCCTGCATTATGTTTCCTGTCATCGGCAGGATGGGAGACGTTGAAAACACCCATTTCAGATGTTAGGAAAGCGGTTTTGTCAGAGTGATGGAGCAAAAGAGCCGCTCTTTCTTTTTGCTACACGAAAATAAAACAAGAATTAAGACAGATTTGTTGCAAATAATCTTTTCTTTCGAAGAAATAAATGTCGATGCAACAGAAAGCTTTTTTTCCTCTTCATATCATTCTCCCTCTTCACTCGTATAATCAATTTGTTCTGGTTAAGATCGAAATTAAAGGAAAACTGCAGTGATTCCTTTTATTCTACACTCACTTGCCAAAAATTTATAAATCTTTTACAATTGGCGTCAACAGATAATTAAATGCAGGAAATGCAAGTAGTTACATAGTATGATCACAGGTTCCTTGGAATCAGATAAATACTGTAATCTTTCCTAGGGCTTAGTCGATCTGGTCTTGAGGAACACAAGATATCTCCAATTTTCGGAAAGGTGTAATTGTTGAAGCACGTTTAGCCACAATTAAGAAAACAAACGAACTCATTGGCGTCTTAAAGAAATCATCTCGAAAGTATGCTGTGAGTGGAAGATGAAACGAGAATGCAGCTCTAAAAGAAAGAAATTCGGCAGGAAGTCAGCACTCTAAGAAGAGACTGCAGGATTTTAAAACGAATAGTTCGTCAGAATACAAGGTCCAGGGTGCAGAAAATGACTGCAAAATTCAGTTTAGCAAATATGGACTCATTTCCAACCAAACTATGCGACGGGTGTTGAAGAATCTAAAAAATTGAAAGATCCGAATGGAGCGGTGCCACCAAGACTGCACTAGATCCGCTCATACTATTGAAGTTTCTACTACCTCCAATCTTTCTGTCGTATCGTACCAAGTTTACCCCCCACAACACTTCATTTTTACCCGAATTGAGATGTATTCTTTCAAGACGACAACGCACTTATCCACCTTGAAAAAAAACTGTATACTGCATGTGAATGGTTCTAGGAACAGTCCCAAGATTTCCAACATCTACTCTGGCCACCTAATTCTCCAGATCCGAATCCAATTCAGAATCTTTGTGATATGTTGGAAAGGGCAGTTCGGCTTCGCAGTTCTCCGACCACAATACAGCAGCAGACATGTATTCTGATGGAAAATTGATCAAATCTGGAGCCCGACTCCCTCAGAAGCTAGTGGAATCCATGCTATGTACAGGCTGTAATTCCGGAAAAAGGTGGCTGAATAGATAACGAATAAAGGTTTTTGATAATTTTGGCTAGTGAGTGTAGTTTAATATTATTGCAAGCCAGTTTTGTCCTCCGTGACAGCTACGGTTTCATCATTCGTTACTTATTTGGAAAAGTCTGGGTTCGAATCCCGGCGATAACTAGAGGAATTTCTAAAGTTTTTTTTTAATCGAAGTAGTTTGCCTATTTCGGGCAGAGGGAGTAGGTTTTAGACCCCTGAGTTATTCCGGGTTTTTCAGACCGCACAACATACATATGTACTCGAACACACACGGCTTGTACAGAGGTAATACACAATTCCGCATTACACCATAATGCGGAATTGTGTATTACGTCTACATTATAATGACATTCTGTGGCCTTGCCATGGGGCTTAATCCTTAGATCGTCTAAGTCACTGATGCGCCTAAAACCCAACAATCCAGATTGATGGACTAAATTCGTTTTTTTTTTTTCTTAATTAAAAAAAGAGAGCAAGTATGTCAAATTCTTTTTCCTTTTCTGTTACGAATTCGTGTCCTTGTCATTAATGCTGTTCGAGGTGTGGCAGCCATCTGTTAGCTTTTAATCTTTGTACCAGATGCAATAAAAATACTGATATATTTTTGAAGGTAATAAAGGCGTAGAAAACTACTGAGAGATTGAATGTCAATATTAGAACTGTCAGAAAAAAATTAAAATAGAAATAATCCAAATTTAATGTTTCTTTGTGACAATGCAGTGATTCATTTTACCAAATCAATAGTGATTTATAATAGGTAATCCTAACATTTTTAATTCTTGACATTAACAGAGCAAGTATGTCAAATTAATTTTGTCTTAGAAGCGGTGTCTCTTAGGAGACATGGAGCCAGGTATTTTTTTATATTGACAGTGTATATACCACCTGGAAGACGCCTTCAGATAATAAAGGCCCAATTGTAACAATTGATCCACTCACATCACCAGAATCGTTCTCTTAGGGTTTATTGGTAGGGTGTTTAGAATAAAAGTCAATGCAGCTAATACCATAGGATGTCAGTATATGCAGAATAGTGTTAAAAAAAGTTTGAGGTACATTTTCAGTTTGCACACTTGTCCTTTTACATCAGACCGAAATTGCGCACAGCACATAGATCAAGTAACTATGCAAATGAAATGAGCAGATGTGTACATCGTACTGATATTTAAAAATGAGTGAACTGAAAAAACACATTTTATTGACATTCTGTGGCCTTGCCATGGCGCTTATTCCGAATAACTCCACATGTTTAAACTCAGTCTAACTTTTAAAAGTAAGTATTCTGGTTCTGAAGAAATTTGTCCAATTATTTTTAAGTTCTGCTTTCGAGAATTACCCCTTGTTTTTTAATGTTTTTTTTTTAACTTGTGATTTCTACTGTATGTAAATTTGTCTATATCCAACCAGAAGAAGAGAAGAATAGAGTACTGCGTACAGGTCTGGATGCCTCGTTTTAGATAGGATGTAGAATTGGCAGAACGAGTACAGAGAGGGGCAACAAGATTGGTGAGGGGAACGAAGGGGTCCTCTTACCAAGAAAAGCTTAAGTTCTGCAAATTGCAGCGTCTGGAGACTAGGCACCTGCGAGGTAATCTGATTGAGGTGTATAAGGCCTTGAATGGTTTGACAAGGCTCGATGCTGATGGGATTCCTCCTCTTGCTCAGATTACGAACCTGAGGGGACATAAATTCAAATTGAGGAAAGACAGTTGTAGAATAGATCTGCAGAAATTTTCTTTAGCCAGCGGGTAGTTGATTACTGGAACAAACTTCCATCTATCGTTGTGGAAGTTGACAGCTTAAATAAATTCGAGGAAGAACTAAACAAAATTTTGGAGCGAATGGATGGGTGAAATGGGATTTGTTTTGTTTGGCTGATGCTGTGTGAACTTGCTTTCTCGCATCATATTCCTCTACTAATGCTAATGCTAATTATTTATTAAAATTGGACCATTTAATTCAACTCTTTTTTTTTAAAAAAATGAAGACATTATATTGAAGTATTCCAGCTGATAAATTTATAATAAATCTATTAATGATAGAGATGAAGGTATGCTGCTACAAGATCTAAAAAAATTAAGCAAATGGGCTGAGAAATGGCAAATGAAATTTTAACATTGAGAAATGCAAGACACTGCATATGAATAGTAGTAATTCCAGCTTTACGTACCAAGTGTGTAGTACTTCATTCAGTGTAGTATATAATGAAAAAGACCTGGGGGTAATCGTGCAGTCAGATACGAAGTTCTCTGAGCAATGTAGACAGGCTTTCAGGCCATCCCATTGTGTTTTGTCAATGATATATATACAGGAACTTTGCTAGCAGAAATAAGCAGGAAATTTTCCCATTGTGTAAGGCAACGGTCGGGTCACATCTTGAGTACTGCATACAGGTCTGGAGGCCCTCGTTTTAGGAAGTATGTAGAGCTGTTGGAACGAATATAGAGAAGGAAAACGAGATTGGGGAAAGCAAAAAGAAAAAAAAAAAAAAGGATGGTCTTACAAAGGCTTCAGTTCTGCAAACTGCAGCGTTTGGTGACTAGGATCTGCGAGTTGATCTGATTGAGGTGTTTAAGGTTTTGAATGAACTGAGCAAGCTCACTGCTCATGGCATTCTTTTTCTTGCTCACACTACACACATGAGAGGACATAAATTCAAGTTGAGGAAGGATGGTTGCAGGATAGATATGCGGAAGTTTGCCTTCAGCCAGTGGGTAACTGATCGTTGGAAAACTTCCATCCGCTGTTGAGGAAGTGGGTAGTTTAAATAAATTCACGGAAGAACTAGACAAATTCTTTGAGGGCATGGACAGGTGACATGGGAGATTTTTTTTTTTTTTTTTGCTAATGTTTTATAAGCTTGCTTTCTTGTATTGTATGCCGCTACTACTACTATTAACAATAATAATAATAATAAATAACTGCCGGTACGATTCAGTCCTGAGGAATATCAATATGAAAAGTATGCAAAAAAAATCAAGACCTCCTTGCAGTTCAAATACATTTAATTATCTTTGATATGATGGCTTATACATAGTTTTACCATAGATAGAATGCGACGTTATACATGACGTGTTCAAAAAGTTAGGGGACGGACTGACTTTGTATCTAGAAATTGCAACGTCGTAGCACATTGAGACTTGTTACAACATGTTCAGTAACTCGTGTAAACACAATAACATATGAACCACCCGTTTACCTGCATCTGTATGAATTAACGCATATTGAATAGGTGCTTTATGTCTTTCGTCGCATTTTAAAATGAGCGATTTTACTGAGCCACAAATAAGCATAAAATTTTTGTTTCAAATTAAGAAAAGTGAGCCAGAAAGCCACGAAACATTAAACAACACCTTTTGGAGAAAATTCTGTGTCGTTTGAATGCTGTTTATTAGTTTTCAAAGTTTTGTCCTTCAACGATGATCCTCTGGCCACCTTTCATTATTTTTTTAGACTGTTACAAGGTAAATCATATATAGTTCTTGTACTGTTTCAAATGCTGTCTTATTGTTCCTACTGGTAAATCTTGTTATTATTGGCTTAAATATTTTGGAATTAATATACATTCTTGCCAACGTCAAAAACGGTACCAGGATGAAGCGCGAACAAACATTCTTCCTCATTCCTGAAGCGGGGACTGTTATTACCTATTACCCAACACTATACGCATTCGACGTACTAACCTATTCTTTATTTATAATGAGTCATCCTACCTTATCAGCAACCGCGCTTATCCCATTAATGAAACTAGAAGCAGAAGGCAGATGTAATGCGAGGTACTCGTATAGTAGTAGACATAACTTCAAAACCTTCTGCATTGCTTAGAAAATTCAAATAATTGCAGAAACATCCAACCAAAAAGTGAAACGGATGCCAAGTTACAAGTGAAACGGCTTGTTTCACTTGTAAGTGACATGTGGAGTGCCAAATATTCGAGGGAGAAAATTCTTGATCCAGATTAGATTATGAATCGAATGCTCTCCCAACTTTAGATGAATTATCAAACTTGAAGTTGAATTATCAAAGAATTATCAATATCAAAGAAACTTGAATTATCAAAGGTGGGGTACACCTTTGTAAATCAAACCTCAGGAACTAAGCGGATGCCGTCAGTGTGTAGCAAAATATTTAGTTTCATGTATTCTGGTCAATAGGACTAGTCCTCATTACGAGAAACAACCCCAGTTCATGACAACACCCCCTTTCGAACTTCACAGTTGAACAGCACACTGAGGCGATAAGGGTTCTCCAAGCACCCTTCATACCGAAACACGCCCATCAGACTGGAAGAGATGTAGCGGCTTATCGATAGATACGACTACTTTCCATTGATCCAAAGTCCAGGTACGGAGTGAATTTCCTCGTTCCAATCGACAGTGAGCATTTATTTGCCCTCGCAAGTAGCACATTGGTTATAATCACTGTCCTCCCCACATCGGGAGGAGAAGGCTTGAATTGGAATCTGACGGACGAAGTGGCATATTTTATGGACTTTTTTATGAGATGGCTGGGTTAGTCCTTCTCAGGCTAGGGTTTCATGGTTTTTCTATCGGATGCGAGTTTTCCATCCAGCAAAAGGTAAACCGACCGAAGAATAGACACAATATATTGATGCTTCATAGCCTTAGCTGGATTGGCATTTTACACATATTTAATCTACGTACAACACAGCAAGCATTCGTTTTTTGTTATTAAAGACTTGTAGGCTGCAGCGCTTCTGTGAAAATTTATTACAGATTTTCCTGTTGCAGCTTCAAACTCGGATTCTCTGATGGTGAAACGATGTAACTAGTCGAGTCGCTTGACGCGTGTTGGCTATTACTCAGTATTTTAGTATTAATAATAGTAGTGCCAAAATGATAGAATGAGACAAACCTATATAACATTTGCCAAAAAAAGATGAAATAAAATAATAAAATACAAATAAATAACCATTTCATTTATCCATCCTCTCCAGTAATTTGTCTAATCCTTCTTTAAATTTATTAAATATTCATTTTCGCAACATCAGATGAAAGTTTCTTCCAACAATCAATTACTTTATGGCTGAAAATTAATGTCCCCATATCAATTCCACCATAATCCTTTTTCAATTTAACGATATCATCAGAATTTTGTTTATCCGATCTATTAAGAACCTTAAACACCTCAGTCAGATCTCCTCGAATATGTCTGGTATCCAGACGCTAAAATTTGTAGACAGAAGAGAAGCCTTGTTTGGTAAAAGCACCCTTTTGTTCCCCTTACTAATCTAGTGTTCTATGCTGTACCCATTCCAGAAGATCTACATCCTTTTTTAAAATGAGGCTTCTGGACATGTACGTAGTACTCTCTGGGCATAACCATTTACTTATATAATGAGATAATTACCTCTTAATGGAAAAATGCCTGTATATCCATTACAAACCGGTCTACTGCTCAGAAAACTTCATGTTAACTGTACAATTACTACTAAGTCCTTCTCATCATCCATTATCTTGACTGTAGTTCAATATAAATAGTATGTTACTCTGCGACTGCTACTACCTAAATAAAATACTTTGCATTTATCAATGTTAAACCTAAACTTCCATTTTTCAGTCCATCTTCCTAATTTATCCGGGTTTCTGTGAGGAAGCATAAACTGATTACTGTCATTAACCACCATACCAAGCTTTGTATCATCAACAAATTTAGACATTAAATTTTATATACCTTTTTCAGTATCGTTAGTAAATACTGAGAACAGTAAGAAGGCCAGCACTGAAACCTGAGGGAATCCACTAATAACATTAATCCATGAAGATAAGTGGCTATTAATAACCACTCTCTGTCTTCACTAACTCAATCTTTCCTTTATCCATAGCAGTAGCTTGTCCCAATCCACACTGCACCAATTTGAACAGCATCTTTCATGTTGAACAGTGTCCAAAAGTTTTACTGCAGATAAGTACTGTATATTATGTAAAAATTATTCTGCATCCAGTTTCTTTGTTACTGCATCACAGTAGCTAATCAGATTGATCAAACAAGAGCTCCCCCTTAACAAATCCATGCTGTTATTACCATATAACTGCAACTGCATTCTATCAAAATTATCCCACATTACTTCTTTACCATTGACTCCATCACATTATCTAGCGCTAAAGTCAAGCTAACAGATCTGTAATTACTGACTTCACCCTTTCACCTTTACGAACAGGAGAGATATTTGCACATATACAATCAATAAATTGCCCTTTTAACAAATCCATACTGTGACTGCAGTATAATTGCATTCCTGTCTAGATGATCCTACATTACTTCTTTAATCAGCGACTCAATTATTTTCCCCGTAACAGAAGTCCAGCTTACAGGTCTGTAATTACTCACTTAGCCCTTGGTTCCCCATTGTCAATTGGAGATATATTTGCACTCCAGTCCATAGGCACCTCACCTGAATCCAAGGTTGCTCTCATAATTATGGATAATAGTTTTCTGACTTCTTTTGTTGCCTCTCTTAATATAATTGGGTAGATCCAATCCATTCATTTAAGGTGCCTTTTCTTATGTTTAGCTTCATCAATTTCTCTTCCACTTTCCTCTCAGTCATTTAGCTCCAATAAAAATTATATATACTTCTTGTATCCCAATCCTCCCTACGAACTTCTTCACCGTGAATAGAGATGCAAAATATTTATTTAGCTTTTCCAACAACCAGAACCGAATCATCAATAGTCATGCCAGTCATATACAGTGAACAAATGTAAGTTCTCGCTTTCTTTCTAGTTATCATAAGCAAAGAATTGATTGTCTTTCTTCGCATTCTTGGCCAAAGACTTCTTGTAATCTGCCTTAGATGCCTAACCCCCCCCCCCTTAGTGACTTGATTGTGAACTAGATTATACTTGCTGTACGTTACTTGACCCCTAAAAATTTATAATGATTATAAATTGTCAGTTTTTTTCTTCTCTGCCATATCTCATCAGTTTATTTGACATCCATTTAACTTAAGCCTTGAGCAATACCTCTTAGTATAAAATGCTTAGTAGAGTCTACGATTACAACACTAGATGCTTCCCACTTAGAATCAATAACACTTAGTTGGTACCATCGAAAACTGTCTAAAATCTGTCTAAGACGACAGTAGTCACCTTTGAGAAAGCAAATTCCCTTCTCTTTACACTTAAAGTAGTTAGAGATTTAAATGAATCCCATATTAATATACTATGATTATTGCCTCCTAGTAGTTCCTTTAATTGAGATTCTTAATATACGAACAGTAATTGCTGATGGTGAGATCAAGAATACTTCTTAATCTTGTTGCTTGTCTAGCATGCTACTATAAAACAGTCATTCAATAAATACAGACATGTGCTGCTATATGAAAGATCATTCCACACAGAGCCATATTTTCCATTAGGCACTTTAAGATCTGTGCCTAGAATCTACCAAAAAAATAGAATTTTAAAAAAAATTCTAAAAATAAAATTCGAAAAAAATAACTTTTAAATAGAGATTTTGGCAATAAATTCTTGCCTTGGCTTTTTATATCAGCAAAATCATTAACATCGTCATTAGAGTTCGTACTGCGAGTAAGTTAGTGCTAGAATAAGTGTTGTTTAAATAACTTCAATAAAAAATTTATAGAAACGCTTTCGAAATGTTTTAAAGACAAAAACAATTAGAATTACCGCAGTAACTTGTTGATATGTTTGATATAATGGAGTGAGGTGTCTACGAACACCAAATGAAGGGCCTAAGAACACCAAAAGACGGCCCTGATTGCATGAGTTCCAGTGGATTTTAACTGTCCATTTGGAAAGTCAAAATCGCTCATGATAAGACTTCTGATTTACTGGACCACTCTAATTTTTCTGTATAGTTCATTATACCCATTATAATCAGAATCCCATTTCCATTTTTGCTTTCCTAGTACATGTGTCACACTAGACTGACCCAGCGTTATACTATAATAATTCATGTCAATTAGGTGTACTTAGAATCAATGTGCTTCTTAATCAAGGAGATAACTCCTCCCCCTCCCCCCTCATGCTTTGTTTGTCCTTTCTGTGCACGTTGTACTCATCGTATTCACTCCTATTCCTGAGTGACGCGCTTTTTGATGTCCCTCCAATATCCGCATGATGACTTAACCAATACTTCATCAAATTCAAATTCATCAAATTTTTTAATTACATTCTAGAATTTGTGCATATGAAGTATATGTGCGGGCACATTTTTGCTCTTAGTAATCCTAGCACATCTCATATATGAGGACCCCTTCTAGAATACTGAACTCTCTATACTTTGCTTTCCAAGTTGCATCATTTCCAGTAGAAGCATTACAAGAATTGATTTTCTTCTACTAACAGCTACCATTAATCTACTGGTCTGCGTATCCACCCTCTAAAAAATAGTTTTCCGACCCACCTCACGCTGCCCCGATATCATTGCATTATTTTCTGCCTACCCTAATCGTGGACTAAGTCTTGGACTTGTTCAATTTTGGAATTCAATTTCTTTAGTTAATTTCTCTAATTATCATTTCTCCCTGAAATTGTGTTAGCCCTTTTTGTGTGCTCAACCTTCAGCACACACGTTTAAAATGAAATCCGGGCCAACTGCTGATCACCTTTAAAGGCCTAAATATCTTGATTAATTCACAGCCACGCACACATCCTGCGTTAAAATTATGTCCCGTGTCTTTTGTTTATAGTGTACATTCAATGCTTTGCGTATACACTCGAAAGTGTTGTTATTAATGTCAAGGAAGAAGAGGATAAAAAACTTACTTGCAAAGAAAAGTGCAATCGTTGGTCATTACGGACACAGCACGGCGTCTCATAAACTGCTTTAAAACATTTTAACGTGAGTTGAATAAATCCCAACATGAAATGTTACCAATAATTGCAGAAGGGCTGGAATAGTCAGTACATAATAGTGACATGACTTGTGGAACGACATCACCCGATATCAGTCAGAAATCTGGGACCAACATTGCAGTTGTTTGAAGCTTCATAATGAATGCACGAAAACAAGCAGCTGGACTGGCGCAGGTGTTCCAGCCTGGTCCACAAAAAAAGACAGTTAAAAAAAAGCGTTATAGAAAAAGCCCAACAAATAATAACAAAAATATTTGTATTTGGTCTTACTGTTACTAAGAACATTAGAAATCTATATTCTCATAAAGGAACTGTCAAGATTGGAGACTAAACCTCATGTGTAAGATTTATGATTCTTCTATATCGCCTCTTTGCAACTGACTTACACAAACAAACATGCATGCATCAGATCAGGCAAAGATACCTCATCATTGTCATATTTATTGTCTTATTATAGCAATACTGTATTCGATTTGTACACTTATTTCGTTTTTACCGTATTACATTGTACTCGTTCATTAAGGTTTGATTCTGGGGACAGAATTAATAATAATTATTAACTAAATGAAAGTACAGTTATATTATAATATTAATTTGCTCTCGTGGGTAGCACAGTTGGTATAATCGCCGTTCTCCCAACACCGAGTGGAAAAGACCTGAGTTCTAGTCTCGTCGATGATGGGAGGAATTTTTATGGGCCACTTTTCACAACGTGGCTGAGTTAATTGGTCTCGGGAGTGGACAACATAGTTTTTTCTCCTGGAAACTCGGGTTTTTCTTCCAGCAAAACAGAAAATCGACCTCAGAACACATGCAATTGACAGACAATATACACGGAGCAATATGGCCTTAGTCGCCGATGCTCCTAAAACCATACAACAACTGGTACTGGACTACGTTCAAACAAGTGGTAAATTAATCGTTTATCCACCACTTTTTAAAAGATGAGACAATGCCTAAATAGCTGATTGACTTTTCGCCGAGGTAACGTTACCTGTAAATGGTTAATCTACCAAATAGTTTCAAACAATCGTGTTTCAAAGCAGTATAATATCAGGGCAACTCGTTGTGAATGCAAAGTTTGTTTTGCGCTCCGAGGGCATATTTTTCATACCATATTTATCCTTCTCTCGTTTCACACTAATACAGTCATAGCAGTGGTAAGATGATATATCATTTGACCATTTCGGGAGCGATCAATCTGCAAAGATACAATACAGTAGTCTCAAGTATATGTAATAATTTTGCAGTTCCTGTGTCACCTTTCCTGGTACACATTCAAAAATTGAGGATATGCCGGGAGCAAATAATTTCAGAGTAAATGTGGTCATTTCCAAGTCTGGTATATCTTTGGCAGTTAGTATCTATTGCTTAAGACTTGGTAGGAATCGCACGAATGATGGGAAGAACTTAAAGAGGCATTTTCAAGCGAAGCTGAGTTTATCTGTATCACTTTTTATTTGTATCTTACAAACACCTGAACAAGCAACAGAACACAGCAATTAATATTCACAATTATCGACAGCCTTCAATCTAGACTACATCTGTAGCGTGAATTTCAAATATTCATCAGCATTATCAAAGTTGGTTTAATATCTCAACTGTGACGTAACGCTGTACCTCAGTCTGCAAAAAACAAGAGACTAGGTATGACTGGTTTCCTGTCTTAATGTTGTCACTGGTGCACGAAAGGTGGCCTAGATAGATATCCGGTCTTCTGACTAGCTGTGATGAAACTGAACTACCAAACAAAAAAAAAAAAAAGGTGAAGGGGTTGATGGGATACGTTGGTTGGCAGGTGTTTTCACTCGAGTGCTGTCTTGTGTGCTATCTTCAAGTTTCACGTTTCACACACGCTTAAAGATAAACATGGATACAAAGTTTTTACAAACATACAGAATATATTTCGAAGGCATAAGTTTCTTTCACAACTTTAGAACTACAAGAATTTTTCCAAAAGTTCTGAGCATTATGCACGTTCTTATACACTTGAACAGCTGCCAATATACATATCTGAGGTAAAACCGAAAATGAAAATGACAAAAGACACCGTTTCTTTTTGTATAGTATAATCGTGCTGTTGTTGTAGGCCATTGCGTGTGTTCTTAGTCGATTTGCCTGTTTGTTGGAAGAAAAACCCGGTCAGTTACCGGAAAACCGTGCTACCCTCGCCTGAGACTAACTAACTCGGCCACGATGTGGAACAGGCCAATAAAAATTCCACACTCCAATAAATTCCTCATTGACAGATTCGAACTCTTGTGTTTTCCACCCAGTGTAGAGAGGAAGGCGATTCTACCAACTGTGCTACCCACGAAAGCTGGGATTTTTCTAAAAACATAGTTGTCAAGATGAAACTTCGTTGCACGAGTGGGGTAGACTCCCAACCACGAAATTTAGAAAATTGTCTTGAGCTTCTACAGTTTTCAGACAATATATGTTAAAAGCGACCAATTTTTTTATTAAATGGCACCACCCCGACTCTTAAATCAAATTTTTGTGTACACCAATGATTAATTGCATTTCGCATTCAAGTTGCAACTCCTTACATAACTAAGTTACGAAATAGATTATTATTATTTATTTTTGTTAGTTGTTGGCGCATCGGCTTCTGTGGTCACAATGCATCTCCCAAAGTTTTTGTACTTTACTCTGATCCAAGCCTGAGGCGGGATTCGAACCCGCGACCTTTGGGTTGCAAGGCAGGCACTTTACTCACCTGGCTAGCCAGGTCGGCTCGAAACGAAATAGATTATAAATTATTTTGAATTGCAAGATAAAGTTTGTAAACATCTCCAGGTCGGTGCAACAAGGCCAAATACCATAAATTATATACCCAAAAAAAAATCGGCAAATGATTTATGTACAAGAATAGCTTCCTTTTATTTCCCATCCTTTCCACGACACCTTCAATAAATCACAATTTACGAGTATTTTAATTAAATAAGATTAACGAACTAGTTCTTACCAGCGGAACTGTGCTCGCTCAAAGAATGTAATTAAGCGAGGTTTGAAAAATATTTCAAATTAATACTGTAATTATTAAAGATGTGCCCCAAATCACTCGGACAATCTATAGTCATTAAAAAGGATTAAATGAAAAAGAGAGCAGCACAGAAAAGAATGTTTCCTGGAATTTTACCAATGCTTCAGTAGAATCCATATTATAATTATTTACTAAAAAAGACAAAAAAAAAAAAAACTCCATTAAACCCATACGCGCATGAATTCCGAAACTTCTGTTCTATACAGTCCTCAGCATTAAATTCAAGATCTCCTTATCACAATGTATCTATAAAAAATCATTCTTACTTTGATGCTTACAACTGGTCAACTACTCACTGGCCAAAAAATTAGAAACCAGTATTGAACATCCAGTAGTGCCATCTTTTGCCCGAATTACAGCGTACACGTTGTAGCGTATACTCCACTAGGTGTCTGAAGGAGACTGATTTGACCAGATGTGGCCATTTCTCCATTATGATATTTGTCACCTGCTGTATTGTCGGAAGAAAACTGCGAAATACCCTTTCCAACATATCCCAATCGTTCTCGATTGTATTCAGATCTGGAGAATTAAGCGGTGAGGGTAGCAGCTTGAATGGTGGACACAAGACAGTCTGGATGCACAGCGTCATAAAGTGCATCGTATCACTGGTGGAAAAAAGTATACATCGAAACTCGTCAGGCCCCATGATCTTTATCGACAGTCCGGTCTTGGCGTTGGAGGAATCACTCCAGTCGCATCTTTCAATTTCTTACAGCAAGAAGTGGCTTTCATATAAGTACACCACTAGCAAATCCCAGATTCTTCAACTCCCTAAATCTTTGCCTAAATTGAATTTTTCAGTCATTTGCTGAACACTGGAGCTTGTTCTAACTCAAACTTCGCTTTAAATTCCTGACGTCTCGTTCTTGGAGTGTTGGCTTTCTGCCGCATTTCTTCCTTTAGAGCCTCATTTTCGTTTCGTCTTCCACTCATTGTATGCTATTGAGATTTGGCATACAATGGCATTGTATGCCATTGTTGCTTTCGACACACCAATGATTACTTTTTTTCTCAATTGTGGCTCCAGCTAAATGTGCTCCAACAATAACACCTTTCTACAAATCATAAACATCACCTGTCTTCCTCAAGTCCAGGTCGATTAAGAAGGTCCAGGAAGGAAAGCTTCAGAAAGTGTGCAATATTCATTTGATACCAAGGAAGTTGTGATCATACCCTGTGACAACTTAAATTTGCATACCGTACATTTAATTATATGTTGATGCAAACTGCAGAAGATTTCTCATTTTTGTCAGTGAGTGTATTTCTTTGAAACACGGAGCGATTCAATCGGTTAAGTTTTGTATTTTAAACAGAGGTAATTGCAAGAGGTAATTGCAAAATCGTATACTCATTTCTTTTGGTTAAAAAGTGGTGAAGAATTCAGTATATACGCTATATTGCTGAAAGTACTAGTGGAACCTCCTGAGACTTGAGAAAAAATGAACCCCACCTACCATTCGTATGCCAGAAACGGGCATAAGCATAAAAGTGTTCACGGTAGAAGCAAGCATATCAATGAAATACAGCACTGGGTCAACGCAGTCAGCTTTTCAAATATTTCATTTGTGATGAGGGGAAGTCAGCCTGTGAGGTGTAAGTGATTATATTTTATGATCGATAAGTCTGTTTTGCTGCATGAAAAAAAGCAGAGTTTTCTTGGAACCATTCGATTCTCACTCGAGATTGATTAACTCGATCACGTGGCGAAAAAAAATAAAATAATAAAATTTCTTTCCATCTAGACTGGAATCGAACTCAATTTTTTTTTCTTTTTGCAATAGGATGTGGTTTCATAACCACCACGCCATAAGCGAAGGTTATGAAGCAGTACTGGAAACTTTTCTTCTTTCAGTATCAGTATCTTTATTAGTTGCGTAGAAGCCAATAGGCCTTATGTCTCCTAAAGGTCTAAACCCCTTTGGTTTTCTACAACAGATAGGTGGCTGAAAAGAATCTGTATTAACTAACTAGGGATACTAAGTAAGTAAGTTCCTCAGTGGTTGAAATAAACCTTCATCTTCCTTCAAAAGGTCTGAAGTGCTGTTTTTTGTTGCTACTGCACACAGGCCAAGCTGTTTTTAAAGGGGGAAGTTCCATGATATGGTGTAAAAATGATTACTTCAATTACAGGAATTAAAATATTTTCTGTCTGTTGAAGCTCTTGTGGAGAACTGAAATGAGTTGGCGATAAATTTGATGTGCTTCAAACTAAGATTCTCCTAAAAACTGTACAGTATTAACGACTGAATCTTCAGATCATTCTTTTGGATTATTATTCCAGGTCTTTGTCGCATCATTACGTCTGCAGAAGTGTGTCCGTGGACCAATTTGCATGTTGTGGGGGCTAAAAACTTCGAAATAATTCACAAAGGGAAAACCATACTTTCGCCACCTAGGACGATTTAACTACACCTTCCACTGAAGAAGCCTTTAAAAATTCCTCCTGTTTCAGACCAGATTCTAATCCATCCCTTTCCACAGAAGTGACACGTAATTAACCCAATAAACCGTCATGGAGAACGATCATTCTCTTTTAAACTGAACCTGGTGAACATGCACAATTTGAAGAATCCATGTCATCTCAGTATTAGTTGGGTTTTCTTAACCTAATAAGCCATACAACCCTTTTCATGATAAAACTCATTTTTAAAACATATTTTGATACGTTCTACTTCCATTATCTGCAAACAGTTCAGTTCAATCTACGCTTCATCCCCAAAAAAACATGCAAACTGGATTTGCTCTTACTGTGCCCTCCAAATAAGAAGGCTGGATCTGCTTCCATCTCTCCTTTACTCAGGGATATACAGATAGAAGTAATGAGAGATACCAGACTAAAAATAATTCAAAAAAGCGAAGTCAGATAGATGGATGGACAGATGGTAATCTAATAATGAATAAAACGCTTAGATTGAAGTTTAGTCTCGCAAGAGTAATCAATGCAGATGATATGTTGAACATCCAACTCCCTCCAAAACGAAGTACAAGTTAATCATTGGAATCCTCTATAGGCTCGAATCTTAATGGTCTTCTAAATAATTTATCTTAAAACAGTTCAAACTAGCTTCGCTACGATTATTCCATATTCAAAGTCCCAAAAACTAGCTGTTCTATTTGTTTTTCTAATAATGAGCCGCCAATGCAGATAGGCAGCTTCTTCTTGGCCATTTGCACATCTGCAGTGGAGGACTGCAGTAACGCCAAGAGGCTGTGTGAGGCTCGCCGACGCAGTTCCGAGTTTGTCGCGACCTTGGTGCAAAGGTCACCACTTTCGAAAAGGTTGCGAATAATGTGTTACCATTCGCCAATAAATTCTTAGCTCATGTTTATTCAGTAAAATAGGCAGCGATCGTGCATGCAAATGTTCAAAAGAAATAGAGGAGGGGTAAAAAGTTTAAAAAACAGTAAAGACGTCACCAGCTGTTCCATTGCGAAAAATAAAACTGATTTACAATGACGGTATAACCTGTAAGTTAAACAGAAGAATAACTGTAAACATATAATCGTCTTTGAAAAAAATTTACTTCGTTCTAACATCACAGAAAGAAAACTGTGGTTATAACGTATAGTAAATATATATATTTATTTATTTTATAATTTTTATCATGGGGTAATTTTGTAATTATGAGGATTTTTTGTTGTAAAATATTATTTTGTTCATTTAGTTCTATTTCAACCTTGGGAAAGGCCTAGCTGTATTCAGTAAGGTTCTCACCACTAGAATCTTCCTTCAACAGATCAACGTTTCCCCCTTTTTTTTCAAGTTCAGTTCACCAATCTACCCTGCACTAAATGATAATTATGAAATTTTTAGAAGAACAAAACTGGAGGTTCATATGCCAAAATCTCTTCAGACAAGGGTATGCTTTAGCAAGAAAGAAGTGGCGTAACTTGAAGTTAAACAGAGTATCTCTATTTTCCAACATTTTCTAATCTGAAAATTATTGTTTAGCAAAACATCTCACGCGCTTATCCTAGATAACAATTTTTAATAATTATTTATTCAACCTAAGATGCCTTTCTGCAAAAAAAGGAGGGATTGGTTGCAATTTTGGTGTAGTGTACATGGTCACAAATTGGCACTGGTTCGAATCAGCTACAAAAATTGCACGATCCATTGTTAAACGAGTCAGCTTTTCTCTATGCGAATGCGCTTGAGCCACAGAAATATAATTACTTACAAAAATATTATTTGGCATATTGTACCAAAGCAACTAAGGCTATGAAGAGTCAGTGTAATGTGTCTGTAAATCGTTTGTAGTCTATGGTGGGCTTGCCGGCTTTGAAGGATGAAAAACCCGCGTTTCCAGGAGAACCATGTAACTTCCTCACAAGACCGACTAACTCAACAAAGGTGTGAAAAATGAAAGTTCTTCCAGTCTTGATGGGATTCGAACTCATGTTGTACACAGTGTTGGAAGAGAGCGATGTCATCTTTATTTAAGAATTACATTAGGATTAACTCTTTTCTTAGACTGATGCAAATATTTCACACCTAAGATTTTTCTAAAATTTATTTTAAAACCTTAATTATTATGGAAGAGTGCAATTGTTTTAGCTTCATTGACTACTTCTGAGAAAGAATTTCCATTAGCGTCCTAAAAATTGCTATAAAACAGTCGAGGTCCATAGTCTAGAGATACCCGCTCCATCATTTTAATATTGCTTATACGGAACAACTAAATCAGAATTCAAGAATTATCTACAAAATCGAGATATCAGAAAGCGAATGAAACTGAAAACAAAAATGAAAATGGCAGAGAATTCAAAGAAGAGACTAGGATTAGGTATCACAAGAGATTTAAAACGATATCTCAACATCTGATAACGTAATAAAATAGAAACAATAAACAGCCATATAGATTACATCCTAAGAAAAAATGTCAGGAGGAAATGCAAAAGTATAAAGTGATACCCAGAGAAACCATTTAAGGCAGCAGGTATAAGGAAATGGAAGGAATTTCCTCTTAACTTAATTTAAGCAACACACCACCATATTACCAGAGAAGAGAAACTTGATTCCGTGATCACTTATAACCCAACGATAAGAACTTTGTAGAATCTATACCTATCCTTTGATAACGTTCAACTCCACTCACACCTGGTACCAACTAATATGAAAAACCACTTATTTAAAAGCGCCAGTTTCTCTTAACCTTTCAATTTCCATTATGGGAAGTGGAGGACTGAAGGAAAAAAGGAGGAAAAGAGAAGGTATGCAATACATTCGAATTAAATATGACTGATATTATGGAAGATATAAATTTTGAAGAGATGATAAAGAGTAAGATAATAAAGGAGGAAAAATTGAAAAGGAAAGAGGAAAAAATGTATATTCTTAGAGCAGGAAAGTGGGGGGGGGGTATGTAAAGCAAGACTCTGAGGAAAGTGCAATGATAAAAAAATGAAAGTACATCATAATTAATAAAGGAAAAAAATGTGGCACTACTACAGAAGAATATTGGTCAACAAGTAATAGAAGAAGCCATGAAAACGAAAAATGGGAGCAACTAAGGTGATAAAGGCACTCGGTAAGGAGAAAGAGAGGGAGGGAGATCTGAGTGGAAATTGTTTAACAAAATACGTATGACAAGTAAAGATAATGTAGATAATTGGAAGAAAAGTAGAAACGTGGTATCTTGGAATACGGAAGCTTTAGAAGTATTGAACTAACAGAGCACTTAATGAATAATGTGAAAATAATCGCTTATACCATGTTTTGTAGAGGGTGCAAAGGAATACAGTGGAGTACCCAGAGGTAACATCTGTTGAGGAAAAAGAGAGAAAGAAGTAACATGATGAGTGACGAGACTTCTCCAATAATTGTTCCACTGTTGGATTCAAAAGTTTAGCTTTCTAACTGGGAACCTGTTCGCTGGCAAAGGACGCTTCGCAAGGGATGAACTCTTTCTCTTTCGTTTGTTTACTGTGTGCGCCAAAGCGACTCGATGGCCTTCCAGACTATGTCAGAAGAAGGAAAAGGTTGAATCACATTGGTTCACTTGATGTCGATGATCTAACTGTTGATAATCCTGCTCAACTTGCTGACAAAGTGAATAGGTATTTTTCATCTACATTTGCACATGAAGCCTTCTTTAGGGAAGGGGATGCCAGAAGTTTATCAAACCCTTAACAGGGAGCTAAATGATTTTGTGATAAGTGAAAAGAAAGTGGAAGAGAACCGGTTAAAGCAAAAAAAAAGGCACCTGGGATGGATGGAATCTATCCAGTTATCTTAAGGGAGGCAGCAAGGGAGTAAACAAACCCTTAGCCATAATTATGAGAGTAAGGGATTCAGGAGAGATCCTTATGGACCGGATGTGGACAAATATATCTTCCCAATTCACAAAGGGGGATCAGAGAAAGATGACATGAGTAATTACAGAGCTGTTAGATTAATTTCTGTTTCAGAGAAAATAATGAAATCACTGGTTTAAGATGTAATGCAGGACCATCTAGATAGGATTGCAATTATACTGCAATCACAGCATGAATTCGTTAAAGGGGAAACCTTGTATGGCCGATCTGAGTGGATACTATGATGCAGTAACAAAGGAACTGCATGCAAAAAATTATTTTGTTACCATATACTAGACTTTCAGGAAAGCTTTTGACACTGTTGTACATAAAAGGCTAACGTATAAATTGCTGTGGTGTTATGAGAAAATTGCTGCTATGGATAATAGTATGGTTGAATGGGAGAAGACAGAGAGTGGTATTAATGGACTCTTCATGGACTAATGTTATCAGTGGGGTTCCCCAGGGGTTCAGTTCTGAGTCCATTGTTGTATTCTATATTTATTAATGATATTGATGAAGGTATATCAGGTTAATTCTAATGTCTAAGTGCGCAGATGATACAAAGGTTGGCAGGGTGATTAATGACAGTAATTAAGGCACTGCAATAAGATCTATAAAATTAGGCCCATGGCAGTTGAAGTTTAATATCGACATGTTAATACAAGCTACTGCATATGGGGTAGCAGTAGTCTTAGACTAACTATGTGTTTCTACACTTAGAATAGTGGAAAATGAAAAGGACCTGGGGGTTTTTGTGTACTCAGATATGAAATTCTGTGAGTAATGCAGACAGGCTGCCAGGATCTTTGTTAGCCAGGATAAGGAGGTGATTGTCCCATTGTACAAGGCAATGGCTAGACCGCATCTTGAGTACCGCATACCATACGCCACACAATATGCCATAAAATGAAGTCTGGAGGGTAGGCCTCATTTAAGGAAGGATGTAGACCTGCTGGAACGAGTTCAGAGAAGAGTAAAGAGATTAGTAAAGGGAACGAAAGGATGATTTCACCAAGAAAGGTTTCAGTTCTGAAAATTACAGTCTGGAGACTAGGCACGTGAGATGTGATTTGATTGAGCTGTTTAAGGTTTTGAATGAATTCAGAAAGCTGAATGTTGATAGTATCTTTCCTATCTGAGACTGCTTGAGCTTCCTGACAGAGACCAAGTTAAAAAAAAAAAAAGAAAAAAAAGAAAGAAAGAAAACGAGGAAGATAGCTAAAGAGGGGGAAGTTAAAGTGGGAAGGAAGAAGAAAGACGTGGAAAGAAGGCATCCTCCAGATGACGGACGTAGGTAGGGAATGAAGGTCGGAGCCCCTGGCCTGGGGGGCCCACCCACCCAGGGCCAAGAAAAGAAAAAAGATTGCAGGGTAACAGTTACCCTGCAAAGAGGTGCCATATGGCGTTTACACCCGAAGGCGTTTGTAGCACCTGACCCACCTACCTTCCAGTATAAAGGTGCAAAGTCATCCCACACCCGAAGGTGTCTGCAAAGTTTGAAGTTAATCCTATCCCGGGTGGGGTTTGCAGCATATTGTACCCCGGCAGATTCACTAGTTTATACTACTCCGTAGGGGTTTGCAGTGCGTCTAGGTGGATTCCCTTTATATTACTGTCGAACTGTTGCCTAGATTGTTGTCTGATTAGCACATCTGAGTTGGAAGGTTGATTGAGCAAACTCGGTAAGGGCATGATAGTAGAGTTCATCTTGCAGAAAAAGATGTTCCTGGTGGTGTAGGTTTCCGTGTGTTTTTGTGACCAGGCTTGTCCTGTAATCCTCATAATAAGGACAGTAGTACATTACATGCTCCCAGCTTTCAGGTTGTCCGCATGTGCAAGGTGGGTTTTGTTCGATGCCCAGATCTGTTTTTTTTTTCCTGAAAGGTTCGTGTCCAGTAAGTAAGGACCAGGGAGGAGACTTTGAGAAAGTTTGGACAAACGAACGTAGGAAAAGTTTAGTAATAGCTCCTTTGCTTGTGTTATCCCATGCGTCTTGCCAAATTTGTGGGCAATACGTTTTCTCTCTCTTTTGGGATCGTTGGACAGATCGAGGTGGATGTCAAGGATCTCAGAGGGAATACCTCTCTTCAGTCTTTGAAATAGTCCTCTCTTGATCACCTCAAGATACAGGGGTAGATATCCTGCGAGGACTTGAAGGGCCGGCGTACGTATTGCCACAATGTTGGAAGTGCATAAATTGTCCAGGTTGTCCTGGTATTGCACAGCATTCATGATTTTGTTGATGACGACTAATGGGCCCAAGCCAAACCATGAATAGCAGCCTCATATCATGACACTGCTTCCACCAAACTTCATTATTTGGAGGATACAATCAGGAAGGAACTATTCCCCTAGCATTCGCCACACCCAGGAACGGCCATCAGACTAGTAGAGTGCGAACCTCGACTCGTCTGTCCATAGGACTGTTTTCCACGAATCCTGACTCTACAGTCAGGATTCGTGCTCCTTACACCATGTTAATCGGCGTCTAGCATGTGTTGAGGTAATCAATTCTGTTGAACTATTGAGGTAATTCTGTTGAACGTGTCATCTTGCAGGCCCACTTTTGCAATTGTCTGTTCGAAGCCCAGTGTGCATGTTTATATCAGGTTCTGTGACGTGTTGGTCCTGTTTCCCCATCCATGGAGGGGTGTCCGGATATTAATGGTAGAGCAGTGTAACGTCGGTTTTTCGTGGACCTAACATGAGAGGCGGACTATGATGGAAAGACTTAAGCTTGAATTCCATCTAGACGCGAGCAATTTTATCGACTTTTTTCACAGAGTGGCCAAGTTAGCTGGTCTTTAAACTAAGTGTAATTTAGATAGTTCCTGGAGCGCCTCCACGTGGCTAGGGACGGGAGTCGGGACGCAGGTAGCTTGCTCCCTGCCTCCCGGCTGCTAAGACTCCAGGGCCGGCAAACAACAACCATCACAACACACATATATACTTACACACACACACACTTACACACACTTGCCGGCTATAAATAACCTACAGATGCTACAGCGGTATATAGGGGTAACCCTGGAGGCCGCAATCAATACAAGAATACCTTGTCCCTTGTCCTTGTCCCTTGGTCTTTAAAAAGATCTCATGGTTTCTCCACCCGGAAAATCGAATTTTTTCTATCCAAAAAAGCGAACAATTTTCAAACATCACATACCGAGATTTCATAGTCTTGGCTGCCTTTATTTAAAAACAGACCAACCTGTTCTGAAAGGATGAAAAGCTAGTTTTTCTCACAAGAAGGTGTATAAAATGTCAAACAAAACTCCCTCCTCTCTTCGGAAGGATTCGAACCCAGGCCTTTTCAAAAAGTTATGGAAAAACTGCAGTTATAAAGGAGTAGGATCAGAAACCTGAAAAGTCGTCTGAACTGTGTCGACGAAAACTCGCACGTGATAACTGTCATACGCTACCAGCATAAATTCCCCATCAATACTATTTGCATAATATAGCTTGATTAACACTAGACTGGACGCTACAAAACGCACGTGTTAGCACAGCTGGTACTTTCATTACAACTGAGCACTGTCACTCTACCAATCAAGCCAACAGAGGAAGACTGTTCATACCACATAAGTTTGAAACGAAGCGTATCTGGGGCAGCGAGTGCAGGATGCAGCAGTCCACATTTACAGGCAAGAGAACTGGAGCGGGGACGAGCCTCCCTTTTCGGATGTATCGATGCATATAAGCGTAGCGACGTTGGTTGCATTGAACTCCTATTGTAACACTTTCTTTCTGTCAAAGTCAAAAATTCTAATGAAATATTGGAATGAATAATTGATCGGTTCTTAAGGATCTAGCAGTGGCACTATGTACGTTACTCGTACATTTAATTTCTATACGATGTAATGAACTTTCTACAAAAAATTAATGAAAATCCCATAAAATTTCACGCTTTTCTGCACCATGTAGAAGGACAGCCACTCGTAAGGAAGTCATGAACAGGATTTGCTGAAAATTAAACTAATTTTTAATATTGCTTTTCTTATTTTAATTTCTTGTAATTGTCGCATGGTCATGTAACAAATTTCGTTTTATCGACAGAAAAAAATTCCCAAAAACTGAACTTCTCAATTCTCAAATGATACAACTATAAATTATTGTGATATTTCTCTTTATTTCCCAATGTATTAAACAGCCAAATTCTTTGAATGAGGCATTAGTAAAGTTGTTTAGCATAGAAAGAAGAGGGAAAGTCCATCCTCTATTTCATGTCAAATAAAATACTGTTTAATACTAATAGTTTGAGTCAATTTTATCATTAACAACAAAGCAAGATTTTTGAATAAATTTCTTATTTCTTTTGATGTAAAATCTACATACTCCAGCAGAATTTCCACTTTTCTACATCTCTTATTAGTATTAGACACATAGTGCAAGGAAGCCCCAGCCTCTTATAACAATAAGTCAAAACATAATAATAATAAATAAAATAAAATTAATTAAAAATAAAACAGGCTACCTATATGACTCCCTCATAATCTTGCTAACCTTTGAATTTCCCAAACTATCAGCCTCAACCAACCACCCACATAGACAACTAATTCCAATAATTAACAACTCGCTGGGTAAACGAAATCGTTCTGCAATCCAGTCTACATCCCTTTCCCTGTTAGCTTGCAATAATGGCTTCTAGTTCTGGAATAATTTAAAACAGTGAAAATTCTGCCTTCATTAATTTTTTCGCTGTCCCCTCTCAGAGCCTTATGGACCTAAAAGAGGTCCCTTCTAAGGTATCCAGCTGCCAAGTTCTGTAACACACATACTAGTGTCTTTTAGAGGATCATCAAGGGGGCGGACTCAGTAAAAAGACCCTTTCAAGACGCTCGATGTCTTTTTTTTTTTTTAGGTAGCCTCCATACTTGGACACAGTATTCCAAGTGCGAACTTACAATTGTCTTATACAGTGAAACTACGACTGCCCTACAAGCAAATGTTCGATAAATCATCGATAGGACACCATGGACCTTCCTTACCACTTATCACACTGCTCGAAAAACATATCTGCCCGTATTGTAAGCTTCAAATCCCACTGTTCATGTGTTTCTTTAATTCAACTCCACCAATTTACTCCGCCTTATAGTTGCTTCCAGACAAAAATACTCCTGACTAAAAAAGAATTTCTCTTTGATATCTTTAGACTTAGCAAACCACGCATTGTGTTACAAAATCTTTCTTTACATTGAAAAAAACTCTCAAAGCATGAAAGCAGAGTTTTCATTTTGTCAAAATACATTCACTCTCAGAAAAGTTGGCTTACACTAAAAATGTAGACTTGTTTATCTGAGATGGCAACGATGCAATCCATTATAGACTATTATGTGTTATTATTGAGTCAAATAAAGGAAATTCTTCTTGAGAAATATCTCTCCATTCCTAGGTTAACCGGTCCCTTAAAACCACTACGATCTGAACTTTCTGAATAATCTCAACAGGAGACAAATCTCAGTAGAAGATCTAACGTACGCCGGAATCATGTCCAAATGTGCGGCAGCGTTCGCATTAAGGGCTATATATTGATTTGTTGGAATGAAGAGTTTCGTACAGTAGAAATTATTTCTTAAATATAGAACTAAATTTTACTAGCACTGAGGTTAACCAGGCCATTCACCTGCACTGAACAACAAATATGGAGATTAACATTGAAGAAGTTGGTGGTGGATATTTCAGAAGTTACGGATGTACAAAATTCATCAAGCAAATAAGAGAAGTGTATTGCACTATGATGGGTTGGTTGGGTACCATTTCGTGCTACTTAAACAGCTAAAGAGTTCAGCTGATTCTGAGGGTTAGGGTTTCGCGGTCCTTAATTTGCAAGAACAAAAACATTCACCACCAAATAGTCCAATCTTTCTGGTGTGGAGAACAGAATTTGAATACGTATCGAATACTTTTTGTACAAGTCTTCTTATGCCAAATATATACAGTGTCTGTGTTGCAAACAATGGACCAAGGGGTGACAGCGACATTCAAAGCCCGTTATTAGCATTAGCATTAGCATTAACATTAGCAGAGGAATATGATGCAAGAAAGCAAGCTTATGCAGCAAGAGCCAAAAAAAAAATCATTCCCATTTCACTCATCCATTCGCTACAAAAGTTTGTCCAGCTCTTCCTTGAATTTATTTAAGCTATCAACTTCCGAAACGACAAGTGGAAGTTTATTCCAACAATCAACTGGAACCTTGCGACAGCTGATCAACATAGAAAGGAAGGAGTTGCTATCATTCATCTTGGGGGGATCGCTTGATCGATATTATTACGCAGGCTACAGACAACACTGCCGCACCATAGAAGGAGTCACCTTCTATTGTTATCCATCCGGAGTGTGCTCACAATGTTCAGGAACTTGCTAGTGTCCCCGAAATTGATCTACAGATTGTTTAATTGGCAAATGATATTAGCTGTCACGAAGTGGAAGTAAGAAATCTCTATTTCGTCGGTGGAAATGCTGGAATCCCACGATAATATGCTGACCTAACGAGAACACTCATATGATTGAGTTGGAGCAACAGATAGTAAGGGTGTACGATGAAGGGGAAATACAGCCAGCAAGTAAAATGATTTACGACAAAGAAGATGTCCTAAGCCTTCAGTCTGTTAGAGAAAATGATGACCATTCTTGTTGAAGATGATTGAAACATGGAACAAAGAAACAAGTTTAGTAGAGGATTAAACGATCTTTTGCGATGAACTGTGTCAAGAGAAGCAGAAGCAAAAAATTCTATTCAGAATCCTCGACTTCTTAAAACGTGTCGGTATGATTAATACAGTATATAAATGAATTTTATGAATTTGAAAGAACAAGAACTTTGCATCAAGTTCTATTACAAATTTGGAAAAACAGCTTCTAAAACACATGAAATGCTAAAGAAGGAATTTGGATGCAAGTAATAAGCAGAATGTAAAATTTCGAATGTTGCGTAATTTTATTTCGAAACTTTCTGGCTTCCAAAAGCATCCCTATGATTGTTATTATAGGAAATCCGACAGCATATATGAAACAATGGCAAGGAAATGACGCACTGAGGATTGTTTGAAGCATCACGACAACATACCTGCTCGCACTTTCCTCTTTGTTCAGCGATTTCTGACTAAAAACAATATAATTTTAGTCACCATGCTCCGTACTCTTCAGATATAGGTCCCCTGTGATTTCCTTTTTGTTTTCGAGATTAACATTTAAACTCAAAGGGTGGATATTAAATGACATTTTGTGACTCCTTTTGTGGTTCCTAATATAATTCGTTCTATTCTTCGCTGTGTAGTTTTCAGCTTCTCTTTCATTCTTTTTGTGAGTGCCCAAGTTTTACTTCCATAAGTCACGGTGAGGAGTATACATTGGTTTATTATTTTATGTTTCAGACAAATTGGGATATTGCTCCTCAGTATGTGAGGACCAACAATATCCCAATATATTTTCTGAATGCTATCCATCCGAAATTTATTCTTCTCTTGATTTCCAGCCATTTATCATTATTACAGCTAATGATTTGTTCAAGATAAGGATATGAATACACCGTTTCAATTTCTGCTCCTTCAATGATTATATCCCTTTCTGTGGCATACTTGTTCATCATTACTTTTGTTTAACTAACTCAGTACCTTCCAACTAATTTAAAATATAATAGGAATTTTCAGGTCAATTCCCATATCTCCCCCTTCTTTCATCTGCCTCTAGATACTTATTCGCTACACATGCCCATCTCTAGGTTATGCGTGAGTTAAGCACCAAAGCAACTAGGGCTATGAGGCGCCAGTATATTGTTTCTATAATTGTGTGCATTTTTCGGACGAACTTAAGTTTCTGAGAAACAGAACCATGCAACCGTCGCCTGAGACCGACTACCTTGATTCGAACTCAGGCCTCTTCTACGCGGTATTGCACTACTTAGAATAAGTAACAACAGCCTTCTCCTTTGGTGAAGCGTTACTTATTCGAAGTAGTGAATATCATGGTAACTCGTTGTGAAGGTATTCACAATATGAGATATAACTTAAACGATGCCGCCTTTGCAAAAATTTGCTAATTCAGAGTTTAGCTGTGTACTAATATGATGCATTTGCACTAACTTGTACGTAGTCTAATTCTCTTGCAGCCTGAGGCATAAGCCCTTAATGCACCTTAGTCTTATACC
Organism: Mastigoproctus giganteus; assembly: GCF_048544385.1. Lineage (NCBI taxonomy): Eukaryota > Metazoa > Arthropoda > Arachnida > Uropygi > Thelyphonidae > Mastigoproctus > Mastigoproctus giganteus. Next base: position 23,456,802 of record NC_143583.1, read on the forward strand.
TACCGCGCTTATATCTAGATAACTGGTTTAATATACATTTATTTACATTACTGATTTTTTTTTTTTTTTTTTGTTAATAATAATGATGGTGATTTTTCCTCTCCTCCGCGAGAGGTAGCGCCTTCAGTGTGTGCCCTGAACGAATAACTTGATGGACCATCACTCCATCGAGGGCATCCTTTGGTGAATCCTGAAGCAGATGTGAGTCCCCTGCAAGACTCAAACCGACATAATCTTAAGATCAGAGGCTGACAGGCCTAAGGTCCTAAGATAAGCAGCGGAGCTTGGGCTCCAAATGCTCCTATATGATATAGTAGCCGTAGATACTATAGGTGTTAAGCTAGTAAGGTATCTGATTAATTCTTTGAGACTATTGTTAGTATCATAATATCTAGCTTTTAGACGGTGTGTAACGTCTAAGTCGTGGCCATGCCCAACGACTTGAGCTTCTATTATATGTGCGCTCTGTGTGTTGAAACACACCAAGTCGGGTTTACGTAAGCCTTGGTCAGTCTGGTAGTGGGGTTCCTTCAGCACGATCCATTCCTTCTGAGAAAGTCGATTTTCGACGATATCGACAATGGCATCGTGTCTTTTCACCCTCAAGCCATGGGTCCTGTGGCACTGTAGCGAGAGTGAGCGAGAGTTTCAGTCGGCTGGCAACCCGCCCTACAGGCAGTAGAATCATTCCTTCCTCTGGACGTCCTCGCCAGGGTTGGAAGAGCATTGATTCTGGTTCGGTTTAGATCAATGAACTCATACCCGGATAGGAGTCGAGTGCCATCGCTCACCCATTGGTATTGGGACTTCACCATGTGCGAGTTATGGAAGGCCTTGCCGTCACAAGAGCCTTGAAGGAGGTTCTGCCACCTACACTTGACCTTGGTTACTGTGTTCAAAATCGAGTTATGGCCTTTTATTAGAGAGTCGCAAGACCTAAGTTCCTTCTTAACAAGACTATATTCGACTAACTTTCGAATGGTACAGGACGTCGAAGCTTCGAGTCCTATAAGCCGATTCCTTTTGAATATAGGAATAGTCCATCTCATGGACGGGATGCCAAGCCACCCATCCTCCACATCAGCGTGAAAGTAACCTGTAGGCACATCCTTGGGTAGGCGCATCCAAATTCGAATGGCCGTCCTGACTTGAATTTCAAGCTTGTTCAATAAACCAGCGGTAATGCGCCCCAGCATTAACTTATGGTACAGTCTAGGCAAAACATATATCCTCAAAATAAACAGTCGCTGTTGAGGTTTCAGGAGAGCTTTCCTGAGTCTAGTTAAAAGGGCACTCAGTCGCATCACTCAGGTAAAATCCACCCCCAGATACCTCCACGCAGTATCGACTGAAACAGATGGAAGTTCAGTCTCCCTTAAAAGAAATTTAACGTCCTGGACTTTGATTTTCTTCTCGCGTCCGGACGGGACGAGGGACGTCGTCCATGTTTTAGAGAAGTTGATGGCCAGCCCGCGCTTCTTGAAGAAGTTAAATGGTCTAAAATACTCTGTAGGCCACCTTTGGTGAACCTCATCAATATCAAGTCGCCCGCAAAAGCCATTGCATTTATCTTCTGATCCTGCATAGAGAAACCAATATGTGTGGGGAGCTCTTTTAAGAGCAAGTCCACCACCAAGTTGAACAGCAGGGAAGATAGGGGGTCCCCTTGTCGCACACCTCTCGTGGGCTTGATGAGGTGTTCTCTGCCTGCGATTCTCAAGTTAGTGCTGCACTTCTCTTGCAGGAAGATAATGTAGCTCATGAAGGAGGTAGAAAAGCCTTTCCTTCGTAGAGCTTCAATGACAGCTGCGTAATCTACCTGGTCGAAAGCCTTAGTGATATCTATCGACGTAAGGTAGAGAGGTCGTAAGTCCTGTCTGGTTTTGTGCATGATAGCAGAGAGAAGGTAGACATTCTCGGCACAGCCATCGGCGGGTATGAAGGCTCGCTGTCGATGGTCAAACCTGAGCATCTTCATAACCCTCCTGTTCAGAACTTTTTGGTAAAGTCTCACCACGATCGAGCCAACAGTAATTGGTCGGTAATCACCAGGCCACGTGGGGTCACTTTTCTTAGGGATCAAGACGGTAAACGCCTTAAGAAGAGATTCAGGTAATTGATCAGTTAACAGGAAAATGTGTAACAAATCGATTAATCGATTAGTACACAACAGCTAAGGAGTATAGGAATACTCCTTAGCTGTTGTGTACTAATCCCGTCGGGCCCAGGACAAGCGGACAGAGCAGGGTAGGCCTCCCTGATTTCTGTCGGACTGATGGGCTTATAAATTTGAGCCTTTAACTCCTCGTCCTCGGCGAAATTGGGCGGGGGTGCCCTTCATTCTGATGGTTCGTCCGGAGAACTAAATACCCCCGACCAGAACTCCTTGAACCCATCAAAATTTGCTGCCGTGGGAGGGTCTGCCGTATCATCCAAGATGTTGTGTGCACATCGTTTACGATTCGTGGCATACAGCCGTTGAATCGTAGTGTATTCTCGCTTCCTGAACTTCCTCCGGGAAAGCTTGGAGTTTCCCTCTAGAGTGGCTAGTTGTTTTGGTCTTCTGGAAAGTGTGTTTGAAGACATAAAGTTAATACGGAAGAATCTGTCCAGCTCTTGCAGATCTAGTGCCTCTGCCATTAAACTTTTTAGTATTCTATGATTGTACCCGGCGTCTGGTAACTCGACCAGAGAGCGGAACATAGCCTCCCTGAGAGAAGATTTACATTTATTTAGGTTACTGAAAACTAGTCCAACACTGATATCTGCGCAGATTGCTTCAAACTTATAGAGGATACTGACATACTGGATCTATGGATCTATTAATTACTCTCTATAACTGGGGGAAATATTATTAATAGTATTTCTCTACATAGTAACTTTCTTATTGAGCCATGGATCGAAGATGCTGTCCTTTTACAATTTTATAATCCTGCAGGACGTTGTACATATGTTGATATAGTGAAGCCTTTTGACTAACGTTTGCAAGAAGAAATTCTGTCTGCTTTTAATAGTTTTTAAGCACTTGATTCCTTAATCACACAGACGTAGATATTTTTCTCTGTTCATATGACTTAGTTCTTTATAATCACTTATAATTAGAATTAGCATTAGTAAAGGTATATAATGCAAGAAAGCAAGCTTATACAGCAACAGCCAATACACCTCAATCAGATCACCTTGCAGGTACCTAGTCTCCAGACGTTGCAATCTGCAGAACTTAAGCCTTTCTTCGTAAGATCACCCCTTTGTTCCCCTCACCAATCTCTTTGCCCTTCTTCTGTACTCGCTCAAGCAACTCTACATCGTTCCTAAAATGAGGCTACCAGAAGATTTATCCCCATCCCCTGCAATTTATACAGAGAGAGAGAGAGAGAGAGAGACGTAAGCACTAATATTATATAAAAATCTAAATGGTCTAATATTACAAATATATCAGAAATTCTTTCAAAACTGAGATCACATTTTTGAAATTGAAACGTATCGATTATCAGGAAACGTTTACAAAAAAAAAGTGTAAAAAAAAATAACTGTTTAAAGCTACTTGAAACTTTCTTTCAAATAGTTTATTACTTACATAGAACGACATTCCAATATATAAGAGTGGAATCGGTTAATAGTGCACACAAGATAAGTTGATAAACAGATACCTTGTTATATCAAAAACTATGATCATACAACCAGAGGCGGAACTAGTTAGATATTCAACTGTCAAGCATTTCACGTTTCGGAAGATGTTACACAAATTCCACCTCAGTATGGTTTGCGTCACTGAACACAGTAGCGGCATCTGGTGTCAAATAAATAAAATGCAAAAATATCAAGTTCGCCAGATCCTTGTTTATTCATTGAAATTAAAAGGTATTTGCAAATTAGTTCGAAAATTTTAATTTGGATCTTAAAGGAAAAAAGGGGTCGATTAGAACAACATTGTTTTCCTTTACGTTATTTTTATTTATTTTTTGAATGAGAAAAAGGAGGTAACATCTGGTCTAAAGACACGATTGCCTCATTCTCAAATAAAGCTGACAACACGATTACTTCATATCCGAATAAGTGAAGTCCTATTTCTGTATATCTTATTATAAAGTGTACCTTGTTACTCAAATAATTTTAAAACGCACATTATTTGAACGTCTCAAAACACAAAAGAAGGTCTGCTACGCGAAATTACTGCATCTTTATCAGATTAAAGTTAAATAGCCAGAAGCAGAAGAGAAGTTCTCTTAAATAATTAATTAAAAAAACAGGTTTCTATTTGTTTTGTATTTACTTCATCGAAACTATAATTGCTGACATAAAAGTTTCATAGAAAACTTCAAGGACAAGCTTTAATTTGTGTCCACGCTTCTAACAGGCCATGCATCTTAAATATGATTCTTACGGTGAACAGGGAGTGTCAGTTAAGAAAAAATATTTTTGCACGAAAGGAAAAAAAGTACTGACTATTTTATGTACAATATTATCTGTTATATAACAACCAGATTCGCATGATTTGTTTAGAATCAATACTGATAATTAATATTCATTTTTATTTATTTGTTCCTTTTGTTTGAATTTTTACTTCATTTTTTTTAAATTCACCTCAGGGGCTCACATCTGGTGACTATGGGCTTGGCACACCCAAGGTCCTGAGCTGGATATCATCATTCTTCTATTTCTTGGTGATTCCTTTCTCTCTCAGGATAACTCGGGAGCAGCATAAGCCCCAGGCTTCCTTGCATCATATAGCTTATAATAATAATAATAATAATAATAATAATAATAAACAAAATATCCGGTTCTTTTTACTAAGCATTATTATTCCAGTTGATAGCCCCGCCAGTAGATGGCAGCGCTATCAACTGGAGGGTGGCATGAAAGAGAAGATTCAGCGTACCACTATATCTCAGGTAGCTACAAAGTACTTTGATGTCACTGAATTGGCTTGGATAGTTCGTAAACACAATAATGACCATTAGGCCCTCATTTCAGCCAAACTCGTTTAACTAAAGCAGCAATTTAGATTCAAACTACCAGGAAGTCCTACAAAATCAACGGGCGGTAAAGCATCTGCGCACTCCAATTTGAGTGGTTCTGTTTTGAAAGCGTAGGCGAAGAAAAGCCCAATATACAACATACAATATGGAGAACATTAATCTAATAAACCCTTAACTGTAAAATAAAAATAAAAATGAACAGAAATACAAGTGTTTGAATCATTTTTAGGGATGTGTGTTAAGCACCAAAGTAACTAAGGCGGTGAGGAGTCAGTTTATTGCGTCTGTCTATTCTGTGGTCGGAAAAAAAATGAAACATTATTTTTTAAGCTGGATGAAAAACCCGAATTTCCTGAGAAAAGCCCATGCAACCCTCGCGCGACTACTCATCCACGTTGTGAAAGACCATAAAAATTCCTCGGGTCATGGACGGGATTCGAACCCAATCCTTTTCCACACAGTGGTATGGGAGGAAGGTGATTATGACCACACTACCTGAGAGGGAATTGTTTTATGATGATTGCAAACATGAAAAGCAATTCAGAGAGCTATAGTACAGTATCGCAGATGGGATGGGCCCTCGTGGATAACACAGTTGGTAGAATCGCCTTCCTGCCCACATCAGGTAGAAAATACTGGCGTTCGAGTCCCGTTGATAACTGGAGGATTTTTTTGTGGGGAAGGGGGTTCACAATCGGTCTGAGGCGTGGGTAGCATGTTTTTATCTTCCAGAAACTCGGGGTTTTTTGTCCAGCAAACAGAAAATCGACCTCAGAACACACGAAATTTACAGACAATATACACGGAACAATATGGTCTTAGTCACTGATGCTCCTAAAACCCTATTACGACAACAGAAGGGATAATGGCTGGAAAGAAAGAACTTGTTGTGTTGGTGAGCAACAGCTCTGAATACAAATGGTTTTGTGCACGAAACATCTTTATTTTTTTAATGTAAATCCAAACGAGAAAGACGTTAGAACGTACACTGAGTGATCACTGAATTAGGGGCACCTACTTAATACCGTGTTGTGTCACCGCTGTTCGCCTAGGCAATGACTCCACTAGATGTCTGAAGATGTCCGTAGGGATCGGCATCCATGCAGCGTACCTGATTTTTTACAATGTCGAATTAAATGACGGTTGCATGTCCATTACGCTTCACTTCCAGTTCCAAAACACCCGACAGAGTTTCAATTGGATTGAGGTCAGAAGAATTTGGAGGCGAATCAAGGTGTTTGATATCATCAATGTGTTTCTAGAACTACCACATGGCGGGCTGAATGACACGGTACATTATCGTCTTGGAAAATCCCGTTTCTGTCCGAGAAAAAGTGCAACATGGCAGGGTCCACATGGTTGCCGGCGTTCAACTGATGTTCTTGAAGCCGCCCTTTTCAAAAACACAAATACAAAAAACAATGTTTCAACAGTGAAACGTTGGTCCATACGCAGAGGAGTTCTAGTTGCAAAACATGCCCCATATTAAGCAACTACCGTCACCTGTCTGGATAGTGGCCACTATGCACGATGGGTCCATGGATTCGTGTTGGTTAAGCAACACAGGAAGGCGTCACTAGGCGTGTTGCACCAGATATTTGGACTCAACCGACCAACACATTCATTTCCACTCCTCCAATGTCTAACCTGGGTGTCGGTGACACCACGGCATTCGCCTTCGACGATGAATGGCGGTGAGGAGAGGATTTCTCTTGGGTTATCTGCTATAGAACTCCATACATCTGAGTGCAGAGCTTCGTCATTTGGAATATTGTTCTTGCATTTCCCATATTCAGGCGTAGATAGCAAGGTTTTTTCACCAGAAACTGTGGTTTTTCGTCCAGCAAACAGACAAATCGACCATAGAACACACACGATTAACAGACATAGGACTCAGCACGGCAGATGAAGTTAATTATTTGGGTGGCCTAAATATAATAGTTTAGTTTGGTTTTTTGCATTTCCCATATTGTATTGCAATGTCAACTGTCGCCCAGTGACCTGCTGTTCAGCCCGTACAACGCGCGCTGCACCCTTCGCTCAACACGAACTTGGGTAATCCTTTACGAGACACAAGGTGGATTCTGTCGGAGGAAGGTGGTTTGAGCCGTTGGACACAATTCTTTGTATACCTTAATCGCAGCGCAGGAGATATCTTTACTACGTCCCATAACTGTTACTTTATCACTTTCACGACTAGATGCAAATTAAATTACCATTATTCTAGTCTAGGAAGTTGTTCGGCTTTTTTTTTTACTAAAAGCTATGCGGCATAGTCCATTATGAATGGGGTAGTCATAATTCAATGATCACTCGTGTATAGTACTTTTGTACCGTGTATGGGTTGAAGTGCTACGCAAACATTTTCGGCCATAGACCCTTTTTGATTCCTAGCTTTACTGGCAAATCCTCAAATGAAAATATTATGCCTTCTCAATAAAAAAACATTGTGATCAACAAACATATTTCTAAGCCACCTTTAAAATTTACCAATCCACGTTTCAAACTACGCAGAAAAAAACAATAATAAAACTGTGTATTCGCAGTCCACTCGACAAATAATCGCTTATATATCTTGGCTTATAGAGCTAAGAGAAAAAACAAGTCTTGACACCTCTTAAAATTAGTGTGATAGGTCAACCTGTATCTTTTTGCTATGTACCTCATTTGTGGCACATATAATGATCAGAAAGTCTACCTTCCCATAGATGACCACGAACTTGTCAACAGGCTCCAGAGGGAGGATTCTTCGGACCACATCTTGAGTGCCACTGAATTAGACTGTTTGGCTTATCGGCAAGGTAACCATGCAAAGAGTTGTCTGTGTATCATGTCTGTAATTAGATTGTGCTAAATGCCAAAACAACTAATTCTACTAGGCTTCAGTATTGTGTCTGTAATTTCCAGTATTCTTCGGCCAGTTTGTCACCATTCAACCCTCACCTGAGACCAACAAATTCAGCCATGTTGTGAGAAAAGCCCATAAAAATTTCTCGTATCACTAATGAGATTTAAACTCGGGCCCTTTCTACCCGTTGTGGGTAGGACGGTGATAATATCCAATGTGCTACCGCGATGGCATTGTCTGCAAAAATAACATATTCCGAGGCTGATTTGTTTCTGAAAGTTAAAATAACTAGAAAGAACTAATTTATCTCTTTCTGAAATGGCCTCAACAAATTATTCAAGTTATTGAAATGCTTCGAACCCGGATTTTGCTAAATGAATAGCGAAAGATAAATTCGCGGAGATTCTACATGTTCATATTGTTACCTTTTGTATCTTAAAATAGTTGATAATAATATAAGGTTGTTAAGTTAAAGTGCAATCCAGTTTGTAAAACAACAAAATTTCATTAGAAAGAAATAGAGAAGCTTCAAAAACTGTTAAAGACTATTTTGGAAGTATTCACCTTGGTCCTCTGGACATGAATTCACTCACTGTAGTGTATTTGAAGAGCTCTAATAAGATGTTCGTCCATGGCATAAATGCAGATCTCAATGTCTTTCTTCGTTTTAATTGATACAGTCCTCTTTGTATATTTATTACTGAATGTCTTTAAATGATTTTTATATGAGGTAATGTTCCGAAACAGATACAGGTTCTTCTCAAGGAAAACCCATATTGAGTACCACACTAATAATTTTTTTTAGTGCTGTGGGTGTTGTTGTTGCAGGGTTTTAGGAGCATCAGCGACTAAAGCCATATTGCTTTGTGCATACTGTCTGTAAATTGCATATGTTCTGTTGTCGATTTTGTTTGCTGGACGAAATACCCGAGTTTCGGGGAGAAAAAACCATGCTACCCTCGCCTGAGACAGGATAACTCAGCCACGTTGTGAAAAATGCCCATAAAAATTCCTCACGTCATTGACGTGATTCGAACTCAAGTCTTTTCCACCAGGTGCGGGGAGGACTGAGATTCTACCAATTGTGCTACACACGAGGGCTACGGTGTGTGATATGGGTCTTCAATGCTGTAATGCTTTACAAATACTACTGCTGTCGCAATGAAACTATCCTCTTCCACCTGCATAACAAAATCTCACTCCATATCCAATGGCATCGTGTGCTCTATTGCCATATTTACCTCAGTACAAACCGTGACCAATGGAGTTTGGGGATAACTGGGCAATCCTGCATTTCCATGATAACACTTAAAGATTGTCGGTCACCGAAGACTATCATGTTCGTCTTTTCTTCATGTATTCAAGAAATTTTCTTTTTAACTGCACTTTGGTTTCACCATAAGTAATAAAAAAAAATTCATAACATCAGTCGCTATTCCCATTTAGTTAAGCCATCTTTCAGTTTCCCATCGCTCTCGATTCGTTTATTCAGAGCATGTATTCCACAACTCAACCATCGAAAGCCCCCGATTACTTTTACTTCAATTTCCGAGTCAGTTCATCCAATTCCAATTGTGATCTTTTTGTTCTTGACATTTGTTCCTCACTGGTTCTGATTTTTCTAAGTTTAATCGTTGGCAGTGCTCTTTTCAAATTTCCTTATCTATTGTAATCACCAAATCACGTGCAGGAAGTAATTACCAATAGTTTAATTCATTATTTCTTTAATTTATTTCATCCTTCGGTGAATGTATCGATTGTAAAAATGAATAAAAATTAACTGCGAGTTGATTCCAGTACTTAGAACAACTCCATTATTCAAATTACCATTTCAACTGACATCTCAACCTCATAGACTTTGCCCTCTCATTACTTTAACTTAAATCATACATTCGTTAATAACTATTGTGTTATTGTACGTATCAGTGGACAAAATTTTCAAAATGGGTGGCAATTTCATCAATATCTTAGTAGTTTTTGGAAATATTTCGATTTTTTTGCATTATAACACAGCATATTCAAAACAAAATTCACTTACTAACCAAAAAATTAGAAATCTTTATTCTAATAGGATCTTCAGAATAATTAGAATCTTTATTCTAATATCTAATAGGGCCACCATTGACCCGAAGAACAACCCATGCCCTTGTGGGTAGCAGTACAGTTGATATAATCACAGTTCTCCCCACAACGGGTGGAAAAGAACTGAGTTCGAATTCCGTCAATGGCGCGAGGAATTTTTATGGGTCGTTTTCACAACGTGGATGAGTCAGTTGATATAGGCGAGCGTAGCATGAATTTTTCGCTGAAACTTCGGTTTTTCGTCAGACAAACAGCAAATCGATCACAGAACACACGCAATTTACAGACTGATGCACCAAAAATCCTACAAGAACCAATTACAGCCCTTACAAGTCGTGGTATGCATTTCACTAGGTGTCTCAGGGAGTCCAACCCTAGGTTTAACAATTCTTTCCTCAACATATTTGTCAACTGCTGTAATCTTGGGAATTCTTCGGACTATTCACACATTTTTTGCATGGTAGATAGTTGCGTTGTTGTGAGTTAGCTTGTCTTGATAGAACCCATGACAATCTGCGTAAAAATGAAGCATTGCAGGGAGAAGTGGTCAAAAACGACAGAAAGATATTCACTGGAGGTAACACGACCTTCTAAATGAATGAGCAGATTCAATCCATACTAACAGATCATACCCCATAACATGATATCATCTCCAGCGGCTTGAGTGGTGTACAAGAGATAATCAGGTTGCATGGTTTCTTGAGGATCACGTCACACTTTCTCCCTTTCATTAAAGCAAAGAATGTAAATCGAAACTTCAGATAACATGATATTTTTCCACTGTTTCAGAGCCCAGTCTTGGCGTTGGTGGCATCACGGCTTTCATATAGGCACACGACTACCAAATCCTTCTGCCACATAGTTCGGTTGGGAATGGAACTTTTTTTTACTAAATTGAATTTTTCAGTTACTTTTTGCACACCGGACTTTCCATTCTGACACACAATTTGCTTTAAATTAAGTGGTATCTTTTTTTTACAATTTTCTACCGCATTTCCTTTTAAAGTTCCATTCTACTTTCGTCTTCCACTCATTGAATAACATTCAGATGGCTGCTTTCGACACACCAGCGATTTCCTTTGGTTTTTTAATTGTGACTCGTGCTAGACGTGCTCCAACAGTAACACCTTTCTGAAAATCGGACAGACCACCTATATTCCTCATTACCAGATCGACTAAGAAGCTCCACGAAAGTGTACGGTATTTATCGTACCAAAGAGTACCAAGGAACTTCTCATCATACCATATGACAACTTATATTTGCACACTGTACATTTTATTATCTCTTAACGGCAATTGAATAACGTTTGTAATTTTTTGGGCCAGTGAGTATGTGTTCGATTAATTAATACAAATTTTCACTGATAGCTTAACTCTTTCAATACTTCAATGATTCAAATCTCATGGAAAATAAAAAAGTTACGAATTATTTAAGATAAAAGTAGATAGAAGTTCCGACAAGGCAATTAAGGCCATCAAGCGTGGGTATTTCGCAAGTGTGCGAACTGTGTATGTACCCTAAAATGCATTTTCTTATTTCACGGGATGAAATACCAAAGTTATGGGAGAAAAAGAACATCCCCCCCCCACCACGCCCGAAACGAATAACTCGGTTACACAAAAATGTCTTATTGATTCCATTAAGAAAAAAGTGCAACAGAATCTGAAAATTCATTTAGTTTGTACAATACACTAATAACCGATTTCCAGAAACCAAAATCTGACTAAAAAAAAAAAAAAAAAATTATGAGTATATCAATGATTCAAATCTCATGGAAAAGAACGTTACGAATTATTTAAGATAAGAGTCGGTAGAAGTCCGACAAGGCTACTAAGGCTATGAAGCGTGGGAAAGTATAAAGCAAGAATCTTTAAAGACGACTTTTGGAATTTAGATCGTATACTAAAGTTCAAATGGACCATTTCCAGTCAAGTTCTGATTAATGGACCGTTTCCAGTCAGTCCTTTTATGTTAATGGTGGTTCCGAAATCTAATCTTTGCCATTTAGAAGCGAGAATTTTCAAACTTTTCTGAGTCAGAAGTGAAATGAAAGTACTTTTACTTCTGACTGTTACAGAAGTATAATGATCACTTCGGTAACATACTCTCGACCACTGTACTAATTTTGTTTTACAATGTGACACATATACACTGAAAGAACAGAATTTATGGAATACCTGGTTCCTGGGCAACGCGACACTGTCACCCCTCTCGCTAGTGGACGAACCCACCGCTTCGCAGGTATATAGGTACATTGCATCACTGCATTCACGTACACGGTAATTCGATGTCAGTCGGGAGTTAACCGACTTTAAAAGGATGACTGTGGATGCCTGACGCATGGGTCACTCTACCTCGGAGATGGTACAGAAAGTGCACTATCCCCATTCGACAGTATCAAGAGTGTATCGGGAATACGCCATTTCCGGCATACACCTCATCATGCGAATCGACTTCTCTCTCGCACTGTTTCTGGCATCTCTCGAGGGAAGTGCCAGAAACGTCTCCACCAAGACCATCAGGCGATCATTAGCCGAAATAGGTTATGAGAGTCGCCGACCCACAAGGTCCCATTGCTAACACCACGACACATGACTCTACGCTTCAACTAGGCGAAAGAACATCGGCACTGGACCTTGGATGATTGGAGACGGGTCTCCTGGTCCGATGACTCCCGTTTCCAGTTATTTCGAGCGGACGGGAGGGTGCGTATCTTGCGGAAACCGCACGAAGTTATGCACCCGTCATGTTAACAAGGAAGTGTTCAGGCAAGTGGACGGTCGGTAATAGTCTGGGGCGTGTTCAGCTGGCACACGTTGAGACTTCTGGTACGTCTAAACGCATCTGTGAAGGGTCCAGGTTACGTCTCCATCCTCACAGAGCACCTGCATCCCTTCATGGTCATCGTGCACCCACAGGGCAATGGGCACTTTCAGCAGGATAATGCTACCCAACAGAGACGTAGTGACTAGAACATGGTTCGAAGAGCATTCCGCAAATTTCACCACCATGGAATGGCCTCCCCGTTACAGGGCATGAACCCTGTGGAACATCTTTGGGATGCTGTGGAAAGGTTCGTTCAAGCTTTGGACCCTCCACCCAAGAATGCGACGGAATTATGGACAGCGGTGCAGCAAGCATGGATGGAAATACCTGTGGAACGCTTGCGTGAACTAGTGGGCTCAATGCCTCACCGTGTGACTGCCCTTATCCGGGAGTAAGGTGGGCGTACCCGTTACTGCGCAGGTATCCCATGATTTCTGTCCACTCAGTGTAATCTTCATGTGACTAGCTAATTAAAAAAAAAGGCATTGTGCATTGGAATAAGCATACTGAAACAAATCTTGTCGCTACCAAAGAAACGTAAAAATATAAAATACAGCTTTGTGCTCGATGCGCTCCTTTATCAACTTTTGAGCTGTTGCTCAAGTTGATAAAGAAGTTTATCAACTTTTTCTCAAAATATGTTGCTCAAAAGTTTATAAAAGAGCACATCGAGCATTGTATTTTTAGTAAAGTTTTATTTTATATTTTTACGTTTCGTCGGTAGTGAGTGACTTGTTATGTTTCTTCCACCATCTTGAATCTGAAGAGTGCTGTAAGCTTTTCCAACTCACTTTCAAGAATTTAGGCCTCTTTCTAACCTTGATGAACCATAATCGCAAATGACAGGTAATCGCTTAACCGGCTAGATGTTATCACCAATAGCATTGAACACACCCTTAAAAAGCAAGAGACAGTCTTTGTGGGGGGGGAGGAAATCCATCCCGAAATTACCCAGTTACATCATATTAAAATCAGAATTAATCATATTAAGCCGCATTAAAAGCTTTGAGGAAAACATCTTTGGAAGCGGTGAACCAAATCGAGGATTGCTCTGCAACCACGTCTTATTTAATTCTTCTTATCATCACATACTCACTTTTCTTTTTTATTAATTAATGTTCTTGTTTATACTCCGGCACGACCACCAGGTCAGTAGAGTTTACAATAAATCAATCAATACAAACGTTAATCGTATTTAGCAGTCACGGGCTTGAATCCCGATCTACTCAAAGAGCGTGTGTTACTGCACTTGCGCTCCTGACCGCTCGGCTACGTCAGCCCTAAATTAAGGCGGTCCCAGACAACCTATGGTAACCCCGCTGTCATTTACAGATAATTTAGCAGTACTCTAACGTAGTCCCTCTCCTGTTTGCCCAATAACAGGGAGGGAAAGACTGTTACACCAAAACATATACAAATGACAAACTGAAAATAATCAAATTACACAAAATAAATATAATTAAATATCAGAGGGAGTCCAAACTGCGGTTTCAATCGGCTCATCGCAAAGAGATACATTGGCTCAGAGTCTATTGGTACCAGGAACTCCGTTTAAGAAAGCCAGCAGCACAAGCAACTGACGAGAACAGAACTGCTAGCACAAGGAGCTGGAGCTGCAGTGGACAAAGCAAATTGCTGGAACTGCAGTAGATACGGAAAAACACCACAAGGAGCTGTGTCTGAACAGCACAAATAGATGACGTGGCAAAGTCTTCCAGTCTTGACAGCACCATGAACTGCCAAAGAATGTCCAGTGTTGACAGAAAACATTTATCATACGAAAGTGGAATACCACTTCCACTAAAGTGAGAATCATTCTGTTCCGTAGCACACCATAATACTGTCATTTGAGGAATCACATCTCCCTCCATACTACCTTCGCAGCTGAAATTCAAGTCTATTCAAGATCCTCACCACTAGTAATATCATATACTCACAGCATGGGTATATGTAATAATCCATGTGTATTGTGTCTGTGAATTGCGTGTATTCTCTGGTCGATTTGCTTGTTTTGCTGGACGAAAAATCCGAGTTTCTGGGATGGAGGAGAACCTTGCTATCTACGCCTGAGACCGACCAACTCGGCCACGGAGTGAAAAAAGACCATAAAAGTTCCTCGCGTCATAGACGCGATTCAAACCCAGGTGGAAACGGTGGATCTCACGGTGTGGTAAGATGGTGACGATACCATTAGGCGCAGACATCATATACTAAATGCATAAAAATTAATTAATTAATAACATGTGTTATTAATTAGAAAATAGAAGGCTAGGCACTGCTATTCACAACGATCGAAGGGCACCAGTTTGTAAAGATAAACCAATTTCATTAATTAATTAACGTATGAACCGTTTTACTAAATAAATAAATAAATGCATAAAATGGATTAATTAATAGCGTGCGATATATTTTTATATTTATATTAATATATTTTTAAATATTTATATTTTATATTATGGCATAAAAGGCACAAACAAGCTATTTGCACAATAAATTAAATTTAAACATCAAAATATTAATATTAAAAATATTAAATACTATTATATATTAAAAATCCATCAATCTCGTGGGGATTGTCTTATTCTTTACACAAACTTATTCTTCATGCTTTGTTTAGTTGATTTATTTGTTGCCATTGCTGGAATTTCAGACCTTCGAATAATAGCAATCTAACCTGATCTAATGAACTAATGAGACTCGTAACAGAGAAGAAAAATGCATGGGATGCATATAAATTATCAAGCGACTCAAGAAGCCTATGGCAGATATAAGCTAGTCTGTAATCAGGTCACAAAGGAGGTTGGGCAGGCGAAGGCAGATTACAAGCAATCCTTGACAAAAGATGCTGAGAAAAACAGCAAGGATTTCTTTACTTATATAAACTCTAAAAGGAAGGGGATGAATCTGATTGGTCCACTTGACATCGATGGTTCGACTGTTGATGATCCTGCTCAGATAGCAAACAAACTGAATGAGTATTTTGCATCTACATTCACACATGAGGAATTATTAAGGTTTGAAAATGGCAGAAGGTTATCAAATTGTAGCAGGATACTTAATGATTTTGTAATAACTGAAAGCAAAGTGGAGGAGAAATTGTCGAAGTTAAACATAAGAAAAGCACCTGGGGTGGATGGGATCTATCCAGTTATATTAAAGGAGGCGGAAAAGCAACTAAGCAAACCCTTAGCCATAATTATGAGAGCATCCTTGGACTCAGGGGAGGTTCCCACGGACTGGAGATGTGCAAATGTATCCCCAATTCACAAAGGGGGATCGAAGGGTGACACGAGTAATTACAGACCAGTTAGTTTAACTTCTGCTCCGGGTAAAATAATGGAGTCACTGGTTAAAGATGCATTTCAGGATCATCTAGACAAGACTGCAGCAATAATTCAGACACAGCATGGGTTTGTCAAGGGAAAGCCTTGTCTGACAAATTTGATAGGATATTATGATGTGGTTACAAAGGAACTGGATGCAAAAAATAATTTTGATATCATATATTTGGATTTCAGGAAAGCTTTTGACACTGTTGCGCATGGAAGACTATTGTACAAATTGGAGCAGAATGGTATTAAGGGTAAGTTGCTACAATGGATAAAAGGATGGTTAAGTGCGAGAAGACAGAGGGTGGTAATCAATGGGTGCTGCTCTTCTTGGACTAATGTTATTAGTGGAGTCCCACAGGGTTCGGTGTTAGGTCCACTGTTGTTTTGTATATTTATCAATGATATTGATGAAGGTATATCAGGCTTAATGTCGAAGTTTGCAGATGATACAAAGGTTGGCAGGGTTGTTAATGACAGTAATGGCAGTGTGCTACTGCAACAGGATCTAGATAATTTGGGCAGATGGGCTAAGAAGTGGAAACTGAAGTTTAACCTTGACAAATGCAAAGTACTGCATATGGGTAGAAGTAACCCCAGAGAAACGTACCAACTGTGTGGTACTACACTTAAGGTGGTAGAAAATGAAAAAGACCTGCGAGTAATTGTGCAGTCAGATATGAAGTTTTCTGAGCAATGCAGACAGGCTGCCGGGGCAGGTCATGGGGTTTTCTCAATGATATATAGGAATTTTGCTAGCAGGGAGAAGAAGGTGATTGCCCCTCTATATAAGGCAATGGTCAAGCCACGCCTTGAGTACTGCGTACAGGTCTGGAGGCCTCATTTTAGGAAGGATGTAGATTTACTTGAGCGTGTACAGAGAAGGGCAACAAGATTGGTGAGGGGAATGAAGGGATCCTCTTACCAAGAGAGGCTTAAGTTATGCAAATTGCAGTGGCTGGAGACTAGGCACCTGCGCGGTGATCTGATTGAGGTGTATAAGGCCTTGAATGGGTTGAGCACGCGGGATCCTTCCACTTGTTTAGATTAAGAACCTAAGGGGGCATAAATTCAAATTAAGAAAAGACAGATGTAGAATAGATGTGCGGAAATTTGCCTTTAGCCAGTGGGTGATTAATTGCTGGAACAAACTTCCATCTGTCGTTGTGGAAGTTGATAGGTTGAATAAATTTAAGGAGGAACTGGACAGGCATTTGGAGGGAATGGTGTAATTTTTTTTTTTTTTTTGGCTGATGCTGCATAAGCTCATACACTTGCTTTCTTGCATCACATGCCACCACTACTACTACTACTACTACTACTACGATATTTAATAATATACGAATAACTACACACCTATTTACCGGTTAATTTGTCCACCTAATTAATCAGGAAAATACAAACAGAAACTCTTCCTAATAATATTTAACAAAATGACATACTGAATGGTTTAAAAACGTTTATCAGCTAAAAGCAGATAAACACTTTTTCATATTTTCAAGCTCACATACAAGTACTTTGTTATCGTCTGATAGAATTTGGCCGCTGCAAACTGTTGGCGCTGTCAGTCTTTTACAAAAAACTATTTCATACTTGATTAATATTTCTTGCTTCAATGAATTTTCTATTTGTGACTTTTTGTGAAAGGAGAAAAAAAAAGTTTGGATAATCTATTCCTTTACCTCTACGATAAGTCAACATACTTTTCAAATGAAACTGTTCTGATAGCGCGAATAAAAGCGCCTACAGACACCATCATTAATATCGTCAACAATTTTTTTCGCGCTACCTAAAAAGAATTTTTTACATCGATATTTACTACCAGATATTCACCCCTTGCTATAAACGACGAAGGAAACTCAGAGAAGCATTAGGTATGAACTAGAACTGAAATGTATCTTATAAAATTATCCATGATGGCCGTGCTTATAGCGCAGTTGATAATGACACTGCTCTTTCAAACTTCATGGGTTCGATATCCGTTGAAGTTGAGAAATATAGGAACGACAGGAAATTTTAGTGACGTTTATTACACCGTGGCAGAGTTAGTCTCGAGTGTATAGTTTTTGTTTCCAACATATCGAGTTTTTCATCCCTCAAAATATGACATACCGATGACCTATAGCTTTAGCTGCTTAACGGAGAATAATTCCCATAAAACTACAACTGTTTTTAGTCATTGAGTTATTAACTTAACTATGCTACGCAGTTGTAATGGGACTCTGATCCAGAAGATAAGGGCCAAAGCCAAATATGAATTGTTTTTTATTAATTCAATCTTGATCAACTAACATTTTGAGGTCCAGAGATCAATAATTTCTTTTAGCGATGTAATTGAGCTGATTATCTGTAGTCAAACAGTCCAATCTGCGATTACCGAAATAACTTCTACCTTTAACAGTAGTAAGCAATGCATATGTTTTTCTCCACTAATATATCTTTTGTTTTATGCCAGTAAATTTACATACTCAGCTTACCATTAGCTCCACAAAAATGAACGAACAAGTTAGAGTTGAAATAAGAAACGGAGCGATGCAAGCCTAGATCTCAGATCCCTATGACACAGGACAAAGTATTGATGTATGAGTCACCTTTTCGGGCATTCTTATATTAAGGAACGTCTCCGTTTAACTTTATTCTCAGTTCTACGAAACACTGAAATTTCCGAGTTCAAATTTAATCTGGAATTTTTATTGTTCATAGCGAACGAGAGCAGATTATACGGATCGCTATCATTTTTCATATTTCTTCCTCCTCACAATGATGAGGAATTCAGACACTCCTGAATCATTCCCGAACTGTACCTCATTTTCGTGGAATACAGGTGTATTGTATTTAATGACATCTGCAATTAATCACATGCCTTCGCGGGTCGCACAGTTGGTATAATCAGCATCCTCCCCACACCGGGCAGAAGAGATCCGAGTTTTAATCCTGTCAATGACGCGAGGAATTTCTATAGGCCTTTTTCACAAAGTGACTGAGTTAGACCGTCTCAGGCGAGTGTAGCATGGTGTTTTCTCCCGGAAACCATTCCCATCATTTCCCAAGGTTTTTACCCAAATTCCTTTCCAAACTCCTATCACTTTTTGAATGACTTCATTAACCATGTTCTTTATTACAATCCAGTTCTTACTCATATCTTTCAACCTTATGTCTTAATTTCTCTTCAGTCTTCCTTATATATTCCTTTCTTTTATTATCCGTATTTAATTTTGGGAATTTCACTCTCTATTCTTAAATTCAACAATAGGGAATACTATAAACGGAATAAACCACTGAGAGAAAAAGGGTGGTTGTATATGGCTAGATGCCAGAATTCTAACACAGGTTATTACAAAGAGAGAAATGAGTGGATGACCTCAAGCGACAATGAAAAATATTAGCAACTCGTTCAAGAACTGTTGTGCAAGAACTTTTAAAAGACCTGCGGCTGTTACCCAATTATAATATCAACGACCTACAACACGCTACAGAACGTGTTACACTGTAGCTGAAACCCGTCCAAGCATTCCACCGGTTACAATGAAGTTGTATGGTCAGCAACTCAAGGACAATGGTGGGAGAAGCAACAGCGAAGGTCATGTCAGCATTAAAAAGTCGACGTGTTTAGACAATGTAAAGGAAAGATGTGAAATTTTTAGATTTTTATTCTTCAATTAAGTAAGAACTCTGTCTTATTTAAAGACATCAGGATCTAAACCATCGTTAATTTTTTACCTATTGTTCGTATCTTAGTATTAAGTTCTTCGAATAACATGTAAAATATCATCTTCAACCTGGCAATTAACGTTAAGGAAACGAAAGAACTGTGCTAAAATAATTTTTATTACGGGAAGAGTTATATCTAACTTTTCTTCACAGTAGAAACAGGAAACAATCATTTAGG
Source organism: Mastigoproctus giganteus (assembly GCF_048544385.1). Taxonomy (NCBI): domain Eukaryota; kingdom Metazoa; phylum Arthropoda; class Arachnida; order Uropygi; family Thelyphonidae; genus Mastigoproctus; species Mastigoproctus giganteus. Next base: position 23,476,756 of record NC_143583.1, read on the forward strand.
ACTATAAAATAACATTTTTCTGTCCTTGTAGGGACTACGCAGCTGCTCTCCCACACAGTTGAAACAGCCTGGGTCCAATTCGTGTCGACAGTCGAAGATAGAGAATACTCCCCCTTGTGGAGGGAAAAATTGGCGAGCTTTTTCACACAGTTGCATAAGTAGTCGGCTTCGAACGAAAGCTGTAGGATTTCTTTTCGCAAAAATTGCGGTTTATCAACAGGCAGTTAGTAATAGTATTAGAATTAGTACTGAGAAATGATACAAAACAGAAAGCTTATACAGCATCAGTCAAGAAAAAAAAATATTCCCATATCACTCATCCAACTCTCCTATAATTTGTCTAGTTTCTTCTTGAATTTCTTCAAATTCTTCACTTCCACAAATGTGCGTAGTCTAAGCAAGAGGCAGGATCCCACAAGCACTGAGCTTGCTCAATCCTTTCAGAGCCTTTAATCCTCGATAAGATCACCTCGCAGGTGCCAGGTCTCAAAACGCTGCAATTTGCAGAACCAAAGCCTTTCTTGGTAAGAGCACCCCTTTGTTCCAATCACCCATCTCATTGCGCTACCCTGCACCAATTCCAACAGCTCTACATCATTCCTAAAATTAGGCCTCTACAACAGTATGCAGTACTCAAGACGTGGTCTGTTCACTGCAAGCAAAATTCCAGCATATCATTGGCAAACCCCATATGTTGTTCCAGCAGCCTGTCTGCACTGCTTAGAGAACTTCACATCCGAATGCAAAATTATTCCCAGGTCTTTTTTCATTTTCTACTACCCTGAGTTTAGCATAAGCATTAGCATTAGCATTAGTTGAGGTATATGATGCAAGAAAGCAAGCTTATACAGCATTTCACCCATCCGGTCACACAAAATATTCGTCTGGTTCAGCCTTAAATTTATTTAAGCAACCAACTTCCAAAACAACAGATGGAAGTCTGTTCCAGCAATCAACTACCCGCTGGCTAAAGGCAAATTTCCGCACATATTCTACAACCGTCTTTCCTCAATTTGAATCTATGCCCCCTCAGGTACTTAATCTGAGCAAGCGGAAATATCCCGTAAGTATTGAGCCTGTTCAAACCATTGAAAGCCTTATACACCCCAATCAGATCACCTCGCAGGTGCCTAGTCTCCAGATGCTGCAACTTGCTGAACTTAAACCTTTCTTCGTAAGTGCACTCCTTTCTTCCTATCACCAATCTTGTTGCCCTTCTCTGTACTCGTTCTAGCAACTCTACATCCTTCCTAAAATGATGCCTCCAGGCCTGTATACAGTACTCAAAGTGTGGCCTGACCATTGCCTTATACAAAGGGATAATCACCTCCTTTTCTCTGCTAGTAAAATTCCTATATATCATTGACAAAATTCCATGACCTCCTCTGGCAGCCCCGTCTGCACTGCTCAGAGAACTTCATATCTGACTGCAAAATTACCCCCAAGTCTTTTCATTCTCCACCTCCCTGAGTGTAGTACCACACAGTTGGTACATTTCTCTTGAGTTACTGCTACCCATATGGAGTACTTTGTATTTGTCAATGTTAAACTTCAGTTACCACTTCTCAGCCCATCTGCCTAACTTTTCTAGATCCTGTTGCAGTAGCATACTGTCTTTACTGTCGTTAACAACCCTGAAACCTTTGTACCATCTGCAAACTTGGACTTTAAGCCTGATATACCTTCGTCGATATCATTGATAAATACACAAAACAACAATGGGCGCAGCACTGAACCCTGGGGTACTCCGATAACATCATTAGTCCACGTATAGCAGTGTCCATTTATTACCACTCTCTGCCGTCTCCAACTCAACCATCCCTTTATCCATTGCAATAACTTGTCCTTAATGCCATACCGCTCCAATTTGTACAGCCTTCTTCCATGTGCAACAGTAACAAAAGCATTCGTTAAATCCAAGTATATGATATCAAAACTAATTTTTGCATCCAGTTCCTTTGTGACCACATCGTAGTATCCAATCAACTTGGTAAGACAATACTTTCCATTTACAAACCCATGCTGTGTCTGAACTATTATCGCAGTCTTGTCCAGGTGATCCTGTATCACTTCCTTAACCAGTGACTCCATTATTTTCCACGGAACAGAAGTTAAACTGACAGGTATATAATTATTTGTGTCACCCTTTGAACCCCCTTTGTGAATTGGGGATACATTTGCACATCTCCAGTCCATGGGGACCTCCCCTGACTCTAAGGATGCTATCATAATTATGGCTATGGGTTTGCTTACCTCCCTTGCTGCCTCCTTCATTATAACTGGATAGATTCCATCAGCCCAGGTGCCTTTTTTATGTTTAACTTCAACAATTTCTCCTCCACTTTGGTCTCAGTTATTACAAAATCACTTAGCTCCCTGTTAGCATTAGATAAACGTCTGGAACTTCCCTCATTGAATAACTCCTGATGTGTGAATGTAGATGCAAAATACTCATTCGGTTTATCTTACTTGAGCAAGATCATCAATAGCCGAACCATCTATGTTAAGTGGACCAATCTGATTCATCCCCTTCCTTCTAGAGTTATATACTTCCTTCTATAAATAAATAAAGAACTCTTTGCTGTTTTTCTTTTCGTCCTTTGCCAAAGATTTCTCGTAATCTGCCTTCGCCTGCCTACCTAACCTCCTTTGTGACTTGATTACAGACTAGCTTATACCTGCCGAAGGCTTCTGAGTTGCCTGATAATTTATATGCATCCCATGCATTTTATTTTCCGCACGAGCCTCATTAATTCATCCGACATCCATTTAGACCTGAACCTTGAACAGTATTTCTTAGTTGAAATGAAAAGCCTAGTAGCCCCCAAGATTAAGTCCTTCAAGGTTTCCCATTTAGAATTCACGGTTGGTAACATCATCAGTTGATCCCACTGTATAGAATTTAAAAACTGTCTCAGACCACTGAAGTCACCTTTACAAAGCAAAAACCCTTTCCTTTACTCTTAATGGTAGTTATATCTTTAAGTAAATCCCACATCAGTACACTGTGATCACTGTCACCTAGTGGTTCCTTTATCTGCAAATTATTAATGCATGAATAATCATTGCTGATAATCAGATCAAAGGTATTACTCCCTCTGGTTGCCTTTCGAACATGTTGCTGTAGAAAACAATCCTCCAATAAATCCACAAAAGTCTTGCTAGCGTGCGCGTGACCAACCCACAAGTTCCAGTCAATATCCGGAGAGTTAAAATCCTCCATTACAAGACATTCTAATTTACGGGCCAATTCTATTTCTCTGCACAACTGTTTATTGTACTCATCAGAGTCATTAGGCCTATAACATACTCCTGCTCTCATTTTCCCTTTCCTAGTATTTATGGCACACCAAACAGACTCAACATTGCACTGCCCACCCATGTCAACTGAATGCACTTCCTTCGATTTTATGTCTTTCTTAACTAACAGCTTAACCACTCCTCCCTTCCTAACCTGTCTGTCTTTTCTGTACACATTGTACTCCCCAAATTCTAATTCTGCACTGCTTATATCTGTGTGACACTATGTCTCTGATATCTCAACAATATCTTTGATGTCTTGATCAGCACTTCAAATTCATCAGTTATATTTACTATACTTCTGGCATTAGTGTACATGCAAGCATACATGCACTTGTTCTTACTCTTAGTTAGCCTAACACAGCCCATGTATTTACTTGTTCCATGATGACTCCTAGAAGCTCTTGAAGTCCCCAGCAACTTGCTCACTAGACTGCTGCCCATTACAATAGAAGCAGTGCAAGAATCACTTTCGCCTCTGAGGCTACCGTTAATCTTTTAGTCTGTGTATCCCCCCCCCCCCAATCTAGCAGTTTTCCGCCCAACGTAACACTGCCTCGATAGCATCAATATTCTTGCACCCTTTCTATTTAAGTGTATCCCGTCCCTGTAGAAGCAGTCTCTCCTGTTAGCAAGCACACATCACGCTGAAAAAAATTCTGCCCCGTGGGCCTTGAACAATCTCTCCAGGGTCGAATTGATTCACAAGGCTCTCGTCATATGCTCCCTCCTATCGCGTCTGGCCAGAATTGCAGACACTTTCAAATTTAACTCTAACTCGCGACTTTTTTCCAGCATTGACCTGTACTTGTTAAGTACATCTGCAGATCTCTTACTCTTAGGTCATTAGTGCCAACATGTACAACAATATCATCTTTTGTGCTAAAAGATATCTGCCCTACAACGTCATCAACCTTTGCCCCTGTCAGACATACCCTAGTTCTGTTCCACCTATTCTTTTTTGCACAATATATTTCCCGTCTCCCTGACAACAGAGTCACCGACAATAACTAGTTCCTGTGGGACCAGAGCATTCTGCCTTGGAGACTGCCTCTGTGTTGCCTGAAGCACAGGGAGCTCTGGCGTTGAGTTGGGTAGCTGAGAGCTAGATGGGCCATATTAATTTCCCCAAGGGCATTTACCCTACACCTCAAACTCTCATAGACGTCCATCAAAACGCTGAGTTGGCACCTAATTTCTTCACAGTCTCTTTAGTATCACACAATTGCTATGTTAATTTGGGATTACTGCTACCTTGCACATGTCAATACCTTGCACATGTCAATATTAAACTTCAATTGACATTTCTCAGCCCATTTGCCTAATTTTTCTATATCTGGTAGCAGCAGCATACCTTCATTACCGTTATTAACCACCCTGCCAACCTTTGTATCATCTACAAACTCAGACATTACGTATGATATACCCTCAGCAATATCATTAATAAATACAGGAAACAATAATGGGCCCAGCACGAATTGGTTATCAATAGACACTGCTCTTCGTAATAACATTAGTCCATGAAGAGCAGTGTCCATTGACAACCACTCTCTGTGTTCTCCTTTCCGTAGAAATAGCATGCCTTTAATGCCACGCTGCTCCAATTTATACAGTCTTTTATGTGCAAGAGTATCAAAAAAATTTCCTGAAATCCGAGTATATGCTATCAAAATTATTTTTTGTATCCAGTTCCTTTGTTACTGCATCATAGTATCCAAACAAATTGGTCAGACAAGATCGCCACTTAACAAATCCATGCTGACTGATGTCTGAACTAACTCTACTCTGAAGTCTATGCTGACTGAACTGCACTCCTGTCTAGATACCCCTGCATTCTTCTTTAAGCAGAACTGAAGAACAGGTATGGAATTACTCATGTCACTCTTTGATCCCCGGCATTGTGGCCCAAAATTAGTGTTAAGTGATCGTGAATGGAGACGAATATCCCTACTAATAAACAAAAAACGATTTCAAACAAGACAAGAACGGGTGCAAACTGTTAAGGACCTCGCCGGCCTATTTCTGAGAGAATAGTACGAAGAGAATTTCGTAGCATGGACATTTGGAGTTGGGTCCGCCGAAAATGATCATTAACAACCGCGCATAAAAATGTTCAAATGATGCCAGGCAGAATTCAGAGGAGAAGCAATAGGGCATTTCATCCAGACTGTGTGAAAGGTGTCTTACACGCTGGTAGTGAGTTAGTTGAAGCTTTGGAGACGTTTCACTATTAAGACTTGATGGATCCCTCTACTTGAAATACCAACCAGAATGATTCAAGATGATCAGGTTTTGCCTTTTTATGGACGTTTGAGGGACACTCGTGATTTCGATACTACTGTATTTCAGGATGTCAACTGTCACGTTGGTTGTTGTAGGGTTTTAGGTGCATTTTTTTTCAATTATAGAGTTGCATAGTTACAAATGCTTTTTGCTTATTTCCAACCAATCAAAACAAATGTTGAAATCAGAAAGACTCCTTGTATATACGGAACAATATACTAGGGTCAATCCTAAAATTCAGGAACCAGGATGCCGCAAATAATATTGGGGAATAGAGCAGCGAGGAAGAGAGGAAGAGTTTTCCTTGCCTGGATTGTGAAGACTGAGGTTCTGTGGGAATTTGGGGCCATTTTCAGTCTGACGCCCGGATGCATTGCATCCAACACATCCACTTGTAGACAGGTCCTGCGATATCCTCTCTTAAAGTGAATTAAATGTTTCTTTATCACGTTATTTTGCCTTGATTAGAATTAAAATTAAAATTTCTGTTCTTCCATAAGCAGTTTCTACATTAAATCCCTTTAAACCACCTAGCGACACGAGTGACTTTAAAAATGACTGAGACAAGTAATCCTTTTGAAATTCCAGCAAACAAAACTACACACAGAATGAAAAAATTATCTTTTAGGTCTTGAGAACAGATGATTTCGATAAAATTCTTGTAATGCCTCCAACAAAACTAATACACTACACGATTATGTACTGAAATATAAAATAAAAATTCTTACGCAGAGTCAGAAACAAATAAAACTTCTTTGAGGGAATCATGCAATATATAAATAAAATAAAATGTTGGGTTTCTCGTATCCTAAAATATTTTTGTCAACCTGAAGATGAAGATCGATGCTACAATAAACAGATAAAAATTAAGCCGTCTAATGCATGACAGGAACATCGGTTGGATGGGTTACTGATCACGCAACGTCCAATTACTCTATCTGTTATCCTTCTGAGTAATGACTTTATTGAAAATGGGGTTGATTCTCAGGGACCCTGAACTAAAGCATGTCGGGGTGACAGTGATTTAAAGTGATTCCGGAAATGCTCAGCCAAAAGGAATTTTGAACATCCTCGCCGACCACTCTTCAATAGCAGTTAAATGCTCGTACAAGAGGTTGCACAGACGCCTGAAGTAACACTCATTGCAGTCGAGCCAGTCTATACGACACACTACCCCGCTCTGCAAGAATAAAGACAGGGGCGGTTTCACTTGCGTGACCACCGACAAAATATTACGAGCCGGAAGTTAGATACGCCAAACGCCCTCCACTCGCAAAATCCGTTCAGTGATACAGGAAAGGCCTGGATAAATTGGGATGAACACCATGGCTTGCGATAGAGGACACTATAAACGCGAGTTAAACAAGGGGATGGGGAAAAGAAACAGTCAAACACTGCGTGGGGAAAGCACATTTGTGAAGAACATGTTTAACCCAAATGTTAACATATTTTCTAGACAAAATGTATTGCAATGAGACCGTGCATTTTTGTAACAAGGAAATCCTGATATTTACGATAAAATTAAAAAAGATACTCCGATTGGTGAATGGTGTAATACTTTACTAGATGGAGCATTATTACCCTATTTTGATAGAAATTGTTCAGAAGAGTTTCGGCTAACTCAACCACGGATTGAAAATAGCCTATAAGGGTTCCTAACCAAGGATAAACTACGATCAGTTGTGTTTTTTTTTCTGGCAATAAACAGACTTGTCGAGAAAATCCTAATTTCCTCGATTGTATTTGTCACTGGAGATGAGTGTTAAGTTAAAGTGACCAAACGTCCCGGATTTAAGTAGTTTGTCCCGCATTACAAACTGTCCCGGAAAATTTCTCGAATTGGACATGTAGCCTCCATACTTATATCATTAATCACGATTTTGCATTTTTTTTAATTTTATACTGCATCCTTGCGACATACTTTGTCTCATAGATGGTACTGGCTGACCACATAAATAGTCATCTCTCATCTGACATTTGTGATTGAAGTTTGTGATTGGTTCGAAGGTTACCAGACACTCAGTCTAAAACACTGATGGATCCAATATCTTTCTATTATAGAAGATTTAGGAGAAGTCCGGTTGGTCTGCCTCCCTAAAATCCACTCATGCACACCTTCTCGATGGTAAGCCCTGTTAGGTGGCAACGAATGTGTAGAATGGTTCTCTTCAAGACGCCTGGTCAGCGTGAAAAGGAAAAGACCAAACCCTCCAGCACATGACAGCACGACGAAACAAATGGCCCCCCCTCTTACGGCAGTGAGACGATCAGTGTAGAAGCAGAGGGTGCTAAGAATCCCTGGGTACGACCAGGCTGCCATCCACGGAAACTAAACTTGGTCTGTTACAACGTAAGGTCGCTCATCGGTGAAGACAGGATATTTGAGCTTTTGAATTTGATATTTGAATTAGAAAATGTGAATTGAAATATCATCGGTTTGGCTGAAACAAGAAGAAGAAGAAGAAGAAGAAGAAGAAGAAGAAATGAATCACTTATAAATTTATCAAGTGGAAATCTGCTGTACACCAATGGAAACAGTGAAAGGAGTGAAGGTGGAGTTGGCTTTCTGGTCCATAAAGATATAAAAAACATTTTGGAATTCAAAAGTACATCACCAAGAGTGTCAAGACTACTCAGGATTTCTAAGAAGTACAAGCTAAAGGTTATAACGATTTGTGCACCAACATCGAGCTATGACGATGAAGAGGTTGAAGAAATGTACGCCGAAATTCAGAGTCTTCTAGATGAGCAGAAACCCCACGACACTATTATTATGGGGGACTTCAATGCTAAGGTTAGAAGGAGACAAAATAGCGCAGAAAGGGGAACTATAGGAAATTTTGGAATTGGTGAAAGAAATGAAAGAGGTGAAATACTTGTGGAATTTTCAGGATCTCGAGGATTGTCAGTAATGAACACTTTTTTTAAGAAAAGGGTGAACAGGAAGTGGACATGGAAGAGTCCAAATGGATTAACAACTAATGAAATCGACTTCATCCCCGCTAACAGAAGATATATCGTGAATGACGTTACCGTCCTGAATAAGGTAAATGTTGGAAGTGATCACAAAATGATAAGATGCACACTTGATATAGAGGTAAGAAAAGAAAGGAAAAAACTGACTCGAGTAAATAATACGAAGGTCTTTGATATAACAAAAGAGGAGAAAAAGCAGTATGTACTGGAACTTAAGAACAAGTTTGATCATCTGTATACTGTTCAGGATAACAACGAGGAATATTACAACTTTTTGCAAGTGATAAAGCCCAAGAAACCTATAGGTAAAAAGAAATCCAAAGACGAAAAAATTAGTCAAGTAACACTTGTCATTTGTCATGATGAACCGAAGACGACAAATGAAGAGCAAGATAAACACTGACAAGGAGAAAATTGAGTATACTGAGTTATTCAAAGCCATTACAAAGAGACTCAGAGAGAACATAAGAAGATTTAACACAAGAAAAGTAGAACAAGCAATAAGGGAAAACAAAGGACTTAAATCAGAAGCAATGAGCAGTGATACAGAAAGACAAATGATACTGAAACTGAAGAATAGCGATGGGGTACTTATAAATAGCAGAGACGGCATAATTCAAATAGCAGAAAACTACTATAGAGAATTATACAAGGAGCGAGGGAATGATGCCAGCAGTGGGGAAGATGGATGGCAAATTAGTAACACATGCGACATATCCGATATCCTTCCTATTGAGGTAGAACATGCGTTGAAGAAAATGAAAATGAAGAATCAGAAAGCCCCAGCGAAAAATTAAGTTACTGTAGGGTTCTTAAAATTGGGAGGAAGAGATATGACACAAAAACTGGCAAGACTCCTCACAAAATGCATTAGAAAAGGTGTTACGCCTAATGCAATCATATTTCTGGTGCATAAGAAAGGAGATAAATCATAAATTGGAAATTATAGACCAATTAGCTTGTTATCCCACATTTACAAGTTGTTCACAAGGGTCATTACTAACAGATTAGAAAGAATACGTGATGAGAATCAACCGAAAGAGCAAGCTGGCTTTAGAACAGGATTCTCAACTATGGATCACCTTCACGTAATATCACAGCTAATGGAGAAAGCAAATGAATATAAAACACCATTATGCCTGGCATTTGTGGATTATGAAAAGGCATTTGACTTCATACAGTATAAGGCAATGTTTCGGGCACTGGAAAGACAAGGCTTCCCATACATTATGATTTTGAAGAAAATATACACTGGTCTGCAAAACTTAGGAACCAGTCAGGTTTTCACCTGTAACTTCTCATAGGAGTGACCTGGACATGGGAAAAGCATACTAAAGAAACCTCGTGAGGTACAGAAATGATGAAGGAAACAACACCGACACAACAACGGAAACAAAACGGTACAGAGGGACTTTATTCAAAAAATGGCAATGTAGCACTGGCTGCCATGATACAGATGCATTACTGCCAAAGATGGAACAAAGGGAAGAGGTGGTCCTCAGAGATATGGCCGCCCATAATGTCGATGCAGGGTTTGCACCGCCTGTCCATACTTAGAACAATGTTGTTGATAAGTTCTTGCGGTAACATCGTCCATTCCTCTGTCAGCGCCATCTTCAGCTGGTGAACATTTTCTGGTGGGTGTGGGCGTGACGCTAGGCGTCTCCCCAGAGCGTCCCACACGTGTTCGACGAGATTTAGTTCGGTAGGAAAGGGCAGGCCAATCCATACGAACAGTGTCCTCACTTTCCAAAAGCATATCAACACCTGCAGTACGATGGGGTTTGGCATTATCATCCATAAACACGAACTCGGGACCAATGGCACCTCGGAACAGAGGCACATGGGATAGGATTACCTCAATACAGTAGCGTGCACCAGTTACAGTACCACCTTCCAGTATCTGGAGTTGTGTACGTCCATCCAAGGTAACGGCTCCCCAGACGAGAACACCTCGACCGCATATCGATCCCTTTCAGTGATGTTTGCGGGGTGATACCGTGTGCCAACTTCTCTCCAGATAAGCTGACGTCCAGAATCGCTGCTCAGACCGAATCTACTCTCATCAGTAAAGAATACCTTACTCCATTGCGCTGCTGTCCAGTCCTTGTGTTCGATGCACCACTGTAAACGGTGTCTCCGATGGGCAGGTGTTAAAGGGACACGGCATACTGGCCGACGGGCAAATAGTCCTCCTTCGTGGAGTCGCCTGGCCACAGTAAATGGCGATATCCTGCGTCCTGTGCAGCTGGTTTGCAATGGATCTCGCTGTCTGGTGTCGGTCCCTCTTGGTCTGTAGGAGTATATAGCGGTCATCAGTTAGCGTTGTTTTTCGTGGACGACCACCACTGGTCCTTCGAACAGCTGTACCTGTCGTTCTGAAGGTTGACCACGCACGTGACACATGCTATGGGCGTTTCCGAACTCTGTAGCCACACTCCTCGCACTTCGACCTTCCTCGAGCTTCCCAATTATTCGACCCCGGGTAAAGTCATCCAGATGTTCTCTACTGGCCATTTCGTTGTCTGTAGCACTGTATGAAACCAATCGAACGTCTGTAACAATCACGCTCACCATTCGGTAATTTGCACATAACTGCTGAACTACTGCTTTTATCTGTTTATGTGAGCCTTCTCATCACGATTAAAATTTTTGCATGCGCACCAGCTTTCTACTGAACGGCCACAGTTATGTAAATCGCCACAGCCTGGCTGTTTCGTTTGATTTTGTGGTTGTAACCTTTAGAAATAGTGTTGATCCTTAAGTTTTGCACCAGTTTATGAGAATGCTACCTCCTTTATTAGACTAGACAAAAACAGTAGCAAATATAAAATTGAGAAAGGGGTTCGACAAGGAGACACAATATCTCCGAAGTTGTTTACTGCTACCCTTGAGGAGGCTTTCAGAAGATTAGACTGGTCCCAGAAAGGAGTCAATGTGAATGGAGAGTACCTAAACCATTTACGATTTCCAGATGACATTGTGGTCATAAGCCCAAAGAATTAGAGGAAAATCTTAATCGTTTTTCAGAGTTAGTAAGGATTTTGGACTAAAGATGAATATGACTAAAACAAAAGTAATAATGAACAAGTATGCCACAGAAAGGGAAATAATGATTGAAGGAGCAGTGATTGAAAAAGTGGAGTCATATACTTATCTGGGACAAGCTGTTAGCTGTAATAATGATAAATGGCTGGAAGTCAAGAGAAGAATCAATTTTGAATGAATAGCATTCAGGAAATATAGTCACATACTGAGGAGCAATATCCGAATTTGTCTGAAATATAAAATAATGAACCAATGTATACTCCTCACCATGACTTACTTACGGAAGTGAAACTTGGACACTCACCAAAAGAATGGAAGACGAGCTGAGAACTACACGGCGAAGAATGGAACGAATTATATTAGGAATCAGTGTGTTAGATAAGGATAGAAACACATGAAATAGGCAGCAAACACAAATAAAGGGCATTCTTATCAAAACTAAAGAACTAAAATGGTCTTGGGCAGGACACATAGCTCGAAGATATGATGAAAACTGGACTAAGAAAATAACAGAATGGTACCCAAGAGGAGCTAGAAGAAACCTGGAAGACAACGACGGAGATGGATAGATGAAATTCATGAGTTTATGGCTAGTAAATGGATGGTTATTGCACAAAACAGAAGGAACTGGAAAGTTTCTGGAGAGGCCTTCATCCTGCAGTGGATTGAAAATGGCTGATGATGATGGCTGCAGTTTTCGCATAATTGTAACTTTGGACAACAAAAATAAATGCGTATGTATTTATTTTTGGATCTGGTCACTTTAACTGTTAAGTGTTTCAGTACGAGCTAGAGACGCAGTGTCAGATCATCCATTGAACTTCAAAATCATCACCAAGGCCCAAAAAGTTTAGTTTACAGAAGGCCAAGATGAAGATGACGCTGATCACGTTTTTCGACAAACAAGGTGTCATTCACATTGAATTTGTATCTGAAGGGGAGAGAGTCAATGCTTAGTTCTATGTAAAGTTGTTCAAAAACTACAGAAGCGCAGCTGGTTCTTATTGCATGACTTAAATTCCACACTTGTTGAGAAGACATTTCTGACGAAACATAGCATTGTACAGCTCAACCATCATCCACCCTACTCTCCCGATCTAGTACCAGCGGTTTCTTCCTTTTTCCCAAGGTGAAAACTGCTCTCAAAGCAGAGATTTCTGGATATTGAGGATATAGAAAGAAAAACGTAACGGACGAACTGACCATCATTTCTTTGACCGCATTCGCTGACTATTTTCAGAAACTTTTAGAAATAGAACGGTCATTTGTTATTACCTTTCCCCTAACCATAACCACTGACTTATTAAAAGAAAAAATAATAATAATAAAGGTTTCATTTCTACTTTCAGTGAAAATTTCACATGGTTGAAATTTCTTTCAATATTGGGAATATTCAAATTGGCATTATGCAGTATTTTGGTTGTTTACTGAAGGCATTACAATTTTGAGGAAAGAAAGGGTAAAAAGAAAAGTCCGTTAGTATAAGCAAAGCAAGAGGGAGGGGGGGCTTCACTTTTATCTCCTCTCCATTTCACCCAAGAGACTGGCCTACGATCTTATCACTTAGCTGCCATCCAGCACGAATTGCTAATGAAAGCCATCACTTATTGCATCATTACAGGGGGAGGGAACGGGCGGAGTCTGAAGTCCAAGGCAAGATGACGTTTCCTCAGTCAGATTTCAACCGCCTCGTCGACCGGCATCTTACAAAACGTGCATTATCAAGTAAAACCTGTTACTGATAAACAACCCAATTCACTGCATAGTCTACAATTTTGTAGAAATATTTCGTTGTCCTCATTCCATAGCAAAGCACACAGCGTGTCTTATAACCACCCGCTAATCTACGCTTCGAAATGACCTACCTAGGCGGCAATGAGTGAAAGAGAGCGATAGTATTAGTTAGTGTATGAAACGGTGTCGCAATGCCAGCTTGTAGAAGAACAATACGGCGGTCATTACAGGTTCCGACTCGCTGGCCACCAAAAAGGCACGGCCGAGGGACTTCGCTTAACAGGCTAAACCAGCTCGTAGTTGTGAGTATGACCTTGTACTTTCATCCTCTGCTTGGCAACGTTCAATTCAAGGTGACATCGAGGTTGGCAACGCGTTCCACCAACTACTACGACGCCACACGGTAAACACAAAACTCTTGAACTCAGCCTGTCAGGAATGCGTACCATCTGTGTCTGGCCAGAGAAAGGCTGTTTATCTGTCTGCACCGATATGATCAGAGATGCTGCTTCTCAGAATCGGCATCAAACCCGCTTCTAATTATGCCTATACGTAAAATACCGATTCGCCATTGTACAGTATATGGCAAAGGTGAACTAAATGCAGCTGCTAGATCAGGTATGGCATCCAAAAGATTTTATCCATCCATGAACAACGACAGATGGAAAAAAATAATAATAAATAAATAAAATGTATAAAATATACATTTATTAAAAACATAAAAAAAATATAAAACCTGAGTTCGAGTCTCGTCGATGATGAGAAGATTTATGGGGCTTTTTCACAACGTGGCAGAGAGTTAGTCGATCTCCGGTGAGGATAGCATGTTTTCTCTCCCGGAAACTCGGGTTTTTCGTCTACAGCAAATCGACCATAGAACACACAATTTACAGATAGTATATATGGAGCAATGTGGCCTTAGTCGCTGATGCTCCTAAAACCCTACTACAACAACTTAGTACTGTGCGTGTATTGAAGGTTGAAAAGATATTTGTTGACATTACACTTGAATTTCTGTAGATTGCAATTTCCAGTATATACTGCACATGTAAAGGGAAGTTGTTCCAGAAAACGGAAGTTGAAGAAATAGCTGAGAAAGAAGAAAAGTTGGTTCTGTGAGTTTGAAGTTTGACAGTAAATGGATGCTGACTGGTTTTAGGGGCAGATGTTAGGAAGGGTTTTGAAGCTGGAGATAAATTATAGAAACCAGTTCACAAGGATAGTGCCTATGGAAATATCTGTAGAAAAGGCATGCGGCAGAAAGAGAAAATCTATGAGAGTGAAGAGACTGTGTAAGAGATGGGTCATTAATTAGCATAGCTGCCATCTTTTAAATAAGGTCTAGAAGTCTGAGAGAAGTTATGGAGTCATTTCCCCAGATGTGGAAAGAATATTCCTTGATAAGGAGGATTTGAGATTTGTATAAAGTGAGTAGCTCTTTAGAAGAAAAGTAACGCCGAGAGCCAAAGAGAAAACCCAGTTTTCTAGATGCAGAGGAAGCAATATTTCTGATGCGCTTATGCCAACAGAGATTAGAAAGCAGGGTAATTCCTAAAGATATACGAGATATTTCTGCGTTTTATCGAAATAAGCATAGGAGAAGAAGAATCCTTTTTGCGAGACATAAGACAGGTCTCAGTTTTAGAAGGATTGAAATCAACTAGTTATCTTTGGCCCCACTGTAGAATTACGTGGAGATCAGTATTTAAGAAATTGGTAGTGGATATTCGAGAGGTTTAAGCTATTTGTGCAGGACAAGGTTTCTTAAACTGGAAAGTGAAACGCCATGTGCTATCATCACAAAAACTATGGATAGGGTTTCCAGTCGATGGAAGGTCATTAATACACAAGAGGAAAAAAGTAGGAGAAAGAATTAATCTTGGAACACCAGTATTAATGGAGAAGTTAGAAGGCAGAGCGCCATCTACTGTCACCCGTAGTGACAGTCGGAGAGAAAACTGGATATCCAATTACAAAAAAAAAAAAAAAAAAAACAGTCAGTAAACCATATAAGACGGACACTAATTCAAAAGACTTTTGTGACAAACTCCACCAAAATCCTTTGAAATGTCAAGAGCAACTGCTTCAGTTTCACCACCAAAGTATTCTATTGAAATTGTCCATAAATGAGTAACATAAGCCAGAATATCATCAGTAAATCCATACTGATGGAATGTACACTAGCGATCATTGATCAGATGGAAGGTTTCTATATATAGTTAGATGACAGTTAATGGAGTTCTCCACTACTTTTGAAAGAGGAGAAGAAGTGCAATGTGACAGTAATTTGATCGGATGGTCACCCTTTTTTAGGAACTGGCTAGATGTGAGCAAATTTTCAAGCAGAAGAAAAAAACAGTGGAATAAGGAAGTGTAAAAAGGCAAAACAGAACAGGAGTAAGCTCAGCGACACAGATTTTGAAAGCGGAGAAAAACTATCTCCTGGAGCTTTATTGGCATTAAGATTGTTCGAAATTGTTCTGGCATCCCTTTGACGAAAGACCCCAGGAGGCATTAAGTGGAGTGTACTGGTAGGAGGTGGTTTACCAAGATCGTCAATACAAAAGCTAGAAGAAAAGTAAGTAGGATTCTAGTAAATCGACTTTATCTTTAGCTGAGGTGGCAATAGAACCATTAGATTTGAACATTGGCGGAAGTACAGATGGGTAAAAGTTGCGGCCAATAGCTTTGCCAAGAGAACAGAATGCTAGATTACCACTTGGACAAGAAGCAAGTTTTCTGCTCTTATCCTGTTAAAAATCAATCAATCAAATTGTTGTGAACTTTATATTCTTATCTTGAATAGCCTTAGCACATTTATTAGAAAACAAAGGTATAGATAAAGGACGAGATTTTAAGATGGAGCGTACGATAAAGGATTTCATCTCTAAAAAAATAATTTCACAATTTCAGAAAGGGAAGCATCAGATTTAAAACGGTTCTCTAACAAAGAAAAAGAAGCATACAAATCTCGCAGATCATCCATCCCATTTTGCATACTTGTAATGCCAAAACACAGGAGGCTGAAAATAGCCACGAAAGAAAAACTCCATTGGAGATGAGACTATCACCAAGTTTCGATCTGAGGTGCCTAGAGCACCACTCATTTCGACTGTGTACTTTAAGGTATTTTTCGTGAGAAAAAGATCAAGAGTTCTGTCTCTCTCGAGTGATGAGGACCGTCTGGTATTCTGGTAGATAACTGAACAATGTGTGCGAGGCAATTAGTAATTGTAAAAACCTCTGCACCTTGACCAGCTGTGTCCGTGTGACTCGAAAACTGAAGACTGCTGGAGTTGTGAAATTAAAATCGCAAGGAAAATTACCTCACTGTTAAGAAAGATGGACTGGAGAAAGTCGAATTTCAAAGAAACGAAGTCAACGAATTGGGAGAACCGTAGAAGCAACAGACGAATTTGACAGAATGCGGCAGAGGGATTTTAAGCTAAAAATCCAAAAGGAGAGATTCCAAATTACTAAGTCTCTGACAGGCATATGGATACTTGTGCAGAGCACAAGTACCATATTTGAGAGGCCTCCGTAGCCGAGTGGTCGGGAGCGGGAGTGCAGTAGCATACACTCTTTGAGTAGACCGGGATTCAAGCCCATGACTGCTAAATACGGTCGATCTGCCAACTCGCACTGGACCAGCGTGGCAGATTATGATCCATTTCCCTCAGCATGAATTGTTGAGGAGGCTTCCATCCTGCAGTGGGTTGATAATGGCTGCAGTTTACCTTTTACCATATTTGAAGCGAAAGGAATCGTACCGCGAATAATTAGAACAACTAAGATGAGCAATGATTGAAGCAACGGATATCTGGGATTCTCTCAGAAGAGTAAGTGGGATTTAGCAGATTATAAGTGAAAATGGACATCATTGAGAACATGTATATTTATGGACTGAAGGAGGAAGTGTTTAAATTTTGAGGAAGTCCTGCTGGCTGCAAAAGCCTTAACGATTCCAGAGGTTCATTAAGCTTCTTTTTTCTTTTTTTTTTTTAAGAAAACGAAATTATGACATAGAGTACTTAGTAACGTGCATGAGTTTAATCATTACATAGCATTAAAAGAAAACAAATCCACATTTTTGTTATCATAAGGAGAGTTCTATAGCCACTTCTGTCCTGCCTGGGACTCTGCCTTTGTTTACATATGCAAATAAGTTCAGTTTTTTTGTGCTTAACATTTACTGAAATTTGCGTCTCCAAAATCGCTCACCCACTAGGCACAACTCTCTAAAATCAGGCAACTTTTTCCTGAGGTTGCCGGATTTTAAGGAGTTTACTGGAATTAAAAAATAAGGTCCCGTAAAGATATGGTTTTCACATATTTATTTAATCTGCAATGGAGTTTTTTAAGCGAAAAAAAAACAGTTAAATTTCGCGACCGAAGGTGACAATTCTATCAACACAATGCAGATGCACTTTATAAACACCAATACAGAGGGCACTACATTTGTCCCTCTGCTGACTAAATTTGTAATTACTTTTTTCGCTTAAAAACCAATTTAAATAAATTTTTAAACATGATCAAATACTTCATAATTCCTGTTTTTTTCCTTCCAATGATTCTAGCCTTTTAATGTGTTTTTAAGGGATATTACATTTCATATTTTACCACAATATAGATTTCATTTGTAAGATAAATAATTGTATTTTTTTTAATATTATTTTTAATATGTTTATAAGTGATTAAAGACTGTCAGTAAGTATTGTTTTAATTTTTTATCACTCAATGAATACATCCATTTATTAGGATAGTATAAAATGCTAATCAAATTAACAGTACACATAAAAAATAATTAATACATCCTATTGGAATAAACACTGAAAGGACAGAATTCATGGAAAACCTGGTTCAGGGGCAACGCGACGCTGTCACCCCTCTCGCTAGTGGACGAACCCACCGCTTGGCAGGTATATAGGTACACAGCAGCACTGTATTCACGTAGACGGTAATTCGATGTCAGTATGGATAAACGTCGTGAGTTAACCTATTTTGAAAGAGGGATGATAGTGGGTGCCTGACGCATGGATCACTCTATCGCGGAGGTGGTACAGAAATTGCACCATTCTCGTTCGACAGTATCAAGAATGTATCGGGAATACGCCATTTCAGGCATAACACCTCATTGTGCGCAGCACTGTGGATGGAGAAAGGTGGTGGATGAACGTGGCCGTCGATGTCTGTCTCGCATTGTTTCAGCCAACCAGAAAGCGACAATGGCACAAATCACAATCGACTTCAACGAGGGAAGTGTCAGAAACGTCTCCACCAAGACCATCAGGCGATCATTAGCCGCAATAGGTTATGAGAGCCGCCGACCTACCAAAGTCCCATTGCTAACACCACGGCACAGAACTCTACGCCTCAACTGGACGAAAGAACATCGGCACTGGACCTTGGATGATTGGAGACGGGTCTCCTGGTCCGATGACTCCCGTTTCCAGTTATTTCGAGCGGACGGGAAGGTGCGTATCTGGCGGAAACCGTACGAAGCTATGCACCCATCATGCCAACAAGGAACTGTTCAGGCAGGTGGACGGTCAGTAATGGTCTGGGGAATGTTCAACTAGCACACATTGGAACCTCTGGTGCGTGTAGACGCATCTCTGAACGGTCCAGGTTACGTGTCCATCTGCATCCCTTCATGGTCATTATGCACTCACAGGGCAGTGGACTCTTCCAGCAGCACAATGCGCCTCCCCACAGGGGCATAGTGAATATAACATGGTTCGAAGAGCATTCGGCAGGCTTTACCACCATGGAATGACCTCCCCGTTTATCGGACATGAACCCTGTGGAGCATCATTGAGATACTGTGGAAAGGTTCGTTAGAGCTTTGAATCCTCCATCCAGGAATATGATAGAATCATGGAGAGCCTTGCAGCAAGCATGGATGGAAATGCCTGTGGAACGTTTTCGTGAACTAGTGGACTCAATGTCTCGCCGTGTGACTGCCATTATCCGGAGAAAGGTTGGCCTACCCGTTACTAGGTAGCTGTCCCATAATTTCTGTCCACTCAGTGTATTCCAATAGTATGTATCAATACTAACCAAATTATAAACACCAATACAGAGGGCACGACGTACATTTGTACCTCTGCTGGTTAAATTTGTAATTATTTTTTTGCTCAAAAAGCAATTGAAATTAATTTTTGAAAATGATCAGATACTTTCGTTTTTGTGATTGGAATGTATTCCAATAGGATGTGTTAATACTGACTGAGTATGGATAAAAGCAAGAACTTGAAATTTAATACAGAAATCAGAACATCAAAGATATAACAGAAAATTTCGTTTTCATTTAAATACAAGATATTTATGCACATATCAAACATCAATATAAAAGAAAAGTATAAGTTACAATACAAACCATAACATAATGGATTATAATATACAATGAATTGCCACTTTATCAGGGACATCTGCCTTCTCGTGTAATGGAGCACTTATTCAGTGACAGCAAAAGTGTTGGTACCATGTGACATAAAACAAATAGGTAGGTAGATACGTAAAGATGCTGTATGTGGACAATTAGCGCCAGATGTGCCGATATGAGTATCTCAGACACTTCAACCATTCTTAGGCTTTCTTGTATGACTGTGTGTCGTGGCGCATCGAGATCGGTTCAATAACTAAATAACATCCAGCCAGTGGCGATGCTATGGTTGGAAACCATAGCATCGCCACTGGCTGGATGTTATTTAGTTATTGAACATCTTGTCAGCCAACAAAGGCTGACAAGACTTGTGCAGAGTAACAGAAAGGTTAGTCAGCCCACTTACTTTAGTAGTTACTAAAGAGGCATTTTTGAAAACACAACTCGTCATACTTCGTCACGGATAGGATATCGCAGCCGATGATCGAACTCTGTTCCACTCCTCACAGTAAAACAAAGAGGGTACGATTGCAGTGGGCTCAGGAACAGTAGAAGATTGGGAAAACGTTGCTTGGTCTAGCGAATTCTGGTTTTTACTGTTTCTCGCTGATGGGGGAACCAGAATATGGCACAAGAATAGCATGCATCCATCCTGCCAAGTGTCAAGAATGCACGTTGATGGTGGCGGGGTAATGGTGTGGATAGGTTGATGATGTTGATCCCAGGTGTCAACAATGCAGGTTGATGGTGGTGGTGGTGGCCAGGGTAATGATGTGGGGAGTGTTTTCGTGATATACAGTTTCCCCTTGATACCAGTGCAATGTTTGGATGTCAGTTTATCTGGAAATTGTTTCCAATCAGGTGCATCCCTTCATGGTTGCAGCTTATCTGTTCTGGAATGGGTTCTTCTAATAGAATAATGCACCATGTCACAAGATCAGAACTGTACAGAACTGGCTCCAGAAACATGAGAACGAATTCAGATTACTGTGGTGGCCTCCTTAGTCGTAGATCTGAATCCAATTGAGCATTTGTGGATTGAGGTCGCACGAGCAAGTCAGAGTACAGGTTCCAATTTTCAACAACTGGGAAAACAGTTCAAAATGGATCAGCGTCCCTCTGGCACACTTTTGATACCTCCTTGAGGCCATTCGACGAATCTAGGCTGTTCTGAGGACTGAAGGGTAACATAAACGCTGTTAGGCAATGTACCTAACGAAGTGGCCACTTAATGTAAATACAGAACTCTAAATGAAGGGTCCTGTGCAAATATTTCATAAATTACCGAAAATAAAGTGAAATAGAGCATAAATACCATATATAAAAGAAAAAACGTAATAAAAATGATAATGGTAATTCATGTATTTTAACATGAATTAACATGGCCGTTTTTCATATAATAATAGTAGTAAAAGAGAAATTAGTAAAATAATAATTATTATTAATTATTTAACTATTAATAACAATACAACGATTTTTTATACGCGAATGTTATTTCTGCCATCGACAATTTTCATTGGCTATAGGTAGCGGCGTAACTAGGATGAGGCAGGTGGGGCACGTACCCAGGGCGCCAAATTTGGGGAACGCCTTTTTATGGTTAAAAAATGCAAAAAAATCCCAAAAGAACAGTTATCAAGGGGCGCCATTTTTCTATTTGTCCTGGGTGCCACAACCTTAATTACGCCATTACCTATAGGAAAAGTAGGTCCTAAAACATAAATGGAAATATCCAACACATAAAAACAAGCCTTGCATAAGAAAAGACACTTCCAAATACTCATAACTATATATAATAAAATGCAAGATCAAACAAATATTTCTAAATATTTATTCAAAGACAGACGTCAATAATTACGCAAATTCTCGATATACACTGACCTTTCGTCTTTATCAGAGAGTTATCGCACTTTCAATTAAGTAAGAAGAGTTTGGAACTTTGCACATCAGTCCAATTGCAAATGAAATTCTTGGACATCGACCTGCAATTGAGACAAAGGAAATAAAAAGAATATTAATGAAAATGTACGTAAAAGCCAATCGGCATTTCGTGAAATATAAAAATTCTAAGTTACTTTCCTTTATAATATCATAGAAACACTACAAACATGTAGATATATTACAGATTATAAATACTGACATGACACAGTACAGTAGTCTTCCAAAAGTATCCGGATACACGTCGGTTTCACAGTGGTGCTAGAGTGCTATAGCCAGGTGTCAAAAATTTCATTAATTCATACACGCCCTCCCTCTACTTTTACTCTATATCTACTATGACGAGTATAAATTAACCTATAAGAAAGTTACTCGAGATTAAGGAATGCTAATTTGAAAAAAGAATTGGCAAAGAACACGAGAGGAAATAATCAAGATTTCTTTAAATATGCGAACCAGAATGCACCAAACCATATTGGTCCACTACGAGATACTGTGGTAGCATGACTGACAATCCTCAACGAATTGATATTTAAATGAAAGAATTATTTTAGTTCAATAACTTAACAATACTATTGGTAGATTACAGCTTACAGGAACTGGATAAATGTTTGATCGGTAAAATTGGATTAATAGAGAAATCGTTATGATTAAACGGAGAAAAACGCATGAAGATAAATCTTGCTAGGTTTATCCAGTGATATTAAAGGAAACAGCCAGGGCCGACTTTAGTAAACATTGCCAAACCCATGTTTACTACACTCACTAGCCAAAAAATATTAGAAACCTTTATTCCATGTGTAGTATGGTCCCTTTTTATCCCGAATTACAGTCCGTTCACATCGTTCGATGAATTCCACTAGGTATCTGAGGTAGTCTTCAGATTTGACTGTTCTTCCATCAGGATATTTGTCAGCTGCTGTATTGTGGTCAGTAGAGAAATGCTGAATTTCGCTTTTCAACATATCCCAGATATTCTCAGGATTCAGATCTGGAGAATTAGGCGACCAGGATAGACGTTGAAAATCCTGGAATGTTCATAGAATCATTCAGATTCAACTTTTGCAAAGTGTACAGTTGGGTAGGCGTATTGAAAGTCTCTCAAAATCCGACTAAAAAAAGAAGCGTTGCAGGGTGACGTTGGTCCCACACGACAAAAGATATTCATTGATATAACACGACCTTCTGCATTCTTCTTTCATCTTCCACTCATTGTATATATCTTTATTGCAATCAGTGAAAAGATACTTGTTTTCAACGCTCCACTGATTTCGTATGTTTTCTCAATGCAATGAACATGCTCCAACAATAACACCTTTCTGAAAAATCGGAAAGATTTTTCCGATTTTTCAGAAAGAAAGCTCCTGGAATGCATACAGCGTTTATCTGATACCAAGAAACTTGTGATTGATTGTAATATGCGACAAATTATATTTGCATACGGTGCCTTTAATTATCTGTTTACGCCAATTGGAAAAAGTTTCTAATTTTTTGGCCATCATCATCATCATCATCATCAGCCATTTTCAATCCACTGCAGGATGAAGGCCTCTCCAGCAACTTTCCAGTTCCTTCTGTTTTGAGCACTGGCCATCCATTTACTACTCAAAAACTCATGAATTTCATCTATCCATCTCCGCCTTTGTCTTCCAGGTTTTCTTCTAGCTCCTCTTGGGTACCATTCTGTTATTTTCTTAGTCCATCTGTCATCATGTCTTCGAGCTATGTGTCCTGCCCAAGACCATTTTAGTTCTTTAGTTTTGATAAGAATGTCCTTTACTTGAGTTTGTTGCCTAATCCATGTGTTTCTCTTCTTATCTAACAGTCTGATTCCCAATATAATTCGTTCCATTCTTCGCTGTGTAGTTCTTAGCTTCTCTTCCATTCTTTTGGTGAGTGCCCAAGTTTCACTTCCATAAGTCATGGTGGGGAGTATACATTGATTCATTATTTTACGTTTCAGACAAACTGGGATATTGCTCTTCAGTATGTGACTATATTTCCTGAATGCTATCCATCCAAAATTTATTCTTCTCTTGACTTCCAGCCATTTATCATTATTACAGCTAATAACTTGTCCCAGATAAATATATGACTCCACCTTTTCAATTACTGCTCCTTCAATCATTATTTCCCTTTCCGTGGCATACTTGTTCATCATTACTTTTGTTTTAGCCATATTCAACTTTTGTCCAAAATCCTTACTAACTGTGCATAACTGATTAAGATTTTCCTCTAATTCTTTGGGATCGTGGCTTATGACCACAATGTCATCTGCAAATCGTAAATGGTTTAGGTACTCTCCGTTCACATTGACTCCTTTCTGCGACCAGTCTAATCTTCTGAAAGCTTCCTCAAGGGCAGCAGTAAACAGCTTCGGAGATATCGTGTCTCCTTGTCGAACTCCTTTCTCGATTTTAAATTTCCTACTGTCTTTGTCTAGTCTAATAAAGGATGTAGCACTCTCATATATTTTCTTCAAAATCATAATATATGGAGTATCTATGCCTTGTCTTTCCAGTGCCCGAAACATTGCCTTATGCTGTATGGAGTCAAATGCCTTTTCATAATCCACAAATGCCAGGCATAATGGTGTTTTATATTCATTTGCTTTCTCCATTAGCTGTGATATTACGTGAAGGTGATCCATAGTTGAGAATCCTGTCCTAAAGCCAGCTTGCTCTTTCGGTTGATTCTCATCAAGTATTCTTTCTAATCTGTTAGTAATGACCCTTGTGAACAACTTGTAGATATGGGATAACAAGCTAATTGGTCTATAATTTCCAATTTCTGATTTATCTCCTTTCTTATGCAGCAAAACTATGATTGCAATTTTGGCCAGTGAGTGGCAATTTGCAATTTGGCAATTTTTTGGCCAGTGAGTGTATAATATGTGTGCCTCTGGACGCAAGCGAAGACCCAGCAGATTGGAGATGTGCGTGTAAATATTTCTTCAGGTTACAATGCGGTATAAGGGTAAAATGAGTAAGTACAGACCTGAAAGTTAAACCTCTGTGTTAGGGAATATTATGGAATCCATGATTATAATCATAATGCAGGATCCTCAGGACAGAAATGGAATTATACGAGAAACACAGATCTGTTTGTCGAAAAGAAATCACATCTAACTATTCTAATAATATGTTATGAAGGCGCCACAAAAGAAATGGATGCAAAGAATAATTCTGATAACGTATTTTGATTTTAGTAAGGCTTTTGGTACAGACCCACACGAACAAGTTTTGTATACATTGGGACAATGTACCATAGATGGGAAGGTACTACGAAGGTTAAAATGTTGGTTAAGCGATAGGTGGCAAAGGGTGGTTATAAATACCTATTGATCTAAGTGGTGCTCGTTCACATGGTTCGGTACTGTGTCCCATGTTTCGATATTTGCTAATGACATTAATGAAGGCAAGCAGGCTGATATCGAAATTTCTTATTAACATAAAAGTTTGGAAGATGATAAACTATAATAACCAAGTCTACTGTTTCAATATGGCTTGGATGAATTATTCAGCTGCTCTGAAAAATAGCAAATAAAAGAGAATAATCGGAAATGTAAGGTTCTCCATTTGGGTAAGAGTAATCGCACATTATCGTTTTACTTGGGATGCAACAAACTTAAGAAGTTGACAAAAGAAAAAAAAAATAGTGTAGTTGTGCAATCCGATATGTAATTTTCTCAACAGTAGACAGACTGACCAGAATATTAGTGTACACGGTATTCAATTCTAGGAATTTTGTTAGTAGGGACAAAGAGGTAATTGTTTCACTGTGTAAAGTCTTGGTCAGGCCACACCCTGGTGCTCGTTATATAGGTAGGGAAATTCCCCATCCCAAGAAGAATGAGAACCTGCTCGAAAAGGTGCAGCAAAGAGTAACAAGGTGAGTTATTTACTTGTATATAAAGTATAATTCCTATGGACAGACTTCAGTTTTGTAGGTTGCAACTCGAGACCACGTGTCTCCATAGTGACTTATTTTAGGTATTTAAGGCTTCGAAAGGTATTCTATATTAAATAATGGAATACCTTCTTTAGCAAATGCAAAAACTAGAGGACATTCACTAAAATTAAGGATGAATAGTTACAGATTGGATATACAAGAATTCTCTTTTAGCGAAGAGTTATTAGCGGAATAAATTACTGTCTAATCGTTTAGAACCCTGGGTAGAACAGTGCGGCTTTTGCACCCCCCATCTTCAAACCAACTTACTGCAGATGTGAAGTATGACATAGTGCACAGTCGTGCTGAAACAGAAAAGATCCCTCCATACTGCTGCTGTAGTGTAAAAAGAGCGAAATTGTCCAAAATTGCAGTGTACTGCAGAATGTACTCCCAGGTAGCACGGTGGATATAATCACCGTCCTTCCTACCCTAGTAGAAAAGACCTGAGTTCGAATCTTTTCAATCGTGAGGAATTTCTATGCACTGTTTTCACAATGTGGCCGAGTTAGCCTATCCCAGGCGAGATTAGCATTTTTTCCCTCTCTGGTTTCGGTTTCCGGTTTCCATCCAGCAAATCGACCACAGAATACACGCAACTTAGAGACACAATATTCTGACGCTTTATAGCCTTAGTTGCTTTGGCGCTTAATACCACCACACACACAAGCTTGGCATTTACTGTTCCGAGAACAGCGACCAATGGTCTAAGCCTACACCACAAGAAATGATTATAGACGGTTACCACATCCACGCCAAACTACTCAGTGGGACGATACACAATACTAAACAACGTTCTCTGAGCCTCCACCAGACTCAAACACAGCCATTGGGCTGGGAAACGTCTTCGAATGCTGTCAGCCAATATTTGTAAGGATTGACAACTATGTACCACTCTTCTTAGCACTCTCCAGTCTCCTTCCAACAATTTCTCAGCCTACCGAACCGTTTTCCAGCTGTAGAAGTGCCACGACCTTTCCATTTGGTGGTTACGTCAGCCAACTGACTTAGAGTGCAGTTTTGTACAATGGCATAAACAGATTTATTGCTAATATGCATTCTGTGATGCTATCGTTCATTTTTTTTTCCAAATCCCAGGAGTGTCTGCAACTTTTGGCAATGTAGAACATTTCTGTCACCGGTCTGCTTCTCCACTAGAAATTAGGGCCATCTAGGGTACAGCTGGGAAGAGAATTTTCTGGTAACACACCAAATTTAAGTGCCTATATTTTAACATAAAATTCGACACCTGAATAAGACTTTAAGTTCCAGAATACACAAATCAGGCTATAAAAGTTCTCTATTAAATAGCAACAATTCATTTTTTAATTAAATGCAGTGCAGAATTCATTTCATTTTGTTTTTTTCGAACCAATGGATGACTTTTCATATAAGCTTAGGTGACCAAAGCATTAAAAGTATAAAAAATCTAATTTAAGTCTAGACTCCCTAGGACCTAGCAGTGGGTAGCCAATTCGCTATCTATCTCGAACTCTCACTGCCTGTGGAGACAAAATCGTAAATCCAGACTTGGTTGCAATATGTGTTATTTTAACACTACAAATTGTTGCAAAAGAATATGTGGTTGCTCAGTTAGAGAAAAATAGTTGAAGTTCTCAGAGGAATATTACAGAATGTTTCCGGATATTGCTTTAAGTACCTAGTTGATTTAAATATTAATCTCTGCTAGATTATACGACATCCAATCAAATAAGAAGCTGAAAAAAACTGCTAATTACAATTTTTTTTCAAGAGGAGGGTAGAAATCTTCCTCACCAGGTTTCTCAATGTTGGAGAAATCGAAATTCTTAATTGTTTCCAGTACTCACTGTACAAAAAAAAAAAAGAAAGAAAAAAAATCGTAATTATAATGCGCTGTAGGAAAAAAATCTTGTTTGCGAGGTTTTTAGTTTTTCCATTTACAGGTCATTGACCATCTGTAATGGATCAACGCCATCTTCCGCAAGCCTAATTACACCAATTAAAACATTAATGATGAAAAATAAATAACTCATAAACGTTACTATAAGATGATTATGAAGTCTGGAACGAGTCTAAAAATTCCTATCTCATAAACCATTAGGCTGTAAAGCCTGGAGTGGATCATGAACAAATAGCGTATTTGTTCGTGATTTGAATTTTTTATACAAAGAAAGTATGGCCCGTACAATGGCTCGTATAATGGCCACCAAGAAGGGGAAAAAAAGAAAAAGTTGCTGGAGCTAAATTTAATCTCTTTGCAACACAGTGTATCAGAAATTAACGAGTATGTGCGTGGGTAGACCAAGAGTAAATAATCCTCTATGTTGTGTTTCTGCCTTTTGTGAAAACTCCGAAGCCATTCTGTTCGATGGATAGTGAGTTACGAATTTTTATAATCGTTCTAGGCGCTAACCACATTCTTGGGGGTTAGAGCATAATACTGTGTCTGTTAATTTTGTCATTCAGTGATTGTCTGTGTTATGAACACAGTTCAGTGACTTCCTATGTTATGAACTGTTTTCTGTGGCAGTTGACTGTGGGATGTTGTAACTCTTGGCTTATCTTTGAACTTATTCTGATATTGTCGCCAACAACAATATTCCTGTTAAATCTAAATCTTCTAAAATGTTCATTTTATGTTCTACAAAAAGAAAATCTACTTTTCCATCGCGTCAGATTATAAATGAGTGGTGCCGTTGTAGAGAACATCTTTATAGTCCATCTTATCTGGACCTTTCGGAATACATTGGCAGGTGGTATGCTGGAGAAAGTTGGGGTTCAATCTGTTATAAAATTCCTTCATTTGCAAGGCCAAGAAGCAAAACAAATCCATTAGGAGATAAAAGTTGTATATGATGAGAATTTCCCATCATAAGTTACTGTGAAAAATTGGAAAAGACAAGGTGGGCGAGAGAAGCAGTATGCACGATGGTCCAAGAGAAGGAAGAACAACCTTAGACGCAGAAGGCCTTGCCACTGGTTAAAATGGAACAGTAGAAGACAAATGTGTGACTATAAATTTTATAACAAATGAAGTGAACATTAGTGATGGGTTTGCTTGCACCATAATGCATGAGTTCTTGCACATGTCTAAGGCAGCAGCGCGATGGGTTCCGAGACTGTTGGCATCTCCTCAAAAGCCCCACAGATAGGAATGTTACACACAACTTTTGGATCTTCTTGGGGAGAACGTTAATGATTTTTTTTTGCCTGAAGCTGAATAGATGAATGCTGGTTACATCGCAATGACGCAAAAACAAAACAGATGAGCAAATAATGGAAACATTCATCTGCACCAACCCTCCAGCTCACAGATGGAAAAATCTGTAGCTCTAGAAGGTAGCTGCATAGAGAAAGACGAAATTGCCTGCCCAATTTCAATTCTTTAATTAAAATACAATATTTCTAGGTGAGAGTAAATACTTATTGACCACCTCTCGTAATCACTTCAATGTTTCTCTTTCTAAGATTCTTCATTTCTGTGAACATTTCTGGAAAAAAAAAATTGGCTGGTGGCTGAACTAAGCAATCAACTTCAATTTGAACGTCTATTATAGAAAGAGAATTATCTGCATCTGATTTACTTTCGTATATAAATAAAAAAATTTAAAACATATTATTATTTTGAGTTAAACTGCATATAATTTCTTTCTAAATTTAGGAGTACGACTAGTTATATTTGCACGGCATAAGTAAGCTAATAAATCAATATAACTGCAGTACTGGTTATCAATATAGTCCATGTTTAGTGTTAATTTTAAACATTAAAATTTCTAATCTTTCTTCTGAGGATAATAAAAACAGATCTCTCACTAAACTAATTTACTTTTTTAATTTTTTAAAAACCTTACTGCACTTGCCTGTCTGCCTGTTTCTTTTTAGATGCAGTGTTTACAAGATACGAGTTGATATTACACTTTAATTTCTATATATTATAATTTTCGCGAAAATATCATGTGAAGGAAGATTACCCCAAAGAACGGAAGTAGAAGGGTTAAATTAAGAAAAGTAAGTTACTTCTGTGAATTTAGAACTGGGCAGTGAATGGAAGCTGATTCGCTGCGACATACACTGTGCTACCACTTTATTAGGTACACCCCTGCTGTGCACACAAATGGTTTGTTCCACAATGTTGCAAGTCATATGACCACAGTTGTGGATATAAATGCAGCAGAACAACCTTTGTGGTATCAGTTAAGCGTACAAACCGTAGCAAGAATGGGGAAAAGGAGTGATTTAACGGACTTCGAACGAGGCATGGTAGTAAGTGCAAGACGTGCTGGACAAAACATCTCTGAAACGGCAGTTCCTGAACTTTTTCACGCATCACAGTTTCAAGGGTGTATCGAGAATGGTGCAACGAACAGAACACATCCTCTCAACGGCACTCCTGTGGAAGAAAATTGCTTGTTGATGAGTGAGGTCAGAGGAGGATGCCTAGAATTGTGCAAGTAAACAGACGGGCCACAATGTCGCACATCACGTCAGAATACAACCTTGGTGTGCAGAACAAAATATCGCAACGGAACACTAGTCGCACTTGGTCGCGAATGTGCTACAACAGCCGACGGCCACATCGCGTACCTTTGTTATCAATGAAGAACAAGAGAACACGGCTCTTGTGGGCACAGCAACACCAGCACTGGACTATCGAGGATTGGAAAACAGTTGCGTGATCTGAGGAGTCCAAGTTCCTGGTGCATCATGTTGATGGAAGGCTCAGAATTTGGCGAAAATCCATGGACCCGTCATATCTGACGACTACTGTGTATGGTGGTGGGGGCAGTGTTATGGTGTGGGGAATGTTTTCTTGGCGCACGTTGGGTCCATTAATACCCATAGATTCACGTCTGAATGCCACATCGTAACAAAACATCGTTGCTGACCAAGTGCATCCGTTCATGTTGACAGTTTATCCTCAGTCAGATGGTTACTTCCAGCAGGATAATGCGCCGGTGCACAAAGCCCGAATCACTATGGAATGGTTCCAGGAACACGTCAATGACTTTTCTTTACTGCAGTGGCCCGCTCAGTCCCTGGATCGCAATCCTATTGAACCTCTTTGGGATGAGCTGGAAAGTGCTGATCGCTGCAGGCCTACACCTCCGTCGAATCTCAAGGAACTGCGTGACACACTCATGTCTGCATGGCACTCCATTCCTGCACAACGTTTTCATGCCTAGACGAATTCAGGCTGTTTTGAAGGCTAAAGGAGCTCAACACGCTACTGGGTAGGTGTACATAATAAAGTGTTGCGTTGAATTTCGCTTGGATGGCGAAATTCAACGCAATAATCCCGAGGTAAACGTATGGTTCGCAGTGTCCTTCAGCTAGGTGATTGGGCCATTTTTCTTCCACGAAAACACTGTGAACTTCGCAAATTACTTAGATATGCTGCACCTCAGTTGGAAGATATGCAGCCACATGCGTTCTGTCAGCAAGATGGAGTACCGCCACACTGGAACTTGAATATGCGCGATTTACTCAATTAAAAAATTTCCTAACCGATGAATCGGCCAGGATGGGCCCATACTGTATCCCCTCTCGTTCTCCGGATATCACACGTATGGATTACTGTATGGGTACACGTAAAGCTCAAGGTGTATGCAAAAAAGTTAACATTCACAGAGTTAAAAGATGGGATTGAACAGGCAGTGACTTCCATTTCTCAAGAGATGTTTCGGAACACTTGTAATGAGATCGACTACCGTCTTGACATTCTGCGTGCCACCAAAGGTGTCCATATGAAGGTTTACTGAAGGGTAACTGTTCGATAAGAAACTGTGATAAGAAATTCTTTGAGTTGCTTTATTGAGTGCAGCAAAACGTTTTCCAAGACCTGTCACAATAAAATTTTAATCGAGCTTCATAATCAGGTGAATAATTCAGAGATACCTGTATATATATTCAATAATTTTTTCGCCACTGACTATATACACTGTCCTACCATTAATATCCGGGCACCCCTCCATGGATGGGGAAACAGGTCCTCTGCATGCAACACATCACAGAACCTGCTATA
The DNA here is from genome assembly GCF_048544385.1 of Mastigoproctus giganteus. NCBI lineage: Eukaryota > Metazoa > Arthropoda > Arachnida > Uropygi > Thelyphonidae > Mastigoproctus > Mastigoproctus giganteus. The sequence continues at coordinate 23,508,375 of NC_143583.1, forward strand.
AATATGCATACTGGGCTTTGAACAGACAATTGTAAAAGTGGGCATGCAAGATGATACGTTCAACAGAATTACCTCAACAGTTCAACAGAATTGATCACCTCAACAAATGCTAGACGCCGATTAACATGGTGTAAAGAGCGTGAATCCTGGACTGTAGAGCAGTGTGAAACAGTCCTATGAACAAATGAATCGAGGTTTGCACTCTAACAGTCTGATGGCCGTTTCTGGGTGTGGCGAATGCCAGGGGGAACATTTGCTTCCTGATTGTATCCTCCCAACAATGAAGTTTGGTGGAGGCAGTGCCATGGTATGGGGATCCTTTCATGGTTTGGCTTGGGCCCATTAGTCGTTATCGACAAAACCATGAATGCTGTGCAATACCAAGACAACCTGGACAATTATGCACTTCCAACGTTATGGCAATACTTCGGAGAAGAAGAAGCCCATGCTTGTATCAGCAAGACAACGCGCCATGCCATACTGCTCGGGTCGTAACAGAGTGGTTTGAGGACATGGGTGTGGAAAAGTTGGATTGGCCAGCCCAGAGTGCTGATCTGAACCCTATCGAGCATCTTTTGGATGTATTGGATTGTCGGGTACGTGCACGTCGAGATCACCCAAAGCACAAGGACGAGTGGAGAAAATATTAGCTGACATTTATAAAAAGCTGGTTTGAGAGTATGCCGCGAAGAATGAACGCCGTCATAAAAGCAAAAGGTTTCAGCACAAAATATTAAATGACACAATAAAATCTCTGTTTTTGTTTAAATGCAGGTGTCTGTATATTAATGGTAGGGCAGTGTACATACAATATTCTGAAAGCGATCTCCACTAACTTACATTTAATGGTAGTGTATTTCTATGCATCTTACACACATTTGAGCTTCCTCTTGTATGCGTATTGTTTGATGCCTTTTGTTTCGATTTACAGCCATCAATGTGTTATTAAATTTGATATCCCAAGGATAGAGAATTTATGATAAGGGAAGCACGATAATGGCTTCAAACAACTTCTCAATTACAATGACTTAACACAGATCAGACTTTTCAAATTATTGATCTTTATTTTTATCTCTCCTTTCCTACACTCCTTATTACCTATATCTTTTATAGTACATATTCTTATGCTGTGCAACCTATTTTCTCATAATTGATAAAGTAATTGTTATAAATGCTAATATTCTATTTTAAACATGCATTAATTATACTGCACAGGTATATTTTAGCTCTACCAAACATTTGTATTTCAAATTACTGTATGTATTGATACCGTAATTTTGTCTAGAGATGTTATCGTCTTAGTCCAATGGTTGCACAGGGGTAGAAATTCAAAATATGTTTTGTAATTTTTAAGATCCTTCTCTCAACCCTCACCCAACACTGCTTCGGGCATCGTCCTCTGCACCTACACTCCGTCTTATCTGGAAGATCAACTGTCACAAATCTCATTGAGACCCTTTTCCGGATGCAGAAAGCTCTCAACAATAAGGAACAGCTCGATATTATATTCCTAGACATATCTGCAGCTTTTGACAATATCTCGATAATGGCTCTGGAACAATTTTTATTTTTCTACTTCAAAATACAAGGCAATCTCATGAAGATTTTATGTAACATTCTGAAGGAAAGACGCCTCATAATCTGTAATGACGATTTTATTGCCCATTACTCCATTTTGCAGGGAGTGCCACAGGGAGGCGTTCTCTCCTCACTTTTATTTTCTGCAGCTCTGGAACCATTTTTTGCATCTCATAAAGACAACTTTATAACATATGCTGATGACCTGAAATTCTTCACCAAATCTAAAGATCTACAACAAGTTAAGCAAACAAATCAACAAACCAATAATATAATAAATGAACTGGAGCATTACCTCGATTGTATTTGATTACATATAAACCCAAGCAAATCTGCCCAGATGACAATTACAAAGAAAAAGAGCAGAAACAATATCTCTATGCTGGTAAGCGGATGCGAAGTTCTAAAGGTTAAATCGCACGTAGACCTTGGCCTAAAATGAGATGAGGGACTAACATTCTCCGAGCACTTTGATTACATCAAAGCAAAAACATATGCAGCGCTCTGGGCAGCCAAACAGAAGTTGATTGGCATTAGAAATCCAGATCTTGTTAAAAAGTATATCTTGAAATGTATACTTCCCATCCCACTGCATGCTTCACAGACTTGGTCCTCTGTCCCACCGAGCAACCTGAAAGCTTTCCTAAGTATTGAATACCGGCTCTTGAGATGACTGAACAGGATCTCGAATCACCCATTTACTATCTCTAGAGCCATCCTACTTTCCAATCTCAGAATTCCTCCCTGGAAACAGACAATTAACATTTTCACATTAGCCCAACTGCTAACGGGAAGATTAGACGCTCCCAGTATTGATGACTTATTTCACTCTCGTCGAGAAGTCACCAGGATTCCTGAAACAAGAAAAATCTTCAAAGCAACTTAAAAACCTGGATAGCCTAAGTCACTTTTTTCCAGCAAATACAATAGAACTCTTCAATCAACTCAGATTTGAACCGGAAAAGCTCTGTAACGAAAACGTCTACAGATTGAAAGTCTGTGCCGACTCCTATCGTTTTGTGCAACTGTAGTACACAGCCAATCGGCTCAAAAACTGCATTTAATTTTGATCCCTTTTAACTATATATTCTCAGTATTCTAAGATATCAAAATTTGAAATATTCTATGATGTTCAAAGATGCTAAAAATTTAAATATTCTATTAAAATCATAATTATTCATGTATTTCAAAATTCTGTATTCAACCTTTCAGGGTGAACGTCCCATGGACTTTATAACCTTTTGCTCATGGAGTCCGCTTCACACCTTAGAATGTAACTCACGCCCTTCTAGCCAATGGCTGTCTCCTCAACAGAGAAATAAACTGATAATAATAATAATAATAATTTAACAAAACAAAATTGTTAGTCAGTGTTCAATGAGAATTGCGTAAGAAATATGAAAAAGATCTATTGAGTCGGCACTCTACTTGATGGTTCTTGTTGAGAAGAATCACAAGGTAGACTGAAGCAAGCGAGTATTTACGTCATTAAAATCTTCGATCGTGTCATTTGTAATCTAAATCAAGCTATGGATGATATCCCAGCTACCAGAAAAAGGTGCTGTACCACCGTATTTTCACAACATGGTTTCGGAAATCAGAGAATTGTTGAACTACATTATGTAAATAGTTTCCTGGAGTCAGGACTGAATTTACACATAAGCTAAACAAGCTACAGCTTAGGGCCTTACATTACAAGTGGCCTCACGCATCTTAAAAAAATCCCTTTTTTTAATGTTGTCAAAGGTGAACTGTAAGAGAGAAGGGCCTCATACATCTTGTGGTTTAGGGTCACAGCAAGTTTAAATCCGGCCCTGCCTGGAGTGCTTATCGAACTTTTATTAGTGTGGGAAAAAAATCTTGAGTTTTATCTAAATATAACTTGCTTTTTAGCATATCTTTATTCTTTTATCCCCAGTAAATTTTTAAAATTGGAAGATCATATGGAACTGTCCTGTTCATTTTCTATAATCATTATATTCAATTATAAATATTACCTTTTCATTATTAGTTGAAACTCCAGTCTTCATACATAAAACAAATCTACATTTTGATTATCACTTGCCACAACTCAGGCGAACCAGTTCGTATTTCATTGAGGATCGAACCTGAAACACAGAGTAAAATATTATGTAGAAAAAAATATTATGTAGTACATTTAACAGCTCATTAGAAAACAATATTCAAAACAGAATATTCAAAATGTCTATGCCTATAAACGAGAGTTTTTGTAGCACAATATCTCAAAGAGTTTCCGTATTATGTGTAGCAGTAACAGCTTTTCAGTTAATGATTTCTCTCTGGTCCGTTTTTCTGTTTTGTCGGAATGAAAAATCTGAATTTCTGGCAGAAAAAAAATAATAATAATAAATAATAATAATAATAATTCACGTTAGAGACGGACAAACTCCACCATGGTGTGCAATAGTCCTAAAATTGTGTCAACGAAAACGGGATTCGAGCCAGACCTTTTTCATACAGTGTGGAATTCATCAGCCTTCAGTGATATACGTTATCATCCATGGCAATTATTATTATTATTATTATTATTATTAGCCATATGGTGTAAGGAAGCCTAAGGCTATTGCTGCACCAGCCAAAAAAATAAAAAATAAAATAATAATAATAAAAATTCCTGCGTTACCCTGAGTGAATGAGAGAGAGAGAGAAGTAGAAGGGATCACCAAGAAAGCAAGAAAGAGAAGAATGATGATATCCAGCTCAGAACCCTGGGGATAATTTTCAGTAAACAACAGCTGGTAAGATGTGTCTTTATTTATTTATTTAATTATTGTTTGTATATACAGTATAGTACGTTTGAGGTTTGTCCGTTTAGTAATAATCCAATAAGTACGTGCACTTTCTTCGTCTTTCTTATTTGTGTTCTAGCCAGAAGGGGCTAAACATTATTGAACTTTATTGCCTATAGCGGTGTTCTAGGAAATTGCTACGTCACAGGCACAGAAAATAACAGGTTGTATGAAGCTCCAACAGTTTCCGCTATCTTCATATACAAACACACATGCACATATACACATACGCCTTCGTGAAACCTGAAATAGAACTGAACAGAAGCTAGCTACAGTTTCGTAAATCTTGATTTCATGTACACTGACAAAAGAAACATCTTTTCGTAGCACGGTCAGACACGCCAATAAGAAATAGAAATGGCTCGGCGATGACGTCATTGCTAAAATAATAAATGTTAAAAATAGTTTGCTGTAGCTGCTACTGTTGAAGAAGAAGAGAGTATTATAATTCTCGTACACTGTGATAATGTGACTATTATCGTAGCAGGGAGATCGTTAAAGAGACATCTAATTTGGACGACGAATGTGTACATTAATCAAGAAAATCCAAAGTATCTATAATAAACACAACTTTATTAGCACGCATATGCGAATAAGCTACCAATTCAGCTCCATTACTTCTAATAGTGTTAACATTAGCAGAGGCATATGATGCAAGAAACAAACTTATACAGCATCATCCAAAAAAAAAAAAAAACCATTTCACACATCCAGTCGCTCTAAAAGTTTGTCCAGTTCTTCCTTGAATTTATTTAAGCCATCAACTTCCACAACGACAGATGGAATTTTGTTCCAGCAATCAACTACCCGCTGACTAAAGGCAAATTTCCGCACATCTATTCTACAACTGTCTTTCCTCAACTTGAATTTACGCTCCTTCAAGTTCATAATCTGAGCAAGAGGAAGAATCCCATCAGCGATGAACCTGCTCAATCCATTCAAGGGCTTATACACCTTAATCAGATCACCTCGCAGGTTCCTAGTCTCCAGATGCTGCAATTTGCAGAACTGAAGCGTTTCTTGGTCAGATGATCCCTCGTTCCCCTTCACCACTGTTGTGTTTGTAACATTCTATTGTAAAAAACATTACAAAATATATATCAACTACTGACTTAAAACTAATGTTTTAAAACTAATTATCAACTATGGACTTAAAACATTAGTTTTAAGTCCATAGTTGATATTTCATTTGGCAATAATTAGCATATTATTCCAATATTTTAATATACTATCAACTGATTAAACTTGAATATTAAAAAAAAAAATTATTAAAATTTCTTTTAATTATACCACCAGAGGGCCCATATGCTGATTATTAAATTTACCTCCATATTTACACACACGAAAACAATATAACTAAATACAATCTCAAAGGATTAAAAATGTTCTAAATGAAATACAAATGAATATTTTTAGTCAATAAGTGATATTTCCCATCATAAATTAATATGTGAATTAATATTAACCTGACTAAACTTGAAAAATTAAAAAATTAAATTTTCTTTTAATTATACCACTAGAGGGCCCATATGCTGATGATTGAAAACAATCTAACTAAACAAAATCTTAAAATATTATAAATGTTCTAAATGAAATATAAGTGAATATTTTTAGTCAGTACGCGATATTTCCCATCAGAAATTAATATGCGAAGTCAGTATTTTAATACAGTGTTTAGTGACTTACTGACAATTAAAAAAATAGATAAAATGTTTTTCTTAATTAAGCCGCTAGAGGGCACACAATATGTGAATACAGTACTGTGTTTTTCCATATCGAAATTGCAGTTTTTAAGGGCGTAAAATTCACAATTTTACTGTTGAATCGACTGTAAAGAATACTAGCATTATAAACCATTTTATGTTTTCTGTAATATATTCTCCTTATTTTTTAAAAATTTTTTTCGCAACTGTTATAACAATTTGATTTTGATTATATACATTCTCGTTTTCCTGTTAGCGTACGGTTGATTAAAAGGCAAACAAAACAATAGGATATTGTATTGTCCTGGTATTTTCGATCTTTAGTTCTATATTAGATAAATTGAGAAGAAAATGGACCTAGTAATTATTACTAAAAGGAATCCTTCCGTTCGGTTAAATAAAATCAAGAACGCTTACGCAATCAGCGTTGTATCAAGGACTCTGCAGATGTGTTACCATAACGACCATCATTAAACGATTCCTGGCTCCTATGCATTACGCTAGCGCCATCTAGTGTCACACGATTCAATGACAAGGAGCTTTTGACGTATTAAAGCAGCTGTTTACGTCAAACCTGCGTATGAGTTATGTAATTTAAAGGCAGCATTGGTTTACGCAATACTGTACAGTAATTATAAAACAACTCATTCGTAAATAAAAAAAATTAACTAGACATGAAAATATTTGATGCAAAAATATTAATCCAAAGGTTTCGAAAATAAAATTGATAATTTTTTTTTGTAATAAACAAAATTACGATATATTATAATTAGAAATGTGTTCAGATGTCAAGATATTTAATAAATCTAGGTAATATAGAGCGATTTGTCTCTCATGAATTGTAAATTAGCCTAGTATTTTACGTCTGAAGTACATTTATGGATTCCGCAATTAATTTTTATTACACAGGTGGAGTACAACTTTATGCATGAAGACAGGGATACCAGATGTATTCTTTAAAGAGCACACGTGCTATTTTGTCTTCTAAACTTTTTAGTTGTGTCAGGTATTGCATTCTTTTCCACCTTTAAAGTCATAGCGGATCTTGTGTCACACTGCCGTGGGCCGATATAATATAAAACCGATTATAATATGGAGTCGTTTACATCCCATTATTATTATTTTTTTTTATTATTATTATTATCCATATGGTGCAAGGAAGCCTGAGGCTTATGTTGCACCAGCCAAAAATATTTTCTGAGTTACCCTGAGAGAGAGAGAGAGAGAGAGAGAGAGAGAGAAGTAGAAGACAGCACTAAGAAAGAGAAGAATGGTGATATCGAGCTCAGGACCCTGGGTGTGCCAAGCCCATACTTACCAGATATGAGCTCCTGGGTTAAGTAAATAGGTTTATGTAAATACAATTATTGCGGTACAAAGTCTTGGGATCACCCTCTACATTCCCTTCTAAATCCGTTGCTATGTATTTGTAAACTTTCTCAAAGGAAAAAAAAAAAACATTTTGACAATTCTTTTCAGAGGTATGTGTTTTTTTGCTTTCAATAATTAACTTAATCCTTTCTTACTTATTAATTATTAATTATATAGAACAAAAATTTCATACTTTTAGTCCACTAGATAACGATAACCGATGTTATAAGTCGCGAAGTTATACCCCTATGTTATTGATAGCGCACGTTTTAGACGAGTTGTTATATAGCTCCCTTCCCCAAAGGGAAGCTTTCATCTTATTCCAGGTCTTCCACCACTCCCAGGGGGGCCAACCATGAATTTATGGAGTCGGTACAAATTTATGAGCCCAGGAACAGACTCATGTTGTCCCCTTCCCTTCCCTTCCCGAAAGTTGTTTATTGTTAGGTTTCACTTTCTAAGGGGTAATTTTTGTTTTCTGCCAAGCCTAGGGAAACTCCCACTTTTCCCTTACTTGAACCCTCACCGCTCCAACATATTTTCTGAATTCCTACAAACCCCATGTTTCAACTCGTATTGGTGTCTCATGGGTAGATATCCACCTCCCCCCCCTAAACTTTGAAATCTTGTAAGGTACTACCAGCATCTGATTCATTGAATTAGATATTTCGAAGCTTAAGGGGAAAGAGTAGAATTACGATTATTTTGCTTTTTTCGTTTTTTATAATAAAAATTTGTGATGACTTTCCGTTTCATGTTTTTTTTATGATGTTGTTTAGGGTTTAAAATAAAAATAATACGTTTTTCTAAATAATTAATATAAAAATAGCTGGCTAATTCACTCTAATTCACTCTTAGTGAATTAGCTATTGTATTCCATTTTTTTCTTTTTTCAGGTTTATTGATCGAAACAGGTGATCCTCCCCCCACAGTCTTATAAAGTTTCGGTCGTCTGATGTAATATTCTTCCATGAAAGGATGTGGGAATATTTATACAAGGGCAGTGAAGAACGGCGACTACATCTCAAGGACATTTCCTTAAACTGCCATTTCAGAAATCATATGACATTCACTACATCCGCGAAACTGAAATACGTTGTTGGGATAAATGCACAGCGTCTTTAAAAATAATTAATCATGGTAAATTACTGAGAGCCATTAGCGATTATACTGCAATTCAGGTTCACCACTAAAAACTGCACAATGATCTGTGACCGTACTCTTTTCCAAGGCCAAAAGAGGTTGACTTCATTAACAACCTCTACATTCGAAGTTTACCTTGAGGGAAAACAATCAAAATGCAATAATTGTGTGCATAATGAACAAGAAAAACACTTATCAGTAATTGAGAATGCAAATAACCATTTGCAACAGAGATACTGGTTTATTTCGAACTCGTTAAATATTTGTACGGTTAAGCTCTTATCACAATGTGCCCGTTCAATACACCCATATGTACACCTACAATACACCCATACTATAGTGAGAGAATTAAATATTTCCAGTTTAAAAAGGATTAATTACAATTAAACTACAACTGGCAGGAGCGGATTAAGGTCGGTTGAGGCCCCGGTCGCTGAAGAAAATATTGGGCCCCTTAAAAAAAAAGAGAGAGAGACAGGGAAAATAAAAATACATGTTAACTATTTTTTTAAATAAATAAAAAAAATATTATGTACTATTAATGTTTTATTTCCAATAAAATTTGAATATAATATATGTATAATATAATTAATAATAGCATAATAATAATCACAAAGTTTTGAACTAATATGTTTAACTAATTTGTTGGAATTTTGTGTGGGCCCTTCAGAAGTCGGGTCCCAGGGCGCGCGCCCGGTGCGCCCGCCGTTAAATCCGCCTCTGACAACTGGGCACAGTTTTCAGCTTGATCCTATTTCAAAAAAACTTGTGCATTCTCTGCTGATCAGTTACAATAGACAGAGTTATAATTAATACCTAATGAACATTCGTGTATTTTAATGCGGCCTCCAGGGTTCCCCCTATATGCCTAACACCTAATGAACAGAAGAATGATTAAGCATGCCTCTACTTTTCATTGAGTCGTGTGGTACAAAGCAGTATATAAATTTGGTAGTGTCACTATCCAGCGCTAGAGAATTGGTAGGGTTACAAGGTCATGACAGCGTGCATGATCAACCACGTTCTGGTCGACCTACCATTGATAACAGTAAGTAAAACCACTTTTTATCTTAACCGCTAGCACGGTTGTTATAATCACTGTCCTTTTATTGTCGCATTATTTGGTCTCGAACTAGGGATGCATGGTTTTCCTCCAGGAAAATTGTGCTTTTATTCTAGCAAAGGAGGCAAATCAACTGCCAAAATACACCCAATTTACAGAAACTGTATACTGTAACTTCATGGTCAGGTTAGATTAATAAAATCGGATATAGACTATATTGTCCAAAGTAACTTGACACTGATATGTTTCAAAGAACCATTTATTGATTCTTTAGGTTATTAACGTTATTAATTATATACATAATTAATAACGTATCAGTTCACTGTCGCTTTAATTACATATTGTGTCTTTATCAGTAGATTCCAAACCACTTTTTGATAACAGGAACGCAGTATTTTGGTTTACCACTCCTTCAACACAGTGTTTAATTCGGCTACTGTTCGAAAATTCCACTTCATTCCAATTAGATAAGATTGGCGCTCAGAGCAGATGTTTAATCAAGTTTTTGCATTCGCATGTTTTCAAGTCAAATCATTACAGTCTGTGTGCTATGGCATGGTGCGCTGTCATACTGAAACAGAAAAGGACCGCCCTCCCCATACTGCTGCTACAGAGTAGGCAGAGTGAAACTGTCCACAATTTCAATGTATTGCATGGTATTCATTGTTTCCCGAACGAGGGCAAGTAGTGCAAGCTTAAAGTTAGGAGAAACAACCCCACATGGTGATAGTAGCTCCGCCAAATTCTGGTATATGACGTTCTCTGAGCATCCACCAGACAAATCGGGAAAACATCTGCAGTGATTCGTCAATGCATAACAGTTTTTCAACGTTCCAGGGACCAATTATGAGAGTTTGTGAGTCAAATAGATCAAGGAAGAACGAGACAAAATAATTAATGGATGGACAGGGTGATATGAAAAAGTTTTTTTTTTTTCTTTGCTGATGCTGTATAAATGTGCTTTCTTGCATCATTAGCTGCTACTAATCATTCCACGTTCGAGGTTGGAAAGATCTCGACCGACAAATTCTTCTTCGCAGACACTCAAAAACTGATCGCCACGGGTGCGAACCAAAATCTTATATCAACCGTTTCAGACACCGAATCTTCACCAGCATCAGAGACTAGTCCATTCCTACATGAGGGGGTGTTGCTAATGCAAAGAAAACTCATCATTGTTATTAATAATATTTTAACTTGTTCTCTTCATGGGGTTATTTTTCCACCCCGTGACGGGTACTGGTACCAAGTGCATGGAATAATTAGTTGTATCCGGTTACTATTACTGTTGGTCGAGGAACTCTGATTATCCAACAAGTATCCACGATCGTGGCTTTTGAAGTTCCATGTTTTCTAGGAAGCCTATTGCTGCCAGGGTCTTATAGAGGCTCTTTGGCATCATACCGATTGTTGACATGGTGATCGCGATGACCATTACTTGTTCCATATGCTACATTTCTTTGACACAGACCTGTCTTAGGTCAGTGTACTTCTTGATCTCTTCCTTATAGGTTTTCTGGAGGTTGCTGGAGTTGGGTACCTTTCTGTCAATGAGAGTTATGTCTGATCTGTTGTGCGGTATCGTCTTGTCTGTTATTATTCGGTCGTCTTGTTATGCGGTCTCAATATAGTTTGTGAGCAGGGATCTCTAGTACGGCCTGGGGCTCGTGTTGTAATAAGGTACATTTTCTCTGACCAACTAATATTTTTGCTCTAGCTTCTGATGCAGTTAGCCTGGCGACCCGGTCGTGTCTAAGAGTGTACTCCATCTAGGTCTTACATCCCACAATGATGTGCTGTGTTGTTTCTGGGACTAAGTGGCATCTGCGACATGCATTATCTGTCATTCGGATTCCTTGGCAATGTATTTCCTGTAGTTCCTGGTGCTGATTACTTAGTATTGGATGCCGAGCACGAAACCTTCGATCTAGGGAAAGAGCCTCCCGCTCGTGAGCCATGCATTGGAAGCCATCTTATCTATGTAACCTTGATGAAAGTCATTGTAGTGTGTGATATGGAGTGCCTCCTCGTACATCTTTCTGTCTTTGTTTCTTCTGTTTATGTGAGTAGAGGGCTCCTAGTTGAGGTTGAGCGGTGTGTGCCGTTTGTCAATCTTCCTTATGGCTTGGTAGAGTGGCACTGTGTTTTCCTGAAAGTAATTCCTCAAGTTCTAAATAGCATTATTCTTTGTTCAATGAGAATGAGATTCGTCAAGCCACTTCCATCCTTCTTTCCGGGCTATGGTCAGTCTCTCGATGACCGACTTTGGGTGGTGTTGGCAGCTCTTGGTCATCATTACCCTAGTCGATCTCATAATCTCTACCAGCTTGGTGTTGGTCTAACCTATGATCCGAAGGAGTATGATAGTACTGGCACTGCATAGGTGTTTTTGCTCTGACCATATTCCCACCATTCAGTTTTATTATTGGCAGATCCTTCAGTGTCTGATAGTATTTCTCAATTAGGCGGGCCTTGATCTACTTGTGTTCTAACTGTTGAACTTGCATCATCACCAGATATTTGTAGGTCTCTCCCTCTGTCATGCCTTCAGTCACCGTTCTTCAGCTGGTGGTTTCGTCCGACTGGATGTCCTTGATGTAATCCATGAGTCTTGCATTTGTCTAGGCCAAATTGCATCCCGATATCAGTGCTAAACTCTTCGGTTATCCGGAGTAGCTGGTGGAGTTGATTGTCGGTTGCTGCATAGAGTTTGATGCTTCCATGTACATCAAGGGGGGGAGAGAATATACAGGTTCTTCCTCCCTTCTTTAAAGGTATATCCGCACTTGCTGTTGCTGAGCATGGTGGACAGTGGATTGGGTGCTATACTGAACCATAGTGGACTTAAGGCATCTCCCTGGAAGATTCTTCTTCTGATGGGGAACGGTTTGGTCGTGTTCTCAACCTTGATGGTGGTCCTCCACTTCGCTGCGGTTGCTTCTAGGAAGTGTCAGTGTGGGGTTGACTTTGTAGATCTTCAGTGTCTCTGTCAGCAAGCTATGGGGTACGGAGTCGAAGGCCTTGAGGTAGCGGATGTAGGAAGTGTACAGGTTGTGATGCTTTTTGTAGCCTTGCTCCATAAATGCCGCGTCAATGTTCCTTGCATCTTTTGCTTATCTACTTATTTCTCTTTTGCTGCTCGGCCATGATGTTCTGGCTCTCCAAGTTGTGATCTGCTATCTTCTCGGCTATGCAGCTGGTCAGGCTCTTGTACATTGTTGGGAGACAGGTGATTGGTATGTACTTCGCCGGGTTTGTGCTGTCTTAGCCTTCCGGGTGAACTCCTACACTGTGTGCCTGTTTGTGAACTTCTTGTTATTATTATAGTTATTATATATCATATTACAGCTTAATGACCAAAGGTTAGCAACAACGCATAAATCTCAATATCTCAAAATAGACCAATGCATTTTAACGGATATTTAATAAGAGATTATTTGTAATTCAACAAACAAAGATACAACACTTACTAATAAGTATTGAAGCATGAAATACATAAGAATGACATATTAATATAGAGCTCAGTTTCCTGTCAAAGCAACACATACCTCAAAATATTTCTTCATACTAGGAAAGAGAGGGAAGGGCAGGGTATCAGTGAATCGTAACATCGGTAATCCCATTCCCGTACAAAACCGATCCTTAAGAAGAGAGAGAGAGAGAGAGAGAGAGCGAGAGAGCAGCAATAGAAGTCTTATCCCTAAAGCATCATTATTTTGCTCAAAAAGATTAAGATTGGAAGATTGCGCAAACCAACATACACGTGCTGCGCCTTAACTATCCAGGTATCGGTCTACCACGTGAGCCTTTTAAGTACTCGTAGTGTGTCGTAACTCTACCTATACAAATAAGGTCTGGAACAACAACACTTGTGAAAGGCTGAAAATACGGTTCAGTGATCCTATTCCAACTCAACGCAACCAGTTAGATTTCTACTCAAAACACCTGATGCTCTGCTTACAAGAGGCAGACTGTTTATAAGAGAATTCAAAAATATCTTTCTTGAATTCTTTAGTAAACAGTCTGCGAAAGATTCTGTTCTTCCAATTCTTTCTAGACAATTAATAACAATATACGTATTAGTTGATATATTACCCCAGGGGCTCACATCTGGTGAGTACAGGCTTGGCACACCCAGGGTCCTGAGCTGGATATCATCATTTTTCTCTTTCTTGGTGATTCCTTTCTACTTCTCTCTCTCTCTCTCTCTCTCTCTCTCTCTCTCTCTCTCTCTCTCTCTCTCTCTCTCTCTCTCTCTCTCTCAGGGTAACTCGGGAATTTTTTTGGCTGGTGCAGCATAAGCCTCAGGCTTCCTTGCGCCATATGGCTAATAATAATAATAATGCCATTTTGCCACCTCTACTTAGGTTTGAACTGCTTTCAATCTCTCTACATGCTCATGCCAATCATCTAAACAGTTTCGCTTTGACATTTTCAAAAATGGAATATGTTGTCAAGTTGATAGTTTATATTTCTAGAGTGAAATAAAGAGGGTTGATTTCAAAGCATTCATAAGAATGCTTTGAAATGTTTTTTTTTTTTTTTTTTTTCAAATGCCAGCATGTTTGAAAGAATTCAACAATTGCAAACTTCAGTTGAGTTCAATCCCTTTGAGTTCGAAAGGCTTGAACTCAACTTTAGATCCAAATCAACTCAACTTTAGAGCAGAATCAACTTTGTCCACGAAGTTGATTCGGCTGTCTTTTTTTTCTACTTATTTAAAATTTTAAATTTTAATCATTAAGACTACTATTATAAACTATGTATTATAACTATTATATTATATTCATAATTTGTAGACACAAAAATCAACAAGCAGATTGGTAAAGCCCATCATAGAATAAACTTTGTTCCTGCTAAATGCATTTTTCAAGGTTACGCTTCACTTTCCTCTGTAGATTAAATTACAAAGGTTGCAAATCTCTAGCGTATTAAATCTCAAAATTGAGCACGGACGATATCAGCATTGCTAACCTAATAGTAAAGCTCAGTGTCGTTTTATAATGGAATTTTTGGCTGATAACAGTTAAAAACTAAAAAATATAAAATCGCAACAGATTTTCTGTTTTCTAGCTTTTCATCTTTATCAGCCAAATTGTTCACTATCAACCAATCAAAGCAGTCAGACTACTACGGAAAAAAAAACTCTCTGCATATTAGATTAATACTGGTACAATATTCTGAATAATCTGGAACCTATAGGACAAAATCTTTCCTGATATTAACAGAAAAATCCAGGCGGAAAATTCATTCGCAATCAAAGCGGCATCTTTTCCCCAACGTCGGATCTGGGAATCAACTGTACTTTTAAGGTCCATTATAGTGCAGTAAACCATGCACAAACAAGTACTTGTCGTCTTTAAAAAACAGGTCTCTGTCTTTTCAGCAATTTTGTGAATACAGGAATGTTCTGAATGCCCTGAAAATGGCATTAATGGTCTTGGTAGTTCGTTACCTTGAGAATTGCTTCTGAAAGGGAAGATTCTCGGTGGAAGCAAAAATGAGACGCTAATGAAGTGATGGCAAAGCAGTAGATTCCAAGAAGGGTTGGATTAGCCTGTTTTGATCAGCTCTTATTTATTATTTTACTAAATAATAAATTCATTTCAAAATTTCGTATAGTGACATCAAATCTTTTCGATAACTAATCAGCAGCTATATAAAAGGAAGCTGCTGTAGGCGAGGGTTCAAACACGAGAGTACATCAATATTGCAATTCTAGTCCATATAACTGCTAAATACAGTGGTGTTTATTCAATCTATCTTGTGGACGTTTTCTGACCTCATGTGGCTATCCTGGAGAATTCCTAGTGAATACAAAGCATAATTTTCAAATGCAAATGTGCTTTTGGTGTATGGAGGACACCACGCTATAAACGCAACTCTCTGTTTGTTTCGCAATCTACTGAAATATATGGAAAAATGTCTAAAATAATGTCTAAAACCAAAGGGAGAAAGTGTCCCTCTTCTTCCCGCTTCGAAGTTACAAATAAATATCAGCAACCTTGCTAGTGTGTCTTATACAGTTCCACACTGTTCTCACAGAACTATTCAGATACTAGAAGAATTTTAGATCTTTAAAAGAAATTAAATCACGTGGGACCATTTTTGATCTGAATGATAGCATTGATCTCTTGTGAAAAGCATTCTACTGTACCAGTTTACGATAATAGCACCAAAAAATTTTGGTAGCATTCCTCACTCAGCTTGAAATGCCCAATTCGAAAGAATTCACAGAATGGAGTAGCACGGGTTGTCCAAAATATCAATACAAGCGTTAACGGTTTCCAGAACTACAACAATGGTCCGACTCCAAACCACGAGAAATGCTTTCTTCTACAATACTTCATTATTTCTTACTTCTTCCTTCGTGTTTCACTATAAGGACAATGCACCTGGGTGTGAAGTCTCCGGACACTCTCCAAACTTGATCATCAGACTGGAATTCCAAGCGGCGTTTGGAATTTCAGTACGAATGACCTATTAATGAGAATATTGTATGGCTTGTGAGTTAAAGGATATTATGAGGGCAGCAAATGAGTTAGGGTAACTGTTTTTGAAATGCCTTTCACAAGCATCGAGGTCAGTGCCTGCCGCGTATAGTCCCTTTCCAAGTAAGCCGACTAGTGCTCGATGAAAAAAGGCTAATCCATCTTAAGTGCTGATAATAAAAGAGGTTGGGAAACTCAGGGAACGTAATGCACTTTTGTCAACTATACTGAAGTTTAAACAGTTTCAGAACGAAGGTTTGCTAAACCCATTCATTTATACACCAATCTACATATTAATCAATATAAACTATACACTGTAGCGCAGCACATGAATTTCGATTTTCGCTTTCCAAAGAGACGTCAGCGGGTACCTCGTCAGAAATGTTGAGATAGCGAAAGAACCAAAGAAAGGTGAAATTCTTGGAACTCAGAAAAGAGTACGACCGGATCGCATCCCCGATTGAAATGGAGCCCCAAATGCAAACAAAGGAAGATCCCCCAAGTGTCACAGAACTGGATAGTACAACATTAATTCTTTAAATCGGTCCCTCCCCTGAACTCAATAACCAGCCCTCACTCAGAATGAGCAGATGGCCTACTTATACAGGAATTTCATTTTCTTTTATATACTAAACTTACTGAATATTTAATTTAATTAAAGTAACCTCAAATTAAATTTTGCAAAAATACAATATTAAGTTAATTCAAAATTATAAAGCATTGTAGTGTGAGGAAACAGTATAGTTGCCTAACAAAAACCGAAAAGTGAAATAAATTAAATCACAGACACTGGATTTCTGTTTTTTTAGAAAATTAGCTTGTTGCGTCACATATGTAATTCTATTTTCTCCAACGATTTGTTCTATAGATTCTTGTATCTTTTATCTGTAGATCCTTGAAGATCACGCATTAAAAACGAAAAATAAGACTATTAAAGAAAATACGTTCAGCAAAGTGTTGTTTAACCCTTCGAAGGAAACTCTGTATTTAATTTCGAAATGTATGTACTTGATGCTTTTTATATTTCTAAGCTTGACATTGACACACTGACATTGCTTTGGGATTATCATTCGAACACAGGCTATGCACAGAATAAAAATTGGACTTCCTCTAGGCCATGGAAGTCATACATCAAAGTAGCTCATTTGGATATTTAAAAAAAAATGCAGTTCAACTTGAATGTCGTGTTTGTTCTTTTAATAAACAAAAGAAACTAGTTATTGCTGCTGTAATTTTTCCTCTAACAATTTCAAATAAAGTTTGCTTTCGTTTTTTATTCTCAAAAACCAATGAGTTTTATTATTATTGTTATGGGGAAGGGGAAGTTTTTTTATTCTCTATATACCGAGCTCTTTGGCACGAATCCAACCTGCTGTGTCACCAGAATATAATGGGACTTAAGTCAAGGCCTTGTACAAGGTTATCACCAGGTGTATGGGTATGTGCGCGCGCGACAGCAAAAGGGAGAAACGCTGTTTCTGTTATATCCCACATTCGAACATATAGCTAAATAGATCGACAAACTGATTGATAAAGAAATAGACAGAGAAGCAAAGAAACAAATATAGGTCCAAAACTAAGTTTTAAAGTCCAAATTTCGCACCTGTCATCTTCGAATCCATAATACCACCAAATATGGTAAATGTTCCTGTAGTCTCTATCTTGTAAACTCTTCTGGCCCCATGTGACTAATCGGAAATATTGTATAAATATTTTTAGTTATACTGTGTCCTGGAATTGAATAACCTTTGTTTGTAAATGAATTGTGAACTTTATATTTCCATTTTCTATTCCACTCCTTATCTCAATATATTTCATTCATTTTATCGTATATTATAAGTTTAATAAAATAAAAATTATTGACCAATTAATCTTTCCAGTAATTAGGATGAATCAATGATTATGTTTAGTTTCCGTACAGCTTCAGAACAATTTATTCTATAAACAAGGGAGTATGGGCGTAACTATCGGGGGTGCAGGTAGTAAGACTGAGCTCGGATCCAAAACCATCAGGAGCATACTACGTAGAAGAAAACGAATACTTACTCTATAATTCGCCTCAAGAGGAAGTGCACCGACGCCCGGCCTCGCAGGTAGCATAATGATTATATCACAATCTTCCCACAATTCGTGGAAAAGGTCTGAGTTTGAATCCCGTCAATGACACAAGGAATTTTTAGGGTTTTTTTTCCCCCATAAAGTAGCTGAGTTGGTTTCAGGTTGGTTTTCGTCCAGCAAACCGACCGAAGAATAAGAATACACTCAGTCAAGCATAATATACTGAAGCTTCGTAGCATTAGCTGCTTTAGTGCTTAAATATACACCTAGCATACATGCCTACTACCTGATAGGTAGCACAGTTGGTATAATCACTGTCCTCCCCACTCCGGTGGACAATGCCGAGAGGGTCTTCGTCACAATGTAGCTGAGTTAGTCATTTTAAGGAGAGAGTGGCATGATTTTTTCTCCTGGAAACTCGGGATTTTTGTCCAGCAAATCAACTACAAAACACATGCAATTTAGACAAATTATATATGACGCAATATGGCCTAAGTTTCTGATGCGCTTAATCCTGCACCAACCAACCCCTTAGTTCATGATGACGCCACTAATTACGTTACGTTGTTAGGTTATTGTGCCTTAAGAGCCAGAGAGAGAAATAAGTAATATTTACTAGTGTTCATTCTGAATATTAATATCTGATTAATTAAGTACCAAACAAAGGAACTTATTACTTGCTGAAGGCAAGTAGCATCCGAGAAGTTGTTCACCACAAAGATCTGAATTGTAAAATTGCCAGTTGCATCGGTAAGGTCCTTAATAAAGATATGAAAAGAAGAGAAGTAAGTGAAGAACCCTAACGGATCCCATTTTGGGGAAGAAAAAAAAAAAGGATTTGCATATGCTTTCTTGGATGAGGATATCGACACATTTTCTTCGGTTTTTAAGACAACTCATAATCCATGTATATCAGGCTCCAGTGTACCAAGTTTGGCACCAACAACAACAACGGTATGGAACTTTATCAAAGGTCCTGGCACGGACTCAAGGGATCGAAATGGAAACTTGTACTAACCGAAACGTGCGTTAATAAAGTATCTTATTTTTTGCTAATTAAGTACGCAAACTACATTACCGATGTGTAAGACGAACGATATTCTGGGGTGCTCCAATCTATTCCAAATCTTGGGTGGGGTCCAATGTTAACGATATCTACTTGAACGTCATAGTCGACACCAATACATAAAATTCCAGAATGTTTATTCAGATACATGTAAATATTTATTCAATTTCATGTTGTCAATCGATGTTGCGTATCTGTGGTAAACAGATAAAAAGAACATGAAATACTGTTTGTCTGTAAACCACCGTATCAATAGCTTTACCAGAAATTTAGGAGATATAAGCCGATTCTCAACCTTTTGTAGTTTTTATGGAAGAATGAAGTTTGGTTTGTTTAAAAAGATTACCTGGGAAAGTGAGGTAATGATCCATTTCGACGTTGCGGTTTCTCTTCAAAAGATAAATGGAAAATGATTAGATCCAGTAGAGAAGTCACGTGTGCGTATGGAAAATCAAAACGATGTCCTTCCCTAACTATATGTCCTGAATTTTAATATCAGTAGTTAAGAACGTTCTCCCTTGACATGGGAAAGTAGCAGATATCTGTTTAATTTCAGTTTATGTTGTTAGCTTGTCAGTAAAGCCCCTCACATCCTGAAGGGATACTCTAGAGTAGTTTTGCCTCTTTTATTTCATTTTACAAAGTTCCGAAAGGACTTCAAATCGCACTTGAATTCAAAACCTTGAATTCAAGTGCAACTTAAATATATATACATATCCAGAAAAAAAAAATATCCACACATTTCATTAAAATAATAATATTTGCATACTGAGACAATTCCAACCATCCTTTTCTGATTCACATCTTTTTTTAACAATTAAAGTACCATTTAAATATCGAAAATCCGTCCGGCAAACTTTTATTTCTAAGAAAGGCTTGATAATATCATCTATTTCAACACTTCATTCTTAAAAAGGAGTCGTTTACAACTGTTCTCGCGAAGGAACTGGCAGCATGGATGATTTAAGTGGAATCTCCACGAAAGCCTGTAGGCCGGAAGACATTAACAGACGAAATGGCTAACCTTGAAAGGCACCACCGTGAAAGTCAAGTTTCCCAAAACCATGTTTTCGGTTGGTTAAAAAGCGAGAATCGGCATACCGGAAATAAGGGTCCTCTCTGTAGTGCTCAAAGTGAAAACTGAAGTTAAATGGGGTTCGTGTTTGCTTTTCGCTTTAACAACTGCTGTTTAATAAAGAGAAGAAGAAAAAAAAAAAGAAACAAAAAATATATATATAAAAATGGCCAAATCCCATGGGAAAAAAAACATTATTAAAAAGAATTCCGTTGTTTTTCATATATTTATTTCGTCTTTTTTTAAATTATTTTTTTTATTTATAAAATTTAAAAATAATATACATTTACCACCTACATTTGTGTTGCTCTTTTTGTTGTAGTAGGTTTTAGAAGCATCAGCGACTATTGTCTATAAATTGAGTGTTCTGAGTCGATTTTCTGTTTGCTGGACAAAAAACCCGAGTTTCTGGGAGAAAAAAACCATGCTACCCTCGCCTGAGACCTACTAACTCAGCCACGTTGTGAAAAAGGCCCACAAAAATTCCTCCTATCATCAGGAACATGAACTCAGGTCTTTTCCACCAGTTGTGTGGGAGGACGGCGATTCCTACGAGGGCCCCCCCTACATTTGTGAACTATAATGACATTAAAGAATGGTTATATCTTTTAAGATAATTGACTTCTAATTCCATTCGGAGTGAAGCTATCTTGATATTATACATGCACACGAACATTTTTTGAATTTTTTTTCATTTCATGTACACTCACCTAATGTTGATACTAGACAATCTTTTGCATGAAAACGAGTTCCGAAAATATTCGAAATATGTGTAAGAAGAAAGTTGTCGAATCATTATATTTAATAGTTGGGTTAAAATGTTTCCAACAATATATTATATGCACGAGGGATGTTTGAAAAGTTCGTGGCGTGAGTTACGTTGAGTACAGAGTTAAAAATTTCTGTATTTATGTATAACACTTCAAAGGCAATTCATGAGGATATCGTACAGCATTGGGGAGAATGACCCTTCATATTCCATAGTTAAGAAGTGGGCAGCAGAATTTAAACGAAGGAGGAAGACCCTGGAAGATGACCCACGCTGTGGAAAACCTGCAATGTCCATCATCTCAAAAGCTGTTGAGAGTGTGCATGATCTGGTGATAAGTGACTGACGAGTGACAGTTCGGCACATTGCCAGTGTATTGGGCATCTCATCTTAATAGATGTACCATATAATAACAGGGATTCTCGTTATGAAAAAGGTGTAGGTCCCAAATTTGTTGACAGCAGATCAAAAATGCACAAACTGTCAAGTCAAGTGACAGTTTGTGCATTTGCAAAAAATTGTGTCATTTTCAAGCAGATCCACAAATTTCCTTGCAAAGTTCATGGCCATGGATGAGACGTGGTTTCATTACTTTCAGCAAGAAACATAGGTTCAGTCCAAACAATGGAAGCACAGCTCTTCTCCGCCTCCAAAAAATGCCGAGTCGATTCCATCCGCTGGCAAAGTGATGGCACTGGTATTTTGGGATGCTGATGGAGTGTTGCTAGTGAATTACCTTCAGAAGAGGGGGAGGGGAGACCGATGCTGTAGAAGATCTGCAACATCCAGAAGTTGTTGACAGTCTCCATGATCATGGCGATGAGTGGTCGACGAGTGAAAATTCGGTACATTGCCAAAGTCTTGGCCATCTCATCTCAACGCGTGTATCACGTAATAAAAGAGGTTCTCGCTGTGAAAAATGTATCAGCACGATGGGTCCAAAAGCTGTTGACAGCAGATCAAAAAAGCACAAGAGTTGTCAAGTCAAATGAATATTCGCATCGTTTTCACTGATCCAGCAAATTTCTTGAAAGGATTGTGACCATGGATGAGACGTGGGTCCATCACTTTCAGCCAGAAACAAAGGTGTAGTTCAAACAGTAGAAACACAGCTCTGCTCCCCTCCAAAGAAAGCAAATCGATTCTTTCTGCCGACAGGGTGATGGCATCAGTTTTCTGGGATACTGATGGAGTGTTTTTAGTGGATTATCTTCAGAAAGGCCAGAGTCACAGGGGCATATTACGCAGACCTTGTGAAAACTCAGCAAAAGAGTCTTGTTCTACGTGCCTGCTCAAAAGTGTATCATTGCCATGGCTGCACCGCACGAGTCCCGCTTTGAAATCTTGGACTCCATCCTCCATTCCAACAGATGTAGAACCTTCGAAATTTACCTATTTCGTAATTTTAAAATTGAAAGTTATTCAATTAAAAGAAGTTCAATGCATGAGAATTTTCAGCATAATACGATAAACAGACGTGCGTACATTTAAACTAAGACGTATACGTTCATTGTAAGGGCTGCTTCTTTCATTTGCACATTGTTACAGTTATGTGTGCAATTTTTTGCATAGAATTTCAAATAGACGGAGCACCCAAAATGAATGGAGCGCAGCAATTCAGTTTTTCGTTTTAGCGCTTGTTACGCTATCATGAAGAGTGCAATTTTTGAATAACATTGTGGCAGGTGATGCGTCTCGGTGCCATCATTTTGAACCAGAGTCTCGGCTTTCCAAAAGCAGAAACAGAGGAACTACAAATTCTACTTCTCTCCAGCGAGATTTTCGAACGGCCCCATGCTCAACCATGCCACTTATCTTCTTCCCCTCTGCGATAGCCTATTTGGTGGCATGGGTAGTTGTATAAGCAAAAGCGTCCTTTATTTACTGTTCATTATTATGAGTTTTATTTATTTTTATAAAGTTAAGATATGATAGAACTCGGATGATCTGAAGTAACCTGGGGACTGATCAGTGTCATAACTGAATTTTTCTAAATTTTTTAAATGGCCGAAATTATTGCTTTCTCCAGTTCAATTATTCGACTGTCAAAATGTAAATATGTAGCGTTAACTATCATTGCAGGTAGCACTATACATTTACATTTCATGTATAGTGGTACGAATTTTCGGAATACATTGGACAACGCAACATGACACATTTCTCTTGGCCACTAGTATGAATAGCAGACTTCGCCATAACTTCTCTTAAAAATATACATTTTTAGTGGCCACTAGTATGAATAGCAGACTTCGCCATAACTTCTCTTAAAAATATACAACATTTTTAGACTTAAAAAAAAAAAAATTAATAGTCTGAGTGTTGTACCGCAACGTACCAACTGTGCGGTACTACACTCAGAGTAGTGGAGAATGAAAAGGACCTGGGGATAATTGGGCAATCAGATATGAAGTTTTCAGAGCAGTGCAAACAGGCTGCCAGAGCCTGTCAATGATATGCAGGAACTTTTCTAGCAGGAATAAGGAGGTGATTATCCCTTTGTATAAGGCAATGGTCAGGCCACACCTTGGGTACTGCATGCAGGTCTGGGGGATTCATTTTAGGAAGAATGTAAAGCTGTTGGAACGAGTACAGAGAAGGGCAACGAGATTGGTGAGGAGAAAAAAGGGGTGCTCTTACCAAGAAAGGCTTAAATTCTGCAAACTGCAGCGTCTGGGCACCTGCGAGGTGATCTGACTGAGGTGTATAAGGCTTTGAATGGTTTGAGTAAGCTCAATGCTGATGGGATTCTTTCTCTTGCTCAGATTACGCACTTCAGGGGACAAATTCAAATTGAAGAAAAACAGTTGCAGAATTGATATGTGGAAATTTGCCTTTAGGCAAAAGCGAGTGGTTGATTGCTGTAACAAACTTCCATCTATCGCTGTGGAAGTTGATAGCTTTAATAGATTCAAAGAAGAACTGGACAAACTTTTTGGAGCGAACTGATAGGTGAAATGGGATTTTTTTTAAAACGAAATCGCAACTTCAATAAACACTTCTCATACCATAGATTATAAAACAAGAAACTGGAAGCATAACGTGTACAATATTTCAAAAACAGTTATATCACTACTCGTGAATAATAAGACTTCGTTTTCAGATTTTTTCGCCTAACATTACAAAATGAAAGTCCAGCCTTTTCATTACTCTAAAGTAAATTTGCTTTAATTGGTAAAATATTTTAAATGAGAGGAAATAAGCCGATACACACGGTGCATGTGTTAGCTATGTGATGTTCCTTGATTTGATTTGCGAATTATCGGCGTACCGGATAATCGAAGTTCCTCTATAATTATGCCAATAATTATAGTTCTGTAATTCGAATAATATAATTCGATTATATCATTCGAATGATTTTCTATAATCCAATGAATAATTTGAATAATATGATTGGAAATTGAAATGATTTGCCATAATGGAAACAATCGACTATCAAATAGTTACTTTTATCCCCTCATTGTTAACATATAAATTATATTTCGAAATTTTCTGATATGCAAATCTGAAAGCAACGGAAATAAAATTACTTGTATAATAATAAACTCATTTCTCCCAGGAGAGAAATTTATGCTTCAAGGTCCTAATCCCTCATCGAAATTCGACTTCAAAAACTGTTTAAATTTTATACACCACTACGGTACTTAAAGTAAAGAAAAATATGGCTACTAAAGGAAAACGAAAGTACGTAATGAAGCATAAAGCAGAACAGAGTTGCCCTTGTGAGAAAAGCTACAACTGTAATAAACCGAGCAATTAATTAAAGAGTTTAAAGTGGATTTAGGAGTGTCACAAGACTCTTTCGTCACTAGCTGAACAGAGTAATGGCTGCTAACGCAAAAAAAAAGAAAAAAGGGCAAACCACAGTAAGGAACAAAATACAGCTTAAAAGCATAGCGACAATCATCCCCCCCCCTCCACCATCAAATAAACAATAAATTTCTAATGATAGCATTTAACACAGTAAGGAACAAAATACAGCTTAAAAGCATAGCGACAATCATCCCCCCCCTCCACCATCAAATAAACAATAAATTTCTAATGATAGCATTTAATGAACGTTTAGTGCTAAAAAAACTTAATATACAAATTTTATTTAAAAAAAAACAAAAAAACACGTGGTATTGAAAGTGAATGCAAGAACCGGAAGCAAGAAGAAATATGCAAAAAAGAAAATAATCTTTAGAAATTACAGTCAGCAAGCAGTTGACGATAGCGGAGACCAGTGATACGTTGTTGTACATGCACCAGAGGTCCAAGTTCCTGCCTGTGAAACATGCCCCACACCGTACAACCGCCTCCACCGACCTGCTTTTGATACCATGCATGACGGATCTCAAGAACCTCATGTTGTTGACGCCAAATCCGTACACAACCATCCAAGGTGTGAAATAAATAACGTGACTCATCCGACCAGCACACCTTCTTCCAGTCTTCTAACGTCCAACATGCATGCTCTTTGCACCAGGCGAGCTTTTACGCCGATGAACCTTGGTTAGGAGAGGATGCCATAGGAGTCGTCTGCTGGTATATAGTCCATACGTGCAGCATGCGGCGCATGGTCATGCCAGATATTGTTCCGGGTTGGCCCTTGTTGTGTTGGGTAGTCAACTCTTCAACAGTCTGTTCGTCTGCACGAGTCGTCGGACCCAGCGCTCACCTCTAACATCAACCTTTCGCTGACCTTTGCAGTTTTGCCGTCGGGTCGTTGTTTGACCATTTTAACGCCAGTCCTGGTACACTTTAACTACAGCGGCTCTTGAACATCCCCCCACCAGTTCAGCCGTTTGGGAAATCGAGGCACCAGCTCGTCGAGCATCTACAATATGTCCTTTATCAAAGTCCGATAAATCTTTCCTTTTACCCATCACATTCGGAATTTTACTACCTACTGAACTATTGACACCTTATCTACGCTACGTAGGTCGACTAACTCCGCACTCTCGTACCTCACGTGGTCAATGGGTCGCATTCAATTTTCATAAGGACGATCATAATTCAGTGATTACTCAGTGTATATAGTTTCAAAACAAGTTTTTTTATATATATTTTTTAAAAATGTAAGTAAGGTACGGGAAAATTTTTAGACATGTAGAGAAGCGCTATATTTACAAAAAAATTTTAAAATATTTAAAATTACTTTTCTCTACTTTTTATTCTTAAAATTTTAGTGGTGCCCATACACGATTATTAATTAATAGTGGCACGATTAAAATATTTTGCCACATTTTCAAGGCTTAAACTAAAGCCAGCTTCTCATATGAGAAAATCCAACAGATAAGTATTGCTACTTTATATTTTGCACACCTGCCACTAATGCCATGCAGTATCAGCATATTGAACATATTGACTGAGTGTACTGTATGGTTTATTTGCCTGCTTTGCGGGATGAAAAATCACAGTTTCCGGGAGGAAAAACAATGGAATCTCTCTCTCTCTCTCTCTCTCTCTCTCTCTCTCTCTCTCTCTCTCTCTCTCTCTCTGCGAGACAGATTAATTCGGACATAGTGGAAAACAAAACCAAAAAAGTACCATAAATATTCCTTCCGTCTGGAAGGAATATTTTTGTGGAAAAGGATAATACGGACCTTTTCCACACTATGTGTGAAGGATAGCGATTGTTACGCCGGTCTATTCGCGAGGGAACGAATAAGTGATTAAGCCAATTCCGATTAATGGAAATATCACAATAATCCTAAAAAGGCCTAAAGTTTGATAATTGGAGATGAAAGCTACTTACCTTTTGATATTTTTCTGAATGTTCTCAAAAGTAGAGCGGAATCGCCATGTGTTACTCATTTGGAGAATTCTAGATCTGAATCATATAGGAAATTATAGAAATTGCTCATCGAGTCTGTAATTAATCGAACTCAGGTGGAGGGAACAACATTGCCCTTTGAGTTTTTCCAAGTTTTTCAGGCCGCATGCAATAAGTAATCTGATATGCAGTCAGTGGAAGAACTCATTCACCCTTTTACTATTTGGCTATGACCGAATAAGCGGCTATAAAGGAGGTGGAACCTCCATTATAGACTCTTATTCTCCTGAAGAAAAGCAGAAATTTCATATTTTGAGTGTGGAAAGTGAAGCGAACAGAAAATCTTCATAGTACAATACCAAAACGACCATGGAGGCGGTGTGAAAGATTGACAAAGCATTTTCTAAGTCACTGCTAACAACAGGGATATCGAGGTCTCCTTTCCCTCCATCAAGAAATCTAATTCTATAATTCTAATTTTTCATTTTTGTTTTGTATAAATGCCTCATTTTTCATTTTGTATTTATAATTTTCTCAATTTTTTATTGTATAATTCTTAACTTTTACTTTATTGGTATGTTTTGATTATTTTTTCTGATTATTTACATACCTTACATTGGATTATTTACATACCTTAGATCTGATTATTTACATACCCTGGCCTTTTGACTGTGAAGGGCTTGCATAACAGTAGTGTTCATTTTTCTGGTTGTACAAAGGAGAGTACAGTATTTATTATTTTATTTATTTAAGAGCACGGTACTTTTCCGATTATCTATTTGTATCTACAATGTATATATTATTAAAGAGAACACTAGAATGCACCAACAGGATATCAAAATACCCCGGCAAACACTACTAGTTCACAGTCCCTAACATATTTTAACTTGCCTTTCACCGTCGTGAAATACAAATACCAATGGACTCCTCCGTTGAAGTTTAGCACGCATCAATCTGCGAAAGCGCCAATATACCACATTTTGTTGTAATATCCATCAATGCTATTTAGATCGCAATCGTTGTTCATTGCATTAGAGGATGTAGCTGTGTTTTCTTTTTCTTGTTTAAATTCGATTTCGGTTGAGTCACCCAAACCGAAGCATATAAACCCATGTGTATTATGCCGGTAAACTGCATGCGTTCTCTGTCAGTTTGCCTGTTTGCTTGATAAAAAAACCTAGGATTCCGGGGGTGGGGGGAATCATGCCTCCCACGAGACCCGGCTACAGTGTAAAAAAATCCATAAAAGTTCCTTGCGTCATTTATTATGAAAGTCTGGTGACCAACAAAAGTCCTACTACCAACACTTCATATCACATCAAAGGGTGAAAACTAAACTTCATCTGATGCAAAAATCAAAGTTCGGTCATGGGTAGTTTGAAGGAACGATGAACACTATTAAAAAAATCGCAAACAGTTATGAAAGTACTGTTGAAAATATGTTCAATAAATTTCAAAAATTGTGATATGATGGATCAGAAAGGTTATTTCTTACAATCCTACAACACACCTTTTTCCAGAAAATCTTGGTTCTGTCATGGTGAGCGATCCACCAATATATAAAGATACCAGGGAATATAGAATGTACACATTACAGTAAAGCACTGCTATTCCCTGAAAAGGAAAAACTTCTGTCGTAATCCAGAGACCTAGAATTTATTCCAAGAAATATAATCAATCTAAATAAGCGTTCTCTATTTAATTAAACGTCTTCGTTTTCTTCTTTTTGCAGGCCGATTTTCATGTTGTGAGGGCTGAAAAATCCGAAGTGTCTGTACAGTTCTTTATAAGTATACGCAGAATTTTATACATTATTAATTTTTCATATTTCAGTTTAAAAATTGCATTTCTGTACTGTTCAACTCGCCTAGAACACAACCCTTCCCTCCTTTTCCACTTACTTTAAGTATTTTCTGTTCCCTACTGGCTTTGCAAATTGCAAAGATTTTCCAGTCATGAATCCCCGCCATCGATGAAGGATACCTATAGTTAAAAAACAAAAAATGTTGAGGGCTTCCTCAAAACATTCCTCGGGTTCCCTTGTAACTATAAATCCATCCCTGCCTGTACAATAAAGACGCTTACTTTTGTGTAAATTGTACATATATTTTTTTATTTTTTTGTAAATTTGCTGAATGTGGAAGTAATATATTATGTTTACAACTTTTTCAAATTGTCTAAGAGAATATTCGCTAAATTTTCAGATTTTTAGAGAGGATATCTCACTAGTTTTTGAAGACCTCTTACTGGTACGGGGAACTAAACCGAAAAGAACTGTCCCAAAAAATCCCTTGGTGTCTTATTAAAATCCTAATATGGATTGAAAAGACTAGGCACTTACTTACTCATAGATACAAATAAAAGTGCCCTTATTTTCTCAGACAGCTTTTTCCTTTCAGTTTGGCTCTGCCTCTTGCAGATATATATTGAATGATTATTAGGTACATATCAGGTACACTTATCGTTTTCATGAAATGGAGAGCTTCTTCAGTAGCAGCATCATGTGAAACTACCATGCAACATAGAGCCTGGTGGACACATACGAAGATGCTGTATGTATGCAATTCAGTGCGAGAATGGAGAAACCAAAAGATTTAAGGCGACTCTGAACGTGACATGATAGTTGGCGCCAGACATTCTTAAAATTGGAAACATCCAACCCTGCTGGAGTTTTCACGTAGACCTTTGAAACACAAAAAGATCGTATAAAATTTTAAGCTTGAATTAAAGCCATGTGCTTACTGTTAGAAGGGCATGCATTATTCCCAGTATATTTTCAGCTTATTACATACGTATTTTTAGACTTATGTGGAGGCCGCCTTAGCTGAGCGGTCAAGCGCTAAAATGCAGAAATTACACGCATTTAAGTGACCGTGGCTCACCTGACTGCTAAACATGGTGATGTTCTTATATTTTCTGTCTTATGAACTCTCTCGATTTATGAGGTAGTGCCGAAGTATAAAACAGAAAACTTATTTTTATTTACATTGTCCCTGAGCAGCAATGTAAATTATAACCTTTTAAAACCCAAGAATTTATCTTCATCAGATGGAAAGAGTTCATGGAATTCGTTGGAAGTTATGTTTTCCGTTTTACTTTTCAATTTCTTGAAAAGTACTTTCGACATTATGAATTTCTTATAATCAAGTTCTTCCATATTGAGGCACTGTTTACATAAAACTCATCTGCAGTGCAGTATAGTATCTTTTTGCAGTACAATACTAAACATGCAATAAGGAATGGCTCCGTTACAAAGCTTCCGATGGAGCATCAATAAGAGTAATATCAAGTCATCGTCACCTATGCCAGTAGATTTTGGTTTCGAGACCCTCTACACACACAGGAGTTCTGTATACGCTTACCACTTTCTTTACAGTTCACTATATAGTGTAATAAAATATCACAATATAACTTTTGAAAAGAAAGATCAGGGATAATTGGATTAAAAAGTAAACAGTGGTTCTCAAAGCAGATTTTACTGCAACGAGAGTGACTTTCAGGCCTTCCCTGGCCGTTGAATTTGCAGGATATGAATCACATAGAACATCTCTGGGATTATGTGGATCAACAGATCCAGCGTTTAGATCCTCCACCATGGACTATCGCAGATATATGGGATTCAATTCTGAGAACATGGTACAACATGCCTTCTAAAACGTTCGGTGGCCTTATAGAGCGCAGAGTTGGGGTGAGATCCTCGGTGTCAGTGAAATCAAATTATTCCGTTTTACGAAGCCAAGGATAAAAGTCTGAACAGGATTTTGTTTCTTCTCGTTTTATAGTTCTTTATACTCGCTTGAACTCGCTTCTCCATTCCATGTTTGAGCCATCTCCAAAAAGAATAGCTACCCTTTCCTCGGACAAAATGAAGGCCTCTGACATCCTTTTTATGATTATAATATAATCATGAGCTGTTTCACTTGGCGTTGACTAAATTTCTTCTTAATCCTGCACCTCTACCATTTGTTGCTCCAACGCAATCAGATTTCAGCATCTTCACCACGTTACTTATATCCGTTTCATCGAAGCCAATCTGATAATAGCCAATTCCACAATGTGTAACTCGATTTCGGGGCACTTCTGCCATACATTTCGCCATCCACCGTTCATAGAATCTCGAGTGACTTCCTCATGATGTAGCAATGTTGTATATGGACTTAATATTTTATCCCACCCAGAGTTCTTGAACCGATGGCTGTCCTTATTGCCTGTCGTGTGTCTTGGTAATAAATTTTCGTACGTTCCGCTGGGAATAATAGGCTTTGATTGTCTCTATCACCATTTAGTCCATCGGCTGCAGCAAAGAGGTTGTATTTGTTAATATTAAAACTTGTATATTGCCATACAGATCTTCAATGCTAACAGGACATCCAGAAGCGTTGACAAAATCAGGCAGGGTCCTTGAAGATTTTGTTCCTTATAATGCTTCTTGACGAAGTGAGAGAAGCAATAGTTTTTAAATTCATAATTTAAAAATTTTGAATTAAAAACAAACATTATACCGAAACGCCGTAATTTGGAAAAAAGGTAAATCAGAAACCGCCCATATTTTAATTACGATTTTGGTGTCTCAGAATGTATTTATCCATATTTATAATCAGTGACGTATTATCACAAGCTTTCATCCCGGTGCAATGAATTATTTTTTTTTTTTTTTTTATGTAACTAACTTAATTTTTCGTTTTAGTTTAAGCTCCCCTCCTCTCTAGCTCAGGTCTCTTGTATAGCCGCACCACACACACACACTATAGGATGATATACTACTAATTATAATAATTAATTATACAATATAATTAATATTATATGATAGTAATTAATTACTATGATTATATTTTATAATATAATTGTAGAATTATAAAGATTTTTGTAATTACAGACATTGGCATCTTTAATTATAAAACCTATATTTCTCTTATTTGGGAATTCTCAAATAAATGAATTACATATTACTGTATTGGTACTCCCAATAATATCCGCAAGAGGGCCCTGATTCTGAGAATGAGGTACTAGGGACATTCTTTTTAATATTTTTGTAATCGTAATTAATCTCCGGTTGTTTATTCAGTGCTTCTGGTTTTAAAGTGTGTATGTATTTTTATTTTTCTATTTCGGAAAGCTTCTTTCTGACTAGTTTTTACACTCTGTGAATAATTTTATGTTGTCACTACTGTTATTTATGTATTCTTCGTTCACTATGATTTGGAAGTAATGACGCTTTTGGTAGAAGCAGGTAAGTGTTATTACTTTTTTCTTGAAATTTAATCCTATTTATAACTATATAAATAATTATTTATTTATAATAACATATGCGTCATTATATATAAATATACAGTTTACTTTAATATTAATAAATTAGTTTATATAATATACATATACCAGTGTATAGATATTTATACAAGTACACACACGTATATATAAAATCCAATCATGGTTTACAAAGTATATAAACAGAAACCTGTCCAGAACGCTATGTTCAAATACGTGTCATCTCTCTAAAGGTAACATTAGGGTTTACTGTAATAACTCCATCAGCCCACTGTCGTACTTGTCATTTCTGATAACGAAAGGAGCCGTGGAGGCTATCTCAAACACAGTTGTCTAATCAGGATTCTGATAACAGAAAGATAAGAATGACGAAAATTGCCACTCTGAATTCATACACGAGGAAAGGAAATGGCGATCATATTCAAAATACTGTTAAGCCAAAACCAAAAAAATATTAACGACATTTTATTTTATTCCATGTTTTAATTGAAAAGAAAGAAAAGGTACTTATCCACGTTACATATTTATACATTGTCTGATATATATATGATAATATTTTTTAAATATTTCGAACATCCGGAAGGGATTTTTTTATAATACAACCATGTGTAATTTTATATGACTATATTCAGTGGAGGGCGGATCCGGTATATGGTGGGGTGGGGGTTATGCAGCCTAAATATTATTCCAAATGCATGTTCCTGAATGGTCTTCTTCTGTGTTACTTATGAACAAAACAATTCTCTTATGCTGTTAATTCCCATTCCCAAAATATGAATAGTGATCTGCCTTTGCATTTCATTATCTCTTATTAGGAATATCTAATATCACATTCGGTAAGAAAATCTGGATTTAAAATATTTTAGGCTTCATTTTTTTTCTAAGAATATAAGTTTTGTAGCAACTATATAAATATGGCATGTAATAAAGCGAGATATAGTCATTACAGTGATTTTGGAGTGGTAACAAGATTTAAATTATGAACGGTTGATTTTATTTTTACTTGCAGGCCTTTTTTTTTCTTTTTTGCATAAAGAAATAAAAAAGTAAAGGGGGAAAAATAAAAGGAAAATGCAGGAAAATTGGATTTATATATTTTTTTCTTTTTTGCAAAATAAAAAATAATGCCAAGAATAAACTTGATTACTTTTGTTTTTGGAATCTGTGAACCAAATACATATTTCAAACCTCAGTGCTTTTCTATACTCTGTCACGACTTCAGTATTCAGGTCTCCACCTTGAAAAGTAATCGCCTCTGTATACCTTAAGCGATCAACCAGCCGGTAACCAACTGGCTTCCTCTCCTACTTCATAAGCTGACCTAGTTTAGAACGATTATCTATGATGTAGAAAGTTATGTTGAAACAAATGGGCAATTTTAAATTTAATTTCCACAAACAGAATTCTTTTTCTTTTCTTTTTTTAATCTCCATCTGTAAGGTGGATAAATATAGCAAACTGTTACATGCCTGGATTCTTATTCTATGGTCACAAATCTTTAGATATAGGCTAATAATAACGTAAACTTCTTCAGCATTTTTAGCGAGGAGTTGTTTTCATAAATCCAAGCAGTAACTACAATAATTCGTGATATAATAACTTATTATATTTATTATTTTCCAAAGTTGTGACACAAGGTTTAATTTTATATGAAACATTAACTGGTGTTGTGTATTATATTAGTTACCCATGTAGAACACTTCTCATGTTTTTCTAACAATATTTGGATTAACTAAAATAAAATCGATATATAGATTTTAGAAAATAAAAAATATATATACTTTTTTTAGATATAATCGTATGTTTGTTTTGTTGTCGACATCTGAAAAAACTAGTTATAATATAAAATAAAATAAAACACATCCAATGTTTTTTCGAATAATATTTGGATTAAATAAAATAAAATCGATATGTAGATTACAGGGAATAAAATTATAAATTTTTTTTTAAAGAATAAATTCTTTAAAATAATTTTTTGTGCTGTTAGATGTAATCGTACTTCATATTGTTTTGCTA
Organism: Mastigoproctus giganteus; assembly: GCF_048544385.1. Taxonomy (NCBI): domain Eukaryota; kingdom Metazoa; phylum Arthropoda; class Arachnida; order Uropygi; family Thelyphonidae; genus Mastigoproctus; species Mastigoproctus giganteus. The sequence goes on from NC_143583.1 coordinate 23,542,538, forward strand.
TCGCAGCGACATCTCGAATCCCAAAAAATAAAATAATCTACAGCAAGGAATATTAGTGTGTTATTGTATTTTATATTGTATTTAGATTTTTATATCTTCTTCGGTACATGATGTATTGCATCAATAAATTTTTGAATTCTCAATATCTTCAAATATAGAAATAGAAGAATATTTCGGTTCTTTTTTTTCTTTGGCATTTTAGCTTGAAATATTATCTCGAGAAATGCAGCTGTTATACAACACTATAATTGCAGTAAATAAATACCTTCAAAGATTATTTACATTATGTAAGAGGCCATATAAAGTTCGAAGCTAAATTTTTGCTTTAGTTATTTGACAAACAGTATTACTTGTGGTTATTTATTTGGCAAGTAATGTCTCTGCAAGTACAAGCCGCTGTTGTGTATCAATGCTTTAACCCCCAACGAGAACCATTTTTCATGACAGGAAATTTTACACCTACTGCAGTAATTTCTCCTCTAAGTTTCCCCTTCAGCGTAATGGAGAGCGCCCGACAAACATCCAACCTCATCATCAATAAGCATGCGCGAAGTTCCTCACTGCAGTGTTTCAAGTTCAAGGTCACACACGCGCATAGTCAGTACGCACCTACACATACCCCAGTTTTGTTTGGATTATGGCATGCGCAGATGCTGAACTGGTGGCTCGCGTGAACGGTGGGCGCTGTGTTAACAGAAACCCATGGCGGCGTTTTGTATATACAGAATAAGACGAATTGCACCAGCGTTTAACGACTGACGCAATTAAAGCACGAGACATACCCTCATGGAAAATCGTATTTCACACTAAATATTCGAATTGCTAATCACAATGTATTTCTGACACTTAAACTGAAACTAATATGCTAATTTTAAACCTTTGACGTCAAGCTCTTGAAATGTTTTGAACACAAGTAATTATCAAATGTATTTTTTCTTTTTTATGTTGTAAGAGAGTAGCAACGCACCTAACAACAAGATCTCTGGAATGTGCACCATGCGATATAAATACAGCAGGCACAAAGACGTTATCTTGGTATTTTGGTGTTGCTAAATTTTCCAGTCTGTGACACAGTACACTTGAAGATAAATAGATGAATCCCAGAGTAGCTTTACGTTTTAATATAAATAAAAATAATTATGATTTATTTCCTAACGGATAATTCAAGGATATCAATATACCTTAAAAAATCCACAAAGAAAACTCGTCTAAAATAGTTAAATGTCATATGAACTTGGAAAAATATATAGAGCGTATTTAAGGCGCAGGACGAAATGTGGCAAAAGTGAAGACTCAGGGTATTTATACGTCCTCCCTTTCTTCTTCTCCCCCCTTTTTAGAAAAAAAAAAAAAATATATATATATATATAAAGAACCTTGTATCATTCCGAACACTGTAAAAAGAGAGCAATCTATAGTGGTACACTCCAGGTTATCCTCCCTTTACTTGGAAGAGGAGGTCAACGTGCTTTTTCATGTTAATGAATGCACTATCCTATTATATCGCGGGGTAAATTAAAAGTAATTTATTATTGAAATGATACAATTTGAAGGAATTGAACCACCTCAATGCCAAAGACTTTAACAATTTATGGCTAAGTTCCGGGAAACAGCGAGTTTCGGAAATGTATACATAGTTTGTTTGGCACTGGGGTGTTTCAATTCCTTTAAATTGTACCATTTCAATAATAAATTACTTAATCTACCACGTTATATAATAGTGTAATATCTATCAATCCATTAACATTAATTACCCTGTTTCGCCTTTTTTTGACAAGGGAGGTCCAGGTCTTGACTAAAAGGGTTATGGCCCCTCCCTTATGATCAAACTGGTTTTTTTTTTTTTTTTTTTGTTTTTTTTTATAACTGCTATGTGATGATTAAAGCTCGGTCAAGATTGTTCGGAAGCATACCTTTTGTCGAATAGAGTCTCAATTCACACAAGAGTCCTCTTACAATCAACAATCATGGACGAACCCCATGTTTTCTAAGAGGGGCTAAAACGGTTAATATCAGATGTTTCCAACTTTCCTTCTCAAAATAGACTATATTTTTCCCACAGAACGATTTGGTGTCCAATAAAATTCATTATCATCTTTAATCCAATACTATAGTATTGTAAATATTTCAAGTTAGTTTAGCAATTTTTGAAATATGGAACTAAACATCATGATATTTATTCTTGCCGATGGTAATGACAAAGGCTTGGTAACTGGAAACGATAATTTTAATTGAAGTCTTATACAGTACTTACTTTTTGCATTTAGGTATACGGAATTTACGTGAAGACTGCTTAAGATACAAAATTCTGTTTTACTTATCAATTGTGATCTTCCACAGCAGATGTCGACTTCAACGAATTCTGTCGAGATCGACTATATAGGAAAAGAATACTCAGTGGGGATGGCCAAGGCTACTACTATTATAATATAGTCTTGAGCAATATATATTCTCAACCCAACCAACTATGTACAGTACATATTTATGCACTTCAGTGTATATCCTTATAGTATGTATTTTGAAACTAATAGTTGTACACTCACTTAATGTTCTATATATGTAGTATACTCGTCATTTCTCCATTTTCCTGTACTTTATTTCACTTATTTATTATTCTATTATTTATTTATGTATTTTTGGCTTTTTGAGGAAATAATATCTCTGTAATACATTGTTAACCCCCTGGCCACTGTGCCGTGACGGGCTGTTGCAACTACCATTATATGAAAGAAAGAAGAAGATAATTCTTCTTCTTTCTTTCTAACTAACGTCCCAGACAGTGTGCTCAGATTTTTTTCCCTGTCTCTTGATAAAATGATGATCGAGATCCATTCTCATCAAAGGTCATGCTATCACATTGCAATTCATCAGGTAACATCCATTCGTTGAAATACATTTTTCAACAACAACAACAACAACGCATTATTGGATAAACAATGGCTGACGGTGAGAGAACTTTCTTCAGTAAGCAGTGAAGAACGGACTGATGAATTCACACGAATAAACAATGTATGCAGGATCAACAATCGCGGCATTGTGGTAGTGTACTGCCCCCTATTCCTCGCCTTCTTTACCATTTAATGGTTGCTATCTTTTTTCCCCTCCCTACATATAATCCTCTTTACAACTGACGCATACATTTAGGATAATTAACCCGATTAAAATAATAAATTATTTAATTTGATTGAACCGTTTGGTGTATCAAAATTATATTGGTAAATCTGCGTTCATTATATTATTACCATCAAAAACCATTTTGCATTGGTTTTGATATGAAACGCCATGTCCCTGATGGATTGTCGTGGTTGTTGTCCCCTGATGATGTTTGTTGTGATGTTTGCCATCCTTTTTGTATTCTCAATATTAATGTTTATTTTTCTCTTTCCTTGCCCTTTTCATACTAAATTTCCTCAATCCCTAATGCATCAATACTGATATTATTTAGCTATGGTTAATCTTTCAAATTTCTTCCTATCTTCTATCTTATTTTTCTACTTTCTATTATTACTCTGTTTCTTGTAGGCTGGCATCCTCTACATTAAACACTTCAGCAAACCATCTTCATACTTTTAATTTTTAATTTATATTTTACGTTACATTCTTCTCAAGTTGCTTTGCGTTTCAAGATATATTTTCATATCCCATTTCTACACGGTGCATATATATATATATATTACCGGTAGCCTACTATGTTTGATTGCTTCACTGATATGGTATGATGAATTTTTTACATATTTTATGCACTGTAGGCTACCATGCGTGCATGTTATAAAAATAAGGGACTTCAACTTTACTTCGTGTGGTGTGCAATTTTCCATGAAAACAGACAAGTGCAGGGGCGGCGACAAACGATAATTCCTTCTTCAGGTGTTGGGAGCATACGCTACCGTGAATTTTTTTTTCCTCTATAAATTTTTCCATCAGTTTAGAAATATCTGGTTCAGTGGTCATCAACTTCTGAAATCGCTGGGCCAGATTATCTCGAGCGCTACTAATTCTAAACGTCTATATAACAGACCTCTTGAAATTATTTCTCATTTGTCCCCAATTCTTTTAGTACCTCTTGGGTACCATTCTGTTATTTTCTTAGTCCATCTTCGAGCTCAATTCATTTAAGGATCCAAAGTGGTTTTTTTTTTTTTTTCAAATATACATAAGCAAAGTCGGCAACGATAGGTATCTGCCACATAATAAAAAGTCTATACACTGCATGGTATTTTGGATGGACAGCATTCAGGAAATATATTGGGATACTGCTGCTCCTCACATACTGAGGAGCAATATCCCAATTTATCTGAAACGTAAACTAATTAACCAATGTATACTTCCCAGCATGACTTATGGAAGTGAAACTTGGACATTTACCAAAGAATGGAAGAGAAGCTGAAAGCTACACAGCAAAAATGGAACGAATTATATTAGGAATCAGACTGTTACATAAGAAGAGAAACACGTGGATTAGGCAGAAAACACAAATAAAAGACATTCTTATCAAAATTAAAGAACTGAAATGGACTTGGGCAGGATACATAGCTCCATGATGACAGATGGACTAAGAAAATAACAGAATGGTACCCAAGAGGGGCTAAAATAAAACCTGGAAGACAACAACGGAGATGGACAGATGAAATTCATCATTCGTGGGTAGTAAATGGATGACCATTGCACAAAACAGAAGGAACTGGAAAGTTGCTGGAGAGGCCTTCATCCTGCAGTTGATTGAAAATGGCTGATGACGATGATGATGCCAGCATGTAAATTTAAGATTTAATTAAAAAATGAGTTATGTTGTTTAGTATGCTGATATCTGATGGTAAAACTACAAAAATTTTCAGTACCATAAAAACCAAATTAAAAAATTTCTAATTTTATCAAACGTAACTGAATAACGAAATATTCACATGATTGCTGCGAAGCAGATAAACTGAGAGAAACCAGGATTTAAAAGGGAGAAAATTCAAATCCTTTAAAACTGCGAAATTCTAAGCGGAAATAAAATATTTGCATTTGGTAATAAATACGATATTTATTAAATGGATACGACTGCTGTACTTTAATTTTATTAGGAAGGCCATATAACTGTACGTAATAAATACAGAACCCTACGTGAGTTGCTGTTTCTGACGTTGAAAGGGATTCGAAAAAACCGGTTGACTTTATTTCTGTTGGCACAGCATTCACATAAACTGCAAGATATCTGATGGATTCCTTGCCAAACTAGAGTTTCATTTAATGTACTTCTTTTTTCTTTTTCTGTGTATGTAGGGAAGGTGTAGGGAAGGGGAACCAGGTGTAGAGAGAAGTCATTTGCCAGCAAAAGCAGGTTCGGTCCTTGATAGTACAGTTCATTAAAGCTGGGATACCCATGGTCATGGCCTGTTGCAGGAAGTTTTAGTTAGTAGAGAGGGAAAAGCTAGCAATAATCTCTGTTTCTAATTCCTAGCTTTTCCCTATAAAATACTGAACGAATTTTCGACAAGTGTAATAAAGTTTGTTTGTGAGAAAAATTGCTGAAAATACTTCAGTAGTGCTGAGGTGTAGAAACATGGTAGTAACATAGGCCTACAACAGAATAAAAAAATAATAATAAATAAATAAATAAAAACCGCTTAAGACCAGAAGTTTTCAAACTCTGAGGGACGACAAAACTACTATGAGATGAGCATAGGTTAACTTGCCAAAACCTTGATGAAGTTTATATTCTAGATGGATAAGCTGCCTCTAAAGAAAACATTGGAAAATGCTTATCTGACCACACGAGTAGGAAAAATCGGAATAATTTAACCGAAGGATTTAGAAACGTGTTGTTCTTAATCAACTAAGGGAAGAGAAGTTTAAAAAAATGAATTTATATACTTTCAGAGTGAATCAGTGACGTTATCTTTTACATCCAGGAAAAGATCGATGTTAGCAGACGGGACAAGGATGAAAGATCATCAAGACAGAACGAACAAAGAGGGCCTAGAGAAGAGTCTTGTGGGGTATCCTATAATATGATATTGAGTGAGATCTCACTTTCACTAACGTTTTCTAAGAAGCTTTTCAGTTTGATTCAATACAGAATAACATAAACTATATGGCTCAAGTTTATATTGGAAAATATCTGGTTGAGAAGAATCAAACGCATTTGATACGAGGTGTGGTGGTTTTACGATCTCAGGCGAGCGGGAGTGGGGTTCTCCCCTCATGACATATGGTCTGAATCGCCTGACTGATGCAATAAAAGAACACAAAGTGAAAGATTTTTAAAATGTTTTTTTTTAAACATTTTTGTACCATCAGGTGGTTTTTTAATAAGTGCATTTTAACGGTGTAACAAGTGCATTCCATCAGGTGATTTTTAAACCACCTGATGGAATGCACTTATTACACAGTTCTAAACGTTTCTGAAAGGAGTTAGTGAAGGTGTCAAAAAATGTTCAGTTCGACGGTTAAGTTTTTCTTAATATCCTCAACGTCCTGAAATCTATTTCCTTTGAGGATATTTTTCACCTTTTCAAAGAGGCAAAAGTTCTCAGGTGCTAGATCGGGTGAGTAGGGTGGATGATGATAGATCTATACAATGCCATGTTTCGTCAGAAATGTCTTCACAATAGGTGTGGAATGGGCGAGGGCATTGTCATGCAACAAGAACCAGCTGCTGCGGTCTCGAAATTGAGGCCTCATCCGGGAAATGCGCTTCAACAGTCTTTGAAGCACCTGTGTGTAGAACGCTCTCCCTTCCCCCCGCTTCAAGTACAAATTCCTTGTGAATAACATTCTGTCGAAAAACATGTTGAGCATCGTCTTGATCCTTGACTTCTTCTGTAAATGAAACTTTTTGGAACTTGGTGATTATTTTGAAGTTCACCGCATACATCGTACTGAAACACCCAACTCTCATCTCCAGTGACAATACAGTTGAGGAAATTAGGCTAGTGTGGATGAAGTCTTCGTATGATGGCACTTTTCGTTGCTGCTGCTTATATATGAGGCTGTGCGGCACAAATTTTGTCTCCGTATTTATATCCAACTCATCAGCCATCATTCTGAGGGCTAATGGCGGTCGATAAGTGGATAAACAGAGCAGGATTAGAAAGAGTGAATACACTGCTCATCCTTCCAATTTCCCCACCCAAAAAGAAAAGACAAATTTTGAAATTTGCATGCATTTTGCATGATGATATATGGACGTAAACGATTAAGATTAGGATTTCAAGCTGATCGTCTCAGTAGAATGCCTAATAATTGTCTGTTACTTCTTAGACGCAGGAATCTGAAAGTACCATAAAAACGTGTATAAACGTTTGCAGGAAGAAAAACGGTGAGCAAATGACGATCATAGTGCACAACGTTTTTAACGTGCGTATACACATCCGCTCATGAGTTAATGCGTAGCCATCAGCCAGAACCAAATACATATGTTTTCTTAGGTGCATATTTTGTTCTGGCACAATAAAAGCACTGATGTATACCCAAATTTTAACTTACCGTATTAAATGAACGACTCAAGCAGAAATTCCCCAAAAAAATGACAGATTTCATATTTTATAAACATCATTCACATCATTCTGCTCCAATTTTTTTTTTTTTTTTCTATACACTTCCAAGAAATAGTTCTTTCAGAGAACTATCCTTTCTGAATATCTTTCTGGGAAAGATTTCCTTTCTGAAGAAGGACTTCTGCAAACAGATAATCAGACGACAAATGTCAAAACATAAAAAAAAAAAAAAAGAAAAGAAAAAAAGAAGGAGGCATATGTCGGTTTGTAGTTATTTTTACTCTGTTACTCGGATTCGACAAAGCATTCCAAGGTCAAACTTGTCTTATTTCGTTCTTATAATTCCTCTTGGATGGTATCACATCCTACATAACAGACTAACGAAGTTAATAAAATTAGCTATGAGCTCATCAAAATACGTTCATTCGTTCTTCTGTGCACTAATGATATAAATGGAATGATCTGCTAGTTTAGAAAGATGTCTATGCTCACGCTGTCTGTGCACGCAAAAATTTGAATTCCAATTGGTACCAGTAGCATACCTTAAAATCTGTAAGGAGAGTAAACAGATTATGTTCCTGACAGATTTTTTTTAGCGAAATAATGACAGTAACATAATGAACTTTAAATCTTCTTGTACTTTAAAATAAAATATGTCATTGATACTTCAAGCTACATCATATTTCAGTCCGGGATATTGTAGTTTAGTATAGTGGTTTCGCCACTTGTCACTGGTTTGGAGTTTTAAGTTCCAGTTCTGTGAGATACAGGAGAAATTTCTAAAGGCCTCTTCAGTTGGGGCTACAGTTAGACGATCTCAAGCGGAGGGAGTAAGGTTCCCCATCGTAAGATATGGTCCCGATGCGTCTAAAACCCAACAACTCAATTTCACTATAATTGAACAAGTTAGTGATTCCTGAATTGTTGAGTGCATGGAAATATGTAGTGGCAACTACGCTATACCATTCCATTCCTAGTATGGAATTGTACAATTACGCTGCACCATTTCATAGTAGGATTCTTATTACATATTTATTTTTAATTATAATTATTAAAAATTATAATTCAGTTATTATGATATAGTGTCAAATAATGTACTTTATTTTATAATGGCGTACTGAGTTTCTCTACTAGGCAAGGCTCTCCAAAGACTGTTCAAAAGAATTTTTTAAAATTTCAAACAGAGGGTGGGAGAGGGAAATGATTTCGACTCACCACCCTGTATGCAAGTGTTATTAGCATTAGCATTAGCAGAGGCATATGATGCAAGAAAGCAAGCTTATACAGCATCAGCCAAAAAAGAAATTCCCATTTCATCCATCAATTCGCTCCAAAAGTTCGTCCAATTCTTCCTTGAATTTATTTAAGCTGCTATCAACTTCCACAACAGATGTAAGTTTGTTCCAGCAGTGAACCACCCGCTGGCTAAAGGCAAATTTAAACACATCTATTCTACAACTGTCTTTCCTCAATTTGAATTTATGCCCCCTTAGGTGCGGAATTTGAGCAAGTGGAAGAATCTCATCAGCATTAATATTGCTCAAACCATTCCAGGCCTTATACGCCTCAATTAGATCGCCTCGCAGGTGCCTAGTCTCCAGACGCTGCAATTTGCAGGACTTAAGCCTTGCTCCAGACGCTGCAATTTGCAGGACTTAAGCCTTTCTTGGTAAGAGCACCCCTTTGTTCCCTTCACCAGTCTTGTTGTCCTTCTCTGTACTCGTTCTAGTAACTTTACATCCTTCCTAAAATCAGGACACCAGACCTGTACTCAAGGTGTGGCCTGAACATCGCCTTATACAAGGAGATAATCACCTCCTTATCCCTGCTGGAAAAATTCCTGTATATCATTGACAAGATCTCATGAGCTGCTCTGGCTGCCTGTCTGCACTGCTCAGAAAACTTCATATTTGACTGCACAATTTCCCCCAGGTCTTTTTCATTCTCCACTACCCGAGTGTAGTACCGCACAGTTCGTGCATTACTCGGGGTTACTGCTACCCAGATATTATAAATACATGTAAGTGTAGTGTAGAGTGGAAGGCAGTGCATTTTTGTTTTCTTCTTTGAATAGAGTGCCACCTGGTGTGCAGCATCTCAGATGGAATAATGGAATAAAGGATGTTGCCGCAGTAAAAGATAACCGCCCGACAGCTGCAAATTATCGAAATTCATTCGCAAAAGGCATTTCGACAATTATCGTTTGAACGATATCTCCTGAAAAGGCCCAATGTGTGAAGTGAGTTTAACGAACTGTGTTGGTATACCTTTAAACAGGGGTGTGTTGCCAACAGCTCAGCAGTTCTTTGATTTTGCCCCAGGGCAACTAAGGCCATGAATAGTCGGTATAATAGGTCTGTAAATTGCATGTATCCTACAGTCGGTTTGCCTGTTTTGTTGAATGAAAAACCCGAGGAAAAATCAGTTCAACTTTCGTCTGAGACAGACTAAGTTGGATGCGTTGGGAAAAATGCCCTTATAATTTCTTCCAGTCTAGATGGGACAACCCAGGTCTTTTCCTCACGGCGATCATAACTACTTTGAGCAGACCTGCCGAGCTTGCTGATTTAATGCAAGGCTGCTGTTATATTTTGGATGGTTTGTCAAACCCAGTGTTGAGAAGTTCTTTAGAAAAAGTGTTATTAATTATACAGCAAGCCTGTTAATTGACTGGCATGTGATGGATACGTCCAAATCATTTCGACGTGCTGCAATGCAGTTTCTGATAATTGAATGAGTACTTGCGGTGTGAATTTTTTCTTTGTTTTTGAGCTGTTTCCAGAAACATCTGAGATAGGCAATGGTTCATAACGAGTGCAAATTTCACTGTGGAACGTCCAATACCTGGATAAGTATATACCAATCTACCAAAAGTTTTCGACACCATCACGTTTGAAAAAGCGTGAGTTCTAATGAACAAATTAATGTGTACATAAGCTTCACACTCGCGGGAAGCACAGTTTATACAATTACCGTCCTCCCCACATTGCGTGGAAAAATTCTGGGTTTGAATCCTGCCAATGACACAAGGAATTTTTCACAACGTGGCTGAGTTAGTTGGTCATAGGTTTTGTTGCAAGCTGCAGGAATTTGTGTGCACGCCTTTAGTGCATTCCTTAGTTCTTCGGTAGAAGATGAAGTTATTAGACGCATTTTGATCCGCCGTTCAGTTGCTTCTAAAAATGTTTGATTGGAATGATATTTGCATTCTGGGTTGGCCGGACGAGTTCATTTTCATTAAACCAGGTTTGTACGCTATTTACTGTATGGGATGGAGCATTACCGTTCTTCAGCGTGAAGGGCTCATTTCCATAGAGCTGCTGTCAGGGTTGGATACTGCGTAGTTGTTCAAGATATCTGTGTACGACTCGACACTGATGGTTTTGCACTAAAACCAACGGTGTAAGTCGGAACCACAAGACCATGCTCCACGCTGCGATTTCTTCTTCTCCAAACTTAATTTTGGACACAGTACGCTGCGGTGACTGTGTAATGCTACTCGTTTCATAGGAGCTGTTTTCAGAGTTCCATGGTCCAAGAACGATTGAACAACGTTTGATATTCGTTGGTGTGATGCCGGGCATGTGAGCAGTAGCTCTACCATGAAAACCCTGCAGTGCAGATTTATACGACTCACAGATGCAGTTATAGACACTTCTGTGGATATCTCAAACGAGTGCTCAAACGTAGCTTTTCCTAAGGATTCCGCTGGATTCGTTTTCACAACTTAGTTTCACGAATAGGCAATTTGGCCATCATTTTTTTTAGCTTACCTGATCTGTTTGCGCCCACTCAAACTGCTCTCGTTCTTTCATTTTTACGACATCAGTTACAGTTAACTGGTTGTGGAGCACAATGATGAATTGCTAATGGCATCCGACGATTAAGCCACTTTAAAACACCACCACCTGCTTACCGTGAGCCCTGCTTGTTTGTGATATATTTGCTATTGCCTGTTCGCTTTTGAACCGGTTTCATCTCGTTCGCACATAGTGCATAGTGTTAGGGGAAGGGGCTTCCGGTAATTTACCACATCTGCTCCATATGAACTCTATGGAGACAAACGGTATCACTGCGAAAGCCAGAAAGTGAGTGTTATATACGAAGTATTGTGTTGGGTTCAGTTGTGTGTTCTGGCGTTTGCTCACATGGGCCCTGGTGGGTCCTCACGTTGCCCACACACCGCTAGGAGGTAGCCAAGCTGTCCATAATTCCCTGGCTGGTCTCCACTAGGGTCACCTGAGCTTCCTGGACAGAGACCAATTAAAAAAAAAAAAAGATGGAGTTCAGGATGTACTGAAGAGAATGAAGAAAAGGGGGTATGGATATAGCGACGGAGGATGTCAGGGTAGGCATCCACCGCAGTTTGGGTGGGATTTCTTCCACACAGGTGAAACGGGGCAGAAGACGGCCCTCGAGAGGGTTGGAAAGAAGTCGCGTATCAAGGGAGACACGCGAGACCGCCATGTGGCTTGGCAAGGTGGTCGTACCCTAGGTTTAGAGCTTGAAAATCCTACTCTGGTGTTAACGTGGAACTACCAGGGTTAGCAATTCAAACGACGTGAGTGTCTACTAAAGAAGGCGGTATCGATCAGTGAGCACTGTTTCTAGGATGTACTGGTGATCTTCTGCTAGTGAACTGATCATCTCGTTCACACAATTATACAGTGTCCCACTTTTGGTAGGGGACTGTATATTGTTAACGATGTAACAGTTACGATGAATTACTTGGCGTAGACAAAAAAAAAAAAAATCCTACCCAGGAGGACCTGCACGCTGTTAGGAAGGCGTACCTAATAAAGCCATTCAGTGTACATAAAATATGATTACTCGACCAGGAAATGTCAGATTGACACCAAATTTTCAACATGTTTTGTTAGTCCCTGAGAAGATTTTAGGAGCAATTCTCAGATAGCTTTTTTTACCTTCACTGAGTATTTAACTTTACCAAGCCCTAATTCAGATGGGAAAATGCATAACACACAAAAATATTTTGTGAAAGCCATTTCCTGGGAATTAATAATTAAATTTCAAAAGGTAAAAATACAGACTCAATATAAAAGTATTTGCAAATTAAATATTAAAAGATCAGAATGAGAAAATTATATTACCTTTCGAAATTAAATTATCAAAAAAGATTTAAGATTTCTTCATATTTTCTGATTAATCAGAAAATATGCAGCATGCATCATTGATAGTTATGCATTTCATTATGGAAAATGTTTCAGGATATCATTTTACTGTATTACTCACTAATATCTTATTAATCAAACACAAAAGGGTAACTGAAACTGAAGACCTTGGAATAACCTCAAGAAGAATGTGGTTATCCCAGCACAATTGTTAATTTAGCCAGCCATTCCAGAAGAAAGACTGGCTTCAGAGACTCGGCTACAGATTCAGTGACCTTTCTTTTCGGTACTTTTATTTAGAACTCTAGCTCTCCTTCTCACTGACCTTGGCTTTCCCGCATGACATGGAATCCCCTTCTGGGACAACACCGGTTCTGCCTAGAAAAGTTCCAAAGTAAATTCTTTTGCTACTTTATCTACAGATGTTCAATACCCTTTCCCAAAGACAGTATGCAAATACTTCAACTGCTTGCCAGTGAAACTTAAAAGGTTCATCCCTAATCTTCTTTGTCTGCTTTTTTCTTTTCTTTTCTTTCTTTCTTTCTTTTTTTTTTTTTAAACCTGAAATCCTGCTATCTCCCAGTACCAAAGCTTTGTCGTAATATTAAGACGTGGCCTTTTACTTTGGTTTGGCAAACCTTTTTCTTCAGTGCCGCTTTTCATATTACAATGCGGGTTTTGCTGATTTAAACTTTTATACTGATAATTTTCGAAAGGATGGTTAATCAGCGTGAAAATCTATAAATAACTTCATAAATTTATATGCAGATTTTATTAGTAATAAAATTTACAGATAGTCCAGAAGAACACTGCTGTCTGTCCGTTCTACATCCCTTAAAACTTAACAGTAAGAAATACTAAGGTACAATGATTTGGTGGGGGGGGGTAAAGGGTGGTTAGAAGCTAACTTTTTTCCAAGCTATTCCGATTACTACACTGCTCGACAAAATTAACAGAATAAAATGTTTTTCATGAATATTTTATTGTGAACAGTGTCTTCAGCAACACTTCACAATCAAATAGGAGTCCAGTTTTAGCCTACAAACAGATTCTGGAGACAACGAGGAATGCGGTATCATCCCTCCAACATCAGAGAAAGGGACACTTACGGTGGAGGCAGTGTTCTCGTATGGGGCGAATAATGATCAACGGCCGCACCTCTCTTCATGTTTTTTTGATAGGGGCACCGTAACTGTGCCGAGGTAGGGAGAACAGATCTTCGAACCCTATGTGCGACTTTTTAAGGGTCGGTTGCCCCAGATTTTATTTTCATGCACGCCACTGCACATAGAGCTCAAGTTGTGGAGGAATATCTTGAAACTGGAGATATCCAACGACTGCCGTGGCCAGCACGATCACAGACCTAAATCCGATGGAACATGCGTGGACGCACTTGAGCGTCGCATTGCACGCCGACAGCCAACTCGGTCACTTGGTGACTTCAGAATGGGATTTGTTCCCGCAGAATATTATAGATACCCTTATATCGAGCATGGTTCACTGCTGTCAGGCCTGTTTAGCCGTTGGAGGAGATCATACGCCGTACTGATGTCATGTAACCATATTTTCGACCATCTTGTATCGACTTCTGTAATGTGACCTTTTTTTGGTAATTCTTATACAACCCCTATGTCCCTTACTGTCCGGAGTTTCTCGTTGTCTCCTCATTTCGTCGTTATTCTATGGTACACCACCATACTAAATTTTGTCCTGCTTCAAAGCAAGCTGCACGAGTTACACCACGTTTTCTACTTGTTCTGTTAATTTTGTCGAGCAGTGTAGAAAAATTGCAATCATATTAACACTATACAACAATAGTGCTTTCTGCCTGCATTATCGTGGCTACACGCAGTATCTCACTAAGGACGAACTTTAAATTTTCCCCTGTTCTCTTCTGGGGACTTTGATACTACATAACTTTTTTTTTTCCTTGAAAAATGCACCCCTTTCCCTAAAAGTTGCACCTGGGGCAGTTGTCTCGTGTATCACCTCCATTCTGGTTACACCCTTTCCAAGTAAAACAGAAACAAAGAGGGGGACGCTGAAGGTAAAACAATAAACCTCGGATTGGGTTTGGCAAAGCATTAAAGTTAGAACAGTAAACGTATCTGGCATTACGGTAATAGCAGAATGGGTGCAGTTTTCTGAAATTCAGAAGTGTTTTAGAGAGGTGTGATGGACTTCTAATAAGAATTCAAGGTTGGATAAGATATACGAAAATAAAAATGGAATAGGCGGATTTTATTAATTGGAAAGCTATTTTATATTGATTGAAGCCTAGGTAGACATTTAGAGAAAATACGATTCGTGTGGTTGAAATCATCTTGGATCAAGATGAGAACCTTTATCTGTTTAGTGATCGTAGAGCCACATCCTTCGGGCAGTTATGTTTGCTGTGGGATAAATGGGTCAGAATCTTTCCACACCTTCCTGGGATTAATGCTGGCAACATGGTGTCGACTGTTTTGTTCTTAATCTGTTACACCAATATACTGTGTATAATATTATGCTAGCTTGTACACGTTATAAAATGGCTAGGAAAACATTGTGAATGAAAGCAAAAAACTCGATAAACAATATTATTGAGATCGCTGTGTACATTTTGTTTTTTCCAAGCACATTAAATATACAAATATAATATTTAAAAAATTATAAAATTCAGTTATTAGTTCAAATGTTTAGAAATATTTGTGAAACATTTTCTAAAGACATTTTCTAAAATATTGGCGTGTTTTCATCCTACAGTATAAAAAGATAATTTTTGTCACTCTGAAATAATTATTTAAATAGAGATAATGAAAGTCACGTGATAGAAACAGTAACTTTTGATAAAATTAAAAAAAAAGTTAATTAATGGAATAATATTTCAGACGCATTAGCAAAAAGCAATAACTTCTTATGCTCAAACTGAAAACATTGCGTTTTTGTGCATCTCCAGTATTGCCCATTCATTCCTCCAATCAGCACACGCCAAAAAAAAAAAAAAAAAAAACAATATCCAGGTTCAGCTGCAATTAATACGGCAGTGACCAGCCAGTGTGATATGCATGAAAAAGAATTAATTGCCATATTTCTACAAGTCCGATTTTAATGAAATTTCAAATGGCTTGACACATCGTTTTAGTAGAGTGAAATATAAAATTTTATGAAAATCAGTCCAGTCTGGTTATTACATGCGGACGGACTTACGGACATGGCCAAGACAATAGGCACTTTACTCATACATGCTACGAGGGAAGAAGACAACCTTCAGTTTTAGAAGTCACTGGTTTATTCATCATGCTTAGTATAAATACGTCTGTCAGAGACTTTTAGGGTGACTCCTCTTACCCCCACACACTTTTTTACTTTTTTTTTTTTTTTTGTTGTTGTTATTTCAATTCTATAATAGTCACCTTTAGGTCAAAGTCGTTTTGCTTTCCTCCCGTGATCAGATGTACCTCTTAATCGGCAGTCCTACTTAAAACCTACGCAGTTAACGATGAAAGGGTACTTTGCAAAGGCGCACTGGCCAGCATGGCGAATTATGCCTTTTAGTATCTCCCGTTATGAGGGACGTCGCCCAGCAGTGGGCAGTGAATAATAATCCCGAATTGTGCAATCGGGGACGTTAACTACTTTTCTTTCATTTCTGAAAACAAGACCACCCCTGTTTACTACCATGTGATATTAAATTTAAGAACACAATTTCAAATCATTTGCATTTTATAAGTGAATCTAAATTTAAATTAATGACATCGAAGTCATAGAATGAAACACGTTTTTTTCCCCTCCCCATCTCATTATAACACAAAAAAAAACTTTATTTTTTTAACTAATTGAAGTAAAAAAATTCTGTACGAAGATTATCTGAGTAATTATTTTCTATAGGCGCTATGTTATACTGGGAATTGGGCTCCTTACGACAAGAATATTAAAGTACAGTATATGACTACAATAAACTAAAAATGCAAAATATTCTAAACATTTTTTTAAACAATGACACAAAATTACAACATTTAAAATGTATAAAAATACACACAATACCCAGTCTCACCTGTATATATATAGAAATAGGTAAGACAGTAATATAATCAGATAATTCTATAAAAATAAATATTTTATTCCCTAATCTTTAGTGAGTGTGATCATAAGAAGAGTATTTTCTTTCTAACGTTATACACACCCCAACGTCTCCACCATGCCTGGAAACGCTCCTATCATTCAGCAGTGCTCTCACATTATTTCGAATGACAAACCTCTTTTCAGAGAGAGAAGCAAAGAATTTTTCAGCTATGAAAACATGAAATAAGCAACATTGGGCAGGACTTATGGTTTTATTAAAACGCTCGACATGCACTGACCATGATCAATTTTGTTGGCAGCATTATGAATATTCTCGATTGAGGATCTCAAATCAACACTGTTTCTAAATATTTCCAAGGCATTTGGCAAAGTGGTTCCTGAATTAGTCAAGATATATGGTTTGAGAAAATAAACCTTCAGATCAATGGAAAATAATATAAAGAACAAATCCGTAACAGTCATTTATATGGAGAAATGGCAAAGTTTAATTCTTGAAATGGATGTCTCACAACGATCCTCCTTAGGGCCCTTTTCTTAATCTGTCTTAATTTGTTGTATGAAAAGCGTTACCTGAGGAATGTTAAAAAGTGAATATACAAAAAAAAAAAAAAAAAAATCCATTAAATACTTGAACAACACATGATTTAATTAATTGATTTTAT
Source organism: Mastigoproctus giganteus (assembly GCF_048544385.1). Classification (NCBI taxonomy): domain Eukaryota; kingdom Metazoa; phylum Arthropoda; class Arachnida; order Uropygi; family Thelyphonidae; genus Mastigoproctus; species Mastigoproctus giganteus. The sequence goes on from NC_143583.1 coordinate 23,559,878, forward strand.
TATTGAAATTTCAAATATGACAGATATCCTCCGACACAGAGCACACTGAATTTGCTACAGTAATTATAATTTCACATTATTATATAAACAACACTTCTGAATAGTCTCCAGCATTCTATCATCAGGCCAAATAAAATAAATAAAAGATCGCTAAGATATGGCCGCTTTTCAAACAATGTTTTATTGATTTTATTTGAGCCGATGACAGAATTCCAAAGAGGATTCAGAAACGAACAAACAGCCTTCTTCAAATTTAAAGAGGACTGCTTGTTCGTCGAAAATATCCTTTCTCTGGCCACCTCTCAACTTTTAAACAGAATGATTCAATCGTCTCGGGTTCGTGATCTGATCAGGAGTGGTCGACGTTCAACTATCCGCGAAGTTGCTAGTGAAGCTGGTATTTCTTGAGACATATCAATCAATTTTAATAAAAGATGTAGGAGTCTCACGCATTTCATTAAAATTTGTATCTCCATTCTCATTGATGATCAAAAATAGCGACGAATTCTCGCATATTCATCAACAAATGCCCAATCCTCTCAGTGGACGGCTGTCTTCTCCAGAAAAGCAAGACAATCTCGTTCAAATATGAAGATAATGCTTGTATTTTTTGACTCACATGACGCAATTATGGATTTCTTCTTCTCGGTTAAACCGTCAACCAGGAATACCGTAAATCAGTTTTATCACAATTGCATGATGATGCTGGTCGAAGAAAACTGCCGGAAAAGTGGGCTTCAGGATATTGGCGCTTGCATCATGACAACGCCTTTGCAGACTTGTCACTTTCTATTCATGAATTTCTTGCGAAGCACTCCATCGCTATGTGTACTCACTGGATTTAGCTACCTGGGATTTTTTTTCCTTTTTGTTTTCCAATCTTAAAGCCTCCTTGAACGTCACAGATTTGCAACAACTAAGAAAATTATTCATAACGCGACAGAGGTACTATTGGCAATTCCAAAAGAATCCTATCAGGCATGATTATAGAAGCTGCAGAATGTTGGAATCAGTGTATGAAGGAAATGCATCTGAATATTCGATACGCTTCATCATTTTCCAAATAGTTCTCCCCGAACTTTCTGATCATGCCTCGTGTATATATGAGGTGTGGCAAGAAATATATATGAACACACTCACTAAAAATTGGCGACGATTTTTAATATTTTCCAATTAGTTTGGTTATTTTATTGTGAAACCTCGTATATATTAAGAAATCTGCATAAAACAGTGATTAAAAGTCCAACTATTTCATAGCCCAAACATTAAACTAGATGATATGGAATGCTTAATTAGTAACAAAAGGCTATATAGTTTAGAAACCTTGCGATCTACAGGGTCATCTATATAATAAAATAAAAGCAAGATAAATTTCTGGACATAGAAATATATTTCATTGTACAAAATAAATCAAGACACGAACGAATTTATGCTGGCAGCTTGCAGATATCGCAAATGCCAAAATTACAAATCATGTAAACAAAATAGAAATTTCTATTACATTGTAATTTAATAATTAAATAAACGAAATAAAAGTGTTTAATAAAAAATAATTAATTAAATTATAATTAGTTAATTGTAATATCTTAACTATTTTATTTTATTTTATAATTTGTTAATATCTTAACAAATTATAAAATAAATCAAAACTGTTAATAAATTATTATCTAAATGCCTGTATTTGCTGATATGTCAAAAGACCCGAATTAAACAAATATACATTTAGAAAGTAGAAGTACATTGTATAATTATAGATTAATAAAAATGCCTTAACGTAAGTAAGACTGGAAATTTTGTATGCATATACAAAAAAAATAAATATTTCCTTCTTTTCAAAATACTTAATTTTTATTTTTTATCTTATTAAATGAAAAATTAAATTTTAAAAGATAATTTAAAACTTTTTAAACTCGAGATATTACTTATGATAATACCGAATTTCACTTATCTTACTAAACTAAACTTCTTATATAAATAGAAACGTCTAGTTAGCAATAAAACAGCCTGAACATTTAGAAATCAATGCCACGTAAGCAAAAATATATCAAAAAATACTACCTCCAAAGACCAAGTACAGGCTGCCATCTCTTTAACATCCTTCGGTTATCATAAATGAATACCTTTAAGTTATAAAAGAGCACATATTCAGATTCAAAATACATGTATGTTGGCATCTGGGTTACACTATTATCACATTTACATTTAACACGTTTTTCATTAGCATAAATAGCCAAATGTGTGTACATGAAGTGAATGCAGTACAGACAATTCCCGATTTACACGATCTCCTTCAATTTAGTGTTTTACTTTTATTAATTAAACAAATTAATATTAAATTAATATTAATACATCAATAAGTTTCCCCGGAGAATTTTACCTTGTGAAGTCGGTAATACGAAAATACTGCAGCTGAGTGGATGGATGCTATTATCTTACGTTCCATGAAATAATAATTTATTCTACAGCAAGTATGATATAATGAAAAAAGGATATAACAGCTTAATCGGTCTACCGTCCTGCTTCTGGCAAATTGAAACATATGTCCACAAGGAAAATTAAAATAAAATAGTGTTTATAGTTAAAATAAAATTATTTTGATTTTATTTTAATGATTCTTTCCGATAAAGTTTAGTCTGTCAGACTAAATATTGTCGCTGAAGGATTGTTGAACAATTCGTGTTTCTCCTGGATTGTTCATGGAATCTAGGATAATTGCATGCAACGTCTCAGTATCCGTGCTTACAATATGGCTAGCTTCAAATAACACATCAGAATTAAAATACTGAAGATTAAAGTGTGGAATTCAAATTTACTTATATACGTCATCACGTTTCTATAGATCTAACCTGATGAATAATCAACGCTCATTAGCTCAAAGCGGAAGTTTATTTAACCGCAGATGTATTTCTCAATACTAATTTAGAGGACAAATCAGGAAGCATGTTACATATATAAGCCATAAAATCAAAAACGAAAGCATTGACAATTAGTTGTCATTTAACCGCCCCCCCCCCCAAAAAAAATGCATAACATTTTGTAATGGTATACGAATTTAGAATCTGATATGGCATTCAAAATCCACATTCTCAGAAAGAAACCGTATTTAAATTTAAAGGTCTAAATTTCGTTTATAAAGATCGTATTATAAAAGACAGGGTTCCATCGACGAATTACTGCAGAAAACCTGTACATGTTAAGGGGAGGGTAAAAAAGTAATTTGTGCTACGTGCAAGTGTTTCTTCGGGTCTCTTCACCAATGCGGAAATAATTAGATCTACAAAGTTCTGTTGCGTAAGCAGGTGTGCCAGGGGCAGAATCGCTACAGTAGCTACTACAATGCAGCAGGAATACAGCAGGAATCTTAGTAAAGAGTTATCTATAATCTTTGGACATTAAATGTGTACTTTCCTCCTACTATCTGGATGCAGTTAAAATAAATCTTTAAAAAAAAAAAAAAAGAAAAGAAATATATATCTAAAAAACTTATTAGAAAGAGAGCCTTCAAAGTTACTGTAAAACTTAGGTTTTACAGGAACTTTGTTTTGTAATATTCATATAATACAATTAACTTACATCAACCGAAATATTACAGTAAAATCTTGATATTCATAATATAGTTATGTTTTACTTATCCTATTATGATCCATTGGAAAATTACCAATAACAAGAATATAAGAGGAAAGAAAATTTAATACCGTCCTGCATATTAAACTTTAAGGGCTGAAATACAAGACATTCATTTGAGTGACTGCCCTTCAAATAAAAATATATGGCAGTACCTGAAATATTACCTCTTTACTTGAACATATGTTAAACTAAAATAAACGCATTACTACAGCTCCCAGAACGAAATTATTATGATCAGTTAACAGAGGGTTTCTTCTTACGAAAATGGCCTCTACCAAGAAATTCTTTGATATTAATACGATTGAAAAATTATCCAAATATGTATTCAACATAACGCCTAAAGAAATATTATACTTTGGATAAATGTTCGCCATAAGTGTGACGCAGACGATAAACGTACATGCGTATTCTTTAACAGGCAAACTTTAATCATGTAGACAGTGCCACCTACTTAAAATGTTAAAAAAAAAGTCCATTTAAATTCATAAAAAAAGTTGTGGAATAATGCCTAGTAAGTAATTAGATTTATCAAATTAATTGAAATCAAATTCAAATAACTATTGTGTAATTTCTCGTACTATTAGGAGTCAATGTTTGTAATCGTTGGCCTTTATGTGAATAACAACTGCAGTTGAGTTTACCTTTACCTGCGAAAAAAAAGGACCTTTTAGAACTATCTGAAAGTTGGTTAAAATTAAAACTTCAATTAATATTGGGGGGTTTGTTATGAAAAAAAAGGAACAAACCCATCCATCTTAAGGCATATCACACGGACCTGCTTAAAGTTCCTTTTTTCTTTCTTTTTTCTTACTATGTGGAAACCGATTAGTATGGTAAATTTTTGCGCTTTACCACATCCTTGGACAAGGATAGCGCACAAGAGCGCGTTCTCCAGAATATCCGCAGTGGTAGGTGCATGCTCCGGGGAGCGCATGATGACGTCATGTCACACGTCTTCTGCAAAGCACCCTATAACAAACTGATGACGTTTTAGGGAATATGAGAAGATGTCGATTAAAAATCGATGTCATAACCAATAAGATTTGTAATAAGATTTTTCCGAGGCTTTCCTTTTTACTAATTGTGTCACGAAGTGTCACAATAAAAACAAGCGAACAAAGAATTAAAAAAAAAAAGAAACAAACAAAACTGCCGCTGTGTGGGTGCGCGATTTTCAGCTTTGAAAAAAGTTTTATTTTGTATTCCAGGGCTATTTTAGAAGATAAAAACTACTTTTCTAGAAACTATATAATTAAAGATTAAGTAATATTTCATCATTTGTGTTTTTCTGCCGATGAATTCGGTGTTTTCGGAAAGTGCGCATCAGGGTTGAACATGGCTGAACGCGTTTCAGAATGCGCGTTTCTTACATTCCAAAGGTCATTTGACATTGAAATCACAATCATGGATATAAGATATTCGGTTCGTAAACTTTTAAATCCGTTTTTTAACAATTTTTCGCCAAAACCCAACGAGTTTTCAAATAACATGCGCCATGTCGATTTTTTCGGGAAAAAACATTAGGAAATTGATTCTTTCCTTTTCTTCAGTTGGCTGTTGATGGCCATAAGGTACACTTCTGTGTTCTAATAGTATCCCCATATGTTATCTACTATTTTTTCCCAAAAAACTCGATTATCTGTTTGGAAACGGAGGCTGGAATACACCTGAAGTTAATATTGAACGAAAATGGCGCAGACTCCGTCTAACATCAGATAGCTGCCAACAGGAATTGTAAAACATCGTCCCCTTCCCTTATATCGGTGCCACGGAATTTGTACTACAAAAATATCAGCAAAAGTTCATTACGTGAAGGATTTTGAACGGATAAACAATCTATAAAATGCGAACACTTACCTGATATGTTTATCGATAACAGCTTCGGTGAGTCGGAGAAATTCGACCTCTCGGAGCGTTAGAAGTTATCTGTTGACTCAGGATGGGCACAGTGCGGACGAGGCCACAGGTATCCGTTGCCTCACTTAAACCAAACTTGTGAGGATACTGCGTCATTTCTCCAACGTCTGCACCTACCTTCCCTGGTCGCCCACTTAATAGAGAATGCGCTAGATCACGTTAGCATTTCGTCATGCCGTATCTGTCCTACGTTTTGTTTACAAGCGGCGGCGCTACGTTCCGATTTCGTCCGTTTTGGCCGAGGATCGTCAAGAGTTTTACCGGGAAGGTGAGGCAGAACGTAGATAGTTACTTGGATCGTTCCTTTTGCTCCTTTCGTTCGTCTTGTTTTTGACTGTTTTAAAAGATTCGAATGGTTTCTCCATCTGTTCTTGTTGGACGCATCTTCGAACGAAACGTTAATGGCAAAATTCGTTTTTCGTTTCGGCGGGATCTCCACTGTTCCCAATTGACGGACAGAACTGCGTCATCAGCACATTGAGAAATTGTGAAAACAGGAAAATGGAAGAGTTTCTAATAGAGGTTTTCCTCATTAAGATCACCAAGTGGCTTGCGTCACCAGCACCGAATTAGATATCGAACTGACAAAAGTAAGTGAGTGGTGTTTTTGCGGCTAAAACATCGGGCAGTGGAATACTGACAACTGCGTCACAGACACGCTCCTAGGTTTCTTTGATTATTAAGGTCACGTGGATGGGCAATATGCCAACGAGCAGCTTCAGCCAAGAGCACGTGTAAATGCTACTGTGCCTGTGTATGCTTGTGTATGCGCATGCACCTTTTCCAGGGAATAACAGAGATGTTCGCATACAATAAAAAGAGAAAAGTCCAAACCAGAAACTGCAAAGCTGAAATTCCAAAGAATTATCGAACTAGATTCGCTTTATGTAGCTTTTTTCTTTTCTTTTTTTTTTTTTTAAAGATAAGTGCATCAGTTACGAGAAACGAGAGATAAATTTGCTAATTGACGACGCGCACAAAATTATTAGCGCAACTAAAATTAAAAATTCGTCTCATTTGGAGGAGACAGATGACAAGCTTGCAAAAACGATTGGTGTAATTGGGTACTCGGTGACAATTGCCTTCTAAAAGTAACATAAAATAATAATAGATTTCTGTTAGTTTGAAATATATATTTTTAAATAATTCGATAATTACATCAAACATTTTTTTAACTTTTTTAAAGATAATTTTTAGTGCACAGCCCTTGAAATTATTTTTATTAGGTGTGTAGAAAAATCTAGTTTATTAGCATCTTATTTATTCAGAAACTTATTAATATAGCAATATTAAGTTTGCTATAAAAGCACGAAATCTCACTGCAGAGAAAGCTATCACGAATTGCCTCGCTCCTGCACTTGCTTGATGCCTGTATCCTAAATTTACTTGAGTTTTATAAAATAAAAAATGTCATCTCATTAACATCGCTTGATTATTAAAGTTTTAATCATAAGAAAGCGCTAATTAAGATATGTAGTGCACAATATAATACACAGTAGAATTCCAGTTATCCGAAATTTCGATTATCCGAAATTTTTTTACCTTTTTTTTTTCCTTAACTCTAATTTCACTAAAAGAAATTGGCATGTTTAATATTTAATTGTGAGAAACAAAACTGTCTCATGAGCATAATAAAATCATGATTCCACTTATATAAATCATTATTAATGAAGCAAAGAGCAAAGGTCGTACTATACATTTCATTCATTCATGTATAGTACGACGTACACTGATAAAAAGCATAAAACTTCACTGTTAAAAAAAATAAAACCGTAAAGATTTACAATTATAAAATTAATGAAAATAAAACTCTGTGTAATAGTTAATCTGTAGACATTTTCGTTCTTGGACAGTTTTATGCCTCACATCAGTATGGTTGGTGTCAGTGGAGTTTGCATCGATAATTATAATCTACCAGGCCTGTTTGGCCTGTTTTTTTACTGACACGAAAACATAGGTTTTTTATACTCCTTGTTGTTTAAATTTTATTTGTATAAAGCCTCAGTTGAACTTTACACAAACAGATTTTTTTTCCGTGCTATTTGATGAACTCTGTAACAGATTCTTGGACATTTTAATACCAATGAACAAAACTAGAGAAAAAGCATGAACTGCTCATTCGCTGTAGGTTTTCGTAACGATCCAGGTTATCACTTTTTGTCAGGTGAGGAAACAGTTTAACCATTAAATACTAATTTGAATCAGACAGAAACTGAAAATGAAGAGGGGAACATTATGATGAATTCTGACACGGAAGCAACAGCCAGGGAGCATTTAATGGCATCTAGATAGGTCTTGGAAAGGCCGAATCGTAAAAAGAATTTGATGGAACAGACTCTTGTAGCATCAAAAGAAAAAAAAAAAAAAAAAAAAACAGACTGAAATATTTCTAACAGCAGAACGTTTACACTTATTTTATATGGTGTACACTTGTGCACAATTACGTGTCGTTCAAGGTGCAGGTGGTGTAGCTGCACCAGAGGCCCAAAAATAAAAGATAAAAACGAGAAAGTTATATTAAAAAAATAAATGATATTGCTCGTGTGACGTGTCATCATATTTCTGATAACCTGGCTTCTATTATATATAAACATATATGAAACTATTCCCGTGGATGATCAGAATCGTATTCGGGCATGAAACTTGAGAGAGGGGGGGAGTTATTCTGGAATCCATGCACACGTGAAGGGAACGGAAAACCAGAAGGAGATGATATTTAAAATGTTAAATCATCAATTTTGTGCCCTAGTTGGTAGAATCGCCGTCCTCCCCGCACCGGGTAAAAAAGACTTCAGCTCGAATCCCCTCGATGACGTGAGGAATTTTTATAAGCTTTTTTCCCAACGTGTTCCCAAATGTTCCTTCGCCGACCGGGCTAGCCGAGTGGGTAAAGTACCTGCCTGGCAACCCAAAGGTCGCGGGTTCGATTCCCGCCTCGGGCTTGGATCAAAGTACATACTGCAAAAACGTTGGGAGGTGCAATATGGCCACAGAAGCCGATGCGCCAACAACTACCAAATCAAAAAAAAAAAAAAAAAAATGTTCCTTCAGGAAATGAAGAATCGTGGAATACTTTTTACCAATCTATGAATCCACCGACGGAAATATTTTTCCATTCTTCTAACAGAGTAATTTTTAACCGAGGAATTGATGGTGGTGTGCATGAATGAGAATAGATTCAGTTCCTCACATCTTTCGAATTCGTCCCGGCTGAGATCAGGACTCAGTGCCATGACATCAGTATCATATTATTCCTTCAAACGAAGCCATCACACACCGAGATTTTTAGGGGTTGGGAGATTGTCCTGTTAAAGAACGTAGGGTCTTGTGTCATTAACTTACATTAACATTGAAAGAATATCATTATCGAGGATGGCACAACACAACACAACACAACACAACATTTCTCACATCATAAGATACCAAAAATAGCTATCCGTCTTATAGCACTTCGCTAAAAGTAGGTTTACATTCTGAGACTTGTTCCATCTCAAGCAAGCTGAATGCTGATGGGATTCTTCCTCTTGCTCAGACTAAGAACCTGAGGGGGCACAGTTTCAAATTGATAGTTGTAGAATAGATGTGCGTAAATTTTCCTTTAGCCAGCGGGTAGTTGATTGGTGGAACAGGCTTCCATCTTTTGTTGTGGAAGCTGATAGCCTAAATAAATTTAAGGTTAGCTGGACCGGCATTTGGAACGAATGGAGGGGTGATGGGAGCTGTTTTTTTTTTTTTTTTTCTGAAGCTGCATAAGCTTGCTTTCTTGCATCGTATGCCTCTACTAATGCTAATGCTAATCTTATGAAAACAGAGTATATGTCGTTTCAGAAAATCCTTTTACACTCTTCCAAAGTACGGTTTCTTCTAAGAACCATAGCAATGTACTGTCTCTGTGCTTTCTATCATCTTTAGTGATGAAAGATTTTTGAGCAACAGTCTTTCCATAGACAACCTGTTGATGCAATGCGCTGTGCGCAGTACATATTCACTCTGCGAACTGCTCATCATTTCTGCTTCCAACTTGTGGTCGATGTTTTTCCAGACAAGAAGTTTAGCACGAAGACTTTTGCCGGAACATCAGGCTTTTATCCTAAATTTACTTAGTTTGTTTTACCTACTGCACCATCTCGCATTTCTTCCAGATATTAATGGAAAACTTGCATATCTAAAAATAACCTAGGAAAACTAATAACGTATGCTGAAAGCATTAGCTGTTATAACAGTCTCCGTGCAATACTCTCCACCAGTTTTTCGTAAATGTCCTCCGATATTTTCCACCATTTGGCCTTCATAGTGGCGACCAGTTCAGCTCTGTGTTTTGGGCAGTCTTCCCTCACACGCACTCAACAATCTAATTAATCTCAGAGTTTCTCAGCCCAGTGTTGACCTGAATAATTTTCGACGCTCATGTCCTCTAACTAGCCCGTCGCTTTTCGACGCTCGTATTCTCAAACTAGCTCGTCAGAACGCGAGCAGTATGATGCGGAGCGTTGCTCTGCTGATACAAGTTCGGCCGTTCTCCGACGTGCTGCCACAACGTAGGTAACACATTATTTTCCAGGATGTCTAGGTAGACCTCACTATTATTGCTTTATCTAAGCCATGTAAAACAGAACTGCCCTTGGCTATCAGGCTACCTCCGCAACTTCATTGTCGGTACGATGCAGTCCGGCAAGTAGCTTTCTCCGGGTATCCAGCACGCCCGCCAGACTGGTGACTCCAAAGCTTGCTGTTGGTCTACAGTCCAAGAACGGTGGGCTTTACACCAAGCTAGACTGCATCTGGCATTAGTAGGGGTAATAGTAGCTTGTGGGCAGCTACACAATTGTGGCAACCCATATTACACAGCGTCCTGCACACAGAATTGGTGCTAACATGTGTCCCAATCGGAACTGAGGGTCTGCGTGTGCTACGACGATGTCGACCTGCGTTTCGAGTGGATGATTCTTTGCAGGGCTTTCCTCTCAGTTCTGTCAGCTTTGGAGATTTTCAGGGTCGTTTCGTGACCGTTTCAGCACCATTCCGCTTCCATTTGTAGGTCACATCTCGAATCGTTGACCTAGGAATCATCAGCGCCGTTGAATTATCACGTGAAGACTGATTGCTTACGTGGCATCCTATTATAATTCTGCGCTGGATGCCCTTTAACTCCATCGATCGCGGCATCTTGCATTCACAGTCATATTACTGTCTCCTCGAAGGGCTGCTAGCATATTTTTAATTGTCTAATACGTGGTGCTTGTGTAGGACATGGCCAACTATCAACAGATGCTACCAACCATTAACGGATGTCCAAATATTAATGGTAGGTTAGTATGTTGTCCAGATATATCTCGTCACTTGGTTGTTCAGGTGTTTACTTACCCACTGATTGTATCCCACCTTGGGTAGAAACGTGGGTTTCTCGTCAGGGTAATGGCGTGCCTTTTAAATAAAGAGCAATATTCTTCTCCGTTGCGGGAATGCTTTATATTTCGAGTAGTGTAACACCTAGGCAACTTGTTGTGAAGTACCTTACAAAATGATCTCAATGTACTAAGTACCATACCTAGTTTTCTAATTGCTACGCTTACAATGTGTCTATGCCCTGCTTGTATGATAACATTTTATAAAACCTTATTGCACAAGCAGGATATAGCATTCTGAACATAGCAATGTGAAAACTAGGTATGCTAATTACATGGAGCTCATTTTCGCGCTGACATTTGCGCTCTTCAAGCAGCAAAGAAAATTTCCTGTTCTCGATTAGCGCATAACAGATGGTTGGTTTTTGATGAACTTGTTTGTTTTTTTTTGTTATCAGTTTACTAAATATATAACTCATGAATTATTACTTTCAACTGTTATTGAAATCCAGGCGGAAATAAGTAAAGTACATTACAAAAACGTTAGCGCATGTTGCGATCCGCGGTACGTGTTGCTATTTGTTTATTTTATTAAATCACAGAAGATCCATGAAATACAATGGCGGACAAAAAAACTTCATCACTTGTGAATTTTACATATAATGTGTTTTGCGCTGCATTGTCGGTCGCAGAAATGTTCGAAATGCATATGTTAGATGGAATATTCAGGGTGTCTCAAAAATATTGGTACAAACGTTTAGGGGAGGTAGGTAACATCTAAAGGAATGGAATCGCATGCCTTTAGATGTTACCTCTCAAATATTTTTGAGACACCCTGTATATCTCTGTGAATGAAATCAAATAAAAAGACTCCACCTGATATCTGCCCAATACACTTCATTACATTTTATTGCATGCGTAATTAATGGAAATATGAGAAATCATGCAAATGGAAATCATGACACCAAACATACATTTTATTCATTTACGTGTACAAACTGAAATGACGAGTTAGGGTAATAGTATTATGTACTGTAAATCAGCAAAATAAGTCCTCAATATTTTGTTGTTCCTCCTCGAGCTGCAATTACAGCCTTGCAATGATCTAGCATAGAGTTAATCAACTTCTGGATATGCGGTTGCACAATTTCGTGGTACCCCACCCTTATAGTGCTCTCCTGCAGCTGAATCTTACTTGTTGGCTTCTTCTGAGCAATTTTAGATGACATTATGTACCGGCAATTTTCAATAGGGTTTAAATCTAGACTTGCCGGGCTAGTCCAACACTGTAATGCCAGTTTTAAGCCTTGTAAGACAAGAAGACAAACTCATCATTAAATCTAAATAGCATAAAACTTACCAATTTTGCTGTGTGGCAAGGTGCTGCTGAGTCCTGTTGAAAAATGCAGTTTTGGACGTCTGTGTGGTGATCTCTAATGACGGGTTTCAAGCACTCCTCCAAGATAGTAGTGTAGGTTTCTGCATTCACTGTTCCGTTAATAAACTTAATTCGCCCCACCTCTTTGCTTGTTAAGCATCCGCAGACCATCTGACCGGCGGGGAACTTTACAGTCGGTGTTATGCAGTCAGGATGGTATGCCTCCGATTTTCGTCTTCTGACATATCGCTTCCCATCCGAGCCATGCAGTATGAATTTCTATTCATCAGAAAAGATGACGGTGTCCCATTGCACTTTTGTCCATGAAACATGCGTTTTAGCCCAAGCAAGTCGCTTCTTCCTCATTTGTTGGGTCAACAAGGGCTTCTTCTTCTTGGGACGATAGGCAATGCAGACTACATTCCGAAAACGGCTTTGGATAGTTCATACTCTTGTTTCAACACCAGAGGCCATCCCAAAGTCCAGTATTAGATCAGGAGCACTAGCATGGCGACTACAAAGGCATAGCCGTTTCAAATATCTATCTTGGGAAGGCGTAATCACTCTCTTATGGCCTGATCCAGGTCTTCTCTTCACATCACCGGTTTCACGCTTTAATTTCAGCACCAAGGATACTGTTGACTGGTGGCAGCCTATTTTATCAGCGATAGCACGCGTAGAAAGCCCTTCCTTGGACACTTTTTTTTTTCTTGGTGTCAACTGAACATGTGGAGCCATGCTTACACTTCCGCAAAACAGGATATTAATGAGCGTGTATATCTTTCCAACGCCATATTTATAGAAACGATTGATGCAGTTATCGATTGCAGATAACGCTTCTATTGCAATCTGACGCAATACCTTTGCTTTGCGACAAACAAAATGACTACAAATGTTAATTTTTTTAAGGTGATGCAATTTTTTTTTTCTCGCCACTGTACGTGTTTCATATAAATTTTTATTAAAAATAAAGGAGGAAATAAATAAAATATTACGTTGTAAGGTATGTGAAGTGAAGTGAAATTTACTTTTATATATTATTAAGTAATTAATTAGAAATTATTTAGTAACAATATAATTATTTACTTTTCACTTCTATTGATCACAGAAAAAGAAAAAAAAATGCAATTTTAAGTTAATTTAAATCCCTGAAATGTAACACACTGCGTACGTCACCTACCTTGTTAACCCTCATATTAAACAAGATTTGTCACGACACGGAATATGAAAACCAGTTTTTAGATGAGTACTTTTAATAATATTGTTATACAGTGTTGAGTGACATGACATACTTTAACCAGAAATGACATGTATAATCAGGAATAAAAATAATGACTCTACCAGTTCATTAAGAGGTGAGACTTCGTGGGATAAAATACACAGGCCATCAAAATTAATTGCGCACTTATGCATATTATTTTTGCATTAATAATAAATTATTATTACTCTAGTTATAGCTTACTAAAGTCCAATTTTATTAAACTCTAGTATCCTGTATGACTTGAATTTCTGTAGATGTTTAGAGCATTAGAAAAAAACAGAAGTGGAAGGATCAATGAAGAAGAAGAAAAGTTAGTCTAGTAAGTTCCGAGTTCAACCACAAATGGATCGATTAGTTGAGTGTTCTGACTCATTAGAAAGAGGTGGAATTGCAGGTGGGCAGTTCAGAATAGCAGTGTGGCCACCGAAATATCTGTATAAATATATAGCAGTTGTAGGGAGTGAAGTAAATTTGGTATGTTATAGGGAATGAGTAAAGTTTGTGAAAGGAGGATCATTAAATAACTTGATTTGCTCTATTTTGGACATTCAAGTATTAGAGAGGTTCTAAGGGTACCCACATCCTCTGATGTGGGTGGTACCTTTTAGATGTAAAATACTGACTGATAGGAGATTTTACTCGCTTTGAGAACTCTAGTTTTCTGGTCTTTCCTTCTGAGTCCAAAGACTGAATGTGAAGATATGAATCTGGATCCGAAAAATCTGAATGTGGAGATATGAATCTGAATCCGAAAAATCTGAATGTGGAGATACGAGTGGCCACAGTAAAACTTCAAAGTTTCGTATGCTTTGCACTATGCCAATTGACAGTACACTATCAATTAGCATAGTGCAAAGCATACGGGACTTTGACTGTGGATTAATGTAAGTCGGTTCTTTGGGACTGAGAGTCACGTTACGTATTCTTCCTGTCTGATAAAAGTGTTTGAGCATAGAATATGGGTGGATAACGCTTACTATTTGAGTGTGTTGTCCCAACTGTGAAGTCGGGACAACACAATCAAGTAGCAAGCATTACTCCGATCTCAAATCATTAATTGAGGCGGGAGCGATTTATCCTCAACGGATAAATTGGAATTAGGGCAAGGGCAAGATGGTTCTCTTCATTAGTGAACCTTATGAATGTTTTGAGTTGAATAAATTTTCTTAATAAATATGTGATGTGTTCATACCTAAGTATCCCTTGACTTTTGCCAGCATTGTGTAGGTGCTCTCTCTGTGTTATTACTGGTAGCTATACCAGTCTCTTTTTAATTGCAAGAAAAATGGCAGGATTGGGCTTTAGAAGGATTGTAGTTAACTTAATCTGTGTTTGACCACTGGAGAATTACTTGCAGATCAGAATTTAAAAAAACTGATGGTGGATGTTGATGGCAGAAAAGTTATGGCAGCTTATGCAGAGCAGGGTCTTATTTCATAAAATCATTAATATATTATATAAGGGTGGGTGAAAGAACAGAATCTTGGGGAACTCCAGTTACAGTTAAGAAGTTAGAAAATACCCAACTACCATCCCACAAAGTGGACATTCAAAGAGGAAACTGGCTACTTAATTGCAACAACCGAAGGGAAGACCGTAAGAAATATGGAAACTTGATTAGAAGGTGTTTGTATTAAACCTGATGGGAAGCCTTAGAAATATGGAGAGCAACTATTTGAGTTAATCCAAAGTTTTTACAATTTTGGCACCGAAGGGTAACAGCCATTGGCGAAACTACCACACCGTCAGGTACGCCACTGCGGAATAATTGGGTTCTGATTGGTTTGGTATCATTGTTAAAGAGCACGATATACCGTTCGAGTATCTCGGGGGAAGGGGATAGAATATGTAGTTTCGCCTCTGGCATAAACGTTGATCGCATTGAAACTGTCAAGGTGACATTTCAGAACATGTGGTGGAAATTCCATGCGATGTATGCGTATATTTTACAGCAAAATCCCGATTATCCGCGGATTGAAATCCCGAAAAATGAGGGAAAAACTCGTAAATGTGCAACTGGAAATTTTTTTGCATACATACTGTATTCATAAGATGATTTGGCATAAAATTTAAAACGTGTAGTACATTATTTTATTTATTTTTTTTTTTGAGAAAGGAACTCGTGAAGTTCGCTTTTTTATTTACTTGTTTGCCTTACTGCGAATGGCATTACATAAATTTTGAAGCATCATCTTGCAAGCAAGAGCGGCATCTCATAGTTGTTTTCCCTGTAGTGGAGTCAAGAGTCATTAAAGTCGACAGTTTAGCACATTTTCATGTTTATTAATGAGCTGAAGTTTTTATTCAATAGGAAGAACAATCCTTTTCCGTTTTAGCATGATTGACGTACAGGGATTCAAGGAAAAATACTCAGTAAAGAATGTTCAGAGTAACCACATAGAGGTAAAACAGAAGGATTGTAAAACAGAAAGTGGCTAGTGGACAAAGAAAATGAGAGGGATGAGGTTTCTGAGAATTTAAGGGTCTTGTCTACAGTACCATTACAGAATGTTAGCAAACAATACTGATTACATGTAATTATTTTTTGTTGTCCAACTTAGACTTTCGTGGGCCTCAGAGACCACGGTTTAATCTGTAATCCAGATAATCATGAGTCTGCTGTGTACTATTAAATAATCACATTCTTGTGTCACGCCTCCTTGCATGATTTTATGTAGAATGCATTTTACACAAAACATTTTGACCTTTTGTTCTGTAAAAAAATGTCAAAATGTGACTTCTCACGACGAACAGCAGTTGTCAGTCCATGATCCACCTGAAGTAAAACTGGCTCGTCTCATCATAAGATTGGAAATATACAGTCAGGACTAGACTTAGAGTCCAGGGGGCAATTATAGTTACTATGGTCCTAGTAACTGGGACCATAATAACTATAATAATATAATAATCCTAATAATATAATGACCCTGCATACAGTTATTGATCTGGGGTTCGAATCAAATTCTAATAAAAATATAGCAGTCCTATTGCACTGGACAACAAATTTTAAGCTTTCGATTTTTTTTTATCCTCCCGAAATAGTACATCTCATGTATTTCGATTAGCTGAATTAAAATTTAAAATCAGATATCACCTGACACCCAGAGCTTTAGAGAGGAATACAGGTAACGCTGATTGGAATTCGTAATGAAATTTTAACAAGTGTTACAATAAATGGCATAAAAATATAGTCGTAGTCAATTTTTTCTGTTCAGTTTTCATTTTTCTATGATCAGAAGCATCTCTAATAATGTCTTGCAAAAAGTCAGCCAGCATACTGGACTTCCACTTTCCTTCATAACGTTTCTTCCTGGTATCTACAGTATATCGTAGTAAATTAATAAGAGGAGTTTACCTCAATATAGTACGTGGAACACTTCCGTATGATACCCTCCAGAAATTAAAACGGAAAAAACGAAAAAATCGACAACTTACCGGTCCATTAAAGTAAAATATAAATAATTAAAGTAAAATATAAATAATTAAATAATCAATTTAACACAATTCAAAATCAATTCAAAACAATTAAAATTAAAATTAACGCAATTAAAAGAATAACGAAAATATTCAAAACGATCTTCCTTCCTGAATATTTTCGTTATTCTTTTAATTGCGTTAATTTTAATTTTAATTGTTTTGAATTGATTTTGAATTGTGTTAAATTGATTATTTAATTATTTATATTTTACTTTAATTATTTATATTTTACTTTAATGGACCGGTAAGTTGTCGATTTTTTCGTTTTTTCCGTTTTAATTTCTGGAGGGTATCATACGGAAGTGTTCCACGTACTATATTGAGGTAAACTCCTCTTATTAATTTACTAATATTATTATCAACGTAGAACATATTGAGTATTACAGCTCTGATTCATACTATCTAAGTATATCGTAGTGAAAACGTTCACTATGTATGTTCATCACTGACATATCCAAAGTTATCTGGGCAAAACTTCTAAATTGGAATGGAGAAAGGGTATTTCTAGAGACGTATTGCAACCGAGATTCGGTCAATCATAATTTGGTAGGCTTATAGTAAATTCTCAATCAAAATTTTATAAGTTAGTGACAGTGCAAACACAGAGCAGCCAATCTCTGTCTTCCTTGTTGTTTCACAAAATACTTTCACAAATTGGAAAAGGATGGCCGAAGGATAGATGTGGAGAAATTTGCATTTAGCCAGAAAGTAATTGATTGTTGGAATAAACTTCCACCATATGCAATGCATGTTGGGCAGAGGACAGTATGAAACATAAAAAAAAAAAAAAAAAAATTAAATGTCAAAATGTCAACACCTAAGAAAACTTTGTTAATGCAACTTGTTTTGATCAAATCTCTATTTAAGTTGATGATTACGATGATTACCATCTGAGCTTACAGAAAGAAAATGGACTATATTTTATATAGACTGTATACAATGAAATACAGTCCATATACACTCATGAGCCAAAACATTATGACCGAGTGGACGCATCCACATTAGGAATGACATCACCGACCGGCGAAGTATATATAGTGATGGCACGGTAGTGCCTTGGATTTCGTCAGTACAAAGCACATGCAGTGAGGAATGGGAGGACCTGATGGAGCTTGAACAGGAATAATTTGCAGCGCTTGGAAGGCTAGGGGAAGCAGAATCTTATAAACCGCAAGCATTGTCGGCTGTTCGACCATGCCTGCGGTTGTGAAGGTGTGGCGTGGTCTGAAGAGGGACAACCATCCAACACGCCAGGACGGGGAGACCACCACGGGTTGACAGTCGAGGTGAACGGCGGTTGGCACGTGCTGTCCGGGACAACAGGCGGCTCATAGTCCCTCAATTAACGGCAGATTACAACCAGGGAACACAGAGAAATGTTTCTGAGCACACCATCTAGCTGACACTCTTCCAAAGTAGGCGACCTGTTCATGCGCCGATATTGACCGACTGTCATCCACATTTTCGCCTGTAGTGGGCACGGGAACACCATTCCTGGGCAACTGGATAAGAGTCGCCTGGTCTGATGAATCAAGGTGCCAGTTCCATCATGCCGATGGGCCAGGACTTATTTGACTGCCAGTGAACAGGTACAACATACTGCACAGTTTGACGAAAACAGGTTGTCCGCCCTGGTATCATGGTTTGCGAGATGTTTTCATGAACATCACTGGGTCTCCCTCATCCTCATTTCACTACACACATATACACCTATATATATTTTATAGATATGCGTACGTATATGTATTTTTTTAATTATGTTATTTCCTTTAATTCTTTTTATTACATTTTTTTTTTTTTTTTTGCTGGTATCCTTAGTTTAGGCAACTATGGGTATGGGATTTTTGCTGGCACCTACTAGAATAGCACTGCCTCCAATGGGTGTAAGATTTTTCTCATCAGGGCAGGCAGTGATTGTATAAGGTACAGGTGATCGTCTTTCTGGTGGCAAAGTGGTCAGAAACAACTAAACAACGCACACTACTGCTGTATATAAGATACTCTACATGTCTTCCTCAGCATTCTTTTGGACCAAGTTTGGCCCTACATATGACCGTGTGTGTCCAGATGGCACAAGATTCTTTCAACAAGATAACAAACGGCCCCATGTCACAAGGCCCACATTGTGCAGGAATGGTTCGAGGATCATGTCGAGACATTTCGTATGGCTTCCAAATTCCTCCGATATCAATCACATTGTAATTTATGGGATGGGGTGGAAAGCAGCATTTGCCAGTCCACATCAGCGTAATAAAGCAATATCAGCATAAACTTGACTTCAGGATTTAAATTGTGAAATAAATTTATTTCTCAGAAAAGTGAAAAATGAATGATTTTTGAGATTGATACAATGCATACCTACTTTTTAGATAAGTCATTCTACCATCCTTTTGAAAAATAAAAACATGTTGTCACCAAATAAAGGCTAAATTTAATATGCATAGTAAATGTTTTTGACACAATTGATATCTGTCAGGGGCTGGGTTTGAATGACAGTGGACAAACTCAAGGTTGCAGTGAACGGGGTCTTCTATCGCATGGTTGAGCTGGTCTACGAATTCCTTCAACGTGAAGATATTCTTCGGATAGAGTATTCAGCTAAATCTTCGAAGCTGAATCCCATATCCTAGAGTCCTCCATACGCCAAGATCTGCAATTTAAATTCAAATTTCGTGAACTTTAAACTCACGGAATCTTTTGGTGTAGGGACATCTCAGATTCCTGAAAAAGAATTGCATAAATTGCCAAATGGATTCCAAAAATTGAATATTTTTAGTTGTTCTTCGTGGTAAAAAAAAGTCTGTTCAATGTTTAATCGTAAGAAACTGAATTGTGGGCGTAACTGTATACACTCTTAATTCAATCATGCGAAGGCTTTGCTGTTAAATCAATAATGAGGCGTTCTCTTTGAATATTGTCATCACTTCCGCATCCTTTGTTGGATCATAGAAGTTTGTACTGTAAGATAACAATAGACACTTTATCACTAAAAATAAACAGTCAATAGTCATGCTTCACATGTTTTAACAAGTATTGTTATAATAATTTATTTGTACGACGAAAATTGTTAAATAAGGGAGGCAAATTCTTGGTATCTTGATTATTCTTTTCAGGAAGATTAGTGTTATCTTGGTGGGTGTAAAAATTCAGAGAAGACAAAGACAAAAAAAAAAAAAAAAAAACACCTTTGTTCTAACTTAAACAACAACTATTGGGTCTCATACTGTTGTTATTACCACAAAATTTGGTGAGGAAAAATAAACTTCATGTCACGTCAACTAGGAACAGTACCTTTATTCGTAAAATCTGCAAGTAAAAGCAATTGTAAAAGTTCAAAGAAGCACTACAGATTTGAGTAGTAGGAGCTGGTATGGATTATGGTTTAGAGATTTTAGAGTCTCAAAGAAGAGCAAGGGGTCATGTTACACGCCAAGCTAGACGAGAAAGAGTATATTTGTAGAACAATGCTTAACAGTGAGAATTATTAGAGTCTGACGTCTGTAGTTAGCACAGTAGTTACCATCGTTGTCGTTCCACGCAGTTTAGAAAAGGCCTAATTTCATCAGCATCAGCAGCAGAAATCGCCTCATCATCAGCAGCAAAATATTTTCCACGAAGAACTTCAGGAGAGGAAAGAGGAAAACAATTCGAGGTTATAAGGTCGAGGGAATAAGCAGGATGCAGAAATATTTCCAACCCACATTCGTTGATACACCTCACTGCAGCATGCGACGAATGCGGAAGGACCTTATCTTGGAGCAGGCGCACACCTTTTGGCAGATTTTCTCGTCTTTTTTTCTTTTATGGCAGCATGTAGCTTTATGATTTATGGTTGGAATGATATTTCGCTGTCATAGTACAGTCCTTTTGAAGGTAATCTCTTAGCATTACATCATACTGATCCCATAAAACTGACAGCATCACGTTGCCAGCACTTGGTTATACCTATGCCCTTTGGGGGATGGTGATTCTGAATGTTTCCATTGTTTAGACATTTGTTCAGTTTTGGGATCATAGTGATGGATCCAAGTTTCATCAATGGTGACTAACCGTGAACAACAAAAAAAAAAAAAACCTCTTGCTTTTCCTGGTACATCGGCAACGTTTCATGTGCACACTGTGCCCTTTCCTTCTTCTGGTAAAGGGTCAGAAGTCTGGGAATCCATCTAGCAGACACTTTGTTCATATGCACTATTGATGGATGATGTTCTCCACAGACCCTACGCTAATTTGGAGCTCTGCAGCTAGTTCTTTGACGCTAATACGACGATCTTCCAGATTAATGCCTCAATTTTTGCAACTCTCTCTTCTGTTACAGCAGTTGCTTGGCACCCTGGGATTTCTTCATCATGCACTGAGCTTCTTCTACATTTGAATTGTTTATACCAGTACTCTCCAAACTTTTTTGGTCGCGCACCCACATTTTACTTAAAAGAACTGGCGCACACCCCGGAAAAAAAAATTAAATATGTTTGATATATTTTTTTTATTTATAAATCATTTGCATGAAAGGCATTATATCTAAAATCACATATAATTTTAAAAGATCACAAATAAAAAAATACAAAACAAAGTTAAATTGAAGTTCATGTACAAAATTATAATAAATCATTAATGTAACGAGTGTGGTAAATGTAATGCAATACTATTTTTTTTATCTAGAAATAATTTACATGGTATGCATTATATCTAGATTATATATCAGTGTGGAAAAGAGCCCTCACGATTTTATTGAGGATTATCTCGCGCACCCCATGGATCATCTCGTGGATCCCACTTTGGAGACCACTGCTTTATACCAATGTGCAACAACACTGTAACCTGGGCAGTCTTCTCTACAAACAGCGACCGTTTCTTTGTGGGTTGTTTGCAGAAAGAAGAACTGAATCCCTGATTTGTATTCCACTTTATTCATTGTAACACTTCATTTCATTTGGCGCTGGAAAAAAAAATTGTCAGATTGAAACCAAAATTTATGTGGTTGCTATAAAAAAAAAATCTATCACAACTACTTCTGGGTGAATACAAATTTATTTTATTTTATTTTTAATCACTCTCGTAAATCCGAAAAGTGTAGCGGATGGAAGACCGCAGCGATGGAGTGCTTCATATGAAATTCTTGAATGGAAAGCGGAGTGAGCAGGGGCATTGTCATGATGCTAGCGCCAATTGCTGAAGCTCACTTTTCCAGCCATTTTCTCAGAACAGCATCTCCAATCGCCGTAAAATTGTTTTGTTGTATTTCTGGTTCACTGTGTTTGATCACTGTGAGACAGTTCCAAAATTAACAATGCACCGTGAGTCTAATAGCAAGCTAGTCCATAAGCAAGATTCCATAAGCATTTTGGAATCCATTCCAAAGTCCATTCCACTGAAACGATGACTGGGTCTTGTTTCCGGCTCATAGTTCATGATTCATAACCAGTAATGATGGAAGTAACAAATTATGAACCAACATTAACAGCACTCTGTAATTCATCAGTTTGGATTCGAGGCACAAACTTGGCTTAAATTCGTCGTATTCCAAAATTTGTGGAAAGTAGTGATTGTTGTTGGTTTTAGGCGCATCAGCGACTTATACCATCTTGAGCCATTGTGTATTATGTCTGTACAATTGTATTCGTGAGCCAATTCGTATGTTATCGGACTTTAAAATTGGAATAATGGCTTGCTCCCTCCACTGAGTTCGACTAACATTGAAGTTCTTCACCTGAACTATAGATTTGTATTCTAGGTTCGAGTCACGCCGTAGACGTGACTCGAACCTAGATTGCAAACGACGTGACTCGAACTCAGATTACTCCAAATGAGTGACAACTGGCTTAACCACTGTTTGTTACTATACTGTTAAAGACCAGTGTCATTAAGATATCAGGAGATTTGGGAAATGTGGGAGGGGAGGCAACTGTATGGAAATATAGTCAAGTACTTTTTTTTTTAAAGCATTTTTAAATTGTTAGTGAAATTAGTTGGGATTAATGACATACTAATTTACTCCGTCTCTTTCCTCCTCTTCTAGATAGTGATGTACCTTTGATGGGTTCGGTATTGGGAAGTCCCCGTGTCTGCTTTATGTGGCTAAATTCCTCTCAAAAGCCGACCTATTACGCGTTCTGACATTCTGTTTATCTTGAATACTTCCCCTTTACCAATTTCTCACTCTAGTTTTAAACAATAAACCCATCTTCAACACATTTCCTTCCCTCAATAACTTTTTCTTCTTTTAACAGGAAACCATAATTTCCATCCACTTACATGCATCTTAAATAATTTCTCGTTTGTTTTCTTTTAGCCAGTCTGTACTTTCCCTTGTTTACAGCCCTTTTCCAATGATGTAGCTTTTAGATTCATGGCATGTTATTTTCCTCTGGATTTCTTTAATGATCACATGTCACAGCAAACCTTTTCATTAACAATGCAAGCTGCCCGGCCTGCCAGACTTTGTGTCGGGGATCAGTTCTACAAATCAACTTCTGATAGCATTTCAATCAGCATGAGGCCTTTGTTCCTTCCGGCGGACACCTGCCTGATAGCCTTGCACATAGATCACGGTTGATAACTGTGTTGTTTGCCTACAAACTCTACCACTACTACTATCTTTAGATAGTTTATGAGCCTTTCCTATCATGTTTGCATTAAACGACAGCTCTCAGAACTTCTTATTTTCAAAGAAATGACTACGGTTAATCATCCAAGGACGCTGAAGGTCATGGTTCTGTCCTTCAGTGCTTAGATTGTAGCTTATTCTTTGTTGAACTTGTTGTAATAATTAAATGAGAACCCATAAAAATGTAAATAACTTAGGGTAAAACAGTGCTAGAGACGTGAACTTACAAGTAACATTTATTCTCTGATGCTGCTTAATTTGGCTCAATGTTAAACAAATATCACCCCCAACATGCTACGTGTCAAGAGAGATGTTGGAAATGAAACAAGATATTCCCAATCTTCCTGAACATTTTCACTTGTTTCCACACGCAGATTTTGATGGTCTTACGACACTGACATTGCCTACAAAATCACGTTGAGTAGTTTATTGTTATCTCTCTATACATTAAAAAAGTTTTCCTCCTAATGATATTTATTCGTGCCAATGGGAGAAGAGGGCGGGCAGTTACGTCACTACAAATGCGCAAGTAAATAATTACATCGTTGTCTTCTATTGAAACATCCATGTGCACGTGCTTCATTCTGTAAACATGGCCACGCACGGCATCATTTGATGTTCCATTGTAATGTAAACTGATGAAGGGACCCGATATAGTTTGCATATTTGTAAATAGTTTAGTATTTTGTAAATATTTTAGTATTTTGTATATATTTTAAATATTTATATAGTGTAAATATTTTAGTCCTGCTCTTTCGGATGCAACAATATTCCTCATGCATTATGGAACCCGAAGTAGAAGCCCTTTTCCTAAGTGACCTATGTAAACGCAGGTAAATAATTACGTAGTGATATTTATTCCACCTTGAGAATGTCGCGTGGTGGGGAGTGGGGGTAGCCAATGGGAGAAGAGGGATATGGGTCACGGGTGCAAGTGGGTGAGGCAGTTACCTCACTACAAATGCACAGGTAAATAATTACATTGGTCATTTCCTGATTAGATATCGATCATAGTGGCATAGTGTGTGTGTGGATAAGGCGCCACCTGTAGTTTCCCACATCTGCATCATCAGTACTCTTGTGATGAATACAGAATCTCTGTGAAAAGCAGAAAAGTGTTGTGTGCTGCATGTGTAGTTTACGCGAGGGTATTAAAAAGTTCGTACCCCGACCTACACTGTGCTGCCACTTTATTAGGCACATTCCTGCTGTGCACACAAATGGTTTGTCCCACAATGTTGCAAGTCATACGACCACAGTTGTGGATATAAATGCAGCAGAACAACCTTTCTAGTATCAATTAAGCGTACAAACCGTACCAAGAATAGGGAGAAGGAGTGATCTAACGGACTTCGAATGTGGCATGGTAGTAGGTGCAAGACGTGTTGGACAAAGCATTTCTGAAACGGCAGTTCTTCTGAACTTTTCACGTACCACAGTTTCAATGGTGTTTCGAGAATGGTGCAACAAACAGAAAACATCCTCTCAATGGCACTCCTGTGGAAGAAAATCGCTTGTTCATGGGAGAGGTCAGAGAAGGATGTCTAGAATTGTGCAAGCAAACAAACGGGCCACAATGACGCACATTACGTCAGAATACAACCTTGGTGCGCAGAACAAAATATCGCAACGGACCACTAGTCGCACTTTGTTGCGAATGGGCTACAACAGCCGAAGGCCACATCACGTACCTTTGTTATCAATGAAGAACAAGAGATCACACCTCCTGTGGGCACAGCAACACCAGCACTGGACTATCGAGGATTGAAAAACAGTTGTTTGGTCTGATGAGTCGAAGTTCCTGGTGCATCACGTTGATGGAAGGCTCAGAATTTGGCGAAAACAACATGAATCCATGGACCCGTCATGTCTGACGACTACTGTGCAAGGTGGTGAGGGCAATGTTATGGTGTAGGGAATGTTTTCTTGGCACACGTTGGGTCCATTGATACCCATAGATTTACGTCTGAATGCCACATCGTAGCTAAACATCGTTGCTGACCAAGTGCATCTGTTCATGTTGACAGTTTATCCTCAGTCAGATGGTTACTTCCAGCAGGATAATGCGCCGGTGCACAAAGCCCGAATCACTATGAATTGGTTCCAGGAACATGACAATGACTTTTCTTTGCTGCAGTGGACCGCTCAGTCCACGGATCTCAATCCTATTGAACCTCTTTGGGATGAACTGGAAAGTGCTGTTCGCTGCAGGCCTACACCTCCGTCGAATCTCAAGGAACTGCGTGACACTCATGTCTGCATGGTACTCCGTTCCTGCACAACGTTTTCAGCATCTTGTTCAATCCATGCCTAGACGAATTCAGGCTGTTTTGAAGGCTAAAGGAGGCTCAACACGCTACTAGGTAGGTGTACCTAATAAAGTGGCAGCACTGTGTATGTAGTATGATGGTTTTAGGAGCATCAGCGAATAAGACCATATTGCTCCGTGTATATTGTCTCTAAATTGCGTGTGTTCTCTGGTCGATTTTCTGTTTTCTGGACGAAAAACCCCAGTTTCCAGGAGAAAAAACTATGCCGTCCTTGCCTGAGACTAACTCAGCACGTTGTACACCCATAAAAATTCCTCACGTCATCGTCAGGACTCGAACTCAGGTCTTTTCCAGCCGGTCTAGGGAGGAATGCGATCTTACCAACTGTGCTATCTACTAGGGGCCCTTCAATGGGATACACCTTTAGTAACTGTATTATGATGCCCAAAGAATTTTATGAATGACTGAGAGGTGCCTAGTCCCAATGACCGCCTTAATGACGTCCAGTAGTTTCCCAACTATGTGAAAATATCCTCTGAGTATATGTAATAGAGGAGGTATTGCCATTTTCGGTTAGAATTATCAGTCTGATTTAAAATGTACAGTAGTATATATTCAGTATAAAATTACAAGGAATGAATGCGCAATATGGTGGATGCGCAGAAAAGAAATCTCAGTTCACGGAAATGAATTGGTAGCTTTTTATGAGTTCGTTTTTTGTTATCAGTTTACTAAATATATAAATCATGAATTAATACTATTTGCTTATTACACTGTACTAATCACAGCACTAACGTGAAATACAAATTATCTCGTACTTGTTATCATCAAAATCAAGGAGGAAATAAATAAAGTATATTACAAAAATACTGACTGCATACTACGATCTGAGGCGTAGATGTTGCCATTTGTTTATTTTATTAAATCATATAAAAATCCATGAAATACGTGTTGCACTTCAATTTTTATTAAAAATTAAGGAGAAAATATAAGATAAAAAATAATTTTAATTAATTTTAATATTTAAAAATTCTTTTTAAAGTGTTGAAACATTCCCCACACCCACTTGATATTAATTCATGTAAATTATTGGCGTTTCAAAGCTGAAGTACTCCTTCTGAAAAGAATCTCATCTTGATTCATTGAAGTTTACTCAGAAAAAAGGAATGGCACAAAAAATTCCAAGCTTTCCGCAAACGTTGTGATGTGTAAGCAAATCACAGAGTACTTTTAACTTGAAAGCAGCTACATCACGAAAAGTTTAATTATTTTTTCTTCTTTTTTTTTTTTCTATTTACAGTATTAGTCTGGTTACTTTGCTCTCAGATCTCGTACAGCCATATAATTTTTTATACAGGATTTGAGAAAGAAATTTAAGAGGCATTCACAATTCATTTTAAAAGAAATAAATATAAAATTTAATGAGAATCCGTCTTCACTGGGAGTCGAGTTTTAGCATGCGGACGGATGAACAGACACAGACCGACGGACGTGGGGAAGCCAATAGGCGCTGTACGCATATAAGTTAACGTACCAACGAGTCTAAAATCTGAACAAGAACTGTTTACAGTGTTGGTAGCCTTGAGGGGAAAACTGTATAGCACTTTTTTTTTTTGGCGGTGGGACGTGCATATTTAAAATGACTTAAGGTATTATGATTTTAATCGGAATTGATCCAAAAAACCCTCCCAGGGACATCAGGGGTTATCAGGGGTTTACAATCTGAGTGATATAGTTATAAAGTTGAAAGTGATGGACTCTCGATTCTATGTTTAACGATGAGAAAGTTAAAAATGATTTATGTCACTGGTTACGAGGGTAATGCATCTTTTTATGCAGCTGCTTTCCAGAATTTAATAAACAGATGGGACAAGTTGAAAAACAAATTGCAAGTTCTGCTTAGTTTCTTGCTTGCTTTACTTATTTTTAGGCGCATTCGAATAAGCTTATTGTTTTCACCATGTCCGTCCGTCTGTCCCCATGTAATAACTCTTCTAGTGGACGGATTTTCATGAAATTTAATATTTACCTTTTTTTTTAGAAAGATTTGCCGAACCATCTCAAATTTCATTTAAACCGAACCAATAGAAATCCAGCAATTATACTCTGTGACATTAAAATTGCAGCACCCTGAAGGAACAAGAATGCAGAGAGAATACTTAGAGATATCGTCTTATAAGTATCGGGGGTAAAGAAAATATTATTATTCATGTGGGGACAAACGATATTAAACGTACACGATCTGACGATTTGTTGGAAAAATACAGGACCATGCTGAGGAAATGTCGCGAGCTAGGCCATAATGTCTATGTGTCTGCAATTCTGCCCAGACACGATAGGAGGGATTATATGTTAAGAGCCTTGTGGATTAACTCAAGACTTGAAGGAATCTGCAAGGCTTTAGGGGGTAAATTTCTATCAGCATGGCCCACACTTGTAGGTAGAAGGAATTTGTTTTGTAGAGACGGGACACACTTAAACAAAGGTGGTGCAAAAGTTTTTGCCAGTATTATTGAGGATACCTTAAAGGTTCAGGGAAACTGCTAGTTAGGGGGGATGTGGGTAATACTGACACGCGTTTATCTGATAATATTGGTCAAAGTAACTCTTGCACATACCTCAAGAGTTCTTATCTGTTACCCCAACTGGACGTATTATCTAGATGTTCTGGGGGCACAAACGTTTCACGTGGGCGGGTAGCTAATGCCAGGGAAGAGAGCCTAAAAAACTTCAAGGGTTGTGTTAGGGTTGTTAAATATACAAGAACAGTAAATCTTAATTGTTTATACAGTAACGTTAGAAGTGTCGTCAATAAAATGAGCGAATTCGAACTGCTGGTTAAAACAAGTAACGCGGACATAATAGGGCTTACAGAGACGTGGTGCCACCCGGAAATTGGGGATGATGAGTTTCAGTACGGCTTGTATAATGTATTTAGGAAGGATAGGTTAGATAGAAGGGGTGGTGGGGTAATGCTTCTTATCAGAAGCAGCCTGAGTGCGACGATAGCTTTCCCGGATTCAGACGTCTCACATGCTAGTATAGAGTCTGTATGGTGTGAGATAGTTGGAAACAAAGGTATAATGCGAGTAGGAGTAATCTACAGACCAGGTGATTGTGAAGATTATGACAAAAGCCTCTACATGCAAATGGAATGGGCAAGTAAGCGTCAATGCCTTATTATGGGTGATTTCAATCTGCCTCTAATTGATTGGAGTAAATGGGAAGGAAACTCGACATGGGGAACAAAATTTTTAAATCAACTAGATGACTGTTATTTGTATCAACATGTCAGGGAAAATACTAGAGAAAAGAATATCCTAGACCTCATCATCACACATGAATCAGATGACATAACAGGGCTGACAGTAGAGGAACCAGTAGCAGGAAGTGATCACGGAGTTCTACGGTGGATGATGACGAGAGAGGTAGCAGAAGTAAAAGGCAAAGGAATGGGTTTTAATTTCAGAAAAGGAAATTACGATGCCTTAAGGTACTACATGGCCTCTATTAACTGGGTAGATATCGCGCAGAGAATGAATACAATTGAACTGTGGTACGCTTTTAAAACATTAATCACAGATGCCTTGAATGCGTATATACCATTAAAAAAATACTCCACGAGGAGGGTTCCAAGTTGGATGACTAGTGAAGTTGCCGCATTACTTGAGCAGAAAAAGGTGGCATGGAAAGGTTACAGAACAATAAAAAGTACTGAAGCCTATAACAGCTACAAGGTGATGTGTAATAGAGCCACAGAAAAGGTTCGACAGGCAAAGGCAGTTTATGAGAAATCACTAGCAAACAGAGCAAAGAGGGGGGATAAAGAATTCTTCACATATATAAATGCCAAAAAGAGCAGGACAAACCAGATCGGACCTTTATGTAAGGGAAAGGGGATAGTAATAAATACACCAGCTGCCGTTGCAGATGAACTCAACAGTTATTTTGCATCAATATTTACAAATGAAAAGCCTTTTGTGGCAAAGGGAAATTGTGGGAGCGAAGTTAAAAAATATGTAATTAATGATATTGAAATTTCGCAAGATTATTTAATGAAAAAACTTTCGAGCCTACAGACCAGTAAGGCTCCTGGAGTTGATGGAATATACCCTATAATCTTAAGAGAGGCAGCAAGCGAGTGCATTGAACCATTGAGGCTAATTATGCGAGCATCATTAGACTCTGGGGAGATTCCCTTGGATTGGAAAAGTGCAAATGTATCTCCCATACATAAGGGTGGCTCTAAAAGTGAAGTTGGAAATTATCGACCTGTCAGTCTGACTTCAGTAGTAGGGAAAATCATGGAGGCAATGATCAAGGGTGGAATTCAGGATCATTTGGATCGAATTGAAATTCTCAAGGATACTCAGCATGGTTTCGTAAAGGGAAAATCATGTTTAACAAATCTGGTTCGCTATTTCGAAAGGGTCACTCACGAGCTGGATTTAGGGAATAATTTCGACATTGTTTATTTAGATTTCAGCAAAGCTTTTGACTCAGTCCCACATGAGCGGTTGCTTTATAAGCTGGAACAGGTTGGAATCACTGGGAAAATCCTTAGATGGATAGAAGGATGGCTTCAGGGCAGGAGGCAGAGGGTTGTGATAAATGGCTATTCCTCAGATTGGGTTGATGTAAGAAGTGGGGTTCCCCAAGGATCAGTATTAGGACCACTGTTGTTTTTAATTTTCATAAACGACATTGATGAAGGGATAGAGGGCGTGATGTCTAAATTTGCAGATGATGTTAAAATTGGGAGAGTAGTTAATGATCACTGTCAAGCTGAGCTTCTTCAGAGAGACCTAGATAGACTTCAGGAATGGTCAGAAAAATGGCAGCTGTGCTTTAATCCAACAAAGTGTAAGGTATTACACCTGGGAAACAGTAATCCCAAAAAAACTTATTCACTTGGTGGAGTTCAACTAAAGCCAGTACTGGAGGAAAGGGACTTGGGTGTTACGATACGGTCAGACATGAAATTCTCTGAGCATTGTAAACAGGTTGCAAGGAAGGCCCATGGTGTCCTATCGATGATCTATCGAACTTTTGCAAGTAGAGATAGGGACGTGATAATCCCATTATATAAGGCTTATGTTAGACCACACTTGGAATACTGTGTTCAAGTATGGAGACCGCACCTGAAGAAAGACATCGAGCTTCTTGAAAGGGTGCAAAGAAGGGTAACTCGCCTGGTGAGATCGGCAAAAGGGCGTCCTTATGAAGAAAGACTTCGAATATGTGGGTTGCAGAGTTTGGAAACTAGACACCTTAGAGGAGATTTGATTGAGGTGTTTAAGGCTCTGAGAGGCATCAGTAAAATGAATGAGGACAAAATTTTCAAGATTATAAATGATGCTAGAACTAGGGGACATAAATTCAAGTTACGGGGGGAAATGTTTAGATTGGATTGCAGGAAGTTCTATTTTAGCCAGCGAGTTATAAATTACTGGAATAAGTTGCCTTCATGGGTGGTAGAGGCCGACAGTTTGGGGAAATTCAAAGGTCATCTGGATAGTACTTTCGGGTAAGGGAAGCACATAGGATGATAGGTTTAATTTCCTTTTTATTTTATTTTTTTTATTTATTAATTATTATTATTTAGTTATTTATTTATTATTATTTTTTTTTTTTTTTGTTTTTATCATTGTTTTGTTCGGATTTTTTTTTTTTTTTTTTTTGCTGGTGCAGCATAAGCCATAGGCTTTCTTGCACCATGCGGCCGTTACTAATACTAATACTAATACTAATACTCTCTGCATTCCTGTTCCTTCAGGGTGCTGCGATTTCAATTTCACAGAGTATAATGCAAAGAGGATACTTAGGAATGCGCAACTCATCCGTCTGCTCATTTTATTAATCACAGAAAAAGAAAAAAAATCATTTAATTTAAAAAATAAAAAGCAATTCGCATGATGTCGAACGCATTGTGTACGTTACCTAACTTGTTTTCTCTTTTATTTATTGACTTTCCCTTGTATGCTATTGGAGGAACAAATTCATAATGGACAGTTCCTTCGATATTGAAAAGGAGATCGGTACCATCTTGACCTTTGATTTAACATGTGCTTTTTTTGGTTTGAGAGACTGGATTTTTCCTGTGAACAATGGTGTGTTTTTTTTTTTTTTTTTTTTTTCAAGTTTCGTTACAGCTTTCAACTTTTTTCAAAAGGACAAGTTCTTCTAAAATCTATTTTGAAAGGTATGACCAGTTTCTTTTGTTCTCAGTATTAGCTCGTCCCCAAAAATCGTCTGCACAATCTCAGCATGGACTTTGATAATGTTTGGATTTTTGATCAGAAATCAATCCAACATCTCTTTCCACTCATGTTCAGTTTTTCTGATAACTACTGAATATTCAATCGATCATTTTTCACCATTTGAACAGCACGTTTAACTTAATCTTTAAAGATGTTGGATGGCCTGATCTTCCATCATCTTTAAAGCTTTTCTTTCTTCCTTGAAATCACTTAGCTCACACAATAACTTGCATCAGGAACTTGAAACGTTTTTTAAATGTTCATGGCACGCTTTCCCAGCTTCTCTGTTGTAACAAACTCTTCATCTATTTTTTTGACAATAAATAAAATATGATTCAGTTATGCACAGTTTAATTCCTTTTTAAACCGCTAAATTATAGAAGTAATAGATCAGAACTTCTATTTAACTTTTGACCTCGTATACTAATTTATAGCGGTATATCCGCTTTGATTATTTATAATTTTAATTAGTGGTTATTCATCTGCTGAATGCTTCTGTATTATTTTGCAACATTTTAACTTTTCGTTTTGGGATTCCAGTTTTGTTTTCAAACTTCATCTTGTTTTAATAGACTGTGACTGTATTAACAGCACTTCTGAATTTATCAGTTGCTGATTCGACTGTATTTCTTTTCTTATAAATGTTTTCTTTAAGAAATTAAATAAATTATATATATATTTTTCGTATATTGGAGAAACAAGATTGCTGGTCACAGAGAAAACAGTTAGGTAATATATGCAGTTCATTATATTTAGGCGCATTCGGTTCTTTATAAGTGAAAAGTAAATAAGTAATTACCTGATACTAATTAATTACTAATTAATCAACTAATAATATAAAAAATTGTTTTTTTGCATTACTTTACATATTTCACAATATTCGCTCAGCGTTTCGTAGTACTTTAATATTTGCTCCGGTATTTTTATAGAAATTGAGAAATAACGTATTTCACATTACTGTTGTGATTAATATAATAAAAATAGTAAGAATTCGTGATTTATATATTTAGTAAACTGATAACAAAACAGTAGCTCAGTCATGGGCAACCTTTCCTAGTCCGGAGGCCAAATTATCATTCTGTCTTCAAGTCAAGGGCCGGACCAAATTATTAAATAAAATAAATTAATATTAAATGAATTAAAACAAGTTGCTACTTAATATTTCATTTATTTATAATATAATGCTTTGGTATAAAGCTCTACATAAATTTTATAATATAATGAACGACATAACAATTTAATGTGAAGATTGGCCTTATATTTGAACTACGAGACTATCAATATTGACGTTAATATTACTTAAGGATAATCGCATAGAATTTTCGAGATTTTTGTCCGTTATTCTTGTCCGAATTTTTGATTTATTGTATTTCATCCTCGAAAAAACTGTTCACACATATATGTGCTGCCGAAAAGACAAATGATTTTTCTTGAAAAGGCGCATAAATTTGTATATTTTTCTTCCACCAAATAAAATTTATAAAAATCCATCAAAGCAATGTTGTTAAATTGTGATTTTAGCACTAAATCCGCCCGAAGCTCAATAAGTTCCATCTGTAAGTTTTCTGGCACATTATTTACATCAGCATCCATCGGACGAGCAAATATAGCAAATGTGGAGTTTTGGAAGTTGGCAAACCTTGTATCAAATTGCTCTATTAGTGCCTTCAGTTCTTCTCCATAACAATTATAAGGGATATTTTTATGAGTTGCTAGAGTAGGAAAATGATAACAATTTTTAGCTCTTATCTGACTTTCCAACAATCTTAGTTTATTACAAAAAGCTTTGATATGTCCATTCAGTTCATGAACAAATTGTCCTTGTTTTTGCAATTTGAGATTCAGTTCGTTTAGGTATCCGGTGACATCTACAAGAAATGCTAAATCACACACCCACTCATCATCTTTTACTTGGTTAATTGTGTTTCCTTTTATGTCCATAAAATCTGCAATGTCTTGTCTCAGATCATAAAATCGTTTTAACATTTTACCTTTACTCAACCACCTCACTTCACAATAATAAGACACATCTTCATAATCCGAAAATAGGTCTGCCAAATACTCCTTAACTTGGCGGTGATTAAGTGCACGTGACTTAATAAAGTTAATACTGGCTGCTACAACTTCCATAACATTTGTGAATTTAATCGATTTTGCACACAGATTTTGTTGGTGGATAATGCAGCGAAAATTTGTTAAATTTTCCTGATGGATCTGTAGTTCTATTGCTCTTTCATGAACTATTCCAATAAATCCCTTCCGTGCACCAACCATTGCAGGGACTCCATCAGTGCATATGCCAGATAATGAACTCCATTTAAGCCCAAATCTCTCGAAGACTGTGTTGACTGTTTCAAATATATCTTCACCGGTAGTTGTTCCTTTTAACGGCCGAAGCGCCAATAATTCTTCTGTGATGTTGAAATCCGCATCAGCTCCTCGAAGAAATATTGCTAGTTGTGCTGTATCGGAGGCATCGGTGCTGTCATCCAAAGCAATTGAAAATGCTTTCAATCTAGCAATCTTCTCTTTTAAACTTTTTTTGATATCATCAGCCATAATTTCTATCCGTCGGATAACAGTACGTCTCGACAAACGAATATTCTCAAAGTCTTTTTTCTTTTCAGAACATTGTATACTCGCAACATCCAGCAGACATTCTTTGATAAATTCTCCTTCACCAAATGACTTAGTATGCTTAGCGATTTTTTCGCTTACCACAAAGCTGGCTTTGACAATGCTGTAGTGCTGCGTTCTTTGCTTGTTGAACATTTGCTGCGGGGTATCCAAATTCTTCTTCAACTTCTGTATTTCATCTTTTCGTAGTTGTCCATCAATTTTTTGGTGATTCGCATGTCTCGAAGTAAAGTGTCTCTTCAAGTTGTATTATTTGTTGACAGGTACGGATTTCTTGCACAGCAAACATACAGGAAATCCTTTATTCAGAATAAAATAATAATCCTCCGTCCAGTTGTCTTGAAATGGACGATTCTCTTCATCTACTTTTCTTTTTTTTTTGACATAACCCCTGACATTGTCCCAAATTTATAAGCGATATTCAGAACTGTCAAACAGTCTTCTACACCGCAGGCACTGAACAGAACACAACATCAATGCAGGCACCGAACTGACACGTTGTAACACGTTCACACACGCCTCTAGTCAAAGTGAGAAAGAGACCTTGGTGGGAGAAAACATGGTGTGTGCATAGGAGTTCTCCCTCTGCAGGTCCAGAGGGAGAACTCCTGCCAAGACTTGGAGCGCTGGGTTGCTTACTGTGCAGCAGGCACGG
The DNA here is from genome assembly GCF_048544385.1 of Mastigoproctus giganteus. Taxonomy (NCBI): domain Eukaryota; kingdom Metazoa; phylum Arthropoda; class Arachnida; order Uropygi; family Thelyphonidae; genus Mastigoproctus; species Mastigoproctus giganteus. The sequence continues at coordinate 23,595,312 of NC_143583.1, forward strand.
ATGATAGTGAGAAGGATATTACGCTGGATGGAAGTGAGCTTCCTTTGGTTAGGAACAATGAGTGCACGATGATACCAGACACCTGCACAGTAGGTTACAGTGGGAATAAATACAGCTTTGTATAGCATATGCAGTGAGCGGTGATTTAGGCCCCAGTCAGACCTGCTGATCCTCACTACCATTGCCTTGTAGTTCCTGACTTTGCGATGAAGGTAGTCTATATGCGGGTAAAACGTGAGCTTGGGGTCGAGAATTACCCCAAGGTACTTCATCTCAGTTGTCAGTTTGATAGTTCTACCAGCAATTTTAATCTGCGGCGGCCTGCTTATTTGAAGTGTTCCTCTGAGTAGAATTGAAGTAGTTTTCTCAGGGGATATATGGAGCTTATGGAGGCTGGCCTATTCTTGTAGCTTTGTAAGGGCTCCGTTTGCTGTTGTTTCCAGGGAAGCTCTGGAGTTTCCAGTGACTGTCAGTATCAAGTCGTCTGCGAAGGCTTGGGTGAAAACATTCCCCAAGGTCTAGGTTCAGAAACTCATCCATGACCACATTCCATAGGAAAGGACCAAGGACAGCGCCCTGTGGACATCCTCTGTAGACATTTCTGAAGATTTGTCGATAGGCATTTCTGACTGTAACACTTCTGTTGTGAAGATAGTCCTGTATGCAGCTGTAAAGATTTGCTGGAACGCTAGCTTCTCTGAGTCTTCGTAGTATACTTGGCTACCAGAGCAAGTCAAAGGCCCCGGCGAAATCCACTGATATTACTAAGAAGTATTTGGTGGCTGAATTTTTGACTGAATCCGTGAGCTGTCGAAGAGCATCTTCTGCTGAACGGACTGCCCGAAAACCGAACCGGTTTGGAGACTGGAGATTTGCATTTTTATACTGTTTTTCCAATCTGGATAAGAGAAGACGTTCAAATATTTTGTTTAAAACGGGAAGGAGTGCTATGGGTCTGTATGACCTTGGCTGCTCTGGTGGTTTACTTGGATTCTTTAAAATGAGGCGTAGATTGGCCTCTTTCCAGTCATCTGAGAAGAGTCCAACTTCCAGACAATGGTTGTACAGGCTGAGAAGGTGATTTTATTGCGTCTCTGCAAGCTTCTTAATTACTTCTGCTTCAATGAAGTCTAACACTGGGCTTTTTTTGTTTTTTGTTTTGCCAATGGAAAGTTTTAATTCATCTAAGTTGAAAGGCTGTTCTATAGAAGTGGTGCTGTAGGATGCGTTTTCAGCTCAGATTTCTTGTTGCTGGCTGGATTGAGGATCTGTGGTGTGTTTTGCGCAAGTCATATGACGTCAGCTTAATGTGAGTTAGTAGAACACACCATGTTTTCTCCCACCATGAATCAGACAAACTTCGCTGAAATAGATTAGGGCCGGATCAAAAGAAGTAGAGAGCCGGATACGGCCCGCGGGCCGGGGGTTGCCCATATATGCAGTAGCTCATCTGAAACCACCTACTTCATATGCGCGAACCGAGAAAATTTTATTTCTGCGCATATTCGTCATATTGTACTTTCATTCTTCCAGCGAGTGCATGACAACAAACCAATATTAAGTGCTTCAGCTACAAAGCTATAATGTACGGTATATGTATAGGCTGTGTAATATACTGGTGTGCAAAATTAAAGCACCAGTCAAGTTTTCACCTGTAGCTTCTCATAAGAGTGGCCTGGATATGGGAAAAGCATACCAAAGGAATCTCGTGAGGTATAGAAATGATGACGGAAACAACACCGACACAACAAGAGAAACAAAACTGTACAGAGGGACTTTATTCAAAAATGGCAACATAGCACTGGCTGCCATGATACAGATGCATCACTGCCAAAGATGGAAAAATAGGGAAGAGGTGGTCCTCAGTAGGTGATATGGCCACACCTAATGTCGATGCAGGCCTTGCACTGCCTGTCCATACTTAGAACAATGTTGTTGATAAGTTCTTGCGGTAACATCGTCCATTCCTCTGTCAGCGCCATCTTCAGCAGGTGAACATTTTCTGGTGGGTGTGGACGTGCCGCTAGGCATCTCCCCAGAGCGTCCCATATGTGTTCGATGGGATTTAAATCGATGGGAACGGGCAGGCCAATCCGTACGAACAAAGTCCTCACTTTCCAAAAGCATATCACAGCTGCAGTGCGATGGGGTGTGGCGTTATCATCCATAAACACGAACTCAGGCTCAATGGCACCTCGGAACAGACGCACATGTGAAAGGATTATCTCAGTACAGTAGCGTGCACTGTTTACAGTAGCGCCTTTCAGTATCTGGAGTTGTGTACGTCCATCCAAGATAACGCGTCCCCAGACGAGAACACCTCGACCGCCATATCGATCCCTTTCAGTGATGTTTGCGGTATGATACCATGTGTCAACCTCTCGCCAGATTAGCTGGCATCCAGAATCGCTGCTGAGACTGAATCTACTTTCATCAGTAAAGAGTACCTTAAGTAAAAATTTTGTGGTTGTAACCTTTAGAAATAGTGTTGGTCCTTAAGTTTTGCACACCAGTGTATGTATAAAAAAAAAAAAAAACGAGAGAGAAAGAAAGTTGGCAGATTTCTGTTCGATTTGAACTTTGGAATGACTCGACAAATATTTATAAAAGAACCAAATATAAAATATAATGAAAATCCGTCCAGACAGCCGATATGGGGAAGTCTATGGGCGCCAAAAAGATCGTATTTCAAAGAACTACTGGAGAGAGTTCATAGCCCCGAGTGCTCCCAAACACCTTGTCATTTTTCAAGGCAAACTACTTTATACTTCCAAAAATATTCGGACATCTCTCGCTGATGCTAATGAAGATAAGTGTCCAAAGGATGCGAGAATCCTCACACACCATTACATAAATACAGACGTTTCATACTCTAAGGAACCAGTGGAGCACTCAACATCATTCCAGGAATCACAGTCGTCCCTATTTCTTCCAGACATCCATCTTACATTTTTTTTTCCATGGAAAATAACTTTGATAGAACTTCAACAAGTACAACCCTTTTTCAAGTTAATGGTTCATTCCAAAAACATGTCCACAGTTATAACTACAATAAATGACTACTGGTCAGTGGCGTATCATTACGAACTTGAACCAGTACAACGTAATTTACAACAATAATTTTATCCAACTTTCTCTATTCCTTTTGATCCTCCCCTGAACTCATGGCCCTGTTGCAGCTGCACTGGTTCCAATTAAAGAATGCGCCATTGCTAACAATCAACAAAAGTAAAAACATAAAAGGCAAATCAGTTTGTAAGGCTTTAGTCACGCTTTCCGATGTTGCAATTTGTTTCTATAATTAAAATACTGCGCATCTGTCCAGGGCACAAAGAAACGTGTACCTGAGAATTAAAAATGCCTTTACGAAAAACAATTGCGGAATAAACTTGTAGAAGAAGAGGAGCCGAAGGTCATGAAGCGATATGCGTTAACTTGTTAAAATCGTTGAGGCGCATAGGTTGGTTTAATCAGTAAATTCTCTTCCCGGTTTTTGTAATTTATATCTATATTTCTATCATTTCTTCAATTTATCTGTCAAAAAGAATGGCTGTTATATGATTTATCTTCGAAGATGTAAAACTCAAGACCAGTATCATTAACAAATCATATATTCAAGAACGGTTTTGATAATATATAATAGATTTATATAATACAGCATATGTACGTGGTGTGGCAATCGAGTTCCTGGACTGGTGATGCAATAAAAGGAATACAAAATGGAGCTCAAAAATGGTTTTATTTTTATTAAAAGTAATCACCACCTCATTAAATGCAATTATTACATTACACCGTTCTAAAACTTTCTGAAAAGAGTCAGTGAAGTTCAGTTCGGGGGAAACGATTTTCTTTTTGGACTGAACAACCCGAAATCTTTTTCCTTTGAGGGCAGTTTTCACCTTGGGAAAGAGAAGGAAGTCGCTGGTGAAGTCGGGGGAGTAGAATGGATCGTTGATCTGTGCAATGCTATGTTTCGTCAGAAATGTCTTCACAACAAGTGCTGAATGGGCGGCGTCATTGTCGTGCATTAAGCTGCCTTTCTTTCGAAATTGCTGCCTCACTCGAAATGCCCTTTAATAGTCCTGCAGCATCTGTACGTAGAACGCAGCATTGATCTCTCTCCTTCAGGTACAAATTCCTTGTGAATCCCACCTATTTGTCGCAAACGTGATCAGCATTGTCTTGATCCTGGACTTCTGCAAACTTTTTGGGTCTTGGTAATGATTTTGAAGTACATTGCATGCTCTGACGCGTCGTTTCTGTGTAGTACTGAAACACCCAAGACTAATTTCTAGTAACAATACAGTCGAGGAAATTAGGATTGTCTTGACAAGTCTGGATGAAACCTTCTTAGTTGATTCTGCTCCTCTGTGAGGCTGTGGGACACAATCTTTGTACAAACCTTCCTTTTCCCTAAACCTTCATTGAGAATTTGAATAATCGTCTCCTTATTCATATCCAACTCATCAGCCATCATTCTGAAGGTCAAAAATGATCTCTTGCCTCAATTCCTCGCATAAAGCTTAATTTTTTTTTTTATGTAAACCCCAAACACGAGAGGTATTAGAACCTATAGTACTTAGTACCGTGCTTGGGCTGGAGGTTGAGAAGACGAAAGAAGATATTTGTTGACATTGGACTTGAACTTCTGTAGACTGTAATTTTCAGGAAATACGTATGAAGGAAGGTTGTTCTGGAACACGGCAGTTGAATGAATAAACGAGGAAGATGAAAAGTTGGTTCTGTGAGTTTGGAGTTGGACAGTAAATGGATGTTGGCTGGTGGCGGCACGTGTTCGGACTGTTTTGAAAGAGAGAGCGGGAATTGTAGAAGCCAATTCAGAAGAACAGTGCCCATGGAAGTATCTGTAGAAGAAGCATGCAGCAGAAACAGTACGTCTATGAAACAGCGAGTGGAGAGACTGTTAGAGATGAATCATTAATTAACCTAACTGTCCTCTTCTGAATGGAATCAAGAAGCCTGAGAGAGGTTTTGGGGGCACCACCATAGATGTGGGAACAATATTCAATGGCAGGGCGGATTTGCGATTTATACAGAGTGAGCAGCTGTTTGGAAGAAAAGTAACGCCGAGAGCGAAAGAGAAAACCAAGGTTTTTAGATGCAGAGGAAGCAATATTTGTAATGTGCATGTGCCAAGAGAGATTAGAAGTCAGGGTAATCCCCAAAAGAGATATATATCATTTTGTCTAGAACTCGGAGTGTCACTAAAGATAATCATAGGAGCAGAAGAATCCTTTTTGCGAGATATAAGACAAGACTGAGTTTTAGAAGGGTTGAAATCAACTAAGTTCTCTTTGCCCCACTGGAGAATTACCTGAAGATCGGCATTTAAGGAATTGGTAGCAGATATTCGAGAAGTTGACACTGATTGAGCAAGGCAAGGTTTCTCAAACTGGAAAGTGGAATGCAATGTGCTATCATCGGCAAAACTATGGATAGGATTTCCAGTCAATGGAAGAAGGTCATTAATATACAAGAGGAAAAAGAGTGGGGGAAAGAACTGAACCTTGGGGGACATCAGCATTAGTGGAGAAGTTAGAAGACAGAGAGCCATCTACCATTATATTCAGTGAGC